>NW_026294584.1:159585473-160946307 GCF_007827085.1 Peromyscus californicus insignis | reverse complement strand
TGAGCATTCCTTGGGTATATGCCCAAGAGTGGTATAGCTGGATCTTGGGGGAGATTGAGTCCCAATTTTCTAAGAAAGCACCATATTGATTTCCAAAGTAGTTGTACAAGCTTGCATTCCCACCAGCAGTGGAGGAGAGTTCCCCTAGCTCCACATCCTCGCCAGCATAAGGTGTCTTCAGTGTTTTTGATCTTAGCCATTCTGACAGGTGTAAGGTGGTATCTCAGAGTTGTTTTGATTTGCATTTCCCTGATGATTAGGGATGTTGAGCAATTCCTTAAATGTCTTTCAGCCATTTGAGTTTCCTCTGTTGAGAATTCTCTGTTTAGTTCTATAGCCCATTTCTTAATTGGACTGTTGGTCATTTTGATGTCTAATTTCTTGAGTTCCTTATATATTCTGGATATCAGTCCTCTGTCAGATGTGGGGTTGGTGAAGACCTTTTCCCATTCTGTAGGCTATCACTTTGCCTTGTTGACCATATCCTTTGCTTTACAAAAGCTTCTCAGTTTCAAGAGGTCCCATTGATTGATTGTTTCTCTCAGTGTCTGAGCTACTGGTATTATATTTAGGAAGTGATCTCCTATACCAATGCGTTCAAGACTACTTCCTACTTTCTCTTCTAGCAGGTTTAGAGTAGCTGGATTTATGTTGAGGTCTTTGATCCACTTGGATTTAAGTTTTGTGCAAGGTGATAGATATGGATCTATTTGCAGCCTTCTACACGTTGATATCCAGTTATACCAGCACCATTTGTTGAAGATGCTTTCTTTTTTCCATTGTATACTTTTGGCTTCTTTGTCAAAAATTGTATGTTCATAGGTGTGCGGATTAATGTCAGGGTCTTCAATTCAATTCCATTGGTCCACATGTCAGTTTTTATGCCAGTACCAAGCTGTTTTTATTACTGTAGCTCTATAGTAGAGCTTGAAGTCAGGGATCATGATGCCTCCAGAGGTTGTTTTGTTTTATTGTGACCTACTTGCTCCAGCTAACACTTCTCCCAAATATGTCCTTCCTTTCCCAAAATAGTTCCAACTGCTTGGGACACAGCAAACAGAAGCTTTTGAGTGACATCTCAAAATTCAAACCATAGGAGACAGAGTAAGAAGGAAGTATTTGAGAGAACTGACCTAAACAAGAGAAAGTCACATGACTACAACCCCTCCCCCCCCCCCCGTCTTTTTTTTTTTTTTTTTTTTTTTTTTTTTTTTTTTTTTTTTTTTAAGGATCAGCAAGTACCATGTCCCTGAGATCTGAAAGTCTGATGTAATACCAGTTTGCCTCATTCTGGGATACTATTGATTGTGTGAAGTTGGTGCAAAAGGTCAAGTGAATTCGTCCATCCTCAGGATAGAAGCAAAGAACAGCTGTGGAAATTTGAAATGTCAGACTCTCATCTACAAAACAGATGAGTTTAGTGTCTTCCAAATGCAGTGTAGAACTTGCTTCAGAATCACAGGGAGCTTGCTGAAATGCAAATTCTTGGACCTCACTTCAGAATTCCTGAGTTAGATGTTTTTTGGGACAGACCTCAAAATTTGCATTTAAACAGCTTTCCAAGAGGCTCAGATGCAGACTTTTGAGGTGTATGTTGAATAGCTTGATGTCAAGTTGATACAAGCTAAAGTCATTCAAGAGGAAGGAACCTCTTTCTTCAATTAAGAAATGCCTCCATAAGATTGGTCTGTAGGCAGGCCTGTAGAGAATTTTCTTAATTAGTGATTGATGTGGGGGAGTTTAGCCCATTGTGGATGGTGCCACCTCTAGGCTGGTGGTCCTGGGTTCTATATAATAAAGCAGGCTGAGCAAGCCATGATGAGTAAGCCAATAAGCAGCACCCTTCCGTGGCCTCTGCATCAGCTCCTGCCTCCTGGTTCCTGCCTTGTGTGAGTTTCTGTCCTCACCATTATACTGAACTGTGAGTGAAATAAACACTTTCCTCCCCAAGTTGCTTTTGGTCATGGTGTTTCCTCGCAGCAATACTAACCTTAACTAAGACAAGGAGTGGGGGATCTCAGTATTGAGGTCACCTTTGCTAGAACGGCAAAGAAGAAATTCTGAAAGTACGAGAGATTCAAGGCTCGTTTATCAGCGTTCCCTCTTCCTCTTAAGATACTGCTTTCTTTTGGTCCTTCTTTTAGAAACTTCTAAATTCCCAATAATATATGTAAATTTGTATGTGTGCACTCATTTTTTTTTCAGAAGAAAGGGGCAGTAATTCTCATAAAATACTCAGAAGAGTCCAAAAAGTTTAAGAACCACAACGTAAAAAAGGTGGTTAGCTAACTCTGATCAAATGTTAAACACAATTTGAAAACTAGGGAAATTGGCTTTCTTACTCATAAGCCTCTCCACACGAAAAAGTTAGCTTTGTGGGTGGCATTTTTCTTTGTATATACAATGTACTCTTTTAAGTCATAGAACCTCATAAATAGCAATTTTATGCCTGTCAAGAATGTTTTGATGTGGGTAGGGTTACAAACTCCCCTGGCCCCCTTCCTCCTGACCTGTTATCTCTTCCAGGGACTCTGAGGGTGACTGCTGGCTTTAGATTCTAACACATACACACACACACACACACACAAAAAAAAAAACAAAAACCAAAAATCAACCCTCTCCTATCTATCTATCTATCTATCTATCTATCTATCTATCTATCTATCATCTATCTCTCTATTATCTCTCTGTCTATCTGCCTATCTATCAATCATCCATCCATCTATCTCTCATTCATCTACCTACCTATCAATCATCTATCTCTCTGTCATCTCTTTTCCCCCCTCACTCTTATACTAAAAGCCCCACTTTCTTTTTTTCTCTGGCTTCCGCTCTAGTGTTAGTATGTTCACCAAGTGTTAGTTTTCATCCTAAGAAAGTAAGAGTCACAATCAGCCACAGTGCTTCACAGTGGTCATGTAAGAATTCTCTCCTAGGTCCAAGAACTAGAGAGTTCATTGGAGGAAGTCTGGTGATGAGCTGTACTGCAGACCCTGAGGTGTCTCCTCGCTTTGTGCATTACTCTCCTGTTCTTCCCAGTTGATGAGAAAAGACATGGTCAGCTGGGCGACAGTGGCTTATTGTGGGAAGAAGTGAGAAAGAGGAGGGGAAGGTGTAGCTTGAGTTTTCCTGCCTGGCCTACAGTAAGGACAAATCTCTGTCACCTGCCAGTCCCACAGCAGCTCAGACCCGACCAAGTAAACACAGAGACTTATATTGGTTACAAACTGTATGGCCGGGGCAGGCTTCTTGCTAACTGTTCTTATAGCTTAAATTAATCCATTTCCATTAATCTATACCTTGCCACATGGCTCATGACTTACCGGCATCTTCACATGCTGTTTCTCATCATGGCGGCTGGCAGTGTCTCTCTGACTCAGCCTTCCACTTCCCAGCTTTATTCTCCTCCTTGTCCTGCCTACACTTCCTGCCTAGCCAATGGCCAATCAGTGTTTTATTTATTGACTAATCAGCAACACATTTGCCATACAGAACATCCCACAGCAGGAAGGAACCCAAGCAACTGTGCATACACACAGAAGCAGGCTTTGGCTGTAACTGTTAAACTGTACGGCCAGTGGTTCTGTCCATCTGCAGCCACTTTACTGGAGGTGGGCTGGAGCTGCACTTTGGTCCAGTCCAGCATAGTCTTCTGAAATTCCTGTTTTTGCCTTTATCTCTCTTCACTCCATCCTCTGCCCAGCATCCAGGGTGGGTCTGTCAGGACAAATCCCTCCTCCATGGTCTCCCCATTTTACCTGGCATACAGCCAAGCCTGCTGTGGCCCACAGGGCTCTGGAGCGCCAATTCCCTCCCTTTTCCCTCTCCTGTCACCCCTTCAGCTCTCCTCCTACCTAGTCACCATCCCCCACAGAACCTTGGTGTTGGAATGGCTCACAACTACCCATGACTCTAGCTCCAGGGAATGTGATGCCTTCTGTGGGCATTCAAGTATACACACACACACACACAAATAAAACATTAGTCATCACAAATGTATATTCTATAAGTTCAGAGATTTTTTTTCCTGTTTTATTCCAACACATGGTATGATCCAGGAGTACCTGTGTGTTCTTTTTTGTTGGTTTGTTTTTCGAGACAGGGTTTATCTGTGTAGTTTTGGTGCCTGTCCTGGACCTCTCTCTGTAGACCAGGCTGGCCTCAAACTCACAGAGATCCGCCTGGCTCTGCCTCCCAAGTGCTGGGATTAAAGGCGTGCACCACTGCTGCCCAGCTGTGTATGTTCTTAATATTTGACAAAAATGCTGTCCTCTTAGACTACATATTCTGTACTTGAATGCATACACATCAAAAGTTCTTTTGATTCCAAATCCCAAAATTCTACCTCCATGAAAATTTTACCCATTCCTTACTCTTAGCCAGGCAATGGGGGACGTCTCCCCATGTGAGCAGTGGTCACTCAGCTGAAGGCAGCTGTTAGTGCCTGTGGCTTCCCCTGTCATGGTCCCTGTTGCATGCTATTCTAAGAAATCTTTCCTTGCTAGGCTGAAGAGATGGCTCAGAAGGTAAAGGTACTTGCCACCAAGTCTAAAAATCTGAGTGTGATCCTTGAGACCCACATAATGGGAGGAAAGAGCCAGCCCTGGTGGTTATCCTCTGACCTCCACATGTGTCCATGGCCCTCATCCCACATACAGTCACAGACTATACATAAATGAAAATGTAACAGAAATCTTCCCTTTGAATGTTTCAGGACTTTTTCTTTTCTTTCTTTCTTTTTTTTTTTTTTTTTTTTTTGGTACTTTCCCCAAATCAAACCAAATGCCATACTCTGAGTGAGTGGGATTTGGAAGAGTAAAGAAAGCAGAATTAGTGATGAAGATGTAGCTCAGTGATGAGAGCATTTCATCTGCCTAGTATGTATGAGAACCTGGGTTCAATTCCCAATACTGACATTTTAAACACACACACACACACACACACACACACACACACACACACACACACACGAGAGGGGGAAGAGAGAGAAAGCAGAATTATCACCTCTGCTTTTTAAGATATCAATACACTGGGAAAGTCAAAATGCAAATTTGACCTTACATTAACTAAATCCCCAAAGTCTTCCATTGTGAAGTCATATTATACCACCTAACTGGATGATTGCCACTTGGACCAAATTGCCAGAATCAGGCACCGGGCCTTGTGTCTGCCGTTGTCTTGGAAGGCTTTGTGTCAGCGTAAGGTCTCACCAACTGTCTCTCCCTTTTCTCTCACCTGAGCACTCCAAAGCAGAGGGGCCTACGCCTCTCTGAACAGATGGGGACAGTCAGTAGCTCTCACCACTCTGATGTAATGTCCAAAGCTCCATGTTCTCTGAGAACCAGAGATTCTTGATTTCCTTCCCTGATTCCAGTTCCACTTCCAGAAATTCTTCCCTCACCTCAGCCCTTTCCTGATTCTATTTGGACATCATCTTTCTGGAGTACAGAGCCTTTCTGTTGTTCCCTCTCTGGGATAAAAGGACCCAGAACCCCGTGGTAAGCCATGAGATGTTGACGCCAGCTCTTCCTGACCCCAGTGCTTCATGACAGGGCTCTGCCCTCCCACTGAGCCCCAGTAAACACCTCCATGTTTCGTAATCTCTCTCCACCGGAGACACAGAGGACACTTGGTACAATGATTGCCCGTCATGAATAGCACTCAAAGTATACCTTTGTCATCTCTTGGTGTCACACAGCTGCAGTGACCTACCGTCACCACACCAGGACTTCTGTAGCCAAAGAGGGTGCTAGAAATACAGAACTGTCCTAAGAACACATCTTTCTTGCATGGTGCTCACAGTTGGTTCAATTACTTGCAACCAAAGGATCTTGGTTGCCATAGACACCAATCCAGGAAGAGGGTCCAGCCCTTTCATCCCCCAGCATAGAGCTCTGAATATCCAAAGCTCTTTCTTCTTCTGGAGTCAGGATTAGGCAGATGACTTTCCTCTTGTACTAATTCTCACCCTTTCTCCTCACATGTTATAGCTCATGTCACAGCAGGGAAGGGATAATTTGAAAATTACTTAGATCACATTGAACTGAATTTGAGACAAAAGTAGACAGTGCAGTCTTCAAAGTTTAGTTTCACATTAACATGTGACTCTTGTGATTAAAACACACACACACACACACACACACACACACACACACACACACACACACACACCTCCATGAGAGGAATGCTGAGGATACACCAGAAGCCAGCTGTGAGGAAGATCTTAGTGTCAGCCCCCAGCTATCACAGGGACAGCCAGACTGAGTAGATGAGGGATATGCTATGTCACTTTCTCTTATATTACAACCAGATGTTGTTTCTGTTCACAATTATGTTTTTGTCAGACTTTATTAATTAGCACTGCCAAAAACAATTTCAGAACCCCACACTGATCAAGTTGCATCCTTCAACTGTGGTGGGTCCCAGTTGCTTTTCAAGCATCACCCTGCACTGAAAGGGTATCTGTTTGATCAGTGGATATCCACATGGCATGCCCAATTCTCAAGTTAATTAAAGTTTGTAGGTTTCACCCTCCCAACAACTATATAAAGACAGAAACCATAGACTAGTGAGAAAAACAAGCAGGCCTGGATGTGAGACTGGGGGCCATGTTTTCATGTTTACCTCTGCAAAAACTCAAAGCTTCTGTTTCTTTTTCAGAAAATAGACAATAATGACCTGATTGCCACACATGTTACTGTGTGCTGGTGTCAATCTCCATGTCCTCGGTTGTTCTTTCATAATGTCTACCTATGATCAACATTAGGTACAGAGCAACCATCTTCTATTCAACTTATTTTTGACTAGTATGTGGCTGGGACTGAAACTGATTCATGAAAGCAGCAGCCTGTGATCAGCCTGAATCCTCCATCATCAAGGCTGCCTGTAGCTTTAGACTCATGGTTTTATGTTACACATCTTTTCCATCAGAACTAGCTAAAGCTGGGTGTGATGGTGCATGTCTGTACTTCTGGCACTCAGGAGGCTGAGGCAATGGGAATGTCAAAAGTTTGAGATCAGCCATGGGTACACCTAACATTCCAGGCTAGCCTGTCTCAAAAGGCAAAACCACCACTACCACCACTACCACAACAACAACAAAACCCTGAAATTTGCCCTCTATGGTGAGATTCAAAACACCCAAGAGAGATGGATTGAACCTGATTAAGGTACCCACCCAATTGCAATCAATTGTAGAATTTAAGCTTTTGTACTGTAGTGTTCTCATCCTAGATCTTAGATGTACCAGGACCAACCAGCAGCTTATGTTATAGGATTCAGTTGTATTGCTTAGAACTGAAGCTACCAGGAAAAAGCCACAACTGTGTTGGAGATGCCACAAGACTGATGGACTGATTAGAACTTTGTGACTATGGGGAGTTAGAATGTCACAGTTTCAGAGCCAAATTAACTTTGGCTATCTTTCATCTCCTCAGTAACTATACATTGCCCACCTCTGTGTCTGACCTAACATCCTTGTGAATCTCATATAAAACTTTCTGGAATATATTGACTTAGAAGACTAATAACTTTTACCAAACCACTCCCTATGGGTCTATAGGGGCTATTTTCATTCAAACTACCAGACCAGGTATTTGACTTTAATGGTTCTCAGTCTTGCAGATTGAATAAGGAACATTAGGGAACCTTGGTAATCTGCAGGCATTGAAGGCAAAATATTTTAATAAGGTTTAGAATTGACTGCCTAACTTTAAAAGGCTTTTAAAGTCCAGCCTGCTATTTCTTATTAGTAGTTCCAGGAAAATAAACCTTAAATCTAAATAGTTAATATTGTCACAACATTTATGAAAGCAATCGGATAAAATTTGATGAGAGTAGGCCTATTTCATAAACAAATTGGGGCTTATTGTGATTTTTTTTTTATTAGAAATGAAGGTGGCCTGAGTCCATGTTGGGGTTTGTGGTCCTGTTGCATCTGGACCTGTTGTGGAATAATCTCTCTGTAAACTGTGAATGTGTTGCTCTCATTGGTTTAATAAAGAGCTAAATGGCCAATAACTAGGCAGGAAGAGGCTAGGTGGAACTTGCAGGCAGTAAGAGAGTGTGGAGATTAAGGACAGAGATGCCAGGAGATGGGGGGGGCAGATGCAGAATGAGTCAGACACACAAAATGGGATAGAGTTAACGAAGCCATGAGGTAGAAAGTAGTTAATAGAAATGGGTTAATGTAAGTTAAAAGAGCTAGTTGGCTGATCTTTTATAATTAATAAGAAGTCTCCATGTGGTTATTTGGGAACTGGCTGATGGCACAGAAAAGTCCGCCTACATGGATGGACCCATGTTACCACTGAAGGCACAGGGATGTCCATGGTCTGTGCTGCCACTTGAAGTCATGTTGATGTCCGTGGGCCAGGCTGCCTCTGGTGATCATGTTGGTGTCCATGGTCCATACTTCCACCAGAAAACATGCTGATGGCTGTGGCATGTGCTGATGCCAAAGGCCAGGTGGATGTCCATGGTTCATGCTGTCACCAGAGACCACATGGAAGTTCATGATCCATTTGAGCTCCTGCTGACTATAAAGGACAAGGAAGCTTCTTCTGCAGTGGTATGGATGACTGAAGACTCACAGCTGAGAAAGAGGGACATAGAAGGCTTCTGTGACAACCCCCTGGTCCTCCCCCCAAAAGTAACACCCTAGACAGGAAGCCAATGAAGAGAACTCTTGAAAATTGTCATAAGGATGCTGGAGTGTAGTTCTTCACAGTAGAGGGCTACTGGTGGGGGTGGAGTGGGGAAGAACTCACTTTCTTTAAGGGGCTGGATGCAGGGAGTTTGATCATGCTTCAGTGACTACATGGGCAAAACAAATTGAACTCTCTTTTTTTTAATCTCTTTTGGGAGTAGAAGGCCAATGGGGGAGGCAGGGTGGACCTGGAAGGACTGGGAAGTAAGGGTGATCAGGGTGTATTTTGTGAAATTCCCAAATAATCAATAAAAGTATTATGATAATAAAAATAATAAATCTTAAAAGAAATTTATACAAAGAAGAAGAAATGAAAGGGGCTGTAAGGAGAGAGTATCAATCTGAGGAAAACCCCTTGTCAGGCTCTAGACCCACAGTTCTACATAAAGCCTTTGCTCCAAAGGCTTCCAACGTGGGTGACTTGATAAGAGCTTCTGAGGACTAACTACACTTAGTCCAACTGACGAGTGCCCCACTCAGGGTGTTCACTGCAATAGCAGGTGCCCCAACACAGACATTCAGACTTCGATGCAGGAAAATATCAAACTCAAACCTAGAACCCTCAACTAACTGCCCACTGGACTTGAAATCTTTGTTTTTCTTTTGGTTATCTTAGCAAGCTCATCTATGGGTGGTCTTGATTGAGGCACATCCTCAGTCAGTATTTTGGTTTTGTCCCTTAGAAAGTCATTATTGAAATCTTCGTAGTGTGATATGTTTATCTCAGTACTCTTCCAAGCATGCTATCAGTCCTTGTCCATTTCTAGGTGGTCTTATTGTGACCAAGGTGACAACTGGAAGATCAATGACACAGGAACTCCGTCAGCATTGTGAATTATGAGCCCATGAGGAGACTGACCCAAGTTCCAATTAATCTATCATTAATAAAAGAACGTTGGTTATTTAAATAAGAGGATTGCTTCAAACAAAACAAGTGGAGTAAATGGGTAAATGGCTGAGTTGCTAAAATGCTTGTCATACAAGAATGAACACCTGAGTTCCATCCTCAGGACCCATGTAACGAACCAGATGAGGTGGTAAAAGCTTGTGCTCCCAGCACTGGGGAGGCAGAGACAAGAGGATCACTGAGACTCTGGTTACTTAGTCTTGTTCTAGGTTCAGTAAAAAGTCTTGTCCCCAAAAATAAGGTGCAAGCCATTGAGAAAGACACGCACACGCACGCACACACACACACACACACACACATACACACACACACACACAGGAATTAAAAGACCATTCATTTTTCTAAGATGGCCTAAGTGCTGTGTGTTTCTTTGTAAGCAAACTAACTCCAAATGTAAACAGTGAAAAGAAACCTAAGACGTGAACAATCAGTCGCTTGCTAGGGACTCCAACCATACCCACACAGGCAACTCCTCACTGTGTCCAGAATGGTCAATAATTCACTAACATCCAACCACAGCCTAATATAGGCTCACAGCTCACACTGCAGAGGATCATCTTTCCCAGGATTCATACTTCCTTATCCAGAATTGTTCTTTGTGCAGATTAACTGTTTAATTTCTGTAAACTTTTCATTTTAACAACTATAACGACATTGTAAGTGCCAATAAAGGCAGACCAGTAAGGGGCTCCTGTGAAGATGGGGCATTTTAATTGGGCCTCCAAGGGTATTCAAGTAAGACTGGATGAAGTGTGGAAGAAGGGGAGGACCACAGAAAACATGGGTGTGTGTTCATGTGAAACGGTGCAGAAAGTGATTGAAGGAGCCTTCCTGAACCTTGAGAGCCCGTGGGTAAATAAGGCAAGGAATTATTGTCTTTGGCGGCAGACTATGAGAACCTAGGAAACTGGCAGACAAGTTCATTCTTAATGTAACAGTGAACAGGAAGCACAGAAGGTTCTTGAATGAGTGAGGAGCTGGAAAATGAGCTGAAGATTAGCAGTTGTGATGGTAAGGAGACTGATCCTGAAATTTCTGCTTGGAAAGTGGGCAATGGAGTCCTGAGATGAGGCTCTGAAACAATAAACAAAAGCCACTGTCTTGTGACGATTGATTAAAGATGTTCTATTATTTCAGCAAAGAGAAATTTGGAAATAACCTCAAGGTTTCTATAATAACAGTGCTACAATTGGAGTATAATTAGACAGTAGGGAATGGAGCCATTAAAATGTAACCTGAAGTCTTCTTTGTTAATAGTTACACACAGGATACAACTGAGGATTAGGGAAGGAGCCAGTTTGGCGCAGGTGAGTGTGAGGAGCCAGCTTCACGTTGGCATGTTGAATTCTCATAGGTGCCATGTCAGAATGGAAATACCATTTTGGATTTTAGCTGAAATATAAATCACAAATTACATCTTCATTCCATGGAAAGATCTGGACTGGTCAATACAAGGATATATTGTCCCGGCCCTTCGCCACTCCAGTTGGGAGTATTAGACAAGAAAACACATTACTACAGCACAAGTCAGCCTGTGACATGTCAGTGATTCTTAATATTTTCACACTGAAGAGTGGGATTCTGCACTGCAGAGGACATTAGAAAGCATTCTTAGAAATAACGGCGAGGAAAATTGGTTGTCATCTATTGCCATGCCAACCAAGCCTGCTGTGTCCCGGGTAAACGGGTATCGGAGACTTTCTGAACTTGTGTGTTTTTGAAGAACCCCAACAGCGTCTTAGACTTGCCATAACCTTTTTTTTTTTTGGTTTTTCGAGACAGGGTTTCTCTGTGTAGCTTTGCGCCTCTCCTGGAACTCACTTGGTAGCCCAGGCTGGCCTCGAACTCACAGAGATCCGCCTGGCTCTGCCTCCCGAGTGCTGGGATTAAAGGCGTGCGCCACCACCGCCCGGCTTGCCATAACCTTTTATGTCATAGAACTAAGGATGTATGTTTCTCTAGTAAAGACCACTTACATTTGTGTAGCTAAGTCTTGAAACTAGATATTGTATGTGTATCTGTGGTGGTATTGTGTTCCCCGAAATATTGTGTACCCTAATAAACTTATCTGGGGTCAGAGAACAGAAAAGCTACTAGATACTTAGGATAGGCAGTGGTAGCACACGCCTTTAATCCTAGCATTCCAGAGGCAGAAATCCATGTGTTCAAGGATACAGCCAAGCATGGTGACTCACACCTTGAATCCCAGAAAGCAAGCCTATAATCCCAGGGAGTGGTGGCAGAAAGCAGAAAGATGTATAAGGCGTGAAGATAAAAAACTAGAAGCTTTTAGCTGGTTAAGCTTTTAGCTGGTTAAGCTTCAGGCTTTCGAGCAGCAGTTCAGCTGAGAGCCATTGGGATGAGGACACAGAAGCTTCCAGTCTGAGGAAACAAGACCAGCTGAGAAGTTGGCCAGGTGAGGTTAGCTGTGGCTTGTTCTGTCTCTCTGACCTTCCAGTGTTCACCCTAATACCTGGCTCAGGTTTGATTTAATTAATAAGACCTTTTAAGATTCCTGCTACAAACCTGTGTGTCTTTTCCTACACCATTGGTATTTCTATTTTCCCTTTCTCAATTTTTAACTTAATTCTTCATTATTTCTTAGAAAAGAGTGTGTGTGTGTGTGTGTGTGTGTGTGTGTGTGTGTGTGTGTGTGATATATAGTGTGTGTGAATGTATATAGTCATCAGCAGTCAACCTCAGCTGTCTTCCCGTCTTCCTCTCTACCTAATTTTTTTGAGACAAGGTCTTTCACTGAACTGGAGCTCATCATTTTGACCATACTGACTGGGCAGTGAGTCCTAGAGATTCACTCATGTTCATACCTCTCTTGCTCATAGACTTAAATGTGGGTTCTGGGGCTCCCAGCTCAGGTCCTCATGCTTGCAAGGCTCGCAAATGACTCACTGTGCTATCTCCCCAGCCCACGTCAGGCATTTCCAGTGACCATAAAGTTTCTTTTAATCATGTATGGTCATTTTTAAGTCAAGAGCCCTAAGAAGGCATTCACCTTGCCTTCAGGGACAGCACAGCAGTAAACACTTGAGTTCTGATTATTCTCTTAAGACAAGTTCCCAGAAGAGAGACTGCTTAATCAAATGCTATGCACAATTAATTTTTGATTCACTTTATCAGAATAGCTGTTCTAATTTATTCTCTTACCAGCTGAGGATGAAAAGACCTGATTCCTCAGCACTTCCTTGATGTTTTAAATCAGGGCATCTCCCACTCGACCTCAGCTTTGATGAACTGACTTG
This sequence comes from Peromyscus californicus insignis, assembly GCF_007827085.1. Taxonomy (NCBI): domain Eukaryota; kingdom Metazoa; phylum Chordata; class Mammalia; order Rodentia; family Cricetidae; genus Peromyscus; species Peromyscus californicus. Next base: position 160,933,436 of record NW_026294584.1, on the reverse strand, counting down.
GGATTTTGTTTCTCAAGATCTGTTATAGCTGAAAGCTGTCTCTTAAGCCAATGGGCTACTTTGCTTCAACTAATCTTAGCCACACACATCTGAACGCTTTGGGCCAGGAATGAAAGTTCCAGTTTCCTTGCCTACCTCCAGGTATCTCTCTTGGCAACATCTCTGAGACTTCAAGACAGGGCTCGGGTGAGGAAGTCCCAGAAGTGGCTGAGAAAGTGTGCTGAATCAGCTTACTTGAGGAATCTGCTGACGTTGTTTTCCTTCACCTTGTGCTCAACTCTTGAGTGCCTCTAGATCTTCGGCAGAAAGCTCCTCTTTGCCTGAGAAAGGATGGGCTTCAGAAGTCCTCTACACGTCCACAGCCCTTACTCAGATCTCCTGAGTGCTCTTAAAGCATCTTTCAGAGGAAGTTAAAAGGGCTGGAGTTAGCAGCTCAGCTGACCCACATAGCAATTCTCCCACAGGTTTATTTTTTCATCCCATTTAAAAGGATGCTGTCACTATGCAGGCTTTGAGGGGTTCCAGTATGACAAAGCCCATTTCAATTATAGACCACAGATAACCATTAAAAACATATCCTTGCCAAACTCTCATTTTCCAGCGTAAATCCACTCTCCTCTTTTCAAATGACAGCTGGGAAACACATCTTCCTCCAAGAAGAGCAGATAAAATGGCTTCAGTCCACAGCCGTGACTCCTCCTGTCTTTTTCCTGGTTTAGGTAAGGAAACTAGTTCACATACGTGGGAACCTCACGTGGTGGTAACCAGACTTCAGTGGGTAAAGCGTCAGTCTGTGGAGATAGCTGGCTGAGTGCTTGCCTTGCAAACACTGGGACATGAATTCGATCCCCAGAATCCACACTTACAATGAGAAGCCTATGTGTGCTTCTGATCTCACACTGCTGTGGAGGAGGAGAGAGGTGAGTCTCTGGGGCTCCCTTGCTGGCCAGTCTAGCCTACTTCTAAGCCAGTAAGAGACCCTGTCTCAAACAACAACAACAACAAACGTGGCTGGAGCCTGAGGAATGACACCCAAGGTTGTCCCCCAAGGTTGTCCTCTGGCTTCCATAAGCACACACACAGCATAGACAACTACATGCATGTGCACCCACATGTACACGCACTTGAACACACATCCACAAAGAACTACTAGATCATTCACAAATCCACTGACATAATCAGCAGCATAATTAACAACATGACTGATAATTAGATTTAAATGAGAGGTTCAAGAGGTTTTACACCCACCTCAGAGATCTGAGAACATTCTTGAATACTACAACTGGTAAACTAGAGGACTGAAAAGTAAAATGACAGATATGTGACAAGGACAGACAGCATCCAAATACTATTTCAGACATATGCAACAGGGGTTCTTGCAAATGAAGGTATCTCAAAGGCTTGTTAAGTGTTTGGCTCTGAGTGATATTTGAATGGAAGATGGCTTCCTAATCAATAAATGAATTGTGTATCTAACAGTGTAGTTGGGGTGTGTGCTGGCATGGTTGGGGTGTGTGGTGGTGTGACTGGGCCTGTGTGGTGGCATGGTTGTGGCTGTGTTCTGGTGTGGTTTTTGTGTGTGGTAGCATGTTTGGGGTATGTGGTGGCATGGTTTGGGTATATGTAAAGTTCCTCTTCCTACTAACAAGGCAGCACCTTTCTCCTTAGAGTCACTTGAAACACTTTTACAGTTTCCTTACAAATTTCTGAGGCCTAGGACCCCAGTTATCCGCAAGTGCCATTTCTTACCAACAGCTTCCTTAGCCAGCAGGTAGAGCTGCTACAAGCTACGGAAGGCTGAAGAGAGAGGAATTCTGTTTTCATAAAGGAAGAGGCTCTTCATTTTCAGGTATGGTGTGACAAGCAGCTCTGGAGACAAAGTCATGTCTCTGTCACACTGTCCTTCTGTCCTGGAAGTTAATGTGTGTTAGGTTTGTATCTGAGGCTTGTTACTCAGAGTGGGGCTGTGGGGAGGTGGTGAGACTTTTAAGAGGGGAGCCTTGCAGGATCGTCTGGAGTGGAGCATGCCCATTAGAGGGTTTTCATTCATGTCCTGTCCATGGTGGGAACGACTTTGCTCTGCTGGTATTTCCCGATGTGCTGCCTCACTACAGGCCCAGAACCAGTGGGGCAACTGACTATGGACTGAGACCTCCAACACTGTGAGTCCTTTCCACTCTACTAGTTGGCCTATCTCAGGGATTTGTTATAGTAATGGAAAGCTGACTCACTCAAAATATAACATTTATTGAAACCTTCAAGATCTGGAGCAAGTAACATTTTGAAATGGAGGTGTGGTGAGAAGACGATGTGCTAAAAGCTTTCATTTTATACTTTGTGGTTTAGGTTTAATCTTAGGAAAGCAGCTCACAATGGCTAGTCAGTGTTACCCAGTACTAATTATGTTAGACACATTTCAGAAGGCAGCCTGCTTGAAGCCTATCATTAACAAGGAAAGTCTGAACTCTGACATTTCTCTCATCTGTATCTTTGCCAGATCTATTCACTAACTCCATGTGCACATACTCACCCCACAGACACACTCATACACATAATTAAAAATGAAATAAATATTTTAAAAATGCAAATGATTTTGGTAGAGAGTTTGGCTATCCTTCCTCTAAAACGCCTAGGACCAGAAGTGTTTTAGATTCTGGAACATTTGATAGTGAAATGTTTGGAAGCTGGGACTCCAATCCAAATACAAAGCTCATTTATGCTTCATGCAGATTGTCTGAAGGTAATTTCATACAACATATTGGTACATCTACGTTCTGACTGAGCCCTAGTTAGATGAAGTCAGTTCTGGAATTTTCCACTTAGGGTATCATATCAGCACTCAAAAAGCTTTGGAATTTGGAGAATTTTAGATTTCAGATTTTTGGATTAGTGACACTCAACTTGTTCTAACCTTGATCCCGTGACTTTGGTAGTTTTATTCATCACTTCTAATGCTAGCTTTGTAAATTGGGTAGGAAGTTCTAAAACATTTCTGTTACCTGTAAAGATCTTCAGCGTTCTTTTTCTGATTTAAAATTTTCTTTTTATTTTTGGCATTTTTTTTTGCCACAGCCAGGGTGGCCAGTCGAGTACAACACTGAGGAGAAGTGACAGTGAGTGTAGCCCACAGGGACACTGGACTCTGCTGGCTCTACATGCCCATCTCACAGACTCCCAAGGAACAGTAGGCTTTGACTAGCTGGTGCAGGTATCAGTTGAATCTACAAGTATTAGAGAAATACCAAACTGGATTTAACTACTCTGCAAGAAAGACTTGTCATAGCTAAGGGGAGAATGCATCCCTGAGGTGATACCCAGGGACAAGACAACAGGCGGGAAGCCCAGAGGGAGAAGAAGGAGCAATCTTTCCTCCTTCCTTGCCTTCCATTCTTCCTCTAGTACCACTCAAGCAAATGGCCTGCGATAGAGCTATTCAGTAGAGGAGAGATGTGGTTTGCAGATCACAGACCCAGCATCACAGAGCTGAATATAGAGGAGACATTCAGAGCTGAGAGAAAACAGATTAGTAACGGTCAATCCAGAAATTCACATATCAACTTCAGAGACCAAGGCATGACCCTGAGCGACTCCCAGAAGTCCACATAACTTCACCTCTGGTTTGTTTTACTTTCATAGTGTGGGAAAGACTATCAAGCTCAGGTAACACAGGTTCACTCTGCTCTGGCCTCAGCTCTGGGGAAGCCCCTTTCCCGTTCCACTTCTCCCGTCTTATGCCATCACAGCCGTTGTCCTTGTTTCCCCCACATCCTCTGACTCGCTGTCACTCTCCTCCACAAAACTATTTTACTCTCGACCCTGAGAAAACTTCCTTCTCAGCATCACCTGTGCTAAGAGTCTGCTTCCATGCAGGGTACCACGAGCATGGTGACTACTTCTCCCTCCCTCTGACAACTTCATGGACAAATTCACAAACACACGGACAAGTGTGCACAGACCTGGCAACCTCAGCATAGAAACCCTGACATTGTTTGCTCCAGGGTAGAAACCGCGTTAGCATCCAACTTTTATCTTGGCTGATTCTAAAGCTCTTACTCTTTGTGCCTTCTCTAATTGCCACCGTTCTTTAGTCTTTAGTACCGAGAATCAATAACTCCACTTATATCCCTTCATTTTCAATTTGCTTGTAAATTGCTTGCTGTATGTGACAATCAAATTCCTGTTTAAAAAGTAGGATGAATGATATTATTTTCTGTATGTTACAAGAGGAAACTTTAGCTCAGATCCTTTCCTTTCAGAGAGGAAAACATGTCCAAAGGAAACACAGACGGTTGATGAACCCACCTCTGTTTCAGTGTGCTTTCCATTCTGAACTCATTTTAAACAGTTTGAAATTAACTCTACATCCCAAACACCCCCAACCTCTTTTCTTTCCACTGCCTGAAAGCCACTGGGCACTGTTTGTGCTTTTAGAGATGATTGACTTTCTTAGAAGCTAGTTCCTGGATATTTACCAGCACATTTGCATCTTATTCCAATTTTTTCTTTTCTTTCTTTCTTTTTTATTTATTTATTTTTTGGAGTGCTATGGTCTGCATACTGTATCCCTCCAAAACCAATATGTTGAGAGATGACTAGGTCATGAAGCCTGCACTCCCATGGCCCAGACAGAGCCCTTATAAAGGGCTCCCACTACATGAGTGCTCCTCTAGAAGGCAGCATTTGGAAGCAGAGAGCAAGCCCTTTTACATACTGACTCAGCTGCACCTTCATCCTGGTCCTCTCAGCCTCCAGAACCGTAAGCAATACATTTCTAGTTTTTACAAAGCAATCATACTATATTGTGTTTTGGTATCCCACATGAGACCAGGTGTGTGGCAATCTTTTGGACATTGAGCTTTTCATTTTGATATGGTATGAGAGAGACAAACATCAAAAAGTCTGTACTTACTTCACTGTGTGAGCCTTGGTTTACCCAGAACCAGGAGAAGGTAGCTATTTGTCTACAGATCTCCCAGGCATCACAAGCTGCAAGAGTTTGTAGCTCCATATCCTCCAGATCATTCTCTGGGGAGTGAAGTAGTTCATCTACTGGGTCATTGTAGCTCCAGTCTTGAACAAGAATTGGCATTAACACCAAAGCTCCTTAGCTAGACTGAACCGATTCTTTCTTGGGCCTTTTGTTATTATTTGTTTTCGAGAAGAGGTCTCTAACCCAGACATCCCTCAAATTCGCTATGGAGTTAGGTCAGCCTTGAACTCTAGATTCTCCCACCTCCATTTCCCAAGTCCCAGCATAACAGACATGCACTACCATGCTTGGCTCATATGTGCACATGTATGTAAAAGCTAGAGGCCAATCTAGATGCAATCTACACTGTTTTAGAGGTGGTGTCTCTCACCAAATCCAGAGTCCACTGATAGAGAGCTTAGGTATCCACCTGTTTCTTCTTGCCCAGTGCTGGGGCTACAGGTGTGTCCCCACATCAGGCAGATAGGAAAGGCAAATCAATACACAAGTGGTCCTGCTGGAGACATAGGATTCCAGCAGAACAATGCTATCCTTCAATTTTCCCATTGACAAAAATGGATAAGAAAGCTTGGGAGATGCCTCAGTCAGTAAAGTTCTTTCTATGTAAGCATAAGGACTTGAGCTGAGATTCCAGTGGTCAGTATAAAAGCTTGGAGTAGTGATGTGCTCTTGAAATCTCAGCACTAGGAGGCAGAGAAAGGAGGATCCCCTGTGGTTTACTGGCCAGTTTAGCCAAATTAGGAGAGTCCTAGGTTTAACAAGAGAGACCCTGTCTCAAAAATTAAGGTGTGGAGTGGTTAAAGAAGCATTGACCTCTGACGTCCACATGCAATAAACCCCCATATATTGCACACACACACACACACACACACACACACACACACACACACACACACACACATACACACACCCCAAAGGGTGGGGAGATGGCATTATTTTCTCAATGGAGGCTGCGTTTTCATGGCTTCATAGGCTATGCTGTGTCTTGCGGCTTCCTGTTATGATTCTATGAATATTAGGAGTTCCAGGGGAATGTATTGATAACAAAGTCCTCAGAACTGTCTCTGGTAAAATAGTTTAAAATTGGCTTGGGATGATGAAGGCAAATGTGAAACAAGCTTTCTTGTTGGACTATCTTTGGGTCACCAGCTCCCAAACAACAACATGAAGGCTTACTATTAATTATGAAAGCTTGGCTTTTAGCTTAGGCTTGTCCCACTAGCTCTTATAACTTAAATTAACCTGCTTTTATTAATTTATATTCTGCCACATGGCTCATTACCTCTACTCTGTTCCATATGTCCACCCTCTTCAGTGACTCCCTGACATAATCTGTACACCTAGATACCTCCTGTTCTTCCTGTCTCTCCCCAGAAATTCTACCCATTCCCTCCTGCCTAGCTATTGGTCATTCAGCTCTTTATTAAACCAATCAGAAGGCACCTTGGCAAAGACATATCTTCACAGTGTACACAAATATTCTGCAATGCACATGTTAGAGAATGAGTGATAGATGCCTCCTGCTGGGGCAGCCAACAGCATGCCACAGGAGCTGGTACTAGGTCTGGACAGAATCTAACATCTCTATAATGATCTGGAAGAGTGAGCCGATGGCTCATTAATGGAGTCCACAGATGAGGTAGCACGATTGATGGAGTTCTGGGAGGAACTAATGACAATAGTAAAGCTAGATGCAACTTATGGAAATGCTCACTCATCCTTGGAACAGAAAATCACCATCTGAAAGTCATTTAATGGGAGTGATTGGTCCAGAAAGCGCCTTGGGTACCAGCAAATGCCTGGAGGTAAGTTAGGCAGAGATGGGAAAGCTGAGCCAGCACAATTGGAGTTTCTCTCTGGAAAGATCTGGCAACATCTGGCCAGGGTTCATGAGTTTTCCTTAGTTCTTGACACACAGCCAGGGCCCCTGAAATCCATTCTGTTCTTCCTTGTGGCCAGCCTGCCTTGTACTTCTTACTGGCTGAGAAAGATGCCCCCAGATGGGTTTCTCATCATTTCAAACCAGTCAAGTGGATGCTGCTCAATACTTTGTTCCCTGGAGTCAATAACAAGGTCAAGGCTAAAGGTGTGGGCCTGTCTTCCATGTAGAATGTTGGCGAATAGTCCAGTTTGAATCAGGAAATGGTTGTCTTTGGCCTCGACCCTCATCCCAACCCAGGTGTGCTTTATTTTCTGTCTTCATCGAGGGTGAAACTTGTAGATGTAACCAACCGTCTTATTAAATAAGAAACACAGAGCCAAAACTGCTTGCCACTACGGGGTTTAGTCACTGGACTTGCTGGGGTCTTGATGGCTGCAGTACCTTGGTTGTTTCTCCACTGGCATCTACGTGCCTCCCTTCCAGTGCCCTTTTATCTCCTAAGGCATCGGGAAGGACTAAAGAATTTAAGGTATTTAAGTGTTAACTAGTATAGAGCCCTGACTTCAGAAGGCCAGGGTCAAACATCTGTTTCTTCAGTTTCAGGAGAGTCTAACTGTCCCCTGGAGGTCTAGACAAATAACTTCTCTCCTCTCTTCTTCCCCATATTTTGTTGTTGTTGTTGTTGTCTTTCCTGTTGTTTTGAGATGAAGCCTCATGTAGTTCAGACCGGCTCTAACTCATTATGTAGCCAAAGTTGGCCTTGAATTCCCAATCTTCCTGTTTCTACCTCCTTCTGTGAGATTGCAGGCATGTGCCAGCACACCTAGTTCTTTTCTTACCTGTCCTGACTGTGAACTTAACCAAGCCTTGTAACTTCTGAGAGAGGGCCAGCAATCTTCTTTTGTGGTGACAGTCTTACCTGAAGGCAGGAGGAAATCATGGCCAGTTTCTCAGCAAAGGATAGCATTATAAACATTATGTTAAATTTTTCAACCTAGAAAAAATACAATTGCTTCTTATGAGAGTCTGGAGTCCACTCAGCAATGCTATCTAACTTTATTGTCTTTGGCTATTATTAAAGTTGAATTTCTGTTGATTTAACATTTGGAAGAATTACGGATAACAGGATGAACTTGCAAGTAAATTACTGCATGACTACTAGACCAACCAAGAAGAAGTGACAAGGGTGGGCAGTAATGATACTTCTGGGCATGTGGAATGATACAGTGTTCAGCACATCATGCATAGAATGCTCTCTTCATACTGGGGCTTACTGGTGGCTGCTCCACACCAGCCTGGAAAGTCAAGACTGGAGGCCCCCACATCCTCTTTTCTTTAAGCCCTGTGAGGACACAATACAGGATATACCTTCCTGCTCGTTGATGAGGAAATTCTCAGTTTCAGGAGCAGCACCCTGAGAGTCACGCTGGACTGTACCCAAAACAGACTGTAGCTTCTAGCCTGAATTCAGGGAATCATGGATTCTGTTGATTCTCAGACCCTGATGGAGGCAGATCTGTCCCTTGTCAGATGTCAACTGGATGCTTGCCCAGTGTTCAACAGCAAACAGCTGACAGTTCTGAACCCTACGGCCTTTGCCTCTGCCCTTCCCAACGTGAGGCTTCCACCTGCTCGCTGGTCCCTTGCAGCCGACACAGCAGCGACTGCTATGATTACATTTCATGTCACCCTCAATTAACCTGAAAGAGTACAGCCCTCCCGATCCCCTCCATAGACTAAGAGGAGAGAAGAGGCTTAAGGTAAAAAACAGAAAGAACTTTTATGTTCCTGGCTCTTCTTCAGGTAAATCTGTCAGAAAATTGCACGTTTATTGTTTCCAGGCCCTGAGCTCACATTGCAGCAGTCCAGGTCTGGAAGGCCTGTCAACTCATCCATCAGCTTTCACAGGGTGGAAACCCCTGTGAGACTGGGGCCACTCAGCACAGTGGGGACACTAATGACAGGGTCCCAGCAAACGCCTTTCTTTGTGCCTGGAGGGTACCTCCCATTTCACCTTCCAGATAAAAATAGCACAGGACTTGATTGTAAAAGAAATAAAGAATATGGTGTGTGTTTGTGTGTGTGTGTGTGTGTGTCTGTGTGTGTGTGTGTGTGTGTGTGTGTGTGTGTGTATCCCCAGGATAGTGTCAGAGCCAAATGCCTGTGGAATTTTCCAAGGAAAATGAAAATGTAGTTGCTGTCAACCTCTTTCAGGGAATCCATTTTTCCCCTCTCTGAAGTTGGACCGTATACAACCCAGAAACACTGCAATCTGTACTAAACTGGTGCTGTTGGTTATTTCTCCATATGCAAATGGAGCTTATGACATAGTTATTCACATTATCTATACAACACATAAGTAGCATTTATTACCCAGAAAGCAACATTGACAATTAAATGGAAAGTTAGGGAAGAAACCTAGCTAGCTATTTAATTTCTTTTCAATGCTAGAATATGCCAAGTATGTTTTATTAAACTTAGTGAATTACAGGCTATTATTTCACTGAATTACACCAGTCATTGAAGGTGCAAAATATAGCATTGACAAATTAGCAAATGCACCAGGTGTGGCGGTACACACCTTTAATTCCAGGGCTCAGGAGGTGGGAGGAAGATAGATCTCTAAGTTAGAGGCCAGCCTGATCTACAGAGTGAGTTCCAGGCCAATGGGGGCTACATAGTGAGACCCTGTCTCAAACAATAACACAACACAACAAAACAAAACAAAAAAGGGACACCCAGTGTGATAATGAGCTTTAGTCCACCTTGACACTGATGAGTCAGCATAGGTGGCACTGTTCCCTAGGCAGGGAGTCTTGAACAACATGAAGTGGAGAAAGCAAGTCAAATGAACACGTATTCATCATTCTCTGCATTTGACTATGGGTGTGGTAAGACTAGCTGCTTGGTGTTTCTTCCTTTACTTCCTTACAATAATGCACTATAACCTGGAATTATGGCTGAAATAAACCTCTTTCTTACCTAAATTCCTTTTTGCCAGGGTATTTTATCATCAGAGAAACAGAAATAAATCTAGGACATCCAGTTAATGTTGATTTTCAGATAAATAGCACATATTGCATGGACTACAATTATACCAAAAATTATCTGAATTTTAAATTTAGCTGGCAAGTTTTTAAAAACACCTATTTTCAAGCAAGGTACAGTAGGGTATACCTGTAATCCTAGTTTCTTGGGAGGCTGCAGTGGTAGGATTCCTTGAGCCCAGGAGTTTGGACTCAGCAACATAGTAATATGCCATTTATCAGCTCAAAAAGAAAAAGAAGGAGGAGGAGAAGACAAGATAAAGAAAGAAAAAAAGAAGAGTAAAAATACCAAAATACCCAAGAGCAACGTGAGGGTGGAAAGATCTATTTTGGGTCAGTCCTTGGATGCACAGAACCTCAGGGCAGGGGTAGGACATGTGTGCCAGAGAAGATTCTTCATCTTTTGGTGACCAGGGAACAGAGCAGGAAAGGGACTGGGGACCAGGTATAACCTGCAAAGTCATGTCTCAGGTGACCTACTTCCCACTAGATTCTATCTCCCAATAGCGCTACCAGCTGGGAACCAAACTGCTGCGGGAATTCATTCCGTTTAACCAATAAACTTCAGGCTGTGTGGTCCAATGGGCATGGCCCTTTCTGGGTATGTGACTGTTAAAACTGAGGAGAGGTCACGCTTGCTCTCTCTTGGATGGCCAGAGACCTGATGGTTGGTTCCCTTCACCCTTGGGCAGAACAGAGGACAATGACGGCTGTTTACTTTTTTCTGTGTCCATGAGTGTATTATCGTCATTTTATATCTTAATAAATTATTGATATCCTTGCACAGACTCTCTTGGATTCTCATATCACCAAACCTTCCACATATGAGCTTGTGAGGAACAAGCTTCATGTTTAAACTAGAAATGCTCCAAATGCATGTTCCTTTAGTCCTCAGCTGGCATTATGATGTCCTTGTTTAAAACCAATTGCTCCTGTAGTTGATGTCACTACCTGAATGTCTGCAAAGTTCGTGTTAGGAAAATCCTGAGGAAACCGGGAAGTAATTTGGCTGCATCTGTTCTCCTGATTGTCACAGTCCTGAGCTCCATTGTGTCTTTGTCGTGGTACACCTGTGCTGTTTGCTTCCGGGTCTTCTTTGCCACTAATTTCTTCATCATTTTGAGGTAGAAATATGAACACAGGATGGAACTCTATGATCAATTAGGTTTTATGGAAAGGAGAAGATGCTGGAGTCTGGGATGAGGGAGACATGGAAATAGGGTTGTTAGTGCATTCCACAGGACGGGCATCTCTAGCACAGCCACACCTGTGGTTGGACACAATTAGTTGTGGTGGTATTGTGTTCCCCAAAATATTGTACACCCTAATAAACTTATCTGGGATCAGAGACAGAACAGCCACTAGATACAGAGGCTAGAAAATGGTGGCACTCACACCTTTAATCCTAGCATTCCAGAGACAGATATCCGTCTGGATCTCTGTGAGTTCAAGGCCACATTGGAAACGGCCAGGCATGGTGACACATGCCTTTAATCTCAGAAAGCAAGCCTTTAATCCCAGGGAGTGGTGTTAGAAAGCAGAAAGGTATATAAGGCGTGAGGACCAGAAACTAGAAGCATTTGACCTGGTTAAGCATTTGGCTGATTAAGCATTTGGCTGGTTAAGCTTTTAGGTTTTGAGCAGCAGTTCAGCTGAGACCCATTCTGGATGAGGACTCAGAGGCTTCCAGTCTGAGGAAACAAGACCAGCTGAGAAGTTGGCCAGGTGAGGTTAGCTGTGGCTTGTTCTGTCTCTCTGACCATCCAGCATTTCACCCCAATAACTGGCCCCAGGTTTGATTTTTATTAATAAGAACTTTTAAGATTCCTGCTACAATTAGTTGAATATTTGAAAATAACTGGTAGAGGGTTTGAATGTTTCCAACACAATGGCATGATGTATGTCTAGGATGAATAGTTTTTGTGACCTGATCATTCCATTTGTGTATATGTAGACAGACCGCACTGTACCCCTTAGAGGTGTATGGTTACCAGATGCCAACTCAAAAAGAACTGTATACAATTTCCATGAGAAGGAAAATAAGAATTTCATGGTGATGTTTAAAGTTTATGATATTACTCTGATTGCTTTTGCTTTTTAACAAGCTGATTCTAGGCAAGTGATGCTGTATTTAATTCAGGGGTGACTTTGAATGGGATTTTTAAATGCTTTTCTCAGCTTTATTAAGAAACTTTCTGAAACAGAGTGTGGTAGTACATGTCTGTAATCCTAGGACTCAACAGGATGAGAAAAGAGAATGCCAGGCTGTGAGTTCAGAGTTAGCCTGACTGTGTAATGTGTTCCAGATCTGCCAAGGCTACACAGCAAGTCACTGTCTCAAAAACCAGCAAAGCATTTTCTGAAGAATGTCATTGTAAGAAATTAATATTTCTAGCCTTCCTAATGAGAAAAGAAAAATATATTTTTTGACTGGTAAAAATTTTATCCTTTTTTGATGAGTCATTATTGTGTTTACTAAATAAGCAAGATAAAGGTAGAACAGATCCTTTCATTGAAATTGGCATTGAGAGGGCCAAGTGTGGGTGCAGGAAAATCGCAGCAAGAGCAATGGCATCTAGATCATGTTGGGAGGACTTTGAGTATCCAAGTCCTGGATGAAAGACCTCAGTGGTTTCCAAAGTGGCCTCTGCTCCAGGTTGGGTATCTCTGGACTGTGAATCTTGCTGCTTGCTCTACCTCCAGTCTCTCTGTGTTACTGTGTCATGAATATATGGTGGCACGGGGGTCTTCCACATGACACCCCAATGCCAGCCTTTCACATGACCAAGTTAGCCTTCATGACACATTTAAAGTGCCCCAGAGGGGACAGCTATTAGATTCTATACATTGCCTGTTACTGTTTGATTGGAAGCTCACAGAGGATTCATTCATACATACTATACTATAGGAAAACACCTCAGTAAGTAAAGCACTCTTGGCCATGGCCTCCAAAATAGTTTTCAGCTCAGATCCAATTTTGAGTATAAGTTGCTGTGGGATGTTCTGTATGACACATGTGTTGCTAATTAGTCAATAAATAAAACACTGATTGGCCATTGGCTAGGCAGGAAGTGTAGGCGGGACAAGGAGGAGAATAAAGCTGGGAAGTGGAAGGCTGAGTAGAGAGACACTGCCAGCTGCCACGATGAGAAACAGCATGTGAAGATGCCGGTAAGTCACGAGCCATGTGGCAAGGTATAGATTAATGGAAATAGATTAATTTAAGCTGTAAGAACAGTTAGCAAGAAGCCTGCCCCGGCCATACAGTTTGTAACCAATATAAGTCTCTGTGTTTACTTGGTTGGGTCTGAGTGGCTGTGGGACTGGCAGGTGAGAGAGATTTGTCTTGACCGTGGGCCAAGCAGGAAAACTCTAGCTACAATAAGTCCATGTACATTGTATCTTCTTGTCACTGTACCCAGTGAAAACACAAATTGATCTCCTGACAAACTTCAGTCTCTGGAACAACCAGCTACTGTAGACTAGTTGTGTCTTCTCTAAAATCCAGTGTAACTTGTGCAATGAAGTGTGTAGCTTTGCTCTCTGGCTTCTCACTCAGAAAGACCTGTTTCTTCATCCACAGCATGGCAGTCAGCAGCTTCTCTTACTGTTACAGCTTATGACTGTCAATCTCTTTACCAACTAACCTATTATAGATATTTGCACTGTGTCCACTTGGGGCTGATTATAAAGCTGCTTTGAATAAATATTTGCATTCAGATCTGTTTGTGATATATTCATTTCACATGGATGAATACCTAGGAGTGGAGTCTTGGACCACATCTAACTTACTAAGAAGCTGTCATCTCTCTGTATGTTTATTTCTACACTATTCTGCTCCTATGGCATACATATTTAACTTTGTGGGTACATATCTAGAAACTGTTTTATGATGTCTTGAATTTAAGTATCAGAACTCTTATAGCTTCGCCACTTTTTTCTAGATTGTTGTGGTCTTTATAACTTTAGAATCAGAATTCAGAGATGGCTCAGCAGGTAGTCGTGTACACTGCTCTGGTAAAGGACACGAGCTTGGTTCCCAGTACTTGTGTTGAGCTCCTCATAGCCACCTGTAACTCCAGCTCCAGGGAAGCCAACACCCTCTCTGACCTCTGCAAGCATCTGCACTTATGTGCCTGTGCCCACCAATTACAAATAAAATAAATCTTTGAAATACATGCATAATCCATTTTAATATATTTTACTTGCAACAGTTATGACTGTGTACATGTTGTTGGTCTGTTTCTTTTTAGTAAAATACATTTGATTGGGGTAATACCATAATTTTGGACTTTACCGAGAAGAAATGAAAACTGTATCTTCCTTTTCAATTTTCTGAAAGAATTTGTACTGTTGCTACCATGACTTCCATAAATATTTGATGGCATTCATTATGGGAATCTGCTGTGACTGGAGTTTTCTTTGTAGGAATGTTTTTTAATTATTTCACTACCTTAATCTATTCAATTTATTTCAATCTATTTCATTGATTTTCACTCTCACCTTCATTTATTTCCATCTCCCTATCTAGGGCTTAATTTACTTGTGGATTTGGTGGGAAACTTCTTAAGGGAAGCTGACAGAAACAGTCCTCACTGTGGGTGATTTCTTAAGGCAAGGGTCAGTGTGGGCAAGAGGAGGCTGTGAGTGAACAGGAAGGGCTGTGGGAGCTGCAAGACACCCAGAGATTAGAACTGAACGGTGGATGGAGTGTACGTCTCAGAAGCCTCCTTCTACCTGTTCTTTGACTCTCGGAAATGTTGACTACAAAAGCAATCTCATCCCAGATCTACACTCCTGTTGGACCTACTAGATAATTACGTCATCTCTGATAAGCACCTGGAGACAGCGCAGAAGCTGGCCTTGCTGCCACTTCTGTCAAATGACAGTGACTGATGACAGCAGCTGAATCTCCACCGAGTCCACACTTGGCAAGTGCAGCTCACATGAAGAATGGAAACAGGAGGATGGACAGGTGTCAGGGTGCTCCCAACACACATATCCCCTGCTGAGGTCCCCAGCCAAGACTGTCTCTACCAGGGTCTACCTGGGCCTCACCGTAGAAATTCGGACACCATCTCCCTCGAGTGTTAGCAACAGCACAGCTGCCTTGGTCAGCTTGTAGGAGCTGAAGGCTTCCCAGCTGTCTAGTGCTGCTTGTTTAGTTGTGCAGGTAGCTCCTACAACTTTGGTCAAATTAAATAATATGTTTCTGACACCTTTACCAATTTTATCATCTCCACTCTAGGACAGTGACAATAAAAACTAGGTACATCTTTGGAATATTGTTCAGTTCACATTTTGTAGTTCCTGTGCACACACCAGTGAAGTGTGGTCCACAGAGAATGTAGGCATTTGGAATATGAAAGTTCCCACTATTACCCCATAGTTATGAATCATCTTTGTATGTAACCAGTAAGTCAAGGCTTGGTATCCACATGGCAAACGGTGCTCTGAGGGTCTACTTGCAGCTGAAGACAAAAGTGTTATTCATGCCAGTTTTCCACCGTCTGTCATCCAAGGAGGGAAGGGTTCTTGATGATGTCGAAAAGTTTTACGAGGAATAGGAATGTAGAAAGGACAGTTCTAATATTTGCTCCCACTTGTGTGGTATTGCTAGCACTGAAGGACAGCACTGTAATTAGAAGTAGTTGTTTTGCATGGAACTTGAGCTCCATGTGAATGGAGGAATAGGGGTGTCTGAGGGCTGTTAGAACTGCCTTTTGTTTGAGACTAGGGGGATGAGTAAAGTAGTAGAGTTTATTATTAACATCCTATGAGAGAGAGAGAGAGAGAGAGAGAGAGAGAGAGAGAGGTGTTTTCCCAGAGTAATCACAAAGTGATGCTTTCGTTTGTGTGTTTTGTTTTTGTTTGAAACAGGGTTTCTCTGTGTAGCCATGGCTGTCCTGGAACTCACTTTGTAGACCAGTGCTGGGACTAAAGACCTGTGCCATCGCCTCCTGGCTTACTAATGGTGATTCTTATAAATAGAAAAAAGTAAAAAGTAAAAGTTATATATTTTTAATTTGCAAAGCTATTAACTTTCATTCCCTTTATTCTAAAGCTATCTCAAAATATTTTGCATGTGAGGGAAACTTATTTCAATTCTAGCCCTAGCTTACAAACCAGATCTCCTGTTGCTAGCTGCAGTTCATGCACAGATAGGTACACTGGAAACAGCAGCCTGTGGGTTTACCCAGAAGGTTGTCACAAAGGATTGAAAAGGTGATTTTCAATTTTCCATCTTCACTTGTCAACTGGACTCATGCCAAGTGCTAGAAACACAAGCCTACCTGAGTAAATAATCTGTGTCATGCTGTATGTTTTCTGTTGTCCTGTTCTACTCATCTGAGTCAGAGACAGATCCTTCCCTGTGCTCAGTATTGTGGAGCCATGCTTTGGCATCCGAAGAGTCTGTCACTATGGTCAGGTTGACTGAAGTCAGAGAGGCTACAATGGTAAGTTCCCAGTTGGTATCGATCTAAATTCTTGGGGAATGCTTGTCTTTTCTCTCAGGGCGAAGGTAAATTCTCTTGTTTAAAAGCTTCTTCTTCCTCTCTTGAATGACTTACATTTGTAAAAACATGTTCTTAGGGGAGGGACACAGGGCTAGAGAATATGTCAGAATGAGAGGTCCGAGGAGAAAGGAAAAGGGACTTGGAAAAAAATCAAAGCAGGAGAAAATGGCATCTAGCAGGAAGAACATACACAAAAGAGAATTGGGTTAGCAGTTAGAAAATGACAAAGGTTTAGTGAATCAAAAGGTCACAAGTTTTTCTTCATTTTCAAATAGCTTTGGGGAAAATACCCTTTAATGAAGCTATTTGGATGTCAGAATTTGGGTTAGAAATTTCTTCTTGTTAATTAAAAAAGGGCAGAATATTCAATACTAGAAATTATCATGCCTCTTCACTCCAAGTCATCTCTAAGATGAACAATATCAGTTACATTGAACATTTAATAGAGGGGCCACTTTCACTCCAAATTATCTTGGGTGAACTTGTATGATTTTGTAAGATATGTGTAAGAATTCAAGTCAGATGAAGATATCTGACAAGGGGACATTGATAAAGTCTGAGGCAGCCTATAAGAACTTGCAAAGATCTGATATAGGTGTCAGTTGTAAAGCTTTGGGCCAAGCCCTCCAAGCAGAATCCAGCCATTGCTGACAACAGAACTCATAAATAATTGGCCTTTAGTCAATGAAGATTTTGGAAATCTATCAGAGAGAAAAAGAAAAAATAGAACCTGTAACATTTCCAGATGATCACCAAAGCACAATTTATCTGTTGGGAGATATTGGCCTGACAAGGTCTTAAAATTCTCAGTTACCAGGGCTTACATTGAAAGTATTGGCTGTTGTTCACAGCATTAATTCATGTCCAGCCTAACCGGGTGTGTCCATCCTATGGCCCATAGGCTGCATGCATCTCAGGGTAGTGATGATGTCTTTGTAGATGACAATGTCATGTTACAATGTCAAAAGGTTGACCACTCCAAACCAAAGTGTTTTGTTAGAGTCCCCATTTGGATCTCCAGTGATTTCATGGTCTGCAGACCCCTGTAAGCTGTGTCTGAGGGTAAGTCTAGAGGTACTGAGCCTGTGGTCTGCACATCCATGTAAACAGTTTGAACATTGGACTGGAAGTGTTGAGTCTATGGCATTGTTACATTCTGCTCTACACAACATTGAACATGACTTCTATTTATAGATAATACTGGTTAAAAAGAGAATTTTTTTTTGTGTGTGTGTGTATGTCAGAATCTCCTCTAAGCACCTTGCAGGAACTACCTAAGTTTGTTCTCATGCCACAAACTTACCAAGACCATCCAGGTAGGAAAGGCTAACCTGAACTCAGTCCCAGCAGTCCATTAGCTTAGCCTCCATCTCCCAGACAGTTAACAAGGGTTGTGAGGGGCTGATGGCTGTCAGTGCACATTGTATGGAAGGTTGTTAAAGCACTGAAATACTTCTGTAAAGTACTGACCAACGTGAGCATCCTCTTCTAACTTCATAATGATAAAGAGTTAATGCCAACTCCAGCTAGGAACCTGGAGACCAGCTTAAGAACCAAGTGTTGAGCCCCTGCCCATACCATGGGCGTGGGATTTCCCCAGGGATTTCTGTGGCATGCATCCTGGGTGTGGTTTTAGTCACTCTCACTCAGAAACAGAAGATTCTATAAATGTAATACTTCCTACTTTTTAAGCTTTGAAGAGAAGTGTAATGTATATTTTAATAGGATTAAAATGGTGAATTTTACCTCCTGCCTCCAGAAAGTGCCACGAATCTTGCAGAAACCTTCCTTCTATGCATTTGTGAATATATTCAAACATGAATCCATACTGTCAATTAACAATTATCTGGCTTGCTCGTGTGTACAGACAGTTGACTCTGCTGTGGGGCACATGAAAACAACACTGGTGGTTTAGCTTTTAGAAAAATGTTTACCACAGCTGGCAAGCTTAAAAGCAGAAAGCTACCTGCAAAGCCAGCATTCCAGTTATAAATCAGTTGTATTGGTTAAAAGCTAACATTTTTATTGTCTTAGGCAATTTGTATTTAGCATCTTTTACCAAGCTCATTCATAGTTACATCATGGTTGCTTTACATTCATCATTCCAGGAAAAAGACACAGGTCTTATCTTTAAAATGGATTCACTGTTTTACTAGGTGGTTCTTTAAAAAGGAATGCCGAGGAAAACGAGGTGTTTGTTGGTATCGATTAACCCTTTTGGCTCAGTTGCCTCTCATTCTTAAAAAAATGGGGGAGTGCATTTTGAGAAACAGATGACATCGCTGTATAACGTAAATCATAGCCCAACAACTAATTCCTACTTTGTTCTCTCCCCAGATTATGTCAATTATGTCAGAACAAAATACAAAATTATGATAAATTAAAAGGTCTTGATTTTGTGACTCCAGAATGGAAACCACTTCAGTCCATAAAATGGAGTGGTTTAAGGGACTGAGCAAGAGAAATGATTTTACTCAGAAACAGAACAAGAAAAGCAGACTGGCCTGGAAATACTGCTTTCCTCGCTGGGCGGGGAAGGGAGACGGAAAACCGGCTGAGTTTGGAACATCGGGGAGGAGCAGCATTCTCAGGACAGATGAGATGGTCCTCTTTGGGAAATTTGGTTATTTCTCTCAACTGTTTCCAAGAAAGATTGTGTGACAGCTCAGGGTGTATGACTGGAGCTTTGGCAGCAATGGCTCTGGTTGACTTTTGCTGGTCAGTAGGTCACTGGGAGCATGTCCTCAGAGAGCACTGTGGAACCCTGGTTGATTCCTTATACTCTCCTTGCTTCCCAGCATGAAGGAAGAAGTTTTATTTTATAGTATGCTCCTGCCATGATGTTCCATCACAGCCTTAAAGCAACGTGGTTCAACAACATCTGACTCAGTTCTCTAAAACTGAGAACCAAGGTGAACCTCTGATTCATAAGCGATCATTGTAGATAGTTTTTACAGTAATGCAAAGATGGTTTAAACATGCCACAATGCACAAGTAAATTGCCTTCTTTTTGAGGAATGTCTGGGACTGGCCATGCTTGGCTCAGCCTCTTGTTCATCCCAGTACAACAGAGACCACAAACATGGAGTTTGAGCCACTGTCCCCTGACCTGGCATTTCTCTGTTGTTAGTCAGAAGTCACGAGGCAGATGTCATCGTCATTGTTCAATCTGAGTTTCTATCATCCTCAGAGGAAGAGTTGGTCTGCTTTATCTAGACCTGTTTCTGAGAGAGAAAGCCTCTCTTGATTTTGTTTTTGCCCAGGGCATTTTCATTTTCTTCAGGGATTGGTACAAAGAGTCTTAGTCTGCTGTTTTTTTTTCCAACCTTTGAGTTAATATGGATGTGGCAAAGGGAAGTCAGCTGTAAATTTGAAATTACAAAGGAAAATAAATAAATAAAAAGCTCCAGCCTGGAGAGATGGCTCAGTGGTTAAGAGTACTTGCCATTCTTGCAGAGCACCTGGGCTCAGTCCTCAGCACCCATAGGGTGGCTCACAATCAATCATCCTTAACTCCAGTTCCCAGGATCCGATGCCCTCTTCTGGCCACTATGGCCACTGCATGTACAAGGTGCATAAACATACACTCAAGCAAACATATATAAAATAAACTTTCTTTTTTAAAGCTCCAAGTTTTTCTTGAAATTCCTAGGAATGGAATTGACATTGGGCAATGATTCCTTCCTATTTTATGCTAGCTTATTTTTACCATACACTCAGCTTTAGTAGGATTTTCAAAATTAAGCAGAAAAAAATGGAGTAGAAGTTAGTGATAAAATAGCGGAGGGTGTTGCCGGGCGGTGGTGGCGCACGCCTTTAATCCCAGCACTCGGGAGGCAGAGCCAGGCGGATCTCTGTGAGTTTGAGGCCAGCCTGGGCTACCAAGTGAGTTCCAGGAGAGGCGCAAAGCTACACAGAGAAACCCTGTCTCGAAAAACCAAACAAACAAACAAACAAAAAATAGTGGAGGGTGTTGCCAGTGTGTTATGAAATATGCTGCTTTTATAACTGAGGGGATATGAAAACAAGCCTCTGAAGTGACCATTTGAAACTCAAGCCATGAAGGTAAAGGCTAATACGTTGGAAAGGAAAAAGTACCTCCCACCCCAGACACACACAGACACACTTTTTGAGGGTGAGATAATACATTGATTCTGGCTTCAAACTTTCAAAGAAAGAAAGAAAGAAAGAAAGAAAGAAAGAAAGAAAGAAAGGAAAAAAGAAAGAAAGGAAGGAAGAAAGAAAAGCAGAGAAGCCTAGTGACTCATGGATGAGGAACATACTCCCTGGCCCTGGGAGCTGAGGTAGGTGGGCAGCCATGTTGTCATTCAAAAATAACTGAATGGTCTGGGACTGGGAAGCAGACACCTCAGGACTGCTTTGTAGTAGGTTCTCTATTTCACAATAATGTAGAAGGAGGGAGGAGGGTGACAGAGAGACAGAGACAATGAGAGAGAGAAGCAGTGAGAAAACGGGGAACTGAATTTCTATCAGGATCATAATCTTCCATCAAAGCTTGCCTTTCTGAGCACCTAGCGGCAAGCCAGGCCGTCCTCAAAGCTCCTGGCTTTGCTCAATTCTTGCTGTCTTCCCCCCACCCCCACCGCCTAGCGCACTCCAGCTTCTCTTATAGATCAGAGTGCTGTCTGGCAGCGATCTGGCCAGGAGGTCTTGCTCTCTGTACAGCTTGCCCAGAAAACACTGGAAACAGAAGAGAGCAATTAGCTCCTGTGCAGGTGTGAGACTTGGGGGATCAAAATTTCACTGCAATAAGGGAACAGAGACAAAATGGAATCCATCTTTATCCATAAGAACAAATTTTAATTGTGGGGAAGACAGAGTCAACTGTAAGAGCATTTATTTGTGCAGAAATGTCTTTAAAAATAGTTCTTAATGGTATTTTTATGCAGTTTCTCACTTTCTAGGTATATTGTTCATAGAAATATGGCAACTTAATAGCAGAAAACTTATTATGGAAATTGCCTCTAAAATACCAAATTAGAATCTTCTTATTCCTGTTTAAAATTTTAGTAGAAATACCTTTATTCCAACGACACTGATAACATCTAAAGCTCAGCATGAAGTAGATGGCAGACACAGACAGTACATAGATGTGAGAGTACTAGGTGCTAACTTTATATCCATATAGGGTGTGTGGATCTGGCTGTGACGATGCCTCTGGAGCTAGCTGGGTGTTTTATGGGCACAGAGAACAAGAAGGTTCTGGTATGGGTTTACATCACCACCACTCTGGATGCTGCCATTCTGTAGCTGTTATCTGAATCCTGGGCAGAACATAAGCAGGAAAAATAATAACTAGGTGTTTCCATATGCACAGTGCATCAGCAGTGAGCAGCATTATTTGCAGTTTCTTAGAGGCAGGTGCAATGTTCATTCTTTGAAATAAGTTTTTCAATTGGCTAAATCCCTCCCTGATTCCCTCAAACAAACAACCAGGAAACAAAAATCATAGAAAAACAGGAAAGAATAGAGTCTGTGAGACCAACCATGAGGCAAGACTCAGAAAAGACACAATATTCTGCTCTCATCTGAGATGAGTAAAGATTAAAATCATTTAAAACTACCATAAAAAGAAGTAAAGAAAAAAATAATAACAAGAAAAATGTTCAAAAATGAATCTGAAAGACATTTTTCATTTCTTATAAGCTACAGTGGATCTGAAAGGTCACTTCCATCTCTTTTGATTCATTCACATGTGGAAAAATAGTCCAAGAAATAAGGCAACACAGTGAGGAAAGATGGCCGACAGTTATTTCCCAAGGGGAGAGGTTTATCTCCAGATATAACCTTCACTTCTCAGCAGCGATAAACTCCTGTGATGGGCTCTCCATCTCCTTTAATAAAAGGGTGGAAAGCCAGACACTGAGTTATGGTGGGAACCGTATCGGATCCTTTGTTCCCCAAGCCCATTAATTCTGGATGCCCCAAGATTGAGTTGGAAAATTCTGTGCATAGGGCTCCCTCTGAAGCAATCCTGGCCTTGTGGGTGTACACAGTCTGGAATCGTAATGCTATATTCAGTGGACTCAGTGCTCAAAAGGCTTCCACTATTGGTGGAATGCCTGCCATTGAAACTGGCTAAGACTTGGGCATACCTGGACGGAATTCCTTGGGTTGCCAATCAGGAGAAGCCTCCAGGCCCTTCACAGACAATTCACAGAAGCCAGGTTGTCTGGTCAATGACACTGTATGGCAAAGTTCTCTTCTTATCATCCACTCAGGAAGCAGCATCTCTCCCTGCTCTTCCTACAAACTCCTGTCAGCAGCCTGGGAAGGGAGATTTGAGCTCATAGCTTAGACCATTCTAACTGGTGAGCTATGATGTAAACCTGCAAGACCCAGGGATGGCTTAGTGTGGAGAGTGCTCATCTAGCATACACAGAGCCCCAAGTTCAATCAGGCATGGTGGCACACACTTGTAATCCCAGAACTTAGCAGGTTGAGGCATGAAATCAGTCATTCAAGGTCGTCCTAGCTATATATTGGCACCAAGGACAGCCTTACCCGTTGCCATAGAGTTATTGTTTTCTTTGCATGTTTGGAATGGTCTCTTGGTCAGTTATACGGTCACAGAAGTAAACTCAGCGACTTTGAAACAAGGGTTCTCTCATCTTCATTTAACACAGGCTCCACAAATGATGTCTCTGAAGCTGCTAAAGGGTGATGTTGGGGCAGAGTGGGCCCTGGGACCCTCTGTGAAGGGAATCATTCCTTAACTAGATCATTTTTGTAATTTAATAAAATGTAAAGAGGTGGCATTAAATTAATACATTAAAACAGAGCTTGACTGTACAGACTGGGACACAACCTACTTAATATTGATGAGCGCAATAAATATTTTATGTAGACGGACCAGACTCTCGGCTCTCATTGTCCAGTCTCTGTGCAACAGCCTTTGGAACTGAGCTGCTTCCTCTTCAAACTCGATGTTCACCCCAGCAGCCCACATAGGGGGTGTTTATTTACTTTTTTAAGCTTTGTTTATTTTTGAAACTCTTCCTAGAGACTCTCAGTGGTGAAAAAGAACAGATTTTAACACTGCAGGTTTGGGGGGTATCTTTGTTCTGGACTGGGTTGGTACCCATTAAAAACCTTTTGTTTTGGGCTCAGGAGATGGCTCAGTTGGCTCATGAGCATGAGCACCAAAATTTGATCCTTTAGAGCCTGCACAAAATAAGCCAGATTGTGACAAATATCTGTAATCTAGGGATGGGAGAGGCAGACAGGTACCTGGGGCTCAGCGGCCAGCCAGACTAGCCAAATTGGTGACTCCTAGGCCTGTGAGAACAGTCTTAAAAAATAAATTGTACAAGACCTGGAGAATGACTGCTAAAGTCCACCTGTGACTATTACATGCATATGCACACATATTGCCCCCCCCACACACGCACACGCACACACTGAACACATGATGAGAGATATTTGTACACTGTGTGAAGATATATTTCTGTGATTGATTTAATAAAGAGCTGAACGGCCAAAAGCTCAGAAGGAGGTATAGGTGGAACTTCCTAGCAGAGAAAGAATAGAGAGGGAAGAAGATTCTAGGCACGCAGGAGATGCCAGGGAGACATGGAAGAGGCCAGACATATGGTAGAGTAGAGATAAGTGAGTCATGTGGTAGAACGTAGATTAATAAAAGTAGATTAATTTAAGTTATACGAGCTAGTAGGACAGGCCTAAGCTAACGACCAAGCTTTTATAATTAATAAAAAGTCTCTGTGTCATTATTTGTGGGCTGGTGGTTCAGATGGAAAAGTACTATTACAAACACACACACATTTTTGTAGTATAGAAAAAAATTAGAAGTAGAGAAACAGTGCTAAGGACAATAATTGCAAGTTTTTAAAATCATGGTCCATCTGGCTGTTTGCTAGAAGTGCTCACAGAATTCATTGAAAACGTTATACTCCCAGCCATGGATTATTACAGGGAGCAGCACAGATGAAGGTCAGCCAATTGAAGAAGCACACTGGGTGGTATCCAGAAGAGATGGACACAGGCTTCCTGTGTTCCCCCACAGAGCCAGGACTTGCTGCTCTTTGGGTACCTGCCACTCTCCTATGTGACAATGTGCAGGGATTACTCCCAACCCAGAGGTTCACTTGACGCTTTGGTGTCACACGATCTGTGTGTGGCTGACCTTCAGTCTTCAGCATTCCAGACTGGAGCTAACACCTGTAGGGAAGAAAGATTTTCTTCCTCTGCCTTCCTTGGTTCATTGTCCAAGCACTCTGCAAATTAAATGACAGAAAGACTAATTAATAAGAGAAATAGCAGATTTAATTACACATATTTGCATGGG
This sequence comes from Peromyscus californicus insignis, assembly GCF_007827085.1. Lineage (NCBI taxonomy): Eukaryota > Metazoa > Chordata > Mammalia > Rodentia > Cricetidae > Peromyscus > Peromyscus californicus. The sequence continues at coordinate 160,908,673 of NW_026294584.1, read as the reverse complement.
AGCTTCCAAAGGATTGTAACACAAAAAGGCAGTTAAACTTAGAGCCTATATGCAACTTTATTTTTAAAGTTATTTTGATTATTTTATTTTATGTGTATGGGTGTTTTGCCTGCATGTATGTCTGTGTACCATGTGTGTGCCTGGTGCTCGTGGAGGCCAGAAGAGGGTGTTTGATCCCTTGGAGCTGGAGTTACACTTGGTTGTGAGCCACCATGTGGGTGCTAGGAATGAAGCCCAGGCTCTGAACTGCTGCACTGCCTCTCTGGCCCCTGTTAATATAACTTTACAGCAGAGAAAAAGAAGGAGTTCTTTGAGAGGGGTAAGGTTCTGGAAGAAAGGGAGGAAACATGTGGCAGGTAGGGATTGTTTAGTAAGGTCTGTTGTGACACTAACAGTCCTTAGTCTTCGGGGAGCTCCTTTCCTGGTCTGTTAGAGATAGCTGTCTTTAGAAATGGACATAGATGTCCTGCTTTTGGATAGAAAGGGTGCCAGAGCTCATTGCCTTGAGCCCCAAACAATCCTGATGCCAGAGAGGCTTGTTTTGAGTTTCCATCAATGGGTCTCCAGCACATTTGTTGTCTCTAGTTTCCCTAGAGATCAGAAATGATATGCTGGCTGTGATCCAAACCCCACCTTAATCCACGCTAGATGATCCAGCACTGAAGCACCAGCAAAGAGACTCCTGTGAGGCAGAATGTTCTAGATACTCCCCAGGGGCCAAGGTCAAAGGCCAGACTTGTCTGTGGAGAACTTCATTCTTCCAAAAAAAATATGATAACCTTCCAATATTTACCATTCAATTCAAAGTTACAAAACTAGAACTCCAATCACAGCCAATACTATTCTGTTGGTGGAATAGAGTCAACTGAGGGATTTTATGAGCCAGATACTAAACATGGACTTTATCAAAAATTAAGTTTTAAAAATGAAAATAATAAATGAGGATAGAAAGACAGGAAGTTAAGGAGACATGGGATGAGTTAGGTTCCAGTAGCTCACCAGCTGAGAGTCAATAATTCAGTACAGTTAACATTTGCTGTGAAGGTGGTTTACAAAGACACAATATTCCTTTTATATAGAGATATTTTCAAATAAGAATGTTAAAATAGCAATGAGCCATGTTTAAGGCTTGCATGCACATGACCTTGAAGTATGCTCTTAACTCCTTTCAAAGCCATAAATTTGCAATTTTCTGGGAATTTCATGAACAAAACTATGAACTTTATTTGTAGTTTTTTTTAAAAAGTGACCTAACTGCCCTGTTCATCCTCTTGTGAGCCTTTACCTTGACAGCTGCAATGCTGTCTGGAGTGCTTCAGGAACCATCCTGCATCTTACTTACAGAGAGGAAGGGAGGGAGAGGGGAAGGGGGAGTGGGGGGGAGATTCAGAAATTTTTTGAACAATGTAACTTCAGATGTCACATACATGGCCTCTCCCTTATATGTGTATTATTATCCTCTCCTGTGTGCCTCTTATTTTGTTAATGCCTGTGCTTGAGTCTATGCTAAAATTTCTTTTAATAAACTCAAGCTCTGCTTCATACTGACCTATCCTGAAATTCTTTTTTGTGTTGAAGAATCCCACTTTACCCAGTAGACGTCTCTGAAAAGATCTCTTCAAACCGCAGCTGTGTCTCGACTTCCCTCTTACCCACCACTAACAACAAATGCTCAAAACTTATCATTTTAAAGTTGCCTTATTATTCCTAAGCTCTTGGTCTTATTTACAGATGGTTTCCACCTGTTGGAAACCCTGTAGAGCACTGCCATGAGGCTCTCTCTATGTCTCTGTGTAGCACAAGGTGGACCTGAGTGAGCATAATACCTGATCAATACTATGATCAGGAATTTTTTTTTTTTGGTCATCTTTGACTTTGAGATACTTCTTTCTACTGGTCCAGTGGTTACAAGAGCTGTTGAGAATGTGTTACAGGCCACGGCAGCACTGGGCCAAATGTCTGATAAATTATCTCAAAATATAAAGTTTGTATAGAGCTCATGAACCTGACCCAGGAGTTTTACCTATAAATTGCACTCTTCGTACAACCTTGTTCTGTGTGACTCTGGATTTAATTTTAAGTGTAAATTTATACAATGGCATTTTAGAGCTTCTGACATTTTGTGTAAATTGTAGCTGGTGTATGAGAAACTAAAAGTAGCATTTTGATTTATAAGTGTAAGATTAAAATGTATGCATGTAACACTTGCTCGTGTGAAAACAGTGTTCTTTTCTGTTGTGCATAATGACTTAAATTTAAGTTCCAAGACAGAGGATATTTACTTGTATGTGGCAGCAGTTTCAAACGCAGAGACTCCAAACTCTCTGGAGAACTCAGTCAGTCTTTTCATTGATGGGGATCAGGGCATTCATTCCACGGTATGGCTCCTCAGTACACTGGGCATTTCACTTGAACGTACAGAAGGGCGTTTGTCTGAAGCTGGTCACAGGACTGCTCCTGTCTGAGACAATCAACTTCAAAGAGGAAGGTTTATTTTTGTCTCACACTTTCCCAGGCTGCAGCTCCCAGTCAGTGGACCCCACTGCTTTAGACTGGTCATGGTGGGAAGTGTGTGGCGGGACAAACACCCTCACCTTATGGAAGAAACAAAAGAGAAGAGAAGGACCAGGGGCCACCCCTTCTTGAGGGAATGTCCCCATTGACTTCACACCTCCCTCTGGACCTGGCCTCACACTGGGGAACTGTGCTGAACTGTCACTGAACACAACACTGAAGCTCTGAGCAGTTACAGCCAGCACTTAAGAGGTGGAGAGGTGTCAGTCTCCAAACATGGAGGCACCAGAGTGAACCTGACTGGATTAGTGTGGGGAGCAGAGGAAGCCCTCTGTGTGTGTGAAGTGCTGATGAGTGTGTATGGTTTGACAGACATGGGCACCACACATCTAGGATCCTAAAGCCTCAGACCCATGGGAAATTGCAAAGCTTTCCCTCCCGATCCAAATGTGAATGTTGATAGTGTGTGCAGAAAATGACCAGCACAGCTTTCTTCCCCCCAGATATTTATGGCCTAAAGTCTGCTCCCCTCCAGAGCCTGCTCCTACTAAGATTAGTTAAACCTGCCTCCTTGTTCAGCTGTGTATAATAACCCCACCTCTTGTTAGGCTGTATGCAATAACTCTGCCTCCTTGATCAACTATATATATATATATATATATATATATATATATTAAACTCTCTCAGCTTCCAGGGTGCTGCGGTTTCTCCATCAGAGAGCTCTCCCCACCTGATACCAACTTTTTTGTGCGTCCTTGTGTCTGTCTTTTCCTCATTCCCTCACTGTCCCAGTCAGGTCTAGTTTTAGGAGCTGTGCAAAGCGGTGGCAGATCAGCCTTGCCAAGTTTCCCTGGTTACTACCGTCACTCACACCATCAATCCTATCATGATTCTATCCCATGATCTTCTAGTCTCCAGCAAACTGAATAAAACAAACAAGTAAACAAATCACCAGGCTGGGGTATAAAAGGGGTTCAGTGGTTAAGAGTGCCCACTGGCTGTTCTTTCAAGGACCAGAGTTTGATTTCCAGCATCACATAGCAGCTCACAACTCTCTGTAACTCAAGTCCCAGGCACGTGGTATGCTGACATTCATGCCGGCAAAACACATCTATTCACATAAAAGATAATGAAAAAAATATAGATATACCATGCTCAACTGTCTTTGGGTCTTCATTTTTGTATATCTCCTGGGTCTTTCAAATAATATATTAAATCAGTTTATAGCCTTTCCTGTTAATCTGCAATCTATTGTGTAGACCCAGATAAAGCCAAAAAGGACAGGAGGAAAAAGATATTTTCCTTTCTTCTACATGGTACAGGGCAATGTTCACATGTGTACTTTTGTCTTGTAGGAGCAGGGTGACAAGGTTTGCTGTCCAAGTGATGGAATGTTAAAGATAACAGATGTTTTTGAGACATGTTCCTGTTTGCTATGTGAAACTGTTGTACAGCCTCAGGGATGGAAAGGGAAGCCAGTTTACTTCCATGTAAAGTCCATCTTATCTCCTGGGGATGCAATCTCTGCAGCCACCAGCCTGAGACTCAGGAAGACCACAGCTCCTACTGCAGACATGGCATCCCAGACTGCTCTCCACACTGCTAGGTATTGGGCAAGTCTGGGAGCACTGCTGCTTACAGGGTTGTCTTGAAGAAGAGATAATATTTAAATCACTAAACATTAAAAATTAATATTTTAAAGTATTGTTGTCAATCATTTTCTAAATTTCTGCCTTTGTAACATTGCACTTGATCTCCTGTATATAACCTACCTGATTAGGGAGTATTGTTAGGATGAAAAAATCACAGTGGACCTTATTCAAGGAAAAACAAATTATTGAATGATACTTGTTAAAACACAGTCAGGCTGACTTTATTCGGGATAATGGTGACAGGCATAGAACCATGGCAACAAGATCTTGCTGTGGAAAAAGGGATCAGGCTCAACCCTGAATGAAGCCAGGAGTGGAGTGGGAACTGATATTCAGGAGCCAACTGCGTGTGTGCAGGGAGAGGGGTGGAGTGTCAGTGGATGGGGTATTGCTAAAATACCATATCAGAGTTAAGAAGGTGCTGGGCTCTGAATGCAAAATACTCGCCCCCCCCCCCGCCCCCCCCCCGCCCCAATTATTTGAATGCTTGGTGCTGTTCCTGCAGATTGTGAAACCTCTAGGAGGTGGAGCCATACCGGAGGAAGTGGGCCAATGGGGGCGGGCCTTCCTACTTGCTATCCTACCTCCGCTTCCTGCTCATCTTGGATTCGAGCATGATCTTGCCACTTTTTTTTCACCTCTCTGCCTTTCCTGGCCTAATGTGCTGCATCTCCACACATTGTGAGCCCAGATAAGCCCTTTCTCCCTTGGGTTGAGCTTTCGGGTATTTTATCACAGTATCAAGAAAAATAACAGCTGTAAGAAGTTTCTATCTGAACTGATCTGCCAGGATAATTCTGTAGTCCAGGTAGTCAGACATTGCTGAGTGAATGGTGACTATAAACCTGATCAGATATTCATGATTATCAAATTTAAGAGGTCTCTTTGCTAAAATTGAATTTTTTAGGGCAGTGCATATAATCTAGGGTCCTAGGATAAGCTTATGAAGTCTCACTAAGGTTTGGCAAAGCAAAGAATCTTTGTAGTTAATTTGAAATCGGTTTTATTAAAATATTGACTTGCCTTTGATTTATTTCTAGTGTTCAGGAATTCTGTTCTTGAGATGTGTATGAATGACTCTGTCTGAGCCTCAAGGGCACTTCTGGGATTGTTTGTTTTAGATGGCTCTGGGTGGACACGGATGTCTTAGAAGGTAGTATTCCTGTAGTTACCAAGATCTTAACAATAATTGGAGACTAAGTAGCAAGATATTAAATCTAATTTCCTTTTGGGCCCCTTTATTAGCTGAGTGTTTTGTACCTTGAGAGAGGATCAGCCAGCCTGATGGCTGGTGCTGTCTCATACTGGCACTCTACGGCATGGAGCTGATTGGGTTAGGAAATGAGACTCCAGGAGAATCTTCCTACAGGTGCTCCTGGGCTCACAATATATGTTGTGAACAATGTGTTGGGCGTTGAAGATGTCATACATCAAAACACATTTAATACTTCCAACCTGTGGAACTTCAAGCTTAACCTGAACACCATGGTGTCAGTGGGGCTTCCTGGAGCTTCAGGAATACCAAACCCAACCCTCAAAGTTTGGTTTCTGTGAGGTGTATGGCTCTCACATCACTGACAAACTGGAAGGCCCTAGGCTGAACCTTGTAAGTTAGGGACCATTTTGATTTTGAATGGACCTCAAATCCAACATTTGAAGTAAAGAGTGCAAACGTCACGAAACCTGGGGGGTAGTCTCTGCTTCCCGAATGCTTCTTCCCTCTCTCTGCAGGTTCAGCTCCAGTCACCCTCCAGCAAGGTCACCATCACTTCCGGAATGCTTCTTCCCTCTCTCTGCAGGTTCAGCTCCAGTCACCCTCCAGCAAGGTCACCATCACTGACAGCACTGATTCTGCTCCACCTAAAAACCCAAATGGCTGAGATAGGGCAGCGTGCCTCTTGAGAAGGTAGCAGGAGTGCTGTGAGGAAGTGAACTTCCATAGAATCTGTTTGGAGTCTCTCCTGGGTTTAGGGTATTGTCCCTGGATAGCTCTTGTGCATCACACACATACTGGCCTCTCATCAGCGACCATTTCTACAGGGCAGGGCTCTGCTGCTACTGTTCTAGAGAGCCAGTTATAGTTGGGAAATGTCCCTCTTGTGTTGTTTAGTGCTCCGACACACAGTCAGTCTCTCTCACAGACTCTCACAGAGAGTCTACCACACACACAGTCTCTGTCTCTCTCTCACACACAGTTTCACACACATAGTCTCTCACATAATACACCTATCGTCATACACACAGATACAAGTCAGTCTCTCTCTCACATGGTCTCTCTCTCTCTCTCTCTCTCTCTCTCTCTCTCTCTCTCACACACACACACACACACACACACACACACACACACACACACAGAGTACATGAGCAGCCTTGTGCCTCCACCTTTCCTTAGCACAGTGTATACCAGGTAAATCCATTTTTTTATTACTACAGAGGAAGCTAAAGACACAGGTGTGTGGGGTCTGGCTAGAGCAGCCATTGAGGATCAGATATTCTGGTAAAGCCATCACTAGGGCTCAGGATTTCGGCTTTGCTTCTCTGACACCAATTTTAATTCACTAACAATAAATAAAACATCAAAAGAGGTAAAATGGGTTGTCACGTCTTGGGCTGCATTCCTGTTAATCTGAGAACTATTGAATTAAGTGCTCAGGTGTTAAAAATTAAGGAGCCATTGGAAGGCTCAAAGAACAAATTCTCCTTTACGTTTCAAATTTCTTTCTTGTCCAAAGTTTTTTTTTTTTATTGGTTGTTGTTGTTTGTCTGTCTGTTTTAATGGTGACTTTATTTTGAGGTTTGTGGTCTGGATGTATGGAAATCTCAGTTAACTTAAGTAATAAAGCTATGTCAGTTCACAAGTGGCCTGAAAGAATTAACAGGCTTTTCAATACTAGGGGAATTCGGTGTTACTCTGGAATGCCTCATTTATTTACATATTGTGATTGGCATTCAAAAGTAGCACAGTTTCGGGAAAGACAGGAAGTTTCTGAGTCAGAGGCAATGCCAGGGCGGTCTGCAGTTTTAATTTGTATTAACAGGGCTGGCAGTCTTGCATGCACTACCCAGGAGACAATAGTCACACCCAAGATATCCAGTAAGACAGCAGGTAAAGTAGCTGGGCCAGAGAGGCTGAGGCAGGAGGATTTCCATGATTTGAGGACAGCCTGACTCCTTCCATAACCAATGCCAGAGGGCGACAGAGTAAGGCAATGTCTCAAAACCAAAACCAAAAGAACGCCAGAAGTGATGTGTTCGGCGCCTCTCATTGCTTAAGAGTTTAAAGGAAAAACAAAAGGAAGAGTCAGCCGGATGGAAATAAAAAATCAAACCCAGGGTTTATTGTAAACCGTAGCAGCAGCAGCAGCAGCACAGCACCAGCAGCAGCAGCGCCAAACACTGCAAGGAGGTAGTCCACAGCCCGGCATGCACCCCTCAGCTTCGGGGAAGGGACGGCTGCGTGCGTTCCCAGGGTTGGGGCGCAACGCGGTGTAAGGCTTCAAGCCTTGCGGGCGCTGGAGCGTGTCCTCGCGCTGTTCTGCGGGTGTCTAATCTCTAGCTTCTCTGGGGAGAGACGGTGTTGGGGTGCAGACAGCGCACCTGCTAAGCATCCCGGCTCGCGGCCAGGAGGCGGCGGAGACCTGTCCCTCCGCAGCTGTGATGGACTGGGGATAGGTCTGGGAGAGCAGCTGGGCGTACCCTGAGGGACCCCGAGTGGCTTTCCCGCGTGTCGCTCCCCCCACCCCCAGCCCAGCAGCGCCCCCTCTCCACCTGTGCGCGCTCTAGTCGCTTGGGACCCGGCGCCCGCGGGCGGAGGCCAGGTGTTAGGGACCTTGGGTCCCGGGATCCAGGAGGCGGAGGCGCGCGAGCGGGCATGCGCAGTGGGCGGAGGCGGCGGCGATGGCCCGGGGAGGCGGGGGGACCGCTGTTTATTTGCAGCTGGGCCACCGCGGCGGCGGAGCACGGGGCGCCCGGGCGGGGACAGTGGGCGCGCGATGCCCGAGCTACGCAGGCCGCCGCGCGCCCGGGCCCCGGCCGGGGAGGATGCGCGCCGCGCGGGAGCGGCCGTGCCGGCGGCGCGATGCTGGTGACCCGCGGGGACCGCGGCGGCGGGGAGCGCGCGCCCTCGCGGCGCCCGCGCTGCGGGCTGATTCCGGCCGGGGCCGCTGCGCTGCTGGCCGGGGCCAGCTGCTTGTGCTACGGCCGCTCACTGCGGGGCGAGTTTGTGCACGACGACGTGTGGGCGATCGTGAACAACCCCGACGTGCGGCCCGGGACCCCGCTGCGCTGGGCCGTTTTCGCCAACGACTTCTGGGGCAAAGGCCTGGCGGACAGCACCAGCCACAAGTCCTATCGGCCGCTGTGCGTGCTGTCCTTCAGGTGAGCCCCGTGCGCCCTGGGGTCTGTTCACCTGTCCCCGGAGAAGAGGTGGCACTGCGGGGGCACTTCTGACGGATCCATCTGTACCTCCTCTTGGGTGCCCTCCCCCCTTCAGCTCTGTCCGCCGGGCTCTACCCTAGATCTTCTTGCCATCAGCCCGGTTCTCCTCGCTTTACCTCGTGTTCTCCCGGCTCAGCCTGGTCTACTAGGTTCTGCACTTGCCCCTCCTTGCTCAGCTCGGTTCTCCTGGCTCTGCCCCAGGTCCTCTGGGCTCTATGCTTGGTGCTCCTAGTTCTATCCTCAGTGCTTTCTACTCGGCTCCAGGTCCTCCCGGCTCTGTCTAGTATTCTGTCAGCGAAGCCCCGGCTTCTCTCTGACCGAGGTCTCTGCGCTCTGCCCCAGGACCTCGTCGCTCTGGCTGGACCCTCCCGGTTCTGACCCTGATCCTGCTGTGCCAGGCTCTGTCCCGAGTCCTCCTGGCTCTGCCTCTGGTCCTTACCAGGATCAGCTCCAGGTTCTCAAGGCTCTGCCCCGGTTCTCAAGCATTGCACCGTTTTTTGTTTTTTTGTTTTTTTTTGTGTGGTTTTTTGTTTGTTTATTTTTGTTTGTTTGTTTGTTTGTTTTTTGTTTTTTCTGTCTTGGGTTCTCTCCGCGGTACTCAGGGACCTCCCTGCTCTGCCGGGTCCTCTCAGCTAAGCCTAGGTTCTCCCGCGCTTCCTGGCTCCTGGGGTACCGGCTGCGGAGTTGGAACTGAGTTTCTCCTGAGACTGCGCTCTCCTTGCTAGGTTCCTGAGGATTCAGGGCTGGTAGACCTGACTTCACACCGACCCTTCCCTAACCTTCCCGGTCTTCTCCTGGCGATCGGAGGGTTCCAGAGGGTGGCGTTGCTCCAAGTTGTTAGCTTCTCCCGGGAGGTTGGACTGCTGGGCAGATGAGGCGTAGAGGGGACCGGATCAGGTGGCCTAGGATGCGCCTGGAGCTGCTAGGCTGTGAGTGTTTCAGGTAGAAGCTGGGAAGAGGGGTCAGGGACCAGGCTTTGCGTACTGGGCCGCTGATAGTCTCCCTAACCCGACCATCTCCAACCCCAGCCTCCGAGTCCGTCACGCTGCGGCCAGCCCCCGGGACCCATGCCGATATGCGCGAAGTGGTGAGGCACCTACCTGGGGTCGCAGAGACCCTTCCCCGGCTCCGGAATCATGACACAGCGTTTCTGGTGTGAAGTAGTTGATCTGGACCGAAAGTACGCGTTAGCAGGGTGGGGTATCCGCTTGAATTTAGAATTCTGGGGAAAGAACGGGTTGGAACCCAAGAGCTGAACTCCATTCAGTGTAACTTGGCTCCGCATTTGAGCTGGTGTGAGTGAGTAGGACACAACAGCTCACAGGGTATTAGCCCCGAAACCTGCTTTCCAATCCTTGTCATCTGAGCCGTAGTTCATGGCACTGATCTCTGGGAACAGTTGGCAAAGTAACAGTCAGCGTGGACCTTCAGGCCCAGGGCTTTGGAGAGGTGGCCCCATGACTTAGAAAAGGAAACCCGGCAGTTGGCTTTTCACGTCATTCTTTCAAATAAACTAATGTTTTAAAGAGACTGAGAAAATAACATGTCTGACTCCCAAGCGGATGTTTTATAAACATTTATCTTTGGAAAGTTGTGTTGATTTTCAATCCAAGGTAGCCTTAGCTGCAGTTTCTCAGCCTTTTTAATTTCCCAAGTGTTTTTTTTTTTAATCTTAAAAATAGGAATGCTTCCTTGGTGGGCTTTTTCATTGAATAGGTGAGGCTGTTGATTAATATGAAGCTGTATAAGCTCACAGCACTCCATATGCAGACTTTTTACAGCCCTGGTCCCTGGCCTGAGCAGTTTCCATTTAAAGGGCCTGGGTTGAATGCCTGCTGGAGGATGGGGTACGTATATACGGTGCTGACTGTCCAAGTGTTTTCAATAGTTCCTAACAGGAGTTCTGCCAGGGCAGAGGAGGAGGGGAGGGAGGCTGTGTAGAAACTCCACCTCTTGACTTCAAACCCCTGGTGGGGGCAGTTAGTGAAGAAGGGGGAGTTGGTGGGGTTGATGGGCAGGGTGGCAGAGCAGGGGAAGGGGGAATATGCAACCTCTTTTGGGTGTTCATTGTTTATGCAGAGAAGTTTGGTTTCTAAGACATGGCCCTTTGCTGTGTGGGTTGCTAGATGAGTGCTGGCTAGGTTTTTTGTTTGTTTGTTTTGTTTTGTTTTTTTGTCAGCTTAACACAAACTAGGGTCATCTAGGAAGAAGGAAGCTCAATTGAGAATATGATGCTCTCATCAGACTGGTTGTAGGTAAGCCTGTGTGGACAGTTTCCTGATTAATGATTGGTGTGGGTGGGTCCAGCTCACTGTGGGTGGTGCCACTCCTGGGCAGGTGGTCACAGCAAGCTGAGTAAGCAGTGTTCCTCCATGTCTCTGCATGAGTTTCTGTTTTGACTTCCCTAAATGATGGAACTGTGGTCCAGACATGTAAGGCACATAAACCCTTTTTTCCTTAGGTTGTTTTTGGTTGTGGTGTTCATCACAGCAATAGAAAGCAAATAGAGACACAGCAATGTCCCCTCCTCTTTTTTAATGGGCCAATTGAGTTGTGAGTCTAGAGAGCAACAGGGTATGACTTGGAATAGTTACCTTATCCAGAAGAGAAGCAGACCAGTCCTGTTCACATGGTCGGTTTCAATCGGAGTGGCCACCTCTTGAGTAGTCAATGAGGTGCAACCCATGTTCTAGTGCCGTAGCGTGGACTGAAGACTTCAGACACTTAGTTTTTCTTTCCTTTCCTCTTCCTCCTGTTTTTTGTTTGTTTGTTTCTTGAGACAGGCTGTCACTCCATACCCCAGGCTGGCTTGGGATTCACTATGTAGCCCAGGATGGTTCTTTACTCATGGCCGCTCTCCTGCCTCAGCCTCCTCAGTGTTGAGATTACAGATTCAGTGAGCTGCCATGTCTAGTTAGACCTGTATAACCTGAACCTGCAAAAAGGAATGGAAAGAGCCATTTTGAGCATTTGGTATGAACCAAGCGTTGGCCTAGTGTCCCGACTGTTTTTTGTGTTGACTTGGCACAAGCTAGAGTCATCTGTGAGGGAGAGAACTTCAGTTGAGAAAATGCCTCCATGACATGGGGCTGTAGGCAAGCCTGAAGGGCTTTTTCGTAATTAGTGATTGATATGGGAGTACCCAGCCCATTGTGGGTGTAGCTACCTCTGGGCTAGTGGTCCTGAGTGCAGGAAATAGCATTGATATAATCCTTAGGATCCCCCCCCCCCAGCTATTTTATTTATTTTGATGTGTGTTTAGTTCTCTGCAGTTTTATGACAGGTGTCAATTTCTGAGATTCTACTATAGTTACAAAGTCTAGAACACTCCATCACGTGAACTCTATACTTCCTCATCAGAGCAACGCACCTGAAGTCTAACATTTAACCCACAAACTACCACCCTGACCACTAATTCTCCATCTCTATAATTTTATCATTTTGATGTTATATAAGCAAAATTTCTTAGCGCACACTTTATTGAGATTGGCTTCTTCTTTTTTTTTTTAAAGTCTCAGCATTTCTCTGGAGTTTCATTCAGGTGGTTCTGTGCAATGAAGAGTTTGTTCCTTTTCACTTCTGAGTGGTAGTCTGCTCTATAAATGTCCCAAGGTTTATCCATTTTCTCTTATTTTTGTACCTTACTTTTTGTTCTCATAGAATCCCAAATCAAAATATAAACCTTTTTCTTTTTCTTAGTAAAAGTAAGTTTATATCCTCTCTATATTAAATGTATGTCACATACTGAGAGATGGAAACTCCCGTAAGAACAAACATAATCAATTGATACATAATTCTTTTGCTGGACCAGTGCTTGTATATAAAGAATAACAGCTGTACCTACTGTGGAATATTAATTTAAGATGTGTTGTATTTGTTTGTGCTATGAAACATTTGTTTGATGGTGCAAGGATGTGTTGCATTCTTTATGTTGCATTTGTTTAACCGTGAAGCTGTGTTACTTTGCCTATCTAAAACACCTGATGGTCTAATAAAGATATGAATGGCCAATAGCGAGGCAGGAGAAAGGATAGGTGGAGCTGGCAGGCAGAGAGAATAAATACAAGGAGAAATCTGGGAGAAAAAAGGGAGAAAGGGCATGAGAGAACAAGGAGAGGAGGATGCTAGGGGCCGGCCACCCAGCACATAGCAAATCATGGAGTAAGAGTGAAAGTAAGATATACAGAAGTTAGAAAAGAAAAAAAGCCCAGAAGCAAAAGGTAGATGGGAAAATTTAAGTTAAGAAAAGCTGGTTAGCAACAAGCCAAGCTAAGGCCGGGCATTTATAATGAAGAATAAGCCTCCTTGTGTGATTTATGTGGGAGCTGGGTGGCAGGCCTCCCCAAAAGACCACAGAGTAAAAACAACCAACAACATATACCTGTATAGTAAAGAGCCTTATCATGCTTCTCACATAAAAGGTGAAGTTGACTGAGGACAAGGTGACCAGATGATACTAGTTGCAGAGCCTACAGCAGTGAAACAAGGTGTGACAGGATTGTATACTCCATCACTTTCACTCTGTTGTGACTGTCTCTAGATCCCTCTTCCCAGGGTGGCTCTGCATTAGGGCTGACCCCAGGAGACAGTTCTGAGAGGTTTGGAAGGTGGGAGGGAAGTGGCCATGATTAGACTGAGATCCAGAGTCTCATGTAGATTGAGCAGGAAGTGCTGCCTGCTCCTGGTGGGGACTGCAGTAGCTCAGGTCACAGGCCTCCAGTCTCCCCTGAGCTCTTCCTTGGTGGCTGGGAATGCCAGCACAGGTGTGAGCAGCTAGAGTGGAAGAGTCAGGCCTTCTGCAAGTTTGCCTTGTTAAGGTGGGGCCTCAGAGGCAGAGAGAGAGAGAGAGCAATGTAGCGTGTTGTCTGTGATTCTTGCTCATCCTGGCTTTCCTCTGCACTGCCCTCTCTCCCCACTGGCTGCCCTGCTGGCTTCCAAACCCAAGCATCAGACTTGTAGACAAGTAATGGTGACCTCTCATGTGGCTATTGTAAATATTTTTTCTCTGGATTATTCTTGGGGGTTCTTCCTACGTGTTGCAAATAGTCACCTCTGCTCGTGAGCAAGGACATGCAGGAATATATTTAGACAATAGTAGAAAAAAAACTAAGCATGTGAAAACTTACTCTGCAGTCTTCACGTTCTTTTGATTCTGCTTGTTTTTATCCTTAACTTTTTTTTTATTGGTGTTCATCAGTGTACATAATGGGGGAGGGGGACTTAACACAGACTGTTTTCACTTAAGTACATCCTGTACTTTCACCGTATTCAGCCCATACCCTCCCCTTTCTTCTGGCTGCCCCTCCCACTAGTTCCTACTGCTTCTCTACATAGTAAATATACAGATACCTTCATGTTATATATTTGTGTGTATATGCATATGTGTATTTTATATATATATACATATATATATGTGTGTATATATATATATATATATGGTTTTATATCTATATAAAATCCAAGTTCCACATACAAGAGGAAACATCTGATATTTGTCTTTTCTGGTCTCCAGTTGCATCCATGTTCCTGTAAAGGACGTAATGTCATTTCCCTCCCTGGGCATGACCTCTGAAATCAGGAGGAATGCATTAAGCTTCTCTGCAGATACTGAACTGACACAGAACCAAAGGCCACAGTACCCATAACTCCCCCTTGAAAAATTGCCTTGATTGATTTAAAAGGTACTTCGTGTTTTCATTTTATCCTTTTCCCCTTTCCTCTCGGGAAGAGGTTCCTGTGGAAGTTTCCATTCAGTCGGTAAGTGGAGCCTGACTCAACAAAGAACCCGTGGTCTTCAGGACTGAAGATGGAGAAAGTTAGGCTGGTTGCAGGACCTTACACTCGGGGTTTTCCTTTCCATGTTTAGGCTATTAGATCATTACTTGCTCTAAAGTTTTACTGAATGCTTCTGATACTAACATAAATCATAAGAGTGAAGTGGGTGGTTTAAATGTCAGAGCTAAAAAATAGAATATGTTAATATGTGTGGCTGTGGGGACCTGCAATGCTTTAATGCTTGAAAATGTGAGATTTTTTACCAGTAGTTCTCATCTTTAGTCATAGAATTCTTCCAACTCTGAGAATGTGCAAGCGTTAGCTTCCATGCCCTGTACTCGAGAACGCTGAAATGTTGTTCATCTTGGGTCTCTTCCTGCTGATCTGACCCCTTTGAGGTCTCTCTCTCTGCAGGGTCATACTGCTTTCTGTATACTCTAGACAAGAGTGAAGATGGCCTGGGATATTTGATTAAGGTACCCAGACATTCTGTGATGGACACACAGGCAAGGAAAAAAGAATTGAAGGCAGTAAAGTCTCTATGGGGAAAATGATTTTTTAAAAAATGAAATTTCTATATTAAATTAAGAAAGCACTGGAGGCAGAGATTGTGATCATGGTCTCATAGATAAGTCTAGACCTCAGTCTGGCTGTATAGGAAGAACAGGAAAGGAGAGGAACCAAGAATTGGATTGTGGGGTTTTTCTACAAGTTTGTCCCTGAAGGAAATAATAGAATTGCCTTCAAAAGCAGTCGGTTTTTATTGACAAGTATCTTTCTATTTTCCTTTGCAGCCCCACTCTTATTTTTTCCAGACTTTCAGTCTAGCCATTCCTCTTTATGAGGACTGAGGAATGTTTGGTCATGCCAAAGGAATGGTAGTGTGTCTCCTCCCGCTGATAAGATGTGGCTTCTGCCTGCAAAGTCCTGGACTCCTGCCTCCCACGCTGATGTCTAGGCTGTCCTTTCCACCCAGCACCCTGGAACCCTTGCTTCTTCACAGACCAGACTTGCCGCTGCCGATGGCCTCTGTGCCTTCAGCGTCTGCCGAGACATTACGTTGTCAAGGAGGCCTGCTCAGGACTCCTGATCTAAACATTCTCAACGTTTCACCTTTAGTCTCTTACTCTGATCTGTCAGTCACTTTTCAGGCACTGTGACACCATGCTTGAGAGTAGAGAAGGCAGGAAGGAAGGTTGTAGCTCACAGTTCCAGTCTGTGGTTGGCTGGCTCTGTGGTTTCTGGGCCTGTGATGAGGCAGAGCATTATGGCAGAGCTGCCGCCTCATTTGCGGGAAGCAGGGAGTCAGGCAGAGGAGCCCAGGACCAGATGGAACCCCGAGAGCCCCGTGCTCTGTGATCTGTTCTCCAGCTAGACTCCACCTCCCTATAACTAGTGAAGTGATGGAAAATCCGTGCTTAGGTCAGAGCCCTCGAGGCATGAACACCCCTCACAGGTTTGATCCACCATCTTGGGACCACACACACACACACACACAGCACAAGAACCTTCTAGGGACTGTCCTCATCCAAGCCCTCCATAAACCCACTGTTGTCCGATGTCATTTTCCATCACTGGTTTCAGTGTTCTGCCTCTGCTCTGTGAGCTGTCTATAATATGTAGACTTTGCCTGTGAGCTGTCTATAACATGCAGACTTTGCCTGTGAGCTGTCTATAACATGCAGACTTTGCCAGTGAGCTGTCTATAACATGCAGACTTTGCCTGTAAGCTGTCTATAACATGCAGACTTTGCCTGTGAGCTGTCTGTAACATGCAGACTTTGCCTGTGAGCTGTCTATAACATGCAGACTTTTTGCCTGTGAGCTGTCTATAACATGCAGACTTTGCCTGTGAGCTGTCTGTCTATGACATGCAGACTTTGCCTGTGAGCTGTCTATAACATGCAGACTTTGCCAGTGAGCTGTCTATAACATGCAGACTTTGCCTATGAGCTGTTTGTCTATAACATGTAGACTTTGCCTGGCTTGCGAAGTAGGGCTGAAGAATTAAACATGGGGCTGCACTCTTTGCATGGGAAGTCTGCTTGGTTCCTGTCTTTTTAAAAGATGTGTGTGTGTGTGTGTGTGTGTGTGTGTGTGTGTGTGTGTGTGTGTGTGTCTGTGTGTCTGTGTGTGTTTGTGTCTATATTTATGTGTGTCCTTGTGTCTGTGTGTGTCTCTCTCTGTGTATGTATATATATGTCTGTGTGTATATGTGTCTCTGTGTGTATGTGTATGTATCTGTTTGTCTCTGTGTATGTGGGTATGTACGTGTGTCTCTATGTGTGTATGTATGTGCCTGTGTATATGTGTGTGATCTGTTTGTCTCTGTGTGTATCTATTTGTCTCTCTGTGTGTATATGTGTATGTGTGTGTGTATGTATATGTGTCTGTGTGGTCTCTGTGTGCATGTGTATGTGTGTCTCTGTATATGTGTATGTGTGTGTATCTGTGTGTGTGTCTGTATGTCTGTATGTCTCTGTGTCTCTGTGTGTATGTATGTGTGTCTATATGTGTGTATGTATGTATGTGCATCTGTGTGTGTAGTATGTATGTATGTATGTGTATGTGTCTGTATACATATGCACTGGGGTGCAGTGCTCGTAGAGGCCATAACAGGGAGCTAGATATCCCTGGAGCTGGAGTGATGGGTTGTAAGCTTCTTGTAGTGGAAACCCAACTCAGGTTCTTCAGAAAAACAGCAAGTGCTCTTAACCACTGAGCCATCTCTCCAGTGTAGATGTAGTTCTGAACGGTTTTATTAAATAAGAAACACAGAGCCAAATGCAGAGTTAAAAGCCCAAGAGGTCAGAGCAGTAGCTAAGAGCTGAGACCAAGACCGCCTTCTTACCCCTTGCTGCCGCTGCCATCCTTCCCCTGAGAAAGAGACCTATTTCCTGTGTGTCTGTCTTTTTATTGACTTTCTGTTCTGCCTTCTCATTGGTTCTAAACCCAACCACATGACCTCCTTGTCATTGCCTGTCTATACAGACCTCCAGGTCTTCTATGGTTGTAATGAGATTAAAGGCGTATGTCTCCGTGCTGGTGGTATCCTTGAACACACAGAGATCTGCCTGTCATGTGATCGGGATTAAAGGTGTGTGCTACCACTGCCAGACTTCTGCTAAATGGCTTGTTATTAGCTCTGACCCCCAGGCACCTTTATTTATTAACATACAAATAAAATCACATTTCGGCACAAATAAAATATCACCATACTCCAGCCCAGTTTTCTGTCTCAATTCACCTTTTTCCTTCCTCTCTGGAAGAGAAAAGGGGAGCAGAGGAGTATTTCCTTGGACATTGCAGAGGATCCCTGAGGGCCCTGTGTTCCTCAGGTCAAGGGCAGCTTTGCCTGTAGGATGACTGTGGCTGTTATAAAGTGGAGAGAATGGTGATCTTTAGTCTGACATGGTTCCCCTTCCCCCAGGACACCACTGAAGCACACAGAGTTGCAGAGTGCATGGTGCAAGTTCAGAGCAGGAGGCAGGGGTTGTACCTCTGAGGTTGTACCCTCCCCTCTTCCCCATGGAGGCTTAAGATCCATTCATGCCAATGCCCTGCTTTCTCTCTCTAAAGTAACCAGGTGGAGCACAGGAACCTCAGAGTCTTGTCAAAGGAAGCAGATGGTCCAGCCATCTAGATTTGGTCTGGTATTTGGTTTGGGTTCCTTCAGAGAAGCCTTCTTTCTAAACCCTTGGGATTTCTCAATGTGAGGAATTTCGTATTATTCAGGGTGTAGACTAATGGGTTCACCACGCCTGAGGAGCGAGTGACACACTGTGGGCCCTATGCTCTAAATGGAGCTAAAAAGACCAGTAATGATTAGAGATGGGCTTTGAGCTATGTGATATCGGCTCTACCTCCCATTTGAAGAGGGGAAGGGGACTGCAGATTGACTTCAGTCCTATGTCAATCAAATGGGCCAAATAATGAAGCCCAAAAAATAAAGCCCCAGTAAAACCCCAGCCCAGGGTCCGCTCACACTTCCCTGGTAGATTCTATGCCACCCTGATGCTCTGAGCCGGGTGCGTCTGAGGCTTGGCAGGTGTGTGTTTAGGATTCTCCAGGCCTTCTGCCAGGCATGGCTAGCTGCCCTTGGTCCTGAGTTTTGTTCTAACACTCCTGTAGAGCAGCAATTTCCTTAATCCTGTGAGGCATTCAGGAGCTTTGGAGAACTGGAGGGAGATGGGCAAGCCCTGGTTTTATAGCAGTTGGTCAGAAGGTGCTTTGGGGATATTTGGAGTCTGGAGTCTCAAGAGGAGATAACTCTAGGTTATTTCCCGTAACTGTGGGTAGACCCTGTCAGAACTCCAATGTGCCCAGCGGTGCTAGAGAACACACCCTTCCTGAAGAAAGTAAGTGCAAAATTAGCAGCTTAGTTACAGTATCACTAAGACACGTGACATTGGGCTCTTCTAGCTGTTTGCTGATTCTCTCTTGACAGTTCTCTTCTTGACCATGTTTTCTTTCCTGTGCCCTCACCAGTGTTCCTGCCCAGGGTCCCCCTTAATGTCTTCCCTTTAGTCTGTCATCACTCAGAGTGCCAAGGAGACAGTGATGGTGGTTGGCGCCTCTCCTGGGCAGCAGCTTTCTCATGCCCAGTGAGGAGAGGATCCAGTCAGAACCGGATCCCCTCCACCCTGTGGTGCCATCAATTGCATAGTTTGTTTCTTCAGAGGGATGGAGTGATGATTTGTTGATTTGTCCAGAACTGGAGGGATAGAGAAGAGAGCCAGAATGACTGAGCGCCCATGAGATTCGCCTTAGAGGGGAGACAAGCTGAACCAGGTCTTATGTATTGGTTGAGCGATCTAAGGTGACCATGGAAACCATTCCCAAGCCTGACAACCGCAGGGCAGCTAGAGGTGGGGAAATGGAAACAAGGGAAGATGGGCATGTTCGGTGGGTCGTACTGGGCTGTGGACACCCAGGAAAAGTATCGTAAATGCTGATACAGTTGGAGTAATAGCTCAGAAGGTAAAATGCTTGCTGGCAAGCATGAGGACCTGAGTTCAATCTCCCAGAACCCATGTTAAAAAAAGAAAAGAAGGAAGAAAGGAAAGAAAGAAAGGAAGAAGTGGAGAGGTCAGGCATAGTAGCAATACTATGCTTATTAACCCAGTACTGGGGAGGCAGAGACAGGCAGGTCTCTGGGGCTCGCTGGCTGGCAAGCTTAGCCTACTTGGTGATCTGTCTCAAAAACAGGGTGGATGGCACCTGAGGAATGACAGCCGAGGTTCTTCAAATGCACACACATCGGTATCTCGCGTACAGGTACACATGCACACCAGAAACGATGATGAAGGAAGTGCACTGACCCCTCTCCCCTTTCCTGATTGAGTTCTCGAGCACACTGCGTTTTCTGTTGAACTTGCTCGCCCTGTGTGCCCTCAGTTGAGGTCTGAGACCTATGTCTTTTAGCTCTGCTAGTTCTCTGCCTGGGTGCAGATCTCAGGCTTCCTCTCAGATCTGCTTCTGACTCTCTTGAGATGGGATAGGAGCAGGGAGTCATAGCTGAAGGTTGCACAGAGAAGCTTGGTGACCACTGGCACCCTGTGGAGGCCTATGCTTAGGGAGGTCCAAATGTCACCTTGTCCTTGGTACAACGTAGCTCATATTCCAGGCATCTACAGCTGCGTGCACTCATATCTTCTGTTCCACTGTAGTCCCCCCGAGAGGAGAGAGCGTCGGGCGGCTTTGCCTTCACCAAGGCACTAGACTGTTATTGATGGGACAACTACAGAATGGAGAAGCTGTGGGACAGTTCCTTCCTGCAAGGTGACTGTGATCTACATATGTGTGGGGGACTGCCACGGAGAGGGGCTTTCAGATGTTAGTAAAGAAACCCCAGGTTACAGGAGGCTGAGTCTCAGGGCTTGAGTGCCCAACCAGGCGTCACTTCCATGAGAGGCAGCCAAACAAGTTTGGTGCTCAGTTGTTGGACTGCACCAGGGTTGTGGGGTTGGCAGGTACTCATGCCAAGGAAGCTGAATGAAGTAGAGAGACTGATCTAGAACGTTGTTTGACCTGTACCGGGGGAATACAGGTGTGTGTGGTGGTGGTGGGTGCACAGGAGCGGACTGGAGCTACCACAGTGGAGAGTCCTTCCTTCTAGCCCAGTTTCCAGACCTGGCTCGTTCATGGATTTGGAGCATTCAGACTGAAGTACACTCAGGGGCCTCTGAGAATGGACCCTGTATGTCCCCCAGCACAAGTCTCTCTTTCTGGGATCCATCCTGATTGAGTTTGGTTTTGCTTCTTCCCCTAGATCAGGATATTTTCTTAAAATGATACTAAAAGGAAATGAGAGTTTATCTGAAGCTCCTGACTGTGAGAGGGAAGAGACAAGGAGCTCATGCCCCTTCTGCCTTGTCCTCCTTTGGTGTCAGATGATTGGGCATTAGGACTTTTCCTGGGACCCGATGTGGCTGTCCTGGATCAGCCCATCTAAGTGCTCTGAGTTCATGCCCCATTCTCCTGGTCAGCTGTGTAGGAAGAGGAAGGGGGAGTCCATTAAACTGAGAGGCTCGTGGCTGGTCAGAGATTCCTGTTAAGATTATTTCAGAAAAAAATATTTCCTACTGCTTGTCCTAGTTCTAAATGAGAAATGAAGACTAAGCCAAATAAAATGAGCGATTCTTAGAGCTGAAAGGGAAAGATGGGCTTTTCCGACTCCCAGTATAATTTAAATCCGTTTGTTTATTCAACAGATTTGTTTTAGAATCTATTGTGTGCTGAATGCAATGGATTCCAGTGATGGAGAGAAGTTAGCTTCTTAAATCTCTGAAAAATTGCTCATAATTCCTGAAGACAATTGTTAACGAGTGCCTCAAGGAGGTACTGTCAGGGTGACCTGGAACCTGAGACACTGTTCTGGTTAGATGGTGTTAAGGGACTGTCACTGTACTCCTGTGGACAGTTTAGGTCATCCAGGCACACATATTATTTCAAATGTTTACCATCTGCACTGGAGTTTTCTAGAGGCACTGGACCCATAGGATGTATGCGTAGTGTAAAAGAGTTGTTAGGTTGGGTTATATGGCAGAAGCTAGGTAACAAGGGCCACCTGCATGCTGGAGAAGCTGCTCAGTCCCTGAATCTAGAGGCCTTGGCAGTCCCAATGTGATGGTCCCTGCAGAGCTGCTGAGGTTGAAGAAGCTTTGATGTCAGCCACGGACTCACTCGGGAAGAAGCAGAAGCAGGCAGCCACTTTGAGGATGAGTGTCTCCCCTCAACCCTTTCAGGAAACAGTGCCATGGACAGGCCCAGAGTTATGTCCCCTAAGTGACTCTAAATCCCATCAAATTGATGATCCAGACAGAACATCACACTTCCATGCTACCACTTTCTCTGAACTGAGGCCTTCTTTGTACTTTTCCTCTAAAGGTTGAAATCTCAGCTGCTGAAGGTGTCAGTTGACTGGGTCACTGGGGGACTGACTTGTTCTTTGGTGTATAGTACTTTACATTGTAGGTACATGAATAACTTCTTTTCCAAGAATTTACTTTATTTTTCTTTAAACAAAAGTCATGCTGTCTTTTTTTTAGTCTCCCATGTCATCATAAATGAGTGGCTTTCATTAGAAGCACACTAGAGACTATGGCTAATTGTGAGTATTTGCCCTAATGAAACTGGTACCCACATATTCCCATGTAGCACAGGCAGCCTGGAGCTGTCAAGTCTTCTAATATTTTAAACTAAATTTGAAGTATTTGTATACAAATATCTTTAAAAAATATTAGCTGATTAAAAAAGAAAAGATGTATAAAGATGAAAAGAAACTGTTTATGGGGGGAGCCTGGCCTGGGAGATTTTGTTTCTAATGTAATTAAATCTTGCTTTCTTCCTTGGGTAGACTTAGAGTAAGTAAGTGCATTGTCTCAGCGTTTCATTCATCCATCCATCTGTCCATCCATCATCTACTACAATATTTACTGTGTAACAACCATGAGTGACACTTGCTCTAGACACTGGAGAGCAACATTGTAAGCTCCACAAACATCATGTCCCTTGCACACTGTTCACCATCCCTCTCTAGCTTGAGCATCCCCCATGTGCCCAAACCCACCTTCCTGAGACTCCATTTCAGAGGACCCCCACCATCCTGGAACTCCCTCGTGCAGGTGACCCCAGTGTCTAAGATGCTCTCTCAGCCCTGCTGCCCCACATTGGGTACCATCTGCCTTGCCTCTCTTTCCACTTGGAGAACATTTCCCTCGTTGAGAGCTCTGACCTGGTAGGTCCTTCCATTGCCAGAGCTCTGCCACTATTGATGTTCTGTGCATGTTCATTTCTTCTTCCCACTACTCTGTTAACCCTTTAAGAGTAGACACCGTATCTCTTGTTGTCTCTCTGGGCTCTGCCTCATGTGGTCAGCACCTAGCAAATTTTGTTGAATAAACTGAAATGATGAACTGTTGAGTTCTGTGGCTCTTTTTCTCTCTGTTGGATTTGTCCCTGCTTTGGTGGCTGGAGAACATTAACTTTTTCAGGTGAGGGTAACAAATCCCTCTGGGCCATAGGATATATACTGTTCTAATCTGGATGCAAGTATTTTGCTCTTTTTTGTACCCAGTGTGTTTTAGCCCTCAGCATAGTGTTGACATGAACAGTTGTGGCCACTTTGCCCCTGAATCTCAGTGAGTCTTCCAGTGTCCCCTTCCCCTTCTTAGTGCAGACAGTGTGTAATCTTTGTAAGTGTGGATTCTGTAGTTACACTGAGCTATTGGCAGTGGCATTGGGCAGATCAGAGATAACACCAGGGCACTGTGACAGGCACTGGAGATCTCAGTCCTGGAGGACATTGATGTATTAGTCTCCACTCTGTATTGGCTGCAAATCCATCCTGGGCTGTCATGTATGCAGGCAGACTTCAAGATATTTTGATGGATGTCTCTGTTAAGACATAGATGCAGAGCATCGATCACAGCCCCTCTTCTATTAAATTATGAAACTTAATCAGTTAACTCCCTTTCTTCTGTACACTCATATTGGCTTCCAGAATCAGAGACTCAGCTCTCTGCTCCCAGATAGGTTATGTTTGAAAATTTTGTTAGCATTTTGTCTCAAGCTTATGTACCTCTATCTTTTTACACATTCTAGATCTTGCTATTTTATAAATAACATTATGAGACGTGTGTGTAAATATGTTTTTGGAAGTCCAAGATTGATGCCAGGAATCAGTCATCCTTAGTTCATTCTTCTACTTTATCGATTGAGACCCTGTCTCAGTCAAACCTAGATACCATGACCTGCACTGCTCCAGTCCTGGAACCCTGATTATGAGCAGTGAGGGAATGAAGAAAGGACAGATACACAGATGTGGGTATAGGAAAGCTGGGATCAGAGGGATGGAAGGCATCTACCACCCCTGGCTACCCAGAACCTCAGTGTGCTTATTAGGTATAGCACACTGTCTCTGTAGGGGAAGTCTCTGTAGGTGAACATCACTTGGGTAAGGCTTTGCCATTCCCATGGGGCTGAGGCATTGGGGTCCTTGGCATGGCCATGCCCATGTCAACAATACACATCCACTCAGGGAGTCCTCTGCTCCTTATATACTCAGAGCTCACCAGAATGGCTAGTCTTGTTAGCCTGTTTGCTCTGGGGACTCCCATCTCCACTTGCTTACAATTCCAGAGGGTACAGTCTACAGTGGTGGGGAAAGCATGGTAGCAAAATGGCTGGAACAGGAAGTAAAGGGAGGCTATAAACCCTCAAATCCTTCTTCCAGTCAAGTACTTCCTCTAGCAAGGCTACACCTCCTCACCATAACCTCCTCAAACAGTGCCACCAACAGGGGACACAAAGCTATGGGAGTGATATTTCTCAAACCAACACAACCAGTAACTGTGGTGTTTAGATTCATGTGCCCAAATGAAGTTTGGGATATTTAGTTTTGAAGGTCCAAACTGTGCATAAATCAAGCCAGCTGTTTAGAACCCACATATGTCATCTCTAAGAGTGACTTGTACATTTTTGATTGGTTGTTTAGACAAAGAGGGTGGTTTTGTAAGAGGGGCAGGTCAAGAGCACTGGGATAAAGACCTGGGATTGCTGTTTTGGTGTGATGGACTGGAGGGCAGCCAGCTGTGGGCCATCAAACTACTTATTGTGTGCATACTGCCCTGCATAAGAGTACTTTTTTGTTTGGGTTTTTGAGAAGGGGCTTACTTCTGTAGCCTGCCCTGGTCTCAAATTCACACCAGTCCTCTTTCCATAACTATCCTAGTGCTGAGATTACCAGTTTGTGCCACCAAGCCCAGCAAGAGGTTTTGTTTGGGAATTTTTTTTTTTCTCCTATAATTCTACATCAGCAGTTCTAGTGGGTTGCGACCCATTTGGTCAAATGACCCTTCCACAGGGGTCACCTAAGACCATGGGAAAACACAGATATTTACGCTACAATGCACAACAGTAGCAAAATTACAGTTATGAAGTAGCAAGGAAAGTCACCACAACACGAGGAACTGTATTAAAGTGTGGCAGCATTAGGAAGGTTGAGAACCACTGCTCTACAGACTTAGTTGGGAACATTGTATCCTGTTATTAAAGGGGACCTTTAGATGTATCTGCTCTGTGTTTGGGTGCCATTTTTTTTATGATGAGCACCTGATTTCCCTTCTGTTTGTGATTCTCTTTTAGTTGGCTTATCATAGTGTTAACAATCAGATTCTCAGATCAGTGGGAGCTTGTGTTAAAAAACAAACCCTGGCCATCCAGACGGCTCAGTGGATAAAGGCTTGCTGCCAAGCCTGATGACCTGAGTTTGATCCTGGAGGCCCACATGGTGGAAAGAGAGAACTTTCATCTTTCTTTGGGAAAGAAAGACTCCAGTAGGTTGTCTTCTCACCTCCACATGTGCACAGTGGCATACATGTGTGAACACATGCACCTACCCTCCCCATTACCCAACCCCAGACGTGCACATACAAAATAAATAAACACTAAGAAAAACCCTGCATACACCGGAACCTCACTTGAGTTTGCCCTTTGTGTTGTCTTAGCTGCAGCTTAGAGTAACCAGCATTGCTAACGCCCTGTGTGCGGTGGCAATGAGACTCAGCTTCCAGATGTAGGACCTGGAAATGTGGTTCCTGGTGGGACCGTGGCTGAGAGTACACGTTCATGCCTGGTTTGTCCTGGCTGAGATACAGTTGCAGCCTCCTGGTTTCTGTTCATCTCCAGGGGCCAAGGCTTTGACACCAGCACTTGGGACCCTCCCCTGGGCTCGAAGTAAATGCAAGAATAATAGGAAGGGAGGGCTTTGGTGAGTCATGGAGTGATGCCCGTCTATTTGCCTCCTTGAGAGGTCCAAGTTCCCTGAATAGCAGTGTGCTGTCTCTGCATTGATTTCTGTAGATGAGCCAGTTCTGAGATAGGAAAAAACTGGACCGTCCACAAGCATAAAGTGTTGAGAGTCCCTGGAAGCTATTATCCAATAGCTTGTCTTCTTAAATGATGGATGGATCTCTTGTGCTCATATTGTGATTATGGCTCGTACAGACTGCTCTATTTTTAATTTTTACAGGCTAAACATATTTCTGACTGGCATGGACCCTTTCTACTTTCATGTGGTGAATGTCATTCTACACTGCCTGGTGACCCTCGTGCTGATGTATACCTGTGATAAAACAGTCTTCAAGAATCGTGGACTGGCTTTTGTCACAGCCCTGCTGTTTGCAGTGCACCCGGTCCACACTGAGGCGGTGAGTATAATGGGCGCTATGAAATAATGACCACTAGCAGCCAAACGTCTGTCTGCATATATCAGCTAAACCAGTCATTTCTCCCCTTTCAAATCTCATGACTTGAAAGACCCATGTCATGTTTAGCTTGACCTCTGTGCACTTCTGCTTGCCAATGCTGCTTTTAGAATGTTCATATCGGCTCTGCCCAGCATTCAGTTGCTTCTTTTCACAGGGGCTGTGATTATTATAAGAGGTAAAGGATACTTCCAATTTTTTATTTGCAAAAAATTTAAATCCTGTGTGCTTTTAGATAGCAGAGGGCATTATGAAAACTCTACCACAATGTCACCATCCCTGCTCTGCTTCATGCCTGTGTTTATGTTACGAAACTACAGGTGCTGGAGGAAGAAAGCTAGAGAAAGATGACATTCTCCCAAGTTACAAGGATGGACTTAGAAATTGTTTTCTGAGTTACTCAATAAGAAGTTTACTAGTTTTGTGTGAGGAAGACTTTGTTCAGAAGGTATTGCTTTTGGATCTGTGGCTCTTTTAAGAGGGTTTGATTCATCATGTACCAGACGAGATGGTGTCATGAAGCCACTGTGTCAAGTCTTAGTAGCAGTGGCTGATTTCTTTTATATGTGTTGCTATGGGTAGGTAAAAGCTTTCTGACGGGGCACAGGCACCAAGGTTTTCAGAGAATGAAGCCTTCCAGTAGGTGATAGGCACTATGGCTTCCAAAGAATGGCTTGTGGAGCCTCTGCTGGCACCTGGATGCTTTCTTGAAGATCTACCCAAGAGCACACTTTTGGTAAAGATGCCACATTAGGTCTCTTCTGGAGTTGTTCTCATCTGTCCTTCTCTCATTTGGATGAGGAATGCTCATGCACTGTGATCTGACCGTGTCCCAGCAGTGCACACCTCTGGGACCCCTGCAAAGGACAGTTTGATGTGTGGGTGTTGCGATGCCTCTGTAGAGAAGGACTTCCCGGCTATGCCTATATCCATGAAGAATACAACCTGGTGTTAGAGGTACTGGGTGGTACTCTGTGTTAAAGTTCTGAGTCAGAAGTGAAATAGTGTCCACAGGGATTCATGGAATGTTTATTTGAACTGGCATGAGAAGTCTGATTCAATTAATTGATATTACTGTGAGGACTGGTCTTGCCAATTTGGCATATGATGACTATGTTTTCATGAGCAGAATTCTAAATCCCTGAGCTTGAGGTTTGACAAATTGTGTGTGTGTGTGTGTGTGTGTGTGTTAGACTGGGCAAAGTTCCTATAAGTGGAAGAGTTTGACGTGTAAGTAACAGTCCTCCAGGGTGTCTTGGTAAAGCTGTTTACTATACTTCTGTGAAATGGTTACAGTGAGAGGAGAGTTTGATGGCAGATTGCTATAAAGACTAATGTACTTACATTCATTGCTTCTGTC
This sequence comes from Peromyscus californicus insignis, assembly GCF_007827085.1. Classification (NCBI taxonomy): domain Eukaryota; kingdom Metazoa; phylum Chordata; class Mammalia; order Rodentia; family Cricetidae; genus Peromyscus; species Peromyscus californicus. The sequence continues at coordinate 160,881,167 of NW_026294584.1, read as the reverse complement.
CAAATTCAAGTCAAACATGGCTGACTTGTTAGATTGTGGATCATAAAACATTACATGAGATGGTGGATCCCTAAGTGGTAATTGTCTCTGACTTTGGAGTTCAGAGCATTAAGCCATGCCTATAGCACACATCCTTCCATTCTCGTGCATGTGAACCACCTAAAAGGTGGAAATCAGACTTGGAATTGTGTTGCACACTATCTTAATCTTCTACAAAAAGATAGACTAGCCACAGATACCAAAACCAGCCACATGTAATAACATGTACACCTTCGTGTTTAGTGCTTAACATTTTTCTACTTTCATCATGATGCTAATTATAACCAAAATACTAATACATAATTAAAATATAATATGTAGAGATTTATGATTATCCCAGGAAATTTAAAAGATAATTAAGGACCATAGATAGATAGATAGAGCTCTATGGTAGAGTGATTGCCCAGTGTGTATGAAACCCTGAGTTCCATGTCTTGCAGCATACACGCACCAAAAGAATCCATATGCATTTTCAATAGAGAGGTAATCTGATAAATAAAATATGTTTAAACATTAGTCTGCAATGCATCAAGAGGAAATACTGAAGGGGAATAGCGCTGAAGAAGTTCACAGGAAGAGAAGGCTCCAGAGGTGTCCACTGAAAGAAAGCTCTCCCTAGCAAGTGTGATGGCCCAGGCCAGTGATCTCAGCACTTGAGAAGTGGAGGCAGGGAGATCAGGAGTTCACAGTCATCCTGGGTTATGTAGTACAGAGTTCTAAGCCTACCTAGGGTACATGAAATGCTGTCTCAACAAACTAAGAAAAGAAAATAATTAAACACCCCTTTGTTTAGGCAGAAGATGAGGCAGCTGGAGCTGCTCAGGCCCCCTTGGGTATAATAAAGCCTAATTTAAAAATGTCAGTATTTATGGTATATGAGAGGTTAGATTCTTTTAGTATTTAAAAGTATGATTATCAATTTTATGTATGAACCTAAGTAGATGAGAAATGCACCTAACTTTCCAATGGACTTTGTGGACATGATATGAAGGAAAATAACCAAAGATTTCTGTTCCTGGCAGTGTTGGTCATTTTGAATGCCAGGATGATATTATAATTTTGACAATTTGTGAATTACAGTCCCAGATCTGTACTGTGCTTAAGGACAGTTACTGCAGGAAAAACCAACCGATTGTGTGGTTGGAGTTTTAATTCAGCGACTGAGGAGAGAGAGTGCACATGCCAGGCAACCTTGGGCAGTGTGATCACGAGCTGACAGAGGTTAAGATGGATTCTAAAAAAACAGGCAAATCCTATTAGCAGAATGACCTTTAGAAAGGGGTTTCCAGGGGCTTTTGTGCTAATAAAAAAGTCCATAGTAACACAATTAAAGAGGCAGAGGTGTTGAAGAGCTGGGCCGTTATTTGGAAAAGGATACTGGGAAGGTACTTGTTTTTGCAAGATGAAGGAGCTGTGAAGAAGAGGTGAACAAGCCTGACCCAACGTACCATTTACACTACAGAGCGAAATGGAGTCCCTATTTAATTATAGATTGAAGCTCGGGTTTCTGGGGAGGAGGACAGAGAGACAGGAGAAGCAATGCACTTCATAGACAATTAGTGATAAATTATTAAACATGCACAGTAAGACACGGGGGTCTTGGGAAATCACTCATCTTTGTCAAAAAAGACTGAAAATGGGACCATATGTCACATTGTTCCAGGAAGGATGGAAAATTTAAATTTGGGGGTGGAATTTGGTTTAGAAGCATCGATATGATTGTGTGTCAGCATGCTGATGTGGCTTGCTTTATAAGTGAGACAGTTAACAAATAGCTAACGAGTCTAGGCTTGTAGGTGCCAGGAGATTGTAGGGATAGGGAGCAGAGTTCCTCCCCTGGTTTATACACAAGCTCACAGAAAGCCCGAGACTAGACACACAAATCTGTGTAAGAGAAACAGGGGAGAAAAGTTAGTTCACGTTTAAGCTCGTGGGACACATTGGTTAATCTTATCTTTCCGCTAACATTTGAATGAATGCATATGGTGACAGTGGGGTAGTGTCCTGCAGGGCAGGGAGTGAAGGGGACTAGACTACCTCATTTAAGCCCTGGAGATTCTTGGGCAGATCTTGGGATATTTTTGGGCAGGTTTCCTAATGTTGTATTTCTTTGAAAATTTATGCCTTTCTGAATTCTGAATCATGAAAAATATTGGGGAAATTATTGTGATTCTCCTATGAAAATTTAAATTTGGGCATCATAGAGATTGGTTTGCAGAAGTGAAAGCAAGATCAGGCACAAAGAGTTTGAAGATTAAAGCCAGCATTTCTAGAATCTGAACAGGAGGGCTCAGGAAAAGATTGGCTCTGATCTAATCAGTTGGTCTGGCTCTTAGCCTTTGTCACATGTTTCGTCCACGTTCCTGGCCTTGTCTGATGCTAATGGAGCTCATTCTTGCAGATAAAACAAATATTTGTAACTCTATACAGAGTCTACTTGATATAAACCTTGTCAATAGCATTCCTAAAATAACACATTATAACCTGAAGGCAAATGAAGTTCTAATGGGCATTTTCCACCTGTGGTTTTGTTATCCTGGCTGACAGGTCCACATGCCCATTAGAGCTCAGACACCCCTAACCTAAAAATCTCAAATTCCAAATTCTCCAAAGCCTGACACTTTTTTACAAGCGGGAAATTCCTTATCTGACCTCACAAGACAGGTCGCAACTGAAACATGGCAATGCTAAAAATATTGTATAAGTTCACCCTCAGACTGTGTGTATAAAGTATAAAGAAATATAGGTGAATTTTTTTGTGTTTAGTCTTAGGTCCCATCCCCAAAACACCTTATTGCTTGTGCATGAAGATATTCTAAAATAAAAAAAAAATAAAAATTAAAAAATACAAACTCTGAGACATTTTTGGTGTCAAGCATTTGGGGTATGAGAGACTCATCTGTTTTAGATTCTATTCAGTTGTGTTCACTAGCACTTTCCAGTGTGTTAACAGGGTTTTAACAAAACAGCCCCAAGTGATGAAGGCCTGAAGCTTGTGGCTGAGAAATGTGTATGTATTTCTACTCACCACGAGTGGCCCGACTGCTCCTTTATGTCCGGACATGGCAGGTTCATCCCCATTACCATAGCTAGCCTCACCTCCTCACCCTTACACCTCTGCTGCGTGTGGTTCTCAGCGTTCGCTCCATTGACTGCACATGCGCCGTCACTTCTGCCTCCCCTTCCAGAACGGCCGCCTCAGGGTCTCCTACCCTCCAAGAGGAATGAGTGGGAGTGCCTTTTCTGGCTGCAGGTCATGTTCCCCAGTCTTAAACTCCCAAAATCCTCCTTGACTCTTCTTTACCTCTCGGATTGCAGAGCTGCCCTTCTGTGATGCTTCCCAGATCCTGTAGCCAGAACCTTTTTCTTTTCTGGCAACAACTGCTCATTGTGATAGATGTGGCCTTGTGTCTGAATGTAAAAAAGAAATAAAAAGGAAAAAGCTCAAGGGGTACAAGAGTAGGCATTTAATATGTACATTGTGGTTTAGCCTCTTGAGCAGCCTGTTAGCATCAGCACTAACACTGTCACACCCTCTCTGAACTGACTCTACATTATGATGATGTTGTTGAGGTGAGGTCTTACTGTGTAGCCCAGGCAGGTCTTGAACTCGTGACCTTCCTGTCTCAGCCTTCCAGTGCAGGGATGACAGGCAGGAGTCAGCATACCCAGTTAGTATATTCTTTATGTCTTGGTGTATTCAACTGGCACAGTCTTCTGTTCTTTCCAGATTGGCTCAGAGTGAGGAGCAGGGTTTCAAGACACTTTGCAAGTTCCAGTTCTGCTTGTGTAGCGTGTGACTTCTGTACTCCACCTTGCTATACTCAGAATCCGCTTGCAAGGCTTGCTGTTGGCCACATCATCTGTCTGGGATGAGTATCCCTTTAGGCTTTGCCCCAGGGCTTCATGGCAGGCTGGGTGGGCTGTCTTCTTAACCTTCTTGAGTGTATGCTGAGTTAAATGTTCTAAGACAGCAGTGGTCACTGAGTCCATCTGAGTCTCAATGGGACGTGCACAGTCCTTGCTCAGCCTGAATCTGAACTCTTATACCTTTGTGCACACTGCCTACCTCCTCAGAGTCACACACCTTCTCTGATATGGCTCTCAAGCTCCTTATAGATCAGCCAGTTAATGAACACCGTGTGTGGTTCAGGCAGCTAGGTCACAGCTTTCGCTCTGTGCCCTTGCGGTTCTTGGTCTGTGTCCAGGTTTCTCATGGTATAGGAAGGATTTGAAATTTTCCCAGAATGTGACCTGCTCTGATTTTAGATTTTTAACTGATAGACACACTAAGCTACCCAATAAAGCTAAATAAAGATATCATGTAGGATAGTTTCTATAAACCACACAGGAAGTGCTACATTGGACGTAAGAGTTTCACAAAACTTTCTCCAAAATCTTCACATGTCACCTCATTGGCAACAGCAGTCAGGTGTTATCATATGAGATAACAAACTGGGGTCTCAGTTGGGTTTCAGAAGTCAGGTGATCTTCCACACCCACACCATGGCCTCTCATGTGACTGTACAGTGTGCTCATAACATAGTATGTTAGTGGTTCAGATCCCCTGAACATTATTTTCTCTTCACATTGGCTGATTCTACAGTGCACATGGACCTGGGGTCTTCTCCGACATGGGTGACAATGTTTCCTGTGCCCGAGAGATCAGCCTTACTCATCTCCCATGTAAACAGCTCCTGGCCCAGCTCTTCCTGAGACATTGTGTTGTTCAGTTTTTGTCAACTTGACTCAAGCTAGAGTCATCTGAGAAGAGGGAACCTCTGTTAACAAAACGCCCCCATAAGTTTGGCCCGAAGGCAAGCCATTTTCTTGATAGATGATTAACGTGGAAGGGCCCCGCACACTGGGTGCAGTGACATCCTTGGGCAGGGTCCTGGGTGGTGTAAGAAACAAGCCATGGAGAGCAAGCCAGAAAGCAGCATTTCCCGTGGCCACTATTTCATTTCCTGCCTCCAGGTTCCTCCTTGAGGTCTGCTGTAAAGGGAAACAAACCTTCCCTCCTCAGGTTTCTTTTGGTCAGGGTCCCTTGTCACAGCAATAGAAAGCGAACTAGAACAGAAATATTTTTAAAACTATGTCCCTGTTTCTCCTTTACAATTTTATATCTTGTATCTTAAAAAACAAAGAGAAACATGCACGAGCGTGCATGCGTGCGCGCGCGCGCGCACACACACACACACACCGTACAGACACAATAATGTTGGTTTGTAAAGCATCCCTCATCGCCCCTGCATGCCCATCCAGCTTCTCAAGCAGCACTTCAAGTTAATGCTCAGCACTTAATGCTTACACTGCTCTGTGGTCTTGATCAAGGCTCACTGAGTTTAACTTTTGCTGGCTCTGTGTTGTCGTTCCTCTCTTCCTCCCTCTCTACAAAAATATTGTTTGTTTTCTGAAGCAGTTAGAGAAGGCTGCATAATTCATGCTCCTCCACACATCAATAATTCAGTTGTGTATTTCCTAACACGGAGAGAATTATTCATGGTTTCATCTCTTTCAGTCCTGAACACTGTCTTTCTATCATATATTATATAAATTTCAATATGAGTTTATATTAAAATGTATGTAGTAGAAAATGTTTTTAATATATTTGAGTGCAACTTATAAATGTTATATAAATATATACTATATAATTCATAACACAAATACTTCTTAGAGGCACAGCATATTAAAATGTATGCCTTGAAAATAAAAGTAATATATATCATATCTAAATAAATAATACATACTTTAAGTGTATAAAATTTAATATCATTATCAGTATATAATGCACATATATGTACACTAGACCTATAAGTTTATGATTTTCTATTATAATAAGTTATAAGTAGTAACATAATTAGGAGTCATAATAAGTAAAAATATAATGTAACACAAATGTAATGCAGATCTTAATGCAGATTAATATGCTATAATTTAAAGTATGTATTTATGTTTAGTAACATGTTTACATCCTCCTTCTTATGGATTGTGTCTCTCCTTGAATTTGTCTGATTTTTCTCATGCATGTGATTAGTTGTATATCCTTGGCTAGAATAGGCCTGCATGGTGTTTTTGTCGTGTCTTTGAAGATAATTTTCATTTTGATTTCCTGGCGGATGTGGTGTGCCACCTTAATACATCCTCTCCATAGTGTCTTCACTCTTTTATTTTTATGAAAATTAAGTTGGTGAGGAAATGTTTTGAAGTCATGTAGATACCTTGCATCTCAAAAAACTTTCATGTCCTAGAGTTAGAGTTACCATCTGTTATTCTCTTGTTTATGTTCGTTTTCGTGGTGCTGAGGATCTAACCCTGGGCCTTGGGTTCTCTGGATAAGAGTGCTTCACTGCTGAGTTACCCTCCCAGATCAATTGGTATTTCTGGCTTCTTGCTTCCTCCAACCTTTGCTCTTCCAGGAGCCAATGGTTATTTTCCAGCTTGGCTGTTCTATCCGCACACATTGACTGGCTTTTTAGAGGAGCAGAGTTCCCGCTTGTTCACTCATTTATTTGCTGTTTGTGTTTATGCACTTGTGACCTTTATCACCAATGTGTCATCTGTGTGGATGTGGATTTCTCTGTCTTCAGTGGTTTTTCATATATCAGGCTCCTTGTTTGTTTTAATCAAGTTTTCTCAGGTTTGTTCAGCGGGAGTCCCTTTTCTTTGGATTTTTTTTCCTTTTGACTAACATTTTCTGAGTGCTTTTGTACTCTGACATGAGACAATGGTTCTTGTTGCTCTTGAGTTTCCCTAAGCCTCAGCCCTAGAATAAGACTCTTTTCTAGGGAGCCAGTGTTTGTCTGAGGTGGAGCAGTGGATTATGGGGCATTGACAGACTTATGAAACCACAGACACATGCATCTGTGTGCATGCATGCACACACACAAACATATACTCTGTAGCAATCAGGAGTCTCCCCCATTGTTAAAAATATTGATTTCTCTGCTTTTGTTTTTCTTCCACTCTGTGAATACTCAGTGACCCATCATACCTCACTCTCCAGTGATGAGAACAGTGACTGACACTCAATGTTTGAGGATAGAGTTTATTGAGACTCAAACCCAGGGCATTGTACAGTCTAGCCAAGCACTCTACCCCTGAGCTATGCCCACAACCCTTAAAGTATGTTTTAATAAGTCAATAACTGAACAAACTTTTATGCTGGGAATTGATCCTCTGTGGAAGAGAACTTAGAAATAAGGTTAAGTGTGGAAACTATGTCCCTCTGCTTCTCCTTGTCTCCTGTCAGTGTACCATGGAGCATCTGTAACATCAGAGGTGATCAGAGGTTTTGGCCATAGATTGCCATCTGTAAAGAGCATGCTTTCTGTTGTGCTGTTCATATGTCTACAATCAGATGCACTTCCACAAGATACCGTGACAATCATTTTCCAAGTTTTACATATTTCATTGTGTTGTACCTTCTAGGTGGCTGGCATCGTGGGCAGAGCTGATGTGTTAGCATGTCTCCTGTTCCTGCTTGCCTTTCTTTCCTACCACAGGTGAGTGAGGATAAACAAACCCTTCTGTGGCTTTGTCACATACTACCACATATACACTAAACCCCTGCATGACCGGAGGGAGGCTGTGGGCTGTAACATGCTCAGTGGGTACTGGGGAGAGAAACCCTCTTTTTATCCACTGATGATCTGTTGTCTTCCAACCCCATTCTGAAGCATTTAATATTCTCCTCTCTCTCCCTCTCCCTCTCCCTCTCCCTCTCCCTCTCCCTCTCCCTCTCCCTCTCCCTCTCCCTCTCTCTCTCTCTCTCTCTCTCTCTCTCTCTCTCTCTCTCTCTCTCTCTCTCTCTCTGTGTGTGTAGTGCTTACACATGCATGTACATGTTCTCATGGAGACAAGAAGCCAATGTTGGTTGTTTTCTTTGATTGTTGTCCAGTGTATCTTTTGAGGCTGGGTCTCCCATAGAACCTGTTGGGAATCTGCCTGTCTCCACTCCCCCAGAGCTGGGATTACAGACGTGGTGTCTACATTTTTCCCCCCGTTTAATGCATGCTAGGGATTGAACTCAGGCCTCCTTCTTATGCAGCAGGCACTTTATGCACTGAACCATTTCCCATCCCTCACATCAGCGTTAAAAGACTATCATTCCCTGTGCCGGGAATCTAAGAGCTTGATTCTTTTGCTTGTTGATCCTGGCTGAGAATGGAACTTTAGCTGTGAACAAAAATAGATGGAGAGTCATGTTTGCAGTGCTCCATTTTACTTGCCTTTGATTTGTTTAATTTACCCTCATTTTGTCCCTGTTTTACCTTTTTCTATTATTCTTACAACAGCCATTCACAGTGACATAACAAGGTTGACTAGAAAGTATTGATTCTTAACTATAGTTTTGTACTTTAGAATCCTTTTGTCAAAATACAGGAAACCTCTTTCTATGACATTGTGCCTTTATCCCCAAAGTGAAGGCATTTTTAACTGACTTGTGACATACCACATGCAGAGAAGAATGAGTCAGAAAGATGTGAGTTGGAATAGAGAGCTCAGGGTGTCTTCCTAAAGATGCCAAGTCAACTCTATCAGCTGACTTCATGGAGAGATAGATGCTGGCTGGGGATTTGTAAACTTGGCTGTTGGATCAATTTGATGACCTGTAACTTACAAAGCCCAGTGACTGACTTTTAAGAACATTGTTCTAAATCAGGGGTATTGAATTATCAACCATTTCCCTTCTTCCTTGAGTATAGTAGCTGCTTTTGCATACCTGTGACCCAAATATCCAAGAGAACAGCCTAAAGGAAGAATTATTTATTTTGGCTCAAAATTTTAGTCATGGTTGGTTGGCCCATGTATACAGACAGAATTGTTTGTCGTGGTGTTTGCACCGCCCATGACCTTGGGTTATATGGCCCAAAGGAGGCTGTGCTTCTTGCCATTGTACGTGAAAGGGAGAGGGGTCTCGGCCCCATGTATCCAGACAGAATGCAAGAGCATGTGGCAGTGAATACTTAACCTCATGGCAGACAGGATATAGAGGGAAGCAATAACAGGTCCGGTGCATGAGATAGCCTCCTCCAAGGACACACTCTCAGTGACTGCTTCCTCCAAGCAAGCCCCACCTCCCTCAGGTCTTCCATCTTCCAGTACTCTCTTCAGACTTTGAATCCATTGATATATTAAAGCACTGATTAGGCCAGAGCCCTTGTGATATCAGTCATCTCGGTTGTCACACTGGAGAAGTGCCACTGGCATCTAGTAGATAGAGAGTCAAAATGCCCCTGGACAGACGCCCTGCAGTACATAAGACAGACCTCACGACAAAGAATCATCTGGCAGGGAAATACCATATGGCAGAGGACACTGGTATAGTCCAGTGGAGGCCTTGGGTCTGGGGTGAGATGCATGGAGCTCCAGGAGATGTTGCTAACAGGAGTGGAGCCGGACTAGTACAGTGTTCATCGCCAGGCCCGAGCTTTGACACTGTCTGCAACATCCTAATCGTGCGAACACTGTTACGACATCTTAAAACTTAAGGTCAGATTTAGTGTTTTCTCTTTGCTCTGGTGTTGGACCAGAATCAATCTATTGATTTAATTTAAAATTTTCTGTTTGGTTGATGTATCTAAGAACATGATGAGCTTTGCAGTGTGCCCCTGTCTGTGTGGGTGTGAGCCAGATCATCACAGGTGATTGATTGTGTGTGCCCTGCTTACCTTTGGAAATTTAAGTTCTGGACCAACCCCATGGAAAAATGTATATTTACCATAAATTTTGCATGTAATTTTATCTAATTCTTCCAAGATGCAATACATAGGAGGAGCTGTCACAATACAGACAGAGTATGGGCACTCCCTTCAAGGGAGAGTGAGCCGGTGACTGTGCACCTATATGAGGAAATAGCCATGTTTCCTAGGACTAGTTCCATTTATAATTTGGAAAATAACATTGAAAACATCTTGAAAATTCCTATATGAAATTATGATCAAAAATAAAGATTACAGGACTTCGGAGATGGTTCAGTAGTTAAGAGCATACACTTCTCTGGCAGAGGACCTGAATGGTTCCCAGCACCCATACTGGGTGGCTCCCAACTGCCTGTAACTCCTGCTTCAGGGGATCTGATGGCCTCTTGTGGCCTCCATAGGCAACTGCATTCACATGTATGCAAAACCACACACAGGCACACACATATATACAAATAATTAATTTTAAAAATTACTCATTATATGTATATTGAAAGTAAATTCAGATAGAGTAGTCAAGAGAAAAGAAAAATGCTTAAAACCTATTGTTCCATCATCAAGAGAAATACTATTTACATATATCTCTCCTGTTTTGTGCATATATGTGTGTAAAAACACTTTGATTTAATCATGGTGATGAGCACTTGACATCTGTCACTTATCCATTCCCTGCCCGATACCATGTTAATTCTCCCATTTCTGAGGAATGGTGTCCTGTTTGCTAACTGCATGTCTGTGGTTTATACCAGGGAATTTGGCTTCTTAGTTCATGCGTATTTGTTAGTAATGTGTGTTATTTGCTTGAAACATATTCACTTAAACATCTTTCTATCTACTAAATCTACCCTTATGTTAGTGTTGGAAATGTCTTTTTAGTGTTCATTCATTATAAACCATATTGCATCATAATTTGCATACTGTAATGTAGTTTTAAGTTGATATTTTTTGGACTTTTTTCCATTTCAACAAAATTTTTAAAAAAATGTGTGCGTGCGTGTGTGTGTGTGTGTGTGTGTGTGTGTGTGTGTGTGTGTGTGTGTGTGTTCCCGAGGAGGCCCAAAGAAGGCATAGGATCTCCTGGAGCTGCAGTTACAGGGGCTTCTGAGCTGCCTGATGAGGGTTCTGGGAATTAAACTCCCTTCCTTTGGCAGAGCATCGAGAGCTCTTAGTCACTGAACCACCTCTCCGTCCCCACCATCTCAACAGTTTTCAGCAGTTGATGGCAAATGCTCTTGGAGGGACCTTTGCTCTCTGCCTTGTTCTACACTAGATGCATCTCTAAAGGTACTGTGTCATAGCAACCCCTGTGTTCACAAGGAAACACCCACTTTGCTTTGCAGGAGTCTGGATCAGGACTGTGCAGGGCAGTGCTTCCCCGCCACGGCTTCTCCCTTCTTCCTGCTGCTCAGCTTGTTTCTGGGGACCTGTGCCATGCTGGTGAAGGAGACGGGCGTCACTGTGTTTGGAGTGTGTTTGGTGTATGACCTCTTCTCCCCCTCCCACCAGCAGGACAAGTCGTAAGTGATTTCCAACCTCGGTGTCCTATTAGTGACTTTTCTTGTTATGATAAACCTGACAACTGTAACTTGAAGGAGGAAGGGTTTTTTTCTGACTCATGGTTTCTAAGACTGCCACATCTGGAATTCAAAGAAGCTGTACTGAATGCCAGTCTGCACCCCTGGTTTGTTTTGCTTGTGTCCTGCTGAGGGAATCCTGATTCACAAAGAAAATCATGTTATGAACGGCAAGTATTAGCAGCTTGTTTTGAGTCCCCAAGTTCTGATGGCTGTTACTCATGAGTGAGCTCCTATCTGCTTGCTCTAGTTGCATAACCTAAGAGCCTTAAGAGGTTGGTGGGAACCAGGTTTGGCTATTCATGTGTACTCACTCACAGGTCATGTCATTTTCCAGTTTAAGAGAAAGCTTATTGAGTACCCCATCTTCCTCTTAAAACTGAAAAGGTTCATTTGTTTTGTGTGTGGATTGTGATGCTCAGAGTGACTGGGGAATATCTGGAGTTCAAGCATGTAGAATTTTCTTCCCTAATCAAACCCATAATTCTTACAGTTTTACATGTAGTCATTAGGAAAACAACAAGTGGCAAATGCTGATGAAATTGTGGAGATAAGAGAATACTTATACACTGCTGGTGGGATTGCAAAGTAACACAGCCACGGTGGAAATCAGTATGGAGGTTACATAAAAACAAACAAACAAACAAGCAAAGATAGATCTATCATATGACCATTTCTGGATATTTACCAGAAAGACTCTAAGTCAGCATACTTAGCACATGGATCTTTAGTACAGCACTAGTTACAACAGCTAGGTATGGAATCGACATAGGTTGTCTATCAACAGAGGACTCTATAAAGTTAATTATATACAAAGGAATTCCGCCATAGAGAAGAAAGAAATTATATCATTTGTAGGAAAATGGGTATATCTGGAGGTCATCATATATGGTGAATTAAGTCAGAAAGACAATTAGCACATATTTTCCTCTCATTTGTGGTTATATAGCTGTATATATATGTATGTATGCATGTAGGATTCCCTTGGAACTGTCTTGGGAATGAAGGGGAGTAAACTGAGAGAAGAGGAAGGTCAGAGGGTATGAGGGAATATGTTAAAGAGCATCATATACTTACATGCAAATATCCTCACGAAACCTAGCAGCACAGTGAATATGTGCCAGTAAAAATAAAACTGAAAAAGGAAAACTGAAATGCAGTTATGCTTATGAAAGTAGGTAGCTGCAAACAGCAGACACGGGGTACTTGGAGACTTGAAAAGCACATCCTTCTAGGTATCTCAGCTAGGCAAGCAAGGGGTGGCTGCTGCTTTGTTACAAGTCTTGTCATTTTGTCTGACTGTTTTTTTCCTCAATTCTGTGAACTATTAGGAGCAATGGGGTGATCTGTCAGCACAGCTCACAGCAGCCAGGGAACCCCCAACCCTCCTCTCAGCATGCCCACCCCCCACCGTGAGAGCAGAAAGCAGCGCTTCTCACACAAAGATTCTTGGGGAGGCTGCCATTCACCACTGCCACCGGAGCCCAAGAGCAGCGGGTTCCCTGTGTCCCCAGGAGCAGTGTGGTCCCTGGTGAGGTAGGTACTGGGCTGGGTTCTCCACCGTACTCCTTTCTTGTGTTGTAATTGCCCAGTGATGCAGCCCAGGGTGTCTGCAGAGCTAAGGTACTGAGTAAGCTCTTTGGGACAGCCTCCTTCCCCCAGGGGTCTTGGCTGTGGGTTGGGGACTTTCATGGTGGGCTGGGAAGTTAGTCTGGAGTGACTGTGAACACCTTGAGGGTGGAAACTTTCTCTGTGTTGTTGGCAGTTGATCCTAAGTTCTTAATGCAGTCTTTGGCTAATAGTTATTTAAATGTTTGTGAGATTAAAAAAAAAAGTGAGCCATAAGAATGGATTGGGATCAACCATAGGAAAAAAAATTCGATAGAACTAGCAATGACATAATGGGAAGAAAAGATGTTAAATAGAAGAATGTTAGGCTTTTGTTTGCATTTTTATTTTAAATTTCATGTGTAGGGTGCAGGCCCATATGTGTGCAGATGAACTATACAGAGAGATGAAAGACAGCAGAGTAGAACACATACAGATGAAAACCCACACGGGTGGCGTGCTCTTATTCTCTGTCTAATAACTGACTCTCCAAAGAGGGTACCTGATTTATGTCTGCTCATTTCCATGTAAATGTTCCCACCACAGCTGATGCTAAGCTGTGCTAAGCTATGCTAAGCTGTGGTATGACATCACTGGCTGTGGAGTCATTGGTGCCTGCCACTCTGCAGTTTCACCAGATGACATAGACATTCAGCATCTCAAGAGCCAGTGCACTGTGTAGTCCAACTAGGAAATGCCCAGAATTGATACTTAATATTTCTTTTGGTGTAGTTTATTTAAGCTTATCTAAGTTGATCTTTAATGATGGCTGACTTTAATAATTGGCTTGCAAGATTCCTAAACAATAAGTCAACTGCTATTCCAATCCACTGTTAGCTCCTGAACACCAAGGGAGCAGGTTCACTATGAAGCTGAAACAAACTTGTTATCTGTTGCCCACCTGCTGTTCACTGGGTAGGGGAGACACTTGCACATCCTACTGCTACTTTATGTCTATCACAGTGTCTGTGCCCATGCTCAAAGGCAGCACATGTAGGAGGCTGGGCTGGGCTGGGTCACTAGATCAGAGCTCTACCACTTGTCAGACTGTAAGTGCAGGATCCCGGTGCGCACTTAGTGCCAGAGTGGAGGTTCCCACTTGGACCAGCTTGTGTGATCCTGGCTCCTTTGTCACTGCTCTGGGTTTGGAATGATTCCTGCAGTCGTCCTTGGGTCCACATGTGAGAACTGGGTGAGAGTTAGGTAACATACTTCTGTAGATTACACTGTTTTTCTATCCAGGACACTGTGTTCTAGAAGTAGACCACATTCTTACCTGGTCAGCCTTCTTGTATGGAAGGATCATTTTCCCTTCTGGGGAAGGAAGGCTGTGATGTTTCATGTATTTGAGTGTAAATGTATTATTAAAATTGGTTTTGGAAACTCTGCTCATACCTTTGTCAGATGTGATTTGGGTAAAGCCACTGAGTTCAAGGAGGCAATGGCATCCTGCCTCTTGAGACCTCTGGCTCTGCAGAGAGGACATTCAACCACAGCTCCTTTGCTTACTCTCTGTTACCCTAAAAGCACCATGCCAGATTGGCTATCAGGACCAAGAGCATCTGTCCTGAACATCAAGAACAAGGAAATTGATGCCTGGAAGCCCATGTTCCTCTGCTATGCGGCAGACCTCTGCATCCTTACTGTCAGTTCTTGTCCTTGCTAGCTTTAACGGCCAACTTGATACAGCCAAAGTCAACCCAAGATGGAAGATTCAGTTGAGGAATTGCTCAGATCAGTTTAGCCTGTAGGCATGTGTGCAGGGAATTGTCTTAATTATTAATTGATGTACGAGGACCTAGTCCAGTGTGAGTGGGACCATTCCTTATCACCTGGTCCTGAGCTGGATAAGAAAGGTGGCATAAGTCTCCTAGGGAGCCGGTGTTCAGCAGAGTTCCCAAATGGTCGGCTTTCATCTCTGGAAGTGTTAGCCAAATAAACCATTTCTCGCACGCTGCTTTTGGTCAGGATGTTTTATCACAGCCCCAAAAGGAGCTTAGCACAGTTCTGCACTGTGAATGCTGTGTTGTGATTGTGTGGGTCTCCGAACGGAAGGGTACAGTCTGAGTGGTGAGCCTGCCATGTGCAGCAGGAAGGGAGATTGGGTGGGAGTTTTCTGGTTTGGTTTAACTTCTAGGATATATATCTCAAGCTGACAAAAGTTGAATCAAGAATTGTCATTTAAAGTGTTGTTTTCAGAAGTTTCCTAATTCAGAGAAAAATACAAACCCAGGAGAAAAGCCTACAGCAAGGCATTGATTTGGTGGCTTGTCTTTGTATGTGATTTCTTATGGGTAAAAGGTAATGTAGTGGTATTTGCTCTGCCCATGACCTTGGGCTCTGTGGCCCAAAGGAGGCGGTGCTTCCTGCCGTTGTATGTGACCTCTTATGAGGAGTTGGAGAGGGGTCACATGCCACTTCTCCCTGCTCCTACCTGTGAGGTGGATTCACTCCCGGTCAGATCAGAGGATAATTTCAGCTGTCTACTCCATTCTGTATTCATGAGTGTATCTCCTCAATTTATATCTTAATAAATTCTGTTACCCATTTAATAGATTCATGTGGATTGATTGCAATAAGGTATAGGGGGAGATGGAGAGCCAAGGGCCCACGCCCTGGAGTCAGATCACAGTTCACTAGTAGAACCATGTACTGAACCACTGTATGTGAAATGCTTTGGTTGCCAACAAACCTCTCATGTCTTAAAGTCATCAAATACACACATGCACATGCACACTTGCATGTGTGTACAGAGGCATACCTTCTCTTTCATGTTAGGAAGCTCAGAGAGTGCTAAAAGAAATCGCATCTTTGTTCTTCCTGTGTATATACCCAGTCAATTCCATAGACAGGCCACAGTGGCCACGATGGGCGCTGAACACAATGGTGTCTTGTACACATCCCCTGCACATGTTCCTTTTCCTTGACACCTGGTGGAGTCATTCTTTCATCCTGATGCACCCTGCTCCTCTTGTGCGTGCTAGACATTATTTTTAGTGCTGAGAACATGGAATTAGTAATGACAGTGACCAAATCAATGCATAATTGAAATTACTTATATTAAAATATGTATTTATTTCATTTAATTTGTATGTGTGTTGGGGGTGTGCACACCACTGAGTATAGAGACCAGAGGACAACTTGTGGGAGTCTGTTCTGTCCTTCCACCATGTGGATCTTGGGTATTGAACTCAAGTTGTCAGGTGTGTATAACATGCCGAAACCTGTTACACCACCTCATTGACCCTGAATTCATTTACCATCGAACAGCTTTAAACCTGTTTATATCTAGGAGGCTATCACTTGGGCTCAGTATTACCTAATACCCTTTTCTGATCTTAGTCCTGTAGACCCCAAGTGTCTTCACAGCTTGTTGATTTCTCTTTAGAGTAGTATATTAACCTGGACTTTTCTGGGCCCCTATACTCTTGTGCTTGGGCCTCAGGATAGGTGATAAATTCTAGTTTGGAGTGGGGAAGGTGAGTTATTATTGCAGGCATCTGTCCTCTTATGGAGAAGGACATGATTTGTTGGGAAAGTTGATTGAGTGATGGTAAAGAAATGCTGAAAAATTTGTGTCTTTATTTACATTTTTGTTGTTGTTTGTGATAGTTTCTCCTTATATAGCAAAGGCTGGCATGAGACTCATGACATAGCCTAGGCTGTCTTTGAACTTGAAATCCTCATGAAATGGCTTTGGAGAAGTCAGGTTACTCTGACCTACACCTCCCCTCCAGAGACACATCCTGCATGACAGACAAATAAGCTTTCTCCCTTCTGAGAAACAATGCTTGTAAAATGTTCAACAGATCAAAGGGTTCCTCCTTCCTTGCTGGTGAATGATGTGTTGTAAAAATGCTTTGGGGCTGAGAGTTCTTTGTGTCAAGAGCCTGTTCTCAGCATCACCGGTTTGAGTAAAGGACTTTTATTTGACCTCATATGCATGGTGGTCTCTAATTTTCTTGGGTGGACTAAGGCACTCCTGCCTCAGCCTCCTGTATGCTGTGATTAGAGGCATGCACCATCATGCCTACCCAGCAAGAAATTTGCTATAAAATAATTTTTAAAAATAAATAAAAATCTTATTTAAAAATATCCCGATGGTATTATGGTCACAAGGCGCATTTAACATGAACTGTGTGTTCACAGACAGTATAAAATTTAAGTTCTTAGTGACTTTGAAGTCATATCTTTCAAATATGAAATTTACCAGAAAAATAATTTTCTTCTGTAGATGGAGAAGAACACAAGGTGTTTTTTTCCTTTTAACTCTTTCCTGTCTGTGAACTGAGAATGGGTAGGAATGGCAAGCAGGCCCAGTGCGTGATACAACAGCAAGTGCCTGGGCAGGCCCAGTGCGTGATGCAGCAGCGAGTGCCTGGGCACATTCCCCCAGAGCTGGTTGACTTCCTGTTCCATCTGGGCTGAGCTCAGTGCAGCACTGGATGGCTTCAACAGACCCTTGGCTGGCTTTATGAGGCTCAGCACAGAAAGCACCTCCCACACACCACACACTCAGGAAGCAGCACTCCTTTAATTTATGGGAGCCATTGGTGCTTTTGGAGGGGCTGACAGTCCTGGCTTCATGCTGCTGTACCCCGACTGGCTGCTGCTTTTCTGTGTCCCCTGTGAATAGCAGTCATAGGCTAATCAGTTCCTTCCCTTCTCAGCATAGAGCCATCAAGCTAGGCATCTGATTCCAAGTGGAGACACAGGGACATATGTTGAAGGAGAGAGCCACCCGGGTGCAGGCATTTCTGGTTGGCACTCACTCCCGTCACCATCACAACGGGCTCTTGGAAGAGGTCTCAGGTTGTCTGATTTTCTAGCAGCCCAACAGACACCATCTGGAATATCCAGCGTCTGGCTTCTATGGTTCAAAGCGTGGCAGCTGTGACTTCAAGGCCACCAACCAGCTCTCTCTTCTTCTGCTGAGCTTGGAGAGAGATCGTAGGGTGTTGCTGGCAATTTGCTGCTGTTTGCTCTTTTAGTCAATTCCTTTGTCATTTGGCTGATTTTTTTCCTTCTTTCTCTTTTGCAGTGTAGCCCATGGCATGATTGTAATACGAAGCAGTATTAGTTCATTATAACAATATGAATGCTCAGGGGATGTATAAATGTTCTTTCATGAGATATTATTCTGTGCCAGGTCATAAGTTATTGTGGTTTCAGACATTTCTTTGGGATTTTCAGCTTGTTGCTTTCACAGTTGGCTAGCATGGGTTTTGATCAGATACCATGTATTGCAGATGCCATCAATGTGGCCAAATCTTAAAACAACACACAGCTTGAAAGGAACAAAAATTCATGAAACGTGTTGAAGTTAGTTTTTCTAATGGAAGTAAAACAGAATTATGGAAATGCAAATGGTTTGAAAATTCTCTTATAAGGGAGAGTAATCGATGAGATCATGATTTCATCATTATCAGTATTATGGGCATTATGGTAGTACTTGTGGGTGGTAGCATCCACGTGACAGGTGTTAAACACAACTTTGAGCTGTAATCCTTACCAAAGCCTGTGAGGTAAGCAGTGGACTCTCAATGCAGTGTGTGAGGTTCGGAGTGCCTGGTCTGCCAGGTATGTGAGTAGCTGCATATCCCTTCAACTCTGTTTACCCCTGTGTAAAATACTGTAGCCCTGGTGCTTGCCCTCTGGAGTCAGGGTGGGGGGCAAATGAGTTAATACGAAATGAGCTTAGAGTAACTCTTAATTGTGATTTTTCACAAGTGTGAAGATCACACACATGTCATTTTATGTCAAGACTGGTGTGAAAAGAGTGTTTGGAACCCTTTTTTTTGTTTGTAACCATCACTTTTTCTTTGCCGTATTTACAAGGGAAGTTGTATAGTATTGGCTTGACTTATTTATAGTGTTTGGCAACTTCCTTTTTATGAGCTTATAATATGCTAGAAGGAAATAGAAAATGAAAGACAAACATTCCTGTAGTCGTGGTGGGAAGTTGTCCATGTTTAACAGGGGAGTAGACTGTGATTGTATTTCATTAATTGATACGAGCTGTCCTCCTTAGAACTTCAAAATTCTTGTTATTCTTAGCTTCTGAGACTGTTGACTTAAAAAAAAAAATGTAGCCAAAGCTAGCCTTGAACTCCTGATCCTCTTGCCTCAGTTTCCTGAGTGCTGGGATCACAGGCATTATGATGTCCAGTTTAATTAAAAATCCTGATGCATTTAGAGTTATGACTGAATAAATTGTTGCTTTAACAAACAAATCAGAATGGAAATCCAGTAAGGAAGACTTGATACGTGAGTTTTTTAAATAGATGACCTAATAACCTTAGGAAAATGTGCTTCATGGTATGGATTTATAAATTTTTCATGTTATTCATATTGCTCAAACAACAGTCTGTATTCTTTCTATAAGCTGGGGATGCATATTGATTTTGAAATCACCCCAAGCTACTGATTCCACAAGAGACCCAGCATTACAGATTTGCCTTTAATGATTTAGCCTGCACAACTATTGCTAAAGTGTTTAAAGAAATCTAAGTATTGATTTTTAGGGGATAAAAGCAATTAATATAGCATAATTAAAAAAATTTAAAACAATCAGCCAGAGCTCTGTGGAAGAGAGGACTAATGCTGTGCTTTGTGTTAGAGTTCAGCATGTCCTGGATATATTGTAGTCAATAACTGGTATTTTGGTTCTTGAGTGGTATGGAGTGTGTTGTCACCAACAGTTAATCTTCTAATAGATTTTTTTCATTCTTTGTATTTGGTTCCAAGTGAGTTCTCTTTGTGATGGAATGTAGCTTTGGAAAGGAATGAGTATCTACAATATGTGATGATGAAAAACTTTGATTAGAAAAATGGTCTTGCTTGGACAGAGCCAGGAGAGACTGGGGTTTCCCAGTTAGCTGCCTCCTCCGTTCTCGGCAGCTGTGAAGGACAGGTAAATGGATGAGATGCTGGTATCCAGGCATTTAAGTGTGATTACAGTGGGCAGCTCAGAACAGAATGTCTTAAATGTGAACACTCATTATTGCATTGCCAGAATTGTTTATGAAAGTCAGGAACAATGCAGACCATGATGAGTGTTTGGATTTTGTTTTGTTTTGCCTTTTGTTCTTGGGAGAACTAGTTATTTCCAGATTTTCCTGGAGCTGCAGATAAAGAAAGGAGAGGTTGTGTGTGCTTCCCCCGGCTTCCAATGTCAGCGTGTCTCTTGGGTCAGTTGCTGACCTCTCTGGATCTTGGTCTGATCTCTTCCTCCCGTCTCTCTCTCTCGCTCTCACTCCTTCCTTCCTTCCTTCCTTCCTTCCTTCCTTTCCTTCCTTCCTTCCTTCCTTCCTTCCTCCCTCCCTCCCTTCCTTCCTTCCTTCCTCTCTCTTTCCCCCCTCTATCCTCTCTTTCCCTCCCTTTCTTGTATTCTTTCCTTTTCTGTTCCTCACTCCCCCCTTCTTTTCCCTTTCTTTCCTCCAACCCCTTTATTTATTTACTTATTTTTGAGGCAGCATCTCACTATGTAGACCAGGTTGGATTCAAACTCAGTCTTTTTGCCAGCAACGCCTGAGTGGTGTCGTTACAAGTGTGGGACACCACACCTGGTTTCATACTTGTTTTTCATTCACTTAGATATTTGTGCATGTGTGTGCACCACAGTCCACATGTGTGGGGTGGAGGACAGCTTGTGGGAGTCAGCTCTGTCTACCACATGTGTTTTGTGTTCTACCTTGATTTTTTCTTACCATTGAAAAGATACAGGGTGGATGGGCTGCGCTGGGCTGTATGGTTTGGCATTTCCTCTCGGATCTGCTTTCCTGGATCTCTCCTGAGGCCTTGGGGTCGCTTTTCCTCTGCTTTAATTACCACCCTCTGGGCACTGTGATATTGGGAACTGAAGCTGGAGGCTGATCCAGAAATGAGTCCCACAGTGGCTCTCGGGAGCGCGGAGCAGACGGGAGGAAGTCTTTCTGCTGTGTTCACTTTGTCATTTTCCCCCTCATTTCCTTTTCCATTCTAGACTCGTATACTGCCTGAGTCTCTGAAACTTAGGTCAAACGTATTGATGGAAAATGTCAACATTAAAAAGATTAACTTCTAAAGATTAAATACACTGCCTCCACTCCTCCTAGTTGTCCTTAAAGCATCGGTCAGATCACTGATTCATTGGAATAATTCACATTTATTATACACTCACAGCATACATATCTTTAGGATCATTTACAGAAAGGATTCATGTGGATTTTTATATTGAGTCTGGTTTCTGGACACAGTGACACATACTTATTTGCTTTTGCCTTTCTGGAACTTCCTGGTATCTCATTTGATTTATTTATTTAAATATATAGTTTTACTTTTCAGCCTTTGAGTGCATTTGTGTATCTTTTATTTTGTGTGTATGCATGTGGGGTGCACACCACAGCACTCACTCATGTGAGGTCAGACTACAGCTTGTGGAAGACTTTTCTCTTTTTCCACCATGTGGGTTCTGGAGATCAGACTCTTATCAAGCTTGGCAGCAAGCTCCCTTACTCCCTGAACAGTCTGGCCAGCCCTCCCTCCTTTTAAAGACTGATTATTGTTTATTGATTATTTGAGTATTGCATTCTATACTCATTCTGTCTTTATATATCCCCTCTCAGTTCAATTTTATATAGAATATGAGCTGTGATTACTCTCTCCAGTAAAGAAAGTAGTTGGCCCAGCCTGGACTAGCTTCCATGGGGGTAGGAAATCATGCAAATAAAGGGATTGTTTCCCTGTGGGTGGGAAACACAAGGATAGAACGAGAGAGTACACCAAAGAGGTCACCTTGGCAACCTGGGAAGTCTGGCTGAGTCTGTTATGATGAGACAAGTGAGCTGGAAGGTGGCGTGGTCCCTCCAGGCTGAAAGCACAGCGTAGGCAGTTCAGGACTGAGGCAGTGGAGATCTGCTGGAGTGCACTTGGGCACCTTGACCCTGCTTAGGCTGAGCAGCGTGTTATGTGGGCTTGTCTGAATTAGATTTCTCTCTGGGACAGCCTCAGTACAGCCTTTTAGTTTTCAGAATGTCTTAATGATAGTTCTAGACTTCTTTAAACCATGACTGGATTTTGTGTAGCTGTGAAAGCTTCATATTTTCTTTTAAGGTTGTGCCAAATGGATATATGTAGTTGGAGTTTTCCTGCCTGGCCCACAGTCAGGACAAATCTCTGTCACCTGCCAGTCCCACAGCCACTCAGACCCGACCAAGTAAACACAGAGACTTATACTGGGTACAAACTGTATGGCCGTGGCAGGCTTCTTGCTAACTGTTCTTACAGCTAAAATTAATCCATTTCCATTAATCTATACCTTGCCACATGGCTCGTGGCTTACCGGTATCTTCACATTCTGTTTCTCATCGTGGCGACTGGCAGCGTCTCTCTGACTCAGCCTTCCACTTCCCAGCTTTATTCTCCTCCTTGTCCCGCCTACACTTCCTGCCTAGCCAATGGCCAATCAGTGTTTTATTTATTAACTAATTAGCAACACATTTGCCATACAGAACATTCCACAGTACTTCCCCTTTTTTTTTTTTTTTCCAAAAGGAAGGTTTTAACCTTAACAAAGTAAAATTACATACAATTTGGGAATTTGGGCGTAGCTTCTCTTACTACTTCCTGCTGGAGGGGGGCGCTGTATCTTATGGGGAAACAAAGAAAATTTTAGGATTATGGAATAGTCCATGAGGCTGTATCGTCTGAGCCAGATGCCTTCAAACCGTTCTGGATGTTGGATCATCTGGGCCATGGTGTCATCGGAGACCTTTCAGGGGGTCTTGGCTGGTCAAACCTGATGTGTCTTAATCTGGAACAAATCCATAGCCTCTGGCTTTCTGTGGAAACAAAAGCAGAGTCTCCTTTCCAAAGTAACATATCCTTATATCCAAATTTTGAAGTCAAGGTACCTTTAAAATATACATTTTGGCATAACTCAACAGCTTTTACAATCAAATGTTTTTCTGCAGTTAAAAGTCCCAAAGACAACACAATGCAGATTCTCTGTGTAATATCCATTTTTACGTGGCTTATTTTTTATACTACCTTTACTGTCTCTTTAAAGACTTTATTTTTTAAAACTATGTATTTGTTTCTATAACTCTATATATCATCTTTTTTGTCTCTTTCAAGCCTACGTATCTTTTACACACATTGTAAACTATTACATCTGAATCTGCCTTATTGTGAATCTATTGCTTTAAACTGCAGCAGCTGTGGCTGCTGGCTCCGCCCACCTCAGCTTCCCAACATGGCAGTGGTTTACTGCCAGCTCTGGGAGCTATCGTGGGTCTATGCTTTTATCCAAGCAGCAAGTAGCCCAGAAACCCTTTTTTGTTTTGCACTAGCAAAGGCTAAATCCACCATGTAGCTTAATGTGCCACTTGCAGAGGCCTCATTCCCGCCATACTGCAGGTCGAGCATGCACTCTAGGAACCCACCAGTAGCTCAAACAGGCAGCTGCCGCTCATTTGAGAGAGACAATTAGGAAGCTGTTTTTAGCTCCGTTTTAGAATCTTTTTTTCTCAGTTTTTAGGTGGAAACTCTTGCCCCACGTTGGACGCCATTTGTAGTTGGAGTTTTCCTGCCTGGCCCACAGTCAGGACAAATCTCTGTCACCTGCCAGTCCCACAGCCACTCAGACCCGACCAAGTAAACACAGAGACTTATACTGGGTACAAACTGTATGGCCGTGGCAGGCTTCTTGCTAACTGTTCTTACAGCTAAAATTAATCCATTTCCATTAATCTATACCTTGCCACATGGCTCGTGGCTTACCGGTATCTTCACATTCTGTTTCTCATCGTGGCGACTGGCAGCGTCTCTCTGACTCAGCCTTCCACTTCCCAGCTTTATTCTCCTCCTTGTCCCGCCTACACTTCCTGCCTAGCCAATGGCCAATCAGTGTTTTATTTATTAACTAATTAGCAACACATTTGCCATACAGAACATTCCACAGTAGATATATGTATTCTATTTGCATAAAAGCCTCTTTTGTTTGTTGAGATAGGGCCTTACTGTATAGCTAAGGCTAGCCTTAAACTCACTATGTAGCCTAGGCTGGCATCAAAATTGAAGTGATTCTCTTGGCCCAGTCTGTAAATATGGGTTCACTTGTTCTTAGAGTTTTGTATTTTTTTTGTGTGTGTGTGTGTGGAATGTTCATATTTAAGAGAAGTTGACAGGACCCTTGGAGAGCAATTCTTTCTTGGCCTTCAGTAAGAGACTACAGTGGTTAGTTTTAAAAGTTACCCTGTCACAACCTAGAATCACCTGAGAAAAGAGCCTTCATTGAGGAACTGCCTAGACCAAATTGGCCTCTGGGCATGTCTGTAGGGGCTTGTATTGATTATTAATTGATGTAGGAAGACACAGCTCACTGTGGGTGGCACCATTCCCTAGGCAAGGAGTCCTAAACTATATCAGACAGGAGAAAGCTAGATGCAGTCAGTTCGCAGGCAGCATGGGTGTGTTCATTTCCCACTGTTTTTGACTGTGGATGTAGCTGCTTCTAGTCCCTGCCCTGACTCCCTTCAGTGATGGGCTGGGACTGTAAGCCCAATAGTCCCTTCCTTTCTCTGTGTTGCTTTTTTGTCAGACTGTTGATCACAGCAATAGAAACTATAACGGGGACAGAGTATCATTTATCTCCACCTGCTCATTGAGTTAAACCCTCTCGATTCATGACCACCTCCCAAAGAGCACAGTCACTAGAACCCAGTGGGCTGCTAACCCCTTCCTGTCATTCATTAAGTATACTTAACTTATAATTTTGATTCCCAGTTTCTACTTGAAACCCTATTTCTTTTTATGGTCATTGTGCCTGGGCAGCTGCTGTATTTCATACTGGAACAGATAATTACTTTCCTAAGTGGCAGAGAAGTGAGCGGGTGTATTTTTCTGACCTGATTGATCAGGAGCTCTGTGGTCCAGTATTGACTGGGTTTTTCACAGTGGCGGAGTTAATGCACCAATGTCCAATGGCAGCTGCTATGGGAGCTTTCTGTGGCCAAGACAAATCTGACCGAGTCTTTGTGTCAGATTCTGGCCTTTTTAGGTTGGAACAGGTCACATAAGGAAAATAGTGTGCTGTCCTGAAGAGCTCCACAGATGCAATGGTTTTAAAAGTCTCTCTGGAATTTTCTTCCTGGCTCACATGCAGTGGTGGAGCACCACAGAATGCTCAGTGGTTCATGGAGCCCAGAGTCACACAAAAGTGATTTAAAGGAGATTTCTCGTTTAGTAGCAGTAGATGTTACATTAGCTGATTTCTAGAGTTCTTCAAAAGAATGGCTAGTGTTGATTATTATAGATGGCATGTCACCTGCTCCTTGTCTGAAGATGCCTAGTCTCTTCCACAGTTGGAGCTGACAGAGGATGGATCACATTGTTTAATACCCCAGGCTCTACTTTTCAGTATCTTCAGGGTTTGGGATTGTTATTCATTGTCTCGCTATAGTTTTAGGTAAAAAGGAACCAGTGGGGGATGTCTGTTACATGGCTTGACCCCTGCTCCAACTGTCACCAAACCCTTGGGACATAGGTCTCCTCACCACTGTCCCCAAATGAAAAGCGGAGCCTCATGCCAGACTCTTCATGTGGTTGTGTCATTTGTAAAATCTCTGCCAATTTTTTTTAGTTGCTCGATAAATCAGCAATCAGAAGATCCAAGGTGTTTGCTGCATCTCAGACTCAATCTCTCATGTGACTTCGGGGTCCACCACGGTTGTATGCGAGCCACGAAGACCCTTGGGCCCAGAGAGCCACGAAGGTCCTCGGGCCCAGAGGCTGTGTAATCTGCATAGCAGTGCACACCCAGAAAGTGCACAATCTTGGATTTGAACCCATACCTGTTTGTTAACCTCCAGGCTTCTTCAGATTGTAGAAGTTAAACCCCACCTAGTATTTTTCTGCAAAGATTTATGAACAACTTCTTGAAAGGCCTATCATGGGGAAAGCAGATACTCATTGTGGGTATTGATCTACTGCCAGCGTTTGGCTGCTTAGGGGCCTAAATGGTGGCCCCTGAGTGGCAGCTCTGTTTTCCTCGTTAGTGTCAATAGGTGAGTAGGTGAGACTTGTCTATTCAGAGCTCCTGGCTGTACACTCTGAGGAAGACGCTTCACCATAAAGCAAAGAATTGGGCAGGACATTTCACATTTTTAAAAGCTTTTCAGGGCAGTGTGCACTGGGCGCTTAAGGACAGATGCAGCCCAGCCTGTTCTTCCTTCTGAGCTTTGTGTCAGAAGGTCATGTTGCCCTGCTGTGGAATCTCAGAAGTGACATTTTCTAGTGATGGCTTGTGGGGCTCGTTACTGTCTCCCTATGGACATGGAAGAATTCCATGTGGGTACAAACCATGCTTCTTGTCACCGTGTTACACCATCCTTTTCTAAATCAAGATGATGAAAATGAGAAAGGCTACTGTTCTGTCTTTGAGAAATTTAAAATATTAAGAATATGAGAAAGAATATCATAGATTTCCATGTTCCTATTTAATCATATTTTCTCCAATATTTTTCTTTCTTTCTCTAAGAAATAAAACAGTAGAAGACAGAAAGTGCCTCATCACTGCACTGCTGTCGGTCTCTTAGGGTGGGGACCGAGTGCCATTTGTATAAGAGGATGTTTGCCTGGGCCACCTCCTCCCTGTCAGTAAAGCGTCATCCTCTGGTAAATCTGGTCCTGCAATGCATCTCCAGTAAGATTTGGATCAAAGGTGTGTGTGGCCTGGAGGGAAATGTGTTCCATCCAGTGCTTTCTGGTCCTTCAGGCTGTGATGGACCTGAGGGACATCTTTCTTTGAATCTTTAATAACCTAGAGAGATCTAATTTTGGGCAACCATAAATTATACAAAGCTAACTCCCTTACCTTCATCTCTTCTACTTCCAGTCACCTAGCCACCTGCTTACAGCGGCTGCAAACCTTGCTCTCCTTGCATTCTAGTGTCAAAGCCACTGGAGACAGCAGTGGCTCTCAACAGACTCAACCCACACTATCAGAGTTCTCCTGACACCTTCAGTCAGCTTTCTCCGTGTCTGCTGATGTGGTTCCTGTACCTTTTCTGGCATTCATTCAATACCAGATGGATGATGAGGTTATAGTTTTTTATTGGATATGATATCGAAGTCCAAAATAGAGTCCCTTCTAGACTCTATGGAGCACGTGTGTGTGTATGTGTGTGTGTATGTGTGTGTGTGTCTGTCTGTCTGTCTGTGTGTCTGTGTGCACATGTGTGTGTTGCAGACTCCATCATGGAGACCCAGGAAGGGTGGGTAGCAATGTTCCCTGAAGACAGTCCTCTGATCGAGACCCCTGGGCCCCTTCCTGCTCTGCCCTATAAACAGGAGGCTAATTCTTCTGGGAAATTTCACAGCTTCCCTAAGCATCCCTCATCAGTATAAGGATGGACCTTCTGAGTGAGTGTCTTAGGCTGGGTCTCTGCTCCCCTGACGCAGGGCACCTTCACTCTGGGACTGAATGGAAACATGGTTGGAATACGACTCAGTGTTTGAAACTTCTAGATATTTTTAGCCTGAAAGAAGCTGGTACTTATAATGGAAGCCAAACACTGCCAGGAAGCAAGCTCAAAACAAAAATGAAGAACAGCAGTAACAAGAGCAAGCTTATTCAAAAGATCCACAGATTATGTTTACAAGGAGCCAGCGCAGCCCCAGAGCCCCCTAGGCTCCCCTTCATCACGGAGAACTTGTTTCTCATCATGACTTCTGTTCTGCAAAGCAAAACAAGAAAACAAAAGCTCCACATTACCAAAACTAAGGAGGAATTTACAAACCTTGGGCCGAGGCTGCCCTGTATGAAAGCTTTGGAAGTGTGGCATATACATTTCTGTGAACATTATTATTGTATTCTGTGTGCATGTGTCAGCACACGTGCAGAGGCCAGAGGTCAACCCTGGTGTCATGCTTCAAGAGATGTCCACCTTGAGTACTGAGTCTCTCACTGTCCTGGAACTAGGTTGGCTGGCCGGAGAGCCCCAGGAATCCTCTTGTCTCTGCCCCTCAGTGCAGGTTATGGTCTGCCACCGTGCCTGGCCTCTTTACATAGGTTCTGGGTTTAAACTCAGGTCCTCATGTGTGCACCACAAGTACTTCACCAACTGAACTGCCTTCCTGCCAAAGGAGGTAAATTCTTAAAATCTTTTCCTGGGTGTTTTTACAGCTACATAAATAGTTCTGTTCGGCTTGTAAAACTGTCAGTGTAACCTGTGACCACTAGGCTTATTTGCACAGGCCATCTGTCTGCATGCTATAGCAGCTCGGAGGGTATGCCAAATGTCAGAAATACAGGAAGAAGGATGGAGTCAAAGGCAGAGGTCAGGGGTCATCCATATGGGAATGCTTGCATCTCCTAGGGCCCACTGGAAAGAATCAGAGCGTGCAGCTATTCTTCAGGTTGGTAAGGGCATTCCATTTCTTAGAGAAAGGCCAAAGCAGCAGGTGTTCCAAAAGAAATAAACTGTGTCTGTGGGACATCACATTTGTGTTTTCCTGAAGGTTAAGAGAAATACAGAAATTACAAAGACAAAGGACACCATTGCATTAGGAAAGGACTAGAGTTTGTGTGTTCACATGTATATAATTTGTATATTTTCATGTGTGAGGGAGTGATAATCAGTGTACGTCTGTGCACGTGGAGGCCAGAGGTCAGTCTCAGCTGTTGTTTCTCGGGTGCTGCCCATCTTGGTTTTGTTTGGAGACAGTCTCTCTCTGGCCTGGGACTTGGCAAGAAGGCTCAGCTGGCTGGCAGTGAGCTCCAGGGATCCTCCTATCTCTGCCTTCCCAGCTCTGGGATTAAAAGCCCAGAACATGATTGATTCTATAGAGAGACTGAACTCAGGCCCTCATGCCTGAACAGTAAGCACCTTATGGACTGAGCCATCTCCCAACCCCTAGACTCATGGTTTAATGGATGAACTTTGTGAGCTTATCAAGAAAGCGGATGCTACAGCATGGTTTTCAGGACATTTTGTTCTGAAGTGGGATGAAAGAACACAGGATCACTATGCTGTGGAAGGCACAATGGCTTGTGCATTCAGAGCAGAAGCAAGCCACTTTCCCCAGCAAGTATTAGGTGTAAGTCTTCAAAGAAAAATAAGTAAACAACTCCAGTGCATTAATGTGCTATGGAAACTGTCATGAAAAAGAAATAGCCTTGGGTTGTCAAAATAAAGGAACAGAAAGTTCCTGATAGAACAATAGAGCAAGCAGAACAGTGTTGAAACAGGTAAAGTGAGAGTGTGGCATGCTGAGTGCAGAATTGTTGATGGCACAGAAGCTGAGAGGGATGAGGAGAATCAGGAAGAGGCTCATAAGAAATTCAAGCTCACAGGGAGGCGTAAAGCTGTCCAGATCACAAATTGTGTCATTTCATCTACACGAAGAGGGAGGTAGGATATACTCAGAAGATGGAAATTATTAGAATGAGTTGATTCTGGGAGAAGAGGAGCCATGCTGTGTGGAGAAGCAGGGACCTTGGCTGTGGCCTCCCCATGCCACAGGACTAGCTGGCTTGATTTGTGCTAAGCTTTGTGATGAGAATTTCGCAGCTTAATGCTTATAGATAAATCCCTATTTGAGATGGATTCGGTTATTATCAACATTTCATGGATGTGGGCATCCAGGTAGGAAGCAGTGATGGCCACAGTTAGGGAGCACTGGATCTTGTTCTACAGAGCCTCCTTTTGGTGTCTATAGGTGGTTTGGCTTCAGGCCGAGCTTCCGCCCTTGTGTGTCTGTGCCTTCATACTGTGAGAGTTTGCTCCAGCCTAGTGACTAACTACTGAAATGTGCCTACATTTCCTGATGTCATGGTTTTCTTTTCTCATCTGCCTTGGTACCACCACTGTAGCCATTCTCAATGATCCTTATCTAGTCACTCCTTTAAGCCTGCTCAACCCCATCTTGGCATTGGGAATGAACTCCAGAGATGTGCCTGGCAAGCTTGCTAGGCATTTTCTTTGCCACTGAGCCACAGCTCAGCCCTCTAAAGCCAGTCCTGTGAAAGCTTTTGCCTAAGCATTGATATAGTTCGGTTTCCCTCCTTCTAAGATAAACTGAATTATTATTGGTCCTTGCCTGCCATATATTTGTAATATCCTTTGTATGAAGGATTTTAACATCTCTATGGCGAATTCCAGCAGTGCTTAATACCACATTGTACACATCATTTACATTTTTATATTCAATTGACTGACCTCAGGAGGGAATATTCTAATCAAAAGATGTAATCCCAACCCATATCCCAGTTTATGGAAATTGGAATAAAGTTGTCCAAATGTTGTAACAGAGAAAAAGAAAGGACTACAAGAAAATAATAGCTAAGGAAAATGGTATAGTAAGAGAAAGAGTACTCTGAAACCATGTGGGATGTGAGCACTTTGGAAGAATTGGATCACTTGTGTGTCAGGAATCTTTAACCCTGTATCAGGGGTTAACTGTAGCAACAGAACATGGTATAGGGCCGGCTGTACCTCAGTGTAGATGTAGAAAAGCATTCTTTTAAGGAAGCTAATGTGTGCATATCCTTTACATATTGATATTTGTTTAGCTAGCTCCTTTAAGTAAATGAGAGGAAAAATAACATTAAATTCAGAGACTTTTCTACATTTTATTTAGTAGTAGTTGCATAAGCAGGAGCTGCCCCTACACATTTTATCATTTTGTTTAATTTTATTTCAAGAGCATAACATTTACTAAGTACTACTTTTGTTTTATGCTGTTAAGGTCCTCTTTGCTAAGACTTTATTCCTCCACCACCTTGTTATGTTAATTTCTCTTGCAGTAAGAACCAGATCACACTGAGAGAAAATTGCTGCCCAAAATAGTTTTATTAATCTATTACAACTAATTAGGCACTGTTTCCTCAAAATTCCAATTTGTGGTATTCCTCAAGAATATGTAGTGTTTGGGCTGGAGAGATGGCTCAATGGTTAAGCGTACTGGCTGCTTTTCCAGAGGACTCAAGTTGGTTCCCAGCATCCACATGATGGCTCACTATGTCACATGTGGTGCACAAATATATTACAGACAAACACCAATATGTGTAAAATAAAAATATGTTTAAAAATTGCATGGTGTTTTCACCTGTTCAGTGTTGACAGGATGGCCGCTCTATAAAGCAGGGGCTAAAGAGACCCCTGCTTAGTACCCACAAATACTAATAGAAATGTTGGCATCCTGAGGCTGGCTTTCCTATTTGGACAAGATATAAATGGAACTTCTAATTGTGGTCCCTCTCTTTTCTTGTACTCAAAGTAGATTAGTAGTAAGTTAACTATTAACATTTTGGAATCTAAGAAAGGGTATTACTGGGTTTACTGACTTTTATTCTCCTCAGAAATAGCTGGAAAAAATCGAGTAAATGGATATGGATCCCTTTGTTGACATAGGGAAAGAGTTAAGTTTTCTTATTGTTAATACCACAGTTTCTAGTACAAGCAAAGAGCTGTCTCCTGTGGTGACCCTTCTCAGAGGTGATTGTGAAGGTTTAATCTTTGCATGCTTGCAGAAAATCTGACTGGGGGCCAACCTTTGATGACTTAACAGGGTGGGAAAGACCTCTGGGTGTCCTGTGGGAGGATCAACACTACACAGATGGGCTTCTTAGCCACCAAGGGTCTCCTACTTGTGAGGGGCCAAAGGCATGACCAGACATTTTCGTGCAATTGAGCAATAACTGAAAATTATTGAGGTGGAGCATAGTGTGTTATGCCTGTAGTCCCAACACTTGGGAGCTGAGGCAGGAGGCTGTGGATTTTCAGGCCTTCTGAGTTCCATTAGGAGACTGTGGCCCTTCAGTGCTCCCCAAACCAACAGCAATAGTGAAAAACATCAAAGATCCTGATGAGATAACTTTGCTAATGGAAACAGAGGTGAAGAGTTCCAGAACATAACTGGGCCCAGTCAACAGTAAGCCAAGGGCAGAGATTTGAACTAAGAAGTGTGTTTCTGACTGTGCTTTGCTGGGTTGGTTGAGCTAGAACTGGTGTGATGCAGAGCTGTGCACACCTTCACATTGGTGGACTTGTTCCAGGGCCTGTACTTACAAATAGTATCCAATTCAAGTGTCCTGAGATGGTCCAGGAGTTGCTCCACTGATGTGGCCCATCAGTGGTGAATGACACTTAAGGCCCATCCTAGGCTGGACTCCTAACCCCACACTCCTGAGCTGTTCCAATAGACTCCATGGAAGTATACTGGCCTGCCCCTCCCTGCCTGGTTCCCTCCTCCTGGTGTTCTGAGCTTGGATGCCCACCCTAAGGCCTATGACCAGCAGTGTGGCCATGCTGTCAGTTGCTTCTTCCCAGGCCCCAGGCATTGCCAACATCTGGCACTGTTTCTTTTGTCCCTAGATTCTCATGCCCTGTCATAGCTGAGTAGGTCACTGGGTCCAGAAGCAGAGCCTGATGCTTATGATGACATCATTTACTTTACACTTTGGAATTTCAAGCCCAAACTGTAATACTGTTATGAAGACCTCTCTCTCTACATCTTAACAAAGTTCTTTCTTTTCTTAAAGGGCTCCTACAATTAGAGTAACAATATAAAATTACGCTGTGTGGATGGACAGTGATTCTTAGACCTGCCCCCGCCCCCTTCTCATTACCAGGGGATTGACATTTGCTTCCACAGTAACTGTAGATGGAAAACAAAAGAAAACAAACAAACAAACAAACAACACTCCTACTTAACATTTGAAGCAGACATGGGCATCTGGTCCCCGATGTTCCCAAGCATTCTACCTATGATCTGGGGCTCCTTAGCCATTTGCAAAACCTCAACGCACTTCAGAAAAGCAGCCAAGGACAGTGCTAATCCTTTCTTTCCCCACTTTTCTTCCTTTGCTTGAACCACACAGCCTCCATCAATCACAGGCTGAGTCTTTCCTTGTGCACCACTCCTGTGCCATTACACATCATGTGTGATGGCTTCTTTGCTGTGCTTTGACAGTCAGGGAGGGGGTTAATTGTGCTGAAACTGCTCTCTGTCTAATCAGAACCCAGCGGTGTGTGTGTGTGGGGGGGCTCTACCCCTGCTGTGCCCAGCAGATCCTCCTGCAAGATTAGGGAGAAGGTTGCTGACTGTCTTGTTACCCTGTTTGCAGAATTCATCATCTCCTAACTGCATCCATGCTATACAGAAGTCACACAGACCAAGTATTTGGAAGGGATGATCTTTTCCAAGTACATTTACCTTGTGTGTGCAAGTTTGTGTGCATATGTGTGTGGAGGCCAGTGGTTGAAGTTAAGTACCTCCCTCATTGATTTCCATCTTACTTTTAGAGACAGTCTCTCACTGGAGCTTACTTAAACAACAAGCCTCAGGGACCCTCTTGTCTCCTTCCAGCCCTGGAGTTAGCGTACATACCCAGCTCTTTACACCAGTACTGGAACTGAATTCAGGTCTTCGTGTGCACAGTAGCTCTTTACCATTTCAGCCTGCCCCTCTCTGTGTACTTAATGTCTCCTCCTAAACAAATAAGTCAGGATGACTGTGTTGAGGCCGCTATCTTTTTTATTCTTCTGCTCTGGTTTTAGGAGTGTTTTTCTTACCCAAGGACTACTCTTCCTGAGGCTTATGAGCACCTTGTTGGCGTGCCCAGGATTTAACCTGGGGCAGGAATCCTGAGGTTGTTACTGGATAGGTGAGCTGTGCTGTCAGCTTTGGTTATAAGGTTGGTGAAGAGTGTGGGAGAAGACAGGAAGAATTCCAGAAACAGCAGGACAGAGTCTGGGCTTGATTGCCCCCTGGAGGGGCAGTCTGTAGGTGCCTCTGCTATGTGTTTGCCTTGGCTTTGTGCCTTACTTATTTCCTGGAGAATGAAGAGGTCTTTATTAAAAATCTAAGGAGACATTGGGCCTGTGTTAAGATTGAGATGGAGTGAATCTATTACTAATAGTAAATTCTATGAGAAAATGTTCCAAATATCCTTAAGGATGGCTTTTAAATTAATTGTTTTTGTCTTAAAAATATCAAGTCCAGCTATTGAGGGGAGATCTAGGGTTCTTCCTTCCGTCCCCACCGTGGTTCTCTACAACTCTGGCTCAGAGGCCTCCCAAGGGCAGGCTCAGGTCTCTGGGGGGATGGGGGTGGGTGGTGTCCCTGGGCCTCATTGTTTCCAGAGGTGAGTTGGATGCTCCAGAACACCATGTATGTTTTTAAATTCTGCTCAGGCTGAGAACTTGGCAGCATACTCAGTTGAACTGTGGAATTCTGGACTTAGGTGGGTCTCTCTGTAAAGTTTTAGATCTTAAAAAATGCTACAAAAAGCCAGGATGGAAGTTTCCTTCCAGGGGGCAGCCTGTCCTGGGAGTCAGAGATACTTTTCTGATGTATGTCCCAGAAAGCAAAGCCAAAGTTTTGAGTTTGAATAATAGACTTACTATCTTAGGTTTTAAATGCCATTGTTTTCTCACTGGAAGTTGGTCCAGTAATGACTTTCAGATCTATTTTTGGAAGCCTGAGTCCTATGGCCAATGACAGATGGCCATGGAGTAGCCAACACAGTAACTATCTTTCCTGAAATGATAAAGGCTTTATTGCCGAAGCATCTTGTCTCTACAGATTTATAATTAATTATGAACAAGAAATAAATTATATAGCTTGTGGCACATTTATTTGGTTCAGCATTTTATAAACACGATTATTCACCGGTGTTTCTCAATTCTGCCTTTATTACATGATGATCTGATAATTCAGAATGAGAAATAGCTTCATTAAGGACTTGGCAAAGAGTTTTATTATGAATTTTAGATTATTTGTAATAAAACAGCCTCAATGATGTGGCTCTTTAGCTCATGATCATAGTTTTACTTTTATATAATGTTTTCCCATAAAAGTTGGATTTTGAGTAGAAATTTTAAATGCTTAAATTATTTTTTTAAATAATGTGTTGAATGCCCTTCCTCCACATTACCCTCCTCTCAAAATCGCAGTAGTGGTAGTGACATTCCATGTTCTTCATAGCTGTATGATACTCTGTATGATGCCACATAGACTGGAGAGCACATCTGTCACAGCTGTATGATACTCTGTATGATGCCACATAGACTGGAGAGCACATCTGTCACAGCTGTATGATACTCTGTATGATGCCACATAGACTGGAGAGCACATCTGTCCCTCATTCTCCAGTACAGTCCAGAGAGCTCCTGTCACAAGCAGCACGTTTGTTGTGTGTGTACACAGACTAGGCTATATACTTTTTCTGGATGTAGGAGAGTGGTGTGTGTGTGTGTGTGTGTGTGTGTGTGTGTGTGTGTGTGTGTGTGTGTACACATGTGCACACATGTGGGGGCCACAGGAGGACACTGAGCATCTCTTATTCTACCACTCCTGCCTTACTCCCTTGAGACAGGGTCTCTCTGAACCGCAGCTAGACTGGCAGCCAGAAGGTCCCAGCAATGCTTTCTCTGCTTTACCCCATGCAGCCATGCCTGACGTTTTGTGTGGGTGCTGGGATCTGAACTTGTGTCCTCACGATCGCAAAGCTAACACTCTACTGACTGAGCCATTTTTCCAACCTCTGTTTGACTCCTTTTCAAAGGTTTTATCTTGTTTTTTCGTTTTCGTACATGTTCATCTTCAAAGGTGAGATGTGTGTAGATTTCTGTTTTTGTGCTTGGGATGTGTCAGGAATCATGAACTTGAGGACTGGACTCTTTCCCGGCTGGAAATTCAATACTGCTATGTTTCAGTGTTTCTTCTGAGACATTCTTTTTTTCTTGTTTTTCCTTGTGGGCCTCCTGTTAAATGTGCTAAACTTTCTTACCTTTCTTCCATTTATACTTACCCTGCTCTCACATTTAATCTTTATATCTGTTTTTGTTTTATTCTGGGTGATAGAAACATGACTTGATGATTCTACTTCATCAATTCTTTCATCTTTCTTTGTGCAGTTCATAATTCTGTCCATGGAATTTTATGCTTCAGTTGCATGTCCCTTATTTTTAGTTTATCTTTTTGTTTGTTTGTTTGTTTTTGTTTTTTGGTTTTTGAGACAGGATTTCTCTGTGTAGCTTTGCGCCTTTCCTGGATCTTGCTCTGTAGACCAGGCTGGCCTCGAACTCACAGAGATCCACCTGCCTCTGCCTCCCAAGTGCTGGGATTAAAGGCGTGTGCCACCATCGCCCGGCTTAGTTTATAATTTTTAGACCCCTCAATTGTTTTATTCAGACACACTTAGACTTTTTATGATTTTTCTTTTCATGCTTTGTGTGTGTGTATGTGTGTATGTGTGTATGTGTGTGTGTGCCAATTCTTTAGACACTATAGAGGAAGAGACTGAACTATATAAAAGCACACACACTGTCCCGTCTGGTGCCATGTTTCCTGGGGAAACACAAAAAACAAGAGTCCTGTCATCCTAGCTTCTGGGAGGGGTGGGTGAGTCAAGAAGGACACAAGTTTCAAGCTGGCCTGGACAACTTAGGGAGCCCTTGCCTCAAGATAAAGTAATAGAAAACAAGAGCCTGTGGATTATGGTCTAGGATCCTGCATAACTTTTTTTTTTTTTTTTTTTTTTTAAGACAGGGTCTCACTATGTTCCTTGGATACACTGGAACTCTTAAAGATCCTTCTGCTTCTGTTTCTATGCCTAGGTCTGGTTAACTTCTAAAGGCATGAGGAGAAAGTATGTAAACCTAAGCTGTGGAATGCTTAAGCTGTGAAGTTGGGGTAATACCACAG
Source organism: Peromyscus californicus insignis (assembly GCF_007827085.1). NCBI lineage: Eukaryota > Metazoa > Chordata > Mammalia > Rodentia > Cricetidae > Peromyscus > Peromyscus californicus. The sequence goes on along the minus strand of NW_026294584.1, from coordinate 160,844,548 downwards.
CTTTCCTAGTGGGACCAACAAATGGGTCCAAACATTCCAGCAGTGTGGTCTATAACCACAGCTTCTGCTGTGTTCCATCTCCTCCATCTTCATGCTAATGGCCTCAGTGTTGCCCTATGCTTTGCAAGAATTCACTGTGACCAGTGCTTAGATCTGGAAGGGTTCCATGGAAATATGCCAGCCTTTAGCAGATCAGCCTCATACAAGCCACATTTATGAACTAGCTGCCTATCATTTCACCCCCACATCTTGACTTCCCTGAAATTGCGGTGCAGCTTCCAACTGTAATTTCAAAGTTGTTTTTTTTTTTAATTTTCCTTATAAATAAGAACATGGTACATTTGAGTGTCTGTGGCATTTTAGATTTGGTAAAATTTGACAGTTTGTATTTCTGTTTTAGATAGTTCTGATCTATGGACTTTTGTGGCTCTATAGATCCTTGGTGTATTGTTTACTTTGAGGCTTGTTTCTTAGCTCTGATCTCATCTGTCTGTGGGCTTTGTGTGAATGCTTAGATGTTTGGACTACATGACTCTGTTCATTTCATTTGCCTGGGGATAATGTAACACCCAGGAATACGTCAAGTGCATACAAAGTGTTTTATAGAACACAGTAGTATGGATTCCAATTTTAAAACCTTGTTCTGGATAGTGTGATTACAAATTCTCAAAAGGATTATTTCTTTCCGAGCCCACATCAGTGCCTGCAACAGTGGAGTTTCCTCACAGGATACTGACAGTGAGGGTGCAGCCATTCCAATGCCAGCTAACTGTGGACAGGAGGCTCCTTTGACTGCCATCAGGGGTCCTGTGTTCTTGGGTTTCAGTGCCACATTCTTGCTCATTGGTTGCTCTCACAGTCCCCTTGTGTTTGTTTGGAAGCCTCAGGTGGATTTCTCTGCAGCATTGCTAGGAAAGGAAATCCCCTGTCTTTTCTGGCTTCTAACTGCAGGCCATGGAGAGCCTGAGACTCCTTTTTAAAATTGCAGCTGAGTATCTTTTTAAACCAAGGGTGCATATCTTAAGGGAAAAAAACTGTTCTGAGGACTTTGCAGTCTGAAAATGAATCTGCATAGTGGCCTGTTGTTCGAATCTTAGATGGTCTTTTAATAAAAAAAATCCAGTACCAGATATTGGGTTAAAAGCTGAAAGATCAGAGAAGCAGAGCAAGCCACAGCCACCACCCATTACCTCACCAACTCCACAAATCCTCTGACTGAAATCCTCTGAGTTCTCACCCCTGGGGGTCTCAGCTGAACTGCCTTAGTTCCTGTTTCCTCACGCCTTATATACCTTTCTCTGTTCTGCCGTCACTTCCTGGGATTAATGGCTTGTGTGTTTCCCAGTACTGGGATTAAAGGTGTGTGCCACCACTGCCTGGCTCTGTTTCCAGTGTGACCTTGAACTCACAGAGATCCAAATGGATCTCTGCCTCCCAAGTGATAGGATTAAGGGTACGTGCCACCACTGTCTGGCCTCTATGTCTAACCTAGTGGCTGGCTCTGTCCTCTGATCCTCAGGCAAATTTGTTGGGGTACACAATATATCACTACAGTGGTCTCTGGATGTTCTTTAGAAATCTCAGACAAATCTGCCTTTCCCATCCTGTGGGTTTCTCTAGGCTCTATTCCGTGGGCTTGTTATGTAATTTGGGATGTGATGGTGTGTTAGATAGGGTTCTTGTCACAAATACTGGAGGAAACATTGTAGTGATATTGTGTTCCCCAAAATATTGTGCACCCTAATAAATTTATCTGGGGTCAGAGAACAGAACAGCCACTAGACAGATATAGAGGCCAGAAAATGGTGGCACTCACACCTTTAATCCTAGCATTCCAGAGGCAGAGAGCCTCTGGATCTCTGTGAGTTCAAGGCCACACTGGAAACAGCCAGGCATGGTGACTCACACCTTTAATCCCAGGAAGTGATGGCAGGAAGCAGAAAGGTATATAAGAAGTGAAAACCAGGAACTAGCTGATTAAGCTCTTTTAGACTTTTGAGGAGCAGTTCAGCTGAGATCCATTCTGGATGAGGACTCAGAGGCTTCCAGTCTGAGGAAACAGGATCAGCTGAGGAACTGGCAAGGTGAGGTGGCTGTGGCTTGTTCTGCTTCTCTGATCTTCCAGTTTTAACTCAATACCTGGCCCTGGGTTTGTTTTTATTAATAAGAACTTTTAAGATTCATGCTACATCATTTTAAAGCAGAGGAATCTGTTGGGCTCATGGTCTCAGAGGCCTCAGTTGTAGTCAGCTGGCTCCATCACTGGATCAACTGCACAGCACATCAGAGCTGTCATCATCCAGTCCTGTCTGGAATCGGCAGGTGGAAGGCTAAGGCAAGAGGACTGGTGCAGGTTCAAGGCCAGCCTGAGCCACATAGTGAGACCCTGTCTCAAAACATTAAATAAAATCTGCAAATAAGTTAGTATGATTTTAAAATTGCCATGTTTGGGGGGCACTAATTATTAATTCACTACTCTATTAATTATGGGTCTTATTAATAGGCAACCTTTAAAACAGTACTAACGTGGTTTGTTGAAATGTGTTGAAGCCATGTTGTACAGTAGTTAAAGCACAGATTTGGGAGCTGAAATAAATGGTTCAGAGCCCAACTCTAAGTATAGTTGCTCTCTAAAATGGAGATTAAAGGTAATGTGAACCTGGTGGGATTGTTAGGAGGTAGTTTATGTGACAACTGAGAATAGTTAAATGTAACAAATACTGTGTGGGTATTTTTATTATTATTCTTGCCATGATTATTGAAAGTGAACAGTCACTGACATGTTTTTTTATAAGATAAATACATAATAAAAATCAGTTCATGTGTCAGTGGTGAATATTACTAGGATGAATCTGGGTTCAATTGTGGCTATCCATATTTTTTATATGTGTTTACATTGAGAAATATTTTATATAAATAAGTAAATAAGATAGAATAAAAAAAATTCTTTGAATTCCTTTTGGGCTATATGCCAAAAAATCACTTACTGATCTTCTCTGAGATCATTTTTAATGACCTGTCAGTGAACAGTGCCATTTTATCTTACTTTAGTTTTGTTCAAAGGATTCAATTGAAAGCTACTGCAGTTGAGAAATGATTTCTGTTTCTCTGTCTCTTGTCTCTCTATCTCTGTTTCTTTCTTATTTATTTTGTATCTATGCATATACATGTGTATACACACAAACACACGCACACACACACACACACATGCACACACCACGGTATACTTGTGGAGATCAGAAGATACATTTTGAGAATAGTTTTCTTTTTCCATTTTGTGGATCCTGAGGATCAAACTCTTCTCTTTTCCCTTAAGAATATCCTTAATGAAGCAATAAAAACAAAATGATTAAGTCTTGTGATAGTTATTGAAAATTGTCAACTTGACAGAAGTTAAAAATCACCTGGGAAATGGGTTTGTGGGCATGACTGTTGGAGATGATTTATATTAGGTTTATTGAGGCAGAAAGACCTGCCCATTGCAGATGACACAGTTCCCTAGGCAGGGGATCCTGGCTTATGTAAAATGGAGAATGATAGGCAGGTATCTTTTTCTGACTGTGGATGTCATGTGACCAGTGTCTTCAAGCTCCTGCCATGGCTTCCACCATGATGAACTGTAACCTGGAGCAATGAGCTAACCCCAAAAACAAAAGCCTTCTCGTTTTTGTTGTTGTTATTGTTGTTTGTTTGTTTATTTTGTGTATGTGTGTGTTTTGTTGTTGTTTTTCGAGACAGGGTTTCTTTTTTTCATATTTATTTATTTATTTATTTATTTATTTATTTATTTATTTATTTATCTATTATCAGCTTGATACAGTATAAATTCTTATCCTAATAGTGAAATGTTTCATTGAGGTTTGCCCAGTAATTGAGTAAAACCAAATCTTATTATAAGCCACAGTCATCCTATCCTAGGGTCCCCCCTGCTATATAGCCTCCCTGGTTCTGTGGGTTGCAGTCTGATTGTTTTTTGCTTTATATCTAGAATCCACTTATGAGTGAGTACATACCATATTTGTCCTTCTGGGTTTGGGTTACCTCACTCAGGATGATTTTTTCTAGTTTCAATCCATTTGCCTGCAAACCTCATGATGCCATTGTTTTTCTCTGCTGAGTAGTACTCCATTGTGTATATGTACCACATTTTCTTAATCCATTCTTCAGTTGACGGGCATCTAGGTTGTTTCCAGGTTCTGGCTATTACAAATAGTGCTGCTACGAACATAGTTGAGCATATATCTTTGTGGTATGATTGAGCATTCCTTGGGTATATGCCCAGGAGTGGTATGGCTGGGTCTTGAGGTAGATCGATTCCCAATTTTTTGAGAAACTGCCATACTGATTTCCACAGTGATTGTACAAGTTTGCACTCCCACCAACAGTTGAGGAGTGTTCCCTTTGCTCCACATCCTCTCCAACATTGACTGTCATTAGTGTTTTTGGTCTTCGCCATTCTGACAGGTGTAAGGTAGTATCTCAGAGTTGTTTTGATTTGCATTTCTCTGATGATTAAGGCAGGGTTTCTCTGTGTAGTTTTGGTGCTTGTCCTGGATTTCTCTCTGTAGCGCGGGCTAGCCTCGAACTCACAGAGATCCTCCTGGCTCTGCCTCCCAAGTTCTGGGATTAAAGGCATGCGCCACCACCGCCTGGCAAAGCCTTCTCATTTAAAAGCTGCTTCTATCAGAGTATTTTATCAAGCAACCAGAAAAGAAGCTATGACAAGACTCAGGACTTCAGTTGTCTGCTTTAGTTACAAGCCGGGCTAGTCACATCATTAACAAAACATCACTTGTTAGACTCACTGTCAAAAAACTGTCTTTATTTTTGTGTTGCTATGACATAATACCACAGACTAGGTAACTTATAGAGCATAGCAGTGCATTCTCCCAGAGATCTGGATGCTGGGGAATTAAAAATGAAGCATTAGCAGGCTAGGTCTCTGTCTCTCTGTTTCCACATGGCACCTTGAACACTGGAGAGGAGTAATAATGGTATGTCCTTCTGTATCTAGAGAGCAAATGGAGAGAACCAGTTCATCCATGAAGGGGCCATTCTATGCTTCAGCTGCCCCCCATTCACCCACACTTCTCAACACTGCAGCACAAGTGACTAAATCTGAGGTGTGTGACTTTTGGGGGCAAAGTCAAGCTGTGTGGCTTTTCAGATGTGGATGGATATTCATGATCTGCATTTTCTCTCGATGAGCAATGAAGCCAACGTCATAGGAAAACAGTTTACAGTATTATGTATAGTGCTGAGACTCAGATTTTCCAGCAAGAAAAATGGACTTTTGGAAACTGGCCAATCACAGATACTGGCGATGAAAAGTAGATCACTGGGTAAGTGAGGAGAGAGAGGGAGAGGAGAGGCCAGAGGAGGGGAGAGGGAAACAGGGAGAGGGGGTGCAAGGGAAGTCCAGTCATAATTTGGGGGGCTGGCAAGTTTGGAGTAGTCCTGCTCTAAGGACTGGTTGGTAAGGCATGAGTTCTTCTTTAGAGGCAAGATTCCTTTTTGAGGACCCAAGTTTTCTCCTAAGGCCTTAATCACTAGATAAGGCCCACCATTTGCCAGTGACCCTGATGTCAGCCAGATATTGAAAGTCCCTGGTTTTGGCATTGGGACACAGAAGGTGGTGCCCCCCATACTGGTGCAGTTAGAGAGTAGGATGCCCAGTTTGAACTTAATAAAGATGTTTTTGCTTTAATAAACCTTTATTCCCTTTCAGAGTCATCATGTAATACTCCTTCTGAAGAAACCCCACTTTTTAGCCTTTGAAAAATAGTAACTTTTCTATTTCTTTCCTTAAAAAAACCTTCGTAGGGCTCAGGTAGGTTAGACCAAAGTTGTCTGAGGTCACAGTAGTCAGTGATACACACTGATCCCTGCACCTTCTGGTTTCTGTCTCTTGGCTCCTGAGAGATCCCTGAAATAGGAACTTGGTTTGATGACTGCGGAGAAAAAGCTGCCACAGACTGATTGGCAGACGGTGGGAGTTCCAGGAGCCAGGGGCTTACAAGGGACTGCTGTGTCCTCCAATGCCTGGAGGTTTCCTGCAGACCTTGGCAATGTGGTGCTGGCTGAGTGTAAGGAAGTTCAGTCCGAAGCCAGCTGGCTTTGTGTTGGCTGCTGGTTACACAATGGGAAATAAGAAAACACAGACTAAATTCCATGCACTGGAGATGGAGAGGGACCTGTCCGCTAGCAAGGTAAGGTGGACAGCTGAGAACAGCTTCCCAGGATCGTCTTTCCCCTTTGGCATTTAACCCTCATGCTGTGGACACTCCCTCAACATCATCTTCTTCTCTGTAATAAGGAGAGTGGCATTCTGCACATATAAGGAAGGAAAGTGTTTGGTTGGTGTTGGTTCAGTTTGAGAGTACAGTACATCCTAGCAGGGAAGTCACTGTGGCCAGAGCGTGCGGCAGCTGGCCCCTTTGTGGAAGTGACCAGTTCGGAGCAGAGAGCGAGAAATGTGGTGCTGAGCCCACTTTTTCCTTTTTATTCAGTCAGGAAACCCAGCCTGTGGATGGTGCCACCCACATCTGGGGGGGTTTTCACTCCTCAGTTAAAATTCCTTTGAAACTCCCTCCCAGATGTGCCCAGAGCTGTGTCTCCTAGGTGATTCTAAATCTAGTCAAGTTGACCTTGACGATTAATGAACCTGTCTTACAGGTTAGCAGAACAAGTCAGGCAAGTTACTGGCAAGCCTGTAGTAAAATCTGTGTAAATACAAAGGCATTATGAAGGAAGGGAGTTCTGGGCACACTCCGGAAGGCAGTTGTACATCTAGAAAAGCGTCTTCCAGCTGAGTGGCCACAGTGCTGTGTGAACCCAGTTCCTGAAATGAAAAGACAGGCAGAGACAAGGAAGCTCTGGGAAGTGGGGATTTATCCTTTTTTCTTGTCTAGTTTGTGTTCCCTTTCTTTTGAAAAACTGTTTGAAAATTTTTGCTCAATTTTTTTCATCTGAACAGGGTCTTGTTGTGTGTACCTATCATCCTAGCTTCTGGGAGGGGCAGGTGAGACAGGAAGAACATAAGTTTCGGGCCAGCCTGAACAAGTTAGGGAGCCCTGGTCTCAAGACAAAGAAGTAGAAAACAACCTTAAGTGTTGCTCAGTGGCAGAGCACTTGCAAAGCATATGTGAGGCCCTACACTCAGTCCTCAAGACTGAAAAAAAAAAAGTCAATGTATTTGTACTTTAAAATTATCATTGTTATTTTTGGTGTGGAGACTTGAACCCAAGTCCTTGTACCTTCTCAACAGGCAAACACTCTACCAATGAGCTAAATCCCCAGGCTCTGAATGTCTAAAAATTTCAATTTATTTATTTAATGGAAATGCATTTTTATACTCTTTCTTACTTGTGTCTGGTGTGAGAATCTTTTCTTCCTTGAGTTTTTTCCTTTCCACCCCCCTGTCTATGTTGTTTATTTCAACTTCCAAAGTTTCAGATATTGCAGGAAAGTTGTTTTACATGGATTACCTTGACTTGAGTGTGGTGGCTCATGCCTGCAATACAAATACCTGGGAAGTTGAGGCAAGAGTATCACTATGAGTTTGAGACCAGTCTGGGCTACAGAGTAAGACCCATTCTCAATTTTTTCTCCTCACAAAATAATAAAAATAAAAAATAAGACTCGCTGGGCGGTGGTGGCGCACGCCTTTAATCCCAGCACTTGGGAGGCAGAGGCAGGCGGATCTTTGTGAGTTTGAGGCCAGCCTGGTCTACAGAGCGAGATCCAGGAAAGATGCAAAGCTACACAGAGAAACCCTGTCTCGAAAAACCAATCAATCAATCAATCAATCTCAGGTTATTTTATTAAAATACATACAACCTTGAAATATTTCTATGAATATTTTTAGTATTCTCATTTTACAGAACAAAAAATGAGGCTAAGAAGATGAATGTCCAGTAATTCAAAGTCCAAGTTGGTGGCATTCTTCTGTGAATTTCAGCGTTCTGACTAAGGCACCCAAGTCCTCACAACTGCTCTGCCTGGTTGCTCCCCACATTAAACATCTCTACCACACTGAATGTCTGCTTTCCTCTTGTCTGCATTTGTATGTATGTCAGGGTTAGGGTAGAAATTTCACTTTATGATATATAATGACAAAGAAACAAAACAGCATTGATTTTTCTTTTCTTGGGCTGGAGAGATGTCTCAGCAGTTAAGAATGCTTGCTGCTCTCGCAGAGGACCCTGATTTGATTGCCAGCACTCAAATGGTGGCTCGAAACCATCTATAATGCCAATTCTAGGGGATCTGATGTCCTCTTCTGGAGTTCAGGGGCACCAGGCATGTACATGGTACACATATATACATGCAAACAAAATACTCATATACATGAAATAAAAAGAAATTAAATTCTTTTCCTCATCTCTACTTTTGGCCCTTTGATCCTTTTTTTTGTTTGTTTTTTGAGACAGTGTTTCTCCATGTAGTTTTGGTTCCTGTCCTGGATCTTGCTCTATAGACCAGGCTAGCCTTGAACTGACTGAGATCCACCCAGCTCCGCCTCCCGAGTGCTGGGATTAAAGGTGTGCCACCGCCACCCCTGGCCTGACCCTTTGATCCTTTCTAAGTGATTTCTTTTTCTCTAGTAGGTAGGTCTTGTTTGAAGGGCATACTCTGGGCAGAAATAGCACTTTCTTATTTGCCATGAGAATGAGCAAAAGAAATCACTTCATGTCTTAGGAGAAAGCTAGCTGAGGTAGATGCTGGGTGTGGCCATTCATTTAGGATGCTGATTCCAGTCACAGAGTTCCCAAATCTGGCCTCTCAGTTGCTGAAGAGGCACAGGCTGCTCCTTTGTATCTCCGGGTGTCAGTCTGAGAGCTCAGGAGAGCACCATCTGTGCTTCTGATTGTGCTTGCTTGTATCTGTGTTTCCAATGTGGCAGCTCTTGTTGTTAGAATGTTTTGAACAAACCCAAGTTCTCCATAGCACCTACAGTCTACGTGCTGTGTTTGGTAAAGTTCTCTGTGTCCTGTCTAGGAGTAGGCATTATGGGTAAAATGCCTTCAAACTGACAGACCCTACTCAGAGTCCAGAAACTCCTTAAGGAGTCCTGCATAACACCTGTGGAAGCAGGTAGGCAGTGGTTGTTGCTGCTGTTCTCATTGTTGTTGGTGGTGGTGGTAGTGACAATGGTATTGTCATTGTTATTGTTGGTGGTAGCATTGTTGACATTATTGTTGATGGTAGTGAAGCTGTTGATGGTGGTACTGGTGTTGGCGGTGTTGCTGATGGCATTGGTGGTAGTGGTGGTAGTTATATTGGTGTTGGTCATGTTGGCATTGTGTTTTCAGAGGGCCTTTGTTGGTTAGGAACTCGTTCAAGTGATCTCTGAAGTGACTTTCATCCAAATCATTCCTGTGGGTTTCAGTCTGTTTGTGACTGCCCTTCTGTCTGTGCCATTCATGTGTATTTCTTTACTAACATGCAGTCTAATGTTTTGCTCCTCAGCTGTGTCCACTCATTTATTTATGAAGTGCTTATAGTGTAGGGCACAGTACTAAGGCAGCTCTGTCCCACAGAGAAAATCAGATCAGCTTATTAAATACTCATTATGCTGACCTGCACTGGTCCATTTCAGTTGTCATCACACTTGGTAATTGCACATCTGTGTGTTGTCCCCCTCAGGAGAAGGTCAAGACTGCTGTCTATTCGCCCTATAATGTGTTCCACAGTGCCAGGCAACAGCCTGACGTGGGAAATGATCTGGGGCAATATTTGTTGAGCAAAGACATCTTGTGCTGCTTCAGAGTGTTGCAACACGGTGCATTCAATATCCCTTGTGGGCAAGTAATCATGAGGAATTCCAGTACTCAGCCTCAAAGGCCTTGTTTGTTTGTGGAGGAGGAAAGCACACACGTTTATGGCAGATGAAACACAAGAAGAGAGGGGACAGCCACAAGGAAGGTTTCATGGGAATAAGATGATGGAGAGCCCCAGGAAGAGGGGAGACAGGAGGACATTTCAGACTCAGATGGAGAGCAGGGTCTAGAAGTAAGTAAGGTAGGCTAGCCACATGTGCAGTGGACAGTGCTGGACAGCAAGAAAGGCAAAATGCTAGGGAATGGCATGCATGCAGAGAGCCAAGGTGAAGATCACACAAGGCAATATTCACAAATAAATAGCACATAGTCAAGCATACCTACTTGTAAAGGATATATATATATAAGGCTCTTTGGCCTCCCTGTGTCCATGGCTGGGGGACTTCATAAAAACCACAGTACAAATGGCTGGGGCAGAATCTGTTCCTAGGAGGGGGCATCATGAACCTAGGGGCTAGATGGGAGACAGACAGAGAGTCCTATAACATGGTTGGAAATCTGAGGTAGTCCTTGCATATTCACAACCCACATCTCATATCCACAACATCCAAAATGAAAAGTTATTCAGAGTTCATTTTGCTTCTTTCTGTTTTCTTTTTGCCACCCCCACCACATAATCAGCTGCTTTTAAGTTAGATTTTACCTTATTCTTTTTTAAGCATGCAGCTCTATAGTTACACTCATCATCATCATCATCATCATCATCATCAAAATGGTGTTAGAGCAGCCACCTCCAACAGAAACTAAAGTTTTCTCAAAGCTACTCATATGTAATGTCATTGGCAAAATTCAGAGTAACTTCCAGGGAAATGAGTCTAGCCTTTTCAATGTTAAGATGCTGCTGCTGCTGAATGTCTGCTCCCAACTAGTTTATAAGGTTCTGGTCAGTGTTCCAGAGGGAAATATCTGCACCCACCCCTCTTGAATAAAGTGCTTCTGTAATTACTTCTTCACATCCCTATACTAATCAAAGAAGACAGTGGCTCTAGAGACCCCTCTCAGCTTCGATGGTAATGGTGCTACCCCACTAGCATGTGGCTTGTTCAGAAGTCATGTGTGCCTTTCATTAGTAAGAGAGAAAATGACAGTGATGTGGTCAGGCAAAGGGAAAATGGAGAATGCAATTCCTTTTATGTCTCCACATAGGAAAGAGTGATGGGATAATGTTGTGTTTGCTCTTGTCTTTGTATTGAGTGTGCTGGGTTTGAGTGCAGTTTTCGGTATTGAGTATTCTTGGTTGCTCAAACATATGCCATTTACTACATCTAACTAAGCCTTTCTCTACATGTCTGGCCCAGAGTTTAGTCTCTCCACAAATACTTTCTTCAACACTCATCACACCATTCTCTGAACTGTGGTGGCACTGTAGTTTGGGTACCATACTCATGATTTGGATATGAAGTGTCCCATTTGTGGAATTCTTGATTCGGATGTTGAAGGTATGGTCCCTTGCTGATGGGTCTAATCATTGAAAAGTGATTAGATCATGAGATGCTGACCTAGTCAGTGAATAAACCCACCCAGAGTTATAATCAGATAGCATTGTGGGAAAGTAATGGGAACTGTCAGAGGTCAGGCCTCGTTCTACAAGGGAGAGAGAGATTTATGTCCTTGGCAGCAGTGGTGGGAGTTGGAGGTGGTGATTATATCTTGTCCAGAGCCCCATCTATGTCAATCTTTAGCCTTTTGTTTACCAGGAGGTAAAGTTAGTCCACCAATCATGGGCTCAGAAGTCATGAAGTTAAGCCACTGTGGCTTGATGCCACCAAAGCTGTGAGCTGAATCAGTTCATCCCACCTTTAAGTCATGCCTCTCAGGCATGTGTCACAGTGATACAAACCTGACTAACACAACTGACTCAGTGTATATCATGGAAGAATTCTATTTCCCTTTGAATTAGTGTGCTGTACATACCATCAGCTGCAGTAGATTGATTTTACTTTCATGGAATATAGGGAAAGCTATAAGAAGCATATTTTGGGAAAGCATGATGGGGTAAGAACTGTATTATAGCCAGATGTAGCTTCGCTTCAGTTACTGGTTATAGCTTACATGTTGGTACTTTATTCTACCCAAAGCAAATACTGCTAGGGTTGGAAAAGTTCTGTCATGTAAGAAATAGAACATATGGCTTTTTGGAATCACCCTCCTCACTTGAAGAGTGTCTCCCAAGGAGGCCAGACATTGTGTAAGGGAAGAAATGGGATTTTCTCTTCTTTTCAGAATTCTTATTTGGGATGAACCCCTATTACAAAAGATACATAAACAAGAGTAGGTAAGATGGCTCAGAAGATAAAGGTGATTCCTACCAAACCTGATGACCTGAGTTTGATCTAGGGCCCACACAGAGGAAGGAGAAAACTTACTTCCCCAAGCTGTCTCCTGACTTCCACTTGTATAAATATAATAATAAAACAATAGAAAAATAAGCAAAAGTTGTGTAGCAGGCATCAAATGTAAATACCCAGAAAAATGAGTGAATATGAAAACCCAGGATTTGGGTTCATGCTTAAGCTCCACAGTACCTTCAATCAAGAAAAACATGGTGTGGGTTAAGGGCCATTTGAGGGATTATATGGAAACCTACTACCAAAGAAGCTTTGTAAAATATATTCATATATGAAAGAAATCTAAATGGAGTCACCAAATAATGGGGGAGATAGTGCCCCAACTAGACATCTTTCACCACCAAGTGCCAGGAATAGTTGTTACATCTAGTTGAGCCATTGGCCAAAGAGACCCCCATGGAAACCTCCAAACATTTCATGCTATTTACAAGGCTCTCAGTTACATTCCACAAACATACCTCATTGAACATGGAGAAATTGAGCTGGTGTCTAACTACAGCCTTAACTTTTACCGACTAGTATAGTATATACTTCATAGTGCTGGAAGGCACACTTCACACTACCAGAGGATAAAGATAAACACCCACATGGCTGCAAACCCTGTGATCTACAGTGGTGACCTGCTAATATGGCATGCTAGTGCAATAATGGCACAAATACTGTGTTAGCAACCAACCACTCTCTGACTGGATTTAAGGCTCATTCCGTGAGATAGAACACCCATGCCTGACATTCCTCTAGTAGCCAAGAACCTAAGACTGTATAGACCATGGGCCTAGGGAAAAACACAATACTATTGTTCTGCTAAAGGAATATGGCAGTAAAATGAGTCCTAATGACAGTTCGCTCTATCAGTGACTTGCTCAGCCATCATCAGAGAAGCTTTCTTTTGCAGTATATGGGAGCTAACACATAAACCCACAACTGGACAATGTGCAGAGACTGATAGATTTTGGAAAACTCAGTTATAAATGGAATATCTTCACTAAACCCCTCACGCCAGGGCTCAGGGAGCTATGCAGATGAGGAGGCAGAAAGATTTTAGGAACCAGATGGATAATATCAAGGAAACTGTGTCTTCCAAACACAACAGGGCTGGTGCACATGGGAACAATGACAGTGTTCATTGTCCAAGCCAGATGGGATCCCCATGCTGAGAAGGAGAAATGGACATGACCTCTTACCACTAACCAGGAAGCTATCTGTAATTGACATTTACTTGCAAAGGGAAAAATAATTTTCTCCAGTGGAGTCTCACTGAGTATATTAACCATACTTAAGGGTACACCCCATGGCCAGCATTAGCTGGCCAATACAAAACAAAAGTAAGTGGTATTTTTGTAGACTTTTTTCCTCATATTTCCTTGTTTTTTTTCTTAGTGATCTTTTGATTGTTGTATATTATGGTTTCCGATTTTGTGTTTATATATATATATATATGGCATGTGAGTGTATGTTTCTTTTTTTTCTCTTCTGGTTTGTTTGTTTTTTAGTTTGCCTGTTTTCTAAAAAAAAAAAAAAAAAGAGTGTGTGGAGTTGGGTGGATGAGGAAGAGGGGAGGAGTTGGAGGAGGGGATCAGAATATATTGTAAATTTTTTTTAATTGAAAAACTATTTTCAATTAAGAAAGGAAGGGAAGGAGGGCGGGATGGGGAAGCCTAGCAGTGGGATAGCATTGGGAGGACAGGGTGCGTCAGGCCAAGTGATATTCTGAGTTGATTGCTGCCCCTGAAGATTTAATGGTCTTTCTTTTCCTGGAACAGAGAGGGAGACACACTTATAAATGGAGATTTCTTTGTGGGTGCATGGTTTTCCTTACAGAAGGGTTATTTCTCTTCTGTTTGCAAAGTTTTTTCTATGTCTGCAGTTTCTCAGAATAGCTAGCTCAAAATAAGCCTTATCCTAGAGGCATATTTTGGGGTAACATATGCCAGCCTAAGAATACTAGCAATGGATGACTAGAAAAAAAAAAAAAAACAGCCCTCTTTGAGTTTGCTCAAGAACAGGCCCTTGGGGTTTGAGGAGGCCCAGGGAGTAATAGGGCTAACACTCCCCACAGCAGCCTGGCAGCATGTGCTGCCCCTGCGCCTCCTCCCTGGTGTGGACTGGTTCCTGAGCTTGGGGTGAGGAACACTTGTCTCACCTTGACTTTTCTTCTACCAGCAGGCTGCATTTGCTAAATAACTCCTTTTCCCGGACAATCGCCTTCAGTTTGGTCAGCATTTTCTTGCACAGAGCAGTTGTTTATTTTGTCTAAAACTATCATTCTTCACTTCTGGGTGGGTTCTGCTCAGGTAGCCTGGTCATAGCTAGTGATCCACACTTGAAGAGCAGAAACCTTGTTAGAAAAGTTCCTCAAAATCTGCAACAGGGCCACCAGCTCTTAGGAGCTGTTCTTCACCCATACTCTGCCATTCTGTAAAGTTGTTTATGGCATCTTTAACCTTCTTCTTTCTTTATTTTTTATTTTATTTTACTCCAAGACAGGGTTTCTCTGTGTAGCCCTGGCTGTCCTGGAACTCACTCTTGTAGACCAGGCTGGCCTCACAGAGGTCTGCCTGCCTCTGCCTCCCAGGTGCTGGGATTAAAGGTGTGAACCACTATGCCAGCTGACTTCTTTAACCTTATACTTCCTCCCTTTTTCAGGGCCTTCAGCATTCAAAGAGAAGCACTGCCTATATATCCTTCTTTGGAGGGACAGAACCTAGACTACCTAATCACTTCTGTCATACCACGCCTTGGTCTTTAGTTTGTTTTAAATGTACGAACTAGCAACAGGCTGGGCAGCGATGGCACACGCCTTTTAATCCCAGCACTGAGGAGGCAGAGCCAGGTGGATCTCAGTCAGTTCGAGGCCAGCCTGGGCTACAGAGCAAGATCCAGGACAGGCACCAAAACTACACAGAGAAACCCTGTCTCGAAAAAAACAAAACAAACAAAAAAAACCAGCAACAGGAGGTTGGGTCTGTCGTGATGTTGCAGGCAGAGAGGGAGACTTCTGCCCTACATGGTGATATCTTCCTGCCTCACTCCCTGTTCCTTCCCTGTGAAAGCATGTTGTGCTGCTGAGCCCTTCCACATATTGCTTTGAAGAAGAGAGAGTCCCTCCATCTGCCTAGGATAGCTGGTCTTTGAATAAACTTGCTCCTCCTTGTCTACTTTCCCTCTTACTGGCCTTAGAGCAGCATGTAGCCTGGACCTTAATTTAGTAAATTTAGCTTTCTTTTCTTTCACTTCTGCCCTTCTCCTGTAAAGTTGGACATTCTTAAAATTTAATGCAGTTAAATGTCAAATTAAATCTTGGTGTGTTAGATTTGAGCTCTTGTTCTTGTCTGAAATCTCCTGGAGTTTGGTTGTATCCTCCATTCCAGTAACCACTGCCACTTTTCCTCTGCCTCCTTATACCCTTTCTGTGAGCTGTGGATGTTAAAGAAACGTGGTAGGCCATTCCCATGTGCGATGACGTCATCTGATCATGACCTTGGCACTCACTCCTTTCCACACAGACATGTCATTAATTTATTTCCCCTTTCAAGTGCATTGTTTAAAACTGAGTCTTTTTATTTTTGATGCTAAAATTCTGGGCTTGGCATGATGTGTTTTTAATAGGCTGAGAACTGCCTCATACAGATTTATGAATTATTGAGCCTGAAAGTTTGAAGAGAAATTGAACTAGGGTAAGCATTAGGGACTACTGCCAGGAGAGTTGTGCAATAAGGGGCTCCAAGTGATGATTTCCAGAATTCTTCTCAGCAAACAAGTGTCTGTATTTTACTGTCACACCTGCTTACCATGGCCCACAATGCAGCTTGACATTGGGCAGACTCATACTCATGCAAACAATACTATCTTTGAAAACCATAGAATTATTTCATAAGATTATTCTAAATCAATAAAGAGCCAAGCCTGCTGCATTTTGATGCTGAATTAGATTCCACCAACAGCAAATTGCTTTAAGAATCTTTAAATCAATCATGGAAACAAGCAATGGAATACACTGTTGTTTTTTAAACTCTTGTCTTGATCATGACAACCCTAAGCTTTTTCAGAGCTTTATCAATTAAAAGAAAATTCATCCTTTTGAAAGAGGATTTTCTAGGTCGATATATGAACAAAGCCCTATTTTTCTGCATACTTCACATGACTCGTGCTTTGAGAAGACAGATTTCCTTATTTAATTCTTTTCTGTGTGTATTTCCAGAGTGGCCCATTTGTTCAATTTTATTACTTTTTGAATTTTTTTAAGGAAAAAGAAGAAAGGAAATGAGGCAGTGGGGGGGGGACACACAATCCTTAGCTGTTTGCTGTGACTTTAAAAAATTTTCTCATTTTAATGAGCCAATCTTTAGAATACAATCAAAGCATCTAAAGCCAGTGTCCATAGTACATGGTTTGGGGGTGGGTAGTTAGTCCCATAGTTGCTGCTTCCTGGCATTTGTGCTCCTGTATAATCACTCACTAGACTGTGGGCTGGATGTCGTGACTCACTTTTGTTGTAAAGACACGGTGGTATGTTATTTCTGAGATTAAGTCATAAAAGTTACAGCTACTTCTTACTCTCTTGCTCTGAGAGATTCGAGAGACTTATGTGACAGAGAATGAGGGAGGTCTCCAGTGATCAGCCAGCACAGAGCTGAGGCCTAGGGCCAACAGTGTGAGAGGGCTGGCTTTGGCCTATGCACCATGAATGAACAGAGAACTATCCTTCTGTGTCTGAGAAGATAGGTTTTGAAGTAATCTGTTATATACAAATAGATAGTTAACACAAACTGTTCAGTAAATGATGTATTCCTGTTTTCTGGATATTGCTGTCATCAGGTGTTCAAATATAAAAAAAACCAAAGGGACGCCGGGCGGTGGTGGCGCACGCCTTTAATCCCAGCACTCGGGAGGCAGAGCCAGGCGGATCTCTGTGAGTTCGAGGCCAGCCTGGGCTACCAAGTGAGTTCCAGGAAAGGCGCAAAGCTACACAGAGAAACCCTGTCTCGAAAAACCAAAAAAAAAAAAAAAAAAAACCAAAGGGAAGTCTTAGGTGGCTCATCTATCAGAAAAATACATAAGCAATATTCGCATTAGAAAAAGAATAGGACTGACCAGATAGTCAGTGCATGCCTATACTCCCATCATTCTGGGAAACTGAGGCAGGAAGATGACTATGAGATTGAGGCTTCCTTGGCTACATACTAAGTGCTAGGCCAGTCAGGGCTAGAGAGCAAGACCCTGTCTTAGGAAAAAACTCAAAACAAACAAAAAGCCCAACAGGTATTTCATAAAGGTAGGAATTTTAAAAGGTTATTAATCAGCATGGAGCTAAAAGTGAATTCCTGGTGCATCTGACTCTTTCAGGAATAAGATATAATGTGCATTTCATATTATTATATGCTGTCAGAGTGGTTATGAGCATGTAATAGTTATGTTGACCTTTTCTCTTGGTTTTTGTTTTGTTTTGTGTGTGTACTTACTTGCATGTGGAGGTCAGAGGACAACTTTGGATGTTGTTATTCAGAAAAGATGTCCACTCGATGTGTGAAACAGGGCCTCTCATTGGCCTGAAGATGGTCTGTTAGGTGGGCTGGCTGTTCAGGAATCTCTAGAGATCTGTATATCTTCACCTCTCCAGTGCTAGGATTACAAGCACATGCCTCCGTGCCTGGGGATCAAACTGGTCCTCGCGCTTGCATAGCAAGCACTTTGTTGACTAGGCTATCAACTACAGCTCTCAAGGTTGTTTTCTTAAACAATACCTGTGGTTATATTAGGAGAAAAACATTCAATATGAGACACAGTTTAACAAGTTAGAGAAGGGACATTTACTTACATTTGTTTAAGTGCCTTAGGGCTTTTAAGCATGCCCTTGTCCTGAAGTTATTGCCATGATGAATTTAATTGAATAGTTCCCCTGTTAAAGTCGGCTACCTCATGTCTCATATAATCCACAGAGAGATTTCTATGTGGACTACTGGGGTTAGCTTCTTGTCTGACAAGTAGCATACATATTTAATATATTTTCTTGTAAAGTTCTTACATTCACTTGAGTTACTCAAGAAGATGAGATTTAATGTGGAATAGTTTTTAGGGTAAAATAGAAAGAACCAGAGGAGATGAAAGGCACTTTAGGACTTTTAGTATGTATGGCCTCTGTGATAGAGAGTGGAAGGGAGAAGTGTGCTTAGGAAGAGCCTGTGAGAGAAGATGGGGGGGTGGGTGTTTTAGGAAGAGTTCCAGGCTGTTGGCCAGGCAGGCCTAGCAGTCCTTTGACCAGTCTAATGGGGTCTGGGAGGCAGAGGAATAATCACCTATTGGCCCAGCTTTGGACGATGGGGAGAATTGTAACCCAAGCCCATTCAGGGAGAAGAGGGGGGAGCATTTGGGGCTTACAATTGGTCTAAGTGGTAGGCCTTAGTGGTAAACATACATGGTGTCCATCCCCAGTTCTCTTTGAAGGTACTTCATTTCACTGTTTTCTTCTTCTTCCTTCTTTTCTTTTTCTTTCTTTCTTTCTTTCTTTCTTTCTTTCTTTCTTTCTTTCTTTCTTTCTTTTCTCTCTCTCTCTCTCTCTCTCTCTCTCTCTCTCTCTCTCTCTCTCTCTCTCTCTCTCTCTCACGTTTTGTTGTAGTTGTTGGTTTGTTTTTAAAGAGAGTCTTGCTGTCTTGCCTCAGCCTTGAACCACCTGAGTGGTCGCATTCCAAGCATGTGCCACCACACTTTACCATGCATGTGTTTTTAATTATTCATTTTCCTATCAGAGCAAAATCTTATGAACTTATTTTGGTGAGCTAGGCCTTTCCATGTAAGTATCATTAGTTTGAGATGCACTTATGAATAAAGAAGTTTACTTAAAATAGCTTTCAAAAGCCACCAACTTGTGAAGTGTCTGGGCTTACTGCACACATGTGGCTTTTCGCTTTCTCTTCCCAGTGATGCACAGTGTAAGTTTGTGGGGTGACTTTTGTGGGGTGCTGTGTGTCAGGCATTGGGTTTACTGTCATATATTTTGCCCTAACAGCTTTATTCATAGTTTCAAAAAAAATGTATTTATTTTTGTTTTCTGTGTCTGTGTGCACCACATGCATATAGTACCTGTAGAGGCCAGAAGAGGGTGTCAAATCCCCTGGAACTGGAGTTATAGGAGGATGTAACTGCCATGTGGGTGCTGGGAAACAAACTAGTGTCCTCAGTTAGTGCTCTTAACTACTGAGCATCTCTCCAGCCCTGACCACATATATAGTGAAGGAAGGTTGCAATTTTATTATTCATTTGTTTGTTTATTTGTTTATTCTTTTTGGGGACAGGTTCTCATGTATCTCAGGCTGGCCCTGAACTCCATACTACTAATTCTCTGGGTTACAGACATGGACTATGACATCTGGCTTATGTAGTGCTAGGACTTGAACCCAGGCCGTGTCCCTGTGTTAAAGCAGAGGACAGGCGGGCACAGAAAGGTTCCATGATTGCTTGGTCCTCTCAGCAGGCACTTGGTTCTGTCTAATGTCAAATTAAAAGCTCAGTTTAATGCACTCAACACTTTTTGAGGACTTCTTTGAACAGCCCATTGTAAGAGGCATGGAATTAATAAGCCATGTCCTTTTTTTTTTTTTTTTTAATTTATTCATGTGTGTGAGCCTGGCACCAGCAGAGACCAGAAGAGGGCACTGGATTCCCTGGGGGAATTGAGTTACATGTGAATGTAACTCACTGATGTGGGTGCTGGGAACTGAGGCCAGGTCCTCTGCAAGAGCAGCAAGCGCTTTTGACTACTGAGCCATATCTCTCCAGCCCCTGAGCTATGTTCTTATGAAAATGTACAGCTACAGAAATGTCAGGTTTCCTCCAACATGCACAGTCCTTGTTTGACTATGGGTTGAGGAGCTAGCTGGATTTAAAGAGACCAAGTAAAATGCTGTCAAACCCAGTAAGAACATCACAGAATAAATATGTGGGTTTCTTGTAGGAGGAGGTTCAATACCACCTGGTGGACAGCTGGAAATAGTTTGCGCTGATACTTCAATAATTAAAGACTTTTCTTTCACTGCATATGCCACAAAAGTATTATATCAGCCAGAAATTTTTGACCAGTGAAAGGGCAGATTTTTAAAAACAACCATTTGCATGCCTAATTCTGTAAATTCCTACTCTATCTTATTTCAGCTTTTATTTCAATTCAATCTCCAGTTCTTACAAAGGAACATTTAAAATAGTTGTAGAAGACAGTTCTGCCTACTTTTTTTATTCTATTATATGGTATTACACTTTGTGTGCATTTGTGTGCATCCATACATGTGCATATGTGTGCATGGGAACCAGAGGTCAACTCTGGGTGTTGTTCCTCTAGAGCTGGACACCTTAGATTTTGAGACAGGGTCTCTCATTTGGGACCTTATGCTTGGGAATTGACTAAACTGGCTGGCCAGTGAGTCACAGGTACCTTCTTGTCTCTGCCTTCCCTGGGCCACGATTACAGGCGTGCATCACCATGCCCAGCAAGAACTTTACCCACCAAGCTATCTCCGCAGTCTAGTATTCCTTCTTTTTTTTTCTCCCGTAAGGTTCACCGCAACTCAGTCTGGCTCAGTTGGCAAAGGCACTTGCGCCAAGTCTGAAGACCTGGGTTTGATCCCTGGGTCCTATGTGGAGGAAAGAGAGAACTTAGTTCCCTAAGTTGTCCTCTGATTTCCATACACATGTGCCACGATATACATGTGCCGCCCTCATACATACATAACTAGATTACAAAAAAGCAAGATGTACCAAAACACAATTTTCTCAGAGCTAGATTTTCTTCTTTTTTTCTCTTTCTTTTTTATTTTTTTATTTTATACAAGGTCTCACTAGGTGCCCCTGGCTGGCCTGGAACTCACTATAGTGCTGGGATTAAAAGTGTGCACCATTATGCCTGGGTAGATTATTCATTTTTATGCCAAAGATAAATTTTAAATTAGACATAAAATTCAGAGAAAGTCACAAAATTGTGACTCATGATGAGAAAGAACAGTACATATGCAAATACTGGGGTACTCAGGGCCTTTCTCTGCATGGCTTCTCCTGCCCTTCTCTTGTGTCTTTTAAAAGATGGAATCTTTGGCCATTATCCCATGGGCCCACCTCCCTCCCCTCCCCGCTTGGAACACAATGGGGCATTCCTGAGCTCAACATCTTGTGGGGTCTGTAATTAAAGATGCAGCTTGTGTACATAAGCCCAGCTGGTCCTCTGCAGTCTTGATGGTAGATTTACAGTCTCACCTATCAAAAAGTCAAAATCCTGTTTCCCATCCATCCTAGTAAAGCGGCAAGAGTTTCCTGGAGGGAATCTGCCAAGCCTGATTGTTCGCAGCTGGGGAGTGCAGGGCTGGTTTCACAGTGATAGTTAACTCTTTCCCTGATTACCTCTTGGCTTTAAAAATAGGAGTTAGACCCCAGGGATCTGTAACAGATACTCAGGTTTATATAAAAGGATCCTGAACACCCATTCATGCTCATGTAAGATGAGGGAGGGTTGACCTAGATTTGATGGCAAATTAATGAATAATACCACAGGTTTTTTGTTTTCCTTTTGTTGCTGTTTTTCTGATACAGATCTCATGTAGCCCAGGCTGGCCTCAGATTCACTGTGTAGCCACGGATGACCTTGAATTTCTGACTCTCCTACTTCTAGCTCTTGAGGGTTGGGATACAGGCACAGATACCATATCACATTCATTTGGGTTTATGCTATGCTGGCGAGCAAGCCCTCTATCAACTAACTATATTCTTGGCACCTACTATAGGCCTCAATATCAGACAAGAATACAGAGGCTGCAGTGTTCCTGTGTTAGGGGAGTCAGTTAAATCATCAGCTGGAGTGACTGAATAATGAGACTCTCCTTGTTCTACAAAGTCTAGTTGTGACTTACAAGTATGAGAATTATAGGACATTCATTCTAAGATACTTCCAGAGCATGTGTAATGAGACCTGGTGTGTTAGGTAGCTTTGGAAGGTTCTGACAAATGCTGAGGAAAGCAATGTTAAGATTTTACTGTATTTTTATTTATTTACATATTTGTATATATGTGCAAACATGCATTCACATTACATTCACACATGCCCCAGTGTCATGTGGAAGTCAGAGGACAATTCTGGGAAATAGGTTCTTTCCTTCCACCATGTGGGCCCCGGGGGTTGATCTCTGGTTGTCAGGTTTGGCCTCAAGAGCCTTTATTTCCTGAGCCATCACAGGCCTGTGGAAAGCAAAGCAAGCCAGTGAGTCCAGCAGCAGGGACTTGTGGGCATGGCTTCTTTACATGGCAGTAAACAGGAAATGGAAAATGCAGCTGCAACTACCAGGCACAGTCTTTAGAGGGGTCCCTAGTGACAGCCAGGGCCCTATTCCTCAAGACTCAGCCAAAGTAGTGCCCCAAGCTGGGGGCCTAAGTGCTCAAAGCATGAGGTGGGGGTTCAGAGAGAAACCATCACAGCCAGACAGTTGAGTTCTGAGGCAGTAAAGTTAATGAGGTCTCCCATGTTCCTAGGAATTTACAGTCTTTTTTTTTTTCATCCTGATAAAAATGTTACTATAAAAACAAGTAGCAAGTCAGATTTGATCCTTGGGCTGTAGCTTGTTTCTCCTGAAACGAGCATTCACAGTCTAAGCCACATACGGACAAATGAATGGCCTTCTACAGTGAGTGAGGAAGGTCTTCAAGATACTATTTCTATAGGCTTTCATGTTCTAAAGCTTTTACATCCTTTCATTTCATTTTTTCTATTAAAAGAATAATATTTCTCCTCTCATTTGTTAGTCATGAGCTAAGTTCTTCATATATTGAATATGAATTAAGAATGAAAATTCTACTTTAAAAATAGTGTTAATTCATATGGAATACCTCTTGCATATATCAGAATTTTTTCTTAATATTTTCTTACCTTAATACCCCCTTTTTAGTCATATTCCACCCCAATATTTGCTAGCAGTCTAGTGTAACATGTTAGTCCCAAGAAAACATTAACATGTTTTTTTCTTTTTTCTTTTTCTCAGTGCTGAAGTTGAAGTTGGGCTTCATGCTATGCATACCATAAACTTTAAAAATAAAAGGCACCAATAAGCCTTAATTTTAAAATGCTTTTTTGTAAGAAAACAAAACCAGTAACAACTGTAGGTTTTAAGTTGATGATAATTCCTAGGTTCACACAGATCTTCCACCTGAGTACTCAATGCAACATTGGAATCATGTAAATCCAGGAGAAGTAACATGTTTATCTTTGAAAACAAATGATGTAGAAGTGCTAAAAAACAAACAAACAAAAAACCCACTCTATCCTTAGTTTGCTTGGAAATCGTGTGTGCCAGAAAGGTTCCCTTCTATGCTGAGCACTGACCGTGTGGGAAAAGGGTTGCATTGGGGTTAATGAGGTGCCCTCAGATCTCTGCAAACCAAAATGTTTTAATAGTCTTCAAATTGATATGATTCTTCAGACATCGACATGAAAGGGGTAGCTGGTGTGTCCAGCGCAGGTGAGGCTCTTGCTTCACAGACGGGTAGTCAGACTGGGCTGCTGTGAGTTCTTAGGTTTCTAGGGCTATAGATCCTTCTCATTTGTTCTCGTTTTCGAAACATTTGCTAATACATTATTGTGTCATTGATTCTAACCCATCAAAGCAGCAGGGCTGTTTTCCCACTCTGCAGTGACTCAAAGCCAGCTGTGTGTGGCCCCTTCCGTCTTTCCCCCAGATGCACTGCTGCACGCACAGGTGACAGAGATGATAATGCTTCGGTACTGAAGGCTGTGATAAAGAAAGACTGTCACAGTTCATTGCCGTGCTTTATTCCAGCCTGAGGTGTATGCAAACACACCTCCTCTGGAAAAACACCACTGGAGAGAAACAGGAGTCCTGGAAAATAACTGCCATCAGTCACAAAGAGAGATGGGAAAATCAGAAGGTACAGGAGGAAATGCAGCCAGCTCATGCCTCAGTGAATGCTATTTATTTCAGTCATGGAAAAGGTTGCTTCCTATTTTCTCAATGGGCCATACTCAAATCCATTACAAAACCCTCCTCCATAATTCAGGCTGAAGACTTGGGCTTTAAAAAGAAAGCTATTTCCCAGTCAGAGATAAATCAGCACGGCAGAAACACTGATTTGTCCACTTAATTTGTTTTTATTTTGGTGCTGAGGACTAAACCCACAAAAGCTAGGCAGAAACGGTACCTCAGAGCCATCCCTCCAGAATGATGACTTGCTTTTTGATATTTTTAAAATAGATTTTGTTTACATAGTGTGGTGGTTTAAGTGGCAGCTCCCCGAGTATCCATCCACATCCAAATCTAAAGACCCGTGAATGTGCCTTTATTTAGAAAAAGAATCTTTGCAGATGTTTAAGCCTTTGGGTCATGAGAGAATACTGCCCTGGACTACCCACTGTATTCCTACTGCTCCTCAGGACTGTCCTAACCTGGGAAGACAGATGCGCAGTCAGGGCAGAGGGAGGCAGAGGCTGGAGTGACAGCTGCAGGCAGAGGAAGAGAAGGAATGTGCTGTTGTCACCAGGAGCTGGAAGGGGCAGGAGTGACTCTTGCCTAGGGAGGGAGCAGGCCCTAATAGCAGCTCACCTCTGAAATGAGGGAAAACAAACAGGGGTGGCTTTAAGCCATCATGTTCGTGGTAATTTGTTACAGTAGCCACAGGACTTAACACATGCAGGGCCCAGCACTGGTTCTCCTAGGAATAACTGTATGTTAGTTGCAAACAGGTTACTGGAGGCATGGCTCCCGTGCTGTAAGTTTACACAGAGGTAGTGTATAGACATGAGGTAGACCACTGCCATCCAGTTTGACCTGTCAACCAAGGCTATAAGGCCACTGTTAACCTTAACAAGGCAGGTTAGGTAAGTTACAAGCAGTGCTTGCTTTAGAAGGAAAACATGTAAAAAAGTTACTCTTGACATACCTATTAATATATAAAAAAAATCAAGCAGTAAATAACAAACATTTGAGTTAGATGAGTATACTGCATGAAGGGTCAGTTTTCTCTACAAATGCCAAGAGAGGGAAACTAGAACAGTCAACCTGCTATGAATCAACCTGGGCGTTTTAATAACCTAGTTTTGTTCCAGGCTGTCTGATTTTCTGCATGAAATTATTTCTCTAATTTTACAATGGAAACTGGTGAATAGGTCCTAGTATTTACCACTCTCATATAAAGTGAGACTAATAGAGTATTTTTAAAGCTCTGATGAAGTATAATTTAGTTTGTAAAATCCATTTGTTTTAAATATACAATGTAATGTTGTTAATGGATCCATAGAGCTGTGAAAATGCTGGAGTTGTGTTTTTTGTTTTTGTTTTTTTGTTTTACTCTTTGGGGGCCCACCACCCAGCTCTCAAATAAATACAGAGAGACTTATTCTTACGTATGAATGCCTGGCCTTAGCCTGGCTTGTTTCTAGCCAGCTTTTCTTAACTTAAATGATCCCACCTGCCTTTTGCGTCTGGGCTTTTATCTTTATATTCTATTACCTTTCTTTACTTCTTAACTCCATGGCTGGTTGTGTGGCTGGGTGGCTGGCCCCTGGCGTCCTCCTCTCCTTCTCCTTTCCTTGCTCGTCGTCCTCTTCCCTTCTTCCCCCGA
The DNA here is from genome assembly GCF_007827085.1 of Peromyscus californicus insignis. Taxonomy (NCBI): domain Eukaryota; kingdom Metazoa; phylum Chordata; class Mammalia; order Rodentia; family Cricetidae; genus Peromyscus; species Peromyscus californicus. Next base: position 160,818,753 of record NW_026294584.1, on the reverse strand, counting down.
GCCTAGATTTCTCCTTCCATTTATTCTCTCTACCTGACAGCCCCATCGATCCTTTCACCTGCCTAGCTATTCACTGTTCAGTTCTTTATCAGACCACCAGGTGTTTCAGACAGGCAAAGTAACACCGCTTCACAGAGTTAAACAAATGTAACATAAAAGAAACACATCTTTGAATCATTAAACAAATATTCCACAGCATAAACGAATGTAACACATCTTCAACTAATATTCCACAACAAAACTCTACTGCAGTCTCAGAATACCCCACCACCCCATAGAAATCCCTCTCCGCAGGAATACTCAGCTCTTACCCAGCCCCGTCCCGGGCAACTAGCACCTGCTTCTGTCTTTGTGAATTTGCTCTTTCTAGATGCTTCACATAAACTGATTAAGAAAGGGTTTGATCTGCTGTGTCAGGTTTCTTTAATATGGTTTAGTATTTTTGAGGTCTGTACAAAGTACTATTAATATTTGCATTTTTCATGGTTAATAGTATTTATTTGTGTTCAGAACATGGACACTTGGATAATACTGCTCTATTCATTCCAGAACAAATGGTCTTATTTTTTCTTTATTGTAAGGATGCCCAAATACCTAGGAGATGCTGGCAATAGTCAAGAGGGTGCCTGAACTGGCCTACTCTGGTGATCAGACGGCTGAATACCCTAACTGTCATCATAGAACCCTCATCCAGTGACTGATGGAAGCAGATGCAGAGATCCACAGCCAGGTGCCAGGCCAAGCTCCAGGAGTCCAATTGATGAGAGAGAGGAGGGATTCTATGAGCAAGGGACATTGAGACCATGATGGGGAAAAGTACAGAAACAACCAGGCCAAATTAGTGGAAATGCATGAACTGTGAACCAATAGCTGAGGAGCCCCCATGGTACTGGACTAAGCCCTCTGGATAGGTGAGACAGTTGTTTAGCTTGAACTGTTTAGGGGGCCCCCAGGCAGTGAGATCGGACCCATCCCAAGTGCATGCACCAGCTTTTTGGAGCCTAGTGCCTATGGTGAGACACTTTGCGCAGCCTTGATGCAGGGAGGAGGGCTTGGATCTGCCTTAACTGATATGGGAGAATTTGCCTTGGAGGAGGTGGGAAGGAGGGGTGGGTTGGGGGAGAAGGATGGGGGGCGGGAGGACGGAGAACAGGGGAATTTGTGGTTGGTATATAAAATGAATAGAAAATCTCTTAATAATAGTAATAATAATAATAGGATGCCCAAATACTGAGGAGATGCTGAGCTGAATGAAGACTGAGGTCTTCCTCTACCCCCAAATTCTTTCAAGAAGGCTGTACCAGTTGTCATATCCCAATATATAAAGTTCATTCTTTCCCATCTTCATTAGAACTCCTTGTCATTTATTCATTCATTCATTTATCTGTTCCAGTCATCCTAATGGGTGCCAAGTGGTGTCTCACTTTGACTAATGACTGATGACACTGTAGTGGTTTAAAAGAAAATGACCCCCAAAGGGAACTGCACTATTAGGAGGTGTGGCCTTGTTGAAGTAGGTGTAGCCTTGTTGGAGGAAGTGTGCCACTGTGGGGGTCAACTTTGGGGTCTCTTTTGCTGAAGTTTCCCATAGTGTGACAATGAGACGACTTTCTGTTGCCTGAAAGTCAAGATGTAGGACACTTGACTACTTTTCCAGCACCATGTCCATCTGCACACCCATGATGCACCACGATAATAATGGACTAAACCTCTGAAACTGTAAGCCACCCCAATTAAATGTTTTTCCTTTATAAGAGTTGCTGTGGTCATGGTGTCTCTTCACAGCAACAGAAACCCTAAGACAGATACTGACTGGGTCCTTTTAATCCATCCAGGCGACTTCCATTGTTAACTCATTTTATCATTCCTTAAGTATGTGTGTGTGTGCATGCATACATTTAATTATATTTTTCCCTAACCAAGAATGGCATATTGCATACTAAAAGAGAAGGAAAAAGGTGATAGGAAGAATTAAGGAGAAAAGTGAAATAATGAAGATATTGAGGGAAAGAAATGAGCATAAAGCAGATGTGTGATGTGGGCAGGCAGGGAGGAAGACATTTTATTAAAAAAGAATACAAGCCAGTTCTTTGAAAGCCAGGTCACATACTCATAGTGACACTGGTAAGACAGTGAGAATGGTTAGTTTGGAAGCTCTGTGTCCAGAGTACTGACACCATGTACCGGCGCTCTGGCTCACCTCCTGGGACGGACAGTTCCTTTGAGCCGAGGCTAGAGTTGTGTTGCAGCACTCTGTTTACCTTAATGAGATTCTGGCTAGGCTGGGCTCATTGACACTCCCTCCGAGAGGAAGGGAGGACAACACTGAGCACCTGAGCTCCTTCCTAGGATGTGCAAGCACTGACAGTTAATACACAAAGGAGACACTCTGATGGTGTAGCTGCCCATTAGCTGGCTGTGCTCCTGAGATTCTACCCATCCTCCTCGGTAAGTCACCCCATAAACTCATTGGTTCATCTACCTACACATACTTAGAATTGTTCTTTGGCCTGTTGCTGCCCTGTCTACCTAGACTTCTCAAGCTTGGCCTGGTGGCACAGGCCTGTAGTCCCAGTATCTCCGGAGGCTGAGGCAGGAGGATCAAAAATTCAAGACTAGCCTGGGCTACAGAGTGAATTCAAGGCCATCCTGAGCAACCTATTAAAAATCTGTCTCAAAATACAAAGTACAAAATAGAGCTGGGGAGAGAAGAGACTGGAGTCTGAATATGGTACACACACACACACACACACACACACACACACACACACACACACACTTTAGGCAATTGTCAATTTTTTATAAGTGTAAAGGTAGGGCTGGGGATATAGCTCATTGGTAGAATGGTTGTCTAGCATGGTGACATCCTATGTCCAACCCTCAGTACCAAAAAAAGAATGAAAGCGAGGAAGAAGTCAGGAAGAGAAAAAGAGAGGGAGGAGAGGGGAAAGAAAGAGGAAATATGGACAGAGGAGATCTTAGACCATTCATCTTACATCAGCTGGTCTAATTTTATACTTTTTATTCATGTCTAAGTGTGAGTGCCATCAGAGGCCAGAGAGGACTTCAGACCCCCAGAACTGGAACTAGAGGCAGTTATGACAGCCCTACATGGGTGCTGGGAACAGATCTCAATGGAAGACTATAAATCATCACTGAGCATACTCACCAGCCACAGTTTAATCCTAGTCTCAAAGGATGGCATTCCCCCGCCCCCAATGCAGTCAGAAAACATACACATTTATATCTGAAGGACCTTCTTATTGTAACAAGAATATTACAGAGATTGAGCGTGCCAAACAAATATCCTAACACTGAACTAGGACTTAAAAAAATTAAAAAAAAAAAGTGTTGGGGGAGCATATCTTCTTCAGCATTTGTGTTTATTATCAAATTAACATTATATGTGAGCTGTGGAAATCAAGTGCTAAGACTGGTTTCAGTACGGAAATTAGAGCTACATCACAATGGTCTTAGCTATAAACTGCTCCACTCATTTTGAATTCCTTAATATTGTTTAGAAACTCTTACTTTGAAAATTCCATCAGTGCCAGTTTATGAACCAAACAACAAAAGACTGATCTCATTTCTTTATTGTCACACTTCATATAAAAGATGCTATAGCAATATGCCTTAGTAATTGGGCTTATAAATAAATAGAGATTCCTATCTCACACATTGCCTGGTGCTTGGTTTAGGCTATTTTGAGATTCGAATTACATGTTTTCCTCCCATCTCATCTCATAAGAAAAACCGTATGTTTAAAGCACAGAATGCTGGGCCTGCAGCGTTTGGTTCTCAGAGTCCATTACTCTCCCCGTGAATTTACTAGCAAGGCACCCCCCCTTTTTTCACTAGATATTACAAAAATGCTCTAAGCGCCTAGGGAATGAATTGTTTTTTGTTGTTGTTTGTTTTACAATGATAGTTAGGCTGAAAGGGCTTGGCTTCAAAGGCTTCTTAGGGTTTCACTCATATCACTGACTGGAATACCAAATAGGGTCAGCAGAGACCAACAGGGGTGTGGATATGATACTGGGGGTGCAGACGTGCTCAAATAAAGGGCTTGCTTAACCCTTCAGTGTTCCACCCCATAATTAATATGTTCAGGAACACATTGCAGTTGAGCCGTGAGCATTCACGAAGCTTCTTAATCCCACTCACCAAGAGAACAGCTGCTAGAGCGTGGGTTCCCGGCAGATGGTAGGGCATAGAAGAGGCCAGGTACTTAACAATTCTGGAAGGTAATTATTATTCATTTCCAATGTCCCTGCAACCATCCTGACTCGACATTCTAAAGTCCTAGATTTAGGGGAAGCATTAAAAGCAGTGGTGGCGCACGCCTTTAATCCCAGCACTCGGGAGGCAGAGCCAGGCGGATCTCTGTGAGTTCGAGGCCAGCCTGGGCTACCAAGTGAGTTCCAGGAAAAGGCGCAAAGCTACACAGAGAAACCCTGTCTCGAAAAACCAAAAAAAAAAAAAAAAAAAAGCAAACCCACCTGTGCCTGGCCCAGGAGGTGGCTGTGATGGAAGCGCTTGCCATGAACGTGTTAGGACAGGAGTTCAGACCCACAGGACCTACTGGAATGCTGAGTGTGTTTGGCGGTTGCCTGTAATTCCAGCCATGGGAGGCTGATACCTGATCCTCAGAGCAGGCTGACTGGAAAGACTAGCGGGATCGGTGAGCTCCGGGTTTGATTGAGAGGCCCTGCCTCCATGAAGAGCTGATGCCTCAGGCTTCCACAGGCATGCGCACTAGGATGCTGGTGTTTGCGCAAAAGCAAAAAGCAAAAAAACAAAACAAACAAACAAGCAAAAAAAAAAAAAAAAAAAACCCGCACACACATGCATACATAAGAGGGGGGGAAAAAGGCTGTAATTCCCAGTGTCCTGGTCCGTGTACTTTGTAGAGTTTTTAGTTAGAAAACACCGGGCCAATACTACACGCCTTTGTCCCCAGCACTCGGGAGGCAGAGGCAGGTTAATCTCCGAGTTAGAGGCCAGCCTGGTCCACACAGCAAGACTATCTCCAAACCATTCACAGTCCAGCACTGTATGTGTTATTTGAGTAAAGATACCCTTGGGACCCAGGTTTGGGTGCTAATTTATTTTTCTCTAATTTAATGAAGCTTGAAGGCTCATGTTCCAGGGCAGCCAGGCCAGTGCCATGTTTGTTTACCTCCAGTCCTGCCAATCCAGTTTGGGACTGCCTGCTATCAATCCCTTAGGATTCTAATCCCCGATAGCCCATAAAAATGACCTTTCCTACAGTTGAATTAAGTACATTACAAGAACTTTAAGTACATTTTTGTAGCAGGAAGTTTCTCTGGTCCTGCCGGCCCCGCGGTCCAGACGAATCTCTCCCATCTGTGGTCTCCAGCAGCTGTTTATAAAATAATCATTCGGAGGCGAATGTTACCATTCTAGGCCTAGTTTTTCCCCCCTCAGTGCTGGGAATTGAACCTAGTATCTTGCATGTGCTAGGCAAGCACTCTTAAGAAACTGAGCTATATCTCTAATCCCTAACTGTAAATTCTAAAATGTCGTTATGTCGTTTAGAGATGTAGTTATGTTGGTAAAGTGCTTGTTTAGTGTTCAGGAAGCCCTGGATTCAATCCTCAGAACCACACAAACCTAGCCTGGTGGAAATAAGCCCATAATCCCAAGCACCAAGGAGACAAAAGAATCATTTCAAGGCTGTATTTGGCTACACAGAGAATTTAAAACCTTTGAGAGCTAGGGAGATTGTCTAAAAAATAAGAATAGGTTAAGTTTTATGGAACAAAGAATAGCGTGTCTGAACCAGGCTTTTCTATGCTACTATTGAGTTAGAAAAAAGTCTATGTATCACTACAATCATTTGTAGTGACTGTTAGAATACAGTGCTAATCGTGTGCACATGCACATGTATGCCTGTTTTGTGCTGTGTTCCTATTCTTGCTACAACCGGCAGCTCATACCTAGGCGGAAGCAGCCAGTATTTAAATCCAGGTCTGTCTGCCTCTAGAGATTATTTTCCATAGTGCTAGCAATTGAAGTGATCTAGGATGGGGCTGGCAAGATGGCTCAGCAGATAAAGGCAACTTCGGCCAGACTGATGACTTGAGCTCGATCCCCAGGACCCCCACTCGGTGGACACAGAACTGACTCCCACGTTTTCCTCTGATCTCCACTTGTGAGAGTTGACCCAAGCTTCCCCCTAGTAAATAACTGAAATCCAGAGCTGGAGAAATTGTTCAGTATTTAAGAGCACTTGTGAGCCGGGCGGTGGTGGCGCACACCTTTAATCCCAGTACTCTGGATGCAGAGCCAGGCAGATCTCTGTGAGTTTGAGGCCAGCCTGGTCTACAAAGCGAGTTCCAGGAAAGGCGCAAAGCTACACAGAGAAACCCTGTCTCGAAAAAAAACAAACAAACAAAAAAAGCACTTGTGGTTTTTGCAGAGGACCCAGGTTCATTTCCTAGCAACCATCTGTAGCTCGTTCCAGGAACTGTCTTTTGGTCTTCCAGGACACCAGGCAAACATTCACATGTATTTAAAAAACAAACAAACAAACAACAAAACCACCCAACTATGTTGTGTCTGCTAATGTAAGCACTCTCCCATCAAGCTGCCCAAAACCCAGACCTCATCTCCTCACACCGAAGCTGATCAGTGTATCTTCAGCAAGAAAAAGAAATATTTAACCATGACCTTAGTTTTAGCACTAGCAAACTAATCAGATGCCAGTTTATTCAAAGGAATTTAGCTCTAATTTTAGCACTGAAAAGCAAAAGCAATCTTTTGTAAAGAAAATCCTTATCTTTGGTGCTAGAGATGGCCCAGTGGTTAAGAGAAACACTGCTCTTTGCAGAAGACCCAAGTTTGTTCTCAGCACTCAGATCCGGTAGCTCACAACTGCTTATAACCCATCTTGAGGGATTTTCCAACCTCCAACCACTGTGGGCACCTGCCCACGCACAAATCTGTAAAAAGTCTCATCTTTGGATGTGTATAGTATCATAAATAAGCTTCTAAAATGGAAAAAAATTAGTTTCCTTTAATTGGGAGTTCACAAACATCTGAAATTCAAGTATTCTTTCTCTGGTCATTATCAGTAGAACTATCCTGGAAATCTTGTTTGAGCTCAGCAAAGGGGCAAAATTGTAAAACTATTTTTCTGGCTCACTGGCATTAAAGTGCTAAGAAATAAATTATTTTACGTGTAAGCTGCTGTTATGAAGACGACTGAACTCTCTTATAATTAGTTTCTTTGCAAGCCTTGCTTTAGTGGTGTTTTTTGTTTTGAATCTGCCACTTCTATAAACTTGGGGTTTTCTGAAAGAGAAAATTATAGCTACACTTTGTGTTGTAAATACTCTGGCAACAGAAAGCTTGAAGGGGGTGACATTTCACCATATTCTCTAAATTACTTGCCCGGGGGTTAGAATAACAGGCCCTTTAATTCCCACCCCCACCCCCCACCTTTTTTCTTTTTGGTTTGTTTTCTGAGACATGATTTCTCTGTGTGTAGTCCTGGCTGAACAATCCCATTTTTAGACCTCATAACTTTTGGGTTTCTCTATTTCCATTTGCTTTGGAGGGAGATGATTGATGTTAAAGAGGCTTACCTAAAAAAGTCTAAAGTTTCTACTGATTTTATCGGCCTCTAGGCATTAAATACCAACCCTGGAATATTAACGGAACAATGAAATAACATTAGTTGTCAGCAACGGTAACCAAACCCTGCATGTACCCATCTTTTTCAAAATGAGGTGACCACACCTCCAGGTGGTTCCCCCATGACGAGGAAGTGTGGTAAGGGAAAAAACACCGACACCAGAATGAAGTTTGCTTCCTTTTTAATTCAACATGCTGTTTAAAACTTGAAGTAAAAACCAATATAAACGTCTCCCACCGCCCCGATGTCCCTCGGAGTCCACTTCACCCGCTCTGCTTGGCCGCCAGCCTCTTGTCTCTCTCTTCGGCGATGGTGAGGCGTATTCCTTTTCCTCGGGGAAGAGAAATCCACGGCTTGTTGCCCTTGCCGATCACGAAGATGTTGGAGAGGCGGGTGGCGAAGCCGTTGCCGTTGGCATCCTTCACGTGGACCACGTCGAACGAGCCGGGGTGGCGCTCCCGGTTGGTGATGACGCCGATGCGCCCCAGGTTGGCGCCTCCCGTCACCATACACAGGTTGCCGGTATCGAACTTGATGGCGTCGGTGATCTTGCCGGTGTCCAGCGAGATCTGCACGGTGTCGTTGACCTTGATGAGCGGGTCCGGGTAGCGGATGGTGCGCGCGTCGTGCGTCACGAGGTGCGGGATGCCCTTGGTACCCACGAAGACCTTCCGCACCTTGCACAGCTTGTACTTGGCCTCCTCGGGCGTGATGCGGTGCACGGCGAAGCGGCCCTTGGTGTCGTAGACCAGGCGGAAGTTCTCCCCGCTCTTGTCGATGCTGATGACATCCATGAAGCCCGCTGGGTAGGCCACATCGGTTCTGACCTTGCCGTCGACCTTGATGAGGCGCTGCATGCAGATCTTCTTCACCTCGTCGCCCGTGAGGGCGTACTTGAGTCTGTTCCTGAGGAAGATGCTCAGCGGCAGGCACTCCCGCAGGCGGTGCGGGCCGGCGGACGGCCGGGGCGCGAACACGCCGGTCAGCTTGTCCAGCATCCAGTGACGCGGGGCAGCCACGCGCTTCAGGTGCTTCTTCGGACCGCGGGCCATGGCGGAGGAGCGAACGGAAACACGGCCTTCTCCTTCCCAGAGCACAAGCGGAGTGAGGCGGCTGCGCGCGCAGCGGCAGGAACCCCCGCCCATCCGGGTCTTTTCCGGTGGGCGGGACCGCCCAGCGCCACCTGCTGGCGGGAGGCCGGAGGAGCGGGACGGAGCGAGGCCTGGGAGGTAATGGGACCTTTCCCTCAGTGCCTGAGCTCCGTACGGGCTGGGCAGGAAATACCGAGAATACCGAGATGGAGGAGATAAGCTAGCTGCCTTCTGGGAGAGTGCAGCTGGCCGTACAGGGAAGCACGAGATCAACAACCTCACTTGAATCCTTTTTTTTGTGGTTTTTCGAGACAGGGTTTCTCTATAACTCTGGCTGTCTTGGAACTCTGTAGCCCAGGCTGGCCTCAAAACTCAGATCCACCTGCCTCTGCTTCCCGAGTGCTGGGATTAAAGGCGTGTGCCACCACTGCCCAGCTTTGGATACATATTCTATTCTATTCTTTTTGTTACATTTGGGTTTTTTTAGTATGTTAGTGTGGAAATCAGAGGGTGAGTCCTGGGAGTCCATTCTTGCCTTCTACCATGTAAGGCCTGGGAATTGCACTCAGGTCCTAAAGTTTAGAGGCAAAATGCCTATACTGTTATAAGCCATCTCACTAGCCCTTACTATTTCTTAAACGTGTTTTGTCTGCGTCATCCTTCAGACACCCTGCGGTCGGTCATCCAGCCCCTTACTAAGTGATGGGAAGGTCCAACAAACCTTTTTCTCATCTTCTGTGCAGACAGTGGAGGGCATGGGCTATAGTGAGGGCAGAGATGTAAGGTCTTTGCGCAAATATTAACACCTTGCCCTTTGCTTCCTGTGTCATATGCCTGTGACACCTGCCACAAAGTGTCAGGGAAGAGTGAACTTGACATAGCATCGGGTTGTCCAGCAATGTAGATCTGGATATTCTGTATTCCTACCTGAAAGCTGCCATTAATCCTCTACTTCCTGCTCAGAGGGAGCCCAGCTCTCTCTTACCTATGGCTTCTCTGAGATGATGACCCTTGCCTATCCCAAACCTCTAAGCTATAGTCACTCCAAACTACAATGAGGGTTCAACATCTCCTTCCTTCCATTCCCCCCGCCTTAGTTTTTTTTTTCTTTTCTTTTCATTTAAGGCAAGGCTTTCTCATATAGCACAGGCTGTCTTCAAACTCGTGATCATTTTTCTTGTGATGGACTTTTTTATGGCTGTCAGTCTGCAGTATTCTCTATGCTGTTAGTGTGGCTGCCGTGTGAGAGGCAGTGTAAGTGTCATAGTGATGAGACCCAGCATATTGGAGCCTTCATGTGTAAGAAGAATGATTTTAGATAACCCTGAAGTGATTAAATTTTGGATTCCTGGGAAACATGACAAAAGAAAGAGTGTCTGTGAGGTCCATTGCCCAAAGCCAGGAAAGAAGAGGGAAGATCCTGGGAGGTTAAAGAGATTTCAGGGAATCATGGGCAGATAAAACATAATTTATTTACCAATACACAGTCTGCTGGGCAGGCAGCTGCTGGCAAGAACCCTGCACAGGCCAGCACACATGAAGTGCGTGCAGGAAGGCACAGGCATGCAGGTTGCTCAAAGGTAGGCATCTACGCCTACAGACAGACATGCCGGGGGCTGGCTGGCAAAGGCTTGGGCCTCTGACCTCAAGGCTACATTAGAATCACATAAAAGTAGCTCTCTGCCAAAAATATATAGCAGATTACATCACGGTTTACTTGGGGGTTCCCTGGACAGCCAGTGTCAGCCATGTTTTAGCTGACTTTTGCTGGGTATCCATAATAGCACTGTGTTATCTAAACATAAACTGGTCCATATGGCCCTTTATTCCAAACAGTAGCTTATGGGAAAACTTCCATGAACTTTAAGTATTACCAGTATTTCAAAATGAAAGTGAGTATCTGACAACCTGTGTTCACTGACATACACAGGTAAATGTGTCAAAGTTCCAAGTTTGGGGATTTTAGTGTTGATAATGTTTGGGTTTGGTTGTCTATAGATAAGATTGATTATTTAAGTACCATTATGTTTATCATTTATGCATGTGGTGTATTTTAAAATCTAGACTTCAGACTCCTTGTAATTAAGGAGTAAGCTTGATGCAAACGGGTTTTGAAGTATCAACCCCATCAGCTTTGTAGTGCACTAGATCAGACCATTCTGTTTCTTGTGTAGAGGGAACCTGTGCCACCCCGGTGTCTGTTGAACTTTGTCCCTCTCTTCCCTCCTTTCCTTTTTGCTACTTAAACAAAAATGATGCTGATAAAGAATGCCTTCTATTAGCTCATCAGGTTAGGTGCAAAGATCTGCCAGACAGCGGGAAAGCAGAGATGAGAAAACTCTAGTTTGCATCTGTTTAGAATTAATAAGTTGAACCTATTAATAGGTGGCTCCCACCAAAGAAGCACTTGGGATTTTTTTTTTTAACTCTTACAAGGAAGGGGAGAAGAGAAGGAGGGACAGAAGAGAACAGAAAAGGAAGAGAAAGAGGAGCAACTAATGTGAATACCAGAGTCCAGAAAAAAACGAACTCATTTCTTCTTTGAATTTTTGGGAATTAAGATTTGGCTTCCTCCTTTGCACTTTACTTCACTGCCCTGTACCAGCTGTGTATGATGTCATTAGGGGTGACACTCCCTCCTAAGTTTCCCAGGACTTTCCAGCTTAGCATTGAAAGCCAAGTGCTAGGCAGATTGGACTGGTTGCCATTCTTGAGGACAGTCCAGCCTCATATATGAAAACCTCTTGTATATGGAAACATTATACTGGATGATGTTCAGAAGACGTTTAGTTGGATGAAATTTAGGATAGGGAGAATACATTTTGTTAAAGTCAGACCTTGCAATCAGTGGGGTGTAACTGTAAAAGGCAGTATAAAACTTAAATGCTTAGGGATTTAAAACTTCAGTGTGATGCAGTAAATCCCACCATTCAAAGCATTGAGCTGGCTAGGTACAATGGCTCATGCCTTTAATCTCAGTACCCAGGAGACAGAGGCAGGTGGATCTCTATGACTTCAAGGTTAGTCTGATCTACATAATGAGCTCCAGGACAACCAGACCTATATGATAGAAAGATCCTGTCTCCCCACCCCACCCCCCAAAAAAAGAAAAGAGGGAAAAAAAGAGAAAACATTGAGCTGAATTTGTATGGAAACACCTCTGATGGAGGAAAAAAAAACAGTGCTATTTGTTGTTTGGTAACTTTACCGATGGCCCAGTGACTAGAAATCCAGCAACATGTGAGACTGCCAGTGAGCAAATGCAAGCTGCTACCAAGAAGATAGAAGTATCAAACTAAACAAGTCTCCAGAAGAGCCATTATTACAGCAGGAGTATTAACCAATAAGAAATCAGGGCTGCTGCTCCACACAGGGATATCTTCATGAAGGAGCAAGCTGCAAGCATGAGGCCCGGGGGCAGCATGATGTTTTAGGTCCAAGGCACCTTTTGCTTTTTTGAGTGCACTAGGAAAAGGTTCCCCTTCCTTACAAAAGTAAATGGCCATTGGAGTACAAATGGATGAAGAAGCTTGGGCTACCTCAGTACCTCAGTAGCTCCTCCTCAGTCAGCATCCTTGCATGTGTACAATCTAGTCACTGCATGCCCTGTGTGTCCATGGTGAATTCACAACACCATGAAAATGAATTAAATCTTTAACTTATAGGAAAACACTTTGTTTCTCTCTCCTTCCAGGAAGGCTGTAAATGACAAACCTTAACAGACAATGAATCCTTTCGGTATTTGCCCATTGAATTGGGGTTGGGGGTGGGATCAAGCTGGCTAATTCCACATTGATAGCTTCTGTAAGTAGTGTGGGCTTCTTAAGACATCTGTGTTGCTACAGACCATGTAGATCATATGTAGCAAGGGCATGTATTGCTCAGGGAAGGCCAGGCTGCCAAATGTCCTGCTTGGCCTACTGGTGAACTCAACACATGAAGCCAGGGTATATGAGAGGCTTTGAGTTTATGTAGGTTGAGGTGAGAAGGGCTTGGAGTGGCTCTTACAGAAAGCACACCTGTAAAAGGTGGCTTGATAGTGGTCGGGTGAGACTTTCTCCTCTCTCTGCCTTAAATGTCAGCAGACTAGATCTGTAGCACAGACCCCAGACCCGTGTCAACTATAAAAGTGGGCTGGAGAAAGACAGACAAAACAGACCATCCTGACCTTCATCTGTATAGACACAACAAATGGACAAGACATCACAGACACTGATAGGGGCAGTGACCTCTCCCACCACCAGTGTGGTTAGGCAGTGTCTGGGATATTGATCATGTCATCTTCTGGGGAGCCATCAGCCTCAGGTACATGGGAAACAGAGGATGAGTTTATTCTCTAACCTGCTGCAGGTTCTGAGTGGGTACAGTGCTCAGGTGACACCCGTCAAGAACTAGACAGGCCTAGGAGACAAAAAGCTTCCAGGCAAGTTCACCTTGCCTCAAAAGAAGCTGAGCAAAATGGAGCCAGAATCAACACAATCATGTATGGTATGTCACTTCTATCCCACTGTCAGGACTTGAACCTCCCTTTTACCATCCTTTTATTCTGATTTGAGGCTCAGCTTTGAGACCCTTACAGGAGTGTGCTGAGTGCTATTGCCTTACTGAGCTAGCAGGGAGCTTGTTGTTGCTCATCCTCAACCCTGAACTGTTGCCTGGGCACTTCCTCTTGGCCCCTCACCTTCCATATGCTTATGTCTTCAGTATCTCTCTGGCCTCAGGCCAAGCATCACCTCTCCTTTGTAGCTTCTTTTCCTTTCCCGGCTCATATCCATTCCTTCTCTGATCTGTAGCCCTTCATCTTGTGGCCCTTCAGAATAGTAAGCTGGGGGTGGCTAGGAGACAATACACAGATTCACACCCTGATTCTGCTGATGATTGGTTCACTTTTGAATGCCTCAGTTTCCCTAGTACCACTTGATTCCTAATTATATGAATGTAGATAAAGATTGAAGTGTTTGGAGCAGTTTCTGGCCCCTGCTGTGTGCTAATACATATGGCCCTGATCATGCTCCTACAAGATAGACACTATTAATATTTCCTTTTTGCAAGAGGGGAAATTATGGCATTAATGCCCCAGTACTTTGTCCTAAGATCTGACCGGAAGTAAGAGATTGGAGGCAGAACACAAATCCAGCCTGTACCTTTGCTACACACATTCTGCTGCCTTTCCAATCACTATTAACTCTTATTAACATTAACTCTTATTTAAATGTTAGATTATGCATTTATTCCTTTCATGTAATACTTTTAGGGCCTGGCTCTGTTCCTGGAATTTTTCCTGTCAAACTGAATATCATTATGTAAGTAACTTGTCATTTTTCATAGTGATGAAGTTGTATTAGATGTTCTTCTCATTTCCCGAATTGATCAGGTATGTCTTGGTACTCCGAGCTTGAATCTGTCTCAGCATGTGTACCTGATACGCTTGTAAGCCAGAGGGATGTATCCCAACTTCAGGCATCTTAGGAAGATGGAGACAATTTTGCTGACAGTGATTGGAAAGGCAGCAGAATGTGTGTAGCAAAGGTACAGGCTGGATTTGTGTTCTGCCTCCAATCTCTTACTTCCGGTCAGATCTTAGGACAAAGTACTGGGGCATTAATGCCACAATTTCCCCTCTTGCAAAAAGGAAATATTAATAGTGTCTATCTTGTAGGAGCATGATCAGGGCCATATGTATTAGCTTAGGATACACAGTAGGCAGTCACTAAATGGTAACCTAAAGTGTACTTTGCTGGTTTGCCCAGACAGTGCTAATATTGTATACTCCCTCTCACTAGCTTAGTTGTATCCAGTCCAAGTTTCCTAATAAGGTTCAGAAAATATTATAGCATTGTTAGCTATCTTTGGATTTTTTTCTTAGTGCTAAGGTTTGACTGTAAGGTGGTATATATTTGCAAGTTACCATGATCTTATTGCACAGATCCCTTAATACAGCTGGTATGCTACAAGTGTGGGTGGGTGAAAATGAGGGGAAACAGGGAATACACGGTGAGAGAAGAAAGTGTGTGGTCAGAGAAGGGAATGTATAATCTCAATGAAAGGCATTGAATTGTCTATCATGCAACTCCGTTCTGGTCTGAGATTGTTCATGTGGTTTGGATCTGTCACCTGGGGTGGTGGTCTCTGTTCTGGCAACCTCGAGGATCTCTCAGGGGCTAAGGGCTAGGATGGACAGCCACAAGCTCCTTGACACATAAGTGCTATACTAAAAATACATGTTATAGCCATTTCACAAAAGATACTTAATTTTTAATATTCATTTTATTTGTGTGTGCGTGTGTGTGTGTGTCTGTCTGTCTGTCTGTGTCTATGTCTGGGTTTTTTTTTTGGGGGGGGTGTGCATTTGTGTACAGGTGCCCACAGAGGCTAGAAAAGAGGTTTCAGTCCCCTGGAGCTGGAGTTACAAGTGGTTGTGAACTGCCTGATGTAGATACAGGGATTCAGGTCCTCTTCAAGACCAAAACATGCTCTTAACTACTAAGCCATCTCTCTACCCTCCAAAGGTTCATATTTGGGTAAATTTAATATTCTAATCAGTAAAAAGCTGTTATGTTTTTCAAGTTAATATCTGATTCATTAAAGATTCAAACTCATTAAAAAGATATTTAACACCCAAATCTTATTTTCACCCTTGTCTCACTGGTTCTTATAATAAAGTGTCTCCACTGGCTTGGACGTGAACATTTTATCTGTTTATGAGTCCGTGTTGCACAATTTCCAAACCAACCCTGGTCTGCTCTCTGGTCCTCCTCATCTCTCCTCTAGGGCTGTAGGACTGTTTTTTGTGATCAACCTCAGAATGGGTCTGTGTCAGCATCTAGCAGTGCTAAGGCTGGGCTGCTGAAGGTAATCAGTTGTCTCTGCCAAAGTTCCTTTGTGACTATTTTCTGTGTAAACATCGACCCTACATGGTTTCTCTCACCTGTAATCTTAGCACTCAGGAACCAGGGGCAGGAGAATCAGTAGTTCAGGGCCAGCCCTGGCTACATCATAAGCTTGAGGCCTTGTCTCATTTTCCCCAACCTACACCCCTCCAACTCAAAACCTTTGACAACAAACCCAGACACCACTCTGGTCTCCTCAGCCTGTGTTCTCAGTACTCTGTCGGCACTACCCTCTTCCTCTGGGTTTGTGCTCTCCCAGTCCTAGGCTTTTTGTGTACTTCTTGTATTTTCCCTCTCCAACATTTTCTCTCCTCCCAGGTGTCAGCTATATTTTCCAATTGTGTACCCTAATCTACTCTGCTACTGGCTGCTCATCTCTGTGAGGCTGGCTGGTTGGACATCTCACGACTCAGTGATGTTGCCAGCCCAGCCTCCTTTCCTGCCACTGCTTCCCACATGGATGTTCTGAGTCACCTCTGAACATAAGGAAATTATAAATCTTCAACCTCAGCACCCTTCATACATTGGCCTTTGAGGGATACTCATTAAAAAGCATTTCAGAACTTGTGCTCACATGTATGAAAAACCTTAGTAGACCTCTATAAACTGATAAGTTGTATCAATCAATTAGTATTTGAGTCCCAGCATCCAAATTCAGGTGAGCCTTACCCTGTAGAAGCATTAAGAGATGAAGGTTTAGGGAGATTGGCTGACTTCTGAGGCAGAGTGTTCCGGAGTTGTTGAAGCTTCTTAGACAGGTTTCATAGCATAGCTCAGACTCACATCCATCTTCCTGCCTCAGCTTCCTGAGTGCTGGGATTACAGGTGTGAGACACTGCATCCAGCTCTTGATGCCTTTGTGAAGAGGCTCTGGTGAGCTCACCTTTCTTGCCTTTTCTGCCACTGTAGACAGAGCACAAAGAATGTCACCAGACACCAGTGTCGGCACTGATCTTGGTCTTTGCAGGCTCCATGACTGTAAAAATAGGTTTTTGTTCTTCATAAACTATCCAATCTTTTTATTTCACATACAGACTAAGACTAAAAGTATGATGTCATTAACATCCATAAATGCCTTTTAATAATATAAATGTTCTGGAACTTACAACAGGGTCCCAGTTAAACCTGCAATGACTCTTGATGTCTTCAATTTTGAAGAGGGAGAAGGAAAGCCTAGTAAAAGTTAGGGATAATCAACCTTGTGTTAGCAGCTTCTAGATATTGTGAGCTGAAGTTCCAGGGGAAAAGCTGTGTCTGTGTACATTGTACAAAGCTGATTGACTGACAAAGAGCTTTGGAGACTGTGGACAGCTTGAATGTTACAGATCCAAAGGCCGAATTATTTAGGGCTATATTTAGTCTCCTGGGTCACGATTAATCACCCAGCTCTGTGTTTTACCTAAAATCCATGTTGTCACCATTGGGCAAATCCTTTCTGCAGTGTCCAGCAGACACTGGTGCACACCAACTCAAAGGCTAAGCATATTGTCAGATGGCATCCAAGGCCAATAGCAGAGATGTCCCCACTTTGCTGTAATTTGCCTACCTGATGTTTCCCACCAATGTATTGGAAAAGTGTCTTTGATTTGTGACTTTCTTTGTTATGTTAGTATAAAAAACTTCATTAAACTGTTTCCATGTTGGAACATGGATTTTGGAGTAAACAAATGTGTTTCCTGGCCAAGGTCACTCATATTTGTCTTCCAGAATAAACCATCTCTTATTCCTTTTGAGGTGAGCACTGTAGTTTTGTGTCTATAACAGATGTTCCTTATGTGATTAATGTGTCTGTATTCATAGCTGAGTTGCTAACATTTAAGGAAGAAAGTGACAGATCGAAAAGAGGACAGAGAAGTCATGTTCTCACCTGTTTTAAGCTATGCATTGGGTGTCTGCAGGCCCAAGTGAAGGTCCATGATTTTTAGCAAGAACAACCTGGTCCTGTCACAGCATGGCTAACATGGGAAGAAGATGGGAATACTCAGTATAGTGACTGACACCTATCAAATGCACTTGTGGGACTGTGGCTGAAAGGCAAGACTAATGTCACCAAAATGGAATTTTACCATTCCCTGTAGAAAGAATTAAAAACCAGGGATTCTGACTAAATTATTTGTGAAGGAAGTATAAAATTGATTATCTGACTAAATTAATGAAGCCCAATTTCATTGATCTTTGACATAGAAAGACCATGACTTTCTTCAAATCAGTTCACGTTTCTTGGTGCGCGTGCATGCGCGTGTGCATGCAGAGGCCAGATATAAATATAACATGTCTTCTTCCGTTCTCCTCTACCACATTTTTTGAGTCAAGGTCTCTCACTAAACCTGGAACTTGTCTATTTGGATAGATTCTTTGACTAATGAGCCCCAGAACCTTCCATCTCTGAAGCCCCAGCACTGAGATTACACACAAGTGCTGCTGTCCTCAGCCTTTTTTATATGTGTTAGAAACTGAACTCAGGTCTTCATACTTGTACAGCCTGCACCCTATAAAACTATAAAACTTCCTGAGTGTTTTGTTCCCTTCTAGTTCTAGGTTTGGTATTTAGAATGGTTAAGAGAACAGAAAACCATGCTCCCTTGTAGTCTCCAGTTTCATTTCCACCATTCTGTGTGATAATCTAAGTAAAGGGTCCTTTAGGAAATTTTAGGGTTTGAAGTTTCTGGAAGATACATTCACCAGAGCTGCAGACTTGGGCATGGAAGGTGGATTTGGGTTTCTGAACGCACCACTGAATTCTCAGAACAGTTCCATCTCCCGTCAGAATCATGGTGCTGGCAAGGGCAACATGCAAACCTGACTCTGTGGAGAGCCTTTGCTGCTAACACAACTTAAAGGAGGATCTTCTGGGGTCCAAGGCAGTGCGTTAAAGAAGGATCTTGTTTTCTTTGGTATGTGGTTAGCTGGTAATCTTTTCTAATGTGAGTTGTGTCTTCGCTATCTTTTAGCAAAGTGAGAACGTTTTCTTCTTGTCTTTCAAAGAAAAGTATTTTGGGATTTTTATTCCAAAAGATCTGAATTTAACTTCTTTCTCCCCTCTGAGTATATGATTCTTTACCAATATCCTTTATTGCTTTAAATTCAAAAAAGGAAATTAAGTTAGTGTGGTTGGTATTCTAGAAGGGTTTCTGATAGCTGTGTATGTGATTGGTGTGCTGCTGAGCAGTGACAGTGCGCTGCTGGTTTCGCCATCTGTAGTTGACACTTAGGCAAAAATTATGTGATATACAGATTCTGTGAAGAGCTGGAGAATCTAATATAATGTCCATTCCAGCCGTCAGGATTTATGAAAAAGGGAAACAGTGCTATCCAGACGGTTGTCATCCTCCACCCTGCTGTCCACATCCCAAATCAGACATTTTATACACCAGCCTAGTGCTGAGGAATAAGAAAAGCACAAGAGAGGAAGTCGGGAGGTGGAAAAGGAAGGACATTTAGAATTCTGCTTAGGTTACTGGGGTTTATTGATCTTCTTGATGTGCATATGAAAGAAAATCTATTCAGATAGTGCTTGTGGAGGAAGACTGTCTTCAAGGTGGAGCAGGCCTATTGAGGCATGCTCAGGAATTACTGGGAAGGTATTCTGTAGTAAGAAAGAGAGTTTGGGTTTAACCCTGACTATAGCTGTGAGTGGAAGTCTATAGCAAAGAACAGGGTTGGCAGTGAGGGTAAAGGTTAGAAAATTCCTGAAAGAAAACATTGTGCATAAAGAATTCTGTCTAAATGAAATAACTAAAGACTGGCCAGGGTGGTCAGACATTACTGGTGGAGAATGAAGAACATCCACCAGGTTACAAGGGCAAGTAAATATACTCAGGGTGGGCTAGTTAGTTTCCTATTGCTGTGGTAAAAACACTGACCAAAACCAACGTGTAGCCAGAGGCTTTTCTGTCCAGCTCAGTTCTGTAGCTGCTTTTAAAATAATCACTCAGAGGCTTAATGTTAATTACAAACTGTTTGGCCTATTGCTCAGGCTTGTTACTAACTAGCTCTTACAATTTAACCCTTTTCTAGTAATCTATGCTTTGCCACATGTCTGGTGCTCTCAAGCTTACAGACAGCGACTGAAAGAAACCTCTTCACTGTAGCCTGTGTAAGAGGTTTTGGGAACCCGCCATGCAGCTTAGCTCATGGCAGTTGGTGGCCCACTCCACCTCATAGGCAGTTGTCTTGAGAGGCGTCTCTGTACTGTGGCCAGCATGAGAGACTGGGAAGCCCAGTGTAGCTCCATTTCTTCATGCTTAGAACCTTTTAAAAAGCTTTTTTAGCTCGTATGTAGATCCATGTCCAGCTAGCTCACTCAGTAGAGCATGGGACTCTTAATCCCAGGGTATGGGTTTGAGCTCCACGTTGGGCACCCTATGTAGACAGAGGCTTTTCTGTCCCACCTGGTCCTGCAGCCGCTTTTTAAAGTAACCACTCAGAGGCTTAATATTAATTACGAACTGTTTGGCCTATTGCTCAGGCTTATTACTAACTAGATCTTACAACTTAAATTAACCCATTTCTTTTAATCTATATTTTGTCATGTGTCTCATGGCTTTACCATCTGGCAGCTGCCTGGCATCTACCCGACTCCGCCTTTCTTCTGTATCTCTGCTCTATCTTGACTCTATCCTGCCTTGCTATAGGCAAAAGCATCATCTTTATTAACCAATAGCAATAAAACATATTCACAGCATACAGAGGGGTTATCCCACAACACCAACTTGAGGAGAAAAGGGTTTATTTGGTTTATAGCTTAGAGTCCAAATCAGGAAGACCAGCGCATAAACCTGAAGGCAGGAACTGAAGCAGAGACCATGGAGGAATGCTGATCACTGGCTTGTTCTTCATGGCTTTCTCAGCTACCTTTCTTATGCCTTCTAGGACTCCCTGTCTAGGAATGGCACCACCCATTGTGGAATGTGCCCTCTCACATCAATAATCAACACCCCACAGACATGCTCATAGGCTAATCTAATGGAGGCACTTCCCTAACTGAGGCTCCCTCCTCCAAGGTAACTAATTTGTGTCAGCTGACAATAATAACTAACCAGCACAGGGTGGGGGTGTCTTGGAAAATTGACATAGCAGGGTTCTTGCTGAAAATGAAATTTACAAGAAAGTACTCAGACAGACCTAGAAGAAAGTTCTGACTCTGGAGTCTTCCTGGATAGTTATCACCTGTATTAATATCTATCAACTGGTGACTGCATTAACAAATGTCAGTGACGCACAGACCCTGGGTGGGTGATTTGGTGTCGCTGTTGTTTTGGTCTCTACTAAAGTCTCTCCACAGGGTATGAGGGCTGAGCAACTGAAGGTTGAGTTTCAGTTTTAACACTGAGTATTTAACACAACCAACTGAGACAGTGGATGTGTAACTGAACACAATGGGTCTGAGTCTTAGTGAGTACAAAGCCAAATGGAGAACAGACACAAAATAAAAGATGGAAAAAGATCATCATGTGCTGCAGTCAAGGGAAGCAAGAGAATCATTTACAAAGCAACATTCTCTCTAAATGGGAAACATGGGGATTTCATTGGGAGCTATGTGTACATATTCACACAGAAGTGAGCACATTCCTGAGAAGCGAGGACTATACAGACATTTTTGAAGAATGCTAAATTCAAAGTCTTCAAAGTCAACATGGCAGACAGAAGCACCTCTGAGCATGCTCAGCTTTCACCTTCAAGTTTTAGCTGAAAATAAAAGAAATGCCACCCTGGACATGCAGTGGTGTGCTAGTCTGCCTGCTTCACTTATCAGAAGACCTGCAGTGTAGGGGAGCAAAAATTGGGGGAATCACTTCGGATAATCTTGATCTTTTGTTTTTTGTTTTGTTTTTTTTTGGTTTTTTTTTTTTTTTTGGTTTCTCTGTGTAGCTTTGCGCCTTTCCTGGAACTCACTTGGCAGCCCAGGCTGGCCTCGAACTCACAGAGATCCGCCTGGCTCTGCCTCCCGAGTGCTGGGATCAAAGGCGTGCGCCACCACCGCCCGGCGATCTTTTGTTTTTATGTGGTGAAAGTTGAAGGTGGTTAAAATGCTTCATTTGACAATACCAGTCTCCTACGCTGGTGCTAAATCATCAAGTACAACTGAGTGTTCTAATTATCTCTTCTAAGTAGTATTTCTTCATGGATGCCATGACATCCTTTTTTCTTGAAATTTGGTTTCTCTGTGTTTCTTCAGTGATTTCTGATGTCATCAATTGATGAAAACATCCAGTCTTTTAGGGGCCCCCAAGGCTACTTAACTAACTCTTGGATAAAGGAAGAAAACTGGGAGCCTGTAGTCTTGATGTAAGTCGAGAACACAAAGGGACAGAAGCCTCAATCCATGGTTCTTATTCTTGTGCTTTCATAGTGGCTTGGAATTGATTGTTGTTGGTACTTTCTGTAGTTTTGTAAGGAATGTGCAAATTCCATGGGGAATTTGCTAAAATTAAAGTGTCCCTAGCCAGGCTTGGTGGCACACATCTGTACTCTTAGGATAATAGAGTCTAGGGTAGGAGGATTGCCATGAGTTTGAGGCCAGCCTGGGCTACCTAGTGAGTCCCGGCACAACAGACATCTTAGTGACACCCTGTCTACAAAAATAAATAAACACAAAGATAAATAAAGTGTAGTTTTAGCATGTTTTTCTTACGATTGAAATGAATAGCTGAGAAATCAGGTTTAAAAATTGTCGCTTCTAATTTTTTGATCTCGTGGAATTATTCTAAATGGTAGGTAAGCTGTCATATTTAAATCAAAATACATGTCTGACATGTACTGTTAGTTGTTGCTTTTATTAATGCTATTGTTATTGGTCATTATTCAGGTCTGTTCCATAGTACATAAGAAGTGAATCAAGGGGGAAATCCCACTGTCCAGCTCTGAGGTGGAGTGGAGAAGGAAATGTAGAGAACAGAGCCCATGGCACACTCTCCACCTAGCTAGTGCTTCTCCAGACATGGCACCATGCCATATGTATCACTTTGCCATTCACTGTGGGCCCACAGCTTCAAATAGAAATCTTGACATCTTGTTTTTCCATCAAGAATCCCTGTACCATTTCAAACTTGTGTGACCTTAGGATGTTATATTTTGAGAGTAAATTATCTGCTACTCTTATCCTAACTTCTTGTGGAAATAGAATTTCACCAAGACTCACTGAACTAGGGGAAGCATTATAAATACAGTTACTAAAATAGCCATTGTATCAAACTGTCAGAAGTGATGTATGATAGCTTCGTCTAAGTTTAACTTCAAGAAAAACCCCTAACTGTGTGGCTTGCTCTATAGAAAGGAAAGCCACATGTAATTTTTCCAGTGTTAAACAAGTTGGAGAGGGAGCTTGAGAAATGAAGTCTCCAAGAGCAACTAGCTGTAAAGTTCAGACACATTCCCACCCATTGCCCTCCTGGGCACCCTTTCTGGCCCGTCTGTCTCCTTTACCTATCTGCTGAGAGTTGTCCTGCATCCTTGGAGAAACAGAAGTTCCAAGGTCTGGTCTTGGTTTAATTTACTTGAGAATGGTAGTCAGAAGGAGGCAGAGACCAGAGAAGGATGTGTGTTTTTGTACTACTACTGTGAGAGTCATAGACCCAGCTGCCCAGTAAAACATCCAGATGCGCGCACATGTGCGCACACACACACACACACCTGTACCACTCCAGATTCTCTAAAGCCCATTCAGGGACAGCCTCTGTGCACCCTCCTACGGCAGCCGCAGTGACTCTGGCCTAGCCTCATGCCAAACTTTCTGCTGTGGTCCCAGAAGGGAAGAAAGGGCTCGGAGCTGCTCTAGAAGGTGGGGTCGGAGCTGCTCTAGAAGGTGGGCCTATGCAGAACTTGTTAGCAGCAAACTTCATTTGGTGGCTTCACCCCTGCTCGTTTTCTGTAATCATCAAGTGCTTGACTAGCCAGTTCTGAGCATCGTCGCTTCCAGATATTCTTATGAGCCAGAAAGAGAAGTCTTGAGGAAGAGGCCTGCTTTTGAGTAAAGCTGTCACTTCCTTGCAGTTACAAAATGCTTGCTACACTACAGGGCAGGGGCCACACATCTTCAGTAAGCAGACTCAAGGTAGACCTATCTCTGCAGGACACTAGCCCACTTGGGTTTTACTGAAGAGGCACTGTCTGGACCAAAGTTTCTCTCTAAGGAAGAGCCCTCATTCAAATGCAGACTTCAGTAGAGAAATCCTTTGAGGGAAGAAACAGATTAAATGGAGTGAAAGAACTAAATGAAAAGGGCGAGGGAAAATAAGGAGGGGAATGCCAGAGGGATTATATGATTCAGTACAACTTCTTTTCTCTGCTTTGACTAAAGTGTGCAAGCCTGCTGGAGGATAAGATGGACCCTTTATGTTTTCACAGGGGGCTTGTTAACCGCAGCTCTTGCTTCCATGTCACAGAAGCCAACCAGTCCCATTCATAAAGCTGCAGCTCCTACTTTGAACCAGTGGGGACTGTGGCAGATGCAGGGTGCCCATTAACCTCTGACCTCTGAAGCTGACATTCCTGCAGTCTAATTTGTTTCCTAGGACAGAGGACAGTAAGCAAGTGAGAAAACTCTTGAGTGTGTGTGAGAGCTCTGTCTTTGATCCACCCCAGAAGCGGAGTCTATTTCACTTCACATAATCTTGGCATCCTTGTTCTTCAGGGACAAGACAATTGTGAGATACTTTGAAGACATTGTGCCCCTAAATTGTACAAAGCAGGTAAATGTAAACTCATGCTATCAGTGTGTAGGTTAATCAGGGGCAAATGGCAATATTTATAGCTAACAATGCTAGGTCCTGTTCCATTTATTATTTCACTTATTCCTAACAATGTTCCCACAAAGTAGATATTATTGCCATTTAAATGAGCAAAATAGATGTGCAGAGAAATGAAGACACCTGTTCCCACTCCCCAAGCTGCAATCGGCATAATGGGGTGTTGAAACCCACATGCTCTGGCTCCAAAGCTCTTGATGTCTTCTCAGAACTCAGCATCTTCACAGACAGGAGCATTGTGCTGTAGATGGTCGCTCTTAGATGTTCATCTTTCCTTTCCTGTTTCAGGTGTCTGACAGGAAGCAGCAACGGGAATTTCCTGCTTACCCTGAGACCGTTTTTAAAACGGGCCATTTTGGTCGTCAGTTATGTAAGTATATAATGTATAGTTCGAATATAGCTAGTAAGGGTATTTTCACCTAGTCTCCACTCAGAGACATGCTCCACATTACTTAATAAACTCACTATCAACATCATCTCTTAAGGAAGGTTTACAGGTGGTAAATGTTGCTTTTTAGCAAAGGTGTGTGTGAAAGCATACACGGGAACCTGATGGCATAGTGTGAACAACACAGGGTTTTAAAGTCCCTTTCAAAGTGTTTTCAAAGTGACCTGGATGTATCAGTTGTCTACTGCTTGACACAGCATCCAGTCCCAGTACCCAGAGGTGTAGATACAGCTACTGCCGCTTGTCCAGGAGGCTTTAGTTTGGAAGCTCAGCTGAATGGTTCCCCATGTCATGATTTGGGGCTGGGGTTACACAGGCAGGCTTAGCTATCAGCTGTAAGGGGAGGGGACAGCTGACTCCACTTCTTGATAGAGGATCAGAATACATGAATAAAGATGGAAGAGATGTAGGTGGACATTTCATCAGGTTTTCTTGTTCCTCCAAGGTGACTGTCATTTTGTATTTCCGCCTGTGGATAATGGGAGGAACTATGCCCCTCTTCTCAGAGCAGGACAACCCAGCTTCGTTTTCACCTTACATCCTTACAAGGTCAGTGGACATACATTATGTAAACTTTATTTGGTACTTAGCAGTTTTGTTGGACATTTTTATTGCCTTAAATCATTTTTACAAAAGAGCAAGTCTCACTGCACTGAGTTCATACATATTGGATCCTGGTCAATAATATTAGATCACAAGCCAGCTGTGCATTTCAAGGAAATAATGATCATGAACTATCCAGTATGAGGACAGGAAGGGAAGCACTATTTATATATTTGGAATTCTTTTCAACCCATGTGACCATCTGGGCAAGATTGTGGATATGATTCTCACTGTCATATATTTGTTTATTCGACAAGTATTTTATTAGATGCTTATTATATGTGATGTACATATCTATTGAGTGGCTTTTAAAACAAGCATTACAGAGCAGAGAACAGAGATGTGGGCAGAGATTGGTTAGACAGCACAACCTAAAATCCAGGGAGTCTCAGAACAACAAACAGGAGCGGTATTTGCAACAATAGTGCTAATGGTGCTTTATGCGTCCTCAGAAGCTCTAGAGATGCTGAGTTGGGAAGTGATGTTGATGTATGTTCCTGTGCTCGGGGAAGATGTTTGACTGCTTATCTGCTGTGTTGTACTGCTAAAGTTTTAAGATACAATCACATCTGCCAATTTTAATAGCTTCAGATCATATTCTCCATAGTGTTTTAAACATTAAGATGACATGTTCAACTATTTTCATAGTCATACATGCTATACATATCTTATAATGCTATATCATTTTAATAGTAAATTTATGATAGTAACCTTTACTATTTTGGTGTTTATATTTTTGTAATATGTTATAAGACATGGTAAATCTTTTGTTTTCAGGTAGGGTCTCACTATATAACATTGGTTGACCTTGAACTCAAGATCCTCCTACCTCAACCTCCTAAATGCTAGGATGACAGACAAGTGCCACCACCCTTGACTTATGATAAATCTTAAACTGAACTTGATAAGTAACTGATTTGTAGTTGGGCTTATTTGTATTTCTTAGAGATAACAGAATTTTGACCTTAGTTTTATGTCAAACAGCAGTTTTTGCCCCATCAGTTTAGTGTACATGTTTTAATCAACATGCTTCATTACTTGTTTTTGCCTGCATGGTTCTTCTTATGCTTTGTGAGATTTTCCTCTTTTTATTTTTAAATTTTTAATCCGTAGATTTTATCTCTTGGTGCTGAGGATCAGTTTGGTCAAGTCCTGAACTATACAGCCTGCCCCTCTTTTCTCATGTAGACCTTTTATTTTAGTATCCAAAAAAAAAATCTTCCAATCTGACTACTGACATATTTTTATAATAAAGACTCTGTCAAAATTGCTTTCACTACTTTGACACGTTTGTGTTCATGGTCTTGAATACTGTTTCCTAAATCTCTGACGTTAGCTTACCTCTTAAAGTAGTATAAGAACTTTGTAATGTTGTTAGTTTTGTACATTTTCAAAATGTTGTTCAGTCTTAAGCTTGCCATCTCCAATTCAGCTCTCTGGTAATGTTGCCTGTCCTTTTTAGATCTCCCTCACTGACATTTAGTCTCTGGGCTCTTTGTCTGGGTATTTTTAGATGTGACAGTTCGTGGATGAACAGTTCTGGTCTGTGGCTTCTTCAACAGCTACTTTCCACATTTAAGAGAAAGGACATCAGGTCTGTTTTTGCTTGGTGGGCCCACTGTCTTAGAGTTGTGATTGGCACAAAGAGACACCATGACCACAGCAACTCTTATAAAGGAAAACATTTAACTGGGGCCTGCTTACAGGTTTAGTGGTTTAGTCCAATGTCATCATGGTGGGAAGCATGGTGGCATGCAGGCAGACATGGTGCTGGAAATGTAGCTAAGAGTTCTACATTTGGATAGGCAGACAGCAGGAAGAGAGAGTGAACCACTGGGCCTAGTTTGAGCTTCTGAAACCTCAAAGCCCATCTCCAGTGACACACCACTCCAATAAGGCCACACCTCCTAATAGTGCCACTCCCTGGTGACTAAGCATTCAAATTGATGAGTGTATGGGGGCCATTCTTATTCAAACCACCATACTTATCCTTCAGCGTTGGGATAATGTCCTTTATTTTTGGGATGATTTCCCTTCAGCTTTAGGGTGATGTTATTTGTCTTTGGGGTGATCTCCTACCAAGCTTTCTGTCTCTGAGTTGAGGCCACTCTTGGCTTTGAAGTTAGATGTAGCCTACTCCATGAACTAAGCCAGAATGGAGAGATGGATTCCTTCCTGTTTTTTGTTTGTTTTTTCCTTCATCTCTTTAAGGGAGTTTTTTATTTCCTTTTTGAGGGCCTCTATCATCTTCATAAATTATATAAAAATTTTTAAAAACGTTATTTTTAAGGCCGTTTTCTTGTGCTTCGGCTGCATTGGAATGCTCAGGTCTTGATGTCGTAGGATCACTAGGTTCTGTGGTGCTGTATTTACCGTTGTGTTATTGATTGTGTTCTTGCACTGGTGTTTAGGCATCTGGATTTGGGATGGTTATTGGTCTAAGTATTGATTGCTGTGTTTGTCTTTTTTGGATGGGTGTTTTGTTCCTTTATTTTATGTTTCCTCTCTGGTCTTTTGGCCTAAGTGGCCAGGGGTTCTAGCAACTGGCAAGTCTTCGGGTCCAGTTGGGTGTCTCCATTGGGGTTTGGGGGCCTTGGGTCCCTAGATCCAGCCTGGCCTCTGATAAAAGTCCTCATCTGAAATTGTAGACCATAATATGGATTCTAGGGGAGGAGGTGCTAGCCTTCTGTCTGGCGTGGACTGTGCTGGAGTTGTGAAGAAGGGCTGGCCTCCAGGAGGATGATGAGGTGGGAAGAATACTGGGGGGTCAGAATCCAGAGGATGGTGGCAGTCCAGCTGGTAGGTGGGTCAGTTACCTGCTCGTCAACTGATGAGGACTGCACCAGAGCTGAAACAAATACTCCTAAGGGACTTAAAGACTTTCAAGGAGCACCTAAGCCTGGATAGAGATGGAACAAATACTCAGGAGACATGGAAAGGGAATATGCTGCTTCAACTCACCATCTGAGTATGTCATTTGTGTCCTATGAACCAGCAAACCCCAGGGCCTGGTTCAGGGTCCTAGTGTCTGGATAAGGTGCTTGATCTCTGATCATGGCCTTCCTAGCTGTACTATCCCTGCCAACAAAATGATGAGGTTGTAATTTTTCTTCTGGTTGGTGGCCTAATGACAACAATCTCTGGTGGAATCCCTGGCAAACTTAGGATTTTAGCCAAATATTTGCCAGGTCTTGCCAGTTACTCACAAGATACAAATAATTTTTCAGTGAGGTCTGATATACATTGCCAGCAGCACTTTCCATCTAAGTCAGGTAATTCAGTCCACACAAAGGGATAGACCAGAATGTCTCAATTACTCTACCTTTATCTCTTTCTTCTTCTTTCGGAATTTTGAAACAGGCTCTCACTCTGTAGCCCAGGCTAGATTCAAACCTATAGCAATCCTCCTGCCTCAGTCTCCCTTGTACTGGGATTGCAAACATGTACCACCATGCCTGGCTATATTCTTCTTTATCTTAAATAATATGTTTCCATTCTTGAGTTTCAGACTTCAAATATGTAGGTCCTGGGGTTGCAGGGACCAGTGACAACAGTGTCCACACTCTCCTAAGGTGACAGCATTAAAAGAGACCTGTTCATGCCTCCATCACACCACCTGGGAGCACATACTTTGCTGCTGGCATGCTGATGCTTCTCTAGCGAACTTTCTTGGTTTGTTTCCTGCTTTTGCTAAGCTAGCTCCTGATCACCTGACTTAGCTGTGAAGTCTGTCTCTACTGGTGCCAATTTGTCATTGACTTTGTCTGTCTGCCTTACTGAAAAATTCTTCTGCATTCATCTGCCAAGACTGACAGAAGAATATACTTAGACTGTGTGGCCTGAGCCACAGATGTAAGCCCCTCTTAGTTCTTCAGGCTGGAAGTCCCAAATCAAGAAGCAGTCAGAATTGGTGTGTGGTGAGGTATCTGTTCCTGCGTGGCAGACAGCTGCTTACTCACTGCTTCATTTTTTCCAAGTTCTGGAGTGCGTGTCTGTGTAGGAGCACATGCATGTGGAGGAGGCCTTCAGGTGTCTTTCTTCAGGTGCTGTCCACCTTGTTTTTTTGAGGCAGGGCCTCCGACTCACTTGAATTGGACAAGTAAGCTAGGCTAGGTATGACACAAATTGCTAAGCAGTCTTTTAATAGAAAACCCAGAGCCAGATATTGGGGTAAAAGCTGAAATATCAGAGAAGCAGAACAAGCCACAGCCAACCTCACCTTGCCAACTCCTCAGCCGATCCTGTTTCCACGAATCCTCAGACTGTTTTCACGAAAGCCTCTGAGTCCTCACCCCTGAGGGTCTCAGTTGAACTGCTGACTAGTTCCTGTCTCCTCGCCTCTTATATACCATTCTCCACCACCACTGTCACTTCCTGTGATAATAGGCATGTGTGCTTCCCAAGCAAAGGCATGAGATCACAAGTGCTGGGATTAAAGGTGTGTGCTACCATGCCTGGCTCTGTTCCCAGTGTGGCCTTGCCTCCCAAGTGATAGGATTAAAGACGTGCGCCACTACTGCCTGACTTCTGTGCCTAATTTAGTGGCTGACTCTGTCCTCTGATCCCCAGATAAGTTTATTAGGGTACACAATATATCACCACAGCTAGGCTGACTGGCAAGCAACCCCCAAGGGTCTACCTGTTTCTGCCTCTCCAGCAGTGGGATTAGAAGAATGTACCACCATACCCAGCCCTTTTTTTTTTGGTTTTTCGAGACAGGGTTTCTCTGTGTAGCTTTGTGCCTTTCCTGGATCTCGCTCTGTAGACCAGGCTGTTCTCAAACTCACAAAGATCCGCCTGCCTCTGCCTCCCAAGTGCTGGGATTAAAGGCGTGCTCCACCACCACCCGGCCATACCCACCCAGCCTTTTTACCCAGGCTCTGGAGATCTGACACAGGTCTTCCTGTTTGCATGGCTAGCATTTTACTGGCTTGATATCTATTTTTTCAGGGAACCACTCTTGATGAATTAGAGTCCCTCCCATATCAGTTACTTTTCTTGACACTGAGACCAAAAATCCTGACAGAAACAGCTTAAAGGAAGAAAGGTTTATCTTGGCTCATGTTTTCAGAGGAAGGCTTGGTGGGGTAGCTTAATCCATGGCTCTGGGAACAAGTGGTAGTTGGCTGTTCTAGGGAGCGGAGGAAGAGGCCAGAAACTAGGCCAAGCTGTGAGTGGCGAAGGCTCACCCCTAGTAACCCACCTCCTAGTGATTCCACAACTTCCCAAAACAGCACGAGTGTCTGGGAACCAAAAATGAAAGCATATGGGCCTGTGAGCGACACGGCCCTTGTGACCTCACTTGACCTTATCCTCCTGGTAAGCTCTCCAGTAGTTGCACTGGAAAGTAGAGCTCGCTTCCGAAGATGCGGTTTTCCTGGCCCCATTCAGTCCAAAGCCACTTCCTGTACTAGATTTGTAAACTCTGTATGACTTTCACAGTTATCTTTGCTTCCCTCTCAGAAGTATTTTCTCTTTTAAAGCAGGTATAAAAGTTACTCCCTCGTCCAGTGACACTGACCAGTGTCTCTCCATTGTAGTGGCTGTAGTTACTTATTGCATGTTGTCTTTGAACAGTTCCTGTGGCTCTGGAGATGGTGTGTTTCCCATGTATTCAGCTCTCCCTATTTGACTGATCTGAGACAAAATGCCACCATGGGATGATCATGAGAAAATGAAAAGGAAACTTACCTAAGGTATAAGAACATGACAGAGGTCTCCAGGGTGACCCTGGCTCACTATGGTCCATGTCATCACTGCTGCCTCTGTACTACAGCTGTCATCTTAGAACCCTAATGGAGGGACACCGGAGAAGTGTGGTTTTCTTCCCCTTGTGTACTGTTCTAAATTTGCTTCTCTGCTGTTGTGATAAAACACCTTTACCTAAAGCAACTGAATGATTTATTTCGTCTTACAGTTTACAACCGTCATTGAGGGAAACCAAGGCGGGGACTCAAGGCAGGAGCTTGAAGCAGACATTATGGAGAAATGCTGCTATTGGTGAAATTATAAAGGCCACTCCACATAGTTAAAAGGGAGGTTTATTTAGTGGTGTAACTTACAAATGAAGGGATAGGTAGGTTGCGGGTTCTGGGAAAGACGCAGCGCAGTCCGGCGGTGTTCTCTGGAGAACTCTCCTCCTTTTACCTCTAGCGTCCAGGGTCCAGGAAACAAGAGAAGCGGCCCATCCAGATCTCGGGTCTTCAGGGCCCTCTCTTGGCCCCGCCTTGTAGGCGTGACAGTTACCGAAGCCTCAATGGGGGTTGGAACTTCCAGATCAAAGCTGGAATGGCGGCTTGCCTCCCCTGGCTTGCTCAGTGTACTTTCTTATATAACCTAGACCTACTTTTCTATGGCAGGTACTGTCTACAGTGGGCTGGGTTCCCCTACATCAATCAGCAGTCGAGAAAATGCCCCCACAGATATGCTCACGTATCAGTTCAATGGAGGCAGTTCCTCAGATCGTTCATTTGCTCGGTCTTCAATGAGACCATCTTCACTGTGGTCTGCCACCTGTGCCACTGATACAGCTTCCCTTTGTGTGTCTCTCTCACAGTTAGCACTCAGGTTGTGATGCTCCATGCTGTACTCCTAGTATTTAGAAGGTCGGTGGTTTCCTAATGTTTTTAGGATAAGGAGTCAGGGTTCTGTCCACTGCTGCACTCCTGACATTCTTCTTGCCGCCTCCCCACCTCCCTGTAACCCCAGACATCCACTGGCCTTAACTGCCTCAGCTCCGGAAGTCCAGCCTCCTCTGTGCTCCTGTCTGTGCTTCCAGTCTGCAGTACCCTCTCCTCCATTCTTTGACCTCTCTGTCTTCTGTAAGACCTTTCTGGAGGCTTCTTAATCCTTAGGGGTGCCCTGTTGCTTTCAGATACACTTTATTGTGGACTGTTTGCTGATTTCCATTTACTGTACAGATGGGAATTTTTTGTTTTTGTTTTTTAAGACAGGGTTTCACTATGTAGCCTTGGCTGGCTTGGAACTTGTTATGTAGACAATCTGGCTTCAAACTCATAGAGCTCTGCCTGCCCCTGCCTTCTAGTGCTAGTACTGAAGGCACCTACCATCATGCCTTGTTCTAAGATGGGGATTTCTTAAGAACTGAGACCCTGTCTTAAAGTCCTTGGAATCACTCACATGAGAACCTACAGAAAGCCCATCACTGTAGAACTGCAATATCATCTTTGCTTTTCCTCTTTGAGACTTAAGGAAATTTACAGATGTTTCTCCTGGTGATAGGATCTCCTGCTTCCCTGGATGGACCCTTTTTCTACCATCAAGAAAAGATGATCAAGAAAACCCTTGACATTCCTGTTTCCTGTCTGTGCTGACCATATGAGCAGGGTATAAACCTTTTGTGCTAACATCTTCATAGATACTATTCATACAAGACATTTGTTCCTAAACGTTACCAAAATCTTGAGACAAAGGAACAGATCTGTATTGTACATGCACAACACACATAACTTAGGTTGTGATCCTACACAGAATCTTTCAGTAGCTTTTCCCTGAGGAACTTTCATTGGCTTTATTTTTATTTTTTTGTGTTTTCTTCTTCTTCTTCTTCTTCTTCTTCTTCTTCTTCTTCTTCTTCTTCTTCTTCTTCTTCTTCTTCTTCTTCGTGTGTGTGTGTGTGTGTGTGTGTGTGTGTGTGTGTGTGTGTGTGTGTGTGTGTGTGTGTGGTGGAGTGTGTGGACAGGATCTCACTCTGTATCTTTCACTGGCCTGCAACTCACAGAGATCAAGCTATTTCAGCCTCCTGAGTGTTGGGATTAAAGGCCCCCAAGCCCTGGCCATCCCATTGGCTTTTTTATTTACTTATCTATTTACTGACTGGTGCCTCAGTTCTTTGCTTATCTCCACCTTCTCCTCCTTCTCCCCCTCTTCCTAACACACTCTAGATAGTTTATTATACAGCCTTGAGATATACATATAGGCAATCAAATTATCTCTGAATCCATCTGCATTTCACCAAGATGAGACTAGGCTGTGCTGACTTGAGAGCAAACCTGAAATCCTGAGGTTTCCCAAGAATGGTGTGATTTTGCTCACCATGGGGAGGCTATAGATCCTGCTCCCTTCCCAGTGGTGGCTCTAGGCTGTGAGCTAGTTTCATTTCATAGTTTTACCAACTGGAACAGCTAAGTCAGTGTGGCAGAGGAAGAGGAAGCTGGTGGGGCTCACACCTCTCACATTAAAGCTCTCAAATTCATATCACAAAAGTGAGTAGAAATAAAATGATAAGCTCCCTTGTAATAGGATATTACCCAGTTTCAGCATTCATGAGAGTGCTCAGTTTTGTGTTGATAACCACCCACATCCCACATCCAGTCTCAGTCTCTCTCTCCTCTCTCTCTCTCTCTCTCTCTTTCTCTCTCTCTCTCTCTCTCTCTCTCTCTCTCTCTCTCTCTCTCTCTCTCCTTGTTCCTGACCAATGCTGTACTGTTTTGAAATTTGTCGTGGATAGAATATCAATACAGTCATCATTATTTCTATCTTTTTCTACAACATGTTCATGATACCTGCCACCCCCCAGTAGCTGGTGATTCTATAACAGCATTAGTGTACCACACTGCTCCTGTGTAGCACGAATTCTATTTGGTCTTAGTAATAAAAAACCCTGAGTCAGATATAGGGGTAAATGCTGAAAGATCAGAGATACAAAGGAGCAAACCACAGCCACTTCTTACCTCGCCAACTCATCAGTCTGAAAGGAGACTATCTCCGGTCTCCTCCTGCCTTCTATTCCTCTCTCTGCCCAGCCATATCACTTCCTGCTTCCTCCTCCCAAGTACTGGGATCAAAGGTATATGTCTCCCAGGTACTAGGATCAAAGGCATGAGATCCCAAGTGCTGGGATTAAAGGTGTGTGCCACCACTGCCTGGCATCTATGGTTAACTAGTAGCTAGCTCCACACTCTGATCTCCAGGCAAGCTTTATTTGTTAGAGCATGAACAAAATATCACCACACTCCTGTTTCAGCTTTCAGAAGCCATCACCTCTGCCCACACCAGTTGTTATTTGCCCCACCCAATTACTAGAGGGCTGGAAGTACAATGTTTCCAACATGCCTGGCAGAAATACCTATCAGATACGAATACCTACCAGATATGCCTGATAGGGCCCATGATGGTGTTTGCTTTTAAAATGATGATGGATAACACAGTTAAAAGAATTGTTTTATTCAGTTTGAGGTCTAACTTTTTTAGAAACAAACTCTTCCTTGGTATTTTGTTGTTAGTAAATATTCTTAGTTGCATGAGCCATGAGAGCAGAACCCTTCAATCTGGTAGGATCCTTGCCCCGGCCAGCGGGGTATCATCGGGGGCGACCCACCTGTGGGAGAGAATGAGAGGGATGGGGGAGACACGAGAGACGACAGCAAGACAGTGTGTTCTGATCAAGCTGCAAATTTTATTCTCCTCAGCAAGGCTTATATAGCACGGGAGGGGGAGGGGAGGAGGGAAGGGGTACACGATGTGCCGTACATGCAGGTGAAGGGGGACGTGCAGGTGAAGGACTATGTGCAAGTCGTGCAAGTCGTGAGACTGCTAGGTGGTAAGGTCACTGGTCAGGGCCCATTGTTCTGTTGCTATGCTACCTGACCTGCCTGACCTGTTCTTTATCTTGGGGGCATCTGGTTTAGGGTAGGGGCTTGTTCTCTGGCTTAGCTAGTACTTTTCCATGGTCCATGTTTGGTCTCTGACAGATCCTCACAGACCCCCATCCATTTTGTTAACCCACAGTATACATTATTGAGTCTAGGGCCCAGTTGTCCCCGGCTCAGACACATACACCCCTCTTATTGAAATTTGGTATTTAAATACCGCCATTCAACCGTATAATCCATGACTGTCTTTTTACCACCAGTGCAGTATAAAGACCCTGGTGAGAATCAGGGCCAGAGCTTATCATCTTCAGCACCTAAGATACACATGGAAAATGAGTTAATATTTACTGAATCTTTTTTTTTTTCCAGAGCTGAGGACCGAACCCAGGGCCTTGCACTTGCTAGACAAGCGCTCAACCACTGAGCTAAATCCCCAACCCCTTTACTGAATCTTGAGAGAAGATTTCTTGTGAATTGAGAAAGGCCATATAGGAAGAGGCTTTCTTAGGATGTTCTGGAAAAGGTTTTAGAGATGATATTGAGCAGGTTGTGTCTGCAGAGCCTTGTCATTCCTGGGGTCTAGGGACCTGAGGCAGTCTACTGAAGCAAGAATGGAGCTATTAGGAGCTGAAAGGGTGACCGTGAGCAGCTGCAGTAGAGGGACAGAAAAGATCACCAAAACCCACAACCCTGAACCCCAAATCCAGTGGGTCCAACAGGGCTAAATGCCCAGTGGTTAGGTGATATTAGCATCTAATTTCAACCGAGTTCATAGCAGTACTATCCTTAACAGTCAAGACAAAGTCAACCCAGAAATCCACTTACTGGAGATTCAGTGCCTTGGTGGAGGGAGGTTGTTTAACAGGGAGAATGGGTGAAGGTCCATAGGTGAAGAAGAGGATGATTCT
Source organism: Peromyscus californicus insignis (assembly GCF_007827085.1). Lineage (NCBI taxonomy): Eukaryota > Metazoa > Chordata > Mammalia > Rodentia > Cricetidae > Peromyscus > Peromyscus californicus. The sequence goes on along the minus strand of NW_026294584.1, from coordinate 160,782,792 downwards.
AGCAGCAATGTTCATTACGTAAAACAAGCAAGAGCTACTGCTTGTAGTGTGGTTTTGTTCCTATGTCCCAGTCACAGGCATCTGTCTCAACAAGGAGTGTGGTGGGTCCATCCTCTTTCTTCACTCAAAGGCAAAGGCACAAGCCATGTGTATTTCTGCCTTTAAATCACTTTAATTTTTTTCCTCACAAAAATGAAGAGTTTGGTTCCAGAGCTACATACAGTTTCAGTAGGGGTGGTTTGGTGGGTGCTCTTCTCCAAGAAGCTTATCCTTCCTGTGCATTTCTGTAATGATCTCTTTCTGTCATTATGTGTTTTTGACAGGGCCTCTCACTCTAGCCCTGGCTGGCCTGGTGCTCACAGTTGACTGGGTCCTGTTCTATCAACCAGGATTCAAGATAATCCCTCATAGTTAACGTTCAAAGACCGTCCTGATCTGGGCAATTCCTCAGCTGAGGCTTCTCCTTTTCAGATGACTCTAGATGGTGTCAAATTGGCAGTTAAGGTTAACCATGACAGTCGTGCAGGCTGGTCTTAAAGTCACAGTGACCCTCCTGCCTCAGCTTCCCAAATTCTGGGATTATAAGCGTGAGCTGCTCACTTCTGACTATGAAACCCTCCTTCAATCATTACTGGGTTCTCAATAAAAATGAATCATTAAATTGTTTACATTGAATTTCCAGTTCTCTGAGTTGGCAAGACATTTTTGTGGTTTCCACCGTTAATGGGATTTATAGTAGAAACTTGGTAAATAATTCATTTTGTTTTTGTTCTTGCCTTTTTAAAAAAAAATGAGAACCCAGCAGGGCAGGAATATTGCACAGGCTATTTCATTTCTGAATTTTTAGCAGTTCGAATGTAATTCACAGAGAAGGAGTTAAAAAGAAAGTCTGTAATTGTTGATCACAGTTAGCTCAAATAGCCCTCCCTAAAAGATAATTAGCTTTTGGAGTGATTCCAAATGGCTTCTTTGTTGCTTATATTTGCAAAACATTTTTCCACTGCTATGTCCGTATCTCAGAGAGTACTTAAAGAGTTTGCTAGCTACATGATCAGAATCCGTACAAATTGGAAATCAGTGACTGCTTCTCATCTGTGATTTACTCTGTTCTCATTAAGATTATAACTTAAAACAACATGAATCTTAATTTTCCTTTAGTTGGTACAACATTGCAATCCTAGAAGACAAGCAAGGGGGGGAACTTGCAGGGCAAAGCAAACGTGGACTTCAAGTAAGAAGCCCTCCGTAGTTAGCAAACATCCTGTGAGCCAAAGGGGGCTAGAAATAAGATGTTGGAGCAGTTCTTTCACCTCCCTCTATTTAAGGTTTTTATCATGAAAGATATCAGATACACACCGAAGTGGAGAAGGTGGTATGCCCACACCCACGTAGTGGTCGGTTGGCGCACTCACAGTCCTCAGCCGTCTGGTCCATTAGCATCCACCCTTTCTTCTCTTCTGTGCCTGGTCAGTTATATTGAAGCAAATCCTAAACCATGACTTTGATAAACTCAACTAGTTTATTTCTCATGGTGTTTTCCCATTATATAACATTATCACACTTTAAAACCTAATGGTGAGTCTCTGTATCCAGCACTATTATCCATTAATACTATAGTTTTTCCCAATTATATGATAAAAGCTTAGTTTAATAGTGGTTTCCTTGAACAAGCCTCTTTCTCAGTTACTTTTCCTAGTGCTGTGTTAAAATTCCCTTACAAAAGCAACTTAAGGGAGAAAGTTTGTTTCCGCTCCGAGTTCCAGCGTACAGTCCATTATGGTGAGGAAGCAACAGTGACTGGAGCTTGGGGCAGCTGATCAAACTGGGACCAGGAAGTGGAGAGCTGTGACTGCTCAGCCTCAGTTCTCCTTCATATTTAGTCCAAGTCTGAGGCCGAGGGAATGCTGATACTCACTATTAGATTGGGTCTTCCCACTTCAGTTCACCTTATCAGGTAATCTCATAAGGTACGCCAAGGGGCTAATCTAATTTAAATAATTCCTCACAGATATGCCTGGAGGCCTCTCTCGGGTGATTTTAGATCCTGTCAAAGTGGCAATCAGCCATCATAGTACATAAATAGATTCTGTCCTCTGGGAGGTCTCTTAGGCCATTCTTAATTTATGTATGCCCCCCATTACCATATGCATGTTTAAGAAACTAGCTCATTGGTGCAGTGATTTCTCCCACATCCTGGGCATTCTGTCCCCAACATGTCATGTAATGTGTTCTGATGGTTCTTGTATGTATTCTGTATTAGTAGTTGGCTTTAGAACTGGTTCAAATTCAAGATTTTGTTTCTGTCATGTTTTCTTTTACAAGATTATTTCATCATGGGTCTGAATAAGCTTTCTCTCTCTAAGACATTAAAATGAATTAGTGAGCTCTATGTATCTGATTAGTTTTATTGTTGTTTGAGACAGGGTCTCTCACTCAGTAGATACCCTAGCATGGCCTCTGACCCAGAGCTATCTTTCTGCCTCAACCTCTTGAGTGCTGGGGCTATAGGCACTTACCTGATCCCTCCATCATATAGTGCCACTAACCTAATATGCTTAGCAGTCATTGATAGCTATTCTATATATATTTATTTCAAATGGAAAATATTTTAAGCAATTTTTAAGAGGAGGGTGTAAATGACAACTGCTTTGTCTGTGAAATGTGTGGCTCAGCATCCACCAGTCAAGCCATGCAGAGACTTTCCACTGAACTGGAGGGAGGAGCATCGTGCTCCCATGCAGAGAAAGCAGTACACAGTAATGCTGCTGGTTTGCTGTGAGATAGCATTCTCAGGTAACAGCACATAAGCCCAAGACTTAAGTGGATTCGGTCTTTACTATTTGTTTATTAGCATTTCATTAAGAATTACAGGGGAGGGGAGTAGTGGGAACTACTGTTGAGGCCGTCCCACTCCCACCTGTTTCTGTGTAAGAATCTGAGAGTGTTTTTCCTCATTGACATGGGGGATTTCTCACTGCAAAAGAAGGGATGGAAGAGGTGGTGGGAGAGGCAACTGGAGTGACTGGGTTGATGGGTTTCACACTAAAGTGACACAGCCATGGAACTTGTATTAGCTGCTTTTCCTGTTGCTGTGAGGAAAGTACTGGACAAGAAAAACTTGAGGAATGAAAGAAGGAAGGGTTTGTTTTGGTTCACATTTTGAGGGAATGGTCCATCATGGTTGGAAGGATGTGGTGGCAGGATTGTTAGGCAGCTGGTAAGCCTGCAGTCATCATCAGGAAGCAGGGAGAGATGCATGCTGGTGCTCAGTGTAATTTTTCCCTTTTACTCAGTCTGGTACCCAAAGCCCATAGAATGATACATCCCAAATTCAAGATGCATATTACTACCTCATTTAAATTCCTGTAGAAATGTCCTTCACACACATCCACAAGCATGACTCCCCAGGGAGTCTAAATCCTGTCAAGTTCACAGAAGGTAACACAGAAACTCTGCTCTAACCTCTGTGCCACTCCAAGAATCCCTTCTGAGGGGAGGGCTTCTCTTTGGGCCCTGTACTCTTATGACATTCGTCTTACTTTTCCCTGTTCTTTCAGGGTATATCATTTGTATTATTGTATTTATAGTCCTTTGAGAAAAGGTGTTTGTTACCTGTTTCCATTTAATTGCATATGGGTGTCATAAGCAAACTCGGTTCTCCATCACTTACAGTGGTAAGAACAGGTTTTATTTAGTAACTGTTGACAATAGGGGGAAGATTTGAGTCCATTCTAATTTGCATGAAGGTGTCATCTTTATCTGCTTGCTGGCAGTTACTAAGTGAGAAGCCTGTCCCCCACTGCACTGGAGACAGATGCCTTGGCCTTCCTCATTGGTTGGAGTTTCAAGCATGGCTCTTAGGTCCTAGAGAATGATAATTCTGGGTTTGTTTGTTTGTTTAATACAGGCATGTGTGCATGTGTATATGCCTGTGGGTATAGGAATAAATGTGTGTTTGGAGGCTAGAGGTCACCTTCTACCTTAGAAACATTGTCTACCTCCATTGAGATGGGGGTCTCTCACTGCACTCATTAGGTTTTGCTGGCTGTATATAGAGCTCTGGTGATTGCCCTGTTTCCACCACACCAGCACCTGTATTAACTATGCCTGACTTTTTAAAGTGGATTTTGGGGATCAAATTCGGGTCTTCATGCTTGTGTGTCAAGGATTCTGCCTGCTAAGCTGTCTCCTTCACTCCAGTATTTAAGGTCTACACAGTCAAAATCCTAAACCCCTTTTATACAAAGTCTATGAGGGATGCTTAGAGAGGCCTGTTGGGTGTTGACTAGAACAAAGAACAAATTCTCTGCTCAGCCATTCAGAAACTCAGGCAAGCATTTTAATGGAGATTGGGGTGGTGGATGTCTCTGGGTGTGGCTTTGTGGAGCTAGAAGCCATGTGGCAGTTGCTTACCTCCTCGTGCAGAGGTTTGAATGTATCTGTGCTGAGAGCCCTGAAGTTCTCAAGAACCTTGGGTGTCGCTTAATGACTGTGTAGGCTAAGTGAATTTGGGTAAACTCACTTTCCTCTAACCCCAAAGAAGATGTTCAAGTAGAATGCCATCTACTTCACCTCAGAGCCTTGTCCTAGGCAGGAAGTGGGGGTAAGAACCTACCCGGTGTCTCCCTGCCCCTATATCCCCTACCCTACCAACTGTGAATAAGAGATTTAATATCTCTACTACAAATACTTTACTTTCTGAAATAGTCTAATGTGGATCAATCTACTATCAAGATGATGAGATATTTTCAAATATATTGTAAGATTCTGGACAATAACAAGATGAGACGATCTAAGAGACAGGGTTTCCTACAAAGCAAGAATGTGTTTGCCATTTACCTTCATCAGGGTTTCCTATTGCATTTATCCCATGTTTTGTGTATTTACTTGTGTGGTAAGTTTAAATATCTTCCATGGGAACTATGTCTTGTTTGCATTCTGTTGAAGTCAGCACCCAACACAGTGGCTAGAAGCTGTGAGACAAGTTCCCAGATAATCAGTTTAGTAGACAGTTTGATGTCTTTCCCTGTCTTCCTCTACCACAAACAATGACAGAACAGACATGCTATTTCCTAGAACTGTGGTAAACAAGTGTTTGCAAAATGTGGGAAGTTGTATTTCACAACTGTTCTCTTCATAGGTTCCTTACCTATGCCTACCTCCTGGCCTTCAATGTATGGCTTCTGCTGGCACCCATCACCCTGTGCTACGACTGGCAAGTGGGAAGTATTCCTCTGGTGGAGACCATATGGGATGTGAGGAACCTTGCTACTATCCTTCTGGCAGTGGTGATGGCCTTACTGAGCCTACACTGCATGGCAGCCTTCAAGGTAATCTCTAAGAGCAAATGGATTCTCATATTGAAAACAGACCATCTCTGTCACTATTGCTTCTTTTTGTAATGGGGGTCTGGGTCAAAATCACATGTTACTCACAAAACTTTGCAAATTAAGTTTTCCTAATAGGTAATAAGTATTTAAAAGTCTTTAGCAGGGCTAATAGAACATGCCCATCTTAATTTTATCATGTCTTTATTTAAAAGATTTATTTTTATTTATGTGTATATGTATGTGTCTCTGTGTAGGTATACCATGTGTGTATAGGTGCCTGTGTCGGCCAGAAAAAGGTGTCAGATCCCCTGGAGCTGGAGGTATAGGTGGTTGCGAGCTGGCTGACTGGGTGCTGGGAACCAAACTCTACTCCTCTGGCAGAATAGCAGTTGTTCTTAGCCACTGAGCCATTTCTCCAGCTCTGTATAATTTCTTTCATTATGTCTAGATACTTTGTAACAGTAAAAATTTCCTCCTGGAATGGTTAGCTAATATTTGAAGGAATTTATTTGATATAATGTCATAATAAATAAGATACTTATAAATGTTTAAGGTATGATTGAGACTCCATATCCACTTAAATTTGATGGTTCCTTCTTCAATCAGAAAAAAAATATAAAACTGGACAAAATTATTAACTTCAATTATTTAAAAAATGATCAAAACTAGAAAATATTGATTGATGGGAAATTGCCACTACATTGATGACATGCCTCTCATCTGGGTTATTCTCATCCTCCCAGACCTGGTGGTAAAAATTCACAAGTCTCCTGGTTGGAAGTAGCTGAACTGTAGAAAAAAGCAAAAGCACCTAGAATTTTTGTTTGTTCAATGCTTTGAGACAGTGACTCATGTCGCTCAAACTGGCTTTGAACTCTGTTTTGTCTGTGGATGACCTTGAGCTCCTGATCCTCCTGCCTCCATATCCTAAATCCTGGGATTACAGGCAAGTATTACCATGACGGCTAGCAGCTAGGATTCAAGGGGGGGGGTTGTATAAGTGAGAAAGCTGTAGAAGGCTGCCCGAAAGCCTCTCCACGCCTTCACGGTGACTGCTAGGTCATTATATGCAAATATGAAACTCTGGAAAGAGACTTGTTTGGGGCAATTCTGAATGAACTCTTCCCACGCACATAGGTTCAGCAGTGGAGAGCAAACATTCACTAATCTGATTTATCTCTGTATAATTTTTGTTCAAATCATTGGCTGCCACAAAACCAGCCAGGCACAGCAGAGATGATATCCAGAGATCCACACAGAAACCAAAACCAAAACAAAGAAACAATAGCAACAATTTTAAAATTTTGACCAAAAATCTCAGCATTCTCAAAACATGCAGGGCTGGGAGACGACTCAGGTGTTATAGTGCCTTCGGTGAAAGTACGAAGACCTGAGCTTGGATTCCAGGGCTGCTGTGGCATGTGTCTGTTGTATTGTCACTAGGGAAATGGAGACAGGAGGACCCCTGGATTTGCTGGTCAGACATGCTAGTCAATCAGTGACATATGTTTTATTTCTCTTGGGCGTATTGCTGATTCATGTAAAAGTTTGATTTTTAACTTTGTGCAGACTGTCCCTGCCCATGCAATGGCTGACCTGTGTCATATCCCACCCGTTAGTGTCTCCTCCTTCAGTGCTGTGTCTCCCTCCTCCCTCTCCTCTCCTCCCTTTCTTCTCTCCCCATCTTCCCTTTTCCCCTCTTCTTCCTCCTCCTCTGTATTTGTATTCTCCAGGTAGACATTCAAGCTTCTGTTACAGAATATGGAGAACAGTCTAGAATTTTTTCATCATTGGCTCAAGGTCTTTCCAACAAAAATTTAAAGTAAAATGGTTTCCTCAACAACAAATTTTAAAGTTATTAATTTTCCCTCACATGGTGAGATAGTCCCTCTGAAGGTATGTCTGTACAGGAGAGATGAAGGGTGTTCCATCCATGAAGGAATTTACCCCAGGAGAATCATGGGCTTTTCTTTGTGGCTTGTACAAACTTTACATCGTCGGAAAAGCACCCTTCTGACATGGTGTGTTTGGGGGGCTTCTTTCCTCTGGGCCTCCTCCCAATAACTTCCTTCCAATGACCTGTCCTCTAAAATGGCCTCACTGAGTGATGGGAAATGCTGCCCAGTGGTTTTCGGGAGTAATGTGTTTGATATGGGCTCTTCATGTTATCCTCACAGGTCTTCTTGAAATTTTAAGGACTTTTACTGACTTTTACAGCCTTGCAGCATCCCTATAGAAGGAAAACCGCATAAAAAGAGGAGGAGGAGAAAAGATGGTCACCTGGCTTGGCTGATGGCCTCACAATGACAAAGATTGGTCATGAAGTAGAGGTTCCAGCCTCCTGCCCCTGCTCTGAGCATGGGCCTCTAGGGGTTTTTAATTTTCTTTTCTGGAAGAGGCCATAGGTTTGTGCCTATTTGTGTATCTATCTCAGTTTCCTGATGATTTCTTGAGATCAGTTCAAGTCACAGCTGCAGCTCTGAGTCCTGGAAAACAAACCTAGTCCTCAGGTCCTTAGGGGGATGACACTGTAGCTGCAGTCCTGTAGCAGTGAAAGTGCCTGCAGTGAGGACTGGAGGAGGCAGACTGGGGAGGGAAGCCCTGCACCCCTCACCTGAAGAGGTGGCTACAGTCACTCCTGGGACTTCCTTTAGTGTCCGTTCCTAGCCTTTCTTTGCTTCTTGCTAGTCCACATCACAGTCCTCACCTCTCTACTCCCCAGAGAGTAGTCACCTAGTGTGCAGAGGTTCCCACCTAATGTCTCTGAGCAAGGCCCCCATTCTCAACCAGGAGGCAAGGCTAGAGTACAAAAGTGGTTATCTGCACATGGACATCCCAACCTCATTGAGAACAGGATTCAGAGCAGTCAAGTGGACACACACACACACACACACACACACACACACACACACCCCAAAGAAGGCACATCTTGCTGTTGCTTTTTCCTATTTTAAGGAACAAGATATTTGAAGTGTTGCTGCCCGTGTGATCTGTCACAACTCTATCCTTGAAGCATAAATTAGGCAACCCTGCGGCATAAAATTGTTATACCATAGACCCATACCGTTGAACTAGGCATAATTCCAGATGGCTAGAAATTATTTTGCATTTTGCTCATCAGAATAACAGACTATCATATTATAGTGACACGTGGATCACTGGGTTCTAGAACGTTCCTTACAAAACCTGATGAATTGAGCATCGTGTTTTAATACAGTGAGTGGCAAAATAGCAGTGAGCTTGGAGGATGAAGATGGCGTTAACAGTGAGTGGTCTGCGCCCACGCTGCTTTTTCCTTCCCCTCCATTGGCTTGTATCTGTTTAGTTCCCATTCTCTGCACGCAGCACTTCCCATTCACATTTTCTTAATTCATAGAAAGTCCTCACAGGATAACAGGGACTCCGTCTTTCTAGATAGTGTGTTTGGGGCCTCTTGGTAGTTGAGGTTCTAAACTGTGCTGCCAAGGTCCCATGTGTGAGGTCAGCTCCAAAGTGGTCACAGCCAGGGCAGCTTTCCGGCCTGTGTCTCTGCTGGCTCCTCCTTCTGCCGCCATGTTACCATGGCCACACTGACCTTGGGCCGAAGGTTTCTACCTCAGTAGCTATCTTCCAGATTTGCCCTGGACCAGCACTACAGACCTGGAATTTCATTTGTAACCTTTTTCTGAAATGAATTTGAAAGTAAACTTACCCTCTCCTCTCATCCAGTGTGGGGAGAGACACGTGTTGCTGTGGAGCTTAATCAAAGACCCTCTGCTGCTCTCCGGCCTCATTTCATGTTGTTGCATTGCTGTTGCCGTACGTGATAAAGATGTGGCTTCTCTTGTGTGATTCTAATTTTATATGGTAATCACACTTTAAATTCATGGCCACACAGCCCAAGTGAAGCCTGGCCTCTGTGCTGGAGGTGTAAGAGGAGAGCTACCTCAAGTCCTAGGCCAGGGTTGGTGATGAGCTTGCTGTTCCTCACCTGTGTCTGTTCCCCTCCCCTCCTGCACCATGCTGTGAGGTCAGACCAGGGCACCCACGACCTCTGACACGGCACAGTAGCCCTCACAGGGGAACAATGAATACATTCCAGCCATTTGCAGAGTCTGGTCATTGTCATGGTCACCATCATCCTGAAAGTGTTGCAGCTCAACTCCAGGAGTACAAAAGGGCTCCTGTGTATAAACAGCAGAATTAATAACAAAGAGAACCACTGACCCATGCTTGCTCAAACAGTGAGAATGTATATAAAGTTATTGTTATTTATGAGCATCAACCCTCTCCCTCTTACCCAGCTCCCTTTATCCCCAGTGAAAGAGAACATCTTTAAATTCTAACAACCGCTCTCTGCCCTTTATTGTTACATGGGTTACTTTTCTCTTCACACTGACAAACTTAAGGGAGAAAAAATCCACAGTTTGGATATACAGTCCATTATGGCCCAGCTGTGGCAGCAAGGCAAATCTGCCTGCTCACATCTGGACAGATCAAGGGGCAGAGATGGGGTGAGAAGATTAGCCAAAGTCCTCCACCCAGCAAAGCACTTCCTCCAGCTGGACTCTGCCTTCTAAAGTCTCAGCTTCCCAGAATAGCTGAGTTGGAACACTTGAACCTGTGGGTGACATTCCCAATTCAGATCGTATGACAGGACCACTCCAGATGTGTATAGAGTCTCTGTGTTCAGATGTCACAGAAGGGCAGGAGCAAAATCACTAGTTTAACTGTATGTGAGGTGGCACTGTAAAGAAACTGCCAACATGACCATCCCATGGTATGATTAAGGGAAAGGTTTTTATTGTGCATAAGAGAGAGAAAATATTCAGAGGCATCTGGAAGAGTCCAGAGTAAAGAAAAAAGAAAGCAGACTAGACATGGTCAGGGCTGTATTCGAGAGAAAAGGGAGAATAGCAGAAAGAGAGCATATCGCAATTGGGGGCGGGGAGACTAGTGAGAACAGCGTGTATAGCCAAGGACAGAGGGTATAAAGAGAGCAAGATATGAAGTGAAGAGGGCCAGGATGAGATCATGGACTTTGGGGAAAAATTGTATAACAAGTACTTGTGAGTAGGAGCTAAGGAAGCCTGGAGGCCAGCATGGGCTTTGATATGCAGCCACAGGTACATATCAATGGAACCATATGTCCCTTCTGCCAGAAGTAAGATAAATGACTCCTTCTGGCAGATGGGAACTGGTTTCACAAGTTCCTGAGGAATGCTGGCTTTTATCTCTTCACCAGAAGTCCTCCTATAGCCCAGTTGGAGCTCATTTCTAGACATATGGACAGCCTGAAAGACCTAACATTAACCAGCTAACCCTGGTAGTTATAGCTGAATGCTAACCAAGAGTTGGAAGAGGACAGTTAGCATCAGGAAATAGGTGGACACTGGAGTCACATCTTTATGGTCTTTAAACTTGAGAGATGTAATGAATGTCTTTAAAGGTACTTGAAATTTTATCAAAAATTAATTTTAAGAAAGTGTCTTTTTTTTTGTTTGTTTTTTTTTGTTTTTCGAGACAGGGTTTCTCTGTGTAGCTTTGCGCCTTTCCTGGGACTCACTTGGTAGCCCAGGCTGGCCTCGAACTCACAGAGATCCGCCTGGCTCTGCCTCCCGAGTGCTGGGATTAAAGGCGTGCGCCGCCACCACCGCCCGGCAAGGGTACTGAGACTGAGTCCAGGGTCTCCTGGGGCCTGGTCTCCAGCCCAGTCCTCATTTTCCTTTTGCAGCTGCTTCTCAGTCCTCTAGACACTGCGGCTGCTGACTGTCTTCTATTCCTCTGTGGTAAACAGTGGAGCAGAAAACACACTAGAAATACGTCTTTTTATTCAGTGACTACCTGAAAACCAGAGGCCAACAGCCAAGCCTTTCCCACGGCTTTCTGTTTGTGGTTGATGGCTATGCCACTTGTGAAGCCCCTCTGCTCTCCTTCCTCTGGAGTTGAAACCTACAAATCATGTTTCCAGGTGTCCTGTGTGATGTGGTCTGCCTGTTCCTGGCGCTCTCTGCTCTGCCTTTGATCTGGGCCCACAGGAGTTTTTCCACATCATTAAATAATTTTCTTTATTCTTTGCCTTCACAGGGCAATCACATTCGCACAAGTCATACTACTTAATAGGCAAACGGCCTACCTACCGCTCTGATGTTTATGCCTCAGCTGGAGGACTCACCGAGTGTCTTAATAGAAGAATTAGAGTGTGTGTATTACTAACAGAAGTTTTCATGCATTGCTAACAGCTTGATTTGCTTTTCTTGATTTGTATGTTGTGTGATTCTCATTGAACTTTAGTGTCCTCAGTCAATGCCCTGACTTAGTGTTTGAAAGGTAATGACTGCGCAGTCTCTGTAGCCCTGTCACCTTCTTTTTTAACACTTGTTATTCCTCTTACTTCAATGAATGACCAGTCTATGGAACTAATGTTGCCATGTAGCGGTAAGACACTTCCTATAATTTTAAACTTAAAATGTCAAATATATTTTTGTAACTCCTTGGGACATTCAGTCATTTCTGTTTCTATCAGAACATAAAGTTTTATTTAAAGGAGCACATTATTTTTATCTGTTCTCAGCCACAAAATATGAAATTATGAGTTTCAGAGTTAAAAGTAATAGAAACAGGAAGCTGGGAACAAAAAGCCTGTTGTGTTGCTTATTGAATTGGGAAATATGAGACAGGGATGGATTATCAGGTTCTTTAGAAGGTGGGGGGGTCATAGTACCCACGGGATGGATGAGTACAGCGTGGGAACAGCTACCCCTCATTAAAAGGGAAATATGCATTTTATGTGTACATTGCTTAAAGAGCAGAGGGCACTGGAAAGCAAGTTTGTAATAGGAGTCTTAGTGTTTCTGTCTCTGTTCTTACACATGGTACATTCTATGGAACTTCTTTCTCACTTACAGTGTATTAAGGATAAATGAAATCATGTTTAGGGCATCTCACTATCGTAAGCTAATAGAAGAAAGGGCTGTCTGTGTGTGCATCTCGTCTCAAGTCCACCATCCCTGATTAACTGCTGAGTGAACTCATCAGTCTATTTCCTCAGCAGCCTTTTCCATCCCAGAGCATTCTACTGTTGGCCTGAGCCAAAATTCTTGAAGCTTCCTCTCTGTGTTTTTTTTCTTTCCCTCCTCTTCCCTGACTGCAGCATTTCTACTTAATTCATGTCAGTCACACTGTGAGCACTTTTCCTCCCTCTTCCTGCCATTACCTGGTTCAAGGTGTAAGCCCTAAGTTATTGCCCTGGCCTGACTGGCCTCCTCACTTCTGCCTTGTGGTTCAGCCTTTTCTCAATACAGAATTTTGTTTTTCATTCTGTACAGACTGTTACCACTCACCTCCTTTCCTCCCCACCCCAGTGTGGGGGTGGGGAGGGGTGTTGGTCACAGTGTTGCTGTGATTGTGGGGTCAGGATATGCCCAGGCTAACAAAGCCATCTGTTAAATACTAGTCCAGGGAGGCAATGTCAACTCCAATATCAGTTCCACTCTTTATGAGCGGCTGTTTCCGAAGTGTGAGCAAAGGGACACCACACCCAGAACAAGGAAAAGCTGTTTCTCCTGCTTCACTGCTGCTTTAGAGCATATCTGGAGGGTCCCCAGTGCCCTGCTGCATGGTCACTGCAGAGGGCACCTTTCCTGGAAAACTCTTCTTATTTTTTGAGACATGGTTTTATGTAGCCCAGGCTATCCTGGAGCTAGGGTTTTTCTGATTTTAGGCCCTCACATGCTAAGATTACAAAGTTACATGAGTTACCAGCCCTGGATGATGGAAGATTTTGGTAGGAGAGCTGGAGGGCAGAGGAGGGAGTCCCTGGAGCTTCCTGAAGCCAGCATGTTCCAATAAGTGATTGTATTGGGGCAGAGTCTTGTCAAAGGCATACTTTCTTTTCTGTAACCAATCTGGCTCTGATTGCCAGAGGCCTCTAGTGTTTGCAAGAGGATCTGGCCAGTTCAAGGGGCCAAACTGGCTATGGGCTTGTAACCCAGGAGTCTGGCATTTGGTATTGAACAATGATTAATTGGGAAAAAAAACAGCATTTACTAATGTTGCCCTCCTTGGCACTGCCCTGAAAATTCCCTCTGTTTCAGGCACCACCGCTTGTTTGGATTTGAGTAACTGGCAAGTAAACTTGAGTTTTTATACATTTAGGCTCCCATCATATCAGCATCTTCACTTGAAAATAATTGAACACCAACATTTGCTAAAGAAACACATTACCCTTGGTTTTTCTGTGGAGAATATTTTTCTCTTAGAACATCACAAGCATTCTCCAAGAAAAGCATGACCCCCATCTCATGACTGTGGGTCTGTTTTGTTCTTTGATGTCAGATTTTACTTTTGATAAAGTGTCCTCTCATTAAACGGCCGGGTGTTTGACAGAAACAGGCCCTTTGATGGGTGTCTCTTTCTTGCTTTGAAACAAAGAAAGTTGGTATGTACGTGGCTGGATTTGGAAAATTACAGGTGTTTGAAACCAATTTAAATTATAAAGCCTGTTTTCCATCCTTTGCCCCATGTTATTAGTCCAGTAAATTTAAGCTGTGGTGAGTTGAACCCATAGTGAAAAATGAGGGAAGAATGCCAGGCCAGTAATTTGTGAAAAGAGCACTTTAACTGCCTCTGTGAGAAAAGAATTATCCACCAGGCTTTCACTATCACATACTCCAGAAACAGGAAAACAGGACATATCCCCTGAATTGTAACGCATTTTGGTAGAGAAGATATTTTGATTCTAGATGAGGAAACTGACTGGAGACAGAAACCAAATCTACCTGATGATGCCTCAATCTCAGTGTCCTTTTCCTTTAGTGCTTAGGAAAGAGGATTCCTAATCTTGTCATCCACTTACAGAGTGACCTGAAGTAAGCCAGACCCTTCTCTGCAGTTTGTCTGAGAAAGCAGGGTGAGTTATTGCTAAGAGATGCTCCTGTAAGCCGGTCGGGTCTTCACTAGAACAGCCATGTGCTCCTTATGTCTCCTCCTTCTGATTAATCGAAGAGCACAGGACAAGTGTTCATCCTCTGAGGCAGTTCCATGTGGGTAGATGAAACACAGCTCTCGGCAAGTGAGACAAGAAAAGCTTCTTGTCACTGAAAGATGTTGACAGCATCCTGCATTGGGGGGTGCCTGCTTAGTAGAAGTCCCCTCACAAGTGTGGTAGGTAAGAAAACATTTCTGCCAGCCACACCCATCCATAGGACAAAGTGACTTAGAGCACATCTGACTCCTCTTCTGCCTGCCTCCTCAACCCCAGCAGAGGCAGATCCAGTCATCACTCTGCTGTATTTAAATCCATCCTTGATCCTCAATGAGTCCTTACAAAGGGAAGAATGATTGACTGTTCTCCCCTTCCCTCCATTCCTGAGACACTCTTGTGAACTAAGTTTGTTGACCTTGGATTCTGTGGTTACCCGAGTTTGGATCTGAATGTTCTCCAAAGGTCATGTATTAACGACATGGTCCCTGCCTGAAGTGCTAATGGAACCTAGTTGAGCTTTTAGGTAGGAGGTTAGAGGAAGGAAGTTAGGTCACTAGGGGTGTGCCCACTGGAGCTTTGGCTCCCCTTGCTCTTCTTTTTGCTTTTTGGTCACTCTGATGGGCTTAGACCTTTCAGTGATGGGCTACCTTCCCATAGGACCAAAAGCAGCAATCCAACCAATGATGGACTAAAGCTTCCAAAACTGTGAGTAAAATAAACTTTTTATTTTTTCCATTGATTATCTCTGGGGCATTTTGTTACAGTAGCAAATATCTGACTAACATAATACCACTCCTTGTATCATGGGTCATTGCTATTCTACCAAACAAGCCTAGGCACATGTGACCCACTTCCTGAAGTCTAGGTGTCTGATGAGGTCCTACGGTACTTCTCCAAATTCCTCCTCATTCCTGAGTCCCTTCTGTCTGAGTGAACCCTGACTGTCAATCACATTACAGTCCTAGATGAACCATGCTCAGCAGTTTGTAAATTGTTTAGAGCAAGATCAAGATTTAGATTTAAGAAGGCCATTGTCCCTCAGCTTACTCTGTATCTCTGTGGTCCCTAAAATTAATTTCTTTTACTTGATTTGCTAAGAACAATTCTATCATAGTGTTTAATTTGTCATGTCAAAAGTAATCATTATCTGCCCTACAGTCCTTTTCAGATATAACAATAATTTGTTATTCAGTAACCAAAGTCTGTGAAATCTGCCTTTAAAAAAAATGTGTGTGTGTGTGTGTGTGTGTGTGTGTGTGTGTGTGTGTGTGTGTGCGCGCGCGTACATGTGCGTGAGCTCGTACCTGTGGGCATGATGCATGTGTGTGGAAGTCAGAGGATAGCTTGTAGGAGTCAGTGTGCTTCTTCGACCACATGGATCCTAGCTATCAAACTCAGATTGTCAGGCATGGTGGAGGCACCTTTATTCATGGAGCCGTCTCATTGGCCCCAAATGTTACGTCTTAACTGGCTTCAGTCAGTGAGCATGTATATGTTAGGTGTCTGGTCTCGGATGTTGGGTTTCCGGAGAGTAATGGCCACCTCAAACCATTCCTTGATTCCCTCGAGCAGGACATGTGACAAGGAACAGTGCTGTGTAGACTGTAGGACACCTGGGCTTGTGTTCTTCTGGTGCCCTCTGTTAGATGCCGGAAGGGGTGAGATTTTGTAGACCATGCAGCACCTCATCTGGCTTCCTCCACGGGAAAGCACCTGACCGTTGTTG
This sequence comes from Peromyscus californicus insignis, assembly GCF_007827085.1. Taxonomy (NCBI): domain Eukaryota; kingdom Metazoa; phylum Chordata; class Mammalia; order Rodentia; family Cricetidae; genus Peromyscus; species Peromyscus californicus. The sequence goes on along the minus strand of NW_026294584.1, from coordinate 160,766,771 downwards.
GTGTTCCTGCCCTGACATTTCTACCTACACTTGAAGTTGGCTGTAAAAAAAAGGACAGGCTTTGGAGTCAGTCAGATCTCAGGTGTTTTGTTTTGTTTTGTTGTGGTTAGGATTAAGAGTCTCTCAGGCTGGAGAGATGGCTGGGTGGGTCAAGTGCTTATGAAGACTTGAATTTGAACTCCCAGAATCTACATAAAAGTCCAGCATGGTGGCATGTGCTGGTAACCCCTGTGCCGGGAGGCAGAACTAGGTAGAGCCTGTGGGCTCACTGGACATCCGCATAACCCAAGTATTCAGCTTCAAGTTCCCTGAATGACTGCCTCAAAAGAAGTGAACTGTAGAGAAAGACATCCATTGTGACCTCTGGATTCCACACACGCTCTTACTGGTGAGCACACACTTCCTCACATACACACACACACACACACACACACACACACACACACACACACACAGAGCCGGGGCGGGGGGTGGTGGGGGGTGGGATTCACTATGTAGCCCAGGTTGGACTCCCAAGTGCTGGGATGGCAGGTGTGCACAGCCATGCCTAGCTTTCAGCCTGAGTTTGAAACCTTCACTTCCCACTGGTTGGATTGACAGGTAACTGCCAAAAGCCACATCCTGAAATTTGATGGCAGCTTTCCCCCAGCATATGTTCCTGCCTCTTCCTGTCCTCCACTAATGCGGATTAGCAGGTCACAGAGGGATTTGTAAATTGAGTAGACCCTTAGAAGATGGTTCATCTTGCCACTTCCTTCCAGTCTAACCCTTTCTAAAACAAAAATATGTAGGTTTTACTCCCTGTTTTCATGTTTGCTCAGAACCAAAGCTAGCAATGAAGACAGTCATTTCTGACTCCCCCGTGCCTCCCTAAATTACTGAAATATTTTCATTCTAATTGGGTGAAGATTTATTTAGCAGCATTTTCTACTTTTCTGACTTCTCTGAACTCCTTTTGGGTGCTTGCCTAGCTTAAAGCAAATGAATGCTTTTATACTCATTATCCTGTAAGTTACCTTTGAAGATGTCTGCCTTGATTTTTCTTTAAACATTTAACAACACGTTTAAGTAAAAATCTGACTTTACATTTCCAAGTAAAGTTATAAATTAGCTTATGCTCAGACTACCTTACTCTGAGCACTTCAGCATTCCACCTCATTTAACCCTGCAGTGTAATTGTATAATTGTACACTTGAATGAGATAAGAAGTAGAAATCTCAGGAACCAGTGTTGGCAAGAAAGTTCAGACCATTAATTAAGTACAAATCAAACACAAAGCTTTGTTCAGAAAAAACAACCAAGATTCAAAATCAAAGACCAGAAATCCAAAATGTCGGTTTTGAATGCTGTGATTCAGCCCGCCTTCGGCTCTGTTCATTAGAGAATCTGGCAGTGCCTCTTGGCCAGGAGTCTGGGCTGGGAAAAAGCAGTGTTTAAACTGGCTGAGAGAAGGCGTGGAGTTATGCTCTCTCCTTTTGTCTCAGAGCGAGTATAATCTCTCCATTCGTTTCCCCCTTTATATTTTCACTCTGTGAGCATTTACCAGGAAATCTCAGCACTCAAGAAAGTCAGGAAATGACACCACCAGCCTGAGCCAGGCAGAGTACAGGGCCGCCACACTGGTGTTCAACCCATCCTGCTACGGTTGAACTCGTCCCTCCAATATCAGTCTAGGAGAACCAACAGTAGTCCAACCTGAGATATGGAGTATGCTCATCTCCTAGGAGACTATCCTTGACCCACCTTCTTAGAGCTTTGTCAGGGGTCCTGACTGAGTGTGCAGAGTGAGGAGGGAGGCAACTGTAACCAGCCCCCAGGAATTGGCTTTGAATTTTGTGTTTGTGTGTCTGTGAGCATGTGGAGGCCAAGGAACAAGTTTGACTGTCATTCTTCTGGCAACTCACCTTGGTTTTTGAGACAGGGTCTCTTACTGGCCTAACGTTCATCGAGTAGGTCAGGCAGGCTGTCTAGTGAACCCCAGGGGTCTACTCATTTCCACTCCCCCTGCATTGAGATTACAGGACACTATGACATCTGGCTTTTCACATGGGTGTTAGGATCCAACTCAGGTTCTCATGCTTACAAGGCAAGCATTTTATCAACTAAGCTATCTCTCCAGACCCCATCCTTCTGGTTTTTAGATGCTATGTTTATAGCTTCACTAATCTTAAAATAAGAGGTTTACCAAAGGGCTGAAGCCAAACAGGAAAGCAGTGATCAACACTATGTGGAGACAGGAACATGTTTGGGTGTTCTGGAGCCAGCCTCACCAGCTCCTGTGCCAGACTTCTGATCTTCCTTAAAGCTGCTTTCTCTTCTGTCCCTGCAGCCTTCTCCCTGCTGCCCTGAGCCCGAGTCCCAGCAGGACACATAGGGTGAGAGTGGCAGCTTAGAGAATGAATTCATCTGGTTTTTGTTGACATAACAAAATATCTGAGGCTAACTCCTTTTAAAAGAGGTTTGTTTGGCTTACAGTTTTGAAAGCTCAAAGTCCACACAGCATGACACAGACTTTGGTGAGGGTCCCTCTTTGCCTGTATCATAATCATGGAGGAAGTATGCATATAGCGCTCATTTGTGTGGTCTTCTTCATAAGGTCTAAAGGATTCACTCATGCTAATGACTACATCAAATCTAATCACTTTACAGGACTCTACCTCTGAATGCCATTATCAAGTTAAGTTTTCATACTCTTAATACTTTGAACATGAGCCTTGGGATTAAGTCACGCATGAGCCTGGAGGAACAATCAGTATTCAGAGACTAACATAAAAATTCTAGGCAGGAGCTGTGCCATAGATAGGCAAGCTAGTCACTGCCAGAGAAAAGTAGAGGCTAGAAAGGCTGCTAGGGTAAGAATGTAAACAGCCACCCAGAATGTGACTGTCAGTGGCTTCACTGGGGAATGGATTCAAGGTCCTTTGTGCAGAGCAGATAGACTCTCTGATCCATCTACCTCAGCATGGTCTATTGCAGTCTGGAACAGTGTTCTTGGTTTCTGAAGTAGAGTGCTGAGGGTAAGGTCAGTCTTTCAGCCACCTGACTCAGTCTATTATCTCCATCCATAAAAGCATTACTACACATAACAGCTTTTGTGGTGTTTTGAATGAATCATAGAGTTAGATCTATTAAAATGGAGATCAGAGATTGATTTCTTCTGGACGTTAGCTTTCAAAGAGCTGAAAGTGAAAGTCAACAATCTCTACAAACTAAAACTGAATTAAAAAGATTATTTTCAAGGTACTCAGTATAGATTCAAGGATAATGAGGAGCTGAGAATAGAGAAGGCACTCACTCTGGGCTTTATCTTCAGTGTTTGCTAGTGAGAAATCCCTGACCTGGTACAACAGGATTCTGAGGTGAGTGTTCGTTGTTTGCTATGTGTCCAGGTCCTTGAACTGAAATACCCTTGGCAACCTTAGACTGTTGCCCGAATGAGAATGACAGTGTCCTGATTAACTGTCTGGAATTATCCAAGAAGAGAATCCTAATTAAGGAATTTCTGAGGTCAGGCTGGCCTGTGAGCATGTCTGTGAGGAGTTGTCTTGATTATTAATTGATGTAGGGAGACCCAACTCACTGTAGGTGACACCATTCCCTAGGCAAGTGGTCCTAAACTGCATAAGAAAGCTACCTGAGCATAAGCCTACCTTCTGACCACCAAGCCTCACCCTGGTTCCTGTCTCACTTCTTTGGTTGTGAACCAAGTTCCTTGGATAGAGATAATGGTATGTAGAATAGCAATCAGGCCTGCCTTCAAATTCCTGCCCTGACTTCCTCCAGTGATGGACTGTGACTTGGATGTGTAAGCACAATAAACCCTTTCTTCTTCTAGGTTGCTTTTGGTCAGAGTGTTTAATCACAACAACAGAAAGAAAACTAAAACAGACAGCTTGTAGCTTTTAAACACAGTCAACTGGCTCCTCGTTTTCTTCTTCTTTTTCACATTTTTATTTGGCAATCTGGGGAGATCCTAGAAATATATACATATGTATGTATATGTGCATGATGCATACACACATAACATTCCTCTGTGCCTACCTGATTTGGAAGCCACTAAAATGACATTCATCCCTTTTCGTCTAAGGAGTTTGGTTCCTGTAGGTTATTACTAACAGAAAGAAATCATTTGAGAGAAACTGTTCAAATCGTAGGGAATCTCTCCAAGAAATTTCATTACTCTGCACATGATAGTTAATAAGACAAAGATTTTAATAAAATCCTGGTGACAAATCTTTTACTTTGCATATTTAGAGTATTTGTAGTTCCTGGTAGGGAATTTTATTTATGTTTTTTGATATTATCTTATTCTTTTCTACTTATTAAAAGTAATATAGTACTTTAAATATTTATGGAAGTCATTAAAGATGCAGTATGTGACATGGAAAGTTCTACTTGGTTTCCTTCTTTGTTGTTTATTAGCATGTGTTAATTATACATAATAATGGGTTTCATTACAGCATTTTCATACATTATATAATGTATTTTTAGCACTTTGCCCTCCATTTTCCTTTCCCGGTTCCCTCTACTGATCTTCCCACCTTGTACTCTTCTGTTTTCATGCTTTAAAAAAAAAATTTATCTCATTCAGTTTCCTTATAAGATCCTGGGTGAGTGTTTATTTACAGGAGTAGAGGCTGCTTACCTGTGGCCATACCAGCAATGGAAATGCCTCTTCCTCCCCTAGCAACCATTAGCTGCCTGTAGACCAAGTTCTACTCTGAAGCTTTTGTTTGTTTCTGAAACAGTCTCCCTCTGCAGCACAGGCTAGCCTGGGACTGGCAGCAGTCCTCCTACCTCTGCCTTATGAGTACTGGGATTACAGGGTCTACCACTAAACTAACAACATTCAATATCCTCAAGTGTATTTTAATTAAAACTCTTCAAGCACATCTGTTGCATATAAACACACGGAAGTACAGTTCCATCTACAGTGTCTATTACAACATGTAAATATAAAAAAGCCACTTTTCTTTTTTAAAATTATTTTTATTATTTAAAACTATTTTTAAATTTATGTGTATTTTGATTGTATTCTTCCCCTCCCCCAAGTCTGTCCAGATCTCCTCCTCCTTCCTACCACCCAGCTTTAGTTGTGCCACTCCACTGGAGAAAGTTGATTTCTCTTTCCTAGCAGGTGCAGACAACAGTGCTGTTGTTAACCTTCACCCTAGTGCTAGGTTTACGTTCGTTCATTCATTTTTTAAAAATATACAAAATAAAATATAATAAGATAAAACAAAACTATCACATTAAAGTCAGACAAGACAAACCAACATAAGGAAAAGAGCCCAAGAGAGGGCACAAGAAAAAGAGACCCACTTGCTCACACACTCAGGAATTCTATAGAAACACTAAACCAGAAGCCGTAATATAAGCACAGAGGGCCTGGTGCAGACCCATGCAGGCCCTGTGCTTGCTGCTTCAGTCTCTATGAATTCATATGAGATTTGCTCATGCTGATTAAGAGGGCCTTGTTTTTTTGGTGTCCTCCATCCTCTCTGGATCTTACATTCTTTCTGCCTCCTCTTTCTCCTACGGGGTTCCCAACTCTGTGGAGAGAGATTTTAGTTAATAGAACCATTACAAGTTAATTTTCACTAATTTTAGTTACACAAAGACTAAAAAATATCTTTACAAATACTAAGAAAATTTTTACCTTTACCTTTACCAATTTAGTGAGTTTTCTTTTCTTCTTCTTCTTTTTTTTTCTGTTAGTTTTTTGAGACAGGGTTTCCCTGTGTACCCCTGGCTGTCCTAGAACTCACTCTGTAGACCAGGCTGGCCTCAAACTCACAGACATCCACCTGCCTCTGCCTCCTGAGTGCTGGGATTAAAAGTGTGTGCTACCACCACCCAGCTCATAGTGGTTTTTTAATTTAAAAAGTTTTGCGGCCAGTCCTGGTAGCCATGCCTATGATCTCAGTACTGGGAAGGCTTTGGGAGAAGGATTGTTGTATGTCAAGGCCAACCAGGACTACAGAGAGATTTTGTCTCTAAATAAATTAAATAAATAAATAATAATAAAAGTCCACTTTACCTTAGTTTGAGAGGTACCAGGAACCCTGCAATTCAGCTGACCCTCATGGGCACCCTCAATTTTGCCATCAGAACAGCATCTCTTTTATGCAAAACTTGGCTCCTGCTAGTGACCTTTTGGCTTCTTCTTTAAGAGAGGGTACCACTCAATGCCTGGCTCTGCCCAGCTGCTTTGCCCTCTGTACAGTCCTGAGGCCATGGAAGAGGGGTGGGGACAGACTGAGCAGTAAAGTTCTCAGGCTTCCCAGAGTGGTGGGCAGTGATCACCACCAACTGTGCTCATGTCAGATGTCTCTGGTGACAGGTGTGTATTGGGCACAGATGGGTGTGTGACAAGCCAGCACCTCTAACTGGGTCTTCCTGTGGTCAGTTCAGCTCTAGGATGTCAGTTATCAACTGAGAACCTGAGGGCTCTGGTGACATGCTGTCTGAGGCAGAGTTGAACAGAGATCCACATGTCCTTTCCCTGTTGTGTGTTTCAGAGGCTGGAGCACAAGGAAGTGTTGGCCGGCTTGCTGTTCCTCGTGTTCCCGTTCATTCCAGCCAGCAACCTCTTCTTCAGGGTGGGCTTTGTGGTGGCCGAGAGAGTCCTGTACATGCCTAGGTAATTACCTTCATCTATCACAGGAACCCTGAGAGCTCCAGAGAGATAGTCCTTTGTAAGGCAGTGGATCCTTCTGAGCCCTGCTGTCATCTCCAGCGACCAGGCTTGCTCATGTGCCCTGACTCACAGGCTTAGAGGTACAAGCTTCATAGTGAGACAGGAATTATAGTTTCCAATATTAGGGATATACGCAGCAGTTGCTTACCAAACTGCCATTGTCCAAATATGTTTTATAATTATACTTGTGATATTTCTAAATACTTGTTGATTTACCCAATATTACTATATTCAGTTTATTTTTATCCCTCCCCCCCTTTTAATTTAGAAAGTAGGAATTAAACTTAAAAAAATTATCTTTGGAGAAAATGGTTCAGAAATGACAAAAAATATTTAGCTGTGGCTTCCAGGTCGCTTAGCTTTGCACATCTGCCCTTTGTTTTAGCTTGTTGTGTGCTGTCTTATTCGATGTCATTGTCCCAGGGCCACTTTCCTGGAAATGTCACTGAGTCAGGGGACAGTCTTGTTCTGACATTTGCTAGTTATGTGACCTTGAGCAAGGTACGAAGCTTTTTTACATCAAAGGGAGAAATTGGTGATACACATCTACAATCCCGAGTTTGTGGTCATCCTTGACCAGTGTCAGTCCAAGGGCAGCCAGTGCTACACAAGACAAAACAAACTGCCCTGTGCTGTTGTGTCCTGAACAGGGCTTCAGAGTTCCCAGTTACTTTAGGCTCATCTGATTCGGGTGAAAATAAAACTGCACTATAAAGAAAATGTCAGTATTTCCCAGAGCAAATGCCTGCCTTGGGGAGTCAGCCTGGGTTTGCTTATGTCAGACTCAGCCAAGAGTCTTACACCAGTGTCAGTACCTAGCCTTTGTCCCAAAGATGACCATCCTTTCCTCTCGGAGGCCCTGCCTGGGTACCTTGCAGCACTCCTTCCTATCAACGACTGTTGGACCTTGCCCATGCCACCATTGTGCTCAGCATGGCTACTGGCCCTGCAGAGGGATGGTCTCGGCAGATGCCAAGGCCTCTTGATTAGAGGTTTGTTGTCCTCCTGCCCTTGAGCCATGTTCCTGAGACTGATAGAAGGCCGGGGGACTCCAGCCCTCCCTTGAGTTCTTAGTCTTCATAACCGTAAGTGAGTTGAGCTGATGAGGACGTGAGGTGGAGAGATCTGGCAGCTTTAGTGCAGGGACCCAGAACACAGCAGCACCTTCCACGTCCCTGGCCAGAGGTGAGGACTGCCATGAGGGGACTCTGGCTTCTTGCTGTCTTTCTTCTCCTAAACGAGCACTGGAGGTACGAGGGTCCAGATACTTGAATCCTTTCTGATGAACTGCTTTGGGTTTTCACAATGGAGTTAAGTTATATCTAGTTTCCAGTTTCAACCCATCTCCTGAATGATCTTAGGGTCTCAACTCCTTTTTTTTGTTGTTGAGACAGGGTCTGACTATGTAGCACTGGCTGGCCTAGAACTTAGCATGTAGACCAGGATGGCCTTGAACTCAGAAAAATCTGCCTGGTTCTACTTTCCCAAGTACTGGGGATAAAGGCATGTAGCATCATACCCAGAGAGGGTCTCAGCTCTTGAAGACCTGTTACAATCTTAAGAGTCTTTGTAGATGGATTCCAGGGGCTTATTGAGGCCCAGGAAGGGAAAACCATTAACTCCTGGTTAAAAGAATAGAATATACCTCTGGCCCTCAAGGAGACATAACATTCTGATCTGCTCCAAAGATTACATTACACATTATTGTGTCCTCCCTTTAGACATAATACAGCATTAAAAAAAAAAAAAGTTAATGTAGCTGGGCCTGTCAATCACCTCACCAAGATACCACCCCTCAGAAAGAATGTGACACCTAAAGCCATGGTGAGGAGATGGAAGGAATAATTATCCCTTTAATGAGATAAAGTATTAATCCTTCCCTGAAACTGTAGCCCTGTGCAGTCACTCACAAGAACCCTGACATATAGCTCTGCTAAACTTACCTCTTTTTCTGAGTTACTCAGAGAAGTATAACTTCCCCTTTTCCTTTTTTCTATCCTTCTTCCCTTCCCAAAGCCTGCACACACTTTCACCAGTTGAATCTTTGGCTTTTGAAAATGCTAATTTAGAATGCAAAAAGCTAATTGCACCCTTAAAGGTCAGGTCAGCACCTATAGAAGAATGGATCCAACACATAGTCAATATTGAGCACTTTGGGCTTTCTCACTTTGTCTGAAGCCTCCCACATCTTCTACCATATGACTGCTTTCAAATGACATGATTTTCTCTCTCTTTTCTATTTCCCTCCTTCTGGCAACTGCTGAAATTTAAGGTTGTTTACCCCCTTGTTTTCTTCCAAACTCCAATAAAATTGTTCTCAAGTTTCCTTCCAAGTCCTATGGACTAAGGACCCACAAAAGGAAACTCTGTAACTACAAGAAGGGAGGGAAGGAGAAAGGGAAGAAAAAAGAAAGGAGAAGGCAGAGAAGGAAGGAAGGAAGGAAGGAAGGAAGGAAGGAAGGAAGGAAGGAAGGAAGGAAGGAAGGAAGGAAGGAAAGAAACTTAGCTGTCAGTGTTCCTGGAGAAATTGAGCTTCCTACCCAGTATACATCACAGAGAAATCCAGCCAGCCTCCTAGAAACCTGCCTGGGTCCAGCAGCCTGGAGGAACTGATCTGGCTATGTTACTAGAAAAAGCCGGATTGTGCCCGACTCAGAGTGTGCCCTTTCATCTTCTTCCTTTGTGATTAACAATGCATACGCCGTCACTCAAGCCTTCTGGCTTCTGCTCTCCTTCCAGCCTAACCCAGAAAAGGCCCTTATCTTATTTGCTGCCAGAAATCTTTGGATAAAAGAGAGAGAACTTGGCTATTTGCTTGGCTTCTGGGGTCAAAGTTTTACCATCAAAACACATAGAATAGAATAACATTTTCTTGCTCTGATAAATGTCACTTTTGTGCATGTCGTATTTGTGCAGGCAAGGGAGTCTGGGGCTAAAATCATTCTTTCCATGAAAATTTTCTCTTTTATCCTGACTCCAAGAGAAACATATAATTTTATGGCTATCTTTCTTGCATTTTATATAAAAAAAAACCACACACACACACTGGAAGGGGAAAAAACAAAAACAACTAAACTCTGTAGAATTGATGAAGCAAAAATAGTTGATGAAAGCTCTAGGTAATTTAGAGAAAGCAGTTGAGTATTCACCCTCATGCCAATTGAGATCTTTTCACTCTGGGGGCAGAAAATACACCCCCAGCAGCTGCGGGAGAGCCTATATGAGCAGAAAGGGGGACAGACGCCACAGGAGTCAGAGAAGGCAGAAGTTTAGTGGTATGAGTCTGAGTGGAAGAAAAAGATCACACCACACTCTTAGAGAGTATTCAAATGTGCACTTGTGGGAATGGTTTATATCCAAATCAAAATGGGTGTGAGGGAAGATTGCTTATGTGTTTGTTTCTGAGGTATGTAAATACCAATAAGTACATGACCACATGTATCCACATATTACCTGTCTATCTTACATTGTATGACATTTGCACCATAAAACATCATAGATAAACACAGTACTTGAAGCAAATACTACTGTACAAGTGAGCTTGTAGTTTCAAGAATATTTTTCATGAGTGTTTTTTAAATGCTTGGAATTGTCTTGTTCAAGCAGGACTTTGATAAACTGGGTTATTTATAGCTCTAATCACATGCTTTATCCATGTTCCAAGAGTAATACAGCACTCATGAACACAAAAACACTCTGCATGGCAACATGGCTTCTCCCATTTTACTCAGTTCATGAAACATGCTCACATACACTCTTTCATGCAACCGTTTGAAACCAGTTTGCAAGCAATATTAATCTTGTAATACACACAGTTAAGCCTCCAGGAGGTTAAAGGACTCATCTCTGACCACAGAACTGCTGGATTCTCATGACTGTTTCTGATTCTTGAATCTCTCAAGAGTCCCCTTTCCTTCATCCTGAAGCTCCAGACAGTCTGCACCTAGGACTCCTGCACTCCCTCTACTTGCTAATGGCCTGAGATCTTAGGACACTAGTGCAAAGATAACTGTTTTGACCTGGAACGTATACAAATGTTATAGATTTCCTGCCTACCCCTCTGTTCAGCAGAAACTAACTACCTACTCCTAATATTATTACAGCACAAGAATCTTAATGTTATTATTTATTATTTAATGTACAGTGGGCATAGTACAGCCTAAAATAATGTCCTTTTAGAAAGGAAAGAAATTAAGAGCGTGTGAATTTAAATATTTGGCCCCAAATCAACAAGTGTCAGGGTTGAGATACAGACCAAGGATTTTGTCCAACTTCAGAGACTGGCTTTATTCACCAGGAAAGGCCTCATAAATCTTAGTGCTGTTAGGTGAACTATGAAAGAAAAAGGAAGCACTGTATTGCAAAAAGCCCAAGAGAAAACTATGTCTGTTATCAAAGTGGGAACCGATGACAGTTGCCCTGGTTGTCCTGAAGACACACTGGAAAATGACACAGCAGTCTTTCATAGAGACTCACACATGAAGAGACTGTCCATCCCAGCCCAGGAGCACAGCACCTCATGCGGGGACTGGGGAACTGACCAGCAGTTCCACTGGGATGTTTTTCTTACCAAACAAACTCTCACCTCCAAATACATTCAGTCCTCTGGAGAATTTCCCATCAAGTCTTTGAGATGGAGAAGAAACAAGGCAGAAGTGGAGGATGCTCTTAAGTATTGGCTCACAGCAGCCTGCAGCTTCTGAATAGTCGCCACTGGCTTGGGGCACAAGCGCCACCAGCTCTCAGCTGAGTGTCCCAGGCTTTACTTCTGAACCATCTGGGGATAACACCCAGAAAACTGGAATAAAAGCTTACTGTGAGATAACTTGTGAGAAGAAGCCTCAGCAGAGCAAAATGAAGTCAAAGGACACATTCCTTCAGACCCTTGAGAGAGAGTGCTTAAAAGTGATCCAACTATCCTCATTCTCGCTAATTGGACTCCCAGAGATCCACCCGGGGCCTAGTCATGGATCTCTGCATCCAGATCCCTCAGTAGTTGGATGAGGTTTCTAGCACAACAATTAGGGTGTTTGGCCATCCCATCACCAGAGTAGGTCAGTTCGGGCTGTCTCTCGACCATTGCCAGCAGTCTGTTGTTGATCCAGCTGGGATCTCCCGCTCCCCCAAGCTCTCTTTCCCTCGACCCTCGCCTTTCATTACCCCCACTCATGTCCAGGCTGTTCATGTAGATCTCATTCCATTTCTCTGTCATTGGGTGATCCCCGTGTCTGTCTTGGGGTCTTGTTTTCCAGGTAGCCTCCCTGGTGATGTGAGTAGCAGACAAGACCTACCTGGACTGAGTCTACCAGGTTGACCTCAGTCTGTGGGGAAGGCTTTGCCCTGGAGGAGATGGGAATGGGGGGGGGAGGGTTGGGGGGAAGGTGAGGGGGACGGGAGCGGGGAGAACAAGGGAATCCGTGGCTGATATGTAGAACTGAATTGTATTGCAAAATAAATTAAAAAAAAAAACAAACAAACAAAAAAAAAAAAAAAGAAAAAAAAAGTGATCCAACTAAAGGGTTATGTCCGGCTCGTAGTAATAGTTTTATTTTTAGATAATCTCAGTGGATTGTTGGAGCTTGTTCACATATTAGGTATACTTCAGCTGTGCTTGGTGGTACGGGACTGTGATCCTAGCTACCCGCCCCCAGTCTTTCTTTCTAGTATTGCCACATTAATTAAATCTCTTTCTTCTGCTTTTCACTTACTTAGCTCTTTTAATTGGCTTGTTGAAGATGAGTGGTCAAACCCGACTATGACCCTAAGTCTGATGACTTGATTTTGATTCCTGGAAATCACGTGGTAGAAGGAGAGAACCTACCCCCACAAGAACCTACTCTCTCTCTCTCTCTCTGTTTCTGCCTCTGTCTCTCTGTCTCTGTCTCTCTGTCTCTCTGTCTCTCTCTCTGTCTCTCTCTCTCTCTCTCTCTCTCTCTCTCTCTCTCTCTCTCTCTGTGTCTCAAGACAAAAAGAAGGAAGGGACAGAGGGAGGAAATGAATCCTAGTGATGACTAGAGCTCTTCACTGATGGCTCTGTAGGTTCAGACGCTGTCTGGTGCTAGGCATATAAGGGCTCCTCTGTGTGCTCTGTGTGGAAATCTCTGATCATCAGCCCAGAGGTTCCTTAACCAGAGTAACCAGAGCAAGGTAGTCTCAGGTTCCATCTCCCTGGAGAAAAAAGCATGTAGTTTCTCATTTGCTTGATTTTCCACTTTCTCTGCGAGGCCTCATCCTGCCCCTGGCGATAGAAAGAACATGTTTCTTTTGCGTGCTACTGGGAATGCACTAAAACAGATGTTGAAGGATGAAGTTTCAGAATGGAGGAGTGTGCCACTTGCTGCAGTGTTTGTATCTGAAAGAACTTAATGGTTCCCAAGAAACTGCAAACCCAGCAGAGGGTGCTTTCTGTGGCTTAACATTTCTGAAGCCATGTGTCAATTCAAGGACTTTGGGAAAAACAATTTATCATGTTATTTGATACAAAAATCAATGCCAAATGGTAAGGAGAGGTTCTCCTTCATTCTCACAGAGCAGGGGCCAGCAAATTGTGTGACCCATGAGTCAGGTCTAGCCCTCTACAGTTTACAAATAAATTTTGTTGGAGCACAGACGTGCTCATGCATTTACATGGTGTGTGCTTGCTCTCTCACAAACAGAGTGAAGGAGAGATGACAGAGGCATTGTGGCCTACATAGAGGTGAAGGAACTTACCCTCTACTCTCCAATGGTCTGGATATTTATGTCTGATAAAAGGAATTGACAGTAAATAGATTAACAGGAGTAAAGGCAAACAGATGCATTAATGTTCACGGACAACACATTAACGCAGAAGCTCAGAGAAGGCTAAAGCCTCTGTACTCTCCTCTTAGGAAAGAGGCCAGTGGGGCACAGAGGTGGGTCTAGAAAGGAGATGAGAGACCCAAAGAATGGATGGTGGGCTGACACAGTGCTCTGAGTGTAGACGCTGATACAGTGCTCTGGGTGCAGACGGTGGACTCTAGGTAGAAACCGTGAGCTGACACAGTGCTCTAGGTGTGGACAGTGACAGTGCTCTAGGTGTGGACAGTGACACAGTGCTCTCTGGGTGTGGACAGTGACACAGTGCTCTGGGTGTGGACAGTGGGCTGACAGTGCTCTGGGTGAGGTGATTGGTTTTCAGTCTCTTCTTCTATGGTAAGAGTTTAATCTTTCTCAGTTGATGTCATTTCCCTAAGGAGCTTACAGGCAATTGCATTTCCCCTTGGCTAATCCAGTCTTTAGGTAGATACGGGAACTCAAAGAAAGCCCAGTGTGTTTCTGTGAAAATAGGATTGAGAGACATGAAGAAAGGAGGCTGGGATGGGGAAGGTCAGAGAGGCCTTGAGGCTGCTGCTCCAGTCTAGCAGGTAAATGCAAGGCACTTGGGGAATGTTTTGTGAGTCCCAATATAGAAAACATCGGCACTGTTTACTGCCTAGCCTTTTAGAGAAGGAGTTTGCAAGCCTCTCAATTTTAGCGTTCTGTCAGAGTCTGCATATCTGGCTTGTTGTGTGCTAGCTTTGGGGCTGTCGGTGGGCTCTTGAACTCATCTGAGTTTTTAGTTTCTTCGCTTAGGACATGAATGACACAAGATTTGAAGTTCAAGTTAGAAGACATATGCAGAGTGCTATCCTTGCCCTGCAAATGCTATTGAGAGCTCAGATGATGCTCTTAGCACAGTGCCTGGCACAGAGGAAGTACCTGTGAACACCTGGATATACAAACCGTAATGGTTTCAGACATTGTCCTCATTATTCTTGTCTGCTGACACTGCTGTGCACTGCCAGCAGCTCCTGGGATCCCACCCTCTTCCTTCCTGCTGTTCTGTCACAGGCAGCTCTGGTTTCTACAGCCAGGAAGGTCTCGTGAATACAGAGCTAAGATGAACATAGGTGACATAGTGGGTGGGACAGGATCCAGCCTGTCACATCAAAAACCCTACAGCAGGGCAGCATGTGGGGCAAGGTGCTGGGTCTGAGTTCCTGGGCTAGTCTCACTGGCCCTTTGTGCACTAGATAGAGCCTATGGCTCCTGTAGCTCTGTGAGAAGCCATGGTGCCTAGTCAAATATAGACAGTGCTGGCCGCACAAGATACCCTACCCCCTAGCAATCTTTATGTAGAGGAGAGTAAGCTTGGGAATGCAAATGTCTGCATGGCATATTCTCCATGGATTTCAGGTCTTCACTCACATGTCTGCAGGTTCTTATTTGACCATCCATGTTGAAATACCCATCTTCCCATTGCTTGATTTCTTCATGCAGCATATTATAACACACATGCTCTGTATTTAATCTACTTAATTCATTTACTGTTCTTCCCCGTGTTCTAGGATTATGATTACAGGCTTGTTTTTCACTGATAAGTTCTTGGTGTCTGTAATAGTCTTATATACATAGTATTCAGTAAATTATAATGAATGAGGGCTGGCCCTCAAGTGAGCTTGATCCCCAGCATCCATGGAAAGACAGAGTGTGTGAGTGGCGAAAGGTACTTTCAGAGATGTGATGCTATGCCAAAACTTGGGAAAGCTGGGGCAGAGCCAGTGAGAAAACCTTGCTAGTCCAGCTCAGGAGGCAGCCTGTGGGTGGATTTGGAAAATGGAGGGACCTTAGCTGGTCTGTTGGGAGGCCTTGTAGGTGGCACATCTCTGGTTCTTGATGACTGCTATCCGTCCCAGACATCCTCTAGGCTGCTGGGGTAGGACCTGCAGTGGACCAGGCTCTGAATTCAGACACACCTTGCCACATCTTGTGATGGAGGCATGAGGAAGCCTGGGCCAGAGAATCCCCTCAGATCCCATGTAGGACTTCCATGCCTGATGCTTGGAGCCTGTGGCTTCACATCATTGCTGGAGAAGTATTGAGCCATCCTGTGAGAGCCAGTGCCTTAGACAATTTGTCTGTGACAGGGGAATTCATACTTGTTCCTCTAGCACAGGACAAGCCCGCTTGTCCAAAGAGCATGCTTGGGGAACTACCCATCCATAACGAGCCCCAACCCACAGTGCCGGTCTTAGTCATTGTTCTGTTGCTGTAAAGTGACACCATGACCAAGAAAACTCTTATGAAACAAAGCACTTAATTGGGAGCTTGCTTATAGTTTCAAAGGTTTTGTCCATTACCATCATGGTGGGAAGAGTGGATGCTAAAGCAGTAGCCAAGAGCTACACCCCGAAATGTTTGCAGAGAGAGAGACTAGGCTGGGCATGGGCTTTTGAAACCTCACCCCCGCCCCCCCCCCCCAATGGCATACTTTCTCCAACCTCCTAATCCTTCTAATCCTTTCAAATAGTGCCATTCTCTGGTGACAAAGCATTCAAATACATGAGCCTATGGGGACCATTCTTATTCAAACCACCACAGTGACCTGTAGCACAAATCTTAAAAGGTCTTATTAATAAAAACAAACCCAGAGCCAGGTATTGGGGTGAATGCTGAATGATCAGAGAAGCAGAACAAGCCACAGCCACCTCACCTTGCCTACTCCTCAGCTAATCCTGTTTCCTCAGACTGGAAGCCTTTGAATCCTAAATCCTCATCTGAATGGGTCTCAGCTGAACTGTTGCTCAAAAGTCTAAAAGCTTAACCAGCCAAATGCTTCTAGTTCCTCGTCCTCACGCCTTATATACCTTTCTGCTTTCTGCCATCACTCCCTGGGATTAAAGGCTCACTTTCTGGGATTAAAGGCATGAGTCACCATGCCTGGCTGTATCCTTGAACACACAGAGATCCAGGTAGATCTCTGCCTCTGGAATGTAGGATTAAAGGCATGTGCTACCACTGCCTATCCTCTATGTTTAATATTGTGACTGTTCTGTTCTCTGACCCCAGATAAGTTTATTAGCATGCACAATATTTCAAGGAACACAATACCACCAGAGTGACCTTCTACCCATAGCCACCCCCAGACAGTGACTCACCGACCTACAATGACCTCTTACCCACAGTGACCCTGCTCTTCTGCTGTGTTCCAGCATGGGCTACTGCATTCTCTTCGTGCATGGACTGAACAAGCTCTGCGCTGGGCTGAGCCGGTGTGGAGCCACCTCCCTGATGGCGTCTACTGTGTTGTTGCTACTGCTTTTTTCCTGGAAAACTGTGAAGCAGAATGAAATTTGGTTGTCAAGAGAGTCCTTATTCAGGTATGATTAAGCAGGTAAATGTATATCTCTTCCCACTCTTTCACTGACGACAGATTTATTTCCAAATGAAGTAACATGGGTGTGGTAGTTTGTATTAACCTGGAAAATTGCTTTTAATAAATTTGAAATGAACGATATTAATTTTATTTGGGGGTTTAATTTTAGGTTTTTCAAAGTGATATATAAAATCTGATATAAGCCGGGCGGTGGTGGCGCACGCCTTTAATCCCAGCACTTGGGAGGCAGAGCCAGGCGGATCTCTGTAAGTTCGAGGCCAGCCTGGGCTACCAAGTGAGTCCCAGGAAAGGCGCAAAGCTACACAGAGAAACCCTGTCTCGAAAAACCAAAAAAAAAAAAAAAAAAAAAAAAAAAAAAAAAAAAATCTGATATAAATTCACTCTAAGTGGATTTGTGAGAGTAAGAAGATTCTGGGTCTATGAATTTGGGTGGAAATATCCACTGATGAGCTGGGCTGTAAAAATAGTCACCAAATAAAATCTCCACGCCACATTTCATCACTCAGCCAGGTGCAAGGGGAAGGTGAGCACACAGCAGGAGAGCAAGACAGATGGCAAATCTCTCTGGAATATTCCAGAGCATTGTCATGGTCTGTGATCTCAGTGTTTATCATTGTTTATTTTAAACATTAATTTTAGGTGAGAAAATAAAAGACTTCCGTTTTCTGGTGTTTTTTTTTTTTTCCTCTGTGATGGAATTTTTTTCTGAATACAAGCATTGTTGCTGGGTTGGTATTAGCAGCTCAGGGGTAGTGAGCGCACTTGCCAAGCACACTAGGTTAGATCCCTACATCATTCATATGTGATTGTGTGTATTGATGTGCATAGGTATATATGTTATGTGTATATATACATATATGTGAGTGTGTGTATACATGTTTACAAATATGTAAACACATCTTATATATACATAAACATACATATATGCACATATGTGTATATATGTATGCACATGTACATATGTGCATTGTGTGTTTGTGCATATTTACATAGACATATATCTGTATATGTGTTCATCTATAGCTTCCAGCCTGTCCCAAAGTATGAATATTAGTATTTGTTGTGAAGAAGTGAATGAATGCATGAATGAATGAATAAATAAGGCAAATGCTCACTGGACTCCGCTACTTTTTGAAAATAATTATGTCTGAGGCTGGATATGGTGGTACATGTCTTTAATCCCAGCACTTGGGAGGCAGAGGCAGGCAGATCTCTGAGTTCGAGGCCATCCTGGTCTACAGAGAATTCCAGGACAGCCAGGGCTACACAGTGAAACCCTGTATCAAAAGAGAAAAAAGAAAAGAATGTGTTTAATCTTACTACCCAACAATATAAACATTTTTAATGTAGTTAACTTGGTGTGCCTGTCTGGGTGTCATTTATCAACATGATGTCATTGCAGCCCTGGTTCCTATATAAGGACTGCTGCAGGACAAGACTTCTTTTTGTTTATCAGACGTAATAATGGGTCTCATGTTGACACTCTGTGTGAACATAAGGGCTTTTGACCACAATCACTCTCCATTCAGTCTTTTGTCTCGGGTCCACTGATCACCTTCTTCCAAACTAATACCTGTCTACTTCCATTTCTTTTTTTAAACAAATTTTAAGATATTTATTTTATTTTATTTTATGTGTATCTCTACACACTACTTACATGTCTGGTGCCCATAGAGGCCAGAAGAAGGCATCAGATCCTTGAGAACTGGCGTTACAGATGGTTGTGAGCCATCATGTGGGTGCTGGGAATCAAACACAGGTCCTCTGTAAGAGCAGCCGTGCTCTGAACTGCAGAGCCTCTCCAGCTCCCCCTTTGTGGTGACACCGTGAGTTCCATTAGGACTGTTGACAGCTGAAGGTTTGTTTATAGGGTTGTAAATACTTTATCCAATGCTACACCACTGAAGAGAGAGTCTCTCCCTACCTCCTGGAACTCTCGGGGTTTGCTCCAGCCCTCCTCATTCACTGTGGTCCTTATAGAACACAGGGGCCCCTCCTTCCCCATGCCTCAGGCTGGAAGCATTGAAGTTCAGACACAGAACTTCCTCCTGGTCTCTTGGTCTAATCTTTCTCTCACTTTCAGTGGTTGATTTTTTATGAAACACTTCCCATCCATTCTGCTACTGTGTTGAACACTTTTCCTGGACAAAGCCATACACTGGGAATGGCATCTGCTAATGATGTTTACTGCTTAATCAAAACAACTTACGCCGGGCGGTGGTGGCACACGCCTTTAATCCCAGCACTCGGGAGGCAGAGCCAGGCGGATCTCTGTGAGTTCGAGGCCAGCCTGGACTACCAAGTGAGTTCCAGGAAAGGCGCAAAGCTACACAGAGAAACCCTGTCTCGAAAAACCAAAAAAAAAAAAAAAAAACAAAAAAAAAAAAAACAACTTACATGGTGGGGGTAGGAGGCAGCATTTGCTCCAAGGATAATAAGCTAGAGTTCAAACTCTCTGCAAATAATACCAGTAGTTAAAAAATAAGTGAAAACAGCAACAACAATAAAACTGGAAAGCACACTGATTTTGCATCCCGGACCTTCTGTCCCTTTTGGTGGAAGTGTGTTGGAAGTTGGTTACTAAGATACAACCATCCCACATCTGTGCTGGAAGGGACTTTGGCCTGGGAGGCCTTTGAAGATTGGGTGAATTTTTGTGTCAGGTACAATTAAAATAGCTTATAGTTTAAATTAAACTTTGACTGTGTCTAAGTCCTGGGAGAAGCTAGAGGCTTGTAGAGTCTTTTTTCTTTAAGGCTAGATATGTCTGTGTCTTCATCTGTGAGAAATGATGTTGAGCTCACTTGGACACTTCACTGCCAGCTTCTGAGGTAGGACAGGGTAAGTGACTGAAGGTCACATCTGGAGTTGGGCTTGCTGACTGCATGCAAAGTTCACCTGTTTAATTGCCTGCTTTTGGGCAAATCTTTTAAAGTTCATTGAAAAATGGAGAATAACAGTGTTTATCATCCAAGGTATAATGTAAGAATGAAACAGTACCTGAGAAATACCTCCAACAATGTCCGCCGTGGGGTAAACACTGTGTAAAGTTCTCAGATTGTAACTGTGTTCTGTGTTCTGGGATAACAGAGGAGAAAGACACAGGTTGCCAGAATGAGAGGAAGGAGACTGGGAGAGAAGGACTCCTTGGAGGGTCTGGAAGCCAGCATGGAGCAAACGTTACTGGTAGTCTCTGTCTCAGCATCAGACTAACCAACTTTAGGAATGAGCTTGATCAGGACTCTGGCCTCTCCATCTATAGTGTAGGACACAATAGTTAGCATCTGCCCTGGAATGAATGATGACATAGGTAGGTGGGCACTTGACCCAGTGTTTGGTTGAAGGTGAGTGGTATGCAAACATCACCATCTGTGGTGGCAGTGTGAAACCGTGGACCAAAGCAGGATTCAAAACAGAGAGATCTCTCCTCCTTTCCTTTGCTCTGATGCGCTAGCTGCTATTTGTGATGCTTTAATGTTTTGTCTCTAGTTATGCTATTCAGTAATGTAAACAAAATAAGTTGATGTTCTAAACCCCAGGAGAGATATCTGATGAAGGTGGCTGTTTTGTTGTTGTTTTGTTTTGTTTTGTTTTTTTTTTTAGTATTTCTTTTACTTCTCAAGTCATCTACAAATGAGAGGCATGAGGGAGTCATGTGAAATGCATGTGTTAAAATGCTGAGTGGTAAGAGCTGGAGAGATGGCTCAATGGTTAAGAGTACTAGATGCTTTTCCAGAGGACTTTTGATTCCCAACACCCATATGACAGCTCACAACCATCTGTAACTCCAATTCCAAGGGATCAGATTCCCTCTTCTGGTCTCTGAGGGCACTGCACAGACTACATGAAGGCAAAACACACATACACATAAAAATAAGTCTTAAAAAATAAAACAAAATGCTGAGGGTTGGCACGCTGCTGTAATCTCAGCACTTAGGAGATGTGCACACCCACACTACTTTATTTTTGGTGAACTTTATGGCTCCTCAAGTCTTTCATTGACATGATAAAAATAAACAAGATTACAGTGTTTTAATGAAGGGTATCCAGAGTAAATTCTAGGATCACCCCACCTAACTGGGTTTTCATCTTGAATGCTCTGTCTCAGTTTATTTCTCCCTCTATACTTTCTGTTATCACCATCCTGCTCTCTGCTCCTATGGGTATGAATTCTTATGCACACAGCATTTTTCCTATATGTGGCTTTTATAATGTCTTCTAGGCCTACTCATGTGTCACATATTGCACAATCTCCATTTGTAAAGCTTAATAATATTCTATTGTACATACATGTCACAGCTTCTTTTTTTGTTCATCTATTCATGAGCCTTATGTTAACATATCTTGATTATGGTGAATAAGGGGAAAGCTATTTGATACTGACCCTGACAATGATTTCTTAGATGTCACAATGAAGGGCAAGCACAGGCCAACAAAAGCAAAAATGGAGAAATGGGATTACATGAACCTGCAAGGCTTCTATACCTGAGTGTAATGTTCTTGGGATCAGAAAGCAGGACTGTGAATTGAGAGCTTGGGCTCCATAGAACGGTTGCTTCCAACATGCCCGGAATAAGTACAGTCAAGGGCTTGGTAAGAAAATGGAGCCCTTGCAGATTCTGGGTGGGAATGGAAACCAGTTCAGCCATCCTTAGAAACAGTATAGAAGTTTGGCAAAGGATTGCAAATAGACTCACCGTGTGGTCCGGGGGTGTGTCCCTGAATAAGTCCACAGGAAGTGAGACTGATACTTGGAGTATCTGTGCCCCTGCAACGGGTGGGAAATCTGGCTTCTTTTCTGTCTAGCTGACCTGTCCTTTGGGATGGATGGTCTCTAGCTTCCCATGGCCCCATCAGACCTCTCTACAGTTGCTTGAGCCCCAGCCAGAAGACTTTAAGTGAGGCAAAATAAAAAGAGGCTGTGATTTTGGCAAAATTGGTCCTATTATATTTCCCCAGTGGGTTGTATACAGTGCGTGGAATTTTCCTACTAATATTATCTTCGTGTTTAAACATTAAATGGAAATTTCATCTAAGAGAGGTGATATGGTACAATTAAGTTGCCTACAAAGCAGGTTCTCATCTTGTCATCCTTCCTTGTTCTCATCAACTGTTTCCCTTTCTCCTTTAGTCAAAATAAATCCCTGAAGTTTTCTTTCTGAATAGTCCTCTGCCCTCTCCACTTTGTTGTCAAGAGTGTCCTGCCACCACTTCCCTTTAGGCAAAGGAACAGGCCCCAGACCCAAACACCTTGTACCTGAATCCCCTCCCTGCCACTTACCTGCTGTCTGGTCTTCTTCAAGTCAAATTATGCAGCAGATGCACACAACAAGCTGATTTTCTCCTGGTCCCATCCTTCTTATATTGTCTTCAGAGCTTGGGGATCCCCCTTTAGAGGTCCCCCTGGGCCTATGATCTCAGCTCTAGGCAAGTGTCTAATGGGAAATTCAGCATTGGTATTTAGCCATGTGGACGTGCCAATCACACTCACTGCTGATTGATAATCATTATGTACTTATGGTTGAGAGCAAAGGCGGTGTGATTTTTGTGGACTGAGTCCCCCAACTTCAATTCATATGTTGACACCTTAGCATACCATTTTATTGTATTTGGAATTGGAGTCTGGGAGGGAAATGCTAATGAGTGAAGTCATTAAGATGGGGCCCTGACCTAAGGTCTGTTGCTATTACAGGAAGAGGACATGAGAGCTTATTCACTGGGCACACTGACAAAGAAAGGCCATGGTAGGACACAGCTAAAGAGTAGATGTCTACAGGCCAGGAGCAAGGCCTACCCAGACAGTGAACTGACCATAGAGAGTAGATGTCCACAGGCCAGAAGCAGGGCCTACCCAGACAGTGAACTGACCATAGAGAGTAGATGTCCACAAGCCAGAAGCAGGGCCTACCCAGACAGTGAACTGACCATAGAGAGTAGATGTCCACAGGCCAGAAGCAGGGCCTACCCAGACAGTGAACTGACCAGATACCTGAGTTTAGACTCTAATCACCAGAATTGAGAGAAAGAAATTTCTTGTTTTAGCCACTTAAACTGTGATGTTTCACTATGGCTGGCTGAACAAACTATCATTTGCTTTGTTGTTGTTGTTGGTTTGGTTTGGTTTTTGGTTTTTTGAGACAGGGTTTCTCTCTGTAGCTCTGACTGTCCTGGAACTTGATCTGTAGACCATGCTGGCCTTGAACTCACAGAGACCCACCTGCCTCTGCCTCCCAAGTGCTGGGATCAAAGGCATGCGCCACCACTGCCCAGCTTATCACTTGCTTAAGCAAGGCTTTTGATGCTTCCAAAATCTTCATTTCATTAATTATAGAATAATTATTCCTACAGTAATTCAAGTTAGCATAGACTTGATATGGCAATATTAATTTCGATAAATTTTATCAATAGGGATGTCAGCCTACATTCATCTCTCTGAATGATTCATTTTTTTACCAATCTCAAATTACTGAAAGAAAGGAAGAAAGAAAACAAAAAGAAGGGCTAACTGAATGAAGGAAGGAAAAAAACAAAACTGGAATTGACCTGTAGGTACAGGTTTTCTCTAATGGAAACTGTCATAGATTCTGCTACCTCCCCCTTCTGGCCACACCCAACCTCTGCTCCCTCTCTCCTTCCCACCCTGCTTCCTCCCTCTGTCCTCTGCAATTTCCACAGCAGTTGCCCAGAAGGCTTCCCTGCCTGCAGTCCATTTCCATAAGGCAGCCACTGTGTTCCTTGTCCAGCACTCAATTGTTGGTATCAGTTCTGTCCTTAAAGCCCTGCCCTGACTTCCCCACTGCTTTGCAAATGAAGCCCAGAGTTTTCTGCTCCATTACTAGGCTGTTGCTCTCCTCACTCTGTCTGGTCTCTCGTGATCAGGTACCTCTTATTTCAGCTCTCCTACCCCCAGTGGTCCTGCTCTCATCTCCCTGCATCTTCTAGGCTGCTTGTTGCCCTGATCAAATGCCTGGTGAGAAGCAACTTAAGGGTGGACGGATTTATTTTGGCTCACTGTTTAGGGAAAAAAACCATCATGCCCAGGAAAGCATGGCAGCAGGAGCTAGAGGTGTCCAGTCACATTGCATCTGCCATCAGGAAACAAAGAACAGATGAACAGATAGGAAGTGGATCAGGCTATAAAACCTCACATGTCTCACCACCACTCTTGACCCAGTGACCCACTTCCTCTAGCTGCCTTCCTCCTCCTAAAGGCTCCTCAACCTTCCAGAACAGCAGCACTGTGAGCTCTGAGGGACATTTCACATTCAGACCACATCTGCTTAGTACATGGCACTGCCTCTTCCTCTAGCTGCTAACCCAGCTCTCCTCTTCATCTCCAAAGCCTCAGCTTTGTTGCCTGCTCAGTTCTGTTTCTGTTCTGAGCTAAGCTCCTGGTGATTTGTTGATACCCTACCCACTTTATGAGAGGCTCTTTCACTACCTCTATTTCCTAACTACCCACATGTCCCCACCCCGGTAAGATCCCAAGAACAAGCTCCCTGGCCATTTTATGTTCCAACACCCAGCACAGCACGGTGCTGGGGCAGCACCACATAGATACTGAATGACTGTAGCATTTACTTCTGTAAACTTGTTTTAAGCCACCAGACTTCTGGGATGCTGCCTTTAATGCAGACCATACATTCTAGACCCAGGCACAGAGCAAGGACAGCACTTGTCAGATCTCGCCTCGTGCCTTAAAGGGCGGTTTGGTGATTGGGCTGTGCATTCTCACTTTATGAAATCCATCTCATCTTGCCTTCTTGTACCTTTGTATTGCACACACAAAATCACTGAGGCTGTGTCACTTTCTAGCCATAAATTTAAAAAAGCCTTCACCTGAGGTAGACATGAGAGAGAAGGGCCTGCCTGGGGCTGGGATCCCTCAACAAGGGACAGTGCCTGCCTCACCTTCTGCAGGGTCTGACTTGGCTACCTCCTGTGTCAGATCCTCTGCCCACTGCACCTGAAGGTGGAAGGACAGACTGGTCTGGACAGTCCGAGGTTTTGTGTCCTGGCCGTGTTCTCCCCTTCATGTCTGTAGTTGGGTTCTGCTACATCCCAAATAAAAAGCCTCAGCAAAGCTGACCGACCTTACCAGCCCCAGGTGTGTCTCTAGCAGAGAGAAGGGTCCCGTGCTTCCCTGCAGAGAGCATTCAGTTGTGCACACCTAGCCAAGGCCTTCACTCCTTCCCTATGTAGTCACTTATGTCATTCACAAAATGCAGAAGCCTGTTTGGGATGAAAGCAGAGGACGTTCAAAGGCAGCTTCATAAAGCTGAGAGTAAAATACAAAAGGGTCTGACAACAGTATGATTCTTGTTTTCTTTCTTTTTAATATCCATTGTAGGTCTGGAGTTCAGACTCTGCCCCACAATGCAAAGGTTCATTACAACTATGCCAATTTCCTAAAAGACCAAGGTCGGAACAAGGAAGCCATCTACCACTACAGAACCGCCCTCAAGTAAGCACCACAGAAGGCTTTAAGCTATAACAAGGACTGGTCACGTTACCCTTCTCCTCCCAGGGTGTGAGGGTGGTCATTTCTCTTGACAGTGAACTCACCCTTGGAGGTAGAAAGGCTCTTGAATTCTGAGTCTCTGGGCTCAGTATTCAAGTCTGTCACAAATGGACTCAATGCTGTTTCTCCTTCTGATTGGTGGAAGTATTAAGGCAACTCCATGTAGTTAAAAGGGAGGTTTATTTTGGGGGGGTAACTTACAAGTAAAGGGATAGGTTACAGGGTCCGGGAGAGGTGAAGTGCAGTCCAGCAGTGTTCTCTGGAGAACTCTGCTCAGTCTACCATCCAACATCCAGGCTTACCAGGAACCAAGAGAACTGGCACATCTCGATCTCATCCGGATCTCAGGTCTTAAGGGCTCCTGTCTCGGCCCCGCTTTGTAGGTGTGACAGTTACCAGAAACCTCAATGGGGGTAGTGCTTTCAGGTCAAAGCTGGAACAGCTACCCTCTACACCTTCCATGTTCAACATCTTGTAAAAAAAATAATAATAAAACTGTCATTGCTACACATAACACAGTGGAGTGAAACTCAGCTGGATACAAATATGTAAAACAGAAGTTTCTTGTTAAAAATACACTGGTAAGTTTGGGGAAGAATACTTGTTCTAATGAACTTTTAACAGTGTGTATATTGAAAGCTGTAGACCTCTCTCATCCCTTTTCTATGTATATAGATGCTGGGGGTGGTGCATATGTATGCACATGATATGGATGGAGGATCCACCTCAGATGTCATTCCTTAGGCACTGTACACTATGCTTTGAAACAGTTTCAGTAGCCTAGAAATTGCCAATTAGATGAGACTAATCGGCCATTGAGACCTGCCTCAAAAAGGCCAAAATAAAAAAAGAAGATATATTCCATCACAGGTACACATAAAGTATGCTTTGGCCTTAATGGTAAATGTTTCGTGGTTTCTCATACATTCTTGAGTGGAGGAAATAGGCAGTTAGTCCGTCCAACAGTGTTGGTGCGAGAAAGACTTTCTACACATTTACAAATTCTGTCAGCTCCAAATAGAAAAGTAACGCTGACCCTGATCCACAGCTGGGCCAAGGGTTTATACGAAGTGAAATCCTCTGGCAGATGATTCCACAAAATTATAGTTGCTGGTTTGCTATTTCTGCTTCTTTCCTGTGAAACAACAAAAATAAATATTTGTTTCTAGAAGAAATATACACCCTGAATGGGGGATAACAATCAAAGCTTAAAACCAGTGCTGAAATTAGTGAGTTACTTAATGCTCTCAACCTGGATCCTAGACATTTCTGATTTAAAATCTCATTTTTATATGGACTCCTCTGCCATGGACTTTTGGCAGATAGGAGTGTTTTACTTTCTATTTTAAAATAAGTTGTCACTCTTCGTGTTAGACAAAAAAGGAAAACCCAAGACCATTCATCATCGAGACAGTTGTTTATCTTTGGTGAATAGAAGATTTCCCATACTGCTATTCCTTGGTGGGAATTGCCAAGAGGGACTCAACTCGTCTCCTACCCAATGGCTCTTCTCCTTCAACTCTAGATTATCTCTGTATTTACCACAGCAAGGGAGAGAGTGACTAGGGAAGCAGCAAATTAAAGGCAGTGGGGTCTGGAATCAGTTCCTCAATCCCCCTAACTGCTGAAATGAGCATGTAGACGCCACAGGCAGTGGCATTTACCTACTGTGTTGGCAGGGAGCAGAGAGCAGAGGGGAAGCTGAGCCTGGTGTCAGCCTCAGAGCACATCCAGTGACCTGCTTCCTTCAGTGAGGCCGTACCTCCTAGAAAGTCTCTAAGTTGCTCAAACAGCACCTCCGCCTGAGGACCAGTGTTCCAACGTCTGGGTCTGTGGGGCCATTTCATGTCATGTGCACACCACCTCAGAAACCTGTCCTTAAGTCTTGAACAAATGCCAAGCATGTAAGTGTTGCCGTGAGGGGCAGCTTTCCAGTTCACACTTAATTTTGACACTAAATCCTGAGACTCTCATCTGAGAGAACCAGAAAACATGGGTGTATCTACTGTCTACCTCCCAAGCTTTCTAACTTTCTGTTGTATAGGAATAGATTCCTGCCATTTTGTGGCAGGTAATAGGAGGGAAGCTCAGAGACCTCCCAACAATCCAGCTGTGCTGTTCCCACCTAAGAACTCCCAAGCAATGCCTTCTCCAGTATGTCTAGAAGAAGGAGGTGACCCTGCCTGAACAATGTGCAGGAGATGTAGAGTGGGTACTTGGTGATTTGTGTGTTTATTGACTAGCTGTAAAAGTCAGTTAAAAACAAAATCATAAAACAGGTCTCCTTCCCTCCTCTTCCTCCCTGTTCTCTCCTCCTTCCCCACCCCCCCTTCTCTCCCCAGTCACCTTTTACATTTGATTTTGCAACAGGGTCTCAGTTGCTTAGGCTGATCTTCAAATTGCAATTCTCCTGCTTCAGCCTCCTGAATAGCTGGGATTATAGGTATGCACCACAGCCAGCCTCATGAACACTTCTTAGTATTTTATCTTGCCTTGAAATTTCAAATGTGCATTCATTCACAAGCCTTCTAGTAACAACAACAACAACAAAAAGTCCTTAAGAGCCTGCAGATTCAATTTCACAGTGACGGTGCCCATATTTAGTCATTACAGTTTTGTTGCTTTAGAATAGAACACAAGTTAAAGGTACTTACAGTCATGTGAGTAGACTAGTTGAGATTTTGTCTTATTTTCCTCCAGTCTTTTACAGTTGCTTCACATCTAAATCAGTGACAATTTTTTGAACAAACCCTCTTTTTTTAGTATTTCTAATTTTTATCTACTTTCCTTATGTTTTCTTTCCACACTTATATTTTACCTGTTTGTAAAATATTTCAAGGCAGTGAATACTGTAAATAAAAAACCACCTTTATTAGACACATCTGAGTTTTAGCATTTACTTGGTTTAGAAGCTATCTAGAGATCTGATAGTATAATTAACAGGCTTTTTGAAGTGCAGTCTTACTACAGGTGATAGTTATGGGATCTGCTTTTCACTGTTTAAATCGCTGCATGGTTAAATTCAGGTTGTTAAACTGTGCTGGTCAAGAACTAGCACCTGGAACAGAAACTAAAGTTTGCCTTTGTCTGGTGAATCAGAAAGACTTCTGGCTGAGCAAGGTGATGTACACTTGAAATCCCAGCATGTGAGAGGCAAAGGCATGAGTGCCGCTGGGAGTTCAAAGCCAGCCTGGTCTACATAGTGAGTTCTAGGCCTGCCAGAGAGAGCTACATGGTGAAGAATTGCCCAAATTCTCATTCCCATCCCCAAAGAAAGAAAAAAGGAGAATGGGGTGAGGAAAGGAGGGGGAGATAGAGAGATAGAAAGAGAGATGGAGAAGGGTAGGAGGAGAGAGGGAGGGAGGGAGGAAGGAAAGTTCCATGGAACCTTCATTCACTCAGATGCGTCATCCCCGGACACATTCTATGTGCAGGATTCTATGCTGACAGAGGGACTGCAACCCTCTGCCACTCAGGTAACTCTTTTTACAAGAATGGCTTCATCTTAATCTCACAGTTAAAATTTAGCCACCACAATTCCAACAATGCAGTCAGGTGATATGATGTCCAAACTGAAGGCACTCAGGTGGACATTTTGACCAGGTTTATAGCACCAAGCATGAATTCCCTTTCTGTGGAACAGGACTTAAAGTCAGTCCAAAATGATTGATTATATCCATAACCTTTGTGCACATCTGACCTGGCAGGTGAGGCAGTATTGTTGTATACAGTGCTGTGTTCATCACAGGATAATTCCACTGGTGGGTTTTTCTCCCCCAATAGCCTACACAGCATTTCTGGCACTTAGAAAGCTAGCCTGCAGGGAAGAAGTTTTCAGATCAGTTCCAGCTTGATCTCTCTGTGTCCTACAACCAAAGTGTGTTGTATCTGCAATAGGCTCTTACCATCTAGTTATAGTGGGCAACCAATAGCCTGGGTTTTTTGGTGGGGTGCTCTGGGGTTTCCTGATCAATAACTCATAGGGAGATGTCTTAGTTACTTTTCTGTTGCTATGCTAAGATATAATGACCAAGGCAGCTTATACAAGAAACAACTTTGGGGGTGCTTACAGTTTCAGAGGGTGAGTTCAAGACCATCATATACAGAGCATGGCAGCAGGCAGGTGGGCATGGTGCTGAAGCAGTAGCTGAGAGTTTATACCTTGATCTACAAACACAAGGCAGAAAAAAATCTAACTAGGAAACTGGGAATGGCATGGGCTTTTGAAACCTGAAAGCCCACCCCAGTGACTTACCTCTTCCAATAATGTCACACCTCCTAACCCTTCAAGCATTGAAATATATGAGCCTATGGGGGCCATTCTTATTCAGACCACCACAGGAAGGCTCCCACAATGGACCAGGCTCTTTTCTATTGGATAACTAAATTTTCTCTTGTACAAAAGACATCTCCAGTGTGATGGTTGATCTCCATTGTTGACTGATTGAGGCACACCACTAAGTGTGCCTGTGAGGGTGTTTCCAAGGAGGGAAAACCTACTCTGAACGTAGCTGGGGCCACTCTGTGAGCTGGGGTCTTCAACTGAATGAAAAGGGAACAGGAGGAAGCTGGCTAAGTGCCAGCTTTACCCTTTGGGGCCAGGTACAAGTAAGCAGCCTCCTTTCCCCAGGCTTTCACCCTTCAGTTGCATCTGTCAGGTGTTTTATCACAGGTGCAAGAAAGGGAACTGTTTGATTGGCTAACACACGAGAAAGAATTGAACTGAAATCTATTGCAGTTTGCTTAGTGTATGGACTCGTCAGGAGAACAGGGCCCATTGATGTAGTTCTTTGTATTTCCCTCTTCACGGGATGACTGGAATTCTACAGGGAGATCCCATTAGATTGAGCTAAGTGTCTGTGGGAAAACGAACTACTAGAGGAATGAGTACTGAAGAACCATGGTTGACATTAGAGTCTGAGGAAACCTGAGATGTCTGATTAACTACTGTGCTTGGTGCATCCAGTCTGTCGGCATTAGCTCCATGTAATTCCTTTAAAATTCCGTTTATAAGCTGCTGGAGTTTGGTCATTAAAAATCAGGAGTCAGGAGTGTTTCTAAAAGCTCCTTTACAATCTGTGCTGAGGAAACATTTTTAAATGTCTTTCTTGTGACCATGACACTATCTGCCTTGTGTCTCTGGAAAAAAATTAAAATCTTAATATTGTTTATTAACCAGGTTTAGCCTGGAGGAGATGGTTTCTTTGGCTGGTGTGGCATTTTTATCTGTGAAATTCTAAAGAAATTTTTAATATCACAAGTAGGTGCTTGAAATTATTTTTGTTTTTTCCTGCTGATGAACTAAGAATAAATTACCTTCTTAATCTACATACACATGCGCACACACACGTGTACACACATACACACGCGCACATATATCAGATACACACATGCATGTATGCACATATATGCACATCTGTAGATGTTATTTATTATGTCTCATGTTCATAAAGTTTAAGGAATTAACATTACTTTAGAAAAATACTGAATTTTAGTAAAATTGTGGCCAACTTATCAACTGAGTTTCAAAATGAAAGTGTCATTATTTATCCTCAGGCAGGTTCCGTGCTTTCTGGCTGCCTTTTTCTCCCTGTGTCTCACTTCCGTTTGACTAGCTTGGGTGAGGCTTCCCAGGACATAGTCTTCAGAGGTTTGCATACAGGAAATCCATCCAGAGCACTCTCATAAACTCAGGAAGGAAGCCGAGAGCAGGATGGACAAGGGCGTGGGGATGCACTGAACTGCACCAGGCTCACTGACCCTGAGCACTTCTGCAGCAGGGCTGAACCCTCAGAGTAGTCATGAGCAGACATCAATCTAGACACCCACTTGCCACCAGGCACTACACCCCAGGTGTCTGGTGGAGAGGAGATAGGCCTTGGTTGCACCCACACCTGGCAGCTGGAAACAGTGCCTCCAAACTGAAGGCACGTGCTCCAAACAGCACATACTGCTTCTTTACAGAAGAGGTAACTCTTACCCAAAATGTATGGGACCTTCAATGTTTCAGAGTTCATCACATTTCATCAGAACAGAGTTTTGACTTTGTGTTAATGAGGATGGTGTTGCCACCTACTTCAAACAGATGGCGGATCTCATTATTATTCCTGTAGCAGGCTTAAAATAATGTCCAAATCACTCATCACATAGCATTCAGAGACAAATTCTAACCATAGTCACCACTCCTACTGTTCCTCCTGTCACCGAGACCACGGGCTGGCCTTGAACTTGGAACAAGCCTTCGGCCTTAGCCTCCCCACTACTGAATTATAGTTGCCCGCCACTGTCTTAGTCATGGTTCTATTGCTGTGAAGGGACGTGATGACCAAGGCAATTCTTATAAAAGAAAGCATTTTATTGGGAAATTGCCTAAAATTTTAGAGCATTATTAGTCCGTTATCATCATAGTAGGGAGCATGGTGGCATGCAGGCAGGCCTGGCCCTGGAGCTGAGAGCTTTACATCCTGATCTATAGGCAGAGAAGGAGGGAGGGAGGGAGGGAGGGAGGGAGGGAGGGAGGGAGGGAGACAAAAGGGAAGAGAGAGAAAGATACTGGGCCTGGCACGGGTTTTTGAAACCTCAAAGCCCACCTCTTCAAGGACACACCTCCTCCAATAAGATCACACCTCCTAATCCTTCTAAGCATTCAAATACATGAACCTGAAGAGACCATTCTTATTCAAACCACCACATTTCATTCCCTGGCCTCCATAGGTTGTTACCTGTATCATAATGTAAAATGCATTCAGTCCAACTTCAAAAGACCCCATAATGTATGTCAGTCTTACCATTGTTTAAAGTCTAAGGCCTCTTCAGAGACTCAAAGCATTCTCTTAACTGTAATCCCCCTGTAAAATCAAAATGAAAAAACAGATCACATACTTCCAACATACAGTGGCACAGAATATACATTACCATTCCAAAAGGGAGCATAATGAGGAAATACTGGACCAAAGCAAGACCAAAAACCAGCTGGGCAAACTCCAAACTCTGCATCTCCATGTCTGATGTCAAAGTGCTCTTTAATCTCCAACTCCTTTCAGTTTTGTTGACTGTAATACACTTCTCTCTTCTTAGACTGGTTCCAAACCCAGTCTACAGCTTTTCTTAGGAGGTATCCCACAGCTCTGACATCTCCAACATCTTGGAGTCTGTTACGATTTATTATACAACACTCTCCCCCCCACACCCAGGGTACCCCGCTTGTGCAGGGAAACGTGCTGGGCAGATGCAGTGGCCAGTGATACACAACCCAGACAATGCATCCACATGGAGAGTTTATTATAATAGAGAGATAAAGAGGCAGAGAGACAGAAAGAGAGGAAGGGAAAGAGAGAAGGGGGTGCACACCTCTGAGAGGAAAAGGCTGAAGAAGTGAGAGAAAGGGGCGGAGTTTTTCTTTAAAAGGAGACTTTTACATCAGGACACAGGGTGGCCCCAAGGGGCAGGATCAGAATATTACCAGGGTCTCCAAGGCAATCCAGGCTTCACCTTCATAGCTTCATACAATGGCTGGTCTAGGCCTCCATTCAGGGGCATCCCTGATGCATACCTGGCCTCAGAAGCTTCCCTTAGCCACGAAGGGAGATTCCACAATCTCTCTCTTGTATCCTTGACTCTAAAGCCAGAGTCATGTGGCTAAAGCTGCCAAGTTTTGCTGCTTTCTGGGGCTAGAACATGGCCACCTCATTCAATTACATTTGTGTCAGCTTTCTGTTTCCCTTGCTGCTTAAGCTTTTCTTTAATTCCTTTTTACAAGTTGGAAGCTTAGCTGGGTGGGTTCTTACACTGAGGTCACCACTCCCTTTATTCCATCTAGCATCAGGCCTTCTTTAAACTTTGTATATCCTTGAGCACTAGACTTGTCTCCAACATTACATTTCCATGTGCTCCTTTTCTCTTCAAACTGTGCTTTGTATTTTTCTTTGCTTCTTTTTACTGTAGATCTGCATAATAACGTGACACACACAGTCAATACTAGGCCTGTTAAAGCAAGGCCCTAGTCCCTGGTACCAAGTTCTGTTTTTGTCACTGTTCTATTACTGTGAAGAGACACAGTCACCAAGGCAATTCTTATAAAAGAAAGCATTCAATTTGGGACTTGCTTACAGTTTCATGGTATTAGTCCATTATTATCATACATAGTGGGGAGCATGGTGGTATGCAGGCAGGCATGGCCCTGGAGATGAGGGTTTTTATGTCCTGATCTACAGACAGCAGGAAGAGAGAGAGAGAGACAGAGACAGAGAGACAGACACTGGGCCTGGCATGGGCTTTTGAAACTGCAAAGCACATCCCCATCAAGGCCATGCCTCCTAATCCTACTAAACATTCAAGTGCCTGAGCAGCCTGTAGAGGCCAGGATTAAGGGCATGCACCACCACTGCCCAGCAAGGCCGTTCTTATTCAAACCACCACAACCACCATGCTCAGCTAATATCTGTGTTTTAAACTGCCTAAATTTCGTGAAATTTTTATAAAATCTAACAAATATAGTGTAAAAATTAAAAGACTGCAATAACTATCAATAAAACCTATAGTTTCTAACAAACAGCTGAGATTTACGCCAGGTCTTTGCTCCTTTTCCTGGACCCACACTGCCAGGAGATGGGCTTGTGGTGGGGACACTTAATCAGTCTGTCTGGGCCATTATGTCCAGAAGCTTGTTCAAAACTTACCATCAATGCTTCTGTGAGGTGATCTCCTTCAGATGAGATTCAAGCTTAAATCCAGAGCTTCTGAGTCAGGCAGATGACGCAGCATAGTGTGAGTGAACCTCATTTCAGTGAGCTGAAGGTTCTCACAGAGATTGCCACACCGGAAGACTGCCTCAGGACTCAAACTTAGTTGTTCCTACTGCTTCCACAAGCCAATGAGCCAACTCCTTTAGCAAATTTCTTCTCTGCAAAGATTGTGTTCTTTTTCCCTCTTATTTTGGCATGTATGTATGTGAGTGGTGTTTGAACATGTATGTACACATATGTTTGTACAGGTGTATGTGCACATATGTGTACCAGGTGTAAAGGCCCAAGGATGATGTTTGGAATCTTCCTTAATTGAGGTCTGTGGTGGTTTGGTGAGAATGGTTCCCATAATCTCAGATAGTTGAACATTTGGACCCCAGTTGGTGGAACTGTTTGGGAAGGATTAGAAGGTGTGGCCTTGTTGGAGGAGGTTGTGTCACTGTGGGTGGGCTTTGAGGCTTCAAGAAGATTTTTGTCATTTGATCTCTCTCTCTCTCTCTCTCTCTCTCTCTCTCTCTCTCTCTCTCTCTCTCTCTCTCTCTACCTCCTGGTTGTGTCTCAAGATGTGACCTCTCAGCTACTGCTCCAGCACCATACCTGTCAATCTGCCTCCCTATTATGATGGTCATGTACTCTAACTCTCTGAAACTGTAAGCTCCAAATAAACTCTTCTTCTATAATTTGACTTGGTTGTGGTGTCTCATCATAGAGAAAAGTAACTAAGACAAGGTCCAACTTACTCATTGAGCTAGGACCCCTGGGTTCATCGATACAGCTAGTCTAGCTAGCCAGTTTGCACTGAGGCCTCCCTGTCTCTCCATGCTTACTTGGCACCTATTTGGGTTCTGGAGACCCAAACTCTGATTGTTATACTTGAGCAGCAAGAATTTTATCCACCAGTGTATCTCTACACCTTTACTTCTTTCTTGTTTTGTGCTCAGGATCCTATCACATCTAGTGTTGAAATGATCTGACTTGTAATCCTTTCTTTAAATCTGTTTCTGTAACTGCCTGTCTTAGTTAGGGTTTTTTTTTTTTTGTTTGTTTGTTTTTTTTTGTTTTGTTTTGTTTTTTGGTTTTTCGAGACAGGGTT
This sequence comes from Peromyscus californicus insignis, assembly GCF_007827085.1. Classification (NCBI taxonomy): domain Eukaryota; kingdom Metazoa; phylum Chordata; class Mammalia; order Rodentia; family Cricetidae; genus Peromyscus; species Peromyscus californicus. The sequence continues at coordinate 160,731,536 of NW_026294584.1, read as the reverse complement.
TCTCTATGTAGCTTTGTGCCTTTCCTGGGACTCACTTGGTAGCCCAGGCTGGCCTCGAACTCACAGAGATCCACCTGGCTCTGCCTCCCGAGTGCTGGGATTAAAGGCGTGCGCCACCACCGCCCGGCTTTTAGTTAGGGTTTTTATTGCTGTGAAGAGACACTATGACCACAGCAGCTCTTATAAAGAAAACATTTATTTGAGGTGGCTCGCTTACTGTGTCAGAGGTTCAGTCCATTACCATCATGGCGGGGAGCATGGCAGAGTGCAGGCAGATGTGGTGGTGAAGCTGAAAGTCCTGCATCTTGCAACAGGAAGTCGACTGACACACTGGGTGGTATCCTGAGCATAGGAATCCTCAAAGCCCGCCCACACAGTGACACACTTCCTCCAACAAGGCCACACCCACTCCAACAAAGCCACACCTCCTAGCGGTGCCACTCCCTATGAGATTATGGGGGCCAGTTACATTCAAACTACTATACTGTCCTTCATCTGGCACCTGTTGCTCTGTAAATGTTCTTTAATTGCTCCAATTTTAAACAACCCTGCATATAAGTCTGTCTCTATTTCTTCTTCATCTGCCATGTAGGCTAGTGGGTCTGTTCATTTTTTGCCTCTCAAGTGACACAATCTCCTAGAGAGCCACAGACTCTTCTCTGTGTCCTTCTGCTCCCTCAGACCCTCTTCTTGGGACCCCTGGGGCTGCTTTCTCCAGTGTCACCAGCTGCTTCCCAGCAGATGGGCCTGTGGAATCACCTATTGGAGCATTTGACTTTCCTTATCTTCAAAGTGCACACTCTTCTTTACTTGGTTTGGTTTGAGCATGATGATACATGCTGTTGGTCTCCCTGGTATTTCCTTAGACTCTTCTTCCTTTGAAAAACCCTTCATAAACAGTTCTCCCACTCCTTTCTTCTGCTGGGCTTCCTTCTTTTCTGGGTATTCACTTTGTTTCAGAAAGCTTCCCTTCGCCTCTTTGTGCTGCTCAGCCCTTAGATGTATCTCTGCACTTCCTGTCTTCCCTCTATTGCCTCATGTGCCTGGCAGGCCGCAGGGCATTTCCACATCCTTCCCTCTGGCACTGCACACCCAGTGCTCACCGTCTCTGCAGAGCAGCCTGCCCATTTCCACCGATTCCCTGAGTTCTTTGGCTTTACTTCCTTTCCATGGAACACTGCTGCCACTCTAGTTGGCAGTGTGAGCCTGAGAGGGTGGAGCCTAAAACTGAGGCGGACTAAAGTCTCATGCAATAGCCAACTTTATTCAGAGCGTCGGACCGTTTATATTCTGAGGGAGTTCTGAGGGTTAGGCCAAGTCATATGAGCAAAGTTCACTTGAGTTCAAGTTGTATACAGTCACAGGACAAGGTCACATGAGTTTAGCTTGTACTTGTGCTTGGGAACATCATTCTGGATAATAATGGGTAAGATGACAGGTAATCTGAAGTAAACCCGATCCTACTATTACACCCAGGAGGGGCACGAAAGCACATTCCAAGAACAACCCATGAGGAACAGAGGTTACAAGGCTCTTATTTACTTGGAGTTTTCTCACAAGCTCTCAGAAATCTTCTCACATAGCTTCTTTCATGGACTGTTCTGTCAGAACACTGTTAATCCCACTGGATGAGAACAAGACCATTACCACAATTTTTAAGCCAAATTTGAAGCAGGCTTTATTAAATACTGGTCAGGAATATAGACACTGACCAGTTCTGTACCCAGGATTCCTAGAGAATGGCCCCGAATTATGTTAGTCAGGTACTTGCAAAGATAAAACTCACAAGACTATGTACTTCCTCCCTTCGTCCAATAGGGGCCAAGCATACATCCTGACTTACTTCCTGCCTGCATACCTCCCGCCTATGTGTGATCAAGCACATCCTGTGCAGTTGGGGCAACCAACCTTGTTTATAGAAGTGAAAAACGTGACTTGTTATCCTACATAAACAACAGCCCCCAGCATCACAGGAAGTTATCTGTCCCTGGGCAAGTGGGCCTTACAGGTTAGAGGGATTTGGTTTTTAGATCTCTTAAGCATAGTAATTAAAACTTAACAATGTACTGCTAGCCCTCACAGTACTTTCCTTTCTCTCCCTGCTTTTGCCCCTTCATCAGGCCCAATCCCACCGTCACTGTCACTCCTTGTCCGTCTTCACTATGGAATACCTTAAGGAACACGGAGACCCCAGGCATGTGTTCTCCATGCTCCCCACAGCTCACTGTTTCCGCCTTTTCTGTCTGTTTCCTACTGGCTGGAAGCAAAGGCAGGTTGTCTTGCTGTTCTAGGCCTTTGACAGAGAGCATGGCCCACTGTAGGTGCTTAAGAAATACTTGTAGCCGGGCAGTGGTGGCGCACGCCTTTAATCCCAGCACTCGGGAGGCAGAGCCAGGCGGATCTCTGTGAGTTCGAGGCCAGCCTGGGCTGCCAAGTGAGTTCCAGGAAAGGCGCAAAGCTACACAGAGAAACCCTGTCTCGAAAAAACAAAAAAAAAAAAAAAAAAAAAAAAAAAAAGAAATACTTGTAGAGAGGAAGCCTGTGTAACAACAGTGTATAACTTCTCAGTCACAGGACACTTTGTGACAGCCCCACCACGCTGAGTGTGTTGGGTCGGGGTCTCACAGTAATGGGGGACAGACCACCAAAGTCTCTTAAACTAGAAGCAAACTTTATTCCAGAAAAATTAAAAAAGCAAAACACTGGGGCACAAAAGCTTATCAGCTAGCTGAGACCACAGCCAATGTTGGAATTCTGAGACTGTGGCAATGGAGGCAGGTACTGCCCCCCTTTTATAGTGTAGGCACGGGGTGCATGCTAGGAGTTATGTAAGAACATCAGGTATGGGATGCATGCCAGAAGTCATGTAGAAACAACTATTAAAAGTTAACTTTGGTCCAGGCAGTTGTTGGCTCTAAGGGGCAAAGGGATTAAAAGTTAACCCCTGGCTGTTGACAGAGGAGCTGGCTGTAAAGCAGAGAGCCATTGTTAGCAGCTAACCTTTAGAGCTGATGATTGTCAGTTTTTAATCTCTTAAGCTTATAATTTTATATTTCTGTATTTCTGGACCCGTCAAGTGGTGCTTTTCAGAGCGCTGTGGGCAGTGAGGGCAGATTAGCTCTCCCTGGTACAGGGCTGATCTGGGTATTGCCAGATACTTCCCAGCCTGCCTGCTTCCAGTTGTGTACCAGTGATTATCCCCAACGCTCAAGATGGACATTCAGAATATGTGCCCTCCCCACCCCATGATCTCTTTAGCTGGAAGTTGTTGATTAGGAATACAGACATATCTTCCTGCCCACTGTTGTCTCTGAGTTAGCCCAGCCAGTGTGTGTTCATGCTAAGAAATGCCATTACAGCAAAGACCCAGGGACATGTGAACCTGTCACTCAGAAGGCACACAGGACTTTGAATGACCCCCTGACCTTGGATATGGCTTTAAATTAGTCTAGAATTACATTTAGTGTGGAGCAAACAGGAAAAGCTTTGGAAATGCTGCTGGGCCTGTGAAGATCAATTATTCCTACTGTGAAGAATTGACGATACCTCTATATTCTCAAAATGGAAATGGTTCCTTAGCCTTAGTATCTGAGAGGGCACAGCACAGGAAGAACAGATGTATGGGAGCTGGTTTAAATGTTTGTTCACTGGGCTGGTGATGGAGAAAGAGTAGATGTTATTTTGACTGATAGGAGCAATTCAAAGGCTCCTAGAGGCAACGATGAGGGTGAGTGGTGGTGTGTGTTTCTTCATATGCATGTATGTTCACCCACGCAGGTGAGTGGGGGGCCTGAGGTTGAAGTCAGGCGTCTTTCTCCTCCATTCTCTTCACCTTGGTTTTGTTTGTTTTGTTTTGTTTTTTGAGACAGTCTCTTACTGAACATAGAGCTAGCTCACTGACTGTATCAAGTAGGCAGCCAGTAAGCCTTAGGAACATACCTGTTTCTGCTCTACAAAGACTAAGTTTACAGACATGCACAACCATGTCCAGCTTTTTTTTTTTTTTTTTTTTTTTTTTTTGGTTTTTCGAGACAGGGTTTCTCTGTGTAGCTTTGCGCCTTTCCTGGATCTCACTCTGTAGCCCGGGAGAGCCCCGAGCTCACAGAGATCGGCCTGCCTCTGCCTCCCGAGTGCTTGGACTAAAGGCGTGCCCAGCTTCCATGTCCAGCTTTTACATGAGTATTGGGGAATCCCAACTCAGACTGGCATGCTTGTGTGACAGGGACTTTACTAACTATCTCCCCAGTCTGAGAGTGATGTTTCTGATGTGAGGGAAGGAGAGCCCCAGCCTGGCATGTGATCACCAGGGTCCTGCATTTGACCTCAAAGTACAGTTGTGATGATGGGTGTTTTTATGCCCATCATCTCATTCATTCACACGGAAACTTTATAGAAGCAATTTACTCACACGCATACTCAGCATCATGCTGCTGACATCTGTCCCCTAGTCTAGTATTTTCCCCATGGACCAGTTTCCTGTTCACTCTGCCACTCAATCCAAAGTTCATCACTCTCACCCATTCCTATTGAAAAGGGAAGAGAAGTGTTAGTTCAGTAGATTTCCCACCCTTAGAAGTGAAACCTCTGGAATCAGGACAATACAACCATTTACAAGTGACTCACTTCCTGAGAGCTTGGAGAAAATGTTTTCACTCTGAGGAGCCTCAGCCAAACCCCTGGGTGGAGTCCCTCCACAGCAGCCCTGAGGTCACTGAGGTGAAGGAGGTGAGAGGTCCTGTTCAGCCCCTAAGGCTTTCTTCAAGGGGTCGGGAACTCAGTGCAAAAAAGGTTAAGTGCTGGTTAAGTGCTGGTAATCATTTCATACAGTCAGAGAAGAAAGCAGCAGTGCAGGTTAAGTGCTGGTAATCATTTCATACAGTCAGAAGCCAACTGGGAAGATCACCAGTGTCACCTAGGGCCGCTGGTGACAGGATGATTGAATTGATGGCACAGAAGGAACCAAGCTCTTAAAATATGCAGAATTAACAGTCTGTCCATGCCTGAAGGGAAGTGAAATTGAGCTTCATTTGTAGAGGTAGATTTTCCTAGTCATGTTTTCCTTTATGATATTTTTTTCTCAACTGGAAATAGAAAATAAACAACCAACCTTAGTTAACCTCAAATAAATTTATGTGTGGCATGAAAATCAGACACTTGGTTAGGTGTGTATGGCTCTGGAAGGGAGTTGCAAACTATAACACATAAATCAATGTTATTTGAACAATAAAATTACTGGTAAGGTACTGAAAGGGTAAAACTTACCCTTTTAAACCTTTAAATTTTTAACTTTTAAATTTTAAAATACATGAGTAAAGCAAAATATAATCCCAGACTTTAATCTCAAACAGCTATATCTATGGGCCTTTACAGACAGGGCACAGTGGGCAAGAGTTCTTGAGGAGCAAGGGTGATGACCCACACAAAAAGCCAAGTATGGCTGCTTATGCCTATAACCCCAGAGCACTGTGTGGGTGGAGACTGGATTAGTGGGGCTTCTGGCCACCAGCCTAGCTCCAGGTTTGGCGAGAGACCCTGCCTCAAAGAAATCAGACAGAGAGTGATAGAGCAGGACACTAAGCATCCTCCCTGCACAGACACATGCACACACCTACATGTACACACTTATACACATACAAACCTTACAAACAGAAACTCATAAAGCAGGAGTTCTCTTCTTATGGGCTACTGAGTGTTGTTGACTCTAGCTAGTTCCCAAACAGTGTGTGCTTCTTGAAGAGATAATGGTATAAACTGAGGACATGACCGCTCCAAGGTATGGTTGAGGGGAAGGTTTTTATTGTAAACATGAAGGAGAGTATAGCCAGAGCCATCTGGAGGTGTCCAGGGCAGGGAGAGGAAGTAGCAGACAGAACATGGCCAGCAGAAATGGACTTGTTCACGAGAGAGAGAGAGAGAGAGAGGAAGAACAAGAGAGGGAGACAGAGAATAAGGGTGCAGGAGACCACGGAGGAGGGGCTAAGAGAGCATGTGGCCAAAACAGTAGGGTTATGAGGGAGTGCGACGCTAGGGAAGCGAAGCCCATGAGCTGGAGAGGTTTAGGGTAGGGAATGGATAAGAAGAGCCAAGAAGAGCCAGGGTGTGTTAATCCCACCAGTGGAGAATAAGACCACTACTACAATTTAAAGCCAAATTCGAAGCAAGTTTTAATTAAATATTGGTCAAGTTGATGGACTTTCTGGCCAGATCTATCTCTGGGTTTCTGGAATATAGCCCCAAGTCACAGTTTGCTGGAGCTTAAAAAGGCAAAACTCATGATTCACCACATTTCCCATGGGGTCCAATCAGTGGTAAGCGCACGTCCTGACGTATTTCCTGCCCACATGTGATCGAGCATGTGAGGCACAGATGGGTCAAATGGACTTGCCTTGTTACCTCCCATAAAAAACAGCCTCCAGCATTTCAGGAAGTATCTGTCCTTAGGCAAGAGGCTTGCAGATCAGAGGTGTTTTTGTTTCATGGATCTCATAGGCACTGTAATTAAAACTTAGAATGTAACTTTGGTTCTCACAGATGCCAGCAAGGACTCCTGTTATTTTTATCTAAGTTACTCTATCTACCAAGAAGATTCAGGAGTCAGATATTGGGGTGAGAAACTGCTAGCTCAGAGAAGCCGAGAAGCAACCAACTGACCTTCCTTTTTGGCTGGAGACACAGCAAGAGAGCATCTCTTCTTCTCTAAGTCCCTCCCTACTCCTTTTTGTGGGTCTCCCTATCCATATTTCTGGGTCCTCCACACTCTCTATGACTAATTCTTGTCAACTAGTCGCTGGCTCCACACCTGATCCAAGGTTGATTTTATTAACAGTCTCAGAGTGTCACAGTATGATTAAATAGCCCACACCAGACTCAGTAACAGATAGAGCCTGGTGGCCAGCATGTGCTTGGTATCCTAACAGCACCACAGATAGCCATTTGTGTGGAGTTTATTTTGGACCTAACAGTCATGATGATTTTAAGATGGGGGGCGGGCAAATATTTTGTAGTAAATAAGTATTTTTGAAGCCATCCCCTTACATTTTGCATTGATTTCACTTCCCCCTCTGAGAACTAGTTCCTCTTTGGTCATAATTTAAGTGACTTGCTGTTGTAGGAATCTTAAAGGGGTTTATTAATAAAAACAAACCTGGAGCCAGGTATTGGGGTGAATGCTGGAAGATCAGAGAAACAGAACAGGCCACAGCTTCCTCACCTCGCCAATTCCTCAGCTGATCCCTCTGAGTCCTCATTCAGAATGAATCTCAGCTGAACTGCTTCTCGAAAGCCTGAAAGCTTAACCGACCAAAAGCTTCTAGTTTCTGGTCTTCACACCTTATATACCTTTCTGCTTTCTGCTATCACTCCTGGGATTAAAGGCTCACTTTCTGGGATTAAAGGCATGAGTCACCATGCTTGGCTGTATCCTTGAACACACAGAGATCCAGGTAGATCTCTGCCTCTGGAATGCTAGGATTAAAGGCGTGTGCTACCACTGCCTATCCTCTATGTTTAATATTGTGGCTGTTCTGTTCTGTGACCCCAGATAAGTTTATTAGCGTGCACAATATTTCAGGGAACACAGTAACACCACAACTTGTTCAGAGGAAATAATAAAAATATTCTAAATAGAAGCTCTAATTCATAGCAATTCATTTATTTGCTGAGGGTTGAGTGACTCGTATATTATTTGGGAAAACAAATGGATCAGCAGGAATAATTTGCCTTTTTAACACCTAAGAGAACAAGTGTTTCTGGGGTGTGTGTGTGTGTGTGTGTGTGTGTATGAGAGAGAGAGAGAGAGAGAGAGAGAGAGAGAGAGAGAGAGAGAGAGAGAGAGAGAGAGATCGAGAGAGATCTGCTGCTTTAGCTCATTTTTCCCCAGCCTTCCTTTCCTTGATGGTAAAGCGTTACACAAGGAATTTTTAAATGAGGTGATATATGAGAAAATGCTTCAAAATTTTGCATTAGCAAAATTGCAAATTGCATTTGCATTAGCACATACTGGGGTGAGCATTGTCTTGGCTTTTCTGCATTAAAAGTCAACTCTATGGGTAAATGACAGGTGGAGGAAGTCTTCTAGCCTGCTAAGTATGTCCATTCCAGATTGGTCAGAAAGGGCTGACTGTGTGGTGGTTCTACCATATTGAATGAAAGACTGAACTGACCCCTCCCTCCCTTAATGTATGGATAATTTAGTTTGCTAATACATATGCCACCCTGCTTTTTGTTTCTTTTGAATTTTAGGAAGGCTGGCTTTTACTTCATTGCATGCTAATTTTTGTGTCTGAGCTGTTTTAAGTTCTCAGGATTTTAAGAACCATATCAAGCCCAGTGGAAGGAAAGTGAGGGAGAACGGAGAAAGAGGGTCAAGGTCAAATACAGCTGGTTTTACTCTTTACTTTTTACTCTCTGACTCTGTGGGGGCCCGCCACCCAGCTCCAAATAAATACACAGAGACTTATTCTTACTTATGAATGCCTGGCCTTAGCTTGGCTTGTTTCTACCCAGCTTTTCTTAAATTATCCCATCTATCTTTTGCCTCTGGGATTTTATCTTTCTATATACCTTTCTTTACTTCTTACTCCATCTCTTTCTGTGTGGCTGGCTGGCCCCTGGAGTCCTTTCCTTCTTTTGCTCCTTCTATTTATTCTCTCTGCCTGGCCACCGCACCTATTTCTCTCTCCTGCCTTGCTATTGGCTGTTCAGCTCTTTATTAGACCAATCAGGTATTTTAGGCAGGCAAAGTAACACAGATTCACAAAGTTAAATAAATGCAACATAAAAGAATGCAACACATCTTTGCATCATTAAACAAATGCTCCACATCATAAAAGAATGTAACACATCATTAACTAATATTCCATAACAAGTGATTCTTTTTATGAGGAAACATGTGAGTTCCATCCTTTCTTGGTTGAAGCAGTATTATTAGGTTCTGATCCAAAGATATTTGAAAAGCTCCCTCCCTGAGGGGGGACCCCACACCAGCTGAAAGCACTGAACAGGGTAGCTGTGTGACCTCAACAGAAAGTTCCCACCCAGGGCAGGGAAGATTCTTTGGCAAAGGAGTGTAATCAGCTTCTGAGGGACTGAAATGTGTTTATTGATATAAATTAACATTTTATTTACTCTTGCTGTGTTGGGGTTTATTTACTTACACCTCTGAGTTAAAAGGTTTTGCTTCTTGCTATATTTATTTAGATACCTACAGCTGCAAAAGCACTTGGCCTTTAGATATAACACAGACATCCCATTACAAGGAAACGTTCAGGGTGCATTTGGGCTGTGGTATGCTTGGGATACCTGTTTAGAAGTCTAAGTTTAACACTTTGATTTTCCAGGCTGTACCCACGCCATGCAAGTGCGCTGAACAACCTTGGGACACTGACAAAGGACATGGCAGAAGCAAAGATGTACTACCAGAGGGCACTGCAGCTCCATCCACAGCACAACCGTGCACTCTTCAATCTGGGGAATCTCCTGAAGTAAGGAGAGTGGCTTCTGCTGGCTGGGTGGCCTGGAGAGTTCCAGAGACACTTGTTTCATTGTGCTACCAATGCCTCTTCCTAGCGATGAATAGTTTTCACACTTTCGTTGGCAATTAATTCTATTTCTTGTTAGTTAAAAGCTATATTTCTCAGAATGTCTTTCTGGGATCAGCCCATAGATTGGTTGTCTGTCACAGGGAATGGAGAAGGGTTACAAAGTCAAAGAAACTTAGCATGTGCTGTGTTACAAAGAAGGGGATGCTACAAAGAGCTTTCCTATGCTTCTAGTCCCTTGTGAACCTTTATGAAGGACTCTAGGGGGTACAACCATTCCAAGATGAACATTCCACAATAGACCTCCAGGAAAGCAGAGTTCTCTGAGTGTAAAATGAAGGTCCTGACCAGGATTCATGCTCAGTGTGGATTAAAGTTTAAAAAAAAAAGCCAGGCTTGTTTGGAGTTAGACTAATTCTCAGGAGGGGCTGGAAAGATGGCTCATTGGTTAAAAGCAGGAACTGCTCTTGCAAAGGACCAGAGTTCAGTTCCCAGCCCCCACTTTGAGTAATTCATAACTGCCTGTAACTCCAGCTCCAGGGAATCTGACGCCATCTTCTGGATTCCACAGGCACCCACACATGTGTGAACATACACAGACACATACACATAAATAAAAATAAATCTTAAAAAATAAAATAAAACATATTAAAACACATGAGAAGGGTGAAGTCTAGTTACTGAGACAGCTAACTAGCTGCAGGCAGCACTTTTATTTCACTTTAGAGCCTCTGTGAACACTGTGTCTTTGTGTGAAGTTGTAAGGACTTGAGTTTGAACGTTACTAGAGTGTCTATGTGTGCTTTGTTTGTGGCTCAGTGAGTGGGTAGAAAATCTCACAGATATCTCCTTAGGTAATTAGCTTCTATAGCACTAGTTTCAGAAATCTTTTCAATGAGGTTTTTTTTTTTTCTCCTAAGAAGCTAACCTGAATGGCTGCCTACACAGTAAGACTCCTTGTCAAGAATGCTCTCCAGAGTTCTGTGCTCAAATTGGACAACATAGCTCTGTGGCAGTGGTTCTGTCCTGTTTCCTCCTGCTGGGGACCAAGCTGAAGATGTTAATCTTCCACCCAGTCTGTCTCCACTGACCTCTTCAATAATTACGTCTGAGTTAAAACTATAGGAAAGCATGCTTTAGAATGTAGTGATGGCTGCTTTGCAGCGAGGAAAGCTACAGAGTTACCGGCATAAGGCTTCCCCCTCTCAGTAAATAAGTTATCACCCAGATCAGTAGTATGGCTTTACATCCATGTAAGACTAGAATGGTTTCTGGGGCCTTTTGTTTTTAATGGTGTTCTTCCAATGAGACCTCAGTGTGAGTGGAGAAGAGGAAATGGGGATTCTAAGAAGTGCCATGCATAGGGAGAAGCAGCCATGTCTTAGTGTGAGTCTCAGAATCTAGTGAATGAAAACATGTTAATAGCTAACATTTGTGTAGTACTTTCTAACTAACGTAAGTTATATATACAATCTACTTGTAATATGTGTGTGTGTGTGTATAGCTATACTATGTAATTCTTAAAACAACCTGAGCTGAGAGGGTTACCATCTTCATCTCATTTTACAGATAAGGAACCCAAGGCTCCTCCAAGAGCTATGTGACCCTGACCTAGGCTTGTGACTGACCCAGGACTGAACTCTGCACTTTCCTTGTCTTGTTTATGCTACATTCCTGTTTTTCCTAAATAGTTCCCCAGCTTCAGATTACATAATATAAAGCTGTATAAGAGCCTGCCTTGGCCCTGTGTAGACTTCCTAATAGTCTTTCTGAAGGAAACAGTTCAGTTTATTTTCATTATGTGGAGGTTGCTTGCTGAGTGACAGAGGAAGGTGGTGCAGAAAGCTGCAGGGTTGCTCTGCATGTAGACCAGATCTGAGCTGACCTCTGCTCCCCTAATGGGCTGCTGGGCCAGGAGTAATGAGTAGAAATCAAGAAAAGGGTGAGAATGTTGCAAATGTGGGGTCAAGTGCCAGGATTTATTGTTTCTTCAGCATCTGTGCCCTGATCCTCTCTGGATTCAGCTTTTGAGTTATTGCAGTTTGCTTTATAAAACCATGCTTCTTTCTGTAGTGTAGAATGCAATGCTCACTCTTTGCATATGAGCAGCATAGGTCTGACTGTTCCTAAGAGGCAGCCACTCACCATTCCTATTTAATAAATGAGGACACTATAGTTTGGACCAGAGAAACCTCTGTCTTTTTAATTGAGCAGCCCTGACCACTGCCTCCTAGTGGCTCATGTGGAAAGTGCCAGCCCTCTGTAGAATGGCCACCAACTGCCTGATAGGAACTGTCTGAGAACTGTGTATGCAATGTCAGGAAGTCATATTTTAAAACATATAAAAATTAACTTTAATCATATCTTTAGTTAAACCCTAATATGTCTAAATTATTATTTTAGTGTTTGATTAATATTTAACAATGGTTTAAAATTTTAGCATAAAACATTGAAGATATGAATGAGATGACATGCTTTCTTACACTAAATCTGTGAAATCTAATATATATTTGACACTCACAGCCCATCTCAGAGCAACTATACTTCAAATGTGCAGTAACTACACGTGGAATGGTTTCTCTCTTTGCCAACACTGACTTTTACTAATAACCTTGACTTTGAAGGAAACACAGGTCCTTTGTCCATGCCTGAAAGTCTAAAAATGAGAAGTTTCTCTGTCAGAGAATGCCAGCCAGCTCACTGCACGCTGCTCAGATTCTTGGAATTATATGACCCCTGCTTCAGTAGTAGACTCCAAGGGTTCCCCACCCTGTGTGGTCTCATTTGAGCCATTTCTTGATACTTTGAAACTTCTCAGTTGTGAGTCTGTTCAGCATATTATGGTGGAATACTGAGGAGCAGCCCCTAATTCATATTGATTAATAATGGCTTTTCTTGGGACTTAAAATATCAAAATGGTAAAAGGAAAAAAGGAAAAGAAGCAAGAAAAGCTTGTGATTTTTATGGGCAAAGATTACAGAAGTCCCCAGTGTATCAAGAGGGCACAACAGAATATTTAAGATCAGGGTATGGGGAAACATTTATGTGAACGCATGATTAAAATAGATAATGGTATTTGTTACTAAAATGAAAAACAGAATGTAAGTACTCATGTCATACCTCTCCCAATTGCCGTTAGAGGATGTCCAGAGTGTTTCTCTGAATCTGTGATGAAAACAATGACAGAATGTTCTAGAACGTCCATCAATGGAGCTAGCTGTGTGATAAACTGAATGGCAGTGTGTGTTTTATCTTCTTTAATCAGCTCCTTCAAAATGAAGACCTTCTAATGACTGTGAAGGCATAGAAACATAACTATTATTTTATAAAATCTTCAGTGTTTGGGGCATGCTTCCTCACACCCTCTTCACTGGCCACACAATGTTTTATGAAAGGACATCTGTATGTGCACAAGATGGTAGATCTCTACTTCTCAGCGTTGTTTTCTTTTGAGATGGAGTTTCACTGTGTACATTAGGTTGGCCTTGAACTCATGGCAGTCCTCCTGCCTCAGCCTCCTAGGTGCTGGGATTTCAGTCAAAAACCTTCACTTTTTAACTTCAGCACCAAATGCCAGGTTAGTGGGTAAAGGTGCACTCTCCCTGGCTGCTGCTACCTTGTGAGCACATCAGCTATGAGTGGGCAAGTTATGGTTCTCCCTCTTGGCCTGAAATCCTCCATTCACCACCATAATTACCTATTTGTAGTTAGGTGACTTCTGTCTTTATCTCTAGCCTAATTCCTTATGCCTTTCCCTACTCATGTTAGCCTAACTCATGCCTACCTTTCTGCAGATCTTCTCCGGCTTCCAAAGCCCAGCTCAGTGTCTCATGCTGCCACCTGCATCTTCATCTCTGCACTTCACAGTATTCTCTACACTCTTCCGTCATCCCTGTCTTGAGTACCAGGCAGTAGTTTTCACTGTTCCACAATCTCTGCTGCCATCATTAGTGAACTTTAGTACCTGTCATCCCTAGGTTCTGTTCATCCTCCCCTCCAAGGCTGTTCATCTCCACTGTGCTTGGGTACTTTCCAACATGGCTGTGCCACTAACTTTCTAAGAGTGCAGGTGTTTCCATTCCATAGTTCCTGCATTCTGACCTTTGACCTTTGGCCTCTTACCTCTGCTCATGCACCTTTCCTTTCTCCCACTCTCTTCACTCCTGCTGACCTTTATGAACTGTCATCTTGTAGCCCTTCTCTGTCTCTCTTCTCTAGTTGTTTTCTTTCCAGACTTTCCTGTTATCAGGCCTCCGTGATGAGCGCAGTTCTCCCCTTATACCCTTACTGCTGGCCTGTTGGCAACTTTGTTAGATGCCCTCTATTAAATAGGTCGTATGACATTATTTTGCTCCTTTATCCAATACCTAGTCTTCTTCACCTTCTCTACGGACTTGGGAGCACTTGTGCCCTTTGCATTGGCACCGTGTCCAAATGTTTCAGCATTCAGGATTTACTGCTCACCACTCATTTCCACTCTGCTGTCCTTGGTGAGCCCAGACCCAGCGAATACTGACCAGTTGTCAGTGTGTGAAAGACACCTGCCAGACCACATCGACTAAGGCCCTTCGTAAGGCTTAGTTAACTCTATTCTGGTTCACTGGATATGCCCCATTTCCACTCTCCTCCACTCACAGCCAGTGTCTGTCCAGCAGATTCATCTGGGAAATGAGAACGTGTGCTACGACCCCTAACTGAGAACACAGCAGACCGTTACCGTACTTCTGTGAACACTGACCCCACAACTATGCTCGTACCATGATTCCTGGCTCTTAAATCTTTAGTGAAGTTCTCAGGCTGTGATAAACACAGTCCAGGCCAGAGCAGAGTGCCACAGGAAGCAGTCTTAAAGGAGCCCAGGGCTTTGTTTACATTCTCTGGAAGGACTGTCACTCACTGTCCCTGCACAGATATTTCTAGGAAAAGATAATGTGCCAGGCCTGACTGCCTTGTCAAGTATAAGAGTTTTTAAGAACCTCCAGCCTGCACTCTCCTCTGTGTGCCTTTGCAGTAGAGCTGCTCTGAGCCCCACAGGGCAGGCCCTGAGGGAGGTGGCTTAAGGAAGGAATGGTCCAGTTAAAGTCTAAAGGTAACATGCCAGTCACTGGGGACTTCTTTTGCAGACACGGTCATCCTTTAAGACACCAACACTTCCTTTATCTTGAGTCAGTCCAGCAGGCTTTCTCTTTGGCACAAAACCTCAATTTCGTATTCGGGTTGTTGGAGGAATCAAAAAGCTTTCAAGTTTTAAAATGCTCTTTGTACACTAGAAAGAGAAGCAAGAAGGACAGAAAGAGGAACATGTGTGTGTGTGCTGTGTGTTCTCCCACCTACTTATGGCCTGCAGGCTCCATCCCAGGCAGCACTTGGGGAGGTGAAACTTGGTTTTTAAGGATGCCTTCCCTTCTAAGGGACTCATTGTCAGTTCTGCCAGCTCCTTCCTCTTCTGCCTTCCACAGAATCCAGTCTCCCCAGCCTGTCTGCTGGGTAGCACATGGGCTTTCTGCCCTCACCCTTCCTGTTACCTTCCTCCAATTGACAGGAATGATGGTTGATTCACTCCTTTCTTAGGACTCTGTCTACTTGGAGCAGTTTGGGTACCACCCCCATAACTCTCCTGTCCAGACAAATAATTGACTAGGACAGGATCACATGCCAATGAAGTGCAGAGAGGGCGTTGACATCCAGTGCTTCCTGTGACATCAGGCCATGTCCTTTCTTAAAACGGGTAGCTGCTACCGTGTACTGATCTCTGGTTATTGTGTAACTGCAGGGAACAGTTTTAGCTTGCTGTGGCTTCAACTGTTTGTGTGTAAAGTAGAAATAATTCTAGAAACTGCACTTTTCTTAAGTACTAAATGTAATACATATAAGCACTTAATATAGGACCCAGCACCCAATAAAGATGAACTAGATATTAGCTGTGACTGTAACCTAGGAATGTAGTATTTCATGTCCAATCTGAAGCTTGGCTTCTTGGCACTAATAAGGCAGTCATACTCTACTCATGACACTAGTTAAACAGCTTAGATGACAGTCAGCTGCTGGGGCCCAGATCTCTTCATTTAAGTAGAAGATGGGTCAACAGGTCCCAGAGAGCTCTCTATAAGCATCTGCAGCTTACCTATGACAAGGGCATCTAGTCTCTTAACTGAAGTATAGCTAGAGAGCTGGAAACTCACTTTCTCTTGCTGCTACGGCATTCCACCTTTGCTGAGATGCCACACAGTCAGGGGTTCTGGATCACATCTGACCCATGTTGCTCAGCAACTGAAGCAGAAATGGACAGAAACAGCACTCAGCCCAGTGACTAGCAGGGACACAGTACAATGACTCATCCACTCAGCCTCCAGCTGTGGATAACAACTTGCTAAACCAGGACATTCTCAACTACCTTCTCCTCCAGATCCCAGCGATGGAACTGTGTTTGTGCCCTCTTGAAGTTCCCAGAGGGCTTGGGATGTGCATGTGTTTCCAAGTCATGCTACCTTGGGACTGCTTTTGTACTTGATGTGGTACTGGTTTGGCACTAACCTCAGCCCACCTTCACATATCTGTATGTGCAGGAGCAGGTGGCACCAGAACCTCAGCCCACCTTCACATATCTGTATGTGCAGGAACAGGGTCACAGGAGACAGGTGTCCTGTTGCACAGGCACACTGCAGTGACCTCACAGGGCTGATGCTAAGCACA
The DNA here is from genome assembly GCF_007827085.1 of Peromyscus californicus insignis. Classification (NCBI taxonomy): domain Eukaryota; kingdom Metazoa; phylum Chordata; class Mammalia; order Rodentia; family Cricetidae; genus Peromyscus; species Peromyscus californicus. Next base: position 160,715,304 of record NW_026294584.1, on the reverse strand, counting down.
TCAAGGTCTGCCCCACACCTGTGAAGAGAGACTCAGGACTAAAGCTTCCGAAGTTGTGCTTTGTGTCCACCACCATGTCTCCTGCCCTGTGAATGCTCATGTTTGAGTTTTTCATCACATATGCCTTACTTTCTGTCTGGCAGTGACAGGAGATGAGGTACGACTGTGATCTTGTCCTTGAATTTTAGCTGTCATGAGTAGCTCTTTGTATGTATGTGTCTGTTTCTAGTGAGTGTCTGTATGTGGGTACACATGTGTATGCATGAGCATGAAGGGCAAGGGCGGAGGTCAACCTCTTAGGTTGTCTACTTTGTTTTTTTAAGATGGAGCCTGTCATTGTCCTGGTACTTGCCAAGTAGGTTAGCCTCGCTGGCCAGTGAGCCCCAAAGATCCACCTGTCTCCATCTCCTGAGTGCTGGGAATACAAGTTTGATATCAATCACACTTGCCTGGTAGGGATCAGACTCGGGTCCTCATGTGCAGTAGACTACCAATGGAGCCATCTTGCCAGCCCAGCAGTGTGATCTGAATTGATCAGTTTTCCAATCTTCACTGTTATATAACAAGAATGTGCTTTGTGGGCTGTTGTGCATGAATTTTATAAAAATCAAGCAGAAAAATAAGTGCATACTGCAGCCAGCCAGATGCTTTTACACACTGCTTTGGCCACAGTTCACTCAGGCATCCTGAAGTTACACAGGGCAGTCAGGAGTCCTTCCCATCCTGTGTGGGAAGCAGAGCCCTAGGAGGCCCATGCTTACAAAGACCATCTCCTGAGATGTCTGTAGCTTGAATTTCACACAGCAGTTCTTCTGAAGAACTGGTAATGTCTCCTGCCATAAAAGTAGAACTAAAAATCTTCTTTGTTTATGGGAAACATCAGTTTTGACCCAGTAACAGCAAAGCACAACGATATGCTAACAGGAGCTCAGTAACACAGAGGACCTCCTGTTGCTGCCTCCACCCTTCACTCCATGCTCAGGCTGAGGTTCCTTTTCTTTTTTCTCATTCTTTCTCTCCCTCTTTCCCAAACCCATCCATTCTAGTTTATATTAGCCAACTACTGCTATGGGAGGGGCTGCCCTGGACTGTGGTCCTATATCCAGTATCATATTGAAGAAAGCTGACTGTCCCTCTCCCAGCAGCATTCAAACACCAATAGCTCCTTAGCTGGGGATAAGATTTTTGTGGCCACCCACCACCACCACCACAAACCCTGTGCTGGGATTTTGTCTGACTTGAGCTTGCACAGGTCTTGTGCATACTGACACAATCATTGTGAGTTCGTATATGCACCTATCCTATTGTGTTTGGAAAACACCCTTTCCTTAAACTCATCTACCACCCTCTGGCTCTTACAGCCCTGAGGTTGGGGGGTAGAGTGTGATATAGACATCCCATTCATGGTTGAGAACTCTGAAGTCTCTTATTCTCTATGCATTGACCAGTTATAGGTCTGTGTGTTGATGGCCATTGTGGTAGTTTGAAAGAAAATGGCCTGTGGTGATATATTGTGTACCCTAATAAAATTTACCTGAAGATCAGAGGGTAGAACAAGCCACTAGATTAAACATAGAGGCCAGGCAGTGGTGGCGTACACCTTTAATCCTAGCACTCGGGAGGCAGAGATCTGTCTGGATCTCTGTGAGTTCAAAGCCACCCTGGACTACATGAGATTGACTCAGTCTAGGGGAGAAACAGCCAGGCAGTGGTGGCACACACCTTTAATCCCAGTACTTGGGAATCACATGCCTTTAATTCCAGTACTTGAGATCTCATGCCTTTGCTTGGGAAGCATACATGCCTTTAATCCCAGGAAGTGATGGCTGGGCAGAGAAAGGTATATAAGGCATGAGGACACAGAAACTAGAGGCTTTTTTGGCTGGAGCCTTTCAGATGAGGACTCAGAGAATTTCAGTCAGAGGATTTGTGGAGTTGGTGAGGTGAGACATGGCAGTGGCTTATTCCTTTGTCTCTCTGATCTTTCAGCATTTACCCTAATATCTGGCCCTAGGTTTTTCATTATAATACCATTTTAAGATTTGTGTTATAATGGCCCCCAAAGGAAGTAGCACTATTAGGAGGTATGGCCTTGTTGGAGTGTGTCACTGTAGAGGCAGGCTTTGAGGTCTCCTATGCTTAAGCTACCCATGAGACAGACCCCTTCCTGTTGCCTGCAGGCCCAGATATAGGACTCTCAGTTACTTCTACAGCACCATGTCTACCTGTACACCGCCATGCTTCCCGCCATGATGATAATGGACTAAACCTCTGAAAATGCAAGTCACCCCAATGAAATGTTTTCCTTTATAAGAGTTGCCATGGTCATGGTGTCTCTTCACAGCAATAGAAACTCTAACTAAGACAGCATCTACTATTGAGAAACTCCATTGCTGCTGGTGAGTCACCAGTTCTGTATCTGCTGCTGACACTTTCCAAGTTCACCCCATGTGTCAATTTTTTCCTAACTCAATCAGTTACTTCTGTTGAGATGAATGTGGGACTGTTGAGAAATCGAGAAAATTTTGTAAAATAGCAAATTTAACATATCTCTAATTACTAAAAGAAAATATGTCAAATCCTTAATGCCTCTGCTAAATACCTACCATTGAGATGGCGCCAGGAAAGTGAGCCTATGGGAGTGTTTTTACTTGACACAGAGGAAAGCACAGTAAGAGGGAAGTACCCTGTGAAACCACAGATGTTGAGCTGCAAAAATCTTAACATTCTGAGCAAAATCTAATTTCCACTTGATGTTTTTCTTATGGAATCCATTCTGAGGGTATTGCTGGTTTCAGGAACCCATTCTGAGGAACCTTGGAAATTCCTGGGGTAGGGGCGATTTAAGAGAGTTGAGTCCCACTGCAAAGTTGTAAAAGGTGTGTATTTATGTTTGATGTTTACATGGATAACATGGTGCTAAGCAAGGTACATGTGATTCATAGTTGAGGACACTCTTGTAGAGCTCCTGTAGAGAAAGTGGCAGTGTCCCCTTGTCATTCCTTCTAATCCATCCATCACTGGGGATGACTTTGATGGTTTTTTAATATATGCAGGTCATTGGACTGGGATTAAAAACAACAACAACAAATGATTAGTAAGATTGTCTTAGTCTTAGTCAGTGTTCAATTGCTGGAAAGAAACACCATGACTTCAGCAACTCTTATAAAGGAAACTATTTAATTTGGGGCTGGCTTACAAGTGCAGATGTTTCATCCATTATTGTCATGATGGGAAGCATGGCAACATACAGACAGATATGGTGGTGCAGAAGAGGTTGCTGAGAGTACTACATCTGAATCAGTAGGCAGCATGAAGAAAGAGAGACACTGAGCCTGACTTGAGCACTTGAAACCTCAAAGCCCACCCACAGTGACACACTTCCTCCAACAGGGCTACATCTCCTAATAGTGCCTCTTCCTGGTGACCAAGCATTCAAATCTATTAGCCTGTTGTGTGTGTGTGTGGGGGGGGGGGGTATGTGTGTGGACATTGTTATTCAAACCACCACAAAGATCCAAAGTCCACTTACAGGGGAGCTTAAAATTGAGTAAAGGTCATAGAGCACACACTCTGGGTGTTAGGATCCTTGTGGGTGTTTTTCCTCAAGGGATTTACTGTTGCACTGCTTCGCAGAATTCCCTAGGAGAAGCCCTGATGTCTCTATTTCCTCTGTGTCACTCAGATGGACATTAATGGAGTCCTCGAGGACTTACATTATAGGCTGTGTTAAGTGGTAGTTAATCTCTCTGAGTTCATTTATGAAAGGTCTAAGTTTCCATTTTAGCTGACATGAGTTATTACAAATGAAAGCCACTAACCCATTATTATAAAATTCTTGTAGTTTTTTCCCCCTCTGCTGATTTTGAAGAATTTCCAGCTAAATAATGTCCTGTAGGGACTAATTTTCTGCCTTAATTTTATAAGTCTATATGTTCCCTTAGATTCAAGCAGCATTTCTAAATTCTACTTAGTGAAGACTCTTTGGAGTTCTAACCATAAAATCAGTGGTCAAATTACAGGGTTAAAAAATGCATTTTTGCTTTAAAAAAATATACAAATGGAAGAGTGACTTTTAGTGTGTTTGTGAGAGAACATACATGTGTGAAAACTCACAAGCTCTATAGAGTAGTGCACAACCTTCATGAACTCTTGTTGACCAAGTGAATCAACAAGAATTATAACTTTCATCTTTAAGGCCCCAGTTCAAGGATGAGTCCTTGAAGGACTGGGCTATTAACCCCCTGCTATCAAAGTCTGGAGCATGCATGCAGGAGAGCCAATTAGGAGCTAACCAGATCACAGTGAGGAGAAGAGGTAGACAGCATCTGCCTTTGCTGGTTAGCTTAATTAACTTGATAAAAATTAGAGTCACTCAGGGGGAAGGAACCTTAATTTAGGAAGTGCCATCATCTGACTCACCTGTGGGCATATTTGTGGGGTATTTTCTTGATTATTGATTGATGTGGGAGTTCTAGAACATGGCCACTTCATGCGAATACATTTTTCACCAGCTTTCTGTTTTCAATGGTTTCCTTCACTGTCTAAGCTTAGCTGTCCTGGAACTTGATCTGTAGACCAGTCTGACCTCAAACACAGAGATCTGCCTGCCTCTGTTTTCTCTGAGTGCTGGGATTAAAGGCATGCACCATCAAGCTTTACTTTAATTCCTTTTCACAAGCTGAAAGCTTAGCTGGGTGGGGTCTTGCCATGAGGTCACCACTCCCTTTATTCTATTTAGCATCAGGCTTTTCTTTAAACTTTTCCTGGTTTCCCTTTTCTCCTCAAACTGTACATTTTGTATTTTTCCTTTCTCAGCTTGCTCCTTTTCCTTATAGATCTGCATAAGACTGGCCACTAGCAACACAGTCTATACTAGGCTCTCTGGAAATCTCCTATGCCAATGCTGTTAATCCATAACTCTTCAATTTAGCCTTAGGCATATTTTTTTTAATAAGGGCAAAAAGCAGCCACATTCTTTGACAAAATATCACAAGAATGGTCTTTAGGTCACACACTAATATTCTTCTCCCCTGAAACCTCATAAGTAAGGCTCTCCCCAGTTCAAATCACCCTCAGCAACACTGTCTCCCAAGTTCCTACTAGTATGGTGCATTAAGCCCCATTTAAAGCACTTAACTGTTTTCCTAATCCAAAGTCCCAAAGTCTACATTCTTCCAAACAAAAGCAGAGTTAGGCCCATCATACCAATACCCCACTCTTAGTACCAACTTCTGTCTTAGTTAAGGTTTCTTTCTTTTTTTTTTCTTTTTGGTTTTGTGGGGGCTTCTTTGTTGTTGTTTTTGTTTTTGTTTGAGACAGGGTTTCTCTGTGTAACAGCCTAGCTGTCTAGGAACTCTCTTTGTAGACGAGGCTGACCTTGAACTCACAGAGAACTGCCTGCCTCTGCTTCCTGGAATGCTGGGATTAAAGGAGTGCACCACCACCACCCAGCTCTTTTTGGTTTTTTGAGACAGAGTTTCTCTGTGTAACAGCCTTAGCTGTTCTGGAACTCATTTTGTAGACCAGGCTGGCCTTGAACTCAGAGAGATCTGCCTGCTTCTGTCTCCCCAATGCTGGGATTAAAGGTGTGCACCACCATGTCTGGCTTTAGTTAGATTTTCTGTTTGCTGTAAAGAGACACCATGACTACAGCAACTCTTATAAAGAAAAACATTTAATTGGTGCTGGCTCATAGTTTCAGAGATTTAGTCCATTATCATCATGGCAGGAAGCATGGCAGTGTGCAGGCAGACATGGTCCTGGAGAAGGAGTTGAGAGTTCTACATCTGGATCAGCAGGTAGCAGGAAGAGAGAGACACTGGGCCTGGCTTGAGCATTTGAAACCCCAAATCCTACCCCCCCAGTGACACACTTCTTCCAACAAGCCATACCTACTCCAACAAAGCCATACATCAAATAATGCCACTCTCTATGATCCTATGGAGGCCATTGTCATTGAAACCACATCTACCAAATTGAATCCTTAACTCCAAGGACTTTTAAAACTGTGACTTTTTACTCCCAAGTCTATGATAGGAATCTACCTTCTAGGTGAAACTGACTGGTAACAAGCTGCTTCAGTCACTGAAGCATTGAAACTACATTCTACAGACCCTGGACCTGCGGAGGGGTAGGAGAGAAGGCCTGGTATTAGGAATGAATGACCTTGATCCTTGCAGCCCTTGAGTACACATGGCATAGGTATGCTGAGATCTCAGTGCCCACATAGATCACCTGGGAGGTATGGATGAGGCCTGAGTTTCTATATTTTCAGCAAGCTGCCAGGTGACATTCACTCTAGTGCATGAATCACACTCTGAATAGAAAGCTCTTGGGGATGAGGGTAGACTTCTGAGAAGAGATTTAGACCTCCACACAGCCTAGCATAACATGTATATATACCGATACAGTAAAATCCAGAACGAACCACCCAATCTTAGCTAAAAGAAATGAACAAACAAACAAAAAACCAAAAAGATGAATAAGATCCAAGACAAAGGCCACAGAGAGCACACACTCAGAGTGTTAGGACCCTAGTGTCTTATTTTAAAGTGGTCTCCTGCGGGAATTGTAGATGTAACCAACCGTCTTATTAAATAAGAAACACAGAACCAATGCAAAGAAGAAAGCCAAGAGAGCAGAGCTAAGAGCCTTAGCCGCCTGCTGCAGCTAGCCTCTTCAGCCAAGAGACCTCTCCAAAAGAGACCTACTTTCTGTCTGTTTGTCTTTATATAGACTTTTTGTTCTGCCTTCTCATTGGTTGTAAACCCAACCACATGACTGCCTCATCACTGCCTGTCTGTACAGACCTCCAGGTCTTCTATAGTTGGTATTGAGATTAAAGGCATGTGTCTCTAATGCTGGCTGTATCCATGAACATACAGAGATCTACCTAGCTCTGCCTACCAAGTTCTGGGATTAAAGGTGTGCACCACCAACGCCCAACTTTTGCTATGACTCTAATAGCTCTGACCCCCAGGCAACTTCATTTATTAACATACAATTAAAATCACATTTCAGTACAAATAAAATATCACCATAGGGAATCTTTCCTCAAGGGATTTGATTTCAAGGGTGGCCTGGCATACAGAGTTAGATCTTATCCCAAAGAAAATGAAGCGGTCATGTTACAATGGAGAAGCATTTGGAAGAGGATGTGAACATAACTAGAGCCATTTGACTCTCCTGCATGTGAAATTTTAAATTAGAAAGATGAGTATAGTATCTATCATATGGGGCCACTGTAAGAACTGAACTCATAATGCTATGAGAATTTATGAGAATGCCCGGTACACAGTTAATACCAAGTTGAGTTGTGAAAACACATGCACCAGACTTTGTATTGGTCCCTGATGGGAAAAGGTGCCCCCAAGGACTAGACCTAGATCCTTGAGGCCATGGACTGTCTGTGGTTCCAGAGATCCTGTTCTTCATACTACATTGTATTTATTACATTTATAATATCTGGCATTTAACATCAGTGTCTGTGGAAGTTGTTTCAGTAACAAAGTTATTACTGCCTAAGTGTGAGTTTTTTTGGCTTCAAAGACAGAGAGATCCAGGGACCAAACCAACAGGAAACAGGTCTTTCACCCAAGGTTAGGACTTGCAGATTGCCAGACTTCAAGTCCCAGAGAAGACTGAATAATAAAAGTTGAGACAGTGAGGATATAACAGCGCATTGACTATCCTTTTTCAGCCAGTGGTCACAGTGTTTTCTAATTTCATAAATTGTATGTGACATTTTCTTCCTTGGATATAAACCATAGATGGATGTTTTGGGCCAGTAGTCACCATTAAGAATTCAGCTTGTGAAGCTCAGTAGTTAAAAATACTGGTTGCTCTGCCAGAGGATCTGAGTGCCCAGCACCCATGTTGAATGGTTCATAACACCTGTAACTCCAGCTCCAGGGCATCCAGTGCCCTCTTCTGGACTCTGTAGGTACCTGCACATGGTGATACACATTTATAAACATAAAAATACTTTTTAAAAAGGGTTTTGGCTTGTGGTGCTGTTAGAAAGGACACAGACCATCTTCACATCTTTATACTCGGTCCAAGCCAACAGGTGACGTGCCCAGAGTGCTGCCCTGAGGTCAGTGTTTCTTGTTAACAGACTTGAAGACTCTTCAGGAGAACTCCCCAACACAGCAGGGCAGGTGTGCTCGCTCACTAAGACCAAATCCTGACAAGCAGAAATTTAAGAGAGGAAGGGCTTCTTCAGGTTCCCAATTATAACAGGTTATATAGCCCATCTTGGTTAGGGAAGGCATGGCCTTAGGAGTGTGAGGTGACATTGTATCCACAGTTAAGAAGCAGTAAAAAGGACAGGAAGTAGTCTGGTCTGTAAAACCTCAGGGCCTGCCCCCCCCCCCCCCCCCCCGCCCCACCCCCCACCTCCACCCCCACCCCCACCCCCACCCACCCACCCACCCCCACCCCCACCCCCACCCCCCCCCCCCCCCCGTGATCTATGCCCCGCCCCCATCCTCCACCCTGGCTCCAAGACCCACAGCCTTCCATAACAGCACCTGGTGGGGACCAAGTGATGTTCTGATACATGAGCCTGTGGGGGCAGACCACATTCAAACCACAGCAGCAGGAGGCAGGGGCCTTCACAGTGCCTTCCAGTGAGAATCCAGACATGAGAAGAGATTTAGACCTCGGCACAGCCTGGCATAACAAGTATATATACCGATACAGTAAAATCCAGAATGAACCACCCAATCTTTGCTAAAAGAAATGAACATTTGAAGTCTGAGCAGAGGACTAAAGTGCTAATGAAAGATGTCCTTCCCATGCCGTCTGCAGGTCCCAGGAGAAAACAGAAGAAGCCATCATGCTGCTGAAGGAATCCATTAAGTATGGTCCAGATTTTGCTGATGCCTACTCGAGCTTGGCTTCTCTCCTGGCTGAGCAGGTAATTGTTTCCATTTAATTTCACAAGCATTTCTTTAAATGATACCGCCAAGTGCATCTGCCAATATCATCACAGGTTTTCAATTTTATTTATTTATGTACTTTCTAGGTATGAGTACTCTGTCTGCATGCATGAAAGAGAGAGTTTCAGATCCCATTACAGATGGTTGTGAGCCACCATGTGGTTGCTGGGAATTGAACTCAGAATCTTTGGAAGGGCAGCCAGTGCTCTTAACCTCTGAGCCATCTCTCCAGCCCTTCATCGCAGGTTTTTATAGAAATGACATAACTAATAATTGGTAGCTCCAGTCAAACACTGGGTCTTACGTCAGCTAAGGTGCACTTGACTAACACAGAAGTCTAGTTTTCTCGATGTATAAGGAACAAACTGAGATGCCTTGCAGCAGCTTCTTGGCTTAAACATAAGGGATAATTTGATCCCACACATCACTTACTGAAGGTAAAATCTGCATTTTAAACATTTCAAAAGTTCCAACAAGTAGCAAAATTAGAATAGACTATGAATATTCAAGTGACAGAAATTATAAACTTAGTTTTTATGCTTTATACAGCCATTTGCAGAACCTTCCTCAGACACAGAAATCTGTAGATTGGATTTGCGGGTCCCAAATATAAAATGGCATTATAGGTGAATAACTCTTGTGTGTATTTTTTTAATTACTTAAACTTAGTGCAGTGTACACTAGCCATGCAAATAACTGCTATGCTGCATTGATTAGGGATAAAGACAAGAAACTTCAGTAGAGACACAGTGTTTTCTAATTGTTTCTTTGTGTGCGTGCGTACGTGCATGTGTGAGTGCGTGCATGTGTGTGTGTGTGTGTGTGTGTGTGTATACCAGGTCCAGAAGAGGATATCCAATGACTTCCTCTGTTACCTCCTGCCTTATTCCTTTGAGATAGGGTCTCTCACTGAACCTGAAGTTTACTCTTTTGGCTACACTGGCTGGCCAGTGAGCTTCTAGGATTTGTTTTTACCTGAGTCACTGGGGTCATAGACACATGTGGCCATGTGTGTACTAGGGATTCAAACTCAGGTCCCTAAGCTTACACAGTTAATCCTCTTACCCAGTGAGCCTTCTCCCTTGCCCTTTTCTGAGTGTTTGATCTGAGGTTTGTTGAACCTGCAGATAGAGAAGTTACCTGTGTCCTCTGAACAGCATAGACAGGCTGTAGACAGGAAGTCTATCAGGGTAGTTGATTTTCTTGAATGTTGACATATAGTGTTTTAAATTAAGGTGATTCTTCATGACATATGCTTTCAGTCCTGGACAGCCTTTAACTTATGTTTAATGACGACACTGAGGAGTTTTCTAGAGAAAAGATGGCCTGCATCCCTTAGTATCACGTCTTCTCACTTCACCCTGGCTCCTTCATCTTTCAGAAACACACCCACTGCCTCGGCCTGTGACCTAGTCATGTCAAGCACCCTCTGTGCCGGCATTTTCCTCAGCCACCACACATCTCTGACACAGATCCATTTCCTCCTGCCTTGCTAGTTTCTGCCCCCACAATATCTTGAGGTCCTCTGTGATAACCCTTTGCCTACCTTCTGCTGTGCCTCCCATCACCTTGTCCTGTGTTTTCCATTCCCTACAATGTTATACCATCTAACATCGCTTTATGTGTTAATGGTCTCTCACCCACCTCCAGAATGTCTGACTCTGTAAGGATGGTTATTGTATTTGTCGAAGTTTTTTCACACCTGCCAGGCTGCACGCAGTCAGTAGATTACAGATGGTGAGTAAATAAACTTGAAGAATGTGAAGTGCCCACTCCACAGCCTGTTCTAGATTGTTCTCCTGCATTACAGGGGCCTGGACTTGGGGGTCACATGACTCTCATTGAATCATGCCTCAGTGTGGTGATCCGCCCTGCGTGAGGACTAGTCCGAGAAGCAGTCATGGGGTACTATTCATAGTGACCCCAGACTGTCAATCATGAGGCTGTGGCCACCATCCCTTACACCATTCACTGTGTCTTTACGAGGCCATGAGGGTGAGAGATCTGTGTTTCAGTGTTAGAAAGCCTATATATGTTTCTCCTAAATTACATTAAGTTTTTATTTTATTTTTAATCGGTACATGAAGATTTTTTATTTTCTGGAAAGGTCAATTCTGTCTCCACTCCGTTTCTCCTCAACTGACAACCATCTGGACTGTATTAGCTGCTTCTCTCCTATGCTGTTTTTACTTCTACATTTGTTTTTTGTTTTTTCCCTTAATTCAGATTCAGTTCATGTTCCTGCCTTGATTTCATTATGCAACAATGAGGTGTGAGTGAAGATTGTACTAATAGTTTCCAGCTCAGATCTTTTTTACCAGCTCCCCAGCCAGGCAGTAGACACTGAATTGCTCTTAAGGAAAAACACCACATCGTTAAGCAATGACCCATTTACATCTACAAGTGATAACCAAGCCTGTTGTCTTGGGAGTTCTTGATAGACTGATATCTCTTTACATAGTTCACCTTTCTCAGGACCATCTTTTCTTTCTTTCTAAATCCCTTCTTGCTTCCAGAACAATTCAGTTTCCAATTCCTGCCCAAACTTTCTCCACTTCCCCATTTTATGGTGAGTCATATTTCTAGAGATCTCTGTGTTCATCACTTTTCCTGTTATTGTGAACAGATACCCCAACAAAGCAGCTCAGAGAGGAAGAGGAGGGGTTTATTCTGCTCACAGTTTGGGGGTGCCATGTGTCATGGAGAGAAAGGCATGGTAGCAAGTGGTTCTGGGGTGGTGGGAATATTTGACGACTGCTTGTCCACATCTCAGTGGTCCAGGAAGCAGAGAGTGAGCCCAGCTATAAATCTCAAGACTTGCTTCCAACACCCCCTTCCTCTATGTAGAGATGCTGCTAGAGAGCGGGCGCACCAGCTGGGAACTGAGTGTCCTGTAAGGGACCTTTCACCCCCGAGCCATGACATCAGCATACAAACTCATCATTTATTTCATTTCTTGGGTTAGTATCCTGAGATAAATTTAAACCACGTGGGCCAGGGAGACAGCTGAGTGGGCGAAGTATTCACTGTGAAAGCCTGAAAGTTCAGATCCTTAGACCCTACATCAAAAGTGGAGCAAGCATTATTCCTGCCTGTGATTCCAGCACTTGGGAAGCAGAGAGAGCAGATCCCCAGGCTAGGTTCACTTGAGAAAACCTGCCTCAATACATAAAGGGGAGCATGATCGAGGAAGACACATAATGTCAGCTTTAAGCCTCCACATGTATGCACTCACACAAATGTGTATGCACATGCACATAAACATGTGCACCACAAGTGCATGCACTCACATACACATGCAAGTGTGAATACACACACATGCACACTACATCACATTTAAAAAAAAAAAAAAAAAAAAAAACCCTAAACCAAGTATTGATTTTCAGTGTTTCAGGCTCATCTTCCCCTGACCACAGGTTTCTTTAGGAAAAGCATGTTTTAGATATATCTCCCCTGCTGTCTGGCTCTACTCTAATTAGTGTTATTGTTTATATGCAAATAAAACATTGATGTGTTAATGCTGTGAAAAATAATGGTCCCTAGTAGGCATCCCAAAGTTTCAGCTGTATTCCTTTTCTAAACTGAGTGCAGTTAAAGATACTACCTTAGGGCTGGAGAGATGGCTCAGCAGTTAAGAGCACAGGATGCTCTTCCAAAGGACCCGGGTATGATTCCTAGCACCGACATGGCAGCTCACAACTGTCTGTAACTCCAGTTCCAGGGGGTCTGGCACTCTCATACAGACATGCATGCAGGCAAAACACCAATGTTCATAAAAATAAATAAAAAGTTTTTTTTTTTTAAAAAAAAAAGATATTAAAAGTAATCAAGATGTTTAGGGACCTTGAGACGTGTTAGCCCGCCAGGACTGTCACATCACTAGTACAGTAAGCAGATCTTACACCAAGTGGTAGTTTGTTGTTTTTTTGTTTGTTTGTTTTAACGAAATAAAGGCACTTTTCAGGCAAAAAATTTAAAAGAATAACATATATGCTTTTTCCTTAGCTGAATTTCAAGAGTGTCAGATGGGATATTTGAAATGATTTCCTGGTTAAGTTATTTTCTGTGGAAATATGGCAAGCTGATGTGATAAGTTATCACGTTCTGTACAGTTGGAGCTCAACAGTTCTGAAGAGAAACAGATGATGCAGGAGACCTCCACCTTTTCTGACAGGCAAAAGGCACATCCTTTGGAGAAGACCTCCATCTTTTCTGACAGGCACATCCTTTGGCCTTTTTCCCACTCTAGGGTATTGGTGTACGTGAAATGCTTTGGGATCTGAGGATCTCACTGAAAAATCTGAAGGGTTCTTCTCCCTGAGGGCAGTTGGTTTTAACTTGAAAGAGACAAGACAGCTGTTAGGTGGAACTCAGGGCCCCTCCCTTCTCCTAGTCTACATCTTACCGGAATGTCTGGAATTCTTTTGGGAAGAAACAAGTTTCTGAATCACACAGTATGAACTCTGAGGTCAGAAATCAACCGACCTGACGTCCTTTGAAGCCCCCCTTTCCTGGTGGCCCCACTCTCACAGTATCCTAGCCTTTCAAACACCAAAAAATATAGAAGCAATATTCTTAAACTTTAGTCAGCATGTACACACATGTGACACCTTCACCTCTCCCTGAGCAGAGCTACCATCTGCCACACACACAGCCCATGCTAACTGTGGTTGTGGACCAATGTCATACTAAAAGAAATAATGATCGAATAAAATCTCCCATGTGCAGCCAAGATTCCAGAGGCTATGTGAAAGGATTCACATTTATCTGTATTTAATTTCAAGTTTGCAGAGAGCACAGCCTATGGGCTGTAAGGCACTTGGCAATTAGGGGGTCCATACAAGATTTGTCTTTTGAATATGCTTGGTTTATTCATACAAACATCCCTTATACTATTAGGCTAATATAAAATTAAGCAGACATCTTACCAAACCGGGAACAGTTGATTGGACAAAAAAAAAAAAAAAAAATGTTGCTACAGGGTTCCACTGGGGAATCTTCTTTGGTAAGAACACTTGGGAAGCTTGCAGGCTCGACCTATGTCTACGGTGAAGTCCTTCAGCTGTGGCAGACAGGAAGCATGGCACCGATGAAGGTCAGGGATCCCTTGAGAGCATAGACCAGCAGCTGGGACTGACTAGTGGCCTGTGTGTGACCAGCGACAGTCCAGAAGTACCAAGCAAGGCCATACACAGAGTTTTGAGGCTTCTTGCTGATGAGTGTCAACATAGAGACTAGAGAAGCCTGCTCTCCAGAGCAAGGCAGGGCAATCCTAGAGGCCATTTCTAAAGTTACAACTTTTGTATCATTTCACTGGGCAGTAGCTTTGGCTTTCAGAGCTCACAGCTTGGGACTGGTTCACTAGCACATCAACACTACCTTGGGGTCACTTGGTTAGTATACCAAGGCCTGTCCTGAGCTAGGCTCCTCTCTGAGCTGCCTGGGGCTTGCTTCTGAGGCCTAACTCCTCACAGAGCTGACTGGTGATGGCAAGCTTGGTATCATATTTCAAGTTACACAAAATGGCTTTTAAAATTACACAAAATGGTATGTTCCTACCCAAGTTCTTTGTCTCTGCCTGAAATTTCTGATTTTCTAAGACTTTTTAATCCTGTCTTTTCTGCCATTTAAAGTTATCAATTACTCTTTCCAGCTAGCTATTTCAGTGGGGAAATTTGAGAACAGTAACTTTCAATTATTTGTTTATGTCCTTAAAAAAAAAAACCAAAAAACAAAAAAAAAAAAAAACTTTATGGCGATGGGGAGAGCGGCTCAGGCTCATAACCCAAGTATTTAGGAACAGAAGCCTGAGAGTCTCAAAGAAACACAAGAAGTCCAGCAGGACCCCTCCAGGACAGGGACACAGAACCCCGGCAGGGCACCTCCAGAACAGGGAGATCACTCCCAGCCACTTTTAGCCATGGAGAAGCCAGAGAAAAGCAAACTCACGCAGAAAATGAAATCAGCCTTTTCTCTTATTGTGGTGGTATTGTGTTCCCCAAAATATTGTGCATTCTAACAAACTTATCTGGGGTCAGAGAACAGAACAGCCACAATATTAAAAGCATGGTGACTCACACCTTTAATCCCAGGAAGTGATGGCAGGAGGCAGAAAGATATTTAAGGTGGGAGGTCGAGGAACTACATGGCTGATTAAGCTTTCAGGCTTTTAGCAGCAGTTCAGCTGAGATCCATTCGTACGAGGACTCAGAGTCTTCCAGACTAAGGAAACAGGATCAGCTGAGGAATTGGCGAGGTGAGGAAGCTGTGGTTTGTTCTGCTTCTCTGATCTTCCAGCATTCATCCCAATACCCAGCTCCAGGTTTGTTTTTATTAATAAGAACTTTTAAGATTCATGCTACATCTTATTACACAAGGAATGAGTGTGATGTATTAAAATCAGAGAAATGACATGTGTCCCTTACTCAGTGTAATAATATCTAGAAACAATGTCATCCTGCTTCATTCAGAATTCTTATATGCATTTGTGTTAACACAGGTTTGTGTGTAGTCTGAGTGGGTTCTTTTCCCTTGCCATTAGCTTATGAATAGCAATGTACACTATTTTGTGTATGTATGTGGATGCACATGTATTATGGCACATGTGTCATGGCATGTTTGTGAAGGTCAGGTGACAACCCTAGGGAATCTGTTCTCTCCTTCCATCTCATGGGTTCTGAGGATTGAACTCTGGGTCATCAGGCTTGGCAACAGGCTCCCTTACCTGCTGAGCCAACTCAGAGTTCCCTACAAGTATCATTTTAATGCCTACTTACTAGTTAAAAATAATGTGTTGTAGTTTGCATACTAAGGCACCAGCTGTTAGTCATCTGGGTTCTCTTTCTTCCTCCTTCTCTTCCTCCTCCTTCTTTTTCTATAACAGCAAACTTTTTCTTTCTGGCAGTCTTTTAAAAACAATATTTTGAGCTGGGTGTTGTAGCATACCTGTAATCACATGAAGCATGTAAATGAAAATCCCACATGTATAAGATGGGTGGGTGGACACCTGGGATAGGAAAGTGACTTTGGACTTCAAACAAATAAAACCATATTATGAGCAGGTGATTTTTCAGAATGAGAAGTAAAGAACAGCATTGTGGGGGTGGGGAGGATATTTCATTCAATCAAGTGCTTGTTGAACAAGCATGAGGACCGGAGTCTGATCTCCAGAACTCATGTAAACAGCAGGGTGTGATGAACTGAGTTTATAATCCCAGCACCGGGGAGGTGGAAACAGGATCCCTGAGGCTCACTGGCTGACCAGCCTCATCTGTGAGCCTCAGGCTCCAAAAATAGGACAGAAACTGAGGAAAATACTGGACGTTTGCTTCTGAAATGTTAGGTGTACTGGAGAAAGCAAACACCCCTCTGTGTACCATGCAGCCGAAGGGGAGAGTCTTAGGGTGGCAGGAGACTGGCTTCAGAGGTGGATGCTGAGCTTCTCAGACAGGGCTGGAAGTTCCTGAGCCCGTAGGAACTTGTAACCACCTAGTTCTTATCACAGAATAAAACTTGGCATTACATTAGCAGTAAAGGCAATGAAATTAACATTGTTTATAATCCTGACCATTGTAAATTATCACTAGCCTCAGGTTTATAGTCTATTGAAAAACTCAATTAATATGAAAACATTTATAAAATATTTTCCTTTCATGTATTTAGGGATGTGATTTTATTTAATACCAGAGTGAAAGAATATTGAGACCTGAGCCGGGCGGTGCTGGTGCACACTTTTAATCCCAGCCCTCAGGAGGCAGAGCTAGGTGGATCTCTGTGAGTTCGAGGCCAGCCTGATCTACAGAGTGAGTTACAGGGAGGCACCAAAACTACACAGAGAAACCCTGTCTTGAAAGAATATTGAGACCTAACATGAGTTAGTAAGAGGATACACTCAGTGTCTCTCCTGCAATGCTGTCATGAATTGGGTCAGTCACACTCAACACTCAGGGCTAAGTCAACTTGGAGTGAACCCTAATGTGAGAATGTATTAATTTAATCATTTAGATCATGGTGACTGAGCATGCGAATTCCAGCAAACACCACAGATCCCTCAAATAGCAAGGCCTGTATCTTGCCTTCCTGAAACCTAGTCATGGAGAGGGGAGTTGGAAGCAGGGAGTGAGCTCCCTGCAACTACTAGGGAGGGTGTTATGGGGACTTGAGCCAAAAGATGTGGCTAAGGGTGTGGCGGGTGCTATAAGCTAATGCATGAAGCTGAGGAGGAAAACCTTTCTGGCCAGAAGACTAGAAGACCATGTGGATCTTACATCTGCAAGAGTAGAGGATGGGTCAAAATGACAGGAAAGGCTGGGAATCGGACACTTCAGTTGTTCGCACATGTGGGTCTCCTCTTTCCTGTAGAGATGTGCTCTTACGTTCTTTGTGCGTGTGTATTAATTTACTTGAGAATTCCATACATGTATACAATGTAATATGATCATATTCATCCCTGTTTTCTCCTGTCCTCCCTGCCACCATTCCCCCCACACACCTCTTTCCCATTTTCCTGTCCTCCTTTTTCTTTATTTAGTCAGTTAGCACTGGGGGGAAGGACACACTCCACTGGAGAATGGACAGCCTCTGTAAAAGAACGATTCTCCCTCCCCAGGAGCTATCAGCCGCCCACTCTTCCTCAGTCAGGGTGGCTATCGACTGTCTCTTAGGGAGGTGTCTCATGATGTTTTCTGTAATTTCTTGGAAGCTGCATTGTCCACTTGTGCATGGTACCTCCATTTGAACTTTTTTTTTTTTTTTTTTTTTTTTTTGGTTTTTCGAGACAGGGTTTCTCTGTGCAGCTTTGCGCCTTTCCTGGGACTCACTTGGTAGCCCAAGCTGGCCTCGAACTCACAGAGATCCGCCTGGCTCTGCCTCCCGAGTGCTGGGATTAAAGGCGTGCGCCACCACCGCCCGGCTGAACTTTTTTTAAAATCATATTTTGAAATTGTCTTGCCTACTAGTGGGTTTCCATAAGGCTTTCTCACAATCCTTACTTTTGGTTAACCCATTCCTTACCTCATCCCCCTGCTTCCATCCAGCCTAGCACTTTAATCCCTGTACCCCTCCTCCTTCTTCTGTATCCATGTGTTCTGCTAGCCCTCCCAGTCACCATGTCCTCTTCATTGTTGTTTTCCTGTTCTGGCTTTCCTCTTTGAAGTGGCTGTTTCTCTTTCGCTCTGTTACCACACAGGCATTGCTCACACTCTGCTGGGAGACAAAGACATGCAGCATTAGAAATGCCAACATTTCCTCAGGGAGGAAGAGCACCAAGCACACTGATTCATTTCAGTTGGATATGAAGGAAAATGAGACATCAGACATTGATAGCATATTTCTCAGAATTGTCCTGTGATCACTTGGAGTTGAATGTTCACCGTTTTGTAAAGAAAACAGCAGTAGTGAGAGTGACGAGGAAGCCCCTGGATGTCTTCTTCTCCGGGGCTGCTGTGTCTTGAGTAGTTTCTTAGCAAAGTCAGCAGGATGTCAGGAAGCCACAGGCTGTCAGGGTTGTCAGTCCCCAGCTTCCCAGGGATGTCTTATAACTTAGTCTCCAGGTATCCATTTTCCTAAAGCTGCTAGACTTATCTGTCCCCTGTGTCCCAGAGTGTCATATCCATGAGTCCTCAGCTTCCCAGTGCTGGACCAGTGAACAGGCACTTCGCGACTGCTTTGCTTCAGAGTTAGAATGAACACATTTCTGAATGGGGTCCAGACCTGTGCCTGTGTCAGGGAACTTTTTCTGTGGTTAGGAGAACCCACTGTACACCTCCTAAATATTAAATACACCTTGCTGTGGACTGTCCTCTAAGTTTCCAACTACAGTGGTGTTGAGGGAGCCCCCCGGGGTCCACAGTGGTCAATGCAGTTTTCCTACGAATATGAAAAAGTAACTTGCCTTTCGATCTCATTCTTTTGTAAATTTACAGTAGTTCTCTGTAGTCACGTGGTATATCCGAAATTCAGAAAAGGCTGTTAAAATGATAGCCCCCTTTCCATTTTTTCAGCTTGTCAGGTTACATTTTCTTCATACTTCAACTACCAATAACAGAAACCACTTAAAACGCACTGGCACAAAAGCAGGTATGAGAATCCAGATATCCTCTACTAGGTCAAACATCAAAGAGATCCGTAAAGAGTTAATTTAATGGAGCCAGGAGATAGCTCAGGAACTAGCATGTGTGAGGCTCTTAATTCTGACCCCAGTATGCCCACAACCAGAATAATCGAATAAATATCTCAGTTAATGCCACTATAGAATCCTCTTTTGCTTTGGAAGGTATTTTTTATATAAAGGCATTATTTGTGTTAGACTTTATTGTTTTCAATAAGCTGCATCACTGAGGAATAAGAGTCTTCCTTCCCCACAACCATGAACTGCCTACAGCTCCTCAAGAAGGGAGGAGACCTTATAAGCCCCTTCCCACCCATGACAGAACGTTATAGGTAAAGATGAAGTTATTTATATATGTAAAAGTGTGTGTGTGTGTGTGTGTGTGTGTGTGTGTGTGTGTGCGCGCGCGCGTGCGCGCGCGCTGGCCACCACGTGGGTGTAGAGACTGGAGAACAACTTGAGGGGATCAGTTCTCTCCTTCTGCTATTTGAGGGGATTGAACCCAGGCTGTCAGGCTTGCCGCAGACCCCTTTACCAACTGGGCCCCTCACAGGCCCCAGGGGGCAATTCCTGATGGATGTGCCCTCCTTCCTATAGCTGCTGCAACCGTGATACACTGTGGATAAGTGGACAAAGGCCCTATGATACTTTCTAAATGTTGATTGGAATCTGATGTAGTGTACACTCTTCCTGTCCTTTAACACACACACGCACACGCGCGCGCACACACACAAACCACTCATCGACTTTTCAATGCACAGTGTCTTCAAAAGCTTTCTTTCAGGCTTACTAAGATCAAAAGTACCTATTTTGAGATTTTCATTCATCTTTAACTTCTTTGAGTTTGACATTTATTGAACGTGGCAGTTAGAGAAGGTGTTTGAGAAATGTGCATCTCTTTTTGCTGGCCCATGGATGTCTGATTCAATAAGTAACGTTTGTCACATGTAAACATCCTCCTTTCCTCAATGGTGCTGAAGTGGTGCAGATTCAGACAGATAGCATTGGTGGTTCCATAAGGTGAAGAACCCACGGTGTCCCTTCCAGCTTCTGGATCTCAGTCTCTTGGCTTCCTGAGCAGCATGGAAGATGACCACCCCACATACCTTCACTTACAGGCTGGGGTGTCCATTTTCACATTGCTGATGATGTCATGATAACATGATAAATGTTTAGCATCTTAAGGAAAAGTTGCAAAGTGCTTTGTACTGGATTGGTTTCTTTTGCCTAACTTTAACAGCAGTACTAGGATATAAAATAGTTAACTATAGTTTTCAGATAATTCTCAGAACCTTTGATTATTTACATAATTTTAATCCATGTATTTTAAAAGAAAGGTTGATACAATGATTTTAGATGACTGTGGAAAATACCTATAAGTTATTATGTTCTGAATTAAACGTTATTAGATTGTAAATAATTAAAATATGTTAAGGTACATAGAGAAGGAGGGCAGTTAGAAAATGACCCATTGGAGGTGTGTGACTGGTATGGCATATGCCTCAAGAGGACAGATAATCCCATTGCAGAAGCCAGCTCAGAAAGCACAGATTTATTTTATTTTTTGTAAATTATAATCTTTTAATATTGGACATCCAACTTATAAAATATTTTTATGTGCATTGATTTTTGCCTGAATTCATGACAGTGTGAGGGTGTCAGATCCCCTAGAACTGGAATTACAGACAGTTGTGAGCTGCCTTGTGAGTGCTGGGAATTGAACCTGGTTCCTCAGGAAGAGCAGCCAGTGGTCTTAACTGCTGAGCCATCTTTCCTGCCCCCTAAAAGCACAGATTTAATAAGACAAGGAGCACAGGGTTTGGTGAACTGTCAAAATACTTCAAGAAGAGAAGGGGTAAGACAGAGCCCTTGTTTCCCTTGCACCAGGCCCCTCATCACCTGCCTGAAAACCTGCCCCCAATCTCAGCACTCATGGGACTGAGGCAGGAGGATTGTAGTGAGTTAAGAGACTGGCCTGGGCTATGAGGTTAGGTCAACATGGATTACAGAGCAAGTAGGGCTCGCTCTCTCTCTCTCTCTCTCTCTCTCTCTCTCTCTCTCTCTCTCTCTCTCTCTCTCTCACACACACACACACACACACACACACACACACACACACACACAGCAAAACTCCCCTAGCAAATCTTGGGGGCTGTTCTGTCAAATGCAGTTGTCAATCCCCTAGCACTCTGCCTCCAAGCCCAGGGACCACCTCTGTGCCTCAACACCTGCACCGATATTCAGCGTTTCCATTAGAGTCACCAAGGTGAAGAAGGAACCCCATTCCAAAAATCATTCTCAGACCTTTTCCACATACAGGTCTGGATCCATCCAGATGCTGCATCTTCGTAAGTATTAGCGTGTTTGCACCAGAGGAACTAAGCACATCTGTACTTGTGTGCAGTTAATGTTGGCTTGGATTCAGGCAAAGCTTGTGCGATTTTCTTGGTTCCTGGTATATAATCAAGGCTCAGTAAGCATTCTCTCTTTTCCCTGCTCACTCCCAATCTTCACTGTATTGCTGGTTTTATAAAACTTTATTTTTCTTTGTTCTCTGCTAAAGGAAAGATTTAAGGAAGCTGAGGACATCTACCAGGCTGGAATAAAGAACTGTCCAGACAGCTCAGATTTACACAACAACTACGCAGTTTTCTTAGTTGACTCTGGTGAGTGAGCCGCCACTCTGCTGAGATCCCTTTTCTCTCTCATACTGGTGTCAGTTATCAGCTGTGCAGGCGGCTTACACTTTGCACCCATGAACTGTAGGGCTGCCATTTTTCTAAATCTCCAAGTTCAGCTCAGCATCCTGTCTGTAAGAAAAGTCCCGGAGCAGGAAGTAGCTTTGTCTTTCTAAACACCACATCCACAGGGCTGTGCCTCAGTGCTGCCAAAAGCCTCCTCAGGGAAGAACCTGCCTCCAAACCTGCTTCCAGGAAATGGTGGCTGCTGTCTGTAACTGACTTTGTCAAGCCTTTGGAATTTTTTCCTTGATGTACATTTCAGAAATGCGTTCTAGCAATTGACACAGTGGCCTCCTGTGACAGGTGGAACTGGGCACAGATTCTATTTCCTTTGTGATTTATACAGAGCCCCATACACTGTTCATGTGTAGGGAATCCTCAGAAGTAATGTGATGACTTTTGGCTTTAATATAAAGGTGGCTCCCTGTGCTATTGGCTCAGCGACTGTCTGCCCTGCAGGAGAATTCAGTCTGATTATTATTTTTCAATATTAAGTGCTTGAAAGGATTTTCATTTTCTAGGATGTGTGAAGCTTTTCTGTTTAATAGAATATAAGCTTGTGTTTTTATCATCGAGGGAAAGCAAGCTGCTTTTGCATATAAATTGCTGTGTGGTGCCCCCTGCTGGATCATTAGACACATGATACCACATCATTAAAGTAAGAAGAGCACCTGTTCACCTGCCTGAACTAAAGCTTGTCCTTTCAATTCAACAACAGTCCCACATGAGCCTCTGAAGAGAACCCTGTCAAATCACTGATAGCCCCCTGACATGGTCCTAGATAAACCTGTGTTCAAAGAGAGTGTAGTGGGGAGATCATGTGGACCTGTGGGTACAGTCTGTGACACTTTGGGCTGCTCTGAAATTCAGTCACTTATTTAGTTTCTAGGAAGCTTCTCTGGGGGGCCCTTCTCAGACCAGGGAGACCAGATTCTCCCTCTGGCTTTTGTCTTTACTTGCCCTGGGATTGTTATCCAGTCCCTTAAGGTCTTTGCACTTTAGTGTCTACATCTGTAAAGAGATAATTTTGTTTGGTGGTTTTAAAAAAGTACCTCTTAAATCCCAAGAGGCAGCTAAATAGGATCCTAAACAACTGCGGAGGCCATGTGAGCAGAGAGGTTTTAATATATACACTGGGCAAATACAAGGTGACATAACTGCTGTGTTTAAAATCTCATTAAATGCATACCATGGAGGCCAACAAGATGGCTCGGTGGGTAAGAGTACTTGCCTCTAAGCCTGATTCCTGGGACCTGTGTGGTGGAAGGAGAGAAACTGATCTCATTCTGACCTTCCTGTGCACACATGCACACAAGAGTATATGCAACACACACACACACACACACACACACACACACACACACACACACACACACACCATTCAATAAAATGTGTGATTTACAGGTTTTCAAAAGAGCACTGTCACTCTTTTATCCTGAAAATTGAGACAGACCTTTAGAAATCACTGAGACCTGTGTTCTTTCTGCAGTAGCCTGTTCTACCTTGTGTGTAATGATAAGCAACAATGTCTTAGATACATAACCACAGCCAGCTGTGGTGGCTCATGCCTGTCATCACAGCACTTGACTGAAGCTGTGGGATTTCCATGAGTTCAAGGCCAGCCTGAGCTAAAGGGTAAGACTCTGATTTGAACAAACAAAAAATCACTGCCAACATTTTATTAATTTCCTAGGAAGTGTTGGTGAATAGTGACGGGTCAAGATTAGGCAGTGGCAAGCATAAGAGGCCCAAAATCAAGCTGATCACAAACTGCATACCTGATGCTATGATGCTGTCATGCTGAGAAAGAATGGCATGCCTCAGAAGGGAGACTGGTAGCCATGCCCCTCATCCCTGTGGTCTGTTCTCTTTCCACCCCATCATACTATAGGCTCTCCAGAGAAGGCCGTGGCTCACTACCAGCAGGCCATCCAGCTCAGCCCAAGCCATCACGTGGCTGTGGTGAATCTGGGCCGACTCTACAGGTCCTTGGGAGAAAACAGCATGGCAGAAGAGTGGTACAAACGGTACAGTCCCTTCTTTTCGCTTTCTTAGCCTCTTGGAACCATCAGCAGTTTCTCACGGGCTCCCTAGCTACTGGGACAGACAGCCTTTCAGAACAGGAGCACATGTGGCCGGCTCAGGTGACAGCAACTTACTTCCAGAACAGCATGACAGTGTAGTCATGTGCTCACAGAAACTTCCCCACTGGTGAGGCCACAGTGCTCAGTCAGGGTTGGGAAGAAGTGGCCATTTCAATACTAGAAACAGGTGTAAGGCTGCTACTTTGTCAGAACCTGAGCAAGTCAATTATGACTGGTACAGACTCTTGAGACCCAGTTGCTGGGTTGGTGGGTCACTGGAGGCATTCACCCAGGATAGAGGATGACTTTGATCTATAAACAGACTAAATTCAAATGGGTATCTAACTGGGCAGTCCTCCCACTGCCTAAGTGCAGACCTTGGAAATGTGCCCACCAGAGGAAGCACCTGTCTGCCTTTCTCCCTGCAGTGCCCTGAAGGTGGCCCGCACGGCTGAGGTCCTGTCACCTTTGGGAGCACTCTATTACAACACTGGCCGACACAAGGAGGCTTTGGAAGTGTACCGGGAAGCTGTCTCACTCCAGCCTTCCCAGAGGGATCTCCGCCTGGCACTGGTGAGTAGAGAGGAGATAAAGTGATACTGGGTGTAAGTGCAGCTTGCAAACAGAGAGCTGACACCACTGAGCCTCTGAGCTGAAAGGAAAACACTGTTGGAGGGCTGTTGTGTGACTTGTCAGGTGACTCCCGGGGCAACCTGTCACACAAGGCCAAGACACAGACGCTGTTGAAGCTCCTTGTTTCCAAATAACTTCAAATTTCCCAACGCAAGCTACAAGGGAGCTGTGGGCACTGGCAGAGGACTTCCCAGCATGCCCAGGGCCTGGGTTCTATCACCAGCACCAAACCAAACAAAAACTGCCTGGAATACTTGGCACATTGATGCATTTGTTTGTCACTCCTCCTGTGTGTGAGTGTCAATAGACGGGTGTGTACGAGCAAATGTTTAGGTGTGTCTGCATGCTCTAGTATGTGGCCTGTTTTTCCTGGCGTGACAGTTTGTGGTAGATATCGCCTGCTTTGTCTGTCACTTGCTCCTATGATTCCCATAAGTCAAGACGTTGTCTCATATACCCGCAGGGTGGTGATCAAACTCAGGGCAGTTAACACCTCCAACATTTTAATTTCAGTGTTTTGAATTTCATGCTTTCTTCTTAAATCAGATCTGTCATTTTCTTACATCATTGTGTTCTGTGAGGGAACTACCTCCTGGCACGTTTTGCCACCTTTTTTGAGAGTCACAAGCTGTTTGATGAGTGTCTATGGCACTCCCATCACTGGCACCCAATGCATGCAGAAATCTACTACAGCCAAATGCTGGACTCTCTGCTGTGGCATTCAGCTTTCTCTAAAATGCTTTGTGTTGGGTGTTAGGATGCTTTGTACATACCTCTCTGCAGATGTTGCTTCATCTGCTAAGGAGTGACCAGGTATCTTCTAAGCTTGGTGCCCTGTGGTTTTTCAGGCACAGGTTTTAGCAGTGATGGGTCAGACCAAAGAAGCTGAAAAGATGACCAGTCACATAGTGTCCGAGGAACCCAGATGCCTGGAATGCTACCGCCTCCTATCAGCAATCTACAGCAAGCAGGAGCACCATGAGAAGGTAAGGAAGCTCTCTCTTCCAAGCTTTCAACCACCAAAGCAAGTGGGAATGCCAAGATGAGGTAGAAAAGGGCTCTTAGAGCCATGTGGGGTTTACATAGAAAAATAGCATACGCCAAAAGATCCTCCAGCGCCATGTTCACAATGCCACGAAGTCTTGAGAGCATTGGTCTGCACATTCTACCCACTGGGAGCTTTTCTCAGACACCCTCTTACCTCCTGACACATCTTGAAATAGTACATCCTTGACTCCTCCTTGATTTTCAGATACTTCATCTCACCATTACCAGCCCCCTTATGTCCAGCCCCTGCATGTCTAGTCCCTGCATGCCCAGCCCCTGCATGCCCAGCTCCTGCATGTTCAGCCCCTGTATGCCCAGCCCCTAAATGTCCAGCTCCTACATGTCTAGCCCCCTTATGTCCAGCCCCTGCATGCCCAGCCCCTATATGTCCAGTCCCTGCATGTCCAGCCCCTGCATGTCCAGCTTCTACATGTCTAGCCCCCTTATGTCCAGCCCCTGCATGCCCAGCCCCTGAATGTCCAGCCCCTCCACGCCCAGCCCTCTGGCTCTCCAAGTTGTAATATTTGATGCAATCCTCAGGACAGCCCTGTGAGGCAGAACTGTGACTCTTTATTTGTATGTTGAAAAATCACATAACCATTAAATTCATTAAACTCAAGAAAATATTTATTAAATGCCTACAAAGTGTTGGACACTATGGTAGACTCCAGGCATAGGGAGGATGGAAAAAAAAATGCTGCTCTGGCCTAAGGAAGCTTATTTAGAGAAAGAGACAGACACTGATCAAGAAATCATAAGACAAATGTGATTGGTGAGATCAGAAAGAGGGACACCAAGCATCCCACTGAGAATCAGCACCTGGCTAGTTGAGGTCAGGTCTCTACATGGCAAGATGTGAGGGAAGGGTCTAGAGAAGAAGAGGTCAGCAAGCAAAATGGGCCTGTGACAACAGAAGCAGGTGTGCCTAAGGCACGAAGGGTGGGGGAGGGGCAGAGCACACGGTTGAAGGTGCAAACGTGACTAGACCCACACACCTGGGGAAAGGCCATGGGCTTTATCCCTGATCTAGGATAAACTTTGGAGTCTTCACAACAAGGCAGGATTGTACTTCTAAGCAATGCCTGTGTGTAAAGGTGGGGCAGGAACCAGGGGCCAGTAGTCCTGCAAACCCTACTGCAACTGTGTAACCTTCTTGTAAACTGATCAAGATGTTTGATTCTTGCTCAACTGTAAATAGGGAACCTGAGGCACAGGGAATGATCTTTCTGGGGCCATTAATTCCCAATGAGAAAATGGGAGTGTAGAAAGTATGTTTTGTTTGTCATGGGTCACACTAGCAGATGGCTATGAACAGAGGTGTAATGTCACTCTAAGTTAGGGTTCCTACATTTCCCCCTGCTGCAGGCGCTCGAGGCTATAGACAGGGCTCTTCAGCTGAAGCCCAGGGACCCAAAAGTCATATCTGAACTTTTCTTCACAAAAGGAAACCAGCTGAGAGAGCAGAACCTTCTGGATAAAGCTTTTGAGGTAAGACGAGCCAAACTGCCATTAAATGTACAGGTTTATATTTTTGGTTGTGAGCCTAGCCTTTAACGGCTGAGCTATCCCTCCGGGTTTAAATGAATGCTGCAGCCATGAGGGAGTCTGGGCAGTTGGCTCTTGTCACTGGCGGTTTGTGGACGTTCTGATTAGCGGACAGTGCTATGGGCTCCTTTCCTTTAAGCCTCTGGTTTTTGATGACTCACCTACACAACACCTCTGAATTATCTCTTCAAGTTTCATGGTTAGAAAACATTCGAAGCATTTCATATTCTAGAATTCTGAAGAGCCACCTACACTGTCTGTTTTGTCTGCAAGAACCTCTATCACAGCTGGACGGGAGCCCAAGGAGCTTTGGGCATTTATGTGTCTGTGACACCTGCCATCACCTCTGGATTTCCTCTTATTCCCAGGGCTCTTTACATAGGGTCATGCAGTCTTCCCCAGGAAGCCCCTCTAGACCATCTATCTTGCAGTGACTTTTCTTCTGAAACTTAGTGAGTATCACGTCAGGGGTGGCCAGATAGCTCAGTGGGTCAAGGCACTTGCCTCCAAACCTGACCACCTGGGACCACTGACTCCTCCCAAGTTGGCCTCTACTTCCACATGTTTGCAATGACATGCATGTACCTATGTGTGGGAGCGCGCACACACACACACACACACACACACACACACACACACACACACACACACATACACACAAATATTTAAAACCATTCCTGTGTTAGCAGGATGTGGTGATATATCTGGAGGCAGAGACAATAGGATCATAAGTTCAAGGCCAGTGAGTTCCAGGGCAACAAGGCTATAATGAGAGACTTGGTCTCAAAAAAACAAAAGAAAAAAATGTAAACATTCATCATTAAGGTTATCAGTCATTTGCCCCTGAGCAGCTAAAATTACAGGAGTGTGCCACTACATTTCAGCTTTGAAGAGCTTCCAAAAGGTAGAAAAAAAAAAAAACAGGTGTCGTGACCCCTATAAAACAATGTAAGCATGCTGCTTTAGATACTTAGCAACAAGTTGGAGGTTGAAGGGGCTGGGCCATGGTTGAGCGGCTAGAAGAGAACCTCAGGTTCTCTGATTTTCATTAATTAATTTATTTACTTATTTGTTTGTTTGTTTGTATATTTGAGTGCTGGGGATGGAGCCCAGGGCCTCACACAGGCTGAGCTTGTGTTCTGCACTGAACTACCCTCCTTGGATTCTGTAATCCTGACAGCAGTGTTCCTTATCAGCTCATTTATGGATGAGGAAGACCATCAAGCACAGCTTTCTTGCAGAATCAGAGAAACAAGCTGTTCCAGAAATCCCTGGCTCCCCAGTGGCATGCCATATATGTGCTGTCGTAGAAGCCCCCGAGGCCCTTCAGAACCATCAACTCTAAAAACAATAGCAGACTGCACTTGCCAGCTGCTAAGTGGCTGTTAGTGATCTCCATGTGGGCTGGGGTTTGTCCAGTTCTGTGGCGTCTTAGATGCATCTCATGTGTTAACATGAAGCTTTCCTTCTTCGCTCAGAGCTATGAGGCTGCTGTGACCCTGGATCCTGACCAGGCACAGGCGTGGATGAACATGGGTGGCATCCGGCACATCCAGGTAGGAGTGGCACTCATTGTGTTCTCATCCTGGTTTAGAAGCCACTGTTCATTTTCTGTTTGAAATCACTTGAATACTTAAAACATAGGCATTCTGAAAGTAAAATTCAGAAGAGCTATGTTTTCTGAATCATGAATATTATGGACCTGTTTAAATGTTTATAAGCTTAACTCCATTATACTGCTGATCATAAGGAAAATCACGTGTGGAAAGAAGGGTTATCGGACAGCAGCTGAGGTCTGTGTGCACTGACCCTGTGAAGCTTGGCAACTCCTCAGCATTACCAGACTGTTAATTTAAATATGCTTTACTATTTCCTGTTTTTCATTATGTGTGATTGTGGGATATGAGTGCAATGCCCTCAGAGGCCAGCAGAGGGTGATGGTGGGCCCCCAGAGCTGGAGTTAAGGGCCTTTGTAAGACGCCCAGCATGGGTGCTAAGACCTGAACGTGGGTCCTCTGTAAGAGCAGTATGCTTCACTGGTGAAGCATTTCTCCTGCCCCTTTATTTTCCATGTTGAAAACATTTTTTATTCCCTAACCTCTTAGTGGAAAACATGTTTGTCTGCTTTGGTCCCCGCCCCCTAAAGTTAACTTTGGGTGAGTCTTTCTGCCAAGAATGATCAAAAGTGACCCTAGGCGTTGTTTGTAGCCAATAAAGTCAAAGATGTGTTGTGATTCATTCGTGCATGTACTCATTCATCTGACTGGCATCTCTACTGAGCATCCATCCTGTATGCCAGGTGCATGTCTAGATACTGGGCATGTAACAGTGATCAGACAAGACAGAAACTCTTGTCCTGGTGGAACTGATGCTCTAGTTTGGGGTGACAGGGAATAAGTACACATGTACACACGTCAGATAGTAAGATGTGTATGAAGAAAAAAAGGAAAGGAGAGGGGTGCTGACAGGGCTCTTAGAGAAGGCTCCTGTAGAATGCAGGGATCTGAAGGGGTCAAGTCATGTGGACAGATGAAGAGCACATGCAGAGGTCTGAGGCTGAAGGTGCTGGTGTGTGTGGAAAATGGTAAGCAGGCAGCATGACTGGTCAGAGGAGGTAAAAGGAGATGGTGGATGCTGAGGCCCGAGAGTGAGGCCTAAAAGCGATTCCTGGAGCTTGGGTTTTTGTGCCAAGTAGCTGGGTCCTGGAAGGACTTTTCACAGAGATGCCAGGGTATGACTTGTGGGCCAACTTACTCTCAGGCTTCTATCAGACCCTGCAGGGATGAGGGATAGTGTAGTGATGAGAATTTCCAGGAGACCTGCCAGTGTTTTCCTCCCACCGGCACCTGAGCACTCTTAGAAAGACAGCAGAGTGAAAGGGGCTTGCAGCTGCTCGGGTAAGGGAACAACGTCTTCCTTGTTGTGGGGAATCTAAGCTGCTGCTCAGTCACAGACCCACAGTACTGTGGGATGTTCAGCAACATCTGTCAAACAGAGTGGATTTTCCTAAGAATAGTGCATTATTTTAAATATTCAACAGTTGTTTTTTAGAATAATGTATAACTTTCCCAGGTGAAATATAACAAAAATTAAAGTTCAGTTGTTAATTTGAAGTAGAAAGAATATACCCAAGAGCATTCAAAAGGAAAAATAGTATAATTATTATGTATCTGAACTCAAGGCTGTATGTTCACAGGACAGAGCTCTGGAGATATCTACTGAGTATATTGTTTTCAAATGTTCTTGTATAATATTAGAGGGACCAGCCTTAATAGTATATATCCCAGGGGCTCAGGAGAGAGAACTACTAACGGCGAGGACTGTTTTCGGGAAATAGAATCTCAGCACACCGAGCTCTATAGTCCACTTGCTTTAATTCCTCTGGCATAACATCCTTTATACCCAGCTTCAGTTCTGTTCTTGTGCCTAGCTCCTTTCTTGCCTGATTTCTCTCTATACTTATCTATTGATCCCTCTAAGTTCTATCTTAATTCTCTCATCTTAATTCTGCTTCATCTAGGTTCTTTTCATCTTGTTCTTACCCAGCTAGTACTTCCCCACCTGACTCTTCCTCATCTTCCATCTCATCCCTCTAGTCCTCTCTTCTAGCCCTTCAATCTA
Source organism: Peromyscus californicus insignis (assembly GCF_007827085.1). NCBI lineage: Eukaryota > Metazoa > Chordata > Mammalia > Rodentia > Cricetidae > Peromyscus > Peromyscus californicus. The sequence continues at coordinate 160,684,580 of NW_026294584.1, read as the reverse complement.
GTTCTTCCCCATCTCAGTTTGTTCCTCTCAAGTTCTTACCCATCTAGTTCTTCCATTCTCTTTTCTCTTCTTCGTCCTGTTCTCTCGAAGTCCCAGTGTAAAAAGGGAGAGTCCAAGCTACATTGTGTAAAGCTATTACCTAATGTCCACCTGACCTAGGCAGTGTTTCCTTGTGGAATTTACCCTAAGACAGGTGACTAGCATGTGAACTGTTATCACTGTTAGTCCTTGAAAGTGGCTAAGGGAGATATCTGATTCCAGAGAAAGCCTTTCCTGAGGCTGTTCTCCAAAGTCCTGGAATGTGTATGTCCAGAGAGTGATCAGTCCACACTGTTAGCCCTTCCTGGGGAAAAGTCAATTGGGAAAACTATGAAGGCACACATGATTTTCATAACAGAATACAGCTGATATATCACAAGCCAAATAACACCAAAAGCTCCTTGGAATTTGGCTTCCTCTGGAGGAAATCCTTGATCTCTCCAGGTAGTGACTTTGCCATAATCAGCTGAGTTCTTACGATATATTCCTGCGGCCTGCAGCAAAATGTAATTGACATTCATTAAAATGATCAGCCTTTGTCACTGCAGACATCATGGATTAGCCTGAGCTTAGAAAACTCCCATACTCATAGTTTAACAAGTCTGTGGATAAATTTGAATAATGTGTGTAGTGGGCACAGCTTGGGTGTGCAGGAACAATCCTGAACTTCCTGTGTCTTTTGCAAGGAGTGTTCATCACAATATCACCCATGCTGGCCCTGGCTCCTGCCTGCCCTGTGCCTGGGGAGTATAGGCCTCCAAGGCTTATGGAAGTGAAGAGTTGAAATAAGGCTTTGCAAGGAGGTGGCATAGGAGATGGGGGAAAAAAACACTGAAGGTTGTGGTAGTCCTAGGAAGGAAGGACACAATCACACCATGTGTCTAAGGTCAGTCCTGTGACCTGAAGTGCCTCAGATGTAGACAGTCAAGTCTAACTGCAAAATTCACTTCACCTCTCACATTTTTGCCCTTACATGCAGCCCCTGCAGTAATTGTATAGGATATTTTTAGTGTGTCTGCAGTTTGACAGGTAGGCCATCCCATGAGGTCAGTTACAGAATCCTCTATTTTTGGTATCTTGTCTGTTCAGAAAGTGTCGGACTTTGAACATTTTGCATTTTGGGGTGAGGGATGCTCACAGTTATGTTCCCTGAACTTTTACACAAGATGAAGTAAGGAGATGGGCTGGAATTTCAAGCTCTAATGGGATTTCATCATCCAAGCCATATTTCTTTTTTTTTTATTAAGAAATTGTTTATTCATTTTACATACCAACCACAGATCCCCCTCTCATCCCTCCTCCTCTCATGGGGAGTCAGCAAAGCCTGGTAAATTCAGTTGAGGCAGGTCCAAGCCCCTCTCCCTGCATCAAGGCTGTGCAAGGTGTCCCACCATAGGTAATTGGTTCCAAAAAGCCAGCTCATGCACCAGGGATAGATCCTGATCCCACTGACAGGGTCCCCTGAAAAAGACCAAGCTACACAACTGCCTCAATTGTGCAGAGGGCCTAGTCCAGTCCCATGCAGGTTCCACAGCTGTTGGTCTAAAGTTCATGAGTTCCTGTTAGCCAAGCCATATTTCAAAGTTCTGTTTCAGCATGGCTTCATGATGGCCACCCATGCTTTGCAGAATATTGTTGTCTAGTAGAGCTCTCTGGCATGTTCTGTATCTTCACTGTCAAGGAGCCACAGCAACTGGGCACAGGAAATCTGTCTGGTATGACTAATAGATGGATTCTAGTCTTAATTAATGAAAATTCAGTTCTAGAAATCAGATTGTTACAGTTCATATATACCATAGACTTAGAATTGTTGACAAGGGATATAATTTTAAAAAATAAACAGGGTTTACAGTTTAATCAAGAATAGAGCAATTTGAAGGAGAGAGGGCACACATATTTTGTGCAAAAAAGCAGAAACCCAGTGATCTGAAACAATGCCAAGATTAAGAATGAGGCCTAGATTCAGGGTAGCCTCCAAGGACGGCTGGAGGCCTGCGTGTGGAGTATCTTGCGATTTCTTGGACCCATAAGTGTGCAGGCACCCAGATGTACACTGGGCTTATCGGAAACCAGAGACTTGGAGGAGGATGCTGGCGGTAACAGAAATGCAGCAGAACTGAGATCCTTGCCTCAAGTAAGTTTGGCCTTTTTCATCAGCATTAATTGTCGAATATAACTACACAAGCCAGTGCTGGGTTCTCAGTGGACAATTCCTTCTTTTTTTTTCAGCATTTCCACACCCTCTTACACCAGCTGTACACATAAACACCATGAGAACTAGACCGTGAGTCATAGAGACTGAGCAGTCTACCCAGTGATGGGGGTAACTCCAGCATTCTGTTGAGGTCTCACTGTGTCAGGCAGCATCTAAGCTCTTGACACACACACACACACACACACACACACACACACACACACACACACACGTGGGAAGATAGTTACACCTTGGTAAGCATTAGCTGCTAGCTTGGAGAGGTGTTAATTTGAATTGTGATAGAAATTTAGAACATCTCTTGTGTCCACCCACATGGGAGCTGCAGCTGAGGATGACGTAAAATCAATTTGTTGTTTTAGAATGGGAAGAAATCGGGCAGCTTCCTGGGGAAGGTGCAAACATCTATGCCTCAGATAGGGCAGACCAAGGAAAGAGTCCTGCTTAAGTCCAGCTTGGTAAATCAGTGAGTTTCTGTTTTACTCACAGCAGTGTGTGTGACTCACTGAAAGCCCATCTCAGCTGTGTCTCCAGAGCTGCTGCCCAACTTCCATGAGTCTGAGCCACCTGAGTCTCCTTCCTCAACTTCCAGCAACTGTTTACTGCTTATGTAACCTCAGAGAGGGGCCTCAGGAGTCCTGCAAGTCTCCTGAGCTTCCTGGGCCTTGTGAGCAGAGGAAACAGACAACAAAAGCTCTGTAGCAGTCTGAGTCTTGGGGCTCTGCAGAGCTCAGGTGTGCAAGGCTGCACCAGAGGCGGAAGATGATGCATTAGGCCGTAGAGAAGGGAATAGGAAAAGCTACTAGCTGTGACCAGTGGTCAGTGATCAGCTGGGCCCAGGCACACATGTTATTAAACAATGTTGACAGAAGTGGGAGCAGGTGTGCTCAGCAGGTCAGAGGTCACATTCCTTCTCCCCTCCTGCAGCAAGTGTCTGGCTGGTGCTTTTCACAACATACCCTGGCTAGGAGATAAACCTGAGTCCATCTTTAAATTTCTTTTTTAAGATTTATTTGCTTTATGTGTATAAGTTTTTATCTGTATATATGTATATGTACCATGTATGAAGTGCTCACAGAGGTCAGAAGAGAGTGTTTGATCCCTTGGAGGTACAGATGGTTGTAAGCCATCATGTGTGTGCTGTGAATGGCACCAAACCCCAGGGTCCTCTAAAAGAACAAGTGCTCTTAACCATAGAGCCATACCTCCAGCCCTGGGTCCATCTTTTAATCAAGTCATGCATTGTGTAAAACTGGCATTAGGCACAGGCTGCTTATGTGTTTCAGTTGAAAATTAGAGCAAATTAAAGATAAAATGGATGTCTGTTTAATTATTGCTCTCCCTCCGTCTCTACCCCCACCCCAAGCCTATTTGCTTACAAAGAACAGCAGCCCCGTGCTAACCTCCTGAGAACACTACAAAATAACAGTCTCCTTCTCTGTAGTAAGAAAGCTGTAATCTGTGTTTCTGCCGTTGAACCTTATGGTGTAGCCATCAGCCTCCATGTTCTCCAGCTGGTCTGGTTCTTAAAACAAATGGATTCCCCTAAAGCACCCCAAGAGATAAGGATAACAATATCCACAGATAAGGTTTCCTTAGGGGAACTTAACTGGCAGTCAGAGGAAGGGGGTCTTCTCCCATCCTCAGAGGGTTGTGCTGAGCAGTCTTTCTCTTTTTCTACACCCACCCCCTCTCAGGGAAGCTATGTGTCTGCAAGGGCCTATTACGAGAGAGCCCTGAGGCTGGTTCCAGACAGCAAGCTGCTGAAGGAAAATCTAGCCAAGCTGGATCGCCTGGAGAGAAGGTTACAAGAAGTCCGAGAAAGGGATCAAACATAGCTCCGAGGACACAGTCACGTGGGACTCAGCAGGCTGGAAGAGGACAGAGTGAGGGCGGTCTTGCTTACACACAGCAGACTCTGCCAGCCAGGCAGTCCCCTCCTGGTGGGTGGCACAGCGAGACAGCTGCTGGGGACTGTGCTGAGTTGTTTCCATGAAGGGACAAACAGCCAAGATGAGCAGGCCACCTGTAGGGAAGGGAAATAGCCTGTTACAGGTTCCTCTGTGTCAGTCCCTGGTCCCAGGATGCAGACACTGAACTCCATTCTTACTATAGCCCAGAAACACAGAAGCTTGGAGTTCTGTAGAGGAGACAGCTGTTCATAAGGAAGGATGTGTCCTCTGAAGTCAGCTCTTGGGAAAGTCTACTTGTGGAAGTTCTAATTCATTCTCAAGAATCCGGAATGGGTGGTGAAGAGCATTGGTAGAGTCTTGTGGATGTCATAGGAACAGGGCACTTGATCGCTGGGCTTGGTCTAACAACTCCCAAGAGTATCACTAAGGACCTTTGGAGAAGTACATTAAATTCCACTCTGATATATGCTTTTCCAGTGCCTAAAACATGAGGGGATCTTCTAGAATGGTATGTGGGTATCTTTATTTCTACAGGAAAAATCTCCCTGAGCAGTAAAAAAGAGCTGAGCATCCTTGATTCTTTATGAAAATGTTTGAATTGTATTCCAGATTGTACTAGAGTTGTGTCTCCACGCTGAAACTTCTCAGTGCATTAACCAGGAGACTCCTACTCTGAAATATGCTGCTCAGGTGAGGAGCGGCAGGGTGCACTCTGCATGGAAGTGTTAAGGGATCAGTCCAGAGAAGTGCTCTCCTTTATTCTGGTAAGGTCAAGATGTCGTAAGATTTATTATTTTTGAAACATTGAGGAACCTTTACATTGTGTTACAGAATTCCTCACAGATTGAGTTAAGGGAAGAAAGCTCTATTTATTGACTTTTGAGTTTTAGTAGGAATTCTGTACTTAAAAGACAAGTGACCAAAAGCAGACCGTCTGCTGAGTAAGTTTGCAGACTCCATGGAGAATGCTCTAAAACTCTCGGGTAAAGTCTAAATTCATAATTTTTTAAAAATATATTTATATTTAAAAATGAGGAAGGCAAAGTTGAAATCATAATTTGACATTATTTTTAGTGTTATTTATTGTATAACTTATAAAATATTTAATATATATCCACATGTCTTGTTTTTTTTCTCTGTACATAGTCATTTTGATAGCAGCTCTCAAAACCAATCATATGAAAACTGCAAAATAAGAAAGCTTTAACAGTCTCCCCAAATAATACTGGTTATTTGCCACTTAAAGCTAATGGAATTAGGGGTAGCTCAGTGTCTGGGTAGTCAGTGAAGGAGCTGGAGTACCTGCTTCCTACTGGTACTTATCAGTGGAAACAGAGACACAGGAAATGCAGGTCCTGATGCTGAGCCAGCTGTCGGACACACACGACAGCTGGAAAGCAAAGCGTCCACCTGCACAGCCAGAGGGAAAGCCCCCCTGCTTCTTGCAACCCAGCATCAGGATGCAGTGCCTCTGTATGCTATTTTCCTGCAAGTTGAAATAAATGGCTGAAAACTTATTTGAAAAGACATGCTGAAGCCAGGTGGTGGTGGCGCACGCCTTTAATCCCACCACTTTGGAGGTAGAGGCAGGCTGATCTCAATGAGTTCAAGGCCAGCCTGATCTACAGAGTGAGTTCCAGGACAGCCAGGGCTACACAGAGACCCCACCCCCCAAAAAGGGCATTTGACCCAGTGCACACCTGCTTTTGGGGGCCAGTATTTGTCACTGTCACCTGATGTATGTAATTGTCTGTCAGTGTTACATATCATAAATTGATCCAGAATCTTATTTTCTTCTTCCATCTAAGACATCTTTAGTACCAAGGTAAAAACTTTGTACTATAAGTGTTTATTATAAAGTAATTCCAAGCCCCTAATTTGGAAAGCAGGGGTCCTTGGTCACATCTTAGTACCACTTTGTAGAATAGTATTTACCAAAATGGGTGCATTAAAAACTAATGGGACAGATTGAATTTCAAAGTTTGACATAATTCTGCCTTATGTAAAGTGCTACAGAAGGTCTCCATGTAAACTTGTTGGAATAATTAAAAAGGTATTTACAACATAGACGTTTCTAAGGAGAAAAGGCCACATGGCGTCTAGAGACTGCTGCATGGGGCCTCTCCTTTCTCATTTGTCTGCCCACTCTGACATCTCCCTGAGCAGTAAAAATAAGCACTGTTTAAAAAGAGAAACAAAGTCAGCGTGCTTTTTGGCTCGGATATTGAATGAGCCAATGAGAGAGTTTCCATGGTAGATATGTTGCCTGGGAGAAAAATCAATTACGAAGTGTGTTTTCAAAGCTGTTGAGTGTATCTTGTAACATGCTGTTTGGTTCTTGTGACGTGGACTAATCCGTGGGAGTCATCCTTATTACAGTAGAAACAGAGAGATCCTGGATGTAAAAATGCATCTGATTTGTCATTAGCAGGCTTGTGCTTCATGAGTGACTGGAGAGCTGTTTCTGAAATCTAGGAGTAGAGCTAGCTTTGTGCACGAAAATACTCTGCTGGCAATTCTAACATTGTCATTGTCCTCATCATTGGTACTTAGAATTGGACCCAGGACCTTGTACATACCAGGAAGCACTCTCTCCCACTGAGCTCTATTCTCAGCTAAAATTATTCTTAGGGTTTTGTTTTGTTTTATTTTTTACAAGAGTCTAGTGTGTGTCTCAGAATTCTGTAACATGCCGTGGGTAGTAAGGAGGAGACAAAGAATGAATCAGGAATTGCTTTGCCTGGGCTGAGCCCCCAGCATGGAGTTTCTGGGGTTCTTTCCTCTGTTACACATAGAGCCCTTCACATCCCTGGAGCCCCTCCCCCACCATTCGCTGTCAGGCCTGCCCATCATCGTCCCTAGACCAGTGCTTGTCATGAAATCCACCCGGTGGCAGTCCATTCATGTGCCCTTTGACATAGTAGCTGCGGGAATGGCTTTGGTGGCTTACTTCAAATTTGGGGATTATTTAGTAAGGATTTTTCAAAAATGATTCCGATGTTTCAGGTTATTAATGTCCTTTATAAAACCTGATTTGGTGGTGGAACTCAGGGGGGAAGTGCTCTTTGAGGGGCTGGGGCCCTTGTTTGCTTTTGTGGTTCTGGCCTAGAACTCCATGTGCCAGGCAAGCCCTCCCTCTGTCACTTGCTACCAGAGACATCTCAGCCCCAGACAAAGCAAAGAGGTTTCTGGTCTTCATCAGTATGCAGGTTCTCTTCTGAAGTCTGCAGCAGAATTTCAGAGGCCCTTTTCAGCTTTCAGCCAAGACTAAATAAAAAATTCCAAGCCGCACTGTAGAATCCAACCTAAGGTGACTGAACCGAGGGAGAAAAGAAAGCAAATGTCCCGTATCTTGTGATTGTTAGCAGAGAGTCTACATCCTTCCGATCACAAAGAGCAGGGGCCGGAGGGAGGCCTTCCCTCCTGTACAGGGCTCTCAGCACTGGCTGCCCTTAGAGAACAGCTAGGACTCCTCCAAACTCCCTAAGATGAGCTTTCTGGTGCCAGCAAAGTCCTGCAGGGATGACTGCTTTGAACAAGGCTCTCCACCAAGGAGAAGTGGCTATTATCATGAAATTTTTATTTCTAGCTACTGGACTAAAATGAGCCAAAGAATTCTAAAGGCTGAGTCATTGCCCCATGGGTTGGTCAAGGCCATTATTCCTAGACTGACCAGCAGGTGGCTGAGTAGGGTGGCTTTATGCTTGTGGTAACTGGACTACAATTTGTCCTTCTATTTAGAAAATGCTTGGGTGTCAAATAGAGAGGCACCACCTTGCCATTTGCACACACCAGGCAAGATGCCAAGGATAAGAAATAAACAAAAAACCTGATATCTTTTTACTCTTAGAAGGTATCCATGGCACAGTTTGTCTCTTTCTGCCTGGCACACAGACACTGGGGCTTTGTTATTTAGTTCTTGATTGCACTTACTAAAACCTGTTTTTGATGAGCTGAATGTAGTGGTGCACACCTTTAGTCCCAGCACTTGGGAAGCAGAGACAGGCAGATCTTTGAGTTTGAGACCAGCCTAGTCTACAACAAAGCAAATTCTAGGATAGCCAAGGCTACACAGAGAGACCCTGTCTCAAAAAACCAAACCAAACAAACAAAAAAGCCCTCCTTTAAAAAAAAAAAAAAAAAGAATCATGGGCAAAACTGCCTGCTCTTGTCTGTGGTGGATCCACCCAAGGGAATACTAAACCTTTAGATTAGTACTGACACCGAGAGCATGTAGCTATGGTAGAGGTAGGCTGTTTCTCTTTCTTGTTTTCAAATCACACTTTTGATTGTAGGCTGGCATCATCCAAATACAGCAAAACCCAAGTATCTAAATGCCATCCATTTACATTTAAAAAATGTAATGGCTGTCAAACCTTTCTTTCAGACTGCAGCTGTATAAGCTAAGACTTTAGAAAACCAAAAACCAGTATTGGAAATATTACAGTTCTTACCATTGTTCTCAGTTTTCATTGCAAAGCATGTTGTATAGTTCTGAAAACACTTCTAATATTTTTTGTTTCTGTGAGTTCTTTGTTCTGAGATAGGAGATAAAGTAACCATAGTACAAAACATGGCTTCATATTAGAGTGGGACCACAGGATGGATAAAATATCTGGAGCCATCAATTCGTTCATATTAAAATAGTCAATGTTCATCACCAGGGCTCTTCCGATTAAAACCATCAGGGCATGTAACTTAAAACAAAACAAAACAAAACAAAAACCTAGCACCTCATAATACACAGCCCTGGTCTGAGTGAAAACATGGGTTGCCAGTCATTCCTAACTGGAAATGTCTGCATGCAGAGGTCCGGGATATCACCTCCTTGTCAGGGGCAACTGTTTGTATTTGTAGTGAGTCTGGAAGTTCCTGCTGTGCATATCCTTTAGCTGCTGGCCCGCCCATTGTGGGGACACACTAGTTCAAGATTAGTGCTTCCGAGTTCTAATTCTAGTGTCACTCTAAGGAGTTACCTCACAAGGGCAGGTTAGTCCGAGTCTCAGTGGAGTTTGTCACCCATGAAGCACTGCCCTGTCCAGTGTTTCCAGGAATACCATGAGCCTCCAAAATGCATTAAAAGGCACCATTTATCTGTGAAGAAAATGATCTTATTCCTGACTGTTCTTACTAACAACCACAAGGAAACATGCAGACCAACAACCTTGGGGAGACTAGGCTGCCTAAGTGTGTTAACATGGTAGAAGTAACTCTTACTTTACAGTCGTGCTTAAAGTCCTTATGGTGACCCTGTCAGTTTCCTGGGAGAAAAGATAATGTCTTCTCCTAGGGAACTGAGGTGTCTGTGGGAGCCAGGGGTATGTGGAAGTTGCTGTGTTTGCTGTCAGGACTTTGTCCTTTGTTCCTACTGCTCAACGTTCCTGTTTTGGTTATATATAAATGTACACCTGTGTTATTTTTGCTATGCTGCTTAAAATATTTCTCTGTTTAAGTCTGACTGTATACTTTGCCTAAGTCTTTCAAAAATAAAATTTATGTAAATGTCTATTTTATATAAAACATGGTACAATAAGAATTCTGTCTGGCCTCGTCTCTGAAGTTCTCTGATTAGAATCCACCAATAGCCATTTTGCTAGTGTGCCTGAGCTTCAAAAGCAAAGATGGTCTGTCCATCATCTTTCAGGCCATACAATAACTATCTACTTCTCACCCACACCAGACTCTACCTCCAGGCTAAACTCTGCCTGCTTGGTAGGTGCCCCTGGGCCTTTATGGTGCAAATGGAAGTTAGAAGGCAAGTTTTCCCCCCCAATACCCTGAACTCCACCCACTGCTGTACCTGGACCAAGTGTCTCTCTGGGCTCAAGACTTCGTTGTCTGCATTAACCTCCATTTGTTGGCTTTTACAGACTGTCTTAAAGCTCACTAATGGGTGGAGACACAAGCACTCAATCACTAGCACAAAAGGGGAGAGAGAAAACACCACAATCTCCATCAAAAACAAGGAAAAATCCTTCCTTTAGTCCTCCATTTCATCAATAGCTGCTACATTTTTTTCTACCACACAATCACACTTTTTCTTTGGTGACCTGGCATGTTTACTCAGGGTTGTTGACAGGGGCAGGGAACCTCAACAGTAGTAGCTATACCACAGGAAAAAATTGTCTCTCCTGCCCCCCAGCAATCATTAACTGCCTTTATATCCCCGGAGAGGATGGGGCATCACGATCCCCTCCTGCTGTATGGTGGGATGTCAGCAGCCCAACTTTGGTCTTGTGCTGATAATCAAACTTCGGAAAGTGCGAGAATACAGCCACACTTTTTGAACAGCAAACTGCTACTCTAGGGAACGTGTCAAAATCAAAGGCAGATATCCCATGTGCCACAAGTTCACCCCAGGGCAGGCCAGTCCCCTCCCTGAGACTAATGTTCTTTCCTTCTTTTATTTATCTACATGTTATGTTATTTTAAGTATCATTGGACTGTTTCTTCACTACCATAGACAATTTCTACTTGCCATGCATTATCTTATTAGTAGATCTTAAATTAACTAGCCACTTGCCACTCTGTATTATAATTCATTTTCCCATGAATGGAAATGCTTTGTTATGGTGAGCTTGCACTGGATGAATTCTCTACATTAGGATAAAGTCTCCCATAAGACCAAGGGCTTTCAATTCTGGTAACAAAGCAGGCTGTGCAGTAACAAGGAATGAGACTGTGCCCAGTTGTATGGAAGGAACCAGAGGACATAGACAAAGCTGTGTGGACTACATGTGGGAGAGTGAGGGGATAAGGTCTGGGAACCACTTGGAGAGACTGTCTGCATGGCATGGGCAGACCTGGATCATTGTGTCCCTGCAGTTACTACACAGCACAGGTGCCCCACTGCCGACATGGCTTTACTCCAAAGGCTTTTGGGCGGGTTTTATATCACCCTTAACTGAAACAGAATGTTGAGTCTGTGTGGGACTTTGAGCTTCACTAGAAAACAGTGTGCACCTGGGGTGAGCATGAGGGCCCAGTGGGCGATCCTCATGACACTGGGGAAAGAAAGCACAACTCTGGGAGGAAAGACTCAGCGGGCCACCAGCCAACCAGTCCACACTGGGATGCTCCAAGAGGGGATGCAAGCTGGGAAGTTGAATATTTTACCAGCTCTGCCACAGCCCTCATTTCTCTGGACTTGGATCATAAAAATCAAATAACACTCTTTTGTAGTCGGAAGTTTTCCTGTGTCCTTCCTGGTCCCGCAGCCACTCGTCCCAAGTAAACACACAGAGGCTTATTATTAATTACAAATTGTATGATCTATGGCTTCAGCTTCCTGCTAGCTAGCTCTTTCATCCTAAATTAACCCATTCCTATTCATCTATATGCTGCCACGTGGCCATGGTGTTACTGGTCTGCTGGCATCTTGTTGCTCCTTTGGTGGTGGCTGGCGTCTCTCTTGACTCTGCCCTTCTCTCTGTATCTCTACTTGGATTTCCCACCTAGCTATAAGCTCTCCTGCCATAGGCCAAAACAGTTTTATTTATTATCCAGTGGGAGCCACACACATTCACAGCATACAGAATGACATCCCATAGCAGTCTTGGGTGCCTGCACCTGCGCTTACCATTTTGAGTGTCTTTTGCTCCCCAGTACATGTGTCTGCTTCCACTTGTTTGCCCTCCCAACTCCAAGAGACAGTAGAGCCCTGGGCAGAGGAGCCCAGGATTGTTAATGCATTCAGAGTGTCTTCTTAGGCTTGCCCTTAAGAGTCTAATTAAACATAAGTTCACTAATAGTCTGGTTTTTGTTCCTTTCCCATTCTCAGGCTTATTGCCATACAATATTGATGGAGAAAATACTGACATGGTATCTTACTAATGAATTAATTGTACTTACCGTAAACAACAGATCACACAGCATTTGCTCTGGCTTTTGAAGATGATGGTAAATACTGCAACCCAGGAAAGTAGTGAATGTGAACTTTCTTGAGGGTAGAGAGCTTGGGCAGGTTTCTTAGAAGCTCAACAGGAGTTAAGTGTTGAATCTCCTGCTTTGAGAAGTGCTTGCTTGCGTCTGGCATGGATTCCTGGGTTCAGTGCCACCATCTCTGCATCCTACTCTAGTCTGCTGATTTCATTAGGCTTTCCAAGGCAATAGCCACAGTGTTCCTTAGATCTGTTGCAGGGCCCTTGACATACAGAGGGACCTCCTGCCATGGGGACACCTCTCCTAGGGCCAGATTGGAGCAGGAGGCACTAGGAAATCTAGAATGACCAGGGTGACAGTGAAGCAGAATGATCATGAGGGACACCTGAACCCGGAATTGCAACAGATACAGTCCTATAGTGTCCTGAGAGAACTAAAACAGCAGTTTCAGCTCACCTTCCTCACTTGGTGTCATCAGTCTGTGGGCAAGGAGAATTCAGAGATCTCATGGAAACCGTGGAGCTTCTGCCCGGGGATGGACTGCTGCTGCTGACCTGTCACTCCCAGAACCTAGGTGAGTGAAGACCCCTAGATCTGCCACCAGACGAGGCTCACGTCTCCATGGCTTGCTCTGGATTTCCTATGGTTGTGGCCAGTATGGGCCCAGAAATTCCCAGAGGGAGGCCTGCCTTGGTGAAAGGCTCTGAATTGGGAGTTTGGGGCTTTCTGCTAAGGTGTCTCCACCTTAGAGCCTGGTGGTCCTGGTATCTTCAGCGCAGACTCAGTTCTCTAACTAAATCTAGTGTCAGAGGTAGGGCTGGTTCTCTCCTGCCCTGGGTCTTCTCTTGTTAGGGCAGCATGGGGTCTGAACACTGTAGGGTGTTCTTAAAAGAATCCCAAGAAAGTTAAGGGGGAGGGCGGGGTTAAAGCTGAGTGACTTCAGAGCTTCCGTGCCAGGCTTGGGGAATCTGGCTGAAATCTTGACAAAGTGAAGTCTGAAACACAGGCTGTGTATGTGAGTATAGCTACCTGTGTGGGTTCCGGCAGCACTGAGGTGTGGAATCCAGGTATCTGATGTGAAAAGCAGGGGAATTGGCCTGGAATCTGCACTCCTCAGAATTAGTAGCTGTAAAGGCTGGATAGTTGGTGGATAGTAGGTCAGAACAGTGACATCCATTGCTTTCTATTTTTTTAAGTGCTCATTTTAAAAAAAAGATTTAATGTATGTGTATGTGAGAGGCCAGAAGAGGGCATCAGTTCTCCTGGAACTGGAGTTAAGCAATTGTGAGTTGCCATGTGGGTGCTGGGAACTGAACCCTAATCCTCTAGAAGTACAGCCAATGCTCTTAACTCCTGAGCCATCTCTCCAGCCCCCTAAAAGTACTTAATGCATTTTCCAGGACTCTATATGTCCAGAGAAAGTAGGCGCAGTGTGTTGCCCTTGAGTAACAAATTTATCCTTTGCTTCCTTTCTAATTGTTCACCGAGTGAAGACTGCCAGCGGTCTCCCCCATAGCTGTCTCACACGTTAAAAAAGGCTGTTCACAATATTCCTGCTTCTGTCTTTTTTTGGGGAAGGGGGTTTGTTGTTTTGAGTTAAGGTTTCTCTGTGTAGCCTCTGGTTGTCCTGGAACTCATTCTGTAGACCAGGCTGGCCCCGAACTCAGAGATCTACCTGCATCTGCCTCCCAGGTGCTGGGACTAAAGGTGTGCGCCACCACACCCAGCCCCTGCTGCAGTCATTTTGTTTTGGTTTGTCAGACAAAGTAAAGACCGGTGATTTTGCTACATAAAGGCTAAGAGAGTAAGCAGGAAACTGAAACCCTTCCATCTTTAATACTGTAGTGCTTTATAAAGTTAAACCAAGAACCAAAAGGTAAAGGGTAAGTGCCAGGGCCTCACACAGTCATACAAGGCAAAAGTTCTGGGGACTGACACACAGCAGCTGAAGTAAATCCTAATAGGTGGTGTGCTGAGGGAACAGACCATCACTCCATGGCACAGCCATATCTGATAGGAGCGGCAAAAGTCGTAAGGCCAGCACAGCTGCTTGACAAAGATCCAGCAAAGCTGAGCCGCATGATGGCTGCCATGCCACCTTTGGTTTTCACCTCCACCTGCTGCACATTTGGGGCACTTTTAATATTTTCACAATTTGGGGATATTGGATTGATGGAAAATTTCTTATGAATCATTTATGCCTTCTCCCAGGAATGCTGCTTCTAAGCTTCCCTAGGACAGAACATACTACCCCTCCCACTTTTAGGGAGATATCCTTTTACCTTGTAGGTTGTGATGCACATAAAGAAGCCAGAGGTCTCTTTATGAGGCTATGAAACATTCTTGAAATGTCTGTCCCTGCACTACCCAGGAGCAAGATAATCAAAACAAAGTAAACTTTAAAAAGTCAACAAGATTCGTTGGGCTAGAGGAGTTGGCCACAGATCAGATTGCTAGCCTCTTCCCACTGTACACTCAGGCAATTACATGGCATATACAGCAACAAAGTTAGATTAGCTGAAATTACCTCTGCCCTACACAGAGACTTATATTGATGAGCAAAGAATGGAGTGGAAAGATGATGAAAGAATGAGATGTCAGGACCTCCCTCTCTTAGAAAGTTAGTACATGCAGACTCACTGTGGTGTCATAGGGCCATGGAACAACAGAATGCCAGGATTAGACATATAAAAAATTCTATAAATATATAAAATGTAAACATTGTATTTTGCCAGAATTTAAATAATAACTGCAGCATCTTTGGCTTGAGGATTTTTCTTGGGCACTGTGACCTTAAGAGTTAATAATACATTGCTTGGGGCATGGCAATATGCCCGGACTGGCTTGGGAATTTTGTTTTGCTCTAGTGTCCTTGAAGTCACAAAAGCTATTCCCCTGAGAACAGGATGTCATATGCCTCTAGATTCTTAAAAATTGGGTTGTGGGGTTAATGAGTAAAAATGATTATAAAAGATAACTCTGTTTATCAATGATGTCAAAACTTGAGGAGAAATGATTGGAAAAGATAAGTCTATTCTGTCACAGTTTATCATTAATGACTAAAAGATGAGCAAGAGGAAGTGAAACACATGTCCAAAACCAAAAATGATATGACCTATGTTTTGGAACAACATGAATCTATTTCTGCTTACTGAATTCTGTATAAATAAAAAAGCACTCCGGCTGCTAGTCAGGGTATAAGATTCTTTCAACCACCGTGGCCTGGCTCATCCTTCCCTTGCTGACTCCTTACCTCCTCTCAGGACCTGTCAACTGTAGCATGAATCTTAAAAGTTCTTATTAATAAAATCAAACCCAGGGCCAGTTATTGGGGTGAAATGCTGGATGGTCAGAGAGACAGAACAAGCCACAGGTAACCTCACCTGGCCAACTTCTCAGCTGGTCTTGTTTCCTCAGACTGGAAGCCTCTGTGTCCTCATATCTGAATGGCTCTCAGCTGAACTGTGCTGCTCAAAACTTAAAAGCTTAACCAGCCAAATTGCTTCTAGTTTCTGGTCCTCACGCCTTATATACCTTTC
The DNA here is from genome assembly GCF_007827085.1 of Peromyscus californicus insignis. Classification (NCBI taxonomy): domain Eukaryota; kingdom Metazoa; phylum Chordata; class Mammalia; order Rodentia; family Cricetidae; genus Peromyscus; species Peromyscus californicus. Next base: position 160,668,996 of record NW_026294584.1, on the reverse strand, counting down.
TGCTTTCTACCACCACTCCCTGGGATTAAAGGCTCGCTTTCTGGGATTAAAGATGTGAGTCACCATGCTTGGCTGTATCCTTGAACACATGGATTTCTGACTCTGGAATGCTAGGATTAAAGGTGTGTGCTACCACTGCCAAACTTCTATGTTTAATATTGTGGCTGTTCTGTCTCTGATGCCAGGTAAGTTTATTAGGGTACACAATATTTTGGGGAACACAATACCACCACAGTCCACCTCTGGAGCTGACCCCCAGCAACAGTAATGTGTTGAGGACAGTTAATCGTTTTCACAAGAATACGTATGTCCAAACATATTATATGCTTCAAATATGAACAGTTTTGATTCTCTCAGAGCTTGAAGATGGCTCTGTGCTTTCCTAAATAAAGAGTTTTACAAAACATTATTTTATAAATATCGAGTTTCCCTTTTGGGTAAACATTTACACAGAAATTGAAAAAGGCCACAACTGCCTGTTAACTGAAATTGGGTGAATTTCTTTTTCAAAAAGTCCTCTATAAATCACTTGTCCACTCATCTGACAAAGACAGGTGGGAGTTCTGCAGCTCTCCCTACAGCCTCAGAAAGCTTGTCCGTTTCACTAGACTCGGAGCCTCCCCTCATGGATGGTGGAGCACGCAAGACAGTGCTCTGGGCCCTGATGCTTCTGCCTCTAGGTGTGACCATGCTGTGTGTTGCCTCCCCATGGGACCAGAAGGCTGCTAAGTACCTAGCATATGGCTGAGGACCTGGCATATAACAGCCTGGCAGTGAGCTTGGGCTCTGCCTTTCTTTCCCTCTGGCTGGTGCTTTGGGGAGCTACTGCTTCCAAAGTTCCTTTCCCTTCATCCATTCCATATGGCTTCCATGGAGAAAGTTGGCTTGCTCTGAGAGAGAGAGCTCCGTCCTATTCTGGTACCATTCTTGTTTTCACGTATCTTTATTTTGGTGTTGGGAGCAGGGTGACCACAATGTGCCCAACCTCACTGAATCAAGTAAGGTGACAGTTATGGAAATCTAATGAGTCCCAGTGTGAGTGATTTTTGCATTTCACATCCTGTTGAAACTGGTTCCTCTTTTTATTTACAGCAGGATCTGTTTGCCAAAGATGAATTTAGCTCCCATTAAGTAGGAGATGTGAATGGGAGCAAACTCCTAAGGCTGACACTTAGATGTGATTGGTGACATCCAGGACTTAACTGTGAATATTTTCATGTGTTCTTTCTGCTCATAAAAGGGGGAGTCTGGAGGAACACTGGTTTGTAGGGAAAGAAGTGAACCATGGACCCTCACTGGGATAACTTCCTGGGCATCTGGGCTGCGCTTTAAGGTTGATTCCTCTGAGAAGAACCATGGAAGGATATCATCGTCCCCTGTCCAAGGTATCTGAGTTGATGGATTTTATCACACAAAACAAGATCACAGGGGTAACTTCTTCCTTGTTCCCTATCTCGAGGGCACTCTGATGTGTTATGCTAAAATCTGAACCAAGCCTTAGAAAATAGGAAGCCTGTGAATGGCTTAAAATGCTTAGGCCAGCATATATAAACTTGTCTAAGACCTCATGACCATTGATACCCCCCTCTCAGATATATATATTTTGTCTTATGTTTTTGAGTGTTTTACCTGTATTTATATATGAGTACCACCTGCATGCCTGGTGCCCAAGAAGAAGGTGTCAGGCCTACTAGAACTGGAGCTATATAGATGGTTGTGAGTTTCCATGTGGGTGCTGGGACCCGAACATGAGCCATCTCTCTATATTAAGCAAGTGTTTTTTTTTTTTTTTTTTTTTTTGGTTTTTCGAGACAGGGTTTCTCTGTGTAGCTTTGCGCCTCTCCTGGGACTCACTTGGTAGCCCAGGCTGGCCTCGAACTCACGGAGATCCGCCTGGCTCTGCCTCCCGAGTGCTGGGATTAAAGGCGTGCGCCACCACCGCCCGGCATTAAGCAAGTGTTTTACCACATAACTGCTTTATACTTTTTTTTTTTTACATATGCCATTAAACCGTATTTTTAGTTGTGGGAAATGTCTGTGTGCCTCATTTTTTAAATTTTTCATCATTTGCTTCATTTCCATAACCAGAGGAAAGTTTTTGAAAGCTAACCCTAGAGGTAGATGGATCTTTTCACCATACACCTTAATATTCTCGTATAACAAAACTGACCTGTTATATTCATGTCTATCTTTGTGGGAACTCAGGTGCTCAGTATTGCTGCACTCTGCCTCAACATTACCAACCTTGTAGGCTTCCAGGACTTCACTTGCCATGTGAAAGGGGACATTTGTTTATAGATAAGATAGAATCAGAAACCGTTACAGACTCCCTTTCCACTGAGGGTCACCAGATGCCAGACTAGCTGGCATTGTTGGTGATGCTCCAAGACAGCAGTGTTGAACCACCTCCTGTGAGGGTTTGAACTCTCTCTATAGCCAAGACAGACCTTGAATCTGGGATACTCCTGCCTCAGCTTCCAGGCAGCTAGGATTACAGGCTTATACCTTCAGGCCTTTCTGTGTATTCGCATGTACATAAACAAGAATTGAGCCAGGCATGGTAGAACATACCTGTAATCCCAGTAGCATGCAGGAGCCTGAGGCAAAACGATTCCAAGTTCAAGGCCAACCTGACCTACCTACACAGCAAGAGAAACCTGTCTTTAAAAAAATAAAAATAAAAAGGCGTAACTTAAGAACTAAGTTTCTTTACTACCAAACAATAATCTAAAGGGTGACTTTGAAAATAAAATTGAATCTTCTTATTAGAGTGTGTAACAGATAATGGCCATGTAATGGCCTCGGTTATGAAGACATTAACATCTGCAAGACACTCAGTAACTGGTGCTACTGCTCTAAATAAAGGGCATCTCAAAACCCGTGACTGAGTCAGTGTCATCATGCGAGAAATGGAAATGAGGTAGTTACGGCCAGAACCAAGATCCCTGCCTGTGTTCAGGAACCTGCTTTGAATAAAGTGCTGAAAAATAACTTCAGTGACAGTCTTGAAATATGTAAGAGTTGGTCTACAAACAGAAGTGCCAGTGTATGCTTGGCTGTTGATGGATTCGGTCCCTAGGTATTTCATTTGGAGGCTTTGATATGGCAAATTAATAGATATCGATTCCTTCACTTTTTAAAAGATTTATTTAGTTATTTTGTGTATATGATTACTTTGCTTGTATGTATGTTTGCAAAAAAACATGTTTGCTTTATTTATCTTAGAAGGTCAGAAGAAGGGATCAGATCCCTTGGAACTGGAGTTAGAGTTGGGAGCTGCCATGTCAGGGCTGGGAATTGAAACCAGATCCTCTTCAAGGCAAGTGCTCTAAGCCACTGTGACATTCTGCAGCTGTAGATTTGAGTTTTTGACATCACTTTAATGCTATGAAAAGCGGTAAAATCGTACGTTTATAGGTAGAGTAATTTTCACAAAGTGCATACCCATGTAACTGACACTTGGATCGAGAGTCAAAGTGTCCCAGCATGATCAACCCCTGTGACTCGTCACTCCCCTAGAAGTAGCCACGTGCCCTGGGTCCCAATACCATGGGTGAGTTTTGCCTGTCTTCCTGGGTTCTTAGGACTTGATAAAATGTACCCTCTTGAGATGCAGCCCTGTCAGACATGGTTTGGCGACTGGGTAGTAGCAAACCTAGACCACACGCTATCTCATTTTCATGCAGTTTTTTTCTTATGTAGTGTAGCTGGAGAGCTTTCTCTCTGGGTCCCACCAAGCCCCGGCAGTCCAACAGCCCACTTATAAAATAAACACACAGACACATATTATTTAAACCATTTGGCCTAATGGCTCAGGCTTCTAGCTATCTAGTTCTTACATCTTAAATTAATCCATTTCTATAAATCTATACCTTGCCACGTGGCTCGTGGCTTACCGGCATCTTCACATGCTGCTTGTCATGGTGGCAGCTGGCAGTGTCTCCCTCCATCTTCCTGTTCTCTCAATTCTCCTCTCTGTTAGTCCCACCTATACTTCCGGCCTGGCTACTGGCCCATCAGTGTTTTATTTATTGACCAATCAGAGCAACACATTTGACATACAGACCATCTCACAGCAATGTAGTCTTAATACTCTTGTCAAATAAGCCTTACATTTTCTCCTTCTCAATCTAAAAGTTGTCTGGTGGTATTTATTAAGGGCTCCAAAGACGTTTCATGACTGAAAGGAAGGATACAACAGTCCAGGAACCAGGATTGTTGGCCCTCAAGAAAGAGGAGCAAAGGCTGACATGAAGACATGGCCCCCATGCTTCTCACACCATGGACCTTCACTGGGATAACTTCCTGGGTAGGTGGTGATGCCCAAAGTTTGGATCCTTTGAGAAAGAACCATGGAAAGACATCAATTGAAATTTTCCCAAGATGTCTGAGTTGGTGAAAACATGATCAGGGGAGAAAATGCTTTCTTCCTTGTTCTACATCTCAAGGTCACTCTGATATATTCTACTAGGATCTGAACTAAGCTTTAGAACAAAGGAAACTTGAAAATCCTTAGTCTAACATTTATAAACATGTCTCAGAACTCATGAGTATTGATGTTTTTCATTTTAACACAGAGTGGATCTTGCATATAAATTTCATAAGTTATGTCCTGTGTCTCTGAGGGTTTAAAATGGCCTTTGAAATGAGGTTCTTCTTTATTTCAGTTGTCACCTCCTAACTTCTTTTTTTTTTTTTTTTTTGGTTTTTCGAGACAGGGTTTCTCTGTGTAGCTTTGCGCCTTTCCTGGGACTCACTTGGTAGCCCAGGCTGGCCTCGAACTCACAGAGATCCGCCTGGCTCTGCCTCCCGAGTGCTGGGATTAAAGGCGTGCGCCACCACCGCCCGGCTCCTAACTTCTTATATTTGGTCTTGTTCATTTTTCTTGGCATTGTGTAGAAATTAGGGTGGCTCTAGAAAATTCACCTTGTTAAGTGGCTATAGAATCTAGATCCAGAGTATGTGTGAATGCTGTAACTCAGGCCTGCAGCTCTCAGTGGCTTCAGAGTAACTCAGGCCTGCAGCTCTCAGACTGTGGCTGCAGTAACTCAGGCCTGCAGCTCTGTGACAGTGGCTGCAGTAACTCAGGCCTGCAGCTCTCAGTGGCTGCAGTAACTTAGGCCTGCAGCTCTCAGTGGCTGCAGTAACTCAGGCCTGCAGCTCTCAGTGGCTGCAGTAACTCAGGTCTGCAGCTCTCAGACTGTGGCTGCAGTAACTCAGGCCTGCAGCTCTCAGTGGTTGCAGTAACTCAGGCCTGCAGCTCTCAGTGGCTGCAGTAACTCAGGTCTACAGCTCTCAGTGGCTGCAGTAACTCAGGTCTGCAGCTCTCAGTGGCTGCAGTAACTCAGGCCTGCAGCTCTCAGTGGCTGCAGTAACTCAGGTCTGCAGCTCTCAGACTGTGGCTGCAGTTAACTCAGGCCTGCAGCTCTCAGTGGCTGCAGTAACTCAGGTCTGCAGCTCTCAGTGGCTGCAGTAACTCAGGCCTGCAGCTCTCAGTGGCTGCAGTAACTTAGCTCTGCAGCTCTCAGACTGTGGCTGCAGTAACTCAGGTCTGCAGCTCTCAGTGGCTGCAGTAACTCAGGTCTACAGCTCTCAGTGGCTGCAGTAACTCAGGCCTGCAGCTCTCAGTGGCTGCAGTAACTCAGGCCTGCAGCTCTCAGTGGCTGCAGTAACTCAGGCCTGCAGCTCTCAGACTGTGGCTGCAGTAACTCAGGCCTGCAGCTCTCAGTGGCTGCAGTAACTCAGGTCTGCAGCTCTCAGTGGCTGCAGTAACTCAGGTCTGCAGCTCTCAGACTGTGGCTGCTGTAACTGCAAGCCTGCATGTCTTGGATAGAGGCTGCTCTTGTACTGACTACACATTGTCCTCAGCTTTTCATGGTGTTTTAAATACATCCTTCACCAAACACAGATCCTACCCAAATGTAGACAAAAAATAGAAGCAAAACAACAGGAGCTGTCATTCTGGAGAAAATAACTGTTCAGGCGATCCACTGATTTATCTAGAAAGTATTCAGGAAACAACACTCAAAATCTAATTTTCTTTAGAAAACCTTAAATTGTGAATTCCTTCTGGTTGGTAGGAGCTAGAGGAAAAGAGAGTCTTTGTAGTCATCTAGCAATGGTTTCCAGTCCAGAGGCATAGCTTTTGTAGGCAAAAGTCTTGCAGCTGTGAATAGGTGTTTGGTTGTCAGAGAAGTGCACAGAATTGTTTAAACTCCTACCTGAGCAATGGCCTCAGCTTCCTGGGTATCTTCAAGGTTAAGATTCTGGGTATGAAATGACAAGGACTGTCATCAGAATAACTCTGCTCTTAATCCTCTATTGTCTTCGCTTGTAGGATTTTGGATTTTAGTCAGTAACTAATAGTGAATGGAGGGTTAGGTGTCTGTAATAAACTTGTAGGAAAATGGAAGTTCTGTAGTCCACTACCCTTGTTTCACAAGTGTTTCACCCACCTCTGCCCCTCCCTGACCTATGCACACACTCAACTCCAGATGATGATTAGGAGGAGTAGAAGAAAACTAAAAAAGCCAGCTGGGTATGGTGGCACATGATGTAATCCCTAACTCTGGTGGTAGAGGCAGGAGGATCACTGTAAGTTCAAGGTTAGCCAGAGATACATAGAGACCCTGTCTCAAAACAAAGCAAACCAAAGAGTATGCAAAACAGGGAAGGTAGACTTGCTGGTATAACCTTGAGTAGCAGAAAGGGTCTGGGCTGAAGGATGGCGTGTTAGGAGCAAAGTGCTTAGACAGAGGCAGGTCAGGGTGAGCCCTGTGGAGTCTCACTTTGGATTGCTACCTTCTCAGAAGATGAAAGAGCTTATGAAAGAGGTTTTAAGAGAATTTTAAGAGAAAACAGAGAAACCATGAAGCGTTTCTCTATGACAGAGTGCCTGGGTCAGAAGATAGAGGAGAGCAAGATCAATGAGAAGTGTGGAGACTCAAAGGTGAGTGACTGAATGTGGAGAGAAACACTTCCCACTTCACTTAGCTGTCTGCTTTCCTGGGGACACTGAGGCTTACGAAAACCAGTAGAAAGTGGATTTAATCACAGGGAGGTTTTTCCCAAGTAGGTATAGCCATAGTGGAGTTCAGAGAGTTTGGAAAAAAGTGATTAAAATGATATATTATTTCAGTTTAAGATGGGGAAGGAATGAAGTAAGGATGAGGATGAGTTAGGGATGGGGAAAGATAGACTACAAATCTGATGGATAAAGCCCATTAAACTTGATTTCTGTGTCCTCAGTTAAATGAATTATTTTTATTTTACTTTTTGGTTTTTCTTGGCAGCATGTTACTCTCTAGCTCAGGCTGGCCAGTAAATGAATGATTTTGAGTTCCTGTGTGATCACTCAGAGGTCAGTAAGTGGTGGTAAGGGTCATTTAGTGTGTCCTTTGAGTTACTCTATTCAGGTCAATAAATATTAGCATTGAAAATGGTAAATCAGATGTTTCTGTGTTGTATATGCTCAGAAATTCTTAATCATGGCAGAGAACTTAGACATGTTTATCTATACAAACATGTTGTTTTGCTTAGTTTTATTTTGCTTTATTAGCCATATCCAAACTAGAGGACAAGGTACAATAAGAATAGAGACTAGGGGGTCATTTCATTTACCATTAGACCAAAACAGACCAAGGAATATCTGCTTGGGTGACAATAACCAAATAAAAAGAGTTCTGAAATAACAGCGGGAGGCATTAGAGTAGAACCCTCAATCCCTGCAGCTCTTCATCTCCCTTGGGCCTACTGTCACTCTGCTGTTTAGGAAAGTCTGTTTGTATGCAGACTTTCACACATTTCACCCCCATTCACCCCCAAGGCTGGATACTGAGTTCTCTCACACAGCACAGCAGGCAATGGGTTAGGTGTGACTGTATCAGAGCTTTCACCCTATAAATGCTCAACTTCTGTCCTAAAGGAACAGGCATAGGAGAATAAGGAGGATCTCAGATGCATGAGGTTATCAGATCAAAGTGCCGCTGAAGGCAGTCAGTGGAACAGACCCCTGGAATTTGGAAGGAAGCCAGATGTCTCAGCATGTTGAACAAATTCTCCTTTGCCAGATTTTAACCAATCATTCCTCCCAGAAAGATAAGTAGCTGTCTGTTTGACTGGGGCTTTAGGGAAAAGGCCTTCTGTTGCATTCAAACCCTTAGCAGCTGTCCTGGTTCTGTTTCTGTTACTGGAGTAAAACACCCTGACAAAAAGTCACTTTGGAGAGGAAGGACTTGTTTTATCTCACAATTCTCAGTCACTGTCCATTACTGAGAGACAGTCAAGGAAGGAACTCTCAGCAGCTAATCAAAGCACAAACACATCAAGACCGTAAGAGAAACTAACTGACGCACCCATGCTGCCTGCTTGCTTTTCTCTCAGCTAGCTTTCTTTACTCTTACACAGTGCAGGATCCAGTCCAAGAAATGGTGCTGCCCATATTCAGAGTGGATCTTCTCAAGTCAATTAACAATCAAGACTATCCTCCCCACCCCCACCCCCACCCCCCAAGGCACACTTAGAGGCATGATCTACACAACTCCTCAATTGCAGCTCTCTTCTCAGATGGTTCGAGGTTATGGTAAGATGACACTTAAAACTTCTCATCACAGGAGCACATGTTGAAATCTCCTTGCACCTTAAAGACACAAGAGTAAAAGTATTGCTTCCATGAGGACCAGCCTCCAGCAGCTCAGGGATAGTGGGTGATACACTCAGTCAGCTAACTAACCACTCAACTTGACTTTTCTATCTGAGGGAGTAAAACTTAACTCTCTGGGGCTGGTGAAAAAGGGACACACGCACACACACACACACACACACACACACACACACACACACACACACACACACACACACACACCGGCCTCCCACATGTCAGAATCTCACCTAGGGTACTGATGAATGCCAAGCCTTCAGCTGGTCAGAGAAACTGAAGAGGAAATGCAGAGCAGGCGAACTACTGGACAGACAAACGGACACAAGGACTTTTCTGAGGACCAAAGCTTAGATCTTCATTCTATTATTCTTTCTGTTGCTTGTTCTACTGTTCTTTTTCTGTTCTGTTCTACCCTGATGTTTCCCTTCTGCCTCTCCTGATGTCTTCCTTCTAGCTGCTTCCTGATGTCTTCTTTCTACATCTTACCTGGTGTTCTCCTTCTCTCCTGTCTTTATTTTTTCCCTTACAGCTTATATACCCCAGCAGAATCTTTCGAGTAAATAAAAGTTACAATGTGGTTACATTTTGGTTTTTAAGTGAATGATTAAAATGAATACAAGTAAAAAAACAAAACAAAACAAAACAAAACATGTTTTTCATCTCCCTTGCATGATTAAACATTTTATGTATTTCAGGTGAAAAACAAGTTGTCCCAAGAACCCACATACATTCATGCCCAAGCAACTTGTTATAGATTAACAGAGTGTAAGCAAGCAGGGTATTTTTATCAGCCAGTTATTTTGTTAGCAGGCTGCATTTTGCAGTTACAAAGAAAGGATCAATTATTTTATTATTTGTCTCAAAGGGTGATCTTATAAAAAAAATCTTAAAGGAATCACAAATATAAACTTTTATATATGAAAAACAACTAGTCAGCTCTATTTTAAATCCTCAGGTGCATAACCACTCATCAACAGTTTTTTATATCAGGAAGCTGAGGGCAGAAGTGGGTACAAGGAATTAATCACTGCCTTTGATCACCAACCCATCATAGCAAGAAAGGTACATCAGCCAGCAATAGCCAGGCTGCCATTGTTTTATTCCCTGACCTCAATGAGTTCCTTTAAGAACTGTTCAACTGTTAAGAGTGTGTCTTTATAAACTTTAAATTGTTCTCTAAGATTTTCTACCTCAAAGTCATTAACAAAAGCATCTTAACCTAACCTTACTAACAATTCTGTATGTCTAAATTCTTTCTAAGGGTGGGGGTTGAATCATTAATCTGCTTCAGCAGCAGTGCTTGGAAAAAGTCAATTGCTGTGGGATGTTCTGTATGGCAAATGTGTTGCTCTGATTGGTCAATAAATAAAACACTGATTGGCCAGTGGCTAGGCAGGAAGTATAGGCGGGACAAGGAGGAGAATAAAGCTGGGAAGTGGAAGGCTGAGTCAGAGACACTGCCAGCCGCCATGATGACAAACAGCATGTGAAGATGCCGGTAAGCCACGAGCCATGTGGCAAGGTATAGATTTATAGAAATAGATTAATTTAAGCTGTAAGAACAGTTAGCAAGAAGCCTGCCACGGCCATACAGTTTGTAACCAATATAAGTCTCTGTGTTTACTTGGTCAGGTCTGAGCGGCTGTGGGACTGGCAGGTGAAAGAGATTTGTCCTGACTGTGGGCCAGGCAGGAAAACTCTAGCTACAGTCAATCACTGTTATTGTAAGTACCAGTGACACTGCCCATCGAGGGGCCAGAAATTCCTCTGAGAGTTTTCATATACCCCATAGATTATGAGAGATGTGGTGACCGAGAAAGCAGCAATCAGAGCTATGCTCAGTAACAGCATGAGGTCCCCAGGACATGTAGTTGCTGTGGGATGTCTTTTTGTATGCTGTGAATATGTGTTGCTCCCATTGGTTAATAAATAAAGCTGCTTTGGCCTATGGCAAGCCAGGATAAGAACTAGGTGGGAAATCCAAGCAGAGATAAAGGAGAAGAAGGGCAGAGCCAGGGAGACACGATCCAGTTGCCCAAGGAGCAAGATGCCAGCAGTCCAGTAACAGCCACATGGCAATATATAGACTAATAGAAATGGGTTAATTTAAGTTGTAAGTGCTAGTTAATAAGAAGCCTGAGTCACCAACCAAACTATTAATATAAGCCTCTGAGTAATTATTTTATAAGTGGCTGTGGGACTGGGCAGGACAAAGAAAAGCCTCTGGCTACACGTACTCTTGGGGCTTTGCCTCTCCAAGGCTCACTCAGGCATGGCTTTGCCAACGGTCCATCTGTGTTCCATGAGTTCCAATGCTGCCTGTTGGTCCCCCCACATGGCTCCCAACATGAAAGGGTCATGGATTCTTTGTGGTTTCAGAGAGTCACTGAGGCTGGTAGACACTGTGTAGTAGGGAAGTCCCTATGTGAAGGCCCTGAGAGGGAAGGAGGCCCTAAGAGGCCATTGAATAAGGCTATACAAGTAAAGTCTGGGTTGCAGTAGAGAACCTAAGGTGTTAGAGATGCCAGGGCCATGAGATCTGCCAAGCAAAGCTGCACAAAGGAAGTGGGATCCATCCAAGAGAGAGAAGTCTGTTGCAGGCAGCAAAGCTGGTAGGGCAAAGCCATAGGAATCTGAAATTAAAGTCCCAGGCATTAGACATGATGTGACAAAATTTGATGTATGCCCTGATGGGTTGTGGTCTTGCTTTGGTCCAGTATTTCCTATACCTTGTTGCTTGAGTTTTCCTGCCTGGCCCATAGTCAGGGCAAATCTCTCTCACCTGCCAGTCCCACAGCCACTCAGACCCGACCAAGTAAACACAGAGACTTATATTGCTTACAAACTGTTTGGCTGTGGCAGGCTTCTTGCTAACTGTTCTTACAGCTTAAATTAATCTATTTCTATAAATCTATACCTTGCCACATGGCTCGTGGCTTACCAGCATCTTCACATGCTGTTTGTCATCATGGCGGCTGGCAGTGTCTCTGACTCAGCCTTCCACTTCCCAGCTTTATTCTCCTCCTTGTCCCGCCTATACTTCCTGCCTAGCCAATGGCCAATCAGTGTTTTATTTATTGACTAATCAGCAACACATTTGCCATATAGAACATCCCACAGCAATGCCTTATTCCTTCCTTTTGGAATGGTAAAAGTATATATTCTGTGCCATATGTTAGAAGTATATTGTCTAGTTTTTTGTTTTACAGGGAGTTACAATTCAGAGTTCTTTGAGTCTCAGAAGAAACTTTAGAATTTGGACTTTTAATCAATGTCATGACTGTGAAAGACTTTGTGGACTTCTAAAGTTGGACTAAATACATTTTGCATTATGATATGGTCATGAGCCTATGTGAACCAGGAAGTGGAATGTGGTGGTTTGGTTGAGAAATATCCTCTATAGTATAGGGCATTTGAACATTTGGTCCCCAATCAGTAGTGAAATGGTGACAGAGAGGCCTTAGCAGGTGGAGCCAAGGTGCCCCACGGCAGGTGAGACAGAGATGCCATGCAGACAGCACTCAGTGGAGAGTTTCATTTGGTGGGGGGGAAGAGAGAGGGGAGCAGGAAAGAGAGAGATAGGGAGAAAGAGGGAGAGGTGCACGCTACCTTATGGCTAGAGGGGCAAGAGAGAGAGAGTGAAAGGGGAGGAACCCTTTCTTAGAGGGAAAGGGAATGTAGAATGACCTCAGGATGCTGGGCAGGCCAGGGTATTATCTGCTTGTTGGCCAGAATTCCAAGAAGTGGGTCTGAATGCTAACATTCCTTCCTTTTTTATTATTATAAAAAGGTGAGGGGCTGGAGAGATGGCTCAGAGGTTAAGAGCACTGACTGCTCTTCCAGAGGTCCCGAGTTCAATTCCCAGCAACCACATGGTGGCTCACAACCATCTATAATGAGATCTGGTGCCCTCTTCTGGTGTGCAGACATACATACAAACAGAACACTGTATACATAATAAATAAATAAATCTTTAAAAAAATTGGGTGAGTTATGGATAGCAAGTAAAGGGAATAAGGGCACTGAATTCTTAAGACTGTTTCCTGCTGACAGGGGCAAAGTGGGAAGGGGAAGTTGGGAGTCAGGGTCATGCATGGCGGGAGGTGTGAGTGAGGAAGCATTCAGTTGTCTGTCATCATTGAATCCTCAGGCATTTGCTCCTTGAGGGAGCTGAGATGGCAGGTTGCTAGGAGAAAAATAGATTGTTATCATGGGCCATCAGTGCCAGCCATGGGAAAAGTGATAACTGCCAAAAAGAATGAACAAGGAAGTGCCCTGGTTATACAGAAGAGGCAAGGGTGAATGAGCGAGGCATAAGAGCAGATATGCCTTTCATTGGGACATCTTGGAAAACTGGGTTCCAGTTGCTAGGTAGGTACCTGCTTAAGCCTGGAGAGGTGGTACCAGCAGTGAATTGAGGGATGATGTGCTCTTCAGGAGCACATGAGCTATCACATCTGCTGTTTCTCTAGAGGTGGGAGTGTATCCATCCTATAAACATGTCAGTAAGAGTGAAGAGATATGGAGCCTTTTTATAAGCAGGGATGAGGGTGAAATCAATCTGCCAGTATTCACCTGGTTGGCATCCTCGGAGCTGGTGCAGGGGCTAGTGTATCTGGAGGACCCCCTGTGGATTGGCCTTGGCATGAGTCTGGCAAGAGGGGTGGGTCTGTGCAGGGACCTGTGTCTATAAAACAACTGGAACAGATTTACATCTTGGTGTCATAGCAAAAGCTATGGCTTTGGGTTAAAAGGCATGAACATTCTCTAGGGCCTGGTTTCAGCCCAATGAAACATATCTTTAAATTTAGAACCAGAGGAAATTTACTGAATGGAAGTGGTAGAGTGAGTGAAGGAGGAGGGAGGCTTCCCTACTCTCTCCAGTGCTAGCCTGTCTCTAAAAGCTGGGAACAGTAAAATCCACAGAAATTTAAGGACTTTTAAAAACTGTAATCAGTGCTCTATCAGTTTATCAAAACTGTATTTATCAATGTTAAAATTTTGAACCTCTGAAATTATATCTGAAACCAGTTTTATCCTAAACCATGAAGTCTGTGAATGAGGCACACCTGCCTATGCCTTTGACAGGAAACTTATTAATGAGCTGCCCAGGGTTGAGGGAGATCTGTAAGATTGACAAATCCTGGTCATCAAACACCATCAGATCTGAGAAGGATGAGTAAGTGAACAGAACTGAGACAGCTTTCCAGCTAGGCAGTCCCAGGTGTGGTGATATTGTGCTCCCCAAAATACTGTGCACCCTAATAAACTTATCTGGGGTCAGAGAACAGAACAGCCACTATACAGACATAGAGGCCAGAAAATGGTGGCACACACGCCTTTAATCCTATCACTTGGGAGGCAGAGATCCATCCGGATCTCTGTGAGTTTAAAGCCACACTGGAAACAACCAGGCATGGTGACTCACGCCTTTAATCCCAGAAATCGAGCCTTTAATCCCAGGGAGTGATGGCAGAAAGGAAAGATATATAAGGCGTGAGGACCAGAAACTAGAAACATTTGGCTGGTTAAGCTTTCAGGCTTTTGAGCAACAGTTCAGCTGAGATCCATTCGGATATGAGGACTCAGAGGCTTCTAGTCTGAGGAAACAGGATCAGCTGAGAAACTGGCAAGGTGAGGTAGCTGTGGCTTGTTCTGCTTCTCTGATCTTCCAGCATTCACCCCAATACCTGGCTTCAGGTTTGTTTTTATTAATAAGAACTTTTAAGATTTCTGCCACACCCAGGTTTCTTTAAATGGGAAGGGGGGGTCCCATCCACCCAGTGACAGGAATTGGTGAGAGAACTGTGGGCCCTGAGGAAGAGGTTAGGACAGAGTAGGTAGCTCCTGAGTCCAGTAGAAGGTTAATGGACTTATCAAATACCTGTAGTGCTACCCCAGGCTCAGAGAAGGAATGGGAGTCACCAAGTCTAGACGCCAACAGTCCTCCAGCAGGCTTAGGAGTTCAAAGGTCAGAAGCCAGATGCGAGTGTTGGTGAGGCTGGACCTCTGTGGCGTGGCATAGAGGACAAGCCTGCACAGGGCATTCAGATCTCCAGTGTCCAGGCTGTCGGCAGACAGGGCATGGCCTCGTGGGTGGCTGAGGGTCAGGGCAATACAGTGACCAGTGGCCCCAGGCTACATCTGATGCATTTGACGCAGGCTCCTGGTGGAGCTGACTTGGGCTGAGCCTCAGTGGGATGGAGTCTCATGGTTGACTTCCCTTGTCCCCCATGTCAGTGTGTTGAGGGGTGGACGGTAACCTCAGGGCAGCTGTCAAGGCTTAGGCTTGGCATCTCTGTCTCTCACTCTCTGTGGGGCACCTAGGCTACACCCACCAAGGCCTCTCTCACCATTTCATAACAAGTAGCCCTGTTTGGGGAGGTTTCAGTGGCACAGCCCTGTGATGGGAAGTGCATCACTGGGGATGGGCTTTGTGATGAAATGCATTGCACCACTTCTGGTTTTCTGTCTCTGCTATGTTTTATAGTTGAGATGTGAGCTCTCAGCTTCCTCCTACTGCCGCCATGCTTTGGCCATGGGGTTTTATCACAGCAATGAGAAAGTAACTAATACACACATGCACACACAAAATAAATGTAAATTTAAAACTATCCCATTGCCAACTTATAGGACTCTCCGTATATTAGATTCTCATACAGAAATAAGTTTCCTGGGAAATATGTCTTTTTTATATTGCCTATTGAAAACTGACTTTGTGGCAGTATCACTGAAAATACCCTGCAATTTTCTAACCTAGCATTTCTGTGATATGAAATTGTCAGCTAGAACCTTATGGAATTGTTGTCTCTTCAGATTATTGCTAGCAGACCTGCACAGCTGTAATGGAAATATTACCTCGTCCATGCTCTGTGTAACATCCTGTACTATAAAGTGCCATGTTTCTCCCTGTGGGAGCTAACATTTCATTCAAGAGTAGCATTAGTTTCTTACTGTTTAAGGAAATATTTTATCATTCTTCAACTAGTATTTCAAAGTCAATGACTCAAATATGCCAATGAATGCTTATCTTCTTTCTCCTTCTTCAGCATAATTCCCTCCCTCCCTATCTATGGAGTATCTACTGTGGGCCAGGGACTTAGTAAACCACCAAATGGACCCCAATCCCTGTCCTTACCAAGGTTAAAGTGTAACAAGGAGATGAGGCATTGTAAGATAAATTAAAACATATGTTAGATGGAAACACCAAAGGGAGTGGAGTGAGCAGGGAGGGAGGATCCAGGAGTGAGGGCCCATAGCTGTGTGTGTGTGTGAGCAGAGGGGAGATAAGGGTATGAGGGTCACAAAGATATATATGTCGTAAATCAGCAAGAATCTTTCTGAATAGGTGACATTTAAATGTAATATAAAATGATACTCAAGCATTATAAGAAACTCCCGAGTCCTTCCAAGGTTGGTATGTATTGAGAACTAAGAGGCTGCACCAGTTACACGGTCCAAGTATCATCTGACAAGAATCACCACATTCATCAGCCATGCTCCAACCTAACATTTCTATAGTTAGTTTTTAAAACGTATTTTAACCTTTTGCTTTTATGTAAACATAAAGAAAAAACTCTGATACAGAGATAATAAATTGTCCAGAGCAAATCAGCCAGCTAAGAGTTAAACCCTCAATCTTCAGATTCATGGGAAATATACCTCTAGGAAAAGCTTCATATAACTTCAAGGCTGGGGAAATACCTCATTCTGTAAAGTGCCTGCCTTTCTTGCGAGCATCACGACCTGTATTTGATCCCCAACACACACATAAAAAGCCAGGTGTAGTGGACACACACTTGTAATTCCAATGCTGAGAGGCAGAGACAGGCAGATCTACTTGGCAAGTTCCAGGCCAGTGAGCAGCTAGATAGCAAGGAGAATTGCTTCATCCCATGATAAAACCTGTTATAAAACAGTGACAACTGAAACTAGTTTCTGAAATGCCATGTGATTGGCAATGGACTAGAAGGGGTAGGCCCAAGGATATTGGAGATGGTGACATTTGTCCTAACACATCAGAGGAGATACATATCACTAGGTATAGCAGACCATAAAATAGCTGATCAAAGGGCAAATGTTTTTCATGTTATTAAAAATGGAAAAATGTGAGTTATTTTATATAAAAGAAATAAAAATCAATAATTGCTAAAGTAATTAAAATTTTTCTTCAACAGAAAAAAATTAAACCAGTAAACCTTGGGTTTTCAATAGTTCTGAAAAATATTGAAATGATTCATATAGGGAGTTTGTAAATCTATGCTGAAAAAGCTTTAATCTATAAAGATTATATTCTCCAAATGCCATCAATATCATATTGATCAGATTTAAAGTTAAACTAGAGACTCAAAACTTTTATCTTTTGATTCTTTACCCAGTAGCTGGCCAACTGTTGACTAAAAGGGCTTTTGAAAGCAAATGATTCACAGAATTAGCTATTATCCTCTTTTGATGATAGCATGCATTTCTGTACCAGTTATTACACAATCTAGACTGAATCTCTTGGGCTGAGGGAGTGGTCTGCTCAGCATTCAGGAGGCCCTCAGTTTCATAGTCAGCATCCTCCAAACAAGCAAGCAAATGCCTCGACTACTTTGTTTCTTGTTGCAATGAGATTGATCCTCTGCCTGTCTGTTCACAAGGTCAAAATGTTCCTGTAATAGGATCATTGGCCCTAAACTGTGATAAGACTGGGTGTGATCTTGGGTGTGATCAATTTAGTAGTGGCTTACAATAAAAAGCAGATTTGAATAATCAATCCTACAAACCACCCTTGACTATGACCTTAATCTACCTCTAGCTACTTCTAATATAAAACACTAGAAATTCTTTTAGATTGGAGATTGGAGAATTCCTAAAATAAAGAAGTATATGAGCTGATACATAGCTCAGCTGGTAGAGTGCTTCCCTGGCATACAGGATATCCTGGGTTCCACCCCCAGAACCACATAAATTTGGCATGGTGGTGTATGCCTGTAATTCCAGGACTTGGGGATGTAGGGGCAGGAGAATCAGAAGTTAAAGGCCAGTTTTGGCTCCATAATGAGTTCAAGACCAGCCTGGGCTACATGAGACTCTCATTAAAAAACAAGTGTGTGTGTGTGTGTGTGTGTGTGTGTGTGTGTGTGTGTGTGTAAAATCTGTAAAGAAAATTCAAAATCCCTACTTTTTTTTAACTTATCTGAATAGGAAAAAAAGTCTGGTAGCCATTAGGCACTAGGCAAGTAATTTAGAGGAAATCACATATGCTTACAGATGAGGACACAGGGAGGCTTGAGACTTCAGTAGCAGCCAATGCTTCCTTGAGTTGTTTTTTCTCAGATTAGAGCCTCCAGGGAAACAAGGAACCATCGAGAATCACCAGAACCCTCAATTTCCCGATTTCAGGTGACTTGGAGTAAGCCCTGTTTACTATAATAAACTCTCCATTCGGCCATTTCATTAGCCCCCATGTTTCTGAACAGGCAACACATGCCCATGCACTGAGCATGCTCATGAATGAGCTGCCCCTGCGTGCAAAGAGGAGTCTTTCCTGTGGGGATATAGACGTTTCCTGGTACAAAAAAGTAAAGAGGCTCATCCTATACTTAAAAGATGTGAAGTGCTCCATCAGAAAACTCTCAGATCTGATAAATGCTTTCAGAAAAGTAGCAGTTACAAAATCAATATACTGTTATCAGCGGCTTTTCCCCTTACATACTAGTAACAAACATGCTGAAAGAAGGTGAGGAGAACAATCTGATTCACAACAGCATTAAAACAAACAAACTCAGAATAAACAATGAACAAGGAAAAATTTTAACAAGAAAACAGCCTGAGATGTTGATTGTACTTATCTGGTTTTTTTTTAGTTTTTGCGGGTAATCTAGGAATAAGTATTAAAACAGGTTTGGTAAATGTAAGCAAATGTTTATCAGTATATGCTTCATGAGACAGAGATAAAGCAGTTGGGTTACACTTATTTTCAAGTAATGTGAAACAAAAGCCTATATATTCTTGGCTATGTAAATCCTATAAAAAGCATTGTATTTGGGTCTAGTCATGTGTTTATACCAATTCTTGGCATACGATGAAACAGTTCAAGATTGCTTTCTTCCTTGTCTTCATTAACAAGCAAGAACACTAAGAGGTAACATTCTAAATAATACCTTTAATTCTGTATACAAAGAATAGAGATTGTTTCAAAATGTAGATTTAAGGGGATGACAAGGAAAGAATCAATAAAGAGAAAGAAAGCCATGAAGAAGGTTGTAAGTATGAGGCTTTGGACGAGGAAGGACCATGGACTAAAGGGAGACTTTTGTCTTGAAGTAGAATGACCAAAAGACAGGGCAACACTGAATGTTTATCAAGATGAAGGTTCTTCTCAGCCTTCATGCCCCATCATGCTTCTGATATCCAGAGCTTCTGAGTGTGGGCCTAGAAGCTAAACTTCCTCAAACGGAGGAGATGGCTTTGAAGCTGCAGCCACAGAATGGAAGGCAATGAGGTCCCCCTTGGGAGTCTCCTTCCAGTACATTCCAGATAACTGTGATGAAGAAAGAAGGGGACCATTAC
Source organism: Peromyscus californicus insignis (assembly GCF_007827085.1). NCBI lineage: Eukaryota > Metazoa > Chordata > Mammalia > Rodentia > Cricetidae > Peromyscus > Peromyscus californicus. Next base: position 160,649,780 of record NW_026294584.1, on the reverse strand, counting down.
AGGCGAGTGCCCCAGGGCCCTGGCATGAGGTCTCCCAGTCACCAGCAGAGCTGGGATGAACCAGTGTGTTTTGTGAGCAGCAACACTGGAAAAAGGAATTCTCAAAGTCCCCAGGATAGGGAGGGAGCAGGTATATATGACTTCTATCAGTTTCTTCTACAGAAAGTGAAGATTGACAAGGCCAAGAGTCTGCCCGGTTCCTTTTAACACAGCCTTGATTTTTTCAAGAAACCCTGGGTTATCTTTGATATATCTAAAGAGAAAGTTGGGATTTTTACTTAATACTGAAGCCACAAACTCTTGTGTTGACGGTTAAAAAGGTATCCTATACAGGTGGGTGTGTGGGAAAAGGGGAGTCTGGATGGTCCCTCGAGTCACTAAAGCAGGTTGAGAGGTTTCAAAACACTCACTTCTGGTGGTTCTGGGGTGCCCCCCCCCCCCCCCCCCCCCCCCCCGTCCACTAGCAGGAAGAAATCTATTTTAAAAACTAAGAGCGACTGTAACTATCCAGCAGGATAAGAAGGAAACTTCATTAGCCATCATTCCATTCCTCTGACAAAATACCTGAGATGAACAGGAAAAAAGGAAAAAGGATCGAATATGGCTCTTAGTTTTAGAGGCCAGGGTCCCTTTGGGCCTGTGGTGGATCCTTGTATGAGGGCAAGGTGGTGGGACCAGGCTCTGATTTCTTCTATAAGGTTGCACCTCCTAAATGGTCCCCCCATTTCCTGTGTGTCTGAGTGTGTGTGTGTGTGTGTGTGTGTGTGTGTGTGTGTGTGTGTGTGTATACGCACGCGTGCGCGTGTGCTGTGATCAGGAGGGAGTTTCCTAGGGTGAGGCTCATCTGTGGTGCTTGGATGTACTGGCCCATTGAGAGTTCCCCAAACTTAAGAAACTCAACTGTACGGCTTGTGATGGTGGTGGAGGGGGACTGCATTCGAGTTCTCCCCTTAAAAAATAAAAATAAATCTTAAAAAAAAAAAGACACTCCCCCCAGGTTAACATTTCTTATATGGCTACTTAATCATCTGGTAGTTAATAGACTTCCCAGCCATATAATTATCTACTTACTATTTTCTCTTTGCTTACACAGGCATCATGAGACATTTATTAAGTGTTTCACTCAAGTTGGAATTCATTAACTTAATCCTATTTCCCCTAGCCACCTTGTAATTAAATCTTCTAAAAATGAAATTAGGTTAATTTAATGTGGCATGTTAAGGATCTTGTGCTGGCTTCTCACGACCACTGAGCCCTTCTAGTATTGAAAAATCCATCTGCCTAACACTTGGCTTTTACATTTTGCTGAAGTTTACTTTTATCCAACAAATACTTATGATTCATTGTAAACATCAATTGGTTTAATCCCCTTTAAGTATTATATTACATTATAATCTCAAAAAAATATGTAAAAGAAAACCAAGGCAGAGCAGGAGGTTAAGGAATGTGCCCAAGGCCACAGATTTTTAAAAAATGGCAGAGACTGTGAACCATATTTGGCTCAGCAGAGTGGCAATGAGTCAACCCACAGACTGCTTTGCACTGTAGGGGAAGGGAGCCCTGTCCACCAGAACGGGGGTAGTGGGGAGATGGCCCTCTGAGACCAGCAGCTCAGCCTATAGCACATGGATAAAAGACATTAAGGTAAGACCTGAAGTTCTGGGGACCACTGGGAAGCCATGGAGGAACTGTCAAGAGGTTGGCACAGCTGGCTGTTTTCTGGCTGCTCCCTAGATACACATAAAACAGCAAAACTGACAGATACAATTATACAAAACTAATGTAAAAAAAAAAACCCTTATGTACAACAAAGAAAATAATCAACAGAACAAAAAGACAACACAATGAAAGAGAATGCCTGTTGATATTTACCTGATGAAGAGTTAATATCTAGAATATATAAGTAACTCCAAACAAACTGTAAAAATAAAAAATCTAAGTAAACCAATTAAAAGGGAGCAATAGCCAGGTGTGGTACAAACCTGCAGTCCGTCACTTTGGAAACAGGGTCAGGAAGATAGTCATGCCAGCCTGGCTACATGGCAAGTTCCCATCCCACCAGGTACCCTTTTTCAGCCTAAACAAAACATTTTACTGTATTTATTTCTGGTATCGAGTCTAACTTGCTTTGTAAACTCAGCATTGTTTTAAAGATTCACCCAAAAAGCTTATGGGCTATTGTGTTTCACTGCTGTGGAGTATTTTATATTTGTTCTCCGTGTTTCTGTAGTGAATATTTGGAATCACAGATTTTTGCAGATATTAATGTTTATATATATATATATATATATATATATATATATATATATATATATATCTCAGTCTAATGGTTAAATCATTTTCTTCTGTGATATTGGTCTATCCTCTTTGCAGCTTAGAATCACATAGGACTTTAAATTTACCCCAGATATTTACACTTAATTACAGTCATCTCAAAAACAATGCTCTAGGGTATATATCCAGAGAAATAGTTGAGTCTAAGTACTCTGATGTCTCCAATTCACTGTGGTTGAGTTACCCAAAGCCAGGGTCCCTAATCACAGCTTCCCAGCAGCAGTCCACACAGCTCCTTTTTCTTTGTGTTTTTTGCTCTCACATTTGCCCCTTCTTTTGCCAACTTTGAGAATATAAAAATGATAGTTTGCATCTGTATTCTATTTTGTTGGCTAGTTCTTTTTCCTTTTCAGCCAAACCACTCATCAATTCATTTTATATTTTCTTGTTTAAATCCTTCTACTTTATTTTGCCTTTTTAATGTTTAGAATATTTCATTTACATATGGTACACACACACACATACACACACGATGACCTTTCTGTACAGTACTTTTTTTCTTCCTGGAAATGGAGCAGGATCCCTTCTGAAATGGGGACTTATGTTGCTCCATTCAGAAAGGTGATGATCCGTTTCTGTGACTTACCTTGGAGAAAAGCATGTCTTGCTTCAGGCTGGCACTTACACGCTGAAAGCTACAGCTTGAATCACAAATATATATAACCTTGTGAGAAAGTCCTAAACTTCGATATGATTACACAGCTACAATTTTACTAAAATCATTGGGTTGTGCTTTCAATGGGTTTGTTTTATAGGTATAAAATTTTAATTCAATTTTTGAAATAGTTACAGAGCTTTTATTAGCAGTTTTTTTTTCCTCTGGATGAGAAGAATCAACTATAACTCTTACATTTCCAGGCAATAAATATTTTACATTAAGATTGTTATGTCTAGGAATCAAACTGTCTTTTGTTACTGGGTTAAATTGCTTTGAATATATTAAGCAGCACTGTTCAAGAATTCAGGACATCTTTCTGATTGCTCAGTTCACATGTCTCCAATTCCTTTTTTTAATTATTCTTCTCAAAATTCCCACTAAGGATTAGTGGCAGAGCACGACGGTGGCTGACACAGTACTGGACAGCAGTTCTCCCACCAAACTAGCTCACAGCACCTAAGGGCATCAGGTAAGTGTGCACAGTACCTGTGCTTACTGAAACAGATGAGCAGGCAGCTGAATAAGGTGGGAAGAAGTTGCCATGTCATCCTGCTTCAGGCTCCACACAGCCTGCCGCAGAGATACCTTCCACTCAGGAGAGAAAGAAAGACTTGGGCTCAGACTTGTAACCAGTGAGACCTAGCGCTATGGAGAGCTCTGTGGTCCCTACTTCTAGGTCACTCCAGTAGACTGAGCTGCTTAACTTCTTTTGGTAGATGCTCTTTGGTTCTACCATTTCCTGAAACCTATGCCAGCAAAGCAGGGCTCAAGCCTCTAGCAGTGACACATGGAACACAAAAGGAACAGGAATTTATACTAGAGCCCAGTGCTAGGTCTGCCACAGAGAGCCGGGGCACCTGGGAGGAATAGGAGGTTCTGGGTGCAGGTCAGAGCTCAGAGATGGAGTCTTTAGCCTGGTTCTGACATCAAGCAGAGGCCTGTGAGCTGGTACACAAATTGGAGTTTTGGTCTTAGCACTTTCAGCTTTGGAGTGGAGCTGAGGCACACACTTCCCTTCCCAAACAGTTTACGCCCTGGAGATTTTAAGACTCTGGTGTGTCCTGTCTTAGTAGTTTCCCTCACAGCCAGTCTCCCAACTTGGTAGCACAGTTATCACCAGTACTCATGTGTCAGGCTTTGGAACTTCTCTGGTGTCAGTAGACCTTGTCCCAGTAGACAGACTTGTTTTGGCCTGCATCACAGCCAGCTGTGGTGTGACCCCAGTGTGTCTGTAAGACTAAGTACTTATGGCAGTGAGACTCAGGCATGACCCAGCTTAGCCCTAGCATAGGTGGCCCAGAGTGTCTTCTTGGGAGAGTGCTGCTGTCCCAAGCTGGGATAGAACAGCACAGCCTGAGACCTATCTGCTATGGAATAATCTTTCTGTACACTTAAATATATATTATTCTCATCAGTTAATAAAGAACTGACCGGCTGGTAACCATGCAGGAAGTATGGGCAGGACAGCCAAACTGAGAATGCTGGGAGGAAGGAGGGCAGAGTCAGGGGAGTTGCCAGGAGACACAGAGGGAGCAAGACATGCTAGAGGGCAGGTAAAGCCACGAGCCATGTGACAATACAAAGATAAGAATTATGAGTTAATTTAATTTGTAAGAGCTAGTTAGTAATATGCCTGAGTTATCAGCTGAACATTTATAATTAATATTAAGCTTCTGTGTCAGCTATTTGGAAACTGGAAGGCGGGACAGAAACTTGCGCCTACGTCTATTTGTTAGTGTTGGGGCAAGATTGTAAGCATGAGACTGCCTTGTAACTTAGTGCAGTGCTGATAAATCTCAACACTGGGAAGACCCTGAAAACCACCCCCTCCACACACAGACACCAGATCTGCCTGCCAATAAAGCCTCTGGAACAGCAGCAGACCCAGGGAGGACATGCACCCTAAGTCTGTTGGACTGCCAGGCCAGCTACTTTAGCCTGTGTTTATTTCCAATGGTCATGGGCCACAAATCTGTAGACGAATTTCTAAATAGTCTTAGTAAATAAGAAACACAGAGCCAAATACAGAGGAAATAGCCAGAGATCAGAGCAACAGCCAAACTTTAGCTTACCACCAGAAGTAGCTTCCCCAGACAGCTTCTTCCTGTCTGACTTGTCGTTTTATTGCCTTTCTGTTTTGCCTTCTCATTGGCTCTAAACCCAACCACATGACTTCCTCGTCACTGCCTGTCTATACAGACCTCCAGGTCTCTATGGTTGGTACTGGGATTAAAGGTTATGTCACCACACATGGCTGTGTCCTTGAACACACAGAGATTCTGCCTGCCATGTGATCGGATTAAGGGCGTGTGCTACCACCGCCTGACTCTGCTCATGGCTTGCTTTGACCTCTGATCTCCAGGCAACTTTATTTAATAACATACAATTAAAATCACATTTCAGCACAAATAAAATATCACCATACAAATCCATCTCAGCAGTGAGAGTCTGTGTCCTAACTCAATCATTGTACTGATCTTGTCAGGCTGTGGGTTCGGTGTATCACACAGCTTGGTGGAAGTGGTGGCTACATATGTGACACAGGAGAGGGAGGTGAGTCTGCCCGGACGAGGGCTAATCCAGCCAGGAGACTAACCACAGGCCAGTAACTGTGGAAGAGGCATCTTACCCTAACCTGGTACCAGAGAGAATCTTGAATCATTTCTAGGAGGCAGGCTATTCCTAGATCTCTAATTTCTTTTTCAACAGTACTCCAAGACTGTATAGGAACAAACCTGGGCTTAGATTCCCATCTAAAACTGCAACATTGACAAGACACCCATAGCAGAACCCCAGCAAATTTGCACCAGGGTGCCATCTAGTGCTAAAACACGGGAAGTGACAACAAGCTCAGAGAAAATCAGCCTCCCTGGGAACAGACAGGTGCAGTGGAAGTCGGACTAGAGTAAACACCTTACCCTTGGATGCTCACACATCACACCAGCTCGCACCAATGCTGGGCTCATGTAGGACTCAGGCAGTAACCTGCACGGGAGAAGTCTCAGTGAGAAGCTGAAATTACTGTTTTAAGAAAATTTGATGAGCTTAAGGGAACAGAAACATTTCAATATCCTAACAGAGGAACTCATCAAGCTGAAAGCAATTAAAAAGTTCCCAATGTAAACAATATTCACAGTGAAATTGAGAATCTCATGGAAGGCATCAAAAGCAAGTGGGTTAATCAGAGTCTGTGAACTTGAAGATGTGAACTTAAAATGCACTGCTGGAGAGAAAAAGAATGAGAAAGGGAAAAAGCGATGGGAAGACTGGGAACTACTGAAAGAACAAGTATGTTGGGGTGCAAGAAGGATCTGTGAATGCCAAAGAAGAAGAAAGTCGATTCACAGAAATAATAATAGGAAAGTTCCCAAACCTGGAGGACAGAAAAATCTTATAGAAAAGGCAAAAGTCACCGATCAAATTTAAGTCAACAAAGTCTACCCCACAATGGTATAATCAAGCAAGCTCTTACAGGTGGAAGGCAGAAGATCCCTAAGGCTGTAAGGAACAAGAAAGAACACGCAGGGGAGACCCAATTCACCTAACAGTACACTTCCCAGCAGAGCTGGGAGTGCTGTGAGATTCCATGGTAAAGAAGAACAATACCTGCCAGCAAACTATTCTGTAAAAATGAACAGATAATGACATTCCCAGATCAAAGCCAAGTGCATCTGTCTAGACCTGTTCTAGAAGTAATGCTAAAGGAAGTTCTTCAGACTGAAGCAGAAATTAAAGCATTCTAAGAGCACAGGACAGCTGTGCTCCTAGCACTTAGGAGGTGGATGCAGCAGGGTCAGGAGTTCAAGGTTACACATAGCAAGTTCAATGCCGGCCTGGCCTACAAGAAATCATGTCAAAGAGGGTAGAGAAGCAGAGAAATAAAGGAGGGGAAGGAAGGGAAAGAAAAGAAGGAAAACACAAGACTGTAAAACAAGGTAAGAGTGAATATGATGCACACTCAGGACACTATAGTATTGTAAGCATGGTGCAGACAGCATCCAGATATTTAGCATAAACACTAAAAAACAAACAAACAACAACAACAAACCAAACAAACAGATGATGGGACCTAGCTGGACATATGTACTCATATAAATAAGTAAACTCAGATTTTCAAGTTCCAAATCGGTACATGGAAAAATGACAGAAGTACATAATCTACATTGTCTGAAAATGTACACACAGCTAAGTATGGTGGCTCACACCTCTAATCCCAGCACTGGGGAGGCTGAGGCAGAAGATCTGTCCCAAGTTCAAGACCAGCCTGGGATACAGGTCAAGTCTGTCTCAGCAAACAAAAGCTAGTTGATAGAGTGTACAGGCTCTTATTGCATAGAGGCTGGGTTGTTGTTCACATAGTTTCTACTCAGAATTTGAGTAGAAAACTAGCAATCACCTACAGTTGAAGCACATGAAAAGGGAGCGCTGGTGTACAGCTGAGGAGCTGGCAAGAGTTTCATGAACAAACTGACCACTGGGATTGGCAGCTAGGGAGAGGAAGGGAACACAGACTATAATCCAATCACATTTGAGGTTGGTGGTGATGTTTATTTTTCTATATAGAGAAGGAATAGATTTGGGCTAGGAATAAAACACAAAATCCTTTTGAGAGACATGTGAGCCGTTGTATAGTAAAGAAATATCATTTTCTCTTACTTTTGTTATTTACTTGCTAAAGCTCATACCCAAACTACAGAGCAGCAAAACGATGGCCTGAAAATTTACTTTGAGCATTTTCACTGAATACAGGTTGTTTTGAACCAGTTGTTTACCTACACTAAAACCTGTGTTCAATAAGTGAAACAAAATGGGATGGATTTTCTCAAAAGCAGATTTTTTTCCAGGTATAACACCACCAATTACATGGAAATTAACCTATAAAATTAGGCAAGTTGCACTGGCAGTGTAGCTCAGTGGTGCAGCCTAACTTGTATAGGCCCCAAGTTTGATCTCAAGAACCAAACAAAAAACAACAAAGAAAGACGATCGATTGATTAACAAGTTTCATTCTTTGGGGGAAATTTATTTTTATGTTCATATTAGCTTTGAGAACTGTGGCTTTTTAAAAATAGTAGGAGTGAATTAGTTAGTTTTTCTATATTGTGAAAGCTAACTCTTGGGGGGATAGTTATTACCACAAAAGAAACTTACTCTGGAGACTAAGGATCAGGTGTAACTATGTGAACAACAACCCAGCCTCTATGCAAATAAGAGCCTGTACGCTCAGACCTGGGGAAGGGACAGGGACAAGGAATGTCCGTTGGTGCCTTTATGGCCAAGATTATAGCTGAGATAAAGGTGCATTTTAGATACATATTAACACATTATTATGTCCATTTTTCAGATGAGGGAATGGAGATACAAAGAAATGAAATATGCTCCAAGTCACATGCTATTAAGATGTCAGACTGGATTTTTAACCTAGGAAATCCTGGCTTCAGAGACTGTGTTTATATCCATTCAACTATGTTTCTTAAGTAAGTCAACTGGGAACTTTCAATTAATTGGAGTAATCTTGAAAGTCTGGAAATTAAGTTGCTGTCAGAGGGCCTGTATCTGTTCTTGGTTTGGGGTATATGAGATTTCCTTTCTCAGTAAAGGGTATTCACAAAGTAAAACACTGTAATTTGAATAGGTGGTGTACCGTTCTGTAAAGTGGGCATAATAATGTGTCGAGTTAATACGTGTCTAAAACGCAACTTTATCTTAGCTATAATCTTGGCCATAAAGGCATCAACAGACATTCCTGGTCCCTGTCCCTTCCCCAGGTCTGAGTTTACAGGCTCTTACTTGCATAGAGGCTAGAGGCTGGGCTGTTGTTCACATAGTGTAAGGTTTAGTACTGTAGTCAAGACTTCCCAGCCTGTTTCGCTTTGGCAGTTCTTCCTTAGCTACTCCTTACTCCCCTCTTAAAACTAAAATTCCTCGCCTACTAAGCAAGCAAATAATGGTATCATTTTGCAATAATAATGTTAGGATTAAATGAGACAGAAATGTTTAAAACTGCTCTCTGTTTAAGCATTCGTCATAAACACGCCTTTGTTATAACTGTTCTCTGCTTTCCTTTGGGCAATCCTCATTTTTAAATGACAACACATGACTGAAATTGGTAGCAGACGGATGAAAAGGGAGCTGGAATGGGCTCCCTCTCTAACTGTTGCGCGTCAGCCTCTTTCCCAAAGCCCCTCTATTACGTCCTGTGCTGTGAAGGAACAGGAGAAGATGAAGTGTTTGGAGAAGGATCACGAGCAACGGTGTCTTGTTTTCTTACGGTCTAAGATTTAGGAAAACATTAAGCACACTGACTGTTTAATTCAAACCGTTCCCTAACAAGGGGTGTTTAGGTGTTCTTGACTAGGAAAAATGAAAACGCAAAGACAAAGGCCACTTAACCACCTGAAATAGAAAGCGCTGCCGATGCCTTAAGGTGGATCATGACCACTTCCGGTCCGAAGAGTTGAGAACCTTTCTATTCTGTTTCCTCACGTCGTCAGTCGGAAGGTTAACTTTTCCCTTCCTGGAAAAGGACAGACCTCGTGGTTTCACTTCATTTCTACGTAGCCACGCCCCTTTCAGGTTTACCGCGCCGTTTGATTACATCACACGCCATCAACACAGGAAATATCGCGAGGTCTCCACTTGCGCTCCCTTCGAACTCGATCAGCTGTGAGAATTACTTTTATTCTCGCGATATTTTCGTGGACGCCGGGCTCGGGCGACCCGGGCTTCTGTGAAACATGGCGGTGGGCTGGGACCGTAGCACTAGGTAAGACGCCGAAACCCCGCTGGGGCCGTTTTCTTCGGTAGTTCCGGGCGGATGGGGACGTGGGCGCGGTCGAAGGGCTCACAGTCCCGGCGCTGGCTCAGCTTGGGACCTCCGTGGCTCTGCGGGGAGCAGCTGGCTGCGGAGCCGCTCCGCTGCCTGGGGGCGTTCCTGCCGAGTGTCGCCGGCGTCCGCGCACCGCGGCCCGGAGCTCCGCTGCACGGCTCCTCGCTGGCCGGCCGCGCCTTCCGTTGTCTTGTCCAGGCTGTCGTGGACAGTGGCGGCCTCGCCAGCACCGTGCTTACTCTTGCTGTCTTTTAAATTAAAAATCAGGCCGAGAGAGGGGCCGGGCCAGGCGCGGACGCCAAGACAAGTGGTGTGTGTCCTGTCGTCAATTGCTGACCCTCTCGGGAGGGGATGGCTCAGCTCCTGCTCCAGGACTTCCATGGGTACCCATAGACTGGATCTGACAGCTCCGTGAGCAAACGTTTCATTAACTTCAAGTGTGGAATTTAGTGCCCTGCAGACTATAGGCAAGTAACAGCTGTTCCGATGTTGCGAGATAGGTTTTCGGAAGCAATTAAAGACAGTTAAAATAGGCTTTGTTCATTGGCTTGAAGTTGTAATTCCAAATTTCAGTTCTTCAACCTAATATGTAGAACTCCAGCGTACATAACTAAAGAAACGAGTCTGCTGGTTTGAGGAGGGATTATTGCCTACCTTATTTATTAGTTACCTTAAGTTATTTTTAGTTTTTCACTTTGTAGAGGAAGATCCTGAGAAGTAGAAGTTTCATGTTTTTATAGTGAGGGTTGGGAGGAGGAGAAACTTTTTTTCTGATAGTAAACTTCAGTACGTTACTGAGTATTGTAACAGCTTCGTGGTACATGTTACAGAAATATGGCAAGATAAGAGATCTCTGAAAGGAAGTTACTGTATTCTAGAACAAGAACAACAAAGATTTAGAAAAAAATTAACAAGTTTATTTTCACCGGGGTTAGTCGTTTAAATAATTCATTTTTTAAGCAGAAGTTGGTTTTTGTGTGCTACAAGTTCTATTTAGTAGTTTTCCTAGATTTTAATTATTTGTTTTAATGCCAGAGAGCTTATCAGTTAACTTTTGCGTACTAGTTTTCTCATCAATAAAAAGAGAATAATGAGGTAATACTTATCTCATAAAAAGTTGGGAAGAGTACGTATTTCAGATAATAGAAGTATTTAGAACAGTGCCTACCATACTGCTCTTAAGCTTTTGTTACTTGTCATGTTTTGGCTTCTGAAGTTTCCTGTGGCTTGGCTACTTAGGCACAATAGAGACTGAAGAAGATCCTTGAAAAAATAGTTTCTTTCTAACCCCTAAAATTGATTAAACACTTGAAGGGTATGGGTAATAGGAAAACTCTAAACACTTGTCTTCCTCGATTTGGAAAACTGCTGCCCTCTTAATTAGTAATGCACACATTTGTCTTTCTGTGGCTCCTTCCAGTCGTGTTTATATCAGTAATGCTCTCTGACTTCTTCATTAACCTATTCTCTCCTTTTTTTTTTTTTTGTTTGGTTTTTTTTTTTTGGTTTTTCGAGACAGGGTTTCTCTGTGTAGCTTTGCGCCTTTTCTTGGAACTCACTTGGTAGCCCAGGCTGGCCTCGAACTCACAGAGATCCACCTGGCTCTGCCTCCCAAGTGCTGGGATTAAAGGCGTGCGCCACCACTGCCCGGCTAACCTATTCTCTTGCTCCTGCAGAACATTTACATTGTAGATTATTTCATGTGCTCTTGACCTTTTCTAGTTGTATGTCCTTATTTTAGTCTTAGGAACTTTGTTTGAGTAGCTACTGTTGTCCTTACTTCCTGTCCTTACTTCCAGACTCCTGTTGGAATGACACTTGTCGGTCGTCTCTTTTAACGTTTACTCAATACCTCACTTCTATTTTGATTAATACCTGGTGTAGCCCATATGTACTACTTTCTTAGATAACAATATGTAAGGAATTCTGAGAAGTTGAAGATCTTCACATTTGTTGTAACAACTAGTAAGTTCCTAGAAGGTAGTTTGGTTGGTTGGTTGGTTGGTTGGTTGGTTTTTCAGATCACAAAACTTGCACAGCATATTACTTGTCTCTCCAGTGAACTTTTTATCATTAAGAAACTTATGGGATTAAACCTATTTACTATAAACTAGGGAGCCTAAAGTAGTGAAAATTTATTCTTTTCAGTTTTCAAGCGTCAAAGTCCAAAACCAAGAAGCGTCCTGCTTTGTCTGAAGGTTTGAGACAGAATGTTTCCTTGCTTTCCTGGCTTCTGAACAATCCATGTAAACACATCACTCTACACTCAGTCTTTGCATGACATTCTCCACTCAGTATTGGGGCCTTCACCATGTGGTCTTGAAAGGACACCAGTCCTTTTTTGGATCACTCTAATCCACTGTGATTTCCAAATAAGGTTCCAGATATTTCCATATAAGATTTATTCACAAATACCAAGGCCTAGGACTTCCGAATATCTCTTTGAAGACATAGTTTAATCCATATTGTAGTGGTATGCTAATCATTTAACTATTTCTCATTGAGCAGTATACATTATAAATAGCAGGTAATTCATAAAACATTGGTAACAGAAGATATATTCTTGTGCTAATGAGATGGCTCGTGTGGTACAGGTGCTTGCCACTGAGCCTGGTGCTTGCTTTTCATCCCCAGGACCCATATGGTAGAAGGAGAGGACTGATTGTTACAAATTGTTCTCTAACATCTACATGTGTGCCATGGCACAGATGCTCCTCCCCGATAAATGTAATTAAAATAATTGAGCAGACTATATAATAAAGTTTCTTGAGTTCTGTATTTTATCTCACTATATTCAAATTGATATGATAAAGGAGACTATATACTGCTTTCAGGAGTGTTGGTGTCTATTTCAACAGGAAGAGGTTTATTATTTCTTAAGCAGTTGGTCAAGTCTTGTCTTAGTTGCTATCAGCACATCCTTGAGGTTTAATTTTTGTTACTTTTTTTAAAGGACAGTTTAGGGGAGACAGCAAAGAAAGCAGAAGTGGTATTAGAGATCACTAAAGTGTACATACAGTGTCTACCGGTGAACAGAAACATCATGCAGAGACTCCTTAGTCTTTGGATTTTGTAGAACAATATGGAAATAGATACAAGAATAATGCCAGTGAAGGCTGGGTTTGAAGATGGAAATAGATAAAATTACAGTGTTAATTTTATTAAATAAGGATATCCAAAGCAAAAAACCCTATGTTATCTACTGTATCTCTTCTTTTATTTTTATTTTATGGGTATGGGTATTTTGCCTATGTGTATGCGTATACACCATACATGCATACACCATACTGTGCATGATTTCTTTGGAGACATCAGATAATGGTGGAATAAGGGGAGAAAAAACAAGTACTTACTGATCCAGGTACAGAAGCTATGGGGAAGTTATGAATATACCTAGATATCCATAGAAGTTGGCAACAAGTCCTGAAGGCAGGGGCACTGGAATTGGGAACAGACTTTGCAGCCAGGCTGCTTGGAACTAAATCCCTGTTCTACATAGTACCACTTGCACCTTCCTGGGGAAAAATGTATGACTGTTCTTATTTATAAGAAGGAATAAAAATAGCATCTGTGGTATAGAAGAGTAAGTTAATATGTTAAGTGTATTCAGTAGTACCTAACATGAAAGTTAGTTGTTCTGTATGTCTTAACTGCTATTATTAGGGCTATTATTATCAAAGAGAAGAGGTGGGATGAGAAATATGATTAAGAACACATAACTTTTTACCCCAAGAGTCTTAGGAATGAAATATTGAATGGGAGTTATAAGATGAAGAAGTAGGATTTCATAAAGACCAGCAATTGGATACCTTGTTCATGTCACAGCAGTGGCATATACAGTGTCAAGTGTTGGAGATGGAATGGGTTCTTGGAAGTAGTGAGTTTGCAGGAACGGGACAGGAGAAGTAGTAGACTGGCAGCCTGCTTCCTTCTAAAATGGTAATCCTAGGAAACAGTCATGGAGGAGGCCTGAGACTTGGTGGTAGCCCTGTGGGCTGTACTGTCTGGCTCAAGGGAGGGGAAATGCATAGATTGTGTTTGTTCTTGGAGTTTGTGAGACTAACAGCTACTTGCCATAGTTTGATAGTATAATTTAAACTTTATTTATAAAGCTTACTTTGAAAGTATACTTAAGTTTTGGAAGTAGTTATTTCTTCAACGTTATACAGCTACTGTTCAGAGCTGGTGATTCTCTAGTGAGCAAAACAAAATTGTTCCTCCTGGATAGTGTTTCTAGATGTTCATTTACCCAAATATGACAGTTTGGATTTGCTGTCTATGCTGCTATGGGTGTTTCCCTTCCTTCCCTCAGTGTTTATCTGCCTACTGTGTGAGGCATTGGCATTGCAGAGGTGATGTTAGATAGGGTTCTTTCCTCTGTCCTGTGGAGAAAACAGAATATGCAGGTAGTGGCTAGAAACAGTTCTAGGCACACAAGGCCCAGAAGAGTAAGAAGAGGAGTCAGTCACATGATAACTGGGGGGAGAGGACAAGCAACTCTGGCAGAGAGAGCAGAATGAACACTGAAAGGTTTTCAGTGTTGCTAGAACTCAGACAGCAAGACATGGGGTTTGACGGACTTGGTTTGTGAAGGATTCTGAAGCCATTTTAGGATGGTCTAAATACTGTGTCATGGGAAGTGACTCAAGGGCTTTAGGAGAGATAATATGCAATCTGATGGCTGTCAATAATTGATTCATAGTAGTAAGGGAAGTGAATTGAAGCAGTGCCACAAATTGTGGCCATGGAGACTAAGGTAAGGGACTTCTGAGCCCCTGGGAAGAAAGCAAATAAAGAAACTTAGGAAGAGGTTAAGTCTGAAGGTGTAACCTGTGTTTCTGGCTTGTGCAGTTTGGTGTGTACTGTTGTTGTTAATCATTAAGACAAGAAAGTGGAGGAAAACCAGTGGTGAAGTATTTCAGTGTTGGACTGGGAAAGAAATATATATTGTAGAAGGCAAGGAGATAGTCTTCTGAGGGGTCATAGCTGAAAATGAAGATTAGGAGGAATCCAAATCTAGATGGAAAATGAGGGATCAGGAAATCACTTGGAAAAATGAGCATCATGTCCAATTCCAAAATCTTGGGTTTTGAAGCAGTTTGGCTTTTCAGCTTTTGATTTTGAGATTTGGGTGCTTGTTGAATTTCTTAGGACAAGGTAAGAGACTGTTTCATAGGAAGATGATATCTCTCTCTCTCTCTCTCTCTCTCTCTCTCTCTCTCTCTCACACACACACACACACACACACACACACACACACACACACACACACGAAACACACACACACACGAAACACACACACACACGGGTGGAGAGTGAGAATATGGATATCAATACATTGTAGACAAAACTACAGTTTGAAGTTTTTCTCTTGGACTTAGTACCATGAAAGATGACAACCCTGAGCCAGTTTAGTCAGGAGATGAGAAGGAATGAGATATAGAGTTGGGCTGTCGGTGTGCTATCAGAGGAGATCTGTACTTACATTTGGATTGAGTTTAGGGGAGAGTAGTATTTTGCTGCACAAGCCTGAAGAGTTTGGACCTTAGTGCCCATGTTAAAAAGCTGTGTGGTGGCATGCATGCACCTCTAATCCCAGCAATGAGGAGACAGATACAAGAGGACTTCTGGAGGCTTGTTGGCTGTCCAGTTTATCTGAATTGATTAGCTCCAGGTTCAGTGGGAGACCTTGTCTCAAAAGTAAGGTGGAGAGATTGAGGACAGTGCTTAGCATTGATCTCTGGCTTCCACATACACATGTACACATGTACATGCATGGGCAGATGCACAAGTATGCACCATACACACATAAACACAAATCTCAGTCATATACAGTGAATAGAGATTGAATGATTGCAGTGCCAGTCTTAGGTTTCTGCTTAGGTTTTGAAAGTGATCTAGAGATGATTTAAATGTGTTGAAGAAGATGTGCTGGGATCATTTGCAAGTCTGCCACCTTAGGAAATAGCTTGAGCACTGTGTATTTCCTTACTGTCTGTGTAATCAGCTCTCCATGTTCCTAATATCGTAAGTGTCTGAGAACTTAGTCACAGCTTGTGTTACTTAAATTATATATAATTTGTCAACTTAATACAAAATAAAATTTCTAAGTGTTAAAATTTAACATTCAAATTTAAATACTTTTTGAATGTTAAAAATGTGACAGTTTCCCACTTTTTTTTTTTTTTTTTTTTTTTTTTTGGTTTTTCAAGACAGGATTTCTCTGTGTAGCTTTGTGCCTTTCCTGGGTCTTACTCGGTAGACCAGGCTGACCTTGAACTCACAGAGATCCTCCTGCCTCCGCCTCCTGAGTGCTGGGATTAAAGGCGTGCACCACCACCTCCTGACAGTTTCCCACTTTTGATTGTTTTTCATTTTAGTGTGTGTTTGTGTATTGTCTTTCACTCATAATTTTGTCAGAGTGGTAATAATTTTTTTTTTTTTGTCAAGGAGAGTTGGGAATACTGCTTTCTGAGAAAATAGGTCATATATTTCACTTATCTGTTTGTTCCTTAGCATGACTATATGAAGGAAGAGGAAAGTTTTTCTGAAGATGAGGCGACTGAATCGGAAAAAAACCTTAAGTTTGGTGAAAGAGTTAGATGCCTTTCCCAAGGTTCCTGACAGCTATGTGGAGACATCAGCCAGTGGGGGAACAGGTGAGCTAGCTTCAGACTCTGATTTACTGATCACCAACATGTGGGTGCCGGCCATGAGGATGAGCTCACCGCTGGGCCTTACAGTGCCTTTGCTACTGCTCATCCTGTGCCAGATTGCTCTGCCTTTACTATCTGTATTCTCTGTAGCGTCTGGCAGTCTCTCTGTGCCTTTAGCAGTGTTTATTAAATGTTGGTGAGCAAGTAGTACAGTTTACATTTTGGTACTGTTCCAGTTGTGCATTACTGTGTTTATATATTATTATATATATTACATACATTATATTACATATAATATATATTATATTCTTACATATAAATGGATTTGAAAGTGAGAGGAGGTAGGAAAGGCTGCTGACACAGCCCTGTTCCTGTTCTGTGTTGGGTGACAGTAAAGACTTGCTGTAAGAAGATCCCCAGAGTGGAGTGAGAGCTAGTTGAGTTACATCTATCTGTCTTACTTCTTCTGTGAAATGAGGATGTTAGTATTTATATTACTAGGGGTTAATGTATTAATTATGTAACTTTTTATGTGTTAAGTGCCTAGAGCAACACTTGGTACAAATAAAAGTATTTGTTAAAGTAAGTGATAAAATATGCAAGAAAAGTCTATACCTATAATAATACTTCCTATTATTTTTCCCCATGATGAATTAATAAGGTAACATTTCATATGCTATTGCAACCTCATTGGGTAAAAAAAAAATGTGTATTGTAGGGTGCATATAACTTAGTTGGTAGTGCTTGCCTAGGATGTGTGGAGCCCTCGCTTTGAACCCTAGCACCACATAAACTGGGCATGGTGGTACATGCCTGTAATCCCAACACTAGGGAGGTGGAAGCAGGAAGATCTCAACTTCAAGATCATTCTTGATTACATAGCCAGTTGTAGCCTAGCCTGAACTACTTGAGACTCTGGCTCAAAAAAACAAAACAAAACAAACAAACAGAAAGCCCAAGTAAATAAAATAAAGTGCAGTAAAATGGCTTGCTAGTTCTAACCCCTGTGAGTGAAAAGAGTGCCAGTTCTTGTTGCACAGCCTGCCTTGTATCTTGTATTATTTAGTGAATTCTTTTGATGAGGTTTTTATTTTGCAATGTAGTAATATATTTAGGGTATTGCAAAATTAGATGAAAATATTTTAGAGGCTTGGAGAGCTTATTCGATTTTCTGGCTCACAGAGTTATGGCATCTCAGGACCTAGTTTGTTTTAAGTTGCGTTCTGAGCACATGTATTTCTTAATAATGAGGGAAATATTTTTAAGTTGGCACTGTCAGCATGCTTATTTTTATTACTTACCCTCTAACTGCTGTCTGTCTGGTGATGGACGCTGTTGACACTGAAGACAAGTAATTCTCTCTCAGTATGCAGATGTTTGTGTTCCTGTTTGTGCTCGCTCTGGGTTTTCATTTCTGAGCTGGTTTAAACGTCGATAACATTTTAAGAGAAATCATTTATACTGTTTATTCAAATAATGTTCATATTGGACACTTTTCTTTCCCTCGTTTAATGCTGCTTAAGATAGCTATTTACTTTTTATTGTTTTAATTCTTTTTGTCTTTTTTTTGATTCCTCAGTTTCTCTAATAGCATTTACCACTATGGCTTTATTAACAATAATGGAATTCTCAGTGTATCAAGATACGTGGATGAAGTACGAATATGAAGTAGACAAAGATTTTTCTAGGTAACAAAGTTTTTCTTCTTGATGCCCTTAGATTCACATTTTAAAAAATAACATCCTTTGAAAATATCCATTGTTTTGGTTTATCGTATTTTTGAAGAAATAGCACTGGAAATTGTCATTAGTTGCTTGTATTAGTTGAAGCATTTTAGAATCTAAGTACTGGTTAAATTCTAAAACAGGTTTAGTATGCACTTGCTTACAAACCCCAGCCCCATACTCCCCCCAAAAAACCCACCTAAAAACATGTTTTTCCTTAGCCTGGGGATGTGGTGACTGTTATGTCTAAGCTAAGCTGAATTTTGATATAAATTACTTTTAAACCTTTGAAGACAAAGTACTAAGAGACAAATGTAGCTTGACAGTCATTCAGTTGCTTTATTTGGATGTTTCTGATGGGTTGCAGATAATGGACAGAGAGATACGTTTACTCTTCTTTTACATCCCAGCTCTGCTAATGGCTATATCATACACACAATTCTGGGCAATGTCACTAAATCTATATTGTGTGTGCTTTGACTTTCTGTTCTGTAAAATAGAAATAGTAAGTATAGAACTTTTCTTATGAGTTTATGACCTAAATAACTCGAAATTTGTAGATGATGCATAACATTGAGCTAGTCATACACCTAACTCTTGTCCGGCCTCCGTCTCTTTGCCTGTAGTATCACTCATCTGTTACTATTCAAGGTCCTGGTTACTTTTCCGGAACCTTATTGATGCTCTTACTTCCTTTGTGTTTAGCATCATTGAAACACTTGATTTTGTTTGTGGTCTCAGGTAGGTCAGGAGTCTGTCTTCTTGGCCTCCACCTGGTTCTTTCGGCTCTCCCTGAGCTTTACATTTACTGACATCGAGTGGTTTGAGTTCCAGACAGTTTTAAGACTGATGCTCTGAAATTTTAATTCCTATTGAAATCAGTTGAAAAAAAAAATCATTAGAAGCAAAAAGTTTGATAGGAAACACAGAACTAAATGTTTATGCTGTTCTCCTGTTAGTAATGTATATTAGTGACTTTTCTGTTGATGTGATAAAATACGTTGGCTAAAAATAACTTGTGAAAGAGTTTTTTTGGCTTATAGCTCCAGGGGTTAGAGTCCATAATACCAGAGAAGATACAGTATGCCTGCAGGAGCGGAAACTAGCTGATCACATTGTCAAACACAAGAGAATGAGCAGGAAGTGGGTGTGGGCTACATAAAACCCTCAAAGCCCTCCTCCAGTAATGTACTTCTACTAGCAAGATCTCACCAAACTTGGGACAAAGTATTGAAAATATGCAAGTCTATTGGAGACATTTCTCATTCAAACCACCACATAATGCTTAATTAATTCTGGTATTTGAAAGTTAATTTTATAGGAGCTAGCCATTTGCAAATAAAGCATTGATTGAATCTTGTTTAAAGGCCATGTAAAGCCAAGCTGTGGTGGTATACACTTTTAATCCCAGCACTCTGGAGGCAGAAACAAATGAATCTCTGAGTTTAAGGCCAGCCTGATCTACATAGTAAGTTCTCGCACAGTGAGAGCCTATCTCAAAGTGAAAGGGCTGTAAATCCATAAGCATCCGATGCTTTCCTGGTGGTTTGCTCTCATTTGTCCTGACCCAGGCCTGGTCTAAGGGTGGTTGTTTTTCTGTTGGGCATGTATGCTCCTCTGAGCACTAATACTTGAATCTGGAGCATCTACTTGATAATTCCATTCCAGAGTTAAAGAAACGGCGTTGAAGGATACCCAGCTTAATGTATGATGTATGGTTTTTATGATAAATGGAAGAAAAAACTTGGAATTCCTGTTTGATTCAGGTTTCATGTCCTTAAAGAACTGTTCTATCTGAAGTTTAAATAGGCCAACCTTAGTTTCTTGGAATTTTTGGCTATGGAGCCACTATTAACAAAGATGACTGTTAAACATGGATAAGCAGAAATGTTTTTTGAATAGTCAAAGTGGAACTTATAGTAGGCCGGAGGGATGGCTCAGCAGTTAAGAGTTCACGTTGCTTTTGCAGAGGACCAGAGTTCAGTTCCCCATACCCACATCAGGTAGTTTACACAAAAGAGAATTATTTTTTAATGTTCTTGTTCTGATTTTAAGGAATGCAAGTTCTAACTTGTGTTTTACTGTCTGAAATCCATATTTTTCATAGGTGTGTTGGTTTTCATTTCTGGTGTTTTGCTGATGGCTAGGTACTGATGGCTGCCCTTTTCTCTTTCAGCAAGTTGAGAATCAACATAGACGTTACTGTTGCCATGAAGTGTCAGTGTGAGTACACCTTCGCTGCCACCAGTTTCAGTGTTCTTGTTCGTGGTTTTAAGAGATAAGGAGTCCATTGTAACTACAGTTTGAATTCTCACTGATCCTCAATATATGTCATACTTGAATATTTAAATACCATTAAAATTGTAGCCTTTCAAAGTAAAATTTCCTATTTTTTAAAGTCTCTGTAGATTTGCCTTATAATTTCTTTGAATCCTTAAAGTAATTCTTATGATTGATTTTGTGTTCAGCATCTTTAGTACTTAGAGGCTATTTAATTTTGACATGTTAGTCAATTAACCTCAGCTCTTTTTTTTTTTTTAACAATGTGTCATCTTTTTCAGAGCAAAAAGGAGAAAAATAAAATAATTTTTAATTTCAGAATACTGTCTACAAAAGCTACATAATACTACTGTTTTAACTTTTAAACAAATGAAAGTTATCTCAGTTGTTTTATAGCAGATGTTAGTTTTGATCGGAGTGCAGAGTGTAAAAACTTTGTTTTAATGCAGATGTTGGAGCAGATGTACTGGATTTAGCAGAGACCATGGTTGCATCTGCAGATGGTCTATCTTATGAACCAGTAAGTTTGATTTATATGGTTTTTAAAAAATGTGTGCTGGAAATACTTTAGACATTTGCTCTTAGTTTTGTCTGATTTTTTTTATTTCAAAAGTAATCTAAATTCTCTGTAGAACAACTTGTGATGAAGAAAAGTTATACCTAATATAAAATACTTGAGATAACTACAGCTGGCATTTTGGATAGGCCTCTACTGTCTGTTATATTTCAAGTTACTGCTTCCCATTAGATTCCCTTTTGTATTTGCCATAAGAATGGAAGTTTGTACTTTTTAATTATCTCAGGACTTTATGACCTATGCTACTTTCACCAAGCCTAAATCTTTAAGAACATTTGATCTGTACCTTTCTTATCACAGTCTGAGGGAATCTCATTGGCATTTACCTTTTCCAATGCTGATACTTTGATTAGTTTCAAAGTACAAGCTGTTCTTAACATAGCTGACTCACCACATAGCACATTACAGGGTAGGTATGCTTGTAATAGTAGCTGATCAGAACTAGTCCTAAAACAGCATCAGAAAAAGCATGGGGCCCACTGGCCCCATGGCCTGTAGTTTACTTGTTCATTTTTAAATTCATTTTCTTGTCACTGAGCAGACTTGCAGAATAATGACTGAAGATGGAACAAGAGTAGAATTCAGTTCATTGACTGGGTTGAAACAAGAAAACCTCTGGACTAGTTCTGATTCCTGAGTTAACTTTAGTTTACAGCAAGAAAATAATGTTTGTCTTTGATAAGTGCTTGTTTTCATTACTTTTAAGTCACTGTGACAAAATCCCTGTCAGAGGCAACTTGAGGGAGGAGCTGTTTGTTCTGGCCTACAGATTCAGAGGGCTCAGGCCATGGTTCCTTGGCCTCTGGTACTTGGGCAGAACATCATGGATGCTGGAATGTATGACAGAGGAGCTTTCATCCCATGCAGACGGGTGACAAAGAGAGACAGGAAAAGGCCAGGATAAGACACCTGAAGTCAATACCAGCCCAGTGATTTACTTCCTTAAGTTTCTACAGGCTTCCACAGTTGTACCATTCATTAGTGGAGGTCCTGGGTTTTACTTAGAAACCTGAGGCAGATAGTTAATATTCAGACCATAAAGCATTCCTAAAGTAGAAATGGTGATAGAAAAATAGTTTATTGTTACTGTAATCCCCTCTTCTGATCTCTATTTTTCCACCAACAAAGTTTATTTTATAGTATTTTACATGAAGTAAGTAAATGTAACTTACTTTATAAATTCAGATACTGTTACAACATATTAGAGTATGATCTGAAGATTTGGATCCAAATCCCAGCATTTGGACACTGTGACATTTGCATTTTATACTGTTTTCAGAATATTCAGTTATAGTGCTTTTTTATAGTTTATGTGTACTTATTTACACACGTGCATGCATATTGAGACCTGAGGTTAGCCTCTGGTGTCATTGGGAAAGGTGCTGACCACCATGTTTTTTGAGATAAGGATCTCTTTCGCTGTCCTAGAACTTAACCATTAGGCTAAGCTGGCTAGGTAGCCAGCGACTCTGGGGAACCCACCTGTGTCTGCTTCAGTGCTGGGATCACACACACATGCTGCATGTTTGGCTGTTTTGCATCAGACTCAGTTCTTCATGCTTGCAAGGCAAGTGCTTTCCCAGGCAGGCATTCTCCCTTGCCCCTGTGGCCTTTGCTCCCTACTGTTTGCTTTTTTAAGGTTTATTTATTATGTATACAGTGTTCTGCTTGCATGTATTTCTGCAGGCCAGGAGAGGGTGCCAGATCTCATTACAGATGGTTGTGAGCCACCATGTGGGTGCTGGGAATTGAACTCAGGACCTCTGAAAGAGCAGCCAGTGCTCTTAACCTCTGAGCCATCTCTCCAGCCCTCGCTACTATTCTTTATTTTGTGTTTTTTTGTTTTTCATTTTATGGGGGAAGTTTTGAGGTTTCTTTTTCAGCAAAGGTGTGTGGCTTTGTTTTGTGACTATTTCCTGTCAGGAGGAAGGGCTATGGGTGCTCGAGTTCTCACTTAGGCTGTGTCTTATCTGTTACCTGTCTCCCTACCCCATCACCAGTGTTGCCCTTTCAGTTTTAATTAGTTTTCAGTTTCAGTAATGGTGAGCTTGAGTGATTTTAAGTCCTAAAATACCCATTTTGTGCTACTGATTGATTGTCAGCTTGCATTTGTTCCTATAAATGTTAGTGACTGTACACAGGAAAATAGTTATCATTAGTAAAGCTTCTTTATGCTATCTTGGAATAAAACATTACAGATTAAATCATAAATATATCTTTGCAGTACTATAAGTTTGTTTCTTCTTCATAGAAAAACACTTAAACTGGTGCTATGTGAACAGCAAGGGATTTATTTGCCAGTGACTGTGTTCTCTTCTTTTGCAGGCAGTATTTGACCTTTCACCCCAGCAGAGAGAATGGCAGAGGTAAAGTTGAACAATGTCATCACCGTAGAAACCTAGACCGCTTTTGGTGGAAGCTATGCATATGTTAAAATATTTTAGTATATAAACAATCCTTACGAACTCAAAAAATATCTGATCTTAGGAAAGTTATATATAATCTTTCCTGTATTATATTTTGAATCATAAATAAATTTTAGTTTTTATTTAAAATTTTAATTAACTTAAAAAAATTTTAACTATGAAAATATGTGAACATTGTTTAGAATTTGGTTTGGAGCCAGGTATGATGATACATACCTGTAATCCCAGCATTTGGGATGCTGAAACAGGAGCGTCTTAAGTTTACCTCTTTCCTGAGCTAAATAGTAAGTTTCAGGACATGGGTTAAATATGTAAACTGTCTCAGAAACAGACAAAAGGTTCATTTTATAAACAGCATAAAGGAAAAGCTTTCTCATTCTGGCAACTGCAAAACCATGAGTGATGAGAACCACATGTGACTCCCTAGGAACTTTGTGTCCAAGTTTTTCATTTGTCAGTATGCTGTCTTGGTGTTGTCTGGAGGACAGGTGGGATTGTTCCTGGTGTTTGTTCTCAGAAAAAGTGCTTCCCCATCCCCTCTTTGTTCCCAAGATAGCTTATATTTAAGGTTACCTAATTTCCGATTATTACCAAAAATGTACTTAAATGTTTGTTTGTTTACTTTTTATAGACATTTTGTTTTCTAATCCCCACTACACTTGAAGAATCTTTTCGTTTTAATTACCAATTTTCCTAGCTGGAAAAATCTTAATATTGAAATTGAATATAGTTGAAGAAAGCAGTGAATATTTGGGCTTTCTGGGTTTCTAGCATTTTTACTAGAAAGCTCTATCTAGAAATGAAATATGTTACTTTTATCCAGAAATATTGAAGTGAGAGTCAGGTGTGTGTGCATACTTGTAAATCCCAGTAATTGAGAGGCTAGGGCAAGCCAGGTGGTGGTGGTGCACACCTTTAATCCCTGCACTCGGGAGGCAGAGGCAGGCAAATCTCTGTGTGTTTGAGGCCAGCCTGGGCTACAGAGTGAGTTCCAGGAAAGGCCCAAAGCTACACAGAGAAACCCTGTCTCAGAAAAAACAAAAAAAACAAAAGACTGGGGCAAGAGGATCAGTAGTTCAGAACCGGATCTGCATAGTGAAGCCCTGTCTCAAAAAGCTCAAACAGATAAACAACCAAATAACCCACCCAGAAATACTAACATGAGTTGTCTCCTCTTTAAAATTTTAAGATTTTTATTTATATGTGTGCCTCTGTGTATGCCATGTTGTGAACTGTCTGCTGTGGATGCTGGGAACTGAACTACTGGAAGAGCAGAAAGCACTTTTAACCCTCGAGTCATCTCTTCTGACCCAAGATGGCTCCTTTTATCTAGGATTCTACTAAGTATTGAAGAGGAGTAATGACTGGAAACAGACTGTTTTATTAAGTGAGAGGGCTTTCCCATCATGCTTGAGCTCTCTGCATACCTTCATACAGAGTTCACACTTGGCTATTGGTTGGTATGTTCCAAGCAGAAGTCTCACAGCTTCCTCAAACTCTTAGCTCCAAAGTTTATGTCTTTAGATGTATAAATCTGAAGATGAGATCTATTTCTTAGATCTTTCTTAATTATGTTCTGCTTCTAAATGGGTATTCTAGTATGGAGGGAGAGCTGCAAGGCCTTGTCACTTCCTAACAATGTACATACAAAAATGTTCTTTACCTTGGGAATTGGCTCTCTCAGTTGGTGTTTTGCCTTAAATAATTAGGATTGCAATATCTCTAGAAGAAAATTTCAAACCTGGACACAGCCTTTTGTGATGTCTGCTTTTTTCTTTCTAGATTTAAGGTTTATTTCAAACTAAGTTTACTGTGTAAATTTGATTTTTAATGTTAACAAAACAGGCCCATTAACCCAGTATTCTAGATGGATAGTGCATAAATATTTTCTCATTTCTATGTTTATACAATACTTTTACCATTGTGATGAAATATGGTATATTGTGAGATAAATATTTGTGTTTTTTAAGATCATATGTTTACATGTAAGTTTTTTCCTGCTTTCAAGTTCAATATTTTTTAGAATAGTTTTAAGTTCACAGCAAAGGTGAGTGGAAAGTACAGAGTTCCCATATCTCATTTTCCTTTTTCAG
The DNA here is from genome assembly GCF_007827085.1 of Peromyscus californicus insignis. Classification (NCBI taxonomy): domain Eukaryota; kingdom Metazoa; phylum Chordata; class Mammalia; order Rodentia; family Cricetidae; genus Peromyscus; species Peromyscus californicus. The sequence continues at coordinate 160,624,203 of NW_026294584.1, read as the reverse complement.
CATCAAGCACCAGAATGGCTTACTTGTCATAACTGATGAGACTGCATGGCCCCAACATTACCCAAGGTCTATAGTTCACTTGGGAGGTCACTCTCTTGAGAGGACAGTTGTGTGATGTCACACATCCACCATTGTATCTTCAGAGCAGTTTCATTGTCCTAAACGTTCTCTTAGTCATTGTTTCTCTCCACTGTGTGTAGTCTTCGTGCTTGCTAAGTTATGACTTGAGATATCTCGGTACTTATTTAAGATCATGTTAAAGGAGATGAATCTAAGCATTGTTTCCATTTTTAAAAAAATTTATTTATTTTACTGTGTATATTTGAATATTTTAAAATTTTTTAATTTTTAGATTTATTCATTTCATATGTGTCTGTTTTAATCCATGTCTGTGTACCATGTACTTCCTGGAACTGGAGTTATGGGCATTTGTGAACACCATGTAGATGCTAGGAATCAAACCTAGGACCTCTGCTGAAATAACAAGTGCTCTTATCCATTGTAGCCATTTCTCCAGCTCTCTGTGTATGGGTGTTTTGTCTGCATGTATGTGTGTACCACCTGTGTGTCTGGTGCTTGGAGAGGCAAGAAGATGGCATTGGATGCCCTGAAACTGGAGTTACAAATGGTGGTTTGCCATCATGTGGGTGCTGGGAATTGAATCCAGGTCCTCTGGAAGAACAGCCAATGTTCTTAACCACTGAGTCATCTTTTCATCCCCTTAAGCATTGTTTCTTAAATGCAGTCTTTACTTTATACAATCCTGTTGACTCTTTTAAAACTTATATGAAGACTAATTATAATATTTGCTTAGAATGGTCCTGTAGAATAAAGTTTACTTCTTTTGGGAAAGAAGACACCAGGTGATATTAAAAGGTGCCATGACCTAGTTTATAATAAGCCTTGGGATTGTATCTCAATAATCTGCGGCCTCCAATCCAATACCCTGCTGAATGGCCTGCAGTTATTTGTTCTTCATATCCACATCATTTACTTCAGTGCTGGCCAGAAGTCAAAACTTTGTAATATATGTGAAAGGTAAGCTTAGATACTGAGTGGAGCAAAAGTCGCCTTTTGGTGCTTCTGACTACCTGTGCCGTCCTCACTTTTCCTGAGAAAAGCTGATAAACTTTGTTCTGGAATGTAATCCTGTAGTAAGCATGGTTTTTCTCAGTCAGAAGCCTTGTTGTAGTTGAACAAGTCTTGGCTTGGTGTGTGTTTTACTGTTCTGTCACATTTAGGATGCTGCAGCTGATTCAGAGTAGGCTGCAAGAAGAGCATTCCCTTCAAGACGTGATATTCAAAAGTGCTTTTAAAAGTGCATCAACAGCACTGCCACCAAGGTGAGAGAGGTACTTCAAAGTTGTTATTTACCAGGAATTTACTTTGATGTAGTTTTAGTATTGGTCTGCTGTTCTTTCTTTGAAAGTGTTTTATACATTTAAGGTATCTTGCCCTTAAATTCTAGCCTATCATTTTGAGCTTTTTATCAAGTTACTTTACTTTTGTATGTGTGGTATATCTCTGTATAAAATTCTACTAGTTTTAAGAAAAAATAAGACTGTATATATTTTGGTTAAGAATTTATTTTTACTCCTGTGTCAGAGTAGGTAACGAGTTGTTATAATCATGAAGAAGATTTTTCAAGTTTAAAATATGCAAAGGCTTATATTGGCTTAGGAAGGAAATCCCAGTTTGCACTTGGGTGCCTTTTCCTGACCTCAGTTTCATTCCCGTCCACCTGCACCACAGTCCCAGAAATACATGAGAAAAGAATGTTGCTGTTGGACTCTTCTTTGATTTTCAGAGTTCTCCTGCATTGAACTTAATCCTTTGGGTAGATTTGAAGATACATAATGATGTGTATTTATGTAAATATAGTAGCTGTATAGCAACTCAAGTGGATTTAAACTACTACTTTAATCTTGACATTTAGGACATTAGCTAAAAATTTGTCTTTAAGGAGTCTTTTTTTCCCTGTGTGCCCTTTTCACACCGGTACATGGTCTTTGTATCAGATGTGCATTAAGACACCTGAATGTGTCTTGCTTTACAGGGAAGATGATGTATCACTGACTCCAGATGCGTGCAGAATCCACGGCCATCTATATGTCAATAAAGTAGCAGGGAATTTTCACATAACTGTGGGCAAGTATGTTCTTTTCACTTTCTGAAGTTCTTTAAATGGGGTTGGAGCTTGATTAAAATCATATCTTTTCCTGATCAGGTAGTGCACAGGTAGCCACAAAGGGCACTTAAAGTGTTGTCTGTGAGTAAATAGGAATTAAAACCTCTTATGGTAACTTCTGTAGCCAGAGAGCCCGACCCTAGATGCTTCATCTGTGTGTTCATTTATTCAGAGTAGGTTTTTGTTTTGTTTAGCCCTTTGGTAATTCTCATCAAAATGAGTCCTTAAGTAATTCTAGAAAAAGTCAAACGTTACTGGTATCTAGAATGAAGTAATTTAGGTAGCAGCTTAGGAAAAGTGTCACTTACTCCTCTGAATATAATCGAGTGTCACAAAAAGCTCTTGGTAGATTTCACCATGGAAGAGCGTCCCCCTCCCCAGCTTCCTCCTTCCATGGAGAGCTGATGAGTTCTTCACTGTCTAAGCCGTTGTTTTGATACTTGCTGTATGCAGAGGACTAGTCTGGAGATCAAACAGTGGAAAAATAGGGAAGTCTTTACTCCCCCTGGGTGCTGAAGCCCTACTGGAATATTCAAACTTTGACCAGTAAATACATTAGGTATTACTTAATTATAGTTGTATTGAGGCTTTAAAGGAGATTATAGCTAATAAGAAAAATTATGTAACATAGTCTGCAATTGTATGGGGAGTTAGGAATTTATATATAAAGTAAAGGAGAGCATGTCAGAGAAAAGAACCTGATCAAAGGGTGGTTTTGGGCTTTTTTGTTTATATAGAGAGGACATTAGATTTTTATCAGGAAAGACATCATTGACTATAATGATCAGATCAAACTTTATTTTTTCTTTGTTGTGCTTTTCTCCTGCAGATTCAAACTTTGTTGTTTAGTGCTCATTTACCCATCTGCAGCATGGTCCTGGGGACTTTGAAACCTTGGCACCATGAGGCAGCACTTGATGGAGAGTGCTCATTATAGCTTTACATGTAAACAGTGTCCTAGTTCAGAAGGAAACCTAATATGAGCATATGTATTATGTCCTATATTTTATTTTTGGCTCTTTTTCCCCCAGTTTCATACCTTTCAGATGATAACTTAATATATAACAGACCCCAGAGGAAAAGCTTTTGTTGTTTGTGTCTCATAAACTCACGTAGACTCACCTTTTATTTTTTGGTGTTAGCTTTGTCAAGCTCAGTATTGATCCTATTACTGTTGAGTGCAATGACAGACCTAGCTGTTCAAAGGGCATGAGTATGGTGTTTGAATTTCAGTATGTAAGTGCTTGGACATGTGCACACCAGAATGCCGAAGGAAGATGCATATACTTGGCATTTAGGCATAGAGTTGTGACCAGGTAAAACGTGCAGGCTACTCAGATGATGAGTGCCATATTTTTTGATGGGATGGCATTTGAACACTGAACAACACAGGATAGTGAATCTTTCCTAAGCTTCTAGCATATGTTCAAGCAACCATGGGTCCTCTGTGTAGCAGAACAGAGTTGAGGCTCAGGTCAGTAGTTTCTCATGTGTGCATTGTTTCAGAGGGCACCTGAGAGTTCTCTGTGTGAGATATGGTTCTCTGCAGGATGTTTTGTTTCCTGTCTGTGGTTCATGGATGCCAGTAGCATCCCTAACCTCATAAACCGGTAAGTGCCACAACCCAAAAGCCATTCTTCAACCTTATGGAGGTTCAGAACTTTTCTCCTTCCACTGCTGGGTCCCATCCGATGGGTTAGATAATAGGTCAGAAAACAGGCAGGAAAATGGAAGCATTTTTAGTAAGTGTCATCAGCATTGGGGTAACTGAATTTCGTTTTTAACATTTGTGGTTTTGAAGGGAGGTGCTTGCTTATGCTGCTAATCCATAAAATTTCAGTTTATGTTTTCTAAAAAAAAGGGGAAGACATAATCTAAAACAATTCTGAGTTCTTCACAGATCTTAGGTTGTGAGAGACTATTGACGTCAACCATAATGTTATAGTTTGTTACTTGATTATTTAGAAAAGTTCCTGTCCCTAAATTTGAAGCCTACAGTAGGAACACAAAGCGATGGTATCAGTGGGACAGAACTGTGTCTGTTCAGTGCACTCAACCAAGTGCAGGCAACTGCCAGAGGGAGCTAGTAATCCTTCTCATAATATGGAAGTGCTCTGTATAGAATGGTAATGTATTTCCATTACATTGCCTCTTTTCAAAGTGTCTGTTCTGCAGAACAAGGTAGACACTAGTTAAGACATGTTGGGGCACACTAGAACTTGATAATGACATTATTACTAATCAGGAAAGATGTGTGCATTATGGAAAATTTCATGTGTGTGTTTTAGTTGCTAAAATTAATTACTGCGTAAAGCACAAATGAAGAATAGCATGTGGAAATCCTCACAGTGATGTTTCAACTTTTTATTTTTAAACAAGAGCAGGAAAGGATAGTTGTTATTCTTAATAGTACCAAAAGAATAAAGAACAGGCTAAAATTGAGAGAGAACAAAGGCTTATCACAAGTAAGTAGATGACAGCATGGATTCCAGATGCAGCCTACTACCTTTTTCATTATTGAGAGAAGTTCAGATTTGCATTCAAAAAGTGAAGTTTTAGCTGGGCCTGGTGGCACACACTTTTAATCCCAATGCTCAGGTGGATCTCTGTGTTTGAGGCCAGTGTGGTCTACATAGTGAGTTCCAGGCCAGCCAGAGTTACATTGTGAGATTTCTGTCTCACTCCCCTACTGCCCAAGAGATGAAGTTTATTGAAAGGTAGCCATTCTTACTTGTTTCTGCAGGACCCTTTTACGTTACAGTGTCATACTGAGGGTGGAGCAGTTGACCTGACTGCGTAGTGGTCTCAGTGCGCAGTGGTGTTGCTTGGTGCACCACAGGGCAGGTGCCAGGGTCATACACTACTGCACTTAGTTATTATATTACCATGTAAAAACCAGGCTCCTGTAGCTGGAATTTTCTCTCCGGGTCCCGCCAAGCCCCGGCAGTCCCTTAGCCCACTTATAAAATAAACACACAGACACTTATATTATTTAAACTACTTGGCCATTAGCTCAGGCCTATCATTGTCTAGCTCTTACTCTTATATTTAGCCCATTTCTATTAATCTATACTTTGCCACATGGCTCGTGGCTTACTGGTTCCTTACATCTTCCTTGTCCTGGCGGCGGCTGTAGGCAGTCTCCCCCTTCCCTTCCTGTTCCCTCAATTCTCCTCTCTGTTACCCACCTATACTTCCTGTCTGGCTACTGGCCAATCAGTGTTTTATTTATTAACACAGTTGCCATACAGAACATCCCACAGCAGGCTCCAGTTGTTATACTTTTTAATTTTTTGAGACAGGGTTTCTCTATGTAGTTTTGGTGCCTGTCCTGGATCTTGCTCTGTAGACCAGGCTGGCCTTGAACTCACAGAGATCCACCTGGCTCTGCCTCCCAAGTGCTGGGATTAAAGGCGTGCGCCACCACCGCCCGGCATAGTTGTCATACTTTTAAATCATCATCTAAGTTGGGTACAGAATATTGTGATAAATATAGTGACACTGTGGCTGCACTTAAAGAACACAATGTATGTTGTTACTATTAGGCTGACCAAGCACTCATCACAGTAGTCCCAACTTCATAGAAAAGCAGCGGTCAGGAAGTTAGAAAGTTTGAAGTAAAATGTTTAGTAGAATTTCTAAGTAAAAATGAAGTTACAGTCAAGTGTCTGCATGTGTTACTGGTGAGCCAAGCAAGAAAGATCCTGTACTTCTAGGTTAGTGAAGTGTGTTTGATGGCAGCAGCTGAAGACACACATTCATTATAGGCAGGTTGGCCTTGGACCATTAGCTTCAGTGAGAAAGTGCTTCAGCAACTGAGGACAGTGAGCCTAGTACCCAGTAGTCAATCAAGAAGCAAGATAGGGCTGGAGACATGGCTCGGTGGTACAGAGTGCTACCTACTGCTGCCACAGAGAGATGCATTTCTTTTCCTGCACTCACATTGGGGAGCTCACACTCCACCTGTAGCTTCAGCTCCAGGGGATCTGACACCCTCTTCTGGTCTCCAAGGGTGCTGCACTCACATGCATATCCAGACACATAAACATATATGATTAAAAATCAAACATACATATTTTAAAAAAGCAAAAGAGGTGACAGGCTGGGCCTCCTGTGATCCTGTGTGGCATAGGTGCTGCATGTTGTTTAGTGGATTTGACGAATCAGTGCTTCGTTGAAAATAATGCTGTAATTAGTGTCTGTAAATAGTCTGTGTTAAATAGCTGAGAGAAGGCTGTTTTAACAAGTGAGACCTCCAGTTCCACAGCCTGAAGTATCATCTGCTGAAATGTATTGTTAACTAGTAGTCATTCCATTTGCTCTTGTGAACTTAATATTGTTCATTTCTGTGACTTTTGTTAAAAATAAAAGCTCAGCATTCCAGTTTGGCCTCTGCACAGCAGCTGGATGCTTGAGCGGTTGCAAAGTTTTATTACATTTTTTGTTTTTGTTCAGTGCTTTAGATATTAAACGTTGTGAATGCTTGATAGAATGTTTCATAATAAATTTAACCTAAAATCATCAGGGAAAACAGTATTTACATATAAACTGGTGGTGTGGCAGAGTTGCTGCAGTAATGTGGTGTGGTGGCTCTGCGTGGCTCCTCCAGCCTTTGGAGCTTCAGCAGACTGATGCGGAAGTTGCTGTGGGAATCAAGGCCTCCAGTCTCAGATCTAGCATGTCTCAGCTCAGACTGTGGTTCCAGGTGTCAGACACCAGAGCAAGTACAAAGGAAGTTTTAAAAATCTGTTGGGCAGTTTAGGAAATTCTGCCTTGCCACGGACTGGCCCATCGGGGGTACCATGACCGTAAGGGAACCAGGGCTTGGGTAGACAGACAACACACTCAGAAGTGGTGTGAATCTGCTGCAATTTTACTTTTGTAAATCAGTAGTTTATATACAGAAAAGAAAACTATCAAGTCATACAAGGAACAACAAGGGCTTGGCAATAATTCAATTACATCATCTTTAAAAAACAGCAAGCACACAATTGTTAATTGGCGCTAGACATATCCCTTCATCCACAAGAACTTTATGACCCAAAGAGCAGTTTGTGATTTCTAAACTTAGTACAGTCCCTAGTGTAGACTTCTTGCGGTTGCAGCTGTGTCCTTCATCTTATCTCAGCCGCTTGCTAGTTTATTATACACTTCTACTTTTCTGGTTCTCATGACCCACTTAGCCAATTTGGATGCTGCAGACCCTCTCTAAGTCTTTCTTTAGTTCTCCACCACATATCTCTTCTAATATCAAACCTTTTTACCTGCTGGAATATGGACTCTTGTACTTTTTTGCCTGTAAGGGGAAGGGGTTCTGCTGTAGTCCTTAAGTTTCCCATGCTGAACTTCCTCAACAGAGGGGCCCACCATCTGCCTCCTATGAGATAACGTTTTCTGCCATAAATCACTTTAGTTGGGATTCCTAAAGGATTCCTAGTGGGTGAGTGTTCATTCCCTAGAAGTGTCTGAACCTTTATACTTTCTTTATCTAGCAGCTTGGTGTCTTAAAAAATAGCTCATTCTCCTATATCTGATTAAGATCCATGTCCAGCTTCCCCTTTCCTCCATAGTTCACAACCCAAGCATTCATTAATTTTGGCTGTGCTTCATAGATTAATTAGAACATTATCAGAAAAGCAGTTATACAGAACCCATAGCCCAGGGAGCTCATGATCCGTGAAGCATGTCTCCTTCAAGAAGGAAGCATAACACGGGCACTCTGCCAGGGACCTCCAGGGAGCTTAGTCCCGTGGGACACGTATCTCCCGTCTGCTATTATTGACATAATTGTTCATGTCACACGGACGACACTGGAGTTGGTGTGGCAGTGCCTTAAGTTGGAAATTGCTGATCTGTGATATACAAAATATAAAGAGAAGACTCTTAATAGTATTCTAGAAATGTCTTCAAGGGAATGAATGGGCTCAGTTGAAGCATGCTTATGGATTTGTGTTTTCAGAGAGGAAATGTGAAATGTTTTAGGTCATTACCACACACATTTGAGATCATTTTTGAAATTAGGAACACCAACTTTAAACCTCAGTGAGCAAAGAAGTTTCCCTGGAAAGCACTCGTGAGCTACAGAATGAACTCAATTATTAGGGTTTTGTGTTTCATTGATAATTGTTTATGAAATGGTGTTCTCATTATGTGACCATGTAATACCCTTGGTTTCTATCATCTGGGCTCATAAATACTTCACATGTTTTCCACTTGGCTTTTTGCAGCTCTCAGCTTATCGCCTTGCTGAGATGGCTTAGCTATGGGCCAGATGTACTACTCTCACTTTTCGATACAGGCTGCTGATTGACAGGGAAGGTTGGCTTTCTTGTTGGTTATGTGTTTGTTTTTTCCTCCTTGCAGGGCAATCCCACATCCTCGAGGGCATGCACATTTGGCAGCACTTGTCAACCATGATTGTGAGCAATTTCTGAGATTTTGTTTCAGTGTAGAAAAGTTTTCAAGAGAAGTTAATTTTTGTGTGTGTGTTTTTCATTTGTTTTAGTGCAAACACAAGGTAGAGCTTTAAAGGTAAACTTGATGGCACACACCTTCTACCTTTAATCCCAGCAACCCTAAGACAGAGGCAAGTGGATTTCTGTGAGTTCTGTGCCAACCAGGACTACATAGGGAGATTCAGTCTCAAAAATAAGTAAATAAAAATGTTAGCTAAGTGTGTCGGCACTTGTTACCCCAGCACTTGGGAGGCTTAAGCAGGGGGATTGCCATGAATTTGAAGTTAGCCTGTGCTACATAATGAGTATCATGTCAGTGAATGGAAGGACCCTGTCACAGAAAGCAAAAGCCAAACAAATAAAGTAAGCTGTTTAAAAATTGATATCCAAAAAGAAACAAAAACTTGGTATCCATCTAGAGGAGAAAAAAATTAAAAGTATTGCTTCAAGTCTATTCTATTGGTACATTCACAGTACTTCTCTTTGTTCACTGCCCAGAAATCCCTGCAGTTAGCGGGCAACCCAGGAGTGCTTTGTGTCATTCAGTACACATCCAATAACAAAGAGACAATATCTGAAGTTGACCTCAGTTTGTAGATCCAGATACAGTCGTGTTCACACATACACACACACACACACACACACACACACACACACACACACACACAATTACAATTACTTCAGTACAATGATTATTGTAAAATTTAAGTGTTTCTGGAGAGTAGAATTGAATGAAACATGTTTTCATGTGGCCTGGTTAATATAAGACTGCAGATAGCCTTGGGTGACCTAGAACAGCTGATCCTCTTGCATCTGCCTTCCAAGTGCTGGGATTACAGGCTTGTACCTCTGTACCAAGCAAGACTTTTTTCTTAAACTTTGCTTTTAGAGCAAAATAAATTCTATAAAAATCAGTTGGTCATAGTAATGGTGTGTATTGAAAATATCTGCGATCATTTTCATTATTTGACTAACATCATCCTATGTGTTTTATTGGCATGGTCTTGTTTATATGCGATGATTAGAATCAAGAAAGTTTATGTTTTGGACATCAGGATTAAACAAGGCATGTAATAGAAATTAATTTATATATAACCATAAGATTTAAGGCAGCATTTTTATCTGGATTTGCTTATTTTGTGTGTTTTTCTTAACATGCTGTTTTAAGTATTATTAAGCTTGAAGTTTTAGGTGACTTTGAGAGTAAGTGAGAGTATAAAACCACCTGTAGCATGATACTCTAAAGAGTAATATAATTTCTCCACCTTTATCTTTTTATCTTAGCTTACAACTTTTCTCACAGAATAGATCATTTGTCTTTTGGAGAGCTTGTTCCGGGAATTATTAATCCTTTGGATGGAACTGAAAAGATTGCTGTAGATCGTGAGTATTTAATAATTGCTTTTAGAATTTACATACAGGAAGTTGCTCTTAAAACCTTAATATTGATGTGTTTTTACTCCTATCTTGTGAAGCTAGTCTTTAAATGGCTGCTGAGTATGTGGTAGAAGTGAATGGGATTAGAATGTTAAAAAGTAAGTCCTACAACAGATTGAAAAGATTAAAAGGACAAGAGGGTTGATGTGTTGGTGGTAATGGTGTAACTGTCCTTTCCACAGTCACCAGAGAAAGAAGTTCTCTTGTCACAGGTTCAAGGCTCTAGAATGCTGTGTGCTTTTGTAGGAAGTTCCCTGCAGAATGTCACCAACTCAAGAAACCTAGAGTTACTCCAGAGTGGAGTGGTGTTGTGTATATAATCAGGTGTGTGGTGTCACAGCAGTCATGTACATTTGTTTTTAAGCCTCTACTTACTCGAGCACTGAGGATTATTTTCTTAGTTTTATAGCAAGTGGTGCATAGCCTGTTTTCAGGTGACTTTGTTGTTATTTTGAGATAGTGTTTTACCGTTCAGATGAGGCTGGCCTGGAAGTAGCAATGTAGCCCAAGATGACCTTGAACTCACAGCAATCCTTCTGGGATTACAAGCTTGTGTTACATGTGAGTTTGGTTTTGGACATTGATTTTTTTTTTTTTTTTGTAACTTACATTAACCCTGGTGATGCCCGGTGACCATAAACTGACCCTTTGATTGAACAGTAATCACTGAACAGTTTGTCTAGTTACCTTTTTGCTGTAATGTCACTTTCAGTATCTGGCAAATTCGACTTCAGTTTACTGATATATTTAAGATTAGCAGACATGAGAACTACGATTACTGTTGCAATGACATCTAGGTTCCAGCAATGTTTCTACTCTGAAGAGATGCTGCCTTTGCCTTCTTTCGTCCCGTTCATGGTTGTCAGTGCCTGAACATATGAGCACCTGCACACCTTGTATGTCTTAACTTGGGCTTTGTTTTACCAAATATGACTGTATTGTCTTCACTTTTTAAAAATATTTATTTTATATCCTGACTGCAGTTTGCCCTCTGTCCTTTCCTCCCAGTCCTTACCTCCACTCTGTCTCCTCCCCTACCCACTCCTCTGTTTCTGTTCAGAAAGAGGTAGGCCTCCCATGGATATCACCAAAACGTAACATATCAAGACTAAGCACCTCGCCTTGTATTAAGGCTGGGCAAGGCGACTCAGTCTGAGGAATAGGATCCCCAAAACCAGCAAAAGAGTCAAAGACAGCCCTTGCTCCCACTATTAGGAGTCCCATAAGAAGTCCAAGCTACATAACTGTCACATACATGCAGAGGACCTATATCAATCCCATGCAGGCTCCCTGGTTGTCAGTTCAGTCTCTGTGAGCCCAGGTTAGTTGATCTGTGGGTTTTCTTGTGTCTGATTCCTCTGGGTCCTACAATCCTTCCTCTCCCCCTTCAGGAGGATTCCCCGAGCTCAGCCTAATGTTTGACAGTGGGTCTCTGCATCTGTTTCTACCTGTTGCTGGATGAAGCCTCTCTGATAACTGTTGGGCTAGGCACAAATCTATGAGTATAGTAGAATATCATTAGGCATCATTGTATGGACTTTTTTTTCCCCCCTCCTGTCTGGTTTGGTTCTATCCTGGTTCTCTGGGCCATCCAGCCTCTGGGTCCTGACACTTCAGGCAATGTCAGGTGGGCTCACTCTCATGGCATGGATCTCAGTCTCAACCAGTCATTGATTGGCTACTCCCACAATCTCTGTGCCACCCTTACCCCAGCATATTCCAAAGGCAGGACAGACTGTAGGTCGAAGGTTATGTGGCTATGTTGGTGTCCCAGTCCCTCCACTGGTAGTCTTGCCTGGCCACAGGAGATGGCCAGTTCTTAAAATTACTTATTACATCAAGCATGGGGACCCCCTCACTTCTTGTGTCCTAAGTATAATGTTTTCATCAGCTTTTCTTTCTTTTAAAACTGTTTATCTACTACATACTAAAGCAAATGGTAATATTAAATTTCAAGTTTGTCATATTTAAAAGAAGAGTAGATTTGATAGTATTCTATTGCTACCAGATTGATGAGAAGACATATTTTGTTTTTATTATAGACAACCAGATGTTCCAATATTTCATTACAGTTGTGCCAACAAAGCTACACACATACAAGATTTCAGCTGACACCCATCAGTTTTCTGTGACAGAAAGGGTGAGTCCTAATCGCTAAGATGATTGAGGGAGGGATTTTTTTTTATGGTTCCCCAATTGCAAGGTAAGATTGGAAATTTAGTAGGCATCCCCCCCCATTTAAAAATTTATAGAAGTTTTGAAATGAATTAACATTTTAAGCAAAAATGTACCAGAAATGGATATTAGTGTGCATGTTCTAAAGTTTAAAAAGATTAAAAAAAAATATTGACCATGCCTTTATTACAAATTAAACTATGATGGCAGAAGTTACTTTATGAATTTCAATTTGTATATTCTTCTTTATTGATGTAAGCAGCTCCTAATCTGCCTCTATCGTCAAGTTTTCTGGTTTCTTGGTTGTTTTTTGTAAGTGTTCCTCGCTGAATGTGCACAAACTCTGCTCTCAGCTAGTCCCTCAATGCAGCTGGGTCTGATTAAAAGGGTGCTCTCCAGCCTCAGGTAGATGGGTCTTAATGGTTTCATGGAGAGGAAGAGCAGGTTTGAACAGTGTCTGTTCTAGGTTGTATTTCATTATTATAAATCAAATTTGAAATTGGTAATACTCCTATCCCCTCGTCTGCCATGACTTGGAGAAGCACTAAATACACTTGATACTCAGGGGTACTGCCATGGCTCATGCCTTCGTCATGGTCATCTGTGGCTCTGCTGCCCTACCAGCCTAACTGTGGAACCCACAGCAGAGGTTTGGATTAGGACACCACATTGCAACACGTGTGCTGGGTTGGAGAGAACAGAGGAACTGCCTCACTTCCAGGAACTAAAGGCTCCCCACTCTCACGCCTGAAGATGCTACCTTTCTATTTTGTATGCTCTTAGGAGCCCTCCTTCCTTCTATAGCAATCACTCTTTAGCCAGGGCCACACCAGCTGAAAGAGGAACAGTAGTCAGTCAGAGAAACGGCCCACCGGATCAAAACCAGGGCAGCTGCTGGCACCAGCCTGTGTGTATTGGTTCTGTGCTGCTGCTGGGACACATTTGCCAGAAACACAGTGATGATCAAGGCAGTGTAAAATTCCTAATGCACATAGACCAGGGTGTGGTTCTGGAGGTCCGTGTGGATTGTGTTCCCTACAGATTCTAGAGGGCCCTTCCCCAGCCATTTCCAGAATCTAGAGGCATTTATACTTCCTGCCATCATATTTATTTATAATGTTGCAAATCAGTTTGGGGAAGTTCTCAGGCATGGTCACAGAGCCCCTTCCGCGAGCCTGCTGCCTCCTCCTCACAAAGACCCTGTGGCAGACTATGCTCAGTAACCTAGAATCTTCCTTGACAACCATGCCTGCAATGTCCCTTAGCCACAGAGGTCACATGTTCATGGTCCCAGAATTAGGATGTGGATGTCTTTGAAGGCCATTCTCCAGCCTGCCACAGCCTCTGTCCTTCTGGAAAAAAAAAAAAAAAAAAAAAAAGAAATTGGTAATACTCAAAAGCTGGTGTCCAAATGAATTCCAGGGCATGTGAGAGCTTTCCATTCCATTCTTCTTCATGTGATAATGCTGCAGTTGATAATAACTAAGGCCTCAGTGGGAACAAGGTTCCCCTTAGTTGTCTTAATTACGTTATTTCAGAGCACAAGTGTTAAGTGTCTAACTTTTCAAATGGTTCAGGGAACAAACACAGGTATGTATTTATATGTATATATATATATATATATATGTGTATGTACACACATGCACAGTAACTAGGTAAGTACATGTTGTACTTTCCAACATTTCTACAAGGGTAGGAAGGTGTTTCTCACCAGCAGTACTGACAGACACCTGGGAAGAAACATTGTGTAGGTTTGGCAATGCCTTGGGCAAAGCCAGCAGATGTATAGGATTATAGAATTGCTGTGGGCTATAGAGAATCTGGCTACATTTTCAAACTGGTGTGTGCATTGCTTCTGTTAAGCTATCCTTGTGTTAGTAACCCCTTTCCAAGATACAGTGGGGGAAAAAGAAGAAAAATAACCGCATGATGAGGTTATTCATTGTGGTGCTATAGTGGTAGACGACTAGAAACAGCTCAAATTATAAATCTACCCAGCAGGATATGCAACTATAAAAAAAGGATAGTATTTGAATGTGAAATCATCTCCAGGATATATTTGAAATGAAATAAAAAAGAAAAAAGTCTGTTGCGTAAGGGGTGTTTGCTATATGTGACTAAAGTATTAATCATTGTATTGAGTTTTACAGTGCAGGAAGGGAGAGGAGCTGGCCACTGTCAGTTTTGGAAGCCCAGTTTAATCATTCCTAGTCTCTCCAATGTTATTGGATGTCCTGATCCACAAGATAGCTTGCTTTATTGTAGGTGGTCATAGGATCTCCATGCCTTCGACATGATACTGAACATCAGAATTTTTGCATGAATTCACTGTTGGAAACTTGATTGGTGGCTCATTTATAAGGTCTCTGTGTTAGTAATAAGGGAGGGGATTTTGACCACAGTGTATGTGTTTTTAATGCTTACAGTTTAATTTCAGCTTAGTAGAAATAAGATGACAAGAAGTAATTGCAAAGAAACAATACAAGAGCATGTTGCAATATAAACTTGGTTTTTATTGCTTGGTTAGTTGTAAATGCATGAATAAACTGGTATGTTTAAGATGACCATTTCCAAACATAGTTAAGAATAGTTCAGTTCTGGGTTCAGTTTTCTTTTCGGAACAGTGCTTTGTTCTTTCATGCATGGCTCTCCAGCTTTTGCTTCCTAGTGTGGGATTACAGATGTGCAACACCACACCAGGATCAAGGTTATTCTTTGAAAAGCATACCCTACCAAGAACACTGGTAGTTGTCTCTGAAGAGCTTAAATTCTAGGGTTGTTCACCCTGAGGAAAGTAGGGTGTTATGTGTACATTTGTACCTTGATAAAGCATGTGTGTTAGTATCCACGTGACATGCATTCTGTTTCTCTTTCCTCCTCTCCCCTTCCTCTCAGGAACGCATCATTAACCATGCTGCAGGCAGCCACGGAGTCTCCGGAATATTTATGAAATATGATCTCAGTTCTCTCATGGTGACAGTCACTGAGGAACACATGCCTTTCTGGCAGTTTTTTGTAAGACTCTGTGGTATTATTGGAGGAATCTTTTCAACAACAGGTTAACATTCATTTCTTTGTCTAATTTCCCTTTATTTTTTTTTTGTTTTGAGATAAACTCTTACTATGTGTCTCTCACTGGGATTGTAGGCACTGGTGGCCATGCCCTGCTTTCTTTAGCTGATTTCTAAAAGTGTTTATTAAACTTAAGATGTTAGGAAGATATTTCACTGATGGAGTATGCCATAACGTTTGAAGGCCTAACACACACACACCAAAACACACACACACACACACACACACACACACACACACACACACAAATGCCTCTATTAAAAGACAGCAAAAAATATACACATTTTCATGTTTTAATATTTGGAGACTTCTTTAAATTCTAAAACTCTAAAATATATTTCCTATCCTGTAAGCACACCTATTTCACAGATTCAGTAATATAGGAAGATAATGTGGTAAGCCACATGTGTCCTGGGTGTTATTCACAGACACAGCTAGAATGGAATCCGTGTTCTGCCATTGACTTGGTAGTCCTTAGATGGTTCACCTACCTTTTCTTTTTTTTATTTTTTTGTGTTTTTTTGTTTGTTTTTGAGACAGGGCTTCTCTGTGTAACTTTAGAGCCTGTCCTGGAACTCGCTCTGTAAACCAGGGTGACCTCAAACTCACAGAGATCCTCCTGCCTCTGCCTCCCAAGTGCTGGGATTAAAGGCGTGCGCCACCACCGCCAGGCCCTACCTTTTCTGAGATGTAACTGGTTTGTAAGTGTGCTATGGGGTTAAATGAGCAAATGCCCAGAAAGCATCACAGTTGTAAATAAATTTCTTTCCCTATATACTGTATGAAGTCGTATTGTGTGGCATTTTGATTAAATCAGTAGTGCTTTTGGGTTTAGCCCAAGATTCTGGAATCTTTTTAGAGATCCATCTTCAACCCTTGGTTAGTCTGAGCTAGCAAGTTATTTATGTTCTTCGAACCCTGTGTTGTTTTGATTCATATTTCTAGAACAAGTGAACAGCTTTTCTTATGCAGGTCCCTTTATGCTTTATTTTAGTTCATTTAAATCTATGTTATTTGCAGAGTTATGTGAGAAAGTCTTGCAAAGGTTGTGTCAGGGTTGTGAGTTATGTATGTGACTTAATTTTGATAAAACATCTGTTTTTAAATCCAACCCTCTCGAGGTTTGAGCCTCAGAGGCAGCTGCAGGCTGCTGTGCTGCATTTCATGACCTATTCCTCTACAGTTATCTGCAGTATTTTATTCTTACATAGCAATTTCAAAAGCTGTTTAATTAAAAATTTTAACTTATTGTGCTCATTACAGGCATGTTACATGGAATTGGAAAATTTATAGTGGAAATAATTTGCTGTCGTTTCAGACTTGGATCCTACAAGCCCGTCCATTCTGTAAGTGATACTGCACGTGTTTGTCTCTTAGTCATGTTGTTGTCCTTAAG
The DNA here is from genome assembly GCF_007827085.1 of Peromyscus californicus insignis. NCBI lineage: Eukaryota > Metazoa > Chordata > Mammalia > Rodentia > Cricetidae > Peromyscus > Peromyscus californicus. The sequence continues at coordinate 160,607,480 of NW_026294584.1, read as the reverse complement.
TCTAAATAGAAAGGATTGCCCCCATAAAGCCTGGTGATAGAGATGTCTTATAGAGTAGAACTAACACTCTGGTCTTCTCTTCTCCTCCCCTTAGGTCCCCTTTGAAGATGGCCACACAGACAACCACTTACCTCTTTTAGAAAATAATACGCATTAGCACCTCCTGGGTGGAAAAAAAACTTTTTGCCTGAAACGTAAAACCTTTTCTAATAATAAAATGTTGTGCAATATATTCAAAGAAAAGAAAATATGAGAACCGGGAAACATGCTTATTTAAAAAAAGGAAAAAACCAGCCAAGGAAAAAAACAAACTGAAGTCGTCCTGTATATGTTGTGTCTGTTACAAATGTCCTAGAAGAAATTATGCAGCTAACTGGAGGCCCAGCCAGAGTGCCAGGAGAAGACGGCACCTCTGATGCTCTCCCAGCAAACGGACAGCATGGAGAGCAGAGCCTAGAGGACGGAAGTGAGACCGTATTTAAAGAAAAGGGCATTGATAAATGCAAACGTGTGCGTCCTTTTGTTTTTAAAAGATGTCAGAATAAAATGTGTAAAACATATGGAAAACTAGTCTAGACTTTAAAAAACTGTAATCAGCTCATGTGGTTAATAAAGGAAACAGGGGCTGGCCCTGTGTTACAGCCATATTAATGTTAAGCCATATTGACAAGACCATGTTGTCCAGTACTGGGTTCTGGTGGAGGTGACTGCTTTCCTTTGAACTCCAGTTGGTGACTTTCCTGACTGTTAACAGTCAATTCTTAGAGATTAAGGTGAAGTTTCCCAAGGGCAGGTATATAAGTGCTATGATATGTAACAGGTACCACTCACAGCTGTACATGGGACACTGCAGGGAGAAGAAAGCCCAGTTTAAAAAGACTGAGGGAAAGAAAAGTATGCTTGTGAGGAGTTGAAACAAGGATAGCTAGCAGATGGATGAGGCGGTGTTGTGTACAAGACTGTCAGCTCTGAGCAGCATAGGCACCACCGTAAAACTTCACCAGGAACAAAGTGCCGCCCTTGGGGCTCTGGGCAGAACTAATGAAGCTAAAGCAACTTGAGGGAGCCCTGTCGGTGCTGTTAGAAAATGCTGGCTTTGTGTGCCAGCCGGTTTTCCTCTTGGGAGGCTTGAGGGCAGAAGCAGAAGCATCGGTTAGTCTCCGGAGGATGAATGACTGAGGGAGAAAACTGGGTTTCTGTCGCTGTCAGACCCAGGACTATACTAACAATGGAGGCTTCTGGTGTGGCCTGTCACAAATTACTGTTTTTTCAAGTGAATGTTTTTACAGATTAAAAAAAAAAATGCTTTCTTGAAAGAGAGTAGGCAATCAGGTGGAGAGACAGCAGCAAAGCACGCAGCAGTTAAGTGTATGAAAAATGGCATTTTGTAGAAAATAAAATTTTTGGTTAAAATACACAGTATTAAGAACAATTAGGGGTTAACTGACTAATAATGTAATAATGTTTTAAATTTTAAAATAATCCAGGAAATTTCAGATAATTCTCTGAGGTTTTTGTTTCTTTGTGGCTTTTTGTTTGTTTGGTTTTGTTTATTCCCTTAAATTTTATAGTTGGGCTAGAAACAGAACATCTCTCCAGAAGAATTTTGTTAGTAAGAACTGGAATGTTGCTTTTCTGTGTCTACTGCTAGAAAATTCAGTCAGATTTCAGGGAAGAAAATACTGATTTAGAGTTACTTTCAGTATTACAATGTCTTTAAAAGATTTAAAATTATTTTTAATTGTTTCCATGTTTTTTACGTGCCACGTTAAAATCTTACTGGGATGTATCTTTTTCATTAAAATTGACTCTACAGGAATTTGTTCAAAGCAAAATTTTCTTTGCCATTAATTTCCATTTTAAAAGCTAAGACTTTGATTTTCAAATAGTCAGGGTCACATTTTTGTCTGTAAAAGAATGAAAATTCTGACCATCTGTTTGGGTGATGAAGGCAGCTACAATTAGGATTTGTGGAGAGAACTTTTGGCCTTACCAGGGTTTTTTTCCATGCCAGATATCCCTCTCTGACCTGCCATAGCCTTCCTTATGCCTGTGGATCCCTAGAGCCAGGATACCCAAGTGTCTATTCAATCCAGTCTTTTTAATTTTATTAAGATAGTCTGGAGCCAGGATACCCAAGTGTCTGTTCAATCCAGTCTTTTTAATATTTTTAAGATAGTCTGTGTGTGCGCGTGCATGCGTGTGTGCATGCATGTGTTCAATCCTAATATTTTTAAGTCTGAGGCCTCATTTACTTGAAATGTATTTTTTATACTGTTTGTATTTGTATACCTTGACTGTAAAGACAGTAAATAACTAGGTGAATAAATTACTGTCAAGTGTTTAAACCCTTGACTATCTACCTCCTGAGATAGCCTGACTCAATATTAGAATGGCAGATCCACTTGTTCTCAACTTAGAAGAGTATTGGACACTTCTGGTTTTCTTTTTTTTATCAGATACACAGAAAAGCTGTCTATTTCATTATCAGAATTTGTCATCTGAAACAACTTACAGTCTTAACTTTAAAGTGCATATAAGATGTAATATTTTGATAGATGTGTTGTCATTCAAATGCCAGGAAGTAAATTTACATGTAACTCCTTTACTTCAAAATTCTGTCTACACTTGTACTTTAGATACATTTTTTTTTCTGGTATAAGAAATACATGATCCAGAACCTTGAGATCTTTAAAGCATTCAGCATGCCATTTAATCTTGTAGCTTCTCTTGTATAAGCTTCTCAGATTCTTTATAACACTACCAGGATAATGATAGAGCCTGCTGTGGCATGCATCTGTCCTGGTGTGGTATGCACTTGTCCTCCTGGTGTGGCATGCACTTGTCCTCCTAGTGTGACATGCATCTGTCCTCCTGGTGTGGCATGCACTTGTCCTCCTGGTGTGGCATGCACTTGTCCTCCTGGTGTGGCATGCATCTGTCCTCCTGGTGTGGCATGCACTTGTCCTCCTGGTGTGGCATGCACTTGTCCTCCTGGTGTGGCATGCATCTGTCCTCCTGGTGTGGCATGCATCTGTCCTCCTGGTGTGGCATGCACTTGTCCTCCTGGTGTGGCATGCACTTGTCCTCCTGGTGTGGCATGCACTTGTCCTCCTGGTGTGGCATGCATCTGTCCTCCTGGTGTGGCATGCATCTGTCCTCCTGGTGTGGCATGCACTTGTCCTCCTGGTGTGACATGCATCTGTCCTCCTGGTGTGGCATGCATCTGTCCTCCTGGTGTGGCATGCACTTGTCCTGGTGTGGCATGCATCTGTCCTCCTGGTGTGGCATGCATCTGTCCTCCTGGTGTGGCATGCACTTGTCCTCCTGGTGTGGCATGCACTTGTCCTCCTGGTGTGGCATGCATCTGTCCTCCTGGTGTGGCATGCACTTGTCCTCCTGGTGTGACATGCATCTGTCCTGGTGTGGCATGCACTTGTCCTGGTGTGGCATGCATCTGTCCTCCTGGTGTGGCATGCACTTGTCCTGGTGTGGCATGCACTTGTCCTCCTGGTGTGACATGCATCTGTCCTCCTGGTGTGGCATGCATCTGTCCTCCTGGTGTGACATGCATCTGTCCTCCTGGTGTGACATGCATCTGTCCTCCTGGTGTGACATGCATCTGTCCTCCTGGTGTGGCATGCACTTGTCCTCCTGGTGTGGCATGCACTTGTCCTCCTGGTGTGGCATGCACTTGTTCTCCTGGTGTGACATGCATCTGTCCTCCTGGTGTGACATGCACTTGTCCTCCTGGTGTGGCATGCACTTGTCCTCCTGGTGTGGCATGCACTTGTTGTCCCAGCACTGGGGAAGCAAAGACAGGAGGTCCCTGGGGCTTTCTGGCCAGCTAGTCTTGCTGAATCAACAAGCTCCAGTTTCAGTGAGACACTGTGTGAACAAATAAATGGAAAATGATGGAGGAAGACGCCCATCGTTGACTGCTGTCCTCCACACACGGTACACGTACATATTAATAGCACAAACATGAGCCATGAGTGAGTTTGTAGACAATTGACAGGATTACAGTCAGTAAAGCAAGTGTTTGGGGTCTTCTAATAGTATTCTAAAATTCTTAGTGTAACTCATCTGTGCACTTTATGTAATACCTTAAAAGAACTCATACGGCGCAGGGAGATCCCTTTAATATAGGCTTGATGCCAAGCAGGCCTGCATCTATCACTAGTAATGCTGTGGAAATTCTTTGGATTTGTTTTTCAGAACACTTGTTTACAGGTCACTTGGATAGCTGTAAGTTTTTTCTCCTGTCAATTTGGGTGTTGAATTTGGGGTCCCTATGCTGCTGAGAAGTCCCCGCCACCAGCTCTGCTTTTTATTAAAGTGTATTTTTTCTAGAGTTGACGCATGTTGTTCTACCTCATGTCTCTGACCCTAGGACTCAGTATTTTAGGTAAAATGGGAAGATGCTAAAAAACGTTCCATGGCAGAATACATGGTTCTGCTTAAACTTAATTCCAGGTAAGCACTGTTTGCCATAGAAGTAGCCATACTTTGTCATATAATATCCAAAACCTAGCTATTGCTAGGCTTGTTTTATTAACTTTTTAACCATGTTTTTAAAGCTGATTGTAGGCAGTAATTTTTTTTTTTTACACTTCTCTGGACATAAAGAGACCAACACTGCTTTTCAGTGTTCCAAGATAGCAGGACCACAGTTCAGAAAGGTAGCCACATGAGCCCTGTGAACTTTAAAAGTTACTGATGATTTTAGAAAGTAGATCTGACTTAATTTTTATGTTGGTTGTGTTATAATAATGTGCTTTCAGTAGGAATTGTCCCTATAAGCTCATATTTGAATGCTTAGTCACCAGGGAGTGGAAGTGTGAAAGGATTAGAAGGTATGGCTTTGGAGGAATTTTGTCAACAGGGTGAGCTCATTTCAGGCCCAGTCTCTGCCTGCAGATAAGGGTGTAGCTCTCAGGTACTGCTCCCACACCATGCTCCCTGCCATGATAATAATAGCCTCTTAAGTATAAAAGGAAGCATTAAATAGGAGAGTTGCCTTGGTCATGGTGTCTTTTCACAACAATAGAACAGTGACTTAAGACAAATATTCTTTGGAGTTCCCTGTTTACTTCTATTGTAAATTATTTAAATGAGTTAGACGTACTAGGTGAATACAAAAGTATGAAGTTTTTCTGAAGTGTGTGTCAGCATTAGTTGCCTTAGTGGCTGTCTGTCTGATCACTATCAAATACCATGTGGGTACAGACTAGACATTCCCAAGACTTCCTATTTGTATGTTTTTACTAGTCTATATTAATAGAATAAAATACAATGGTTCATGTTGGCATTTTTCTCAAATGTAGAGAAGACATTGGTTGTAATCAAGCCTCCTTTTTTATCAGGACTTCTTTTCAAGCATGTACCTGTATACTTTTAACTCTGCACCCAAGTAGATTTTTTTTTCCTATTGTGTATATATTGGGATTCATATAGTTAATTGGTCCTGGGGTGGATTTCTCAATGGTGGGAACTTCTTTCACATAGTTACTTTTCCTGTTTAGGCATTGCAAGATAAATTTGTGCCACAGTTCTGATGCCACAGAACACTTATGCAAATACAATCCCATTGGTGTGGCAAGAAAAGGTGGCATCAGTGTGTAGCTTAAGTTTATCTCCTTTTTCCTGGAGAGGGGTAGTGGGAAGAAGTGGTCAGCAGTTAAAGAACACTGAGAAGAGGCTGGTAATTCAGAATTTTATTTAATCAGAAGTTCAAACTAATATTAAATCCCTGGAGTTCTTGGATTGATGAAACAATGATCAAAAGGTAGTACATTTTTTTTAGAACTTAAAAATCCAATCCTGTATCTTGAGTTCCTATTTTTATTGTATCCATACCTGGTGTGTTTCATATGACTCAGAAGTGTCTTGCACATGTCTCACATGGGGGACCCATGAGTGCTTTTGTTTCAGAGTTGAGTTTTCCACCTGGAGAGTAGTCCCTGACCTGAATCTGACTTACAGAAACAGTACCAGAAAGGGCCCTCTCAACATGTTCCCCATGAAGCCGAGGAGAACTCAGTACTGGGCACACTTGAGCCATCAGAATATAAACATAACACGTTAACTATCTGTGTGTAGTTTTCAGCAATTTGTGTGGTGGTTACTTTTTAGGTCCCAAACACCTTATTTGAATATTTCATGTTTTTAGCATGCAGAGATCCTGCAGTCCAGTGTGTCTAAATCTCAAATATGAGCAAGACTAGGGTGATGGCTTGAATATGAGAATTTGTGAATGTATAAAGGTTTGTATTTGTATTTAAAATATTTAAGCAAAAACTTCACTTTCTGTTTTTGAGCTCTGTACATTATACAATTAATATGTGACTGGGATGACTGGGGTCCAAGGGGCCTCAGGTGCTGCAGGAACGTCCTCTTCCCAGCTCCACACATGAAGACAAAAACAAGAACTTAAAATTTTATTTGAAATTTTGCTTTCCTCACTGGCAAAGGTTGGAGCGTTTCCATGGTTCTAGTCTAGGAACTTCCCTCTCCCCATCAGCCTTGCTGACTGATGTCTGAGTGAAGTACACTTAAATAGAAGGGCTTTGACAATATCAATAAGTGAGAAGGAAACTTAAGTGGGTTTTCAGGACAATGGCGATTAAAAAGAGTTAGACTAAGGGATGTCAAAATCATAAGACGCTATAAATGTTTAAGTACGTAAGACTCCCTGGTGTATGTACGATTAAGTTCATATTTGGTGTAAGATACAGACACAAGTGAGAAACAGGGCAGACGTGAGTCTATTTTTCCCATCACCCACCCCTCAACTCAACCAGGACTCTAGTTTTTAATATAGTAGGCTACTTCTGTGGCATTGTCAGGATGCTGAGCTGCCCTCCTCCGTTCACCATGGTTGGAAGCTTTTGCCTTGCTACTGAGCATGCCTCCCTGGTTAGTGCTGCCTTTCTCTAGCTTGCTTAGGCTTCTGTCGTGTGTTCTTCCGTGCTCAGGAAGTTGAAATTGTGTCAGGGAAGGGAAAGCTAAGTATAGGAAGAGGGGTGCTCTCATGCTTCATGTGTGATAGTATAGAGTGGATGATGTAAAGACAATCTGGAAGTTAGGTTTTCATAAATGTATGCAGTTAGAGGCTGACTTTCCTTCTCACTGAACCAAATTTTTAAGAAAAATACAGTGAAAAGAAGTAGAAAAGAAGATGGAACGGCAAGTTTGACTGGAAGCTTGGGAAGCTTCTTGTTACTTCCTAGTTTAAGACACAGTTTACTGCCTTAGAGGTATCTTGAGGTTCCAGATGATGGGCTGGTGGAATGTTCTTAGACCTTGAGTGTGCTGGAGGCCCTAAAGTAGGAGATGAACTTGTAACAGAAGCTCACAATGAAGAACCAGATGTTCCGAGCCATCTGAGACCTTGCGATGAGGAGGCGCCAGACGATAAGAAACAGGGCGGTGTTAAAGAGGTAGTGAATGTTCCGGAGCCTGAGGGACAGAAACAAAAGCACAGTTAAGACAGCACCTGTACCCAGCTGTGTTACCTGAAGTGTAAATGTATTCCTCCTGTCTGTTACCAGCAAATACCTAGTTTTTAGAGCCCACGGCATGGCCTGGTGTTCCTAGGTCTTTATGTCTTTCGTTTCCTATTCTGGAATAATCATGTTTCCTTCATGTTTTCCTAGTTTGTTACTCTTTCTTCTACTTCTGTTTGGAGCTCTTTTTACAAGCATGATTGATTCATGGATGAGTGTAATATTTTTAGAATGCACTCTGACCTTTCAATATCGAAAATCTTCTCTGGCCACTGAGATGACTGAGTAAATGCATTTTTGGAGCAAGCCTGGAACTTGAGTTGGAACTCATGTAAGGGTCAAAGGAGGGAATTTGACTCCACAAAGTTGTCCTTTGACCTCCACATGTAAATTGAGACCACAGAGTTGTTTCCTGACCTCCACATGGCTATGACATGCACATCCACACACCATGCATAGTTTTTAAAAGCCTTCAACCGCTTATTGGCTAGAGGATAGATAATGAACTTTGCAGCCTGCTTTTCAAGTGTCTTCCTCCTTGGCTGTCTACCTTTCCACTGTTACCACCTCGACTACAAACCTTAGTTTTTGCAGGAATCATGACCTAAATCCTGTAATTTATTTGTCAGGAATTTTGACTAAAAGAAGTAGGAATTATAAGAATTGAAGAGTAGTTACATGGCTTTCCAAGTTATGTAGCATGATCTGCTTTTTGGGTATTCCTTAGGTCACACTGATAGAGTGCACAAGAAGAAACAAACTTGGGCTTGAGCCGGCTCCAGTATTTGTTTCTATGAACAACATTGTCTTTTTTGTTCCCTAAGTTGTGGTATTGTGTTCCCCAAAATATTGTGCACCCTAATAAACTTATCTGGGGTCAAAGAACAGAACCGCCACTAGATACAGAGGCTAGAAAATGGTGGTGCTCACACCTTTAATCCTAGCATTCCAGAGGCAGAAATCCCTCTGGATCTCTGTGTGTTTAAGGATATAGCCAAGCATGGTGACTCACGCCTTTAATCCCAGAAAGTGAGCCTTGAATCCCGGGGAGTGATGATAGAAAGCAGAAAGATATATAAGGCGTGAAGACCAGAAACTAGAAGCTTTTGGCCTAGTTAAGCTTTTAGGCTTTGAGCAGTACAGTTCAACTGAGATTCATTCTGGATAAGGACTCAGAGGCTTCCAGTCTGAGGAAACAGGATCAGCTGAGGAACTGGCAAGGTGAGGTAGCTGTGGCTTGTTCTGCTTCTCTGATCTTCCAGCATTCATCCCAATAACTGGCCTCAGGATTGATTTCATTAACAAGACCTTCTAAGATTCGTGCTACACTAAGTACTTCTTGTATTAATGGGCTAACAAAAAGAATACCTGCTTCAGGGGTGCAGTGAGGTCTAAATTCAACATTGTGTATTACAGGGTAGTGTGGATGCAGGGTTTCTAATGCTCAAGTGTGAATCCAGCCTCACAATTGGCACTGCATAAATGGGGGCAGGGTGATTTAATTTACATACAGAACCCTGTGTAAAGTCAGTCAACAGTAACACCTCACACATACCAAGGAATGCACCTACCTTTTTAGGTGTTGCTTTGCTTTGGGGATACCAGCCAGATCCTCTTTTAGTAGATACTTCTTAACTCCCAAAACATAATTTTCAATGTATTCAAGCCAGTTCAACTGGCGTACATCAAAGTTGAATACCTACGAAGCAAAAGATATGGGCTGTCAGCATTGCACTGCGGAGCTGTCACCTGGTCCAGTGTGGGTACCCGGAGCTCATCAATATGGCTAGACTTGCTGGCCCCACTTCTCTCAACCTCCCCATTACTGGGTTGCCAAGCATGCCACTACATCCAGCAGCAGTGAAGGTCTCATCACAATCTACAAACTAGTTGTAGCTGCAGTAAACTTGTTTCCTGATTTTGTTGTAGAATATTATTTCAAGGTGTGTTACTTTTGTTTATGCTCTGGAATGTTTGTTTAATGACACAAAGTTGTGTTTGATTAAATAAAATTCACCTGCGGTCAGAAGGCTGCATCAGCAACTAGCAGACAGGAAATGGTAAAGAGGAGCCAGGCGAGAAAGGGTTTATAAGGAGGGTCGAGGAGAAGCATGGGGGCTTTTTGGAGGACTCGAGCAAGGAGAGGAGGTGAGCTACTTGCTATTCAGCCTCTCTGAAGAGTAGCATTCCACCTTAACCTTTGAATCTTGAGTTCTTTAGAGGGAGAGAGGTTTAGTTAAGTTCCCTTCATAGCTTTGCAAGAGTTGGAGCCAGAGGGAATGGATTTCCCTCCAGCTGTGCGGTCCTTGTGGCCTAACTAAGGGCTGTTGGTAGCAGCAGAGTTGCAGTTGCTGAGTCAGACAGCTGTGGCTTAAAAGGCAGCAACCATTAAAAAAAGGACAACAGATATTGTCTGGTTTCCTTAGGAAAAAAACCATCTTCCTCATCAGCATTACTGGTTGTGGTGATATTTTGTTTGTGATCTAACAAAGCTTGCCTGAAGATCAGAGTGCAGAGCTAAGCCACTAGTTAGCCATAGAGGTCAGGCAGTGGTACCTTTAATCCCAGCACTCGGGAGACAGAGGCAGATAGATCTCCAAGTTCAAGGCTACCCTGGGCTACTAGATTGATCCAGTTTAAAAGAGAAACAGAGCTAGGCAGTGGTGGCTCACACCTTTGATCCCAGCACTTGGGATCTCATGCCTTTAATCAATCCCAGCATTAGGGAGGTGGAGACAGGAAGTGATATGGCTGGGTAGAGAGAGGAATGTAAGTAAGGAGGAGACAGCTCAATCTCTTTCAGGCTGAGGAGTTGGCAAGGTAAGAGGTGGTGGGTGTGGCTTGTTTTGTCTCTCTGATCTTTCAGCATTTACCCCATATCTGACTCCAGGTTTTTATTATTAAGACCAATTAGGATTCCTGCCACAACCTGTCACATAATCCTGAGTTCCCAGAGTGCACTGTCCCTGCGCTTGGAGTCAGAGCCATACTTACTCTCTGATCTTCAGGACTCAGCTCTGACAGAAGCATCTCTGTGTTGTTTGTGCTCCATTCCCAACTGTGGTTGATGAAATACTCCAACATGGAGATGGTTCTCAGGAGCCGATTCATGAGCTTCAGCATCCTGAGGGAGAGACCAGACAGCTAGTGCAGTGCACCCTGCACACCGCCTCTTCCTCCACGGGGAAGGGTGGCCCAGTATCATCAAGGAAGTGCAAACCTTGGTGGGCTCATGCCAGTAATATCAGCACTGGGGAGGCTGAGGCAGGAAGACACACATGAGATCAAGATATGCCTGGGCTACTTACTGAGATCATTCAATAAAAGTATTAAAAAAAACAAGACAAAAATGTATCCCTCTTTCCTCCAATTTCCCAGAATGCTTTTTTTTTTTTTTTTCAGTTTCTTGGTGACATTCCTCCTTTGGCTAGTTAACAACAATAACAGTTTCTACCATCAAGCTTCTCTTTAATCTTTTGTAAAGTACCTTACCCCTTCCTTCATGTGCATGAGAGACAGCAATAAATCTAACAAATTGCTCTACTTGTGGTACTAGAAGGGCTTACAAATTTCTGTGAAAGTTAGAATTATCATTTCTCCTCACTTTCCATCTTAATTCTGTTAAAGGAAATAATGAAGCTAACAGTCAGACATTTTACAACCCCCCTACCCAAACACCCATCCCTTTCTCATTAGACATTTCAAAATTGAGCTAGTTATTTGCCTGAAAGGATTACTATTTTGTTTTGTTTTACTGATTTGAGGCAGATCTTTAGAAAGCTAATTTCTTTTTATTGTATGTTCTTAAATTTGTAAAACAAAAATAGGGTCTCAGGTCTTAATATATAAACTTTTGGCAGAGTGTTGACTATATTAGCACTTGGTGAAGCAAAAGCTTGTAATTCATACCTAAGGAAGACAGACTTAAAGTTAGACAGTATTGACACTTCTAGAAAATACTATCTTTGCTGATTTTCCTAACAGCCTTGTAGGTAGGTCTTTGCCCACATTTTTTCTGAATATGGTTCATAACCTTAGAGGGTCAGCATTCAAACTCCCACGAAGTTCTGACCAACCCCAGAGAACCTCTGCTGTTGCAGTCCCAATGCCCTGTGTCCATTTCTTGCAATGGACTGTGTTTTCTAGCTCTATGCTCAGAACATGAAACAGCTCTCCTCTAGAAACCACCTAGGACCGTGATGTAGTCAGAATTTATTTGTATTAACTTTACAGAAAGGTTATGTTCAAGATCACACACATACACAATAGGTAAAAAAGATGAGAAAAATGTGTGTGTGTGTGTGTGTGTGTGTGTGTGTGTGTGTGAGAGAGAGAGAGAGAGAGAGAGAGAGAGAGAGAGAGAGAGAGAGACTTGTCTCCTTCATTCCTCAGCTGTAGGGAGGATTAAGGACTTTGGGTTCCATGCAATGACACTACTAAAGCCAATGTTGCAACTTCTCACCTGGGTTTCCTTCCAGTGAGCCTCAGATAGAAGTCGTAGATGATGGCTGGGGCCCGATGACTGACAGCGTTCCAATACTGGGTGGTGAAGTTGTTAGTGGTGAAGTCAGCATTTGGCCTTCTGAAAGCACTCTCAAATGGGATCTTTTCGATGGTTGCCAAGACCTGTAATCCTGGAACAAAAAGAGGAAGTACTAAATCTCAGAGAATGTAAGTCCATTATAAGTGCAAGCTATCTGCAGCTCAGAATGACAGACAGTATTTGCTGTATAGCATCAAGAATCTGTTTCTAAGAAGATTTTTATGCGTGGCATCTGCACAGTTAAGCAGTATGACTGTACTAAGAGTGGATACTTTTTTGGTGGGGTGGGAGGTTGAGACAGGGTGTCACTATTGTAGCCTTGGCTGTCCTGAGACTCATTATGTAGACCAGGCTAGCCTTGTAGACCACCACTACTGCTGGCCTTTTCTTTAAACATTTACTCTCACATATTGGGGAAATTTCTTGTTCAATACAAGGACAGGTTATTCAGAAGGGTGTTACATTCCAGGTTCTCAAGTCTACTCTGAAAGGCCAGAGATGGAGGCTGGGAGGATCCCTTGCAGGTTAAATGTTCTTAACAAAGGCTTGCATAAAAGTGTACGGATGGATTTTTTGTGTGGTTCACTTTAGATACCACAGCTTCTTTTGCCTTGATAGTCTTGCTTTTCTATGTGTGTATTTGACTCAGTTTTTCACTAGTAGAATTTTTATAATTGCCTTTTTATGTTCCTATTTTTTAGATTAGCTTAGTTTAAATTTTTAATATTTATAGATTCAATAGTTCTTTTAGAGCATTCATTTAAATTCAATTTTGACTTAATTGGATCTTTTTAAACAATGCAGTTCATTATTCAATTATGAAGTTATCAGTTATTGTGGTAATTTGATCATTACCTTTTTCAAAATATATCACCAGGAAATGAACATGTAAAATGTAGATGTTCCTGGTTAGCTTTAACTCAGAGTTAACTGAAAAATTGTCTGGATTAGAGTGTACTGTAGGCATGTTTCTAGGGGATTTCCTTGATTGTTAATTGATACAGGAGGGCCCAGTGCCATCCCTTGTATGGTGGTTTGAATAAGAATGGCCCCCATAGGCTCATATGTTTGAATGCTTAGTCATTAGGGAGTGGCACTACTTGAGAAGGAATAGGAGGTGTGGCCTTGTTGGACTAGGTATAGCTTTGTTGGAGGAAGTGTGTCATGGGGGTGGAGGAGTGGGGGGTTGGTCTTTGAGGTTTCAAAAGCCCAAGCCAGGTTCGGTGCCTCTCTTCCTGCTGTCTGCAGATCTGGATGTAGAACTCTCAGCTACTTCTCCTGTTTGTACACCTCCATGCTTCCTGCCATGATGATAATGGACTTAACGTTTGAAACTGTAAGCGAGTCCTACCTAAATACTTTTTTTTTATAAGAGTTGCTGTGGTCATGGTGTCTCTTCACAGCAATAGAACAGTAACTAAGACACCTGGGTAGGTGGTTCTGAATTGTATAGGAAAGTTAAGCATAGCCTGTACAGATGAGCAAGCATCATTCCTCCATGATTTCTGTTGTGCTTCATTGACTGTGAGTTGGTTCCTTGGTCAGAAGTAATGCTCTGTAGAAAACCAAGCAGGCCTGCCTTCAAGTTTCTGCTTGAGTTCCTGCTCTGCCTTCTCTCAATGATGGACTGTAACTTGGACTGTAAACAAAATAAACCCCTTCTTCCTCTAAGTTGATTTTGGTCAGTGTGTTTTATCAAGGCAACATAAATGAAATCACAGCATGGAATTTAGCGGCATCTACACTTGAAAAAGAAAATAAAAGCCAAACACAGGAGATTATGACGTTATTACTGACCTCATCTATGTATCTGCATGTTTGCTCCACATTTTCTTTTGGCAATGTAATAAACATTCACGTTTAACAGCTCTAAAATTGTCCTCTGGATACTCCCACTACTAGCTGCCCTTTCCTGACACATTTAAAAAAACTTTCAATCTCTAAATGATAATGGTCTTTTTCAATAAGTCAGCCAGAACCATTGGAATCATCTTGATGCTCCTCTTTGTTTAACAACTCTCATAACAGTGCAAACCAGAGTAATTGGCCTTCCCCTTGAAAAGAATCCAGCACCACCATGTCCATTGTTGCCATGGGTAGGAGCTGTTCCTGTTCTTGGAATATTGGGATGGTGTCACCACTGGACTCCGCTATAGCTCTTGTCCCCCAGTAGTTTGCTCTCATACAACAGCTAGAATGAGTCTTTGAAAATGTTACTCAGAATTTACTTCTTTTTTTTATAAAATGCTCAGATGGACCCTCTTATTTGGAGGGGAGCCAAACCCTTAGTCCAGTTGGTAAGACCTTGTAATACCTGCATCTTCTCATACAGAGAGACAATGCTCAACATGGACAAGGCCTTGCAGGATCTTCCTGCATCCTCACTCCCATGCCCATCCTTCGGGTTCATTTACTGCCATTCTCTCTCTGGTTGTGTCTGCTCTAGACAAGGTGGCTTTCCTGTCCTTGAATATGAATAGAGTTTTTGTACTGATGGTTCCTTTAGCCTACAAGACTTCCTTCAGCTGTCTTCTGACAGGCCTTCACTTCCCTCAGGTCTCTGCTGAGATGTCACCTTACCAGAGCTGTTTCCTTGGCCTTCATATAAGAAAGCATCCTTCTTACCCCACTCTATTTTTCTTAAAGCACTTAACCATATCTGATATGTAAGTTTGCTTTTGTGCCTCCTTAGATCTTGAGAAGTGACTGCCAGGCAGCTGGTGCTCAGTGAATATTTTTGGACTGAATGAATATTTCATTAATGCATAATAATTTTCTGTTTCCTAAGTCCATCTTGACTCTTTAGTTTTTTTCACAGTGACCTCATGCCACCAAAACAGATTTTCAGACTAGATGATTAACCTGTAATAGTTTAACTGGGTATAAGATCAATATACTAGTCATTTTCATGTCTTCCCAGTAACCATTAGAAAATGTATTCTTTATAAAGATACCATTAATTATTAACAAAATGTATACATATCCTAGTTCCTATGTATAAATCTGATAAAATTTCTTAAGAACTATATGGAAAGAATTTAATTTTTTTCTTGAAGGGCATTAACAAAGATAACTAAATGGAGAGATGTTGCATGTTCACCCACCCAGCTGTCAATTATTCTGCATTGTCACTTGAAACTACAAATGTTCAACCTGTGGTGACATTGCTAGTGGTTCCAGTTAGTAGCATTTGGATCACTTCTAATAGCCCTGTCATGAAGCATAAATGAGTTTGAAACTCAACAAATTTGAATTAGTGGGTAGTGGAGTCCTAATATGCTGTATTAGGCTTCTTGTGTAGAGGCTTGGCACTGGATGAAGGACATGACCAGCTAAGCATATCTGCTGTGGTGTCAGGGGCTGAGAAGCATGTATATCAAGTATTTATCATTCCTGAAAAGGCATTCCTCAAGTTACAGCCTATCATACAACAAGCCACAGGGGTTTGGCAGTTCTGTGGCAGTGTTCCCCAGACAGCACCACTGAAGCACATAGAATTACTGTGTAACACAGAGAGGGAGGTTGTCACTGGGAACTCACACCATGTAGGATAGCCAAATTGTCTTCCTTAACCTTCTGTCTCATCGTTAGGTATTTAAATTCTTTTCCATGGGTCTTGGGCATTGAATAGATATAGTCCCTTGTGTATAGACAATATGTGTTAGTATAATAAGAATGGCCTCCATAGGCCCATGTATTTTAATGCTTAGTCACCAGGGAGTGGTACTACTTAAGGATTAGAAGATGTGGTGTAACTGGAGTAAGTGCGGTCTCGTTGCAGTAAGTGTTTCACTGGGGGTGGGCTTTGAGGTTTCAAAAACCCATGGTAGGCCCAAGCATGCATACATTCTCTCTCTCTCTCTCCTCTCTCTCTCTCTCTCTCTCTCCCCCTCCCTCCCTCTCCCTCTCCCCCTCCTCTCTCTCTGCCTGTGGGTCAGAATGTAACTCTACTACTTCTGTAGCACCATGTCTACCACCATGCTATGGCGATAATGGACTAAGCCTCTGAAACTGTAAGCAAGCCCCCAGTTAAATGCTTTCTTTTATAAGAATTGTCTTGGTCATGGTGTCATGACAAACAGTGACTAAAACAGAAGTTGCTACCAAACACTAGGTTGTTGCTGTGATAGGCCTGACCATGCTGCTTTGTTGGAGGAATACAGAAGTCTTTTGGTCTTTGTCTAGAAAAGGGGCTGGACACGTTAGGTGTGGCTTAATGGGTCCTCCTAGTAGAAGCATGGACGACAGCGCTGAGGGTGATTTCAACTGCTTGGCCCCAGCTTGAGAAGTTTCAGAGGGGAAGAAATTAGTAAATAGCCACGAGACCATTCTAGTGATATTTTGGTAAAGAATGTGGCTGCTTTTTTCCCTTGTCCTAAAAATTTGCCAGAAGCTAAATTGAAGAGTTTTGGATTAATGACATTGGCAGAGGCAGTTTCAAGACAGCCCAGTATTGACTGTCATGTGGTTACTAGTGGTCACTTTTATGCAGATCTACAATGAAAAGGAGCAAGTGGGGCAAGGAGAAATATAAAATGTACTGTTTGAGGAGAAAAGGATTACCAAGAAATGTAATGGAGCTAAGTCTAGTGCTCAAAGAGATGAAATGCTTAAAGAAAAGCCTGCTGTTAAATGGAGCAGTGACCTCAGGGCAAGACCCCACCCAGCTAAGCTTCCAACTTGTGAAAAGGAATTAAAAGCTTAAGCAAGCATTGAAGGAAACCACGGAAAACAGAGAGCAGATGCAAAAGAAACTAAATGAGGGAGGCCTTGTCCCAGTCTCAGTCAAGTAGCAGAAGTTGGCAGCCTCAGCCACGTGTTTCTGGCTTTAGAGTCAAGAATACAAGAAAAAAGTTGTGGAATCTGCATCTGCATCTAAGGAAAGCCACTGAGCCAAGCCTGTGGCAGGGATGCCCCTGCATAGAGCCCTGGAGAGGCCATTGTGTGAAGCTGTGAAGGCGAAGCCTGGATTGTGTTGGAGACCCCAAGATATCAGAGATGCCAGAGTCATGGTAACCTGCCAAGGAGAGATGCATACTGAGTGTGGAACCAGCCCAAGAAAAGAAGTATGTTGTACTCAACATAGCTGAAAGGAGTTGGAGATCTGACGAGTACTTTTGACATCAGACATGGAGATGTAGAATTTGGAGTTTGCTCTGTTGGGTTTTGGTCTTGCTTTGATCCAGTATTTCCTCACTATGTACCCTTCCCTCCCTTTTGGAATGGAAATGTGTCATTGTATATTGGAAGTTTGTGATAAGCTTTTTCATTGTGACTTTTCAGGGGGTGATAGTTAAGAGATTGTCATCAGTCCTAGAACAGGCTTTGAACTTTGGACTTTTAAACAGTGTTGAGACTGAAAGACTACGGAGACCTTTGAAATTGTATTGTGTTTTTGCATTATGATATGAGTATAAGCTTATGGGGACCGAAGAGTGGAATGTGGTGGTTTGAATAAGAATAGCCCCATAGGTTTATATATTTGAACGCTTGGTCACCAGGAAGTAGCACTATTTGAAAGGATTAGAAGGATTATCAGGATGTACTTCTTAACTACATTTCTAGCACAAGGCCTGCCTGTCTGCTGCCATGCTCCCCACCCCGATGATAATGGACTAAGCGTCTGAAACTGTAAGCAAGTCCCTAGTCAAATGCTTTCATTTATATGAATTGCCTTGGTCATGGTGTCTGTTCATCGCAACAGAACAGTGACTAAGATGCAGCCAATAGAGTTTGTGTAGTGTGGGTTTCTTAAAGCAGAGACTGAGAAGTCTGCTAATCACATAGATGTTTCCTTGGCACTGCCTAAGGTCTTCGACCAAGGACTCTGGCTTTATTTTTGTCTTAAAAGTGACATATTTTCTTTTATAAATTACTAGTGGAAAGGTTATTCACACAGAAGAGAGCCCGAGACCTGGCTTCACTTTTATTTCAGGGACCAACTAGCTCCTTTTATGAATCCAAAAAGCTCATTTACTCTCTGGGCCTCATGTAAGTTGAGCACCCTAGATTCTTTTTAAGGTCCTTTTAACTGTAATCATCTCTAATTCCATAAAATGAGAGTTTTCAGGAAGGAAGAAAAATTTTAAAAATACTATATCCTACAAACTCTTTTTAAAAGTCTTATTTTTAATATTTAACATTTAATATTATGTGCATGTATGTGTGTCTGTGTGTAGGTATGTGCATTTGAGTATAGGTGCTTGCAGAGGCCACAAGAAGGTGTCAGATCCTCTGGAGCTGGAGTTAGAGGCAATTGTGAGCCAACTGATGTGGGTGCTGGCAACCACACTGGATCCTCTGCAAGAGTAGTACATACTCTCAACTGTTGGCCATCTCCCCTGCCTGAGTCTCCAATATCTTATTTGCTTATGTTACTATCAATGTATATGGGTGGGATCTTAGATATCTCCCATTACTGATGCAAAGACAGATTTCTTACTATTTTGAAATCAATTCTAATTTAGATATGTGATCTAAATAACTGCGTTTATGATGAAAAGAACTTGATCACAGATAATTCCACATTTGCAACTTTGCAAGTGCAAATAACACAGTGTGTGTGTGTGTGTGTGTGTGTGTGTGTGTGTGTGTGTGTGTGTGTGTGCGCACGCGCACACGCGTGCTCTGCATGGGAATAAGACTAGAACAACAGCTAGAGGGTCTTAAATCTCAGACTTTAGCAAGAAAACTAACTCCTAAGTCAACAAAGGTGTGCACCATTGGTTGATTGGTTTGGCAGATTCCTAGATACATGAGACCTGTTACCAACAGAACACTTTTAGCATCCCAGGTGCTGCACAGTTGAGGCAGGGCGGGGGCTGGCAGCTGCACAAATGGATGAGCAATACCACTGCTCGATAACAGAGGTGGACTGTTGTGTGACCTTTCTGAAACGGCCACTGTGAGTCGGCGGTGCTGACTGCCACCAGTACTGTTCATCTTGCCAACTTTTGCTTGACTTCATTGTTTTTAAAACTTCCTGTAAGACTTCATTCCATGTAATCCTGCATGTTTTTCCACAGCCCACTTTCTTATTTAATCACTGTACATTCTAGTTGACTACAACACATTTACAATCTGCAGAGACTTTCTCTCTTTAAGGTTGGTTTTGTTTTGGCTCCCCCGAGCCCCGTGTTCCTGGCTGCAAGACACACTGTTTTTCCCTGGCCAACACAGGTAGCTATGCACTTACATAGTTAAAGGCACTCACCCATTTTATACCAATTACACGGATTGAGATTACCAGATGTGGAATGGTAGACTAATGTTGATTTAGGTCTGGAAGATAAAAGTTAAATAAATATGACCAAATTGATAACTAATGAGAAATAAAGGGAAGTAACACTGAGGCAGGTATCAGAGTTCCTGTGGCTACTGCAGTCTACACAGCACTTTCAGATTCTCTGTTCTTTGGGTTGATAGGAAAAGTGAAAAAAGGAAGAAAAAGTACACACATCAATATATCAAATAGGTGTGACCTGTGGAATACACATGCCTGAGTTCACATGAGAAAAATGTCCTTTTCCTTGGCATTTACTAACAGAGCCACAGTCACACAGGCACCATAGCCTTTACTTCGTGTCAGCAAATTTCCTGTCTTATCTCTTGGCATTTACCAGCAATGAAACAGCAGTTCAACAAAAATATAAACTGTGCTGCCCTTTCATTGACTAGTTTCTTATTTTAAGATACTGAATAGATAGAAAAGCTTTTTGGTTATTCAAAAATTCCATGGTAAGTGGTCTAATAGCAAATTATTTTATGACCCACCAAGTATTAATCAGTATTCATGCACCTTTGCCTATATAGAGAGGTATATCGGGAATTCTGAGATCCTGGAACAAACATCCTATCACTGTGGAGTCTTGTGGATTGAAACCCCATCTCCTCTCAGAAGTTTGCATAAGCATGCTTACCTATGAACTGCAGTATACCATCCTACTGCTATGGTGAGGTTGACAACTGTGTCAACTGGAATCAAGTCTGCCACTGCCATGGGAGTAGCTTTTATGGACCGAAGAAATCCTTTCCCCGCCTGCTCAGGAGAGATGGAGCATAGAATATAAATCAGGTATGAAGTCACAGCTGGGACTAGCCACTTTGTATGGGGGTTGGACACTAGGTCCCTTCTTTTGTTGTAAGAATCCATAGGGGTGTGTGTGTGTGTGTGTGTGTGTGTGTGTGTGTGTGTGTGTGTGTGTGTGTGTGTGTCTATCTGTCTGTCTCTGTGTGTGTCTAGCTACATCTTTGTCTACTAAAAATATAATGTGAAGTGGATGGAATTTGAGTCAGTGTGCTGGTGTGCACTGTAATAAGACTGATTCTAGCCCATGTTGACATGATTTTTATTCCCATCTAAACTGTCATGGGAATGAAAGCAGTCAGGGAATAGAAAGAGGATGATTGGAAAAGTAAAGTAAGACAATATGTGCACACAAGCTTGTGTATTTTAATGTCAAGCATTCCATAGTCTTTGGGATAATTTTTTTTTTTTTTTTGAGACAGGGTCTCATGTAGCACAGGCTGGCCTTGAGGTTCTGATTCTTCTGCCTGTCTGAGGTCTGGGATTATAGGTGTGAGTTGCCACACACACTCAGTTTATAAAGTGCTGGGGGTCAAAACTCAGGGTTTCAAGTATGCTAGACCAAGCATTCTACCAGCTGAGCTGCATCCCTGGCCCTTGAGGCTAATATTTTTCCTGTAAACCTGATTAAATGCATTAGTTCAAGCCATTAATAAACCAATGAGAAGAAAATACCTCCACCTTGTGGTGACCAAAGGAAAATTTTTGATATGCAAACATCTCCAAAGTAAAACTCTGGAATAGCAACTGAGCATGTCAGTCATGTCTGTCCTGATGATAAAAGCAACTTTCTGCTGCTTTCCTCTTCCCACTAGTAACTCTAGATAAGCTACTTCCTTTATCACCACACCAAGTGGACACCAGGGTCTCTGTTTGGTTCTCCATTTCAAGGGGTTACTTTCTCATCTTTGTACATACCGCAATAATGATTCCGCTGGGTCCATTTAAATTATCAACCCAACCCTGGAAAGAAAGATCTCTGTTGGTTACACATTTCAGAAAATTGTTAGTTACCCTTAGACAGCCCAATCTGTTTGTGTGTGGCAGGGTGTATGGGTGTGCATATATATGTGTGTTTGTGTACACACCCACACACCCATTTATAATACTAACCAATTGGTCATAAAGAATGTAGGAAAAGAGAAGGAGAAAGGAAGAGAGGGGAGAAGGGGGGAATGAACACATTAAAAGTAGAAGAGGAGAAGGACAATCAGAAAGAAGCTGGTTTTTAAGGCACCTGGATTGAAGCAGAGCAGGAAAAGTGTGGTGCTCACCGGGAAAGGCTCCTGCCAGGTTGCTCCCACTATGGATGGCCTGACAATGGCCACATTCAGGTTCCCACTTTCCTGCTGTACCACCATCTCTCCCAAGGCTTTGGTATAGGTATAGGTATTGGGTCGGTCCCCAATCAGCTTGGGAGTGATCTCATCAATGATAGAGTCATCTAACCACCTGAAAGCAGAGGAAAAAAAATTCTAGCAACATCTCCAGCACAATAGAAACAACAAGAAAACACAGCCAGTCAAACAAAACTTGCACCTGGCTTGAATCTGGAAGACAACCATCCTAATGTCACAAGGACAAGTGTGTATGTTCAAATCATTCCTTCTCATATCTTAGTTAAAAGTCTGTTCCCCGCGCCCAGATACTTGATTATTTCTATGGATATGTAATTCAGTGCATCACATAGAACCCCTATCTTTATTTCTACAGTCTCATTAATTTGTCCACTGAACATGTATGTGTATGAGTAATGAGCCCATGTCCAAGAGAAAGCCAGTACTGTGCTCCCTAGCTCGGGGGCTCCTCTTCCAATCTGCTTCATTCATTCAGGAGACAAGGCAAGTTGTCTTGTACCAGTCTTAAACCTGTAGTTTTTAAATTTTAAAAGTTCACTGTCTCCATAAAGCAGCTACATTTGGCAGACATAATCCTAACATATTCTGAAGATTCCTTTAGAATCTAAGCTAACAACTCAGTGACTGCTGAGGGCTTTCAAGGGATTCTGGTGTGGAGTGAGTCCAGAGAGCTGAGGCAGCACCAATAGCACAGCTACTGAATAGCTCTACTTTGGGGTGACAGACATTACCAGAGTATCAGCCTAGTTAAAAAACATGCCAGAACCATTGTAATAATCCCATGTTTATTGATATTTCCCTAAGAGCAGCATTATTGTCACTTAAATATGTAATGTTTCTTTTAGTTAGCAGGGCTGTTTGGTTAAATGTTGATATAATTTAAAATTTTTAGGCTGCCTGAATACGTTCATGTAATTATTTTTAAAATATTTAAAAATTATATTCATCTTGTGTTTATGATTGGAGAGTGCATGTTTGCCACAGAGGACAACCTGTAAGAGTCTGTTCATCTCCTTCTCCATGTGTCACCAGGCCTGGAGGGGAGTGCTTTTATCCACTGGGTCAGCTTGCCAGTCATGCTCATGTGATTCTTAAACTAACGTGTTTAGTGCATTTGTTCCTAGTTTATAGGAGAAAGCATAACCGTCCCATTTTGATTGTAGAAAACATTAGCAGTTATCCCTCCACTCCTATGATAAATTGTTAAACTCTGTGTCTGATGCTAAGATCTATTCAGAGTCCTGACTATATTTTAATCACTCTCATTGATAGTGGTGTAGAATACGAAGACTGGCCATGATGGCTCCATTTTCCTTCCTTGGCTTCTGTCAGTACGGAATATAACCCAGACACACAAATGCCTTTGGGTTTCCCTAGAATTGAAAAAAACTCCAAACACACAGAGAAATAGAGGCTATTAAATATGAAGACAGGACTGGGGAGATGCCTCAGTGTATAAAGTACTTGCCATACAGGTGTTGAGTAGTAGAGTGTGGCTCTTGAGAACCCACATAAGCCAATTTGGTGTCCTAGCTATAATACTAGCACTGGGGAGGCAGAGACAGACTCCCTGGAACAAGTGTCCAGCTAGACTAACCATATCAGCAAGCTCCAAGTCAGTCAAGAGATTCCACCTTGTTATATACTATGGAAGTGATTGAGAAAGGTAGACATTTGGCATCAACTTTGAGCCTCCATATGCACCCACATGTATGTACATACATCTGTGGGTTCACACATGTGAACATGCATACATGTACACCATACACACATATACATGTCAAAAAGAGTTAAGTGACTACATGGGAATTGGAAGAGTAATAGACAAGGTAGGATCCCCCACCCACCTTGACTCCACTTGTTATCCAAGGGGAACTGGTTTGCATATAGCCTATGCATATCCTCATGTGTACTTTAAACCATCTAAATTACCTATAACACTGAGAATCATGTAAATGCAGTCTAAGTGTTTGTTGTATTGTTTATGGAGTAGTGACAAAAAGCCTGTACAGGCTCAGTGCAGGAACAAGGACTCAGATTAGCAGTTGGTTGAATGTAAAGATGGAAAGTCACAGACACAGAGGGCAGCTCCACCACTGTCATTTGATCTCATTTGTGGGTAAGTAGTGAATTGACTAACCTAAGACCAGTTTCCTACACCAATACAGATTATAAAAACCAAGTTTAATTTCAACAAGGATGCAGGAAAAAGGAGCATCAGAACCTAGAAATTACAGGGAGTCAATGCCACACCACAAGGAACAGCTGCTCACTGCAAAGGATTATAGCTGAGGGCTCTACAAAGTGGAGAAAGTTAGCTTGTCTTAGAGAATATTGACTCTGTAGATTCCTAGGGATGTGGGTGTGAGAGCTTGTTGCATATGCAGAAGGCTTGTCCCCACTACTCAGTTCCATCTGTGTACCCCTGTATTCTGTTCTTGCTCCCTCCATTTTTACTCAGGAAAGATGGCTTGTTCTATCTGTTTATATTCTTGGATTATCATGAGGACAAGCATGGATATATGCACCTATGAGTGAGCCAATAAAACAGAAGTCTCTCTTCCTTCTTTCCCACCTCTCTATCCCTCTCTCATTTTCAGTGCTAGGAAATGAACCCAGGGCTTTGCATATACTCTATTCCCAGGCCAGTGGTGGTATTCTGTATTAATAAAGCAAGCCCCTAGTTGATTTTAAAGTAACTTTTCTTCTACTGTCCCTCTGACCATTTCCTGTTTCATCTAGTCCCTTCCTGGATTCAGAGGGGAGGGCAGTGTGACAAATGCCCATCCACTGCTGCCTGAGGCCCTCTCCTGCGTTCAGTTACCAATTTCTGCTATTCTCTTTCCCATTAGTTCTTCAAATCTGTAAATTTGCATGGAAAAAAGATACTGCATGGATCAATATACATTTCTGAAATCAACTAAATGTCCTGCAGTATATTCAAGGACATGTTTTGAACCTGCAAGTCTCCAGCTCCCAAATTTGACTTCACTTTCTTTCCATGAGTCTCCAATTTTAAAATTCTACTTAAATTCCTTCAAAAGAAGCATAAAGTCATTGAAGATTTAGCAGTAGGTGTATGTCTGATGCAGTTACACACAGCACAGGCTCTTCTAACTTACTATCCTTTTTAATTATGGTATTAGTAGCTTCTTGTCTACACAGTAGTTGAGTGAAATGAGGAATATGTATCTTCTGGGAGTGAATGGTAGGAGTTCTGTGATGACCTTTTCTCATCTTCCCTACTCAGGCTATGTTTATTGTAGCCACCATGCTTATGTGTTTGGCATGTATCTGACTCTCTCTTGACAGTGGTCCAGAGAGCAGTGATTCCATCTCATTATTCATGTGTCTCATCACCTTTCTGTCCTGAAACCCTGCTTCCTTAGTGGATGTTTCATCATGCCCTCAGGAGGGTCAGTTTCTACACTCTGTAAGGTTTAGGGAAGCAGGGATGGATAGAGATGCAAGAGAACAGGTGGACTCAGAAGGAAATGGGGTTGTGGGGAGATATGTCAAAGAACGAAAGGGGTGCTTTTATAGAGAAGGAAGCAAAATTGTGAAAACATGGGCCACAGTGGTGGAGTGCTGAGAACAAAAAGGTGGAAGCCAATCACCCTCAATTTAGGGCATTTGTTTCACAGTTAATTTAAACATTTTCCAGGGAAGAAGGAATTTCTAAGCATAATGCTTGTTGTGAGTACCACCCACCCCAATTACTGACTGTAAGTTATGGACTTTTCCTGGTGATGTATCCAGATAAGACAGCAGGCTGACCACTTTTCTGGGAGGAAAGTTCTTCCTTCTAGCCTTGGAGTATTTAGTATCTGCATACAGTTTGGAAGGAGGAGGTGGTACGAGGAGCCCTTCACTGTGGTGAGCTGAATGCTATTTCCCCTGTCTGTGGTGAACTCTCAGAGGTTTCCAACTGCATAGTCCCCTCTCAGACACCAAAATGGAGGGCAGTGGATGAGGCCCTGGGAACTCAGTTCTGGTTTTGAATCAAGCAGGTGGGCCCTTTTCCTGGGAGGGAAGCTTAGTCACAAGCATCAATTCATACTGAACATGCTCTCGGGCTTTCTACAGATGAACTAACTGACCTGGGCATTAAACCTCATGTGCCTTTTCTGCAGCTCTTCTGAGGAACCGTTAACTTGGAATGCTCCCTTGTGCCAGTTCCTCTAAATGACCTCCATTTTGAAGATTTTTAAGTGACAGGTAAAAACATCCAGTCTCAGAGCCAGGAGAGACAGAAATGAAGGGAAAAAGCTCCCAATTTAGCTAAAACTTTTAAAAAGGAGTATATTTTAAATGCAATTACAGTATTGCATGAAATTATACACTGGCAGATTCACCATGGAACAGTCATTTTGTGCTATAAATTTTTTTGTTGTTTGTTTGTTTTCGAGACAGGGTTTCTCTGTGTAGTTTTGGAGCCTGTCTCAGATCTCGCTCTGTAGCCCAGGCTGACCTCGAACTCACAGAGATCCTCCTGGCTCTGCCTCCTGAGTACTGGGATTAAAGGCATGTGCCACCACTGCTAGGCTTGTGCCATACCTTTTTTTTTTTTTAATGTAGTCTTTAAAAGACATAAAACTCAAGTAGTTAGAGCCAAATAAGCAGAAAACAGAAATAAACTTCTACAACTAGAACCACATCCTATGAAGAAAGTGATTTTGTTGTTGTTGTTGTTGTTGACTGGTGATAAAACAGACTGGAGACCACTTCAGCAAAGGTAGGGAAGTATATCAGCAGAATACTGTCCCCAGACTGTCCCCTGCCAGATTTTGGAAGAATTAGATTCTTCACCAAAAACCATTACTCCCCAGAACCATAGTAATTGATTTATATAATTTGCTCATCGTCACAACTGTCAGGTAAGCTCTGTGGTGGTTAGCCTCTGGGCCTGTATCTGAGGGGCTGTGTGGACTGCGTTGACTGAGGTGGTTGCTTGGTTCCTGAGCAAAATAAACAGGAGATGACAAGATGGTCGGGAGGAGTCCTGTTTTTTGGTTCTTGACTGTGGACTCAATGTGGCTAGTTCTCTCCACTCCTGCAGCCACAGCTTCCCTGTCATGACGGACTGCCCTAGAACTGTAAGCCCAAATGAGCCCTTTCCTCATAGGTTGCTTTTGTTAGGGTATTTTTATCACAGCAAAAGGAAAAGTAACAAAAAAGGATCAGGGCGGTTTAGAAAGGCTAAAACAATTGTTCCAGTTTACATAGAAAGTTATCAGCCATGAGTTGAACTCACATCAGTCCAACTTCAAAATTTCTCTCCTGATCATTTGTATTATTTAGTGATGCTGAGAGGTGAATACATTCATGGTCTAATGTTTCTGCAGCCCTATCCTCAACAAGGTGTTTCTTTAGGGATTTTCAGGGTTGAGGATACATCTCAGTGGAAGAGGCTCTGGCTCCACTTCTATCTGTCAATTCCTAGTACACACACATATGCATCTTCTATCTTCCTTCCCTCTGGGGGCATATTTCTTACTGGAAGAAGGGACTAGTAATGACAGGTGAAGCATTTTTCCAAAGCACTTTTTTTTTCAAAGTGTCCTACCTCATAACTTCATTAAGAATCACAAAGAAACGTAGAGAAAGCCACGTGCTGCCACCCAGTTCCTTCATTTGACCCAACTTACTCCATGGAGTCAATGATCTTTCTTGGCTCCACAGGGCATGGGTAGATGACCTCATCTATGTGGCTCAGATTGCAGTTAGAAAAGGCAGTAGAGATGTGGATGAAGGCTTCAAGCTTTGGCATCTGGCTGGCCATTAGCAGGAGCTGCTGGGTGGCGATGACATTCAGCTGCACAGCTTCTCTGGAGAGGACGAAGCAGAAAGAAGCAGTAAAGACACTCAGTGTCCTGTGTTGCCACATCTACCCCATTACCTGGTGTACACACTGCGAGTGTACGTCCTGCAGTGATTGACCGGTGTGCCACACTGCGAGTGTACATCCTGCAATGACTGACCGGTGTGCCACACTGCGAGTGTACATCCTGCAGTGACTGACCAGTGTGCCACGCTGTGAGTGTACCTCCTGCAGTGACTGGTGTACCACACTGCGAGTGTACCTCCTGCAGTGACTGCTGGTGTACCACACTGCGAGTGTACCTCCTGCAGTGACTGCTGGTGTACCACACTGCGAGTGTACCTCCTGCAGTGACTGCTGGTGTATCACACTGCGAGTGGACCTCCTGCAGTCATTGACTGGTGTGCCACACTGCCAGTGTACCTTCTGCAGTGACTGGGGTGCCACACTGCGAGGGTGCCACACTGCGAGTGTACTTATCCTAGTGGCGGATGTACCAAGCTTTAACTGGTGTATGTGCAATGACTATACTTACTTCAGTAATAGGTAAATGGCTCAGGTATTGGTGGCACATCAGAGACAAGAAAAGAATTGGTCCCTAGATGCACAATTCTATGACACTTGAAATTGTGATGTGCTCCTGGCATGTGGGGTCCTTCGTCCTCATCACTGAAGCACTGGACGTACTGTGTCTAGAGGTTACATGATTCTAATCAGTAAAACAGAGAACACAGTCCTCTGAATTGATCAAGTGGCCATTGAAAAAACAAAACCAAACAAATGAAGACTCTAGCTCAAGAAGGTGAAAAATACAAATAACTTGGAGAGAACTAAGAGTAGATATTTGAAAGAACAATATAAGTTGTTGTTGTAAGGATCCAGGCTAGCCATGAAGATTGATGCCAAATCCTAAATTGTAGCTGATACTGTAGAAAGCTATATAAACTCAGTATAAGCAGTAAGATGGCCATGCTGTGGGAGGTTCTGTATGGCAAATGTGTTGCTAATTAGTCAATAAATAAAGCACTGATTGGCCATTGGCTAGGCAGGAAGTGTAGGCGGGACAAGGAGGAGAATAAAGCTGGGAAGTGGAAGGCTGAGTCAGAGAGACACTGCCAGCCGCCATGATGACAAACAGCATGTGAAGATGCCGGTAAGCCATGAGCCATGTGGCAAGGTATAGATTTATGGAAATGGATTAATTTAAGCTGTAAGAACAGTTAGCAAGAAGCCTGCCACGGCCATACAGTTTGTAAGCAATACAAGTCTCTGTGTTTACTTGGTCGGGTCTGAGTGGCTGTGGGACTGGTGGGTGAGAGAGATTTGTCCTGACTGTGGGCCAGGCAGGAAAACTCTCAAGCTACATGGCCAGAATTCACTTAAGAGACACATGCTTTATTCAATATCAGGAAACTCATTACTCTAAGTTAGCTCAAAAAGAGGAGGAAAACTATATGATCCCACATACATTATTGTGTGTGTGTGTGTGTGTGTGAGTGTGTGTGTGTGTGTGTGTGTGTGTATGTGTATGTGTGTATGTGTGTGTGTATGCATGTGCGCATCTGAGTGTAGGTACCCACACAGGCCAGAGACATTGGATACCCTGGAAGCAGAGTTACAGGTGGTTGTGAGCCACCCACTGTGGGTGCTAGGAACCAAACTAGGATCCTCTGCAAGAGCAGTACACACTCCTCTGTGCCATCTCTCCAGCTTTTTTTTTTTTTGAAAAAAATTTAAATGACATTTTATATCCATTTCCTATTTAAATAAATGTACTAATGAAGTGATAAAAGAGCACACATTTCAAGTTCTATCCAAAGCTATGCTTTGCGGTGAGAGGATAGGAGTACTGCCTTTCAAGGGTAAGAAGGATGCCTCCAGACATTGCCAGTTAGTCCTTGGAGTTACTACAAGGAACTACCTTGTTACTGGAAAGAAAAACAAAATTAATAAACAGATGTAAAACACTGAAAACCCAGTCACAAAAATTGCTGTAATATAAAATTATGTATTTGGAAAATAAGCAAAAGAAGCTTAAAAATTAGAATCCAGAGGATCCATTCAGTAAAATATTTACTAAAAATTATGGCAAAATGCTAAAATCCCATTCTATATCTAAATGAAAACTAGAACATACAGTGGCCTAAAGGCACACATTCAAATGAGCGCCTGTACTTAAAGGAATCATAAGGGGATAGATAAAACGTCATCAATTTCATTCATGTATTAAAGTGGAATAAGTGGAAATACATTGTCATTGAATGAGAAGAATTGGTATTTTTAAAATGTTAGCTTTTTCTAAATGAAGCTATATATTGAAGGTAACTTGGAAAAATTACACTAAATTTAAATAAATAGCACCACATGAGAATAGTGTGCTATTTCTATTTTAAAAGGGTTCTATGAGTATTCATGGCTTAATCAAAATTAGTTTTTAAAATGGTGTGATATTTTCTGAGAAAGTCTGATCAATGGAAGAAGTAGGGCTAGTAATTTAGGACAAGAATCTGGTTTCATAGATTCAAAACTAGACCCCTTGATAAGCATTGATTGAGAATGAACCATCTCAAAGGATTAGAGAAAAGGAAAACTACTGTCTTCATACCCAACTCACTATTTTTGTAGAATTTCCCTGACCATTCCTGTTCATAGTTAAAAGCATTTAAAAGGGGCTGGCTGTGGTGGTGCACACCTTTAATCCCAGCACCCAAGAGGCAGAGGCAGGCAGATAGCTGTACATTCCAGGCCAGCCTGGTCAATGTGGTGAGTTCCAAGACAGCCAGGGTTATATAGAGAGACCCTGTCTCAAAATAAATGATTAAATAATAATGAATGAATAAAGACATTTCAAATATCTAAATATAAAAGCAAAATTACAATAATAATCCAAGAAATTATGAATGTACATTAAGTAACAAAGAGTAAAAAAATGCAGGTAAGCTGAAATATGTTGAGCTTTATAAAAGCTAAAGTTAATATGTGGAAGCTTCCAAGTGAAATTGTAATCAGTAAAAAAAAAAAAAAACAAACTCAGTTTGAAATAGGAAAACAACATGAACAGGCATTTCACAAAAGAATAAAATATCAATAAGCACTTAAGCATGTCAACCTTTCTAATCATCAAAGAAATAAAGAAAAATATGTAATACCATGTCCACTGTCATTCCAACAGCACTGGACAGGGTACAGAATGCTCCCAACAGGAGCTCCAACACCCTTTCTTTGAAGTTGAGCCCATGTCTGCATAACTACAGCAGCCGGTAGAAAGGTGTGTGTGTGTGTGTGTGTGTGTGTGTGTGTGTGTGTGTGTGTGTGTGTGTGTGCCCGCCATGATAGACTGCTGCCTCTGCACAGTGGGACATGGAGACGTTCTGAAGATTCTTGTATGTTTCTTTTTAAACTTTTCACTGGCATGTTTTGTGGTTCTTTTTTTCCTTTTTATGAAGATTCTTACACACACACACACACACACACACACACACACACACACACACACACCTGTCTCCATATCCCACTGTGCAGAGGCAGAGAGAGACAGAGAGTGCTATAAGCCACAAGAGTACAGAGGGAGTATACCTCAGATGTGCATCAAAACGCACAGTGGCCGCACAGTGGAAGATAATATTGGTGCAAGACAGAAGTTCCTGCATGTCCTCCTTGCTGATGGCGAAGTCACGCTGGTTGAGGTCTGCAGAGATGGGTCTGATTTTCTCATGCACATTTGGACAGACTTCTTTGACTTTCTCAAACAGCTGAAACAGAAATTCACAGGCCATGAGCCTCATTAACACCACAAAGCCTTGCTTTGTGTATATGTCTTTCATTATAGCACTCACACCCTGGTTTTAGTTGTAATACTCGTGTTTTCAACGAAGGTGTCTCCACAGTCAAGAG
Organism: Peromyscus californicus insignis; assembly: GCF_007827085.1. Lineage (NCBI taxonomy): Eukaryota > Metazoa > Chordata > Mammalia > Rodentia > Cricetidae > Peromyscus > Peromyscus californicus. The sequence goes on along the minus strand of NW_026294584.1, from coordinate 160,576,270 downwards.
TCCTACGCATTTTACACATGCATTTGGTGTAATTTGGATCCTCTTAACTCCAGGAACATCTGAAAAAGGAATGCCTAATAATCAGTCAGGTGCATATTTTGAACTCTGCCCTGGAGATGAAGGGGTGATGGTCACTGTACTGGATAGTTTCATGCCAACTTGACACAACTAGAGTCATCTGAGAGAAGGGAACCTCAATTGAGAAAATGCCTCCATAAGACTGGGCTGTAGGCAAGTGTGTAGGGCATTTTCTTAATTAGTGACTGATGTAGGGGGCCCAGCCCGTTGTGGATGGTACAAACTGAGCCGGTCATCCTGGGTGCTGTAAGAAAGCAGGCTAAGCAAGCCTTGTAGAGCAAGCCAGTAAGCAGCACTCCTCCATGGCCTCTGTGTTACTTTCTGCCTCCGGGTTCCTGCCCTGACTTTCTTCAGTGATGATCAGTAATGTGTAAGTGGAATGAACCCTTTCCTCCCCGAGTTCCTTTTGGTCATGGTGTTTATCACAGTAACAAAAGCCATAACTAAGTCACCTCCTCCTTACCTGACTCCCTTCATCCTTTAGTCTCATATTTACACATGGGGATAGTTTTTACTTTTTATATGAGAAATAATGGTTTTCAGGGCTGGGTTATTGGCCTTTAGCAAACAACATTAAGCTAGCAAACAACTTGCTTAATGGGCTGAGATACAAAGATATAAGCACTAATGTAATTGGAAAATAAAAAATTAGGTAAACATTTTATGAGTAAAACAGAAATGTTATGTAATCATAGTCTAATATCAATGGCAGTTAATGTCAAGGGTTACATGAGCTCATGTACTTTTGCACTGGATTTTAACTGTTTTTTTTTTTTTTAGCATTTTTATTTTTGAAGGGACAAGAGATGAAAACAACAATTTTAGCTCTTATTACATTTACTCAAGTGGGTTGATTCTCTGCTTTCCCCACCACACAGATTCTTAGATTCAATTTGCATTTTCTATTGTTTTGAAAACACCATTTTAGTGAAAACAATCTTGTTTCCAAACATTTTGTTAAGGTGGAGTTTCCATATAGCATCCATGGGGATAAATGTTTAGAAGTATTAAGAACAGGCAAAGTTTGTCTTTGGTTTTTTAAGCATAAGGCAATACCAGAGACAGGCCCCTTTGTCCGCAGACTCTGAAGACAGTGTGCTACTTGATTCATAGTAGCAGGCTCTTTTGTTGAGTAATAAAACATTAAATCTGGGCTTGGGATACAGCTCAGTTGGCAACGTGTCTGCCTCCCATGCACAAGGCCCTGGTTTGACCCCCAGCATTGCATAAAACCAGGCATGGTGATGCACATCAACAATCCCAGCACTCAAGTTCAAGGTCATCTCTTCTAGTTAGCCACTTTGAGGATAGCTTGGATTGCAGGAGACCCTATTTCAAAAACAAAACAACAGCAAAAAATTCAGGTAGGCAGAGAAATCATATTTTATTTGCATCAGGCAAGAGCAGGCTCAAAGACATCCTTGGAGCTGGATGAAGATGACTAGGGAAGGAACTCAGTTCCACAGGCAGCCAGCGCGCGCCATGCTTCCATCCCCTCAGCTCCACAGGCAGCCAGCGCGCGCCATGCTTCCATCCCCTCAGTTCCACAGGCAGCCAGCGCGCGCCATGCTTCCATCCCCTCAGCTCCACAGGCAGCCAGCGCGCGCCATGCTTCCATCCCCAAGCTTCTACTTTCTACGTGGAAGGGCTGGCCTATCAAGAGATACCACTACAGTTCTGAAGATAATTAGGTTGGGCCGGTCCTCGATGTTTTGTTCTGACATCTGGGATAGATAAGGTTGATAAAATATTCAATCTCACTAAAGAGGTCATTCTAGCTCTTGGAGACAGAACTTTAACAGTTCTAATCTTGATCAATTATAAATATGCTAAATGTTTGCTTTTACAATCAAATGTTTCCCCTGTGATAGTTCTTTTTAGCCATACAACAAATGTACAAGTTTGTGTGAAATGTTTGCAATTTCCCTGTTTTAGTAACTGAATTTATATAACCATCTTTGAGTCTATGGTAGAATTTTCTTCACTAACTTGTTTGTGGTTCTGTGGACACTGACTTTGGAGAGGAGCATGTATTGGGTGGAGAGTGAATGTATCACACCTGTGCACTGCCTTTGGAAGAGTTCAGGGCTGGAATTTGGACTCTTACAATGAAGGGGTGACCCCCATGGCCTCATTTGGGAGGCATCCACAGGAGGTTTGGCTTTGTTTTCTGGGCATCACTGAATGTAATCTTTCATGAGGGCCTTTACTCTCTATTCCTTCTATTTAATCCCTCTCTTCAAATAGACTTCTACTATCTAGTCCCAGTAACACACCAGTACTTGTTTAGTTACTACTTTGATTCTGTGGGGGGAAATGGTGAGGTCTGTTAAGTTAAAGGGTAGACTGTGGACTGTCCAAGAGCTCTGAAGTGAAAGAATTTTCTAAGGAATTTTCAGGGTGCTGAATTAAAAAGTACATCAGGAGATGTGGGGGGTGTTAGCTCCAGTTCAGGTGCAGGGCAATTAAGTATGTCCATATAAACCATACTGAAGAACTTATACATCTAATTTAAAGTCTCTCTCCTCTCTCTCTCTCTCTCTCTCTCTCTCTCTCTCTCTCTCTCTCTCTCTCTCTCTCTCTCTCTCACACACACACACACACACACACACACACACACACACACACACACACACACCACAAAGCATCAGGATCTTACTCATTGCTAGCTATTCCCATAGGCTATAAAGGGTCAATCTGTAAGTTTTTAATTGCTTCATTGAGGACCGTTGCTATAACACCACAAGACAATGTGGTATGAGCATGTGGTTAGGACTGCCTGGAAGGTATAGAAGGGTCTGGATCAACAGCTTGGGCACCTGTGCTTGGTACCAGGTGTGTAATGACTATGGCAAATGACACACTACAGGTGTGTACCAGAACTGTGTATTCTGGAAAGACATCAGATCCTCTGTCATCACAATGGGTTGGGCTAAATCCCCAGTCTGCTCTTTATTGTTCAAGTAACAAGAACAAGTTGTGAAGTTCTCTGGGCCTTTTCTGCACATTTACTTAAAATGCCAATCATGGAACTGTATCATCCTGTGACCTTAGAGAATTAGAGATTAAATATGTGAAGCTATTCTTGAGAACAGCTTTTCACTGGTCAGAATTTCAGTTCACTTTTCATAAGAACCTATAATCAGCACTAACGGTGGCACATATTTCATTAGTCACCTTTTTGTTCTTTATCCCAACAAGGTAGGTTCCATAGTGTACTTTGAGAATAAGTATGTGGGCAGAAAGGCATTAGCTAGAAGATGGAGGCCAACCATAAGATTATTTCTAGGCTCTAATAGGACCATTAAGAAGGGAAGGTGCTGATGGATACTTAGACGGGTCCAGCAACACTTTACCTCCTAATGGTTTTGTCACCAAGGAATCAGGCTCTTCCTGCAGAGGAGGTAAGAGTGCCACGGAGGACGTATGGTCCCAGAGGAGCTGCCTTCCAGCTTTGCTTCGTCACCTCCTCTGCACAGATAACACAGCCCTGGGGAGAGGACAGTTTTCTGGGATTAATTTCTCATCTATGACATAAGAATAAACACGTCACAAGGATTCCTAAGATTAAATATAATAATGAAAGTCAGTGCTTAGCATAACACACGTCACTTAATAGGTCCCTAAAACAAAGGAAACTCTCTTTCTGATTTTAATGTTCTGTATTTCCCAAAGTTGTCAAGCTGGGAGTCCTCCTCTCTTTTCTTCTCCCCTCCCCTTCTCTCCTCTCCCCTCCTCTCTCTCCCCTCTCCCTCTCTTCTCTTCTCTCCTCACTACCTTCCACTGTGTTGAAGAAGCTCTGTGATGTAAGTTGAAGATCTAACTGAAGATCAGCTACATTTTTAAAAGTATGCTTTTGTAAACTGAGCCCACAAAGGTTTTCTAGTGAGGTCTGAGCTTGCTTCACACAGCAGGGCTGCATTAGGGGATGGCTTGACCACGTGTGTGGTTACCAGGTGTTTGGGATGGTCTGCACTTGACTGTGCTGGGGGGAAGTCTTATGCTCCACCCCTTGGCATCCTTTAAAAGCCCTTTAGTAGAGACAGAAGGGGCTGGTGGGAATTGACCCAGGCCCTTCCAAGGCTATCCTGTTTGTCTCTCTCCTCTATATTTCTATCTAAATATTTCTCATTTCTCCCTGCTCAAGAGTACCCTGGGGGAAAAGTGAGGGCAAGCCTCCCACAGATAGTGCCAGAAACAGAGACCCAGGGACTTGGTGAAAGTTTGGGGAGAAAGTCCCACCAAAAGCAGTTGGACTTGTCTGGTTTTGTAGTGAAAGTGAAGGCAGGGGGATTTTATCCTCAAGAATTATAGTGAGGCGGTGAAATGCCGGTGTTGCAAAGTGAGGCTGCAGCGTAGATATCTCTCTATCTAGGTTTCTTTCTCTCTCTTTCTTAAAATTCTATCTATAAAAATTAAGGAAGGTAGAATGTAAAAATATAGTATAAGAAAAAATTTAGAGTAGAGTAGGAATATTGGGAAGAAGTCTTAGATAAGATAAACAATAAGATGGAGGAACTATGGGGCTATGAACGCAAACTGGAAAAAGTCAGAGAAAAAAAATTATCAAAGAGGAGAAAATACAGGGAGAAAAAGTTTCCTGTGGGAAGCTTTTGGTCTGTGAACAGTTTAAGTCCCAGGTGGCAGGGAAAAGAATTTTCCCTGAGACAGATACAGGTAAAATAAAACTTTTCACTCTGCTGACACTGCCACTGTGTGGAAACACCATACCATCAGAACTAGTTTCCTCTTGACTATGAAGCCAAAAGTTTAGAGAGTAGACATCTTGGAAAAACTTGGTGGTCCTTCTCCCTCAAAAAATGAAAGCTTTCTTGGAAATACTTAATCTCTCTCTAAAAATACTAAAAAGATTTTCAGATCTTTGCTTCTCAGAAATTTCTCTTTCTGTAATGGCAAAAAATAGATTCACCTGGAAATCTATGGGAAAATCACCTGTGGTTTGCTCTAAGAAAAAAACAAAGACCTCTTGGAACAAGGCAAATTCTCTCTGCTAAGCCTTGTCTCTCTAAGCTAGAGAAAAACAGTGGCCAGTTTCCTGAGGCAAGGGCCTGGTGAGAAAGAGTGCAGGCAGGCAATGGAGCGGGGACAGATTCCTCCCCGAAAGGTGTAGGACCTGGGGAAAGCTGCAAGCACAGAAAAGCAGGGTCTAAGTTCCAAGCAGCAGCTGCAATGGCAGCATGGGAAAAGCTGAGGCAGATTGGGGAGAGAAGCTAGAAGCAGTTAGCACAGGAGCAGAGCCGCAGCTGAGGTATCTGCGGCTCTGCATCTTGGGGGAAGGAACAAGCGGGGACAAGACAAACAAAGACCTATCAGGGAAAAAAGTCTCTCTAAAAAGGCTGTGAAAAAAAGCTTTATTTTAAGTACTATCATTTTTTCACTAACCCGGTAAAGGTGGAAGAGCAAGCCCTGAAGGAATTTTGCTTCAAGCACAAAAGGACCTGCCTGAATACGCGTGAGCAGGTGGCTATGACTCAGTTCTGGGGACTGTATCAGGAAGGAAAAACACCTGTCATTGCCAGCTCAGAGAGAACAGAAATTTCTTGATCTCCTGTCATAAAAAAGCAAAAATCTTCACTCAAAAACCCATTGAAAAAAGCAAAAGCAGGAAAACAAACCATGTAGGCAGGAACAGGAGTGTGGTGAACCCAAAGGGCATCATGGGAAATGTAGTAATAGCATGATTCTATAGAGAAAGGCTTTCTGGGAAACAAAGTTTTCAGCTAAAAATGGTGGTACTGCCCCCCAAAAGTATTTTTTTTCAGCTGCAAGTGAAGTTTTTTTTCAAAGCAATGCTAGAAAGCTTAGTCCTACCTCCTGAGAACTAAGAACAGGTGAACAACTTACCTCTAAGGAGATAATTAAAGTGCTAGTACCATTTGTCAGCAAGTCACTTTGAAAACTTTAAGAAACCAAGGGAAAGTGGTCCGTACACTGGAAAACTGGTTTGTAGAAGGGGACCAAACTTTAGAAAATATAGCTGTCTTACAAAGTAGTTGCTTCACTTGCAAGTTGCCTATAAGAAATCAATGTTTGCTCAGTAAATGCACTGATGTTTGTGAGAATAGGAAAAATGTACCAAGTACTAAAGGCTAAAAAGCTACAACTACAGTCTGAGTTAAATAACTCATGGTCAGAGTATGTCACAGCTGCTAATAGAAATCACATCAGGGGTTGAGAAGCTAATGAATGAAGTGAAAATACTAAATCATGAAAATGTTCTTCCTCAGAGTAAGCTAATGAAGGATGTGTTTCATGAAACATCTATGTTCTTGACTCCTTTGACAGTAGCAGTTTTGGTGAACAAATAACCTTGCCAGAAATATTGGGCTAATAAAAATCTATCAGACACATCAGCATTGTTAAAGAACTCATGGCAAATACAGCTTTAAAAAATCAAGAAGAGGGAATTTTACCCCATTTTACCCTCAGTCAAGTCTAAAAGCCACTATTTTAACCTTAGTTAAGCTTGGAGCCACACTGCTTTTGTTTGACTAGCAGCAAATTGATGCAGATTTGAGACAATGCCTAATAGCTGTGCAAGGAGTTTTGGTTAAGAGTTTTATGGTAGCTCAATATGGTAATTTTACCCTTGCCCTGATGTGAGGCTTTTCGGTAGAGCAAACTGAAAGTTCTGCTGTAACAGAAATGTTTGTCTGAATTGTGGCACAGGGGAGCTGCAATGAGTTGGGTAAAGGGACAGCCCCTAGTTAGAAACTGTCTGCCACCGAGTGCATCTGTGCTGGTTCCGGAACAGCTGGAAGAGCCAGCGGGAAAGGTGACTTTTGGGGAGTGGCATTGTTCTGAGTGTTACAGCCACTAGCAACAAGTGTTACAACTCCATAGAGACAGAACTCACTAAATCCCAGGGTTGAGAGAGCCATTGCCAAATTAGGGTCTTGTTTAGAACTCTCAAGAACTTTCAGAATGATAGCAAAGCTGACTATAAACTCTGAACTTTAGAAATGATTTGCACACTTCCTGTCTTGTTAAATGTTAGTTTAAGAAATCTCTTTTAAATGTTAAGAAATCTCTTCTAGATGCTTGCTAGTGTAGGCCTTCTAAGAAATCTCTTCTAGATATGTGCTAAATCTTGTAAAATAGTTTCCTTATGAATATAAGTTTGTAAAATAGATCTATAGAGTTTCCTCTTGAATATAAGTTTGATATTTCTCTGATGAGGTTTGCATCAAGAGTTTATTGATTTAAAAAGGGCTTGGCACAGCTAAGGCTGTTATAGACATCTTAAATCCATTCCAAAAAAGATATGCCATCTTTATCATCCTCTACTCCTGTACTGGGAGGTGAGGCAGCTATGGAGATCACTGTGGAGGTTGTAAGCTCAATAGGAACCTGGGCCAGAGCTAAATTAAACTCAGTACCCCCTCTTGCCAGAGGCTGAGGGTCAGGGATGGGCAACTTGCTCTTGATAGCTTCCAGCCTAAGACAGAGTATGCTCGATGGAAAGCATATCTCCATGATGGATAATGGAAGAAATAATCATGGAGAACGACCTAAGATAGACCTCAGTCTATCTGATGGGACCTGAGGGGCTCTTTAAAAAATTAATAGGAAGGATGTGTGGGAGCCCACAAAGGTTTTCTAGTGAGATCTGTGCTTGCTTTATACAGCAGGGCTGCATTAGGGGATGGCTTGACCACATGTGTGGTCACCAGGTATTGGGATGGTCTGCACTTGACTGTGCTGCGGGGGAAGTCTTATGCTCTACCCCTTGGCATTCCTTTAAAAGTCCTTTAGTAGAGACAGAAGGGGCTGGTGGGAATTGACCCAGACCCTCCCAAGGCTATCCTATGTTTTTAACTGTCTTTCTCTCCTCTATATTTTTATCTAAATATTTCTCGTTTCTCCCTGCTCAGGAGTACCCTGGGGGAAAAAGTGAGGGTAGGTCCCCCAACAGTAAACCATGAGATGTTTGGAATTCCTGTGATGTTAGTATTTCTTCTAGTTATCTCACATTTATAGAGCTTTCTTGCCTTTGTCTCTGTAGTGTTAAAGTAGAACCCAGCGTCACACCCAGCACTCTGCCATCAGGTGACACCCCCAGCAAGAAGCCTCTCCCTTTTTGTGGGACAGTTTCCTGGGTAGGAGTGAGGCAATAATGGGACAAAACGGGCTTTGAGAGTTTAAAATACAATTTCTTGTTTCCAGTTGTCTTTGTTTCATCTAGAGAGAGTTAATAGAACTATTAATGACAGTCACAAAGCCCAGCTCTCAGGGTGGGCTGGAGAACCATGGGAATGTTGTTGGTTTCTTTATAAAATCATCTAAATTAACAAGGTCAGATTTTACTTTTCTATTTTCAGGCATTATTTAATTCAAAGTTAGTGTTTTTTATGTCAAATCCCTTTATTTAGCCACTCTAAAATGTATACATCATTTTTATTTCATTATAATAGGCTATATACAGCTATTTTCATATAAGTATGTGTACCTAGAGTGTATTCAGAGTTGGTATTTTTTTGTTTGTTTGTTCAGTTAATTTTTAAAATGCCTGTTAGGGATTAATTGTCTCGTCTATGAACTGCTGAGCAGTGATAGCCATAAAAGGACTCAATGAAGTATTTCTTAAAACATTGTTTTCCATTGTCTCAAATCAAGCTGTGTTGTGTGAGCTGAGGTCATGGCTGTAAGCCTTGCCTGCAATCATCCTCTGTATTTCAAAGTTCATTTGCCTCAAGGACAATTGAAAGCTTATTGAGTAAATTCTGCTTTTCCAGGGAAGCTTACATAGTGTCCAATGTACCAAGCCAAACGACAGATTTGGCTTATAAAATACAGCATAATGCTGTATGTGGGCCCATGCTTTTAGTCCAAGTGCTTGGGAGGCAGATGAAGGAAGATCTCTGAGAGTTCAAAGACAGCTTAGTCTATGTAGCAGTTTCCAGGCCAGCCAGGGCTGCACAGTGAGATCCTATCTCAAAAAATATTTCAAAAAATGTGAAAATACTTAAGAATTAGGAGCTCTAAGTAAGAAAACGAGTCTTTTCTGGTTCTCTGTGGCCAGTGGATTAAAAAGTTCTTTGAAAGTTTGTCTCTCTCTGTAATCAGGAAAACAGAAAGAGGGAGGCAGCAGCTATATATGCCACAGAAGGAGAAGAAAGCAATATATGAGTTTTGATGGACAGAACCGAACTCTTCTCCACCATAATCCTAGGTATAGATAATCAGAGGCAAACTTTGCACCATGTGTATGCAGTGCTCACAGAAGCCAGAAAAGGGAAGTGGAACCCATGGAACTGGAGCTCTGCATGGATGGTTGTAAGCCACCATGTGAACTGAACCTGGGCCCTCTGTAAGATCAGCAAGTGCTCTTAACCACTGAGTCATCTCTCTAGCCTCTTTTTATGCTTTCTTAGTTGAAGACTCAGTGAGAATAATGCTGTTTCAAGAGTGGCAAGTGCTACACCTTTACTCAAATGGATTTGCCAAAGCCACTATTACATTTATTACCCCTATATTTCCTCTGTAATTTGAGATGTAAGACCTTTTCATTAACATTCACTTCCCTCCACATATAGCCCAATGCTGGCAATAGATACTCAACCTGTCTTTGTTGAATGAAGAAGTTCAGGGCATTCCAGGATTTAAGGTTTGGGATCTTATCACAATTCCCATTCCTTCTTGTACTTACTCATCAACTGTTTCATGCATGCATTTCACTTGGGACAGGCTGACCTACTGTGTGCACTAACCATGGGATTTCCTTTTCTTTCTAGATTCAAAGAACACTTGACCCTAAGTCTGCATACATCCACTGGTTCCCACCTTCTTGAAGACAAGGAGAAGACAACCTTCCCCAACCACCACAGCAACAGAGGGGCAGGGAAGAACCTTCTAGAAGGTGGAGTAATTGTCCACAAAAAGTGATGGGAAAGAGACCTCTTACCAGAGAGACCAGTCAGAGATCAGGTAAGAGACCTCTTCCTACTCCACTCTATAATCTTCTAAAGGAGTCTTCTCAGTTCCTAACAAGCATATTTCTTAATAGATACAGCCCAGTCTTGCTACCCGTCATTTTGAATAGCTTTCTTCGTTTAATTTTTTTTCTTAAATAGTTACCTTGTTTCTGTCCTACTGCTGTATGTGAAGTTCGAGTTATACGGCTTGCTGGCAGCTGCTGCAGCACAGCAGATGACAACCAGTGCTCAGCATGCCGACCCACCAGATGAGCAACTCTCTGATGGGGAGCCCCGCTTGGCAAAGCCGTGAGGTCGCTGGCTGTAAAGGATTGGTTGCTTCTGTCTGCAATTTTTCTCATGTGCCACTACATTTCTTCCCTAATAACAGATAGGGAAAATATTCCTTCTTTTGGGCACATATATAGCTGTGGATGGTCAGGAAGATGATTTCTGCTTAAGCTGTATAATTCTGATGAATAGAAATAATACTAGGATATTTTTCATAACTGACATAGGGAAGTAACAGTATTACCAGTCACAAAGACAGCTAATTTTAGACTTCAGAACAAATTCAAAAAAGACTAGCTGCCCCTACAGAGAATACACAAGGACAAGTTACCAAACCAAAGTCAGGCACAAAGCAACTTTAGTAGAACATAATTCTCTCAGCAGTTGACTCTCTGCAATACTCCTTACCACTCAAGGTTCAGCCAACTAATTGTTTATTGCTTAGAGCCTGGGTTTCAATGTCGCTTTCTGTCTGAGAACCCTGACCACTCAGGCTACATGCACAGCCAAGTGTTATGCACTGGCCAGTCAATGTGACATCTTTAACCTGAGAGAAACTATGTGACTTATCATGTGTTATAAGAATGGGTCAGACCCTGAAAATGTAACATAATTGTCCAGAGTTTGGCAGTTGAAGTGTGTGTGTGTGTGTGTGTGTGTGTGTGTGTGTGTGTGTGTGTGTGCGCACACTGAAAGAGAAATGTAGCTGAGTGGGCAGAGAGATATAGAAGATGTAGCTGTATAGAAGAGAAACGTGTATGTAGGAGAGATGTACGTGCAGGAAGGGATGTGGCTGTATAGTGAAGGAGCTATGCAAGGGAGATGTATAGCTGTGGCTGTGTGGAGATTTGTAACTGTATGGAGACAAAGAAAATGAAGCTGTATAGCAAAGAGATGTAACTGTGCAAAAGAGGTATGTGGCTGTGTGGAGAATGTATGGAGAATATAACAATGTAGAATGTAACTATGTGGAGACTGAGATTTTCAGACAGAGGATCTTTTTAAAGATTGAAGTAAAAGAGAAAGTTACCATCAGAAAGCATGTATGTTTCCTTATTTTCCCTTCAGATAGAAATGTCTAACCCTTGCCGAATTCGTGGATTTTTTTTTTTAATACCCTGGACTGCTGGAGGCTGGCCCTCCAGTTAGTGATAAAGACTGCCAACCAAAAGCTGATGTCTCAGCACTTGGAAGAAGGAATGGTCTGTTCCCCAGAAACATGGACTCTGATTCAAGAATGGCATGAAGGGTAAGGCAGAAAGGAATTTTGTGACCTAAAGTGAAGACAGTGGGCGTTTCCTCATGGGCACCCACCTGTGTATTTCTCAGCCATGGGATGTGGCCCAGTGGCAGCCTTGCAGAGTGTGTGTGGACAGGAGTTAGGGGCACTACTTCCTGCCAAGACCAGATGTCTTCCTATAGAATCAGTCCTGTCTTTGTCCCCATTGTTAGTTGGCTAATGTCATCCATGGAGACCTCACTGGCTTGGGGGCAATGTGTGACAGATGGCGACCTCTCCATCAATCACCTTGGATCCTAAATGGCTAGTGTGTTGCCTCTTCTATCAGCTGGCTTTCAGGGAGGATGGGGGCTGTTTCAGCACATGCCCTTAATTCACATAGGCTAGAGAGACAATGGCTAGATCAGCTGCACATGTGAATGTTAACAGATACATCACAGGTTTGTGAAATCTGGGAGATTTAGATTTTTACGAGCCTGGCATGGTTGGTGCAGCCCTGGAATTCCAGCCCTTGGGAGGTTGAGTGAGTAGATTCTGAGCCTGAGACCAGTCTAGGCCATATAGCAAGACCCCATCTCAAACACAATAGTAATTAAAAAAGTCCCTCATTCATTTCTATTTTTACCTCTTATAAAAGTCGTGGTAAACTGATACAGAAGAGAATGTGGAAATGTATGTGTCTTTGATGGCTGTGAAACTGAAGAGAATGTGGAAATGTATGTGTCTTTGATGGCTGTGAAACTGAAGAGAATGTGGAAATGTATGTGTCTTTGATGGCTGTGAAACTGGTTTAGGCAATCCATGATTTGGCTTTAGGGATAATGAACAAAAGAGCTTGTCTGGGTAAAAGAACTCAGAGGTCATTGATAACATCTTTATAGTATGCAACATAATATTTTATGCATTGGTATCTCATTTAATCCTGTTATTTGATACACCGTATAGATAAACACGATGTGGCCGGGTTAGGCAACTGTGGCAAGCTCTCCATGCTGGGCTCTGTGTTTGGTGCCTTTTCTACTCTACTGTCTATGCTATTCCCTGTGCAAATTCAAGAGCTAAATGGAGTAGTAACCAGTTACTGAATACTTAGATTTCTAGAACCATCAATCGTCCGGACAATAGCTGTGAGACAAGAAGAAATTAAAAAGGGATACTGCCAGAACTGTATTTATGACACCAAGAGAGAGCCAAGCTTGGACAATAGAGCCATCCATGTCAAAGGTTGCCCTCCACTGATCCACTTCTGCCAGCTGGCCTAACTTTCGCTGGGTCCACAGCCTCTCAAATTCCCCAATGGAGAGCAAGTACCCAAAACAGGAACAGTGGGGAACACGTGAGATTCAAACCATTACAAAGATGATTTCCTTTCCTGTCCAATTATAATTGAAGCACCTCTGCCCTCCTTGGGGAACACACAGGTGTCACTGTTGTGTCTGTCTTCTTTTTTTCTGTCCCCTGTATGCTCTGGCATGTAGTTGGGAGTTTGTCTAGTTTCTTTAACAGTTGCTTTGATAAAATCCTCCCCCCAAGAAAAAACAACTTGAGGGTGAAAGATTTTACTTTAGCTCACAATTGAAAGTACAGTCCACCATAGCCAGGAAGTCAAGGCAGTAGGGGCTAGCTTGAAGGGACTGGTCACACGGGTTCCACAACCTGGCAGAGAGCTGTACATTCTTATGCTCACTCATCTTCATACAGTCCAGGATCCCAACCCAGCAAATGGGGAGGCTACCCATCTCAAATAACCTAATTAAGATAATCCCCCACAGGCATGCTAAACTGACCTAAATAACCGCTCACAGATGTACCTGGAGGCCTGCCTCCTGGTGACTCTAGTTCCTGTCAAGATGATAGTTAACACTAACATTACAGAGCTGTAAGGAAACATGAACAAAGTCACTCCTTGCCCATCATACGTGTCATACAAGGTATCCCACAGGACATACCTTACTGTTGAGGATCTGGAAAACCCTCTCCTGCAGTGTTTGTCCAGACTTAGGTCTCACGAGGATGTAAATGACTTTCAAATGGGGGCTGGTGCGGAACAACTTCTCCATCAGCACCTTGCCTAGGAAGCCTGTGGCCCCTGTGATGAGGACAGACTTGTTGCTGTAGAAAGCTGCGATCATGGACATGATTCCTCTGTTTTTCTTATATGGTCTGGGAAGAGGGTCCTGAAAAGAGAAAAAACATGCTACAATCTCAGAAATTTTAAAATTCTCAACCACTTGTAATATGTCCAGAGGTTTCGAATGGAGGAAAAATTGTGAGAACCACAAGATGCACCCTAGTCAACATTTCTGAACCTTCTCTATATCCTAGGCTTTATGCTGAGGACCATGGGAAAAAAGCTGAATGTGACACAGCCCTCAGTCTAATGCAGGACATAGATACAATGAGAGACCATTAAATACAACGTGGCCAGTGAAAACAGGAGCACTGACCATGGCTGTGGGATGGTGGCAGGCGCTGAGGACTTAGGTGTGGTGACAGTGGTAGTATTGGAAGGTGGTGACTTTAAGTTGAAGGCAGGCATGGGCTGAGGCAAGGGTGTTTTTGGTTTTAGAAACCAGGGTTTACATAGCTGTGATACCTGGTGCTCCTGCTCCTGTCCTACTGCCTTTTCTAAGTATATATGCTGTTCTCTTCCTTGGGCTGAAAAGAGGTGGCTATCATTTCCTGCATGTGCCACTCTAGGGGTTCAGCCATTTACACATAAAGAGCAGTTTTATAAGAGAAGCCTGAAACCATTGGTTTTGGGGTACCTAGAAAGAGCAGCAGGCACGGCAGCTGCCCAGGCCATTTGGGATCACTATTTGCAGGAGCACAGGAAAAGAGCTGACAAGTTATCTGAGGACCAGAGGTGACACAGACTCTGTGGCCACTGATGAGAAGACCTCCTGTAGACTGTAAAAGAGCAATTATTTGTCCTCTTCAATCCCAAGTGGGAGACTGACTGACAACAGCCCATGTGTGTCCCTGGTGCCCTCAGAGGCCAGAGAGAACATTGGATCTGCTGGAATCATAGCTATAGACAATTGTGAACAGCCATGTTGGTGCTGGGAATTGAACCCAAGTCCTCTGGAAGACAGTGATCTTACCTACAGAGCCATCTCTCCAGCCTTCATTTCAATATAGTTGATTAAATGCACCAAGTTTCTACTTATGTGAATAAGTATGTAAACCTATCTATTGTTGAAGCATGAACCACAGTGCAAGGCATCAGTGTCTCTAAGATAAAGTCAAACATGGCATCCAAAAAGCCAAGCACACGTAAATCCTGGTGTTTCTCTTTCCATTTGGAGATTTGTAAAGTGAGGAACATTACAAACTAAGGGAGAATTGATCTATTAACCCAATGAGAATGGGAATCCAACTGAATCAATCGTAAACCAACATACTTTTCATACTTTGCTTAGAATGAAAATCTTTTAGTAAACAGATGACTTTCTATTCATATTCCAAGTTAGCCAAACGATCGACCAGGCACTCCAAGTTCTGCCATGGGAGGGACACAGAAAGGGACAACGTGCTGCAGCTGCACACGTTGGGGCAGTGCCTGCACACCATGCAGAAGCATCTGTGACCAGGCCAGACTCATTCCAAATCCCCATGATGCCACAGGTGCCTGCTGTGGAGATAGAAGGCAGTACAGTGGGAACAGCATCATAGGAATTTGAGCTACTTTTTTTTTTTTAACTTGTATCTGCAGGGTCTGCCCAAGCCCATCTACACCTTCACTAGTTCAGTGTGAAAGTCATGTAACGAATAATCCCAGTTCATGATCTAGTGGATCAAGCAACACTCAGAAATGAGTGTTAAGAATGTGTTAAGATAACGATCCAGACTTAATTGTTCTATTAAGGCCCAGAAAGAGGCCATGAGCCATTTCTTAAAGGGATGGTATCCTAAATCTCTGTTGGTCTGTCTGTCTACCTCTCCCCTCTCTTCTCTCCTCTCCCCTGCGCCCGTCCCTTTGGTGTGCATGTATGTGTACACATGTATGTGGAAGTCAGAAGACCACCTTGGATGTTATTCCTCAGATGTCCACCATCTTGTATTTTGACTTTTTTGTGTGTGTGTGACAGGATCTTCCCATGGCTCGGAACTTGCCAATTAGACAAGGCTTGCTGTCCGAACTCCAGCCCCACCTGTCTCTGCCTCCCTCCTCGGTACTAGGATTACAGCTTTACAAGGGTTGTGGATCTTTATGCTTGTATGACAAGTATTTCCTGCCTGCGCCATCTCCTTAACTCTTGCACCTAAGTTTTAAGGGCCTCCATTGTGATGTGGCTGCGGTGGCCCGCCAGAGCAGCCACTGATCACTCATGCATATTGGATCTGCTGGGTATTACCACGTGGCAAACGGCACGTGCAGTACATGTATCTATTGTACAGCTTGCTCTGGGCCTCACTCAAAGCCAGGCACTTCGGACAGAGAGCTATAGCTAACCTAACATCCAAAGAGGCCCGTAGAATATTGCACTTCTTATTTTGGTTTTAGGAGGGGTTAGATGAACAACTTATATGTTAACTTAACGGAATGTCTTTACCTGCCCCAAACAACTGTGTGCCTGGAGACTTCACCGGACAGGAAGGCCCTGGATTTTTGTCATTTACTTGCTCTCTGGCAGCCCTAGGTTTTGCCATGCCTTGTTCACAAGATCCACCCAGCATAATGTCATCAACATAATGGACCAGAGTGACAGCTTGTGGAAGGAAAAGCAGTCAAGATTCAGGCTAATTAAATTTATCGCAGGGCTGGAGAGCTGGTTTGTTCCTGCAGCAGGACACTGAGGACATTGATGGCCTTCGTAGATGAAGTTAAACTGCTTATCACATCTTTATTAAGGGTAATGGAGACAGTGGCAGTGTACTAACCTGAGATAACTGTTCCATGAGGTAACTGACTGAATTAACTCAAGCAACATACAATAGTTGTATATTGGATATAGCAGACGGGGTTCAGGCCCCTGCTTGGTTAAGTTGAGGATAATCAGTTGCCATTTTCTAAACCTGAACTCTGAATAGACTAAATGGATAAACTGAATCTGGATGTGGTGGGAACCATGACCTGCATCTTTCACACTCTTTATGGTAGCACTAATTTCTGTAATCTCTCCAGGAATATGCTCTTGCTTTGGGAACATGATTTGATGGATAGGCGAGTTCCTGTGGCTTCTACTCAGCCTTGCCTACCATTATATTCTTTCAAAGGTAGTGAGGCAAGACAAGCTTTCTGCCTGTTCTGGAGTGTGTTTATTCCACTATGCATCTGTAGCTCAGAAAATCACCACGTTGGTCCTGGAAAAGCCCTGATTCACTGTGAGTAGGACCTGGCTAAAAGGCCAAATCACCTGACCTCCATAAACCCGTGTTCAAAAGAGGTATTTCATTTCAAGGCTGGTGTCTGATATGCACAGTTTTCTTGTAAAAAGCCACACTTCTCAGAGGACACATTGGGAGGAACTGGAAAAAAGTTAATAGAACAATTTTTTTGGTCTTGTATTAGGGTTCTTCCTTAAGGAGGCCCAGACTTCCCTTCATTCACAAATTGTTGCAGTCCTGAGAATTTATTGAAGGGCTTTGATGATCTGTTTTATGTTTGTAGCTAGATTTTTATTCAGTTGTCCTAAAACTTTTTCTGGCTATGCAGATCAAGTGCCATACCTCCTAATTCATTTATAAGAGCATCATGGGGGAGTGGATGGAGATATGGCTTAGCAAGTACTGCTCTTCCAAAGGACCTGAGCTGGGTTCCCAGCACCCACACTGGGCAGTTTAAGACTGCCTATATTGCCTGCTCCAGGGGTCCCTTCCCTGGTTCCTACCAGCAACTGCACACACATAGCAGACATTCACACAAATGTACACAGGAATACATTAATAAAGATAAAAATAAATCTTTTTAAAAGAGCATCCTGATGATTAGCCAACACCCCAGGTTCCTGAAAGTCAGGTTATTCTGATGGCTGCTTTGACCCTCTTGCCCCTGTGGTCACCACACCAACAGTGTTGCCAGCATTGGGGTTGCCACTAGCCTGGGGTCCAGCAGGAGCAATGCCCACTGCCAGGTCTGCCCCACAGCAGGAGCCGCCCCACGGGCTCCTCAGGCACGAAGCCGTTCCCTTTTCAGGCTTCTTTCTGTGGCACAACTAAGTTCACATAATATTAATTCTACTTTCTGCAGACACATTTGCATGTAAAGAATGACCCTCACACCTTTAGGGCTTAATTCTTGTTTTATGGCAAAAAACACATATGTAGATGTTTTACAAATTTATTTTATTTTATGTGTGTGTGTGTGTGTGTGTGTGTGTGTGTGTGTGTGTGTGTGTGTCTGAGTGTATACATATGCACCATTTGTATGCAGTACCCATGAAGGTCAGAGAGGCCTCAGATTCTCTGGACCTGGAGTTATAGGTGGTTGTGAGCCTCTATGTGGGTGCTGGGAACTGAACCTGGGTCCTCTGCAACAGCAGTAAGTGCTC
Source organism: Peromyscus californicus insignis (assembly GCF_007827085.1). Lineage (NCBI taxonomy): Eukaryota > Metazoa > Chordata > Mammalia > Rodentia > Cricetidae > Peromyscus > Peromyscus californicus. The sequence continues at coordinate 160,558,232 of NW_026294584.1, read as the reverse complement.
CTAATTACTGAGCTTTCTCTCTCTAGCCCCAGGTGGGAACTATTTCTTTTCTATTTTTCTTAGTAGAATTGTTCATTATGAAAATAAATTTTATTTTAAGCTCTTTCTGCTTAAGTCACAACAAAATAAATCGAAGTGGAGCATAGACACTGGGAAGAATTTTTCCAGGAATTGGGAAACCTGGTGTCCTAACTGGCCACTAACCAAATCTCTAATCCTGATGCTGAGACTCAAGTGTCCCTGCTGTTCTATCGACCACAGAGAATGATTTTAATAATCAAAGGAATAGCCAGGAGAATCAAATAAAGAAATAGAAGGGATCATTCCAAGTTGTCTAAGCAAGACAGAATGATTTTAGATATTGCATGTTGGGGATGAAATTGCCTTGACTGTCTAGTAAAGCACGTGGGAAAGATTCTGTAATTTGCACTTTACTTTTTTTAAAGATTTAATTGTCTATGTGTATGTGCCTGTGTGTCTATATGCATGCATGTGTTGTGCCTTCTGTCTATGTGTATGTGCCTGTGTGTATGTGTGCAGGTTTGTGTGTGTGTGTGTGTGTGTGTGTGTGTGTGTGTGTGTGTGTGTGTGTGTGTGTGTGTATGCATGTATGCACAAGCATATGTGTGGTGCCTCCAGAGGCCAGAAGAGGATATTAAGTTCCTTGGTCCATACATCTGTATCTCAGCCTTTAATCATCCAAGGTTGACTAACAAAGCCATTGGTAGGTGTGAAATCTCATAACAAACCTTGATTAAAAGGATATTGATTTAGGTTTATGAATTCAGTCTACCAAAAAGATTATTGAGTTATAGAATGTCACTGGAAAATTGCCAGACACTGTACTCAAAAGGTCTTAGTGGTTCTGTCACAAGTATGTAGGTTGTCAGAATTGATTAGTGACAACTATTAGATACAAATTTACTGTGTCTATCTCAGAGTGAAGACACAGCATTAGTCTCTTCATGTCCGACTGAGATTCCAGGACCTTGGCCATTGCCACAACTATTCTTTGATCAACATGAGAAGTTGTATTTTTAAAAAGGCTACTACAAAAGTTAGTTGATTGAATGCAAAGGGATACCAATTGGTGAACTGGAAATCCATATTTCTTAACATAAACTACTGAACACACCCTGTGCTAATGAACTGACAATCTCTCAGGAAACATCAGAAAATTACAAGCATACTATTTGGAAATACACAGTTAGGTCTTGAGAAAGAACTAAGCTCTGAGTCAAAGCTAGAAATTTCCCTGTCAAAATTCCCTCCATGGGACCCCATTCATTGCCAGAAAAATGGCAAGCCACAGCAGCATCCATTCTTCTCTGAAAAGGCACAGTGAGTTCTATTGAGAAAATCAAGGAGGGCGTTTGACATTTGTCTTTAAGAAAAGGCACTTACAGATCTGGGGACATTTCTTCCCATTTGTATGGAGCTGCAGGTAGTGGCATTAGAACAAGAGAAGAAAAGTAAATGTCTCTTACAGCAAAGCAGATTAGTGAGAAGGGAGCCCATCAGAGCTACGTGGGGAGACTTCCAGAGCTTCATGTTTTAACTTTCACAAACGTTTTCCTTCCCTCGAGTATGTTATTTGGGTGTCTATCAACTTGATTTTAACTTTCTTTTATGATGATAATTAAGATAAACTCTGTGGTCACACTTTGCAGAGCAATGAACAGATTATAAAATGCACCTTTTCTGGATGGTTCCGTGGACAAGGAGAGGGTTCTTTTCTTATTGAATGTTGGGACCACTCTTGCACCATCTGACCCCTGTCACTCATTGCTTAAGTCTTTGTTTCTGTGTTTATATGCTGATACCGTTTACAGTAATCTTGTTTTATACCTAGGGCAGGAGCCCATGTTTACTTAGTTGATTGAAAATAAACAATTTGCTTTCTTTTTTATTTCTATTAACACACCTCAAGTGATACTTGATGTATGAGGCTAAGATGCCTGCCTATCTTCTAAGGTCTGTCTCCCACAGGGAAGAGTCCACATATTCTGAGGGAAAATTGCAAATGTTATTTATACATACAATGATTTATAATATAGTCTCTCTCTATATGTGTGTGTAATATATATATGGCACATATAACCATACAAAATATGAAAGTGTTAAGTTAATTGTAACTGCTCTGGCAGGAGGTAAGATATTCTAAAGAAAGACGCTGTGCCTCTCCCATTGCCTATTCTAGTAGACATTGTACAGTCAAAGTCAAGTATGACTTTTGGTCATTTCCTCACCCCTGAAATGTCACAGTTCTGGGACAACAATGCCATGAAGTGCTGTTGCAAATCCTTGCCCAGTGAACAGGTAGGAAAATGAAGGTGACTCGCACTAGGATCCATATGAAATGGCACCAGATTTTCACATCAGATAATAACTGTATTCAGTATTCAAAGGATCTCACAGAAATATATTTCAAGCTGGTTGGTTCATACAGCCATTTGGGGTGAGAAGGACACACAGACTGGAACAATAGCTCAATGGTTAAGAGCGTCATTGCTCTTCCAGAGGACCCGTTTGGTTCCTAGTAACCACACTGATTGGCTCACAACTAACTGTAACTCTAGTTCCAGGGGTTCTGACATTATCTTCTGGCTTTGCACAGAATCCTAGCCCCCATAAACACCTAGCTCTTTTAGCACTGAATTTTCCAGTCTACTGCCATCTACTTTGTTAGCCTGGGATTCCTTGCTTTTCCCTTTGTTCACGGCCACACTTTATGCTGAGTTTACACACCATACGTCTTAACTATTATCCACTATCCCAAATACCTTCTTACACTTCTGCATTTCAAGTCACTTCTTTCTCAAAATTTTCATAGGACATACCACAAAAGATGTAAAACTTCCTTTCTGGAGTTATGTTCAAGAGCTGTTAGGGTCAACACTGTTAGGGCACTGGCAACCCTAATAAGCTAGGCTCATATATCCCCTCACTTGGTAAGTTAAAAGAAGTAAGAGTGGAAATCAGAGAAAGGGGATTCAGCCAGGCCATACTTAGAAGAAAACAAAGAGAGATTCATGGACTCCCTCTAGTCCATCTGTGGGGTCCTGACATGAAGTTTAGGTCTAAACAGAGGGCAGGAGGTATGCATAGCTAAGCAGTCCTGGTCAGGGTGTGGTCCTGCCCATCAGTCACTCATCACTAATTCAGCTCTGTCTTTCCTGTAAGATGGTCTGACAAGTTGTCAGCACTGTGTGGAATTCCTTTCTGGGAGGCAAGCCTTCTCTGGCTACACCCACACTCCTGCCTTCCCGTTTCCTTCTCCCAGTGTAAGATTCCTGCCAATATTCCAGTTTCTTGGGGACCATTGTTTCCTCCAGTTTGGACAGTTCCTAGACATGCAGTGAACTGGATGGGAAATTTCAGTTTCCCTGAAGGAATTCAATAGTGTTTTGCTTATGACAAGTGTACAATCCCAACTCTGGCATCTGCTATGGGATGGTCTGTATGTCAAAAGTATTGCTGATTGGTCAATAAATAAATCACTGATTGGCCAGTGGCCAGGCAGGAAGTATAGGCGGGACAAGGAGGAGAATAAAGCTGGGAAGTGGAAGGCTGAGTCAGAGACACTGCCAGCCGCCATGATGACAAACAGCATGTGAAGATGCCGGTAAGCCACGAGCCATGTGGCAAGGTATAGATTTATAGAAATGGATTAATTTAATCTGTAAGAACAGTTAGCAAGAATCCTGCCACGGCCATACAGTTTGTAACCAATATAAGTCTCTGTGTTTGCTTGGTTGGGTCTGAATGGCTGTGGGACTGGCAGGTGAGAGAGATTTGTCCTGACTGTGGGCCAGGCAGGAAAACTCTACCTACATCATTGTAGCTTAGAGTTTTCCTAGGAAAACTCTACCTACATCATTGTAGCTTAGAGTTTTCCTAGGAAAACTCTACCTACATCATTGTAGCTTAGAGTTTTCCTGCCTGGCCCACAGTCAGGACAAATCTCTCTCACCTGCCAGTCCCACAGCCGCTCAGACCCAACCAAGCAAACACAGAGACTTATATTGGTTACAAACTGTATGGCCATGGCAGGCTTCTTGCTAACTGTTCTTACCGCTTAAATTAATCCATTTTCATTAATCTATACCTTGCCACGTGGCTTGTGGCTTACCGGCATCTTCACATGCTGTTTGTCATCGTGGCGGCTGGCAGTGTCTCTCTGACTTAGCCTTCCACTTCCCAGCTTTATTCTCCTCCTTGTCCCGCCTACACTTCCTGCCTGGCCAATGGCCAATCAGTGTTTTATTTATTGACTAATTAGCAACACATTTGCCATACAGAACATCCCACAGCACATCATAGGAAAAAAAACTGTGCTTGTATAATCTAAGCATTCTCTGCACCCCTCCAGGTCTTGGGACTGAACGTAGATCCCCCTGTATGCTAAGCATGGGCCCTACCACCAAACTATATCCTGGCCTCCTTTTCCCTCTTAGGGCCTCTCTAAGTTGCTCAGGCTTGACTTAAGTCATTCTGTAGTCCACACAGTCCTTCTGCCTCAGGCTCCTGAAAACTTGGGATTATAGATGTATACTACCAAGCTCAGCTCATCTATGTATCTTTGATTCAAACTCAGTCACTGACAGGAAAACATATGCACCACTGAGCCATTCTACATACTACATATATATACATACATATATATATATATATATATATATATATATATATATATATATATATATGTATGTATAACAAACAACCAGGAACCTTGGCTGTCCTAAAACTGCAGGAAGCCAGACTGCTAACGCCGGTGACAACCCAGGAAGAAAAACAATAACTTCTGTAATACTTAGCTGCCTATTAGTAACTGATGGCTCTCCCAATGTTTGCCCCCACTTCCAGCTTAGCAGGAACCACAGAAGGCCCACAGTAGCCCCAGACAAGCACCCAGGCCCGTGCTTCTGCTTACCTGCCCCCAGGCCATGGCAGGTGCACACATTGAGTTAGAAAGGTAAAGCTGCTCGCATGACATTGCACAGAGGTCAAGAATAGCTACTAAAATTACAAACTTTCAGAACATGAGCTTTCTGTTTCAGGGACACCTAGACTGCTGTAGTTACTCTAAATTACCAGTTCCAGCTAAAGGTCCCAAACTTCACTAGAAGAGAAAATGTCCACTGGGGTGGACTGCTAAGGTTCTGACATGAAGCCCATGATACCCCACAGCTGCCACCTTTAGCTGCGGCAGCCTACACTGACTGATTTCTCTAGAGAGAAGTTAGAGAAGAAAATGGGGTGTTGGTTCAGGCTCTGCCACACCCCCCAGAGCACTCAGTACACCCATCAGTCATTCCCTCTGGACAGGTCACCGACCAGAGCAGCTGAGGCATCTCCTGAGGAAAGAAAGAATCTGGCCATGCCAGACCTGGGGCTGGATACACAAGGGGAAAAGGAGATGTTTGCTTGGCCAGTGCATGCCTTGTTTCTTATTTCAAGTGTTGATATCAGAAAGAAAGGAGAAAGGTTTTATGTTTTGTACAGCTTGTGGGAGAAGTATCTTGGAATGCCACAAGAAAAGAAACATTGAGAGCATCACCAGGCTACCATAAAAATGGCAACCATCTCCAGTTGTGGAAATAGAAGACATGAGGATCTTGGAAACAAAAGAAGGGGGAATCCTTGATGTACAGAGTCCAAGTAAGATATATTTAAAATTTCCAAAAGTTATTCCCACATCTTTATGAGAAAGTCTCTGTAGCTCCCTATCAAATGTAAGACAGAAATTCTAATCGCAGCTACACATCACAGAGCACTCACACTGCATGGGTAGTCCACGGACACAGTGCAGAGCCACACATATGCATGGTGGACTTCGCACATGCTTGGTGGCAAAGGCTCCCGTATGGGAAAAAGACCCAATCCAGTAAGGAATTCACCTGCACACTCAGAGAAATAGAACTCCACTAGTTTGTAACTGGTCCTAGCTGGTGCTTAAGAGGGTCTGGCCTTGACCAGATCTTCCGCAGGTTACACAGTGTGAGAATCTTACATATGCTTTGATACAGAGGCAGTCTTTAGGTTCCCACCCCAAGTTAATCTGTGCAACTTTGCAAATTCAAAGATGCAAAGGAATGGTGGTCTCAGTTATCTTAAGTAAATAACTTGCTCTCAAAGCAGCTGACAAAGGGTCACTTCTGATAGGAGGAAGCAGCTCTAGGGAGTGACTGTACAAAATAACAAACTTAAGTAAACAAGCTCTAATTAAGTCAGAAGTGTAACTCCAATTCTTTATCTTCCTATGTTATCCAGGCAAAACCTACCAGTAAGCTACACATCTTGAAGTTACTTTTGAATAGTGATTGAGGCAGTGCCCTGAGCTTACTTTCTTTTCTTCAGTCACCTGCGTAGTGGGCCCGGACAAGCAAGAAGTGTAGACACACACACCTCACTGTGAAGTCAGAACCAGACTTTAAGTAGACAGCTTCTGTGGATATTGCTCTGTATAAATAAAATGCTTATTGGCCAGTAGCCAGGCAGGAAGTATAGGTGGGACAAGCAGAGAAGAGAATTCTGGGAACAGGAAGGCTGAGTCAGGAGACATTGCCAGCCACTGCCATGAGTACCAACATGTAAGATACTGGTAAGCCAGAGCCTTGTGGCAAGCTATAGATTTATAGAAATGGGTTAATTTAAGATAGAAGAACTAGATGACAAGAAGCCTGAGCCATTAGGCCAAACAGTTTAAATAATATAAGAGTCTGTGTGTTTATTTTATAAGTGGGCTGCAGGTCTGCCAGGGCTTGGTGGGTTTCTGAGTTTCTGGAGTTTCTCTCCAGTTACAGACAGTGGGCAAAAAGGCAAATGTTCAAAGTCTCAAAACAGGATAGGTTCTCAAGAGAAGACATACAAATAGCCAGAGACATAGGAAGAAGTTGTGGAGCATCACTAGTCAGTAGAGAAATGGCAGTTATAATCCCAAGATAGAACCCGAGTCCAGCAAAGAGCTATTGTGTAAATGCTACAATGACAAATGTTGGCAAGGATGTGGAGGAAAAGGATTGTGAGTCAAGACAGACACGTGGAAGGTGTTTATGGGTGCTCTTGAAAATATTAAAGTAGGATGATTGTATGATCCAGCTGAAGGAAATGACGTCAGTGTGACAAAGTGGCTTCTTCACTCTGGCATTCTCTGTAACAGCTCTCCCAACAGTCAGGAAATGGAAACAACCATTTACCAATGAATACACAATGTAATGGCGGTATTACACATGAGGGAATATCATTGAGCCTAAAAGGAACGAAATTCTCTCATTGCCATACTGTAAGTGGAGAAAGATACCATTAAATGAAGTAAGTCAGGCACCAAAGGTGCATAATCCCACGTTAGGTGAGAGCTAACAGCAGTGAGAGTGTAAAGAGGTCACCAGACACTCAGGAGATCGGGGAAAGCTGGGGTGTGGAGAGTTGCTCAGTCGGCACCAAGGTGTAGTCAGGAGCAGAAGCTCTGGGGCACAACTGCACAGTGGGCGACTTGCAGATAATGGCCACAGACTACATCTCAAAAATGACAGAAGGAATTGGAGAATTTCTGCCCCAAACATCATTTGAAGAGATAAATATTTGACCAGCTTAAAAGCAGTATGTAGGGAAATATATGTATGAACATTACATGGTAAACTTTTATGATTTTTGTATATCAGTTAAAAATTGAAATAATTAGGGCTGGAAAGTTGGCCCAGTGTGTCAAGTGCTGGCCCTATAAGTGTGATGACCTGAACTCAGATCCTAAGCATCCTTGTAAAAAGCCAGGCACAGAGATGTAAACTCAGGGCTGGAAGAGGGGGAAGCAAGTTCTCCCTAGAGTTTGTAGGCCAGCCAGTCCAGCTGGACCAGTGAACTCCAGATTCAGCAGGAGTGCCTTTCTAAAAAAAATGGTGAAGAGTGATTAGGAACATACCTGATGTCAGCCTTCAGCCTTCATATAAGCATGCACACACAAATAAACATGTATGTGTGTATACACCACATACACAGAGTTAAATAATTACAGACAGTGACATTCCTAGCACTTAATAAATACATATTTTAGATTCATGATATTTTAATTACCATTTAAAAAAATTTATTATGTGTATGAGTGTTCTGCCTGCATGTATGTATTTGTACCATAAGTGTGCAGTGCCCTCAGAAGCCAGAGAGGGCACCAGATCCCCTGGAACTGGAGTTACAGACAGTTTTGAGCTGCTGTGTGTATGCAGGGACTTGAACCTGGGTCCTCTGCAAGAGCAGCCAGTGCTCCTAACTCCTGAGCCATCTCTAGTCCTGTTACCTTTCCGACAGTGCAAAGTTAATAAGCATCATGCTTAGCTTCACCCCAGAGAGGAGCAAGGGCACCTGAAGGTAAAGGAAGAAGCCATCTCTGAGGAACAGGTTATTCTCATGGAAAAACCTGATGGTGGATGGAGTGGCTGGACACAGAAGACAAAATTTTAATTGAAATAGTCCCCGTTCTGTGGTGTACACACTCTCTGCTACCTCATACCTTCCAGAATACATTTCTGTCAGTGGGACTCTAGAGAAAGAGGGTGGGTCTGTCATGGAAGTGGGCAAGAAAGCAGCAGAGAGAGGAAGAAGCCCAGGGAAGCAGAATTCGGAGGGAGACGACACCTCCAGAATCCTCAGAAATACGGGAAAAATCCTTGGCAGAACATATGAAGTGGGTCTGGCCTATGTCGGGTGACTATCGGAGGAAGACTATCCAAGCTTGCTATGCTGCTGAAACTTTCTGTGTGTGTCTTGTGAGACAAGAGAGCTCTGACAAAGACAACTTAAGGGTCTACTTGTGTTCCCAGTTCTGGCTACAGTCCATCAAAGCAGGGAATTCACAGCAGGAGAAACTTGAGGGAGTTGGTCACATGGCAGCCATAACCAGGGGCAAAGAGGGACGAATGCATGCACGTGTGCAAAGCTCCACTAGCTTTGTCCACCCTTAAATGGTCCAGTGTTTCTTGTCTAGAGAAAGGAGGCACCCAAGTCTGTGAACATCAGTCAAGGTAATAAAGGTAGTGTCTCCCAGGGATGTCTAGGGACCTGTTCTCCCTGGTGATTCCACCTTCAGTCAACTTGACAATGAACAGTAACATCATAGCTCGATATGATGGCAGAAATACTTATTTTAAACTACTTCAAAGACATTCTTCAGGGAAGTCCTCTGATAGACAGACAGTGACTTCAGGTGCAGCCTGGAGTCATTGTGTCAATTTGTGGTAACCTTTACCTTGCTACTGATTTTGTGTTGGCACAAATACCAACCCAGAAGAAAGGCAAATAACCTATCACTGCATCCACAAAAGCAGTCTTTACCCTGGTAGTTGCAGATCACACTTCCAATTTGAAGGTAGTGTCTCAATAGCTTCCTCGCTTAGTTCAGGGCAGATTTTGTGGCTACTACTTGTGGCTATTGAGACAAGATCTCTAGCGTCTAGGCTGGCTTTAAACTCACTCTGTAGCTCAGAACTGACTCTGAGCTTCTGGACTTCCTGCCTCCACAGTGTGTGCACCTCCACAGTCAGTTTAGATCATGCTAGGTATCCAATCCAAGGTTCCTGGGCACACTCAGCAAGCACTCTACCAACTGAGCTAGTCCTCAGCTCCATCATGGTGAACTTAATAGTACTTTTCTTTTGTGTTTAGAGCTCTTCAGGTGTTCTTAGACCCGAAGGAAATGCTGATTGTACTTGTAAGCACAGAAGTAAACCTTCATGGTATAAATGCACTAAGACAAGGCAGCAAAGAGGTTTCTTTCTATGGGCTAGTGATCAGAGAAGATCCAACTTTGACTAAAAGTAACAGTCTAGCTTCAGTTTAATGTAGCTGGCATCCTCTTGCTCTAAATATCCTGTCTCAGAATGTTAGGCATTTCTAATTTGTAATTCCCAAACCAGAAACTAAAACCTAAGTGATCAGCAGAACCAGAATCTCTGCTTTTCCTACTTATGTCCCAGTTATCTGGCTCAGGATATACTTTGGTGCTTCAAGAAATTGAGGACAATTCTTTTGAATGTTATACAATGTCACCATCATAAGGCAGATCTGTCCCACTAGCCATGCCCTCCGCTAGAAGCCTGATTCCCCCAGGAAGGCCTCTTCCTTTTTAACATAGCCTAGAATTTGCTGCAATTTTTGAGAAACAATATTATTGGCCAGTGGTGCTTTTTCACCTGACAAGAAATGTTGCATTTACTTCATTTGCTCCCTTCACACCCACATCTCCCCAGAGGCCCTCCAAAAGCATGATGCTTCCTAGACAGAGCACTCCCAAAATGCTAATGGCTGCTGGAAGCTCTGGAGTGCTTTTCGGGTTCATTTCAGGAGAAAAGAAGCTAACTACTGGAAAATGCACACTTTCTATTGGTCTGTCTTCTTGCTGTAGCCCAGTAATAGCCTTCAAGTGAAGGAATGTGAGAAAATGCCAAGAGATACGTAAGAGAACCCTTCCAGGATACAGAGGGCTGCAACTGCGCCTTCCCCGTGTGTGCCAGTGCATATATGATGGGATTTTCTAACAGGCACTTGAAAAACTCCAGCCATTGTTTGCAATGTCATCGCTGTGACTCAGAGTCTGTCTTTCCATTCTGCCTGCTCCTGTTGTCTGGATTCCCTGAAAACATCTTTCCCAGGTCTTGTGGACTGTGGCCACTCATCCAGGCATTCATTTGAGGGGCAGTTATGGAAGGCCCTTACACAGCAGACACTGGGCAGCGAGAGTGAGGGGAGCATGACTGATTTCTGCCGTGTAAGGCTGAGCAAAGGCTGCTGTGAGGACCGACCGGGGCAATACAAGCACAGCACTCGGAACAATGCTGGCAGCTGAGAGCTTGTGTGAAGGTTGTTAGTGCTGCTACACTCGATCCAGGGGAAGCACATACTCAGCTTATTGCGGTGAAATATACCAGTATGTGAAGAGCAACTGGCATACAAGAAACTCATTGAGAGAGATGGTGAAAAACTATAGCGGATAGGCAGGGCTGTATATATATAGGGGCATCCCCAAAGCAGAGTGTGTAATTGTGTTTGGAAGGGTAAGAGGTAATAGCTGGGACTGTGTGAGTCACGTCATGAAGAGATGAACTGGCTTGGAGTCTAAGTGTGCCCTTGAAAGGAATAAGGAAAGGCAGTAACATGAACATGTGTGAAATTTAGAATTGGTTAAGTTATAGATACTAAAGAGTAGGTCAGACAGGTAGAAAATGGAGACAGGGACTAAAAGGAGAACATGGCCATCACAGAGCAGAGGGGCAAGAAAGTGTGGTATGGGAGCTGGGTAAGCAGGTGAGTAGCCCAGGGAGGCTGGCTGCTTTCTGTCTAAGGAACTTGGATTCAAAGAAAAATAGAGGTTGGGGTGTGTTCCAGTTGGCAAAGGCTTGATCCCCAACACCACGTAGACCTGATGTGGTGCCAAACGATGGGCTCAAATCACTACACTCAGGAGGCAGAGGAAGGAGGATCACTGTGAGTTCAAAGCCAGCCTGGTCTACATGGTGAGTTTCAGATCAGTCAGGGCTACAGAGTGAGACCTGTTGAAAGAGAGAGAGAGAGAGAGAAAGAGAGAGAGAGGAAAAAAGTTCCAAATCAACTCCTGAGTTTTTGTATGAATCAAATACTAGACTCATTCTGGAAATTTACCTCTTGTCTTTGTTTTTTTTTCCTTCATCAGAAGATCAAAAAGCAAATTCTACAGTTCATGATGGCTGGAGAGTGTATGAATTAGTCTGCCATGGTAAAATAAACCAAAGCTAGTTTATCACATGGGTTCTAGAACTTACTCTTTTATAGGATGGGAAATGCTTCCAGAAACAGTCTGTAGCTGGAGGGGTGATTTAGTGGTTAAAGCATGAGCTCTGCACACATGAAGACTAGAGACTGTATCTCCAAAAACCCACATTAATGTCAGATGGCTCTGCTGGCCCATCTGTAATCCAAGCCTTGGAAGATGGAGATGGGGACCCCTGGGACAAGCTGGCTAGCCAGACTAACCACATCACCCAGAACTTGGTTTGATTGTGAGACCTTAATGAGGAGGGAGAATGATGGATGGTTCTCAACATCAACCTCTGGTCTCCATGTATATACATACCTACACACATGTGCCCCCACACGTTTCTATACACACACACACACACACACACACAAAGGAAAAATAAAAACAAGCAGTGTTGATCTACCCACAAAGAAAGTCAAACTGTAACTACAGACAATATCACAGAGTACCTGTACATGGAGGGGGAAAAAACCTTTCATAGTTTCTGTGCATTTTCTGTCCTTCTTTTATGGTTTTCATTCTAGTACTGAATGCTGATAGAGACATCTCTGCAGTGATATTGGTAACTGTTAAATATGATATGAGATGAATCATTATAAAAATAATCATTTTATAGCAGGTTTTCCATAGGAAGTTTTTTGATATTGTAACACTTGAAATCATAACTTATTTGAAATTTAGATCTTCAAAGTAAATGCAATACTGAGAATTCCATTTTCCAGAAGATATTACCCCAATACTTTAAGATTAAAAAATCCTTTTGTTTGTTTTATGGAGATTGGACAAGCAACAGCAAAGGCAGATGTGAGACTATGAAACTATTTTTGCTGAGAAGGTAATAATTTACTTAGTATATCTTATTATATATGGTATAATAATAATTTTTCTTACTATTAACTGTAAGTTTTGAAAAATATCTACTTAAAAAATGGAAGTGGGACAAGTGTGAGAGCTGCTGAAATGGTTCAGTGGTCAAGGTCTCCTGTTGCCTCAGAAGCCTGGCACCCTGCGTTCAATCCCTGGAACCTTGTGAAGGTAGAAAAAGAGCATCAACTCTACCAAGTTGTCCTCTGTCACATGTGCATGACACACACAGACATAAATAATGTAATAAAAATGGTTTTTTAAAGAAGCTAATTATTTTTGACTTTAGCAAAGTGCACCAATTGTGCTGATTAGTTTTTATTATCAACTTGATACAACCTGAAGTCACCTGGGAAGAGGAAATCTCAGGTGAGGAATTGCCTGGATCAGGTTGGCCTGTGGCCATATCTATGACTGATGGCTGATGATTGATGATTGATGTGGGATGGCCCAGCCCACTGAGGATGGTACCATCCCTAGGTAGTGGGTTTGGGCTGTGTAAGAAAGCTTAGCTGAGCAAGAACCAGAGAGCAAGCAAATAAACAGAGTTTGTCCATGGTTCTGCTTCGTGTTCCTGCCATGGCTTCCTCAGTGGTGGACTATAGTCCTTAGTATAAGCCAAGTAAACACTTCATCTCCTAAGTTGCTTTTGTCAGAGTGTTTTATCCCTGCAACATGAAGTGAACCAATAAAGTGTATGTGGGTTTTGGATATTATTCTGTTCTAGTTTTAAGTCTACTGAAGGGCAGATTTTAATTGTTGTGGGAAACTAAGTGAAACATTATAATTCCTTGAGTGGGGTGATGCTCACATCCTACCTAGCCAAGTGAATGCTGTTAGGACATTTCCTTGGCTAATAAAATCTATTTTTTTGAAAAAGGATTGACTGGTAGACAAAAACTGTCTAGAAAAAAATAAAAAGTTGTAACATTGCTAGAGAGAAGTTGTTAGAAAAAGGATGGTACAGAAAGCCTGGGGAAATGCTGTAAATGTGAGGAGTATCCGGTCCATTGATGAGAAAGCTACACCGTGTGGTAGAGGACGACACACACTGTTGATCTCTGGCCTCTGTGCATCTCCCAGGTGCTCTCTCTTCCCCCTCCTCTCTCCCGTCTCCCTCCTCTCCTCTCTCTTTCTCACAGGAAGTTTAACCAGAAGAAGGTTTCCAGAGCCTATGTTACTAAATTAATGCAAGCACAGAGGTTTTGACTTGATTTTTGGAATAAGGCATCAGATTATTCTTTCTCCAAGTTCCTCTTCTGTGAGTCAAAAGAAATATATAATAAAATCAGAGTGACATCTAATTTCTCAATGCAAATATCTTCCAAAAAATGAAATAATAAGGGCAGTTGCACTTGCTGAGCTCTTGCTATGGTGTACGCAATGTCTCCTACACCATGGCATCATCGTCTTATACAATCCTTGCAGTAACTTCAGTGGCAGAAGACACTGCTCATCCCAGAGGGCTTAAGGACCTTGTGTAAGTCTGACAGCAGAGAGAGCAGGGCGAAGGGTGTGAACTTTCACCTCCATGCATGGCTAGTCAGTTTGGAAACGAAAGAAACCATAGTTGCTTTTGGAATTGGAGCAAAATAAGGTCTGAAGTTACCTGAAGGTACATTAAAATGATATTGGTTGAGCAAAGCTGTGGGTTAAGGGACTGCCAGGGCTGTTGCTAACTTCTGACACTGGATTTCCACAGCAGCATTTGTTTTGATATCTTATTGGGTCATTAGAAAGACCAGGGGTCTCCATGGATTCTGACTACATCCCCTGCCTTGAGACAGACTCCCATAAGAAACAGCACTGTTGAGAGCCCAGTGACCTTCACCCAGGTTTCAAATTGAATAAAGATTCACATTAATTATTTAGAACATTACGTAACTGGTGCTATCCTGCAAATTAATCTTTGATCAAAAGCACAACCCACTCCCCAATTCTAGTGTTTACAGCAGCAGCTTAGACAATTTTGTGCCAGCCCCTTGCTAAGACATCCACAGACCATCCTGTTTAGTCCTATAACAACCCTTGAGGCAGGCATCATCTGTACAGGTGAAGGAACTCAGGCAACGAAGCTGACCAATGACTGGCCTCAGTCCAGTTGTCCCATATGGTCAAATATCTTTCATTCCACAATGCCAATTCTTCTCTGCAGTTTAAACCCAGGACAGACTCTTAAGATTATTAATTACCGTTGAGTTTATTCAGTTACCACTGTGGTATGTATAGAACTCAGGTATGTCCTACAGAGAGGTGGGATGGTGTATAAGTGAAATTTCTATGAAGTGGAAGTCTGTTCTGATTTCCCCATACCCACCAGAGTATGAGCAACCAGCCTTTTGAGTACTTTGAACTTGATTAATAAGAAAAGACAAAAAAATTCCATTGTTAGATACAAGCTGGAATGTATAATCTGTGCTTTGGGTATGAAAACTAAGTTCGACCTTTAATTGATTTTTTTCTAGGCAAATTTAATAAAATGATCAAATGAAATTGAAATATCATATTCTTCCCTGGAGCTCTTAGATCTCTTCTTTAATCTATGTTTAAATCCCACATGAAAACCCTCAGACTCTAAATGTGGCCCAGATGTGCCAAAAGGAAGCCTTGGTAGCACACATTTTCTCATGGCAGAACTGCATTTCATAGTCTCGAGCCAACAGCTTTCCTCTCCTCTAGGAACCCCTCCCCATTAGCGCAGCAGCATACAGACATAGCAAACCTTTCCAGTTTGGTTTTAATTCAAATGCTTAACCTTCGACCAATCAATTGGCTTAGACTTCACAGCACACGGTAAACCAAGCATTCGTTTTCAACAAGTGGAGAACACGGTGGAGTGCTCCATCTGTCACACTGAAAATTAGTCAATGAGGCCTGCTGTGCTATGGTGGAGAGCCAGGAAACGTGCAAATGAGAGGAAGACACTGGTGTCCTTTCCGCCTCAGCTTATCACATCTACAAGTCTGACCGTGGCAACCTCTGAGCCTCCACATGTGCTGAGGTCTCTCTTACCTTTCTGTCCTTTTTCCCCCTCTGGCTTTGTGTTTCTCTGAGACCAGAAGGTGAGACTAAGGCTGAATAGGAAATGTGACAGAATTGAAATCACCTCCAAAGAGCAGAGAGCCTCTCACAGCATCCCAGGAGCAGCAGCTTTCACCAGGCTCCAGAAGAATGGCTCACTGCACCATTATATCCCTGCCTGAGGTCCGGCTCTCCCCCAGCTGAGCTTGGAAGGCTCTGTGGGCTGGGCTTCCCATGGACACCTGCAATCCTGTCTCTATTGTGACACAGACAGTGCCTTCTGGTCCTAGTGTTGCTATTGCGGCCTTCAGCACACCCAGGTTTGAGAAACAGAGTCTTCCTATCTTTTTAGAGATCAGAACAGAATATACAGTCATCTTAGGAGTTCAACCAACCAGTCATTCAGTTAATTAAAAAAAGGGGCTGATAACCTGCCCTCTATCAAATACCATATTGGACTTTGTAGATAAGGAATTCAAAATGTGACAGAATATATAGACACCTACACTTGCAAGCCACCCCATTTCCCTTTACTCCTCCCCCCTTCCATGTCCTGTGTGTTTTTCACAGAGTCCCGCTGGCACTACTGAGAGTCCTCTCAATCAACATGATCTTGGGTTTCAGTCACATCCTGCTCTGTTGTGATCGGGTAATTATGGACAAGCTTTGTAATAGTTGTGTGCTTCAGCTCTCTGTAATCCTGAAGTGAAAATAATATATAGTCCTTCTACCCAAAGACTCTGGGAAGATTAAAGAGGTCAATTTCTATGAATGGTTTGGGACAGGGGGCAGCAAATGATTAGTATGATGTCAATATTTAAGCATGTTTGCCATCCACTGGCGTTTAGATGTCCTAAGTCTCCTTTGGACACGTGTGTGTGTGTGTGTGTGTGTGTGTGTGTGTGTGTGTGTGTGTGTGTGTGAGAGAGAGAGAGAGAGAGAGAGAGAGAGAGAGAGAGAGAGAGAGAGAGAGAGAGAGAGATTCTGCTAAAAGATCTCATTCAGAGGTGTCAGCTGGTGACAGCCATCTACAATAGCATATGAATAAAAAGGAACCTTATATTTGTCAGTTTAAATTTATCTATTTAATTCATTTATTTATTTGAGACAGGGTCTCAGTATTTAGCCCTCATTGGCCCAGAACTCATTATGTAGATAAACCTGGCCTTGAACTCACAGAGATCAACCCTGCTTCTTGCCTCCTGGCTATTCCAGAGTTTAAAAAACAGTGCACTGCCTCTTGCATTCTTTGTGTGAATGTGTGCATGCAGGTGCACCTGTGTTCGCAGGAGTATCCAAAGTCTGTGGAGGCCAGAGGTAAACGTTGGCTGTTATTTATCAGGAGCTTCTCACCTTGATTTTTGAGACAATTTCTCTTCATGGCCTGGAACTCACTGTTGAGGCTAGGCTGGCTGGCCGGCAAGCTTCAGTGTTCTCTTGTCTCTGCTTGTCCAGGGCTGGGATCACAGCATATGCTACCATGCCTAGATATTTATCCTGGGTTCTGGGAATGGAATTCAGGTCCTGGTGATTTACCCAGCTAATGCTTTGCTATTACTATCAAGTGAGTCTTAGGAGTGGGTGAATCTTCAAAGACTCTGCCCTTGACCAAGTTTCAGTGAGGGTCCTCTGAACCTAGTCTCAGCGACAAATGTTGCTAGGCACTCTTGACATCTAAAGAGGTTCATTTTCCCATACCATCCTTGTTGATATCTCAATTAGCTCCCTTTTATTAACCTTCCATTTCCTCCCTTCTGCCTCCAAATACTCACTTGTCTTTATTTTTATCTGAACTTGAATTCACTCTCACCTATTGTTAATAGTCTTGAATAAAGACTGAACAAGTGTTAGAATAATTCCCCTTTAGTAATCAAAAAGTCAAAATATCAGTGTGCCTGAAATAAGATTGATTCTCTACACAGGCAATGGGAAAACTGATTAGGGGGGTTTATGATGTTCAGACAGATTTTCTTTGGAGGGTCATGGGGGGAAGAGTGGCAGAGGACAACAGCCAGCCTAGGGGATGTAGAGTATCCCAAGCATTCATCTGCAGTTGTATTTCTCATAGAAAATAAAAGGGCTTGGAGACAGATCAGGCACTCAAAGCCAGCCTTGGCTATATAGCAAGTTTAAGACCTGTACTACAATGAGGCTTTGTCACAAACATAAAATAATAAAAGTTTTATGATTGATCAGGTTGACCCTAGACTAAGCTTGTTTTCTAACACTATTGGTAAATGTAATGAGCTCGCTCTCTCCATCCTCTATCTCCCCCCACCCCTCAACATAATGCCTAGAATAGGGAGAAAAAACTGTGAATTGTATCGTTTTGAAGGAAATCAATTGCCTTAAACAATTTTTTAATTTGTGAAGAAAGCAACTACCTGAGGGAGTTGAACTGCATTTCAGCTCAGCTTGAGGTATCTGTTAGAGGAGAAGGGATTGTAAGGAATAATGGTATTTGTGTCTTTCCATTTGAAAATGATACCTTTGTGTCCAGAATACTTCAGATTCTAAGAATCATGGTTAGAAAGTGGGGTGGGGGAGAGGAGATAGGGGTGGAGAGAGAGAGAGAAAGAGTGGGGGGGGGGAGGGAGGAGAACGCGAGGAGAAGAAAGATGAAAGAGAGAGAATATCAATGAAAATGTGGATTCACATTAATCACTGTAAAAGATTTTCCTTTGGGTCATTTAGTACTTCAATTGGTAAGACACTGCTTTCCTGAAAGAAGTACTTGTAATTGGTGAAAAGTCCTGGGCATGGAGCTTAGAAAGTTCTCCACACCAATGTCAAGTCATCAGCTGTATCAGCAGAGACAGAGCAAACACTTGGGAAGAGCTTCATTCCCATCACAACAAACTGAAGCCTCCTCTGTGCGTAAGGACACTTAGCCCAGGCTTGCTAAACTTCAGCGTATGGGAAGAGACCAGCCTGACCATCTTCTGCACTTGCTGCTCTCTCCGTCTGTGTCTGACGTCCTCCACCAAGGACGAAAGCTTGGGTGTCAGCCTTAGCGGAGTTTAGGCTTGTGTAAGACTCAGGAATTACCATGATCTCTGAGTGTCCTACTCACTGTTACACACTCCTCTCCCTCTCCTCTCTCTCTCTCTCTCTCTCTCTCTCTCTCTCTCTCTCTCTCTCTCTCTCTCTCTCTCTCTCTGTGCATGTGTGTGTGCGTACAGGAGCCTGCACCCATGCATTCATGTGTAGAAACCAGAGGTGGAATTTGTGTGTCTTCCTAGATTTCTCTCCATCTTTTTGAGACAGGGTCTCTCACTGAAACTGGAGCTCACCAAAGGGCTGGGTTAGCTTGCTAGAGAACTCCTATGATCCTCTTGTCTCCCTAGTGCTGGGATTCAAGGCGCATCCTTCCAAGACCAGCTTTTTACATGCATGCTGGGGATCTGAACTCAGGTCTTCATACTTGTGCAGCAACCACTTTTCCTGCTGGGAAACTTCCAAGCCCCTCACTCCAATATTCTTTTGATTTGCAGTACATACTTAAGCACTAAGAGAAAAGAGCTGTTTCTAAATCTGACATGTATGCTTCTGTTTTTAATTTGATTTTTCTGAAAGGAAAAGCTTTCTGTGTCTGAATTGTAAGAAATAGTAAAGGCTTTAGAAGAGAAGAAAACAAAAGAAGCCTTTACTGTTCTCTGCAGGAGCTGGTCCATGAATAGCTTCATGTCCAGCGAAGGAACCACCTCAACCATGACTCCTAAAGGGATAAACTGCCATGAATTTTAATTGTTTAATTGTTTCTCTTGTTTTCTTTCTAGTCTGTTCAGAGTTACAACATCACTGTAAATTACCACTGGAAAAGCATTGCCACATTAGTGGTATGAGTGAGCTAATCTGTATCATTGTTCAGATCCTGAGGTGTAGTGGGATCCAAGGTTCCTGTTCTCACAGAGCATGGGTTCTACTGGAGTTTTCCTGTTTTGTTATTTTTTCAGCTGTGCTGTTTAAATAATAGTAGTTTCTCCTTGTAGAAAAGTATGAAGGAAAAAAAATGCTTCCTACAGCAGATACTTCTGATGATGGAGGTCCATTCCTTCAGAGTCTAGATGAGAGTTTAATGGGTTAATTTTATTTAAAATCAGGATGATTTTATAGCAGTGTTTTAAAGGTATCATTCCATCATCTGGTGATTTCTATTGTTTCTAAGGAGAATTCACACATTATCCCTATAATGGCTTTCCTGAGTATAATCTTTTCATTCTTAAGCTTCATTTAAAGATTTCTCTCTTTATATTTGTTTTCTAGCCATGTTCTAGGTTCTTTTCTTTACCCTGGTTGGCTTTGACTAAGATGCTTTAGCAGGTAAATTGACATTTTAAAAATCAATCTTGTCACATTCTTAGTGGCATCTGTTCAAATGTTTCTTTTCCCTGTCTCTTTTCCGCTCCTCACTTTCCCCACTGCAAGACTTCAAGTTAGAATAGCTCAGAATTTGCTTCTTGAGTCTCATTCAGTTTCACGTTTTACTCCTTTCTCTCCTCGTTCCTCCATTTGGATAATTTCTGTTGGCATTAGCTTATCTTCAGCTTTACACACCCCTTTCTTCTTCTGTGATGGCGCACTCTCAAGTCTACCTTGGTTTTGGAGATTTGCCATCAGGGTACAGAACTCATTCTCCAAATTCTTAATTCTCTTTCTCTATTTGAGTCCTGCACTTTAAATCGTTTTTGTTTCATTTCCCTTAATTTCTTTAACATTTTTCAGCACTGATTTTTAAAGAGCCTGCCCATAAATTTTACCATTTGAGTCTTTTATAAGCTATTTCTTTTGACCCATTAAAAACTAACCCTGAACACTGGTGAACTATCTCCACAGGTGAAGGTGCCTGGCACCAAGCCTGATGACTTGAGTCAACCCCCAGGAATCATGGAGTGGAAGGAGAGTATCGACTCCCACAAGTTCCTTCTGACCTCCACACGTGCACTACGGCATGAATATGGATGTCCACACACACGCATCCATCACCACCCCCATGGTACAGACAAGTAAATAAATGTAATTTAAAAAACAAAACTACTGAAATGCCAAAAAGCAAGCAAACTCCCCAAATCACAGAACCTGGATGCCAGGGAGAGAGTCTAAGGCTTGCCTAACACTCTTTGTGTGCTGGAGCACGGTGTTGAAAAGAACCGTGGAGACCGAACAGTGGACATGT
Organism: Peromyscus californicus insignis; assembly: GCF_007827085.1. Classification (NCBI taxonomy): domain Eukaryota; kingdom Metazoa; phylum Chordata; class Mammalia; order Rodentia; family Cricetidae; genus Peromyscus; species Peromyscus californicus. Next base: position 160,537,386 of record NW_026294584.1, on the reverse strand, counting down.
TTTTGCCAGAGACGACAGTGCAGTTCTCTTCTGTTGGACAGCTGGCAAGAGATCATTCACATCAACCCAGTTAGGATGTTCGTTGTTGTTTTCATACTTTTGAGACAGGGTCTCACTCTGTGAGCCAGATTGACCTTGAAAACTATAGCTCAGGCTAACACTGACTTACTGCAATTCTCTTACCTCAGCGTACAGAGTCCTGGGATTTCAAGTCTGGGCCCCCTTACTTGGTTGCCAACCAAGAGCCAAGCTGCACCGAGGCAGGGGATCCTTCAGTAAGTTTAACTGCTGTCTGATTCGAGCATCTTTGGTAGTAAATCTGCCCATGTGTGCCATGGGCTCCTGCCTCCAGTATGGCTTTGGACCGTAGGTACCTTGAGTCAGTGGATACCCTTCTGTACCTGTCTAGCCACATCTGCAGCATGCCTGCTGCCTCTGTGTGTGTGTACCCAAGGTTGCTGCTTACTAGTGTCTTCCATTTCTCATTTCTGGGTTTTCAGTCTAGATTATTCTCATTAATGCTTTGTAAAAATGTTTTTAAGTGTCCATTTCCCCCACACTCATTTAGCCAGAATGTTACAGTCCCTTCCACTTTAACACATGGCAGACAGGGGGCAACTTTGCTAACTGCTCTCCACTGTCCTTCCTGCAAGCTACTGGAACTATCAAGAGTAGTTCACGTTGTACAGAAGCTAGCTCTGTGACTCTTGGGTAGGGCTAGCTTTCCTGTGTTATGTGAGCTTAAGTCATTTGGAATCATGGTAGGGGAACACCAGCTTTCCATGCTTGTGTGTGTTTTAAGAACTAAGATGCTAGGGATTAGCTTGAAATGCAGTACAGTATGAAATTTAGGATATGAAACTTCTAATAAGTGGAAGTTATTAGTTTCCTGTCCTGCCATTTCCTATTGGTTTTGGGTGGTTGTGAGGCAGTGGGGGCAAAGTACATGGGGTAGGATTAGCAGGGTTTAAAAACATCCAGTCATAGACGTGTTCTCTCGTGGAATTTTCTTGAGGTATTTCCCCCTTTGGGTCTCATGACTGTTCTGGTACACACAAGAGCAATGGAAGACTGCAAAAGCACCAGAGCCTTATGTGGACACAGTGAACTATGCACCACTAGAGCACTAATAGGTGTTGGCCTGGAGGAAGTTCTTGATGATATAAAACCCAAAAATACTGACAGGCGACTTGAGGACATCAAGTAGATATGCAGTCACTGAGTAGGCATTCTGAGTAAGATTGCTAATGGAGAGTGCTCTTCAAGATCCCCATGAAGAAACTTACTGTGTAGTAGTCAGGAAGTGAACATCATCAGAAAAGAGATGCTTCCAAGCTGAACCCTAACTCTCAGACGCTGGAGGCATCACCAGGTCCTATCTTGTGGTTTTGGAGACTAGCTAAAGACTGAAGCAACAACTTCCTTGTTCAGAAGGACAAAGAACTCAGCTGAGGAAGTCCTTGAGCATACAGTACAAATCGTCTAGGAGGATGCTGAGGGGTGAATGCTGAAACACTGGGTGCTCAGAGAGGATGAGCAGGGCCAGGAGTAACCATCAAATGCTATCTTTGGAGATCAAGGAATATAAGGAAAACAACTTTTAAAAATAATTAGTATATACCTTTGTCTGTGCTGTGTAATAACTTCTTGTCATCTACATTTTTATATGTATTCTGTTTGCAAGCCACAGGCACAACATGACTGTTTCAGGCCTTGTCGAGTACAGAACCCAAACAGGACTTTAGGTTTGGATTTTAAAACTTACACGATGATTACTAAAAAGCAATTTTAAGAAGTCACTACAGATGGTCTCAAAACGAAAGTGCATGTCACCAAGTCATTCTTACTAGCATCTAAGTAAATAATTCCAAAAGACCTGAGATCTTGCTTCTTTGGCAGTTATATTTCTTATTTGATTGGTTTTCAATAAACAGGTTTGTCTGTGGTCCTTTCCTAAGCAGTATAGTAAGAGCCATATATTAAAAAAATTTAACTGTACTTTATGTATTTACATCTTATATTTAAATCTCTCTGAACCCTTCATTGCAATTTAAGGCCTATATGAGAAAAATCTTGTCTCACATCTGTTCCTTCTTCATAATGACAGCCTAGGTCATCTGGAGCATGCCAAGCTCATTTCCACCTCAAGGACTCTGAACTTGCTCTTCTCTGAATAGAATATCCTTGCACTAGACTTTAGCAAGTTTATTCTTTATACATTCAAATCTTAGCTCAAACATTCAACTTTTCAAGGAAGGAAGATGTTCTCTGGCCAACACAAACATAAGTGTCTGCCCTACTCTGTTAACAATCTTCTGTAATATCACTTATGTTTATATTATCATTGGCTTATTTGCCAGATGAACTCTCCCCAAATACTGTAATATTTACTACAGCAGAACATCATCCACTTTGTTGTGACCCCTGTTTCCTCAGCAATTTGGACAATTCCTAGAATACAGTAGACATAAAAAATGAATTAGTGATTTCTCTTTCTCCTAGTATATAATAGGTTCTAGTATACATAGTATATAATAGGTTCTAGTTAATCCTGGTGAAGAGACCTAAAGTCTGACTGGAGAAAATGTTACATCAACATTTGATTAAGAACGAGTATTCTCAAATAATATGAATAACACTACGAAACCAACCAGAAGATCATTTCTGTCATTACTATTGGATTTATGAGTAGGGACTAACAGTCTCTTAAAGTACAGGCTGAAATACTGAGACAGGAATCTATGGCCTTGAGGGTGAGCTATGCTCAAATGTGGTTGAATACACTCAAACATGATGGTTTTATGAAGACAATGCAAGACAATCTGAGCCAAGGATTTAAAAGAGTAATTAAGAAATGGAATGTTGTATTATATGTATTTTCAATTCAAGTCCCTTTGATGTTTTCTTGCAGACTGTTGGTTCTAGAAGACTCCTACCATGGCCACCCTGGGCCTATTTGAAAAGAACTTGGTGAAGTCAGATGAATGGTTTATTTCAAGACCTTTAACATGTGGAGGTTGGAGATAGTTTAGTGTGAGAGAGAACAGGCTGTGTAGAAGACATTGAAGGGGCTGGTGTGGGGGAATAGCTCATGGACAGAATAGTTTACCATGGCCATCTGTGGTAGAGGATATGTGCACCTGTGTTCGTATCTGCCCCAACTTGGGTTCCTGTTAATGTTCAATAAGTTTCTAAAATTGGATGTTTCTATGTTTCTATGTTTTACCCACAGAAATGCTATTCCAGTAACAACTATCATGAGACATTTCTGCTTGTTTATAGCTATGGTGATTCAGGGGCTAAGGGCTCTAGCCTTTGTTAGACTGCAAGGGGGACATCAAATACTCATGAATAGGTATTACGATCAACCCACACGAGTCTATTAAAATGGTAACAGAATTAATTAAGATATAAATTGAGGAAATACACTCACGATTACAGAATGGAGTAGACAGCAGAAGTCGTCCTCTGATCTGTTGGGGGGAGGGCGTCAAATTCACCTTGCAAGCAGGAGACAGGAGTAGGGAGAAGGGGCATGTGACCCTTCTCCAACTCCTAACCAGAGGTCACAAACAATGGCAGGAAGCAGCACCTCCTTTGGGCCGTATAGCCCAAGATCATGGGAGGATCAAATACCACTACAAATAGGGGAATCATAGGTCAGATATGTTTTTTGGGTGAATTTGATGGAATATACATGACACATAGAAAAAGAGACACAAGAAGGAAAGAGCAATCAGTACATTATTGCCATTGTTAGGCAAGAAAGAAGGAAATAAAACCAGCTGTCATTGTGTGGGATGAGCAAAGGATGAATAAAAATGACAGCACAAAGCAGAAGTGACAATTACTCATTATGTATATTGTGTGGCAGTTATTCAGCTATCTTACATGTGGCTGTTTGGATCCATACTAGATCTCTGACATAAAAAACATGCTAGAGGCATTCAGCTATTGAAAGCAGGATGGGACTCAAACCCAAGTTTGACTCTTGCAGAGCCAGTACCTTCTTCACCATGAGGCAATACCAACTGACTGTCATGCTTGAGGAGGGAAGAGTGATTGAAAAGCAGCCTTGGTGACAAGCATTGGCAATGCAGTGTTATGGGGAAAGGTACTATCTGGATATTGTATTTTTAGTGTTGGTAAGGGGTACTGTGGTGATGTATTGTGTACCCTAATAAAATATGTCTGAAGATCAGAGACCAGAACAAGCCACTAGATCAAACATAGATGTCAGGCAGTGGTGGCACACACCTTTAATCCTAGCACTCAGGAGGCAGAGATCTGTCTGGATCTCTGTGAGTTCAAAGCTACCCTGGACTATGTGAAATTGACTCAGTCTAGGTGAGAAACAGAGCCACACACCTTTAATCCCAGCACTTGAGATCTCATGCCTTTGCTTGGGAAGCACACATGCCTTTAAATCCAGCACTAGAGAGGTTGAGACAGGAAGTGATATGGTGGGTGGAGAAAGGTATATAAGGTGTGAGAAGACAGGAACTAGAAGCCTTTTCGACTGAGGAAGCTTATTTGGCTAGAGGATGTAAAATGAATCTTAAAAGGTCTTATTAATAAAAACCCAGAGCCAGATATTGGGGTGAAAACTGAGAGACCAGAGAGCAGAAAGAAGCCAGCCACATTCTTATTGCTAGCAAATCCTCAGCCAAAGAGAGCTACTTCCTGTATACTCACACCTATATCCCTTCTGTGCCCTGCCATCTTACTTCCTCTCTCTGTCCAGCTACATCACTTTCCTCTTTCTGCCCAGCTCTATCACTTCCTGTCTGTCTGTACAGACCTCCAGACCTCTATGGTTAACTAGTGCTGGGATTAAAGGTGTGTTCCACCATGCCCGGCTTCGTTTCCAGTGTGGCCTTGAACTCACAGAGATCCGGATGGATCTTGGCCTCCCGAATGCTAGGATTAAGGGCGTGTGCCACCACTGCATGATCTCTATGTTTAATACAGTGGCTGGCTTTGTCCTTTGATTCTCAGATAAGCTGTATTGGGGTACACAAAGAAAATACCATCATAAGAGGCCTACTGGCTGAGGCTTTTTGGCAGAAGCATCCCTTTCTAGAAAAAGCTAGAGGCCTTTTCAGGTTGAGGCGTCCTAGAGGTAAGATGTGGCTTGTTTCTTTGCCTCTCTGATCTTTCAGCATTTACCCCAATATCTGGCACTGGGATTTTTAATTAAAAGACAATATTAGAATTCGTGCTACAGGATACAGGTTGAGAAGTGTAAAAGGAAGAATCTTAGACTGGATTCTGGGATCTGGGATGAATTAGGGGTTTGTGCATATTTGGGGTCACCTGTGTATGAGTGGGCTGTCACATGACAGAATATGAGGGCAGCAGGAATGTGTATAGTAGATGATATTCTAAGGAACCCTGTGTATAGAAGATGACATATGTCATTATCAAGGCTAGAGAGTAATAGATAATGACAAAGGCCATGTCATGTTGTGGAGCCATCAAGGAAAGATGGTGATTAAGGTTTCAGGGAACAGGGGGAACAGAAAAATGCATTGGAAATGGGGCACTAGATTAGAAATTATTTTTTTTCCCTGAGAGAACACATTTCTTTTACTTTTAAAGCAGCAGTAGAAGCCATGGATTTTAGACATTAGCTTCTTATTTCAAGATCAGATCACAGGCTGCTATTCACAGTAAATTCATGAAAATATATATATTCTCAATAACCAGAGTAAAATATTTCTAAACATCTATGTTTTAGGATGTCCTTTTCTTAAAGGTTCCTCATTAAGGCAAAGAAAGGTTTTGTCAACCACAGATTTGTAAAATATGTTTCCACTCAGACCAAATGAAAATGACTCTCCATTTTCCTGTGAGAGCTAGGGCATCGTCTGCTGTGGGATGTTCTGTATGGCAAATGTGTTGCTGATTAGTCAATAAATAAAACACTGATTGGCCATTGGCTAGGCAGGAAGTATAGGCAGGACAAGGAGGAGAATAAAGCTGGGAAGTAGAAGGCTGAGTCAGAGAGACACTGCCAGTCGCCACGATGACAAACAGCATGTGAAGGTGCCGGTAAGCCACGAGCCATGTGGCAAGGTATAGATTAATGGAAATGGATTAATTTAAGCTGTAAGAACAGTTAGCAAGAAGCCTGCCATGGCCATACAGTTTGTAACCAATATAAGTCTCTGTGTTTACTTGGTCGGGTCTGAGTGGCTGTGGGACTGGCGGGTGAGAGAAATTTGTCCTGACTGTGGGCCAGGCAGGAAAACTCTAGCTACAATCGTCCCCACAAATAAAGGGTAGGTTTGGGAAAGAGTACAGCATGAGGCTACATTTTTACCCCACTCCTGGTACCTTTCTCATAAGTATTTTATTTTTAGGGCTCCCTCCACTCAGGTTTACACTCTTTCTTCATTTCCTGAGACATAAAGGGTTTGTCTCAGGTGCCATAGAATTCTATTCTCCTTAAAATTTTTATCTTTGTTCATCACGGCCTTGCTTATAACAAGGGAAAAGACTAACAGAATGCATAACAGGAAACTAAAGCAATTAGTTCGGTCATGAGGCGAAATGTTACAAGTCTATTAAAAACAGATGTATTGTAATTAATAATATTTTAAAATGTTGAAATTTTAAGTGGAAAAATATGCACAGCCTGTATTCTGGTTAAAGCAAGAGTACATTTATGGAAATAATAGAGAAGTCTATTTAAAGTTGGATGTCCTTCAAAATAACATATGGCCACAAGCACCATGTTAAACTATTTTAGAACACGGAGTCTCATATTATGCCACAGTATATAATACAGCCATCCAAGCTGTGTGCTATAGTAAATAGCTACCAAATGTCTCTGCATAGATTTTTTTAAAAACATTTCTATGGTTTTGAGTGATTTATAGATTATGTCATGTCCCAATAAAAACTTTCAATTTTGTTTAAGGATATTTAGAAAAACATAATCACATTAGCATCTTTCAGGAAAGTTTAGTATGTATTCTAACAGAAACCAGAGGGGGGACCTTTAATCAAGGTCCATTATCACTCCATGGCCTGAGCAGCAAGTTCATTCATGTGCTTTGATTCTATGTCACTAAAGCAGAACCGTCTGTACATCGGCTTTGGTGCTTTGTCTTGGAATTTGTAATAGACATTTAAATAGAAAATTGAAGCTTTGTGTTTCATTTTAAAAAGAAAAGGCTAACACAAAACATTTCCATATTAAAATAACTATGGTTAAATTAATTTGATAGTAAATCAAGTTATAAGAGAATTCAAGCAATCCAAACACATCTTTTGCAAGCAAGTTATTTGGAAAAAAATTCAAACATTGATTTTTCTTGGTAGACAGGGAATTTCTATTTACTATTGAGACAACTGAACTCTAATTCACAGAGCACCTTAATAACACATACCATCAGCTTCTAACCTCCCTATGAGTCCTGGGAAGGGAGGTGTCATCTCCTCATTCTAAATATAGGACATCTAACCCAAGACACCACGTTATTTTAGGAGATTGAATAATTCATTGGGGAAATGGAAATAGAATGTGACTCGTACTTTCCTCCTTTACATGGAGTTACAGTTTTAGGCTGTGATAGATTTCTAGCCAGAAGATGGATTTCACAAGATACTGCATTATTACTATAGCCACTAACAAAAGATGAATTAAACCCTTTTCTTATAACATCAAAATCCAGAGGGTGACATTGGAAATATTCAAACATACACCCAGAGTCTATTGATCTCTCCCTCTCTATCTTCCTCCTCCTTGCTCCTTCTCTGTTACACATACTCATGAACACATGCACACATTTATATACATGCAGAGTCTACAGATCATATATATGCTTATGCACACATATACACACACGCACACAAGCACATACACAGAAATACATGATATACACATACAATAAACACACGCACACACACACACACACACATACAAATACAAAGACAGAGTCTAAAAATCATACACATACATGCAGAATTTGCTACTGAACACACACACGCACACATATACAGGCATAATCTGTACTGAACACACTACAGAGTATACTGATCACACACACATGTACATACATAATCTATACTGAAAACACACATGCACACACATACATGCACAATCTGTACTGAACACACACTGCAGAGTATCCTGATCATACTCACATGTACATGCACAATTTGTATTGAACACATACATTGCAAAGTATACTGATCACACACACACACACACACACACACACACACACACACACACTGAAGAGTATATTGATCAGCATCATTATGCACAGGAGGACACAGAGGGCTTGCACATCTGTCCATCAAACAGGACAAGTCTGAGTTGTAGAACAGGTATAAATAAGTCATAAGTCTTAAGATGAATCTTTTTTTCCAATGTTACTTGAAGGTGGGGTAGAAATAATTTGTGAACACAAGGGAATTCTATCTAGAATGTATGTTGTTTCCTTGATTGGCAAGAAAGAAATATATTTTCTGACTAAATGTTAAAGAAATAAAGCACATTAAGGAAGGCTTTACCTTTGAAATAATAATAATAATAATAATAATAATAATAATAATAATAATAATAAAAACCAATTGGTCAAGGTTGTTTAAAATGCCTTTAATCCAAGCACTCAGGAGTCAGAGGCAGGTGGATCTCTGTGAGTTCAAGGCCAGCCTGGTCTACAGAGTGAGTTCCAGGACAGCCAGGGCTACACAGAGGAACCCTGTCTCAAAACCCCCCCAAAACCAAACCAAACAGGCAAACAAACAAACAACCCAACCAAGCAAATGGACACTCCAGAGGGAGGCCTGGGTTAGTGCCGGCAGGTAGACATGCATTCATTCACGTTATGGACTAGGTTCTTCCCACATGGGATAAAGTCAATAATGTTTGACCTGATCCACCTCACTTACAGAAAGAAAGTTAGTGAAAGGCTTGAAGCACAGGGCACAGCGGTGAAGCCAACGGCAGCCCTGGAGGCAACACATGCTAATGACATGATGCTGATGGCGACACATTGTTATTAAACTGACCTCAGACGTACCTTTTTAATATTACATTTTATTTTGTGTATGTGTGAATATTGAATGGCATAGCGTGTATGTGTGGGTTAGAAGAACTCTTTCAGGGGTCATATAGGTTCTGGAGATTGAACTCAAGTCAGTCTTGATAGCAAGTACCTTCACCCGCTGAACCCATGTACCTTTTAAATTGGAAGCAAGCATTCTGCGATCCCCAGACTCTCCCACTGAGCACGTCCTCGGGTCTCTTCCTTCATCCGATTCATTCTGAATCATCTCCTGCCTGAGTTTCTGCCTCACAGCCCGAGTACGTCTAGCTTTACCCTTCTCCAGAGTGTGTTGTGCACTTTTCTCACCTCAGTTCCCCTTCTGCCACATGGAAGCTGCAGTTCTCCCCTGAACACTCCTCTGTGGTTCTGCTGATTTCCCTCCCACTCTTAAGAAATTAACCTCACTAGTGTGCCAACAGCCATTCTAGTGCACATGGCAATTTACTTCCCTTCCAAAATCTCAGATGTCATAAGCACCTCTCACCTTAGCATTCACAGACTTCCAGAATTCACAATTTTGTCTCCAGAACTAGATGAGTCCAAACCACACCTTTATTTTTCCTTTTCTATGACTCTGCTCAACACCAACGTTTTCAATAAACTTTCTGATACCCATTTGGTATCAGCAAGGGATTACGTTCCTTACAAAACTCACCAACAGCCTTTTAGTAAGATCAAGCGGTCACCGTGGAGACCCAGTTCAGCAGTCCTTTGCTGTGCTTGGACAAGAACAATGACAACAGAATCAGGAGGGAGCATCCTTCCCAGCCTCTGATGCGCGCATCTTGCTGCCATGGACCAGTTAGTGTGGTCAGACGCAGGCGGCTTTGGCTACAGCTGCATCACAAGGCTGAGAGTGGAAAGCAGGAGCCAGGGTGTTCCCTGGAGCTCTGGAAGTGCCTCTGCAGGAAGCAGGAAGCATGGCAGAGTTTCAGTTGCTATGTTTGCTCCCAGCTGAAGAGCTGCAACTATGCCCATGTGCTTGCACAGTCAGGAAATGCTGAGCCTAGAGTTCAACTGGGGCTGTTCACTTCTTGTGCCATTAAAACACAACCTAGCTTGAAGCAGTGTTTTACATAAATTCCATCATAAAAATAATGATAATGAAATATATTAAATAAGTATGCAATAAACAGTAAAATAAAAATAAATAATAAACAAATAAATGGAAATCAGATAAATAAAAAATAAACAAATAAATAAAATGATAAATATAATATAAATAAATAACAAAAAACAAATAATAAAAATCAGATTTACAGTCCAGGTACTGTATTCAATTTGGTGAGCTGGGCAGGAATGGGAAATTTATATCCTTCAAGCTTTAGCAGAATCTCATCTACAGTCTTAAAAAATGCTGGTTGGCAGTTGACTAATTTCTTTCTAGAGAGACAGCCTTCTACTAAAACATCTATCCTTTATCTGTCCATTGTACATCTCCACTCAACCATCCATCCGTCCCTATACACAGCTGCTCCAACCCACTGTTAACCACAGTAGAGTCAGAATTTTAACCCTGGCCCACCATTAAAAAGAAAAGGGGGATAGAGAAATGACTCAGGAGTTAAGAGCACTTGTAGGTCTTGCAGGTTTAATTTCCAGCATTCACATGGTGGCTCACAATCATTAGTAACTCCAGTTCTAGGGGATCTTCTGACTTCTGACCTCCAGGGACACCAGGCACTTAGGTGGTACACATTCATATACACAGGCAAACACTCATACACAAAATAAACAAAAATAAATAAAGAAAAAGAAGAGAAACGTAGAGACTATGAGACAAACCACCGTAGCAAAGGGCATGATGATGAAGTGTTACCATCGCCAGGACCCATTGTTCTTCTGAAAGGTGCTTGGTGGTCACTTCACCTTGTGGTGGCTTTTTGTGGTGCCCTCTCATGGCCTTTAGAGGAATTACACAGGCAGCTGAACTGGGTCCCATCACTGTGCTATCACTAAGGACCTATATATTAGAGAATAAGGAACCAATGAGGTCCTAGCAGTAGTCTACACTTATTATCTGTTGAACTGAGGTTCCAAGTCAGGAGGCAGAGTGGGACGAAGGGAATGGTGGGAGGCATTAAGTCTGGGATATTCTAGCTGGAAGAGTAGGGCACCCTGGCAGTCCATGCCCAGGTCGTTCCCAAAACCCCTTGGTCTGGCCTGCGAGGCCTTGTGTCCATTAGATAAAACCTAACTTCTGCCTTCTCTTGTTCTGCTTGATACCAGGCTTTTACCATAACCAAGCAGTCCTGGTTTCTAGAGCTTCCCTTTGTAACCCTAAAGTTACCACACCTTTTCTATGCCTGGCTATGTGGCCCCATCTTAGCATTTTTTCTTTTTCTTTTTTTCTTTATTAAGAATTTTTTTATTCATTTTACATACCAACCACAGATCTCTCTTCCCTCCTCCTGCCACTCCAGCCCTCCCCTCCCCCCCTGCAACTCGTCCCCCATTCCCTCCTCCAAAAAGTTAAGTCCTCCCATGGGGAGTCAGCAGAGCCTGGTACATTCAACTGAGGCAGGTCCAAGCCCCTCTCCCTGCATCACAACTGTGCAGCGTGTCCCACCATAGGCAGTGAGTTCCAAAAATCCAGCTCATGCACCAGGGATGGATCCTGATCCTACTGCCAGGGGGCTCCTTAAGCAGATCAAGCTACATAACTGTCTTGATTATGCAGAGTCCAGTCCCACAGAGACTCCACAGCTGTTTGTCTAAAGTTTATGAGTTCCCACTAGCTTGGTTTGGTTGTCTCTCATGAATCCACAAGGATGACCCCAGCTTAGACTACTAGCAATGGTGGAGAGGGTGCCTGAGCTGGCCTACCCCAGTGATCAGATCAGTGAATACCCTAACTATCATCATAGAGCCTTCATCTAGTAACTGATGGAAGCAGATGCAGAGATCCATAGCCAAGCACCAAACTGAGCTCCAGGAGTCCAGTTGAAGAGAAGGAAGAAGGATTCTATGAGCAAGGGGAATCAAGATCATGATGGAGAATCCTACAGAGACAACCAAACCATCTTAGCATTTTAAAATCCTTCCCCAGATTGCCCTCATGTCCAGAGAAGGCTGAGAATCACGGATTTATCCCAGGCCCACTTGGCCCACAGTGAGCATGAGCTACTCTGCCTCACTGGCTGTCACCTCCTGCCACACCCACTGCGGCCACTGTTGCTGAGGCAGCACTCTCCATAGTTACCAACTTCCTTATATTACGTCTCCCTCTCTCTGTTTTTGCTCTTGCTTAGCACCAGACGCCTTATTCTTTCCACCCTTTAACGTCAGTGTGCTTGTTACCCAAGAAAAGTTAGAAGTCTCCTGGGTGTGATGGCTCATGCCTGTAGTCCTCAGCAAGGCTGACATAAAGTCAAGAGTTCAAGGCCAACCTGAGCTACTTCTTAAGGCGCTGTCTCAAAAAGACTCAACAAAGCTGGAAAGATGACTTGGTCAGTAAAACACCTGCCAAGGGAACATGAGGACCCGAGTCCAGATCCCCAGTACCAGTGTAAAAAGCAGGTGCTGTTATGTGCACCTGTGATCCTAGCTCTGGGAGGTACACACTTCAGGATCCCTGAAACTTCATGGCTAGCCAGGCTGGTGAATAGGTGAGCTCTAGGTTCAGGGTGAGACCCTATTTCAGAAAATAAGGCAGAGAGTTCATTGGGAAGGACACCCAAAGTTGATTTCTGGCTTCCCCATGTACATGCACACACATTATATGCACACTTCCACACAGGTACACACACATGAACACACATACACACAAAACCAAACAAAAATATATTCAGGTTGTATCCCAAGGTACCTTCCATTTAGTTCAGAGTCAGTAAGCACTTTGATTGCTGAAAACAGACCAGAAGCCCTGAAGCAGAACCAGGCCGCCATTTTACCCAAGCAGTCATGGACAGTCTTGGTGGGAAAGTCACATGCTCCATGGGGCTGTGGCATGCCTGCCAGGTTGAGTACAAGTCAACAGTTCAGAGTCATCAGCAGTTTCCCAATCCACCTTGAAGAGCCAAGTACCTGTGTCAAGTAAACTTTGGTGCCACTTCTGGATACAGTGTCCTGATTGCTCCTAAAGTCACATGCATAGGAATATAGCAAAGATCTGAATGTTTCAATCAGCAACTGAAACCAACGTGAGACAAAACCTGAAGCACAAGGAAAGGCCCATTGTTCAGTTCCACACAAGGGTCATGAGCTAGACAGAGGAGGAGAGACACCCCTCTGGGAGCATGCTCTCTCAGCAATGCTTTGGAGAGTCACTAGGAATCCCAGTGAGGAAACATGAAGCACCAGTCAGAATGTCTGCCTCCACTTAGCTCTTCGTTCCTTAGAGATGGGATCAGTAACACCATGCCGCTAACCAAAATTGGAGTTCACATTTTAAAAACAAGCTTTTGGCTGGGGATGGTGGTCCACTCCTGTGATTCTAGCACTTGGGAGGTGGAAGCAGAGGGATCAGACATTGAAGGTAGGTCATCTTCAGCAAGGTATTCATTTTGTATCATGATGGGTTGTACAAAACCCTGCCTCCAAAAAAAAAAAAAAAATAAACAGAAAATCAAACTTTTCATCCTGGTGGTCTCCAATCAGAAAATTTAAAACAATGTTTTTCAGAGATAGGATTAATCTCTGATCCTTTTAACACTAAATATCTGGGCCTCCTTTAACATTCAGTCATTTGGCTCAGTTGTCCAGGATTCGGGACTGAGACTTGATGAGACCCCAAGATCCTCCCAGTCCTTAAGGACGTGTGAGGGCCTTCCAGTCTGGCTTTCTTTCAAGTTTAGTGGGTCACATGAAGCCTTGTCTGCACTTGATCTAGACAGACCATACTGACCACAGCATCGAGAGCTCGGAATAGGGAATTGATCTGAGCACCACACTTCTTCCACGTTTCCCTGATGTAGCACTGTGAAGTGGCTGCTTTGTGCCTTCAAATCAGTAGGTGAAGGAGCCAATGTTTACATAACACCCTTACAACAGGAACTAACTAGGCACAGGCTGTGCTGGGAACAGAGGGCACATTTCATTCCTAGTTTACAGACCTTCCCCCTAACCTCTGAAGACCTCTGCAAGAATTTGGGTCTGGGGGAGGACTTCAAAGAAGTATTATCCACACATAGTACAATGACCAGATTGCACTAGGCAAGGCACCTCAGAATCACCAGAGACTCTCACGAAGTAAAATAAGTAGGGACTCAGGAATGGGTTTGATGAACCCATTCAACCTAGAACCTCAGGTTTCTCCTTGGAGCCACATGACAACGATATGTAACTACTTAGGCTGCTAAGAAATCACCAGACAGTGTCTGTCAAGAAAGACCTGGCAAGAGCAGGTGGCCTCATTAGGTACAGAACTCCACTTTTCCTCAGAGTCAAAGCTCCTGCTGCACCTCTGCCAAGAACACACTTGGCCCTCTTCTGTTTGCCTTGAGATAGTCCCTTGTACAAGCCAGCCTGGGGTCTCAGCCTCAGGTGTGCATTACCACTCCAATGAGTGCATGCTTTTCAAAACTCTTCCCCAGGCTGGAGATGGCTCTGCTCTTTCAGAGGGCCAAGGTTGGCTTCCCAACACCTAAATGATGACTCACAATCATCTGTAACTTCAATCTGAGGGATTTGAGGCCTTCTTTGGCCTCTGCTGGCACTGTGCACACGGTGCACATGCACACATGCAGGTAAAAACACTTACACACATAAAATAAAAATCAAAAGCTCTTTCACACTTTGTTCTGCAGATCTCAGCAGCTGAGCATCACACTCCCAGACACCTTCTCTGACATCTTTTATCCCACAAGAGAGTCCTCATTTATCTGTCAGTTGTGTGTTAATTCCTCCATAAAATGCTCATTGTTTCTTTTTATGACATTTTTGTCAGCGGCCTCATTACAGTATCAGCCCTGAGAGAGTGGGGCCATGACCTCACTGAGGGGCAGGGGTGAGAGGCCTGTGTCTACACACAGCTGTGTCTTCCTGGGAACCATTTCTTCAAGGAGCTGTACCTCCTTCAGAGCACGTTTCCTCACAGGACTGTGCCCTTCAGGGGACCATGTCCTCACAGGGGCTGTGTCCTTCAAATCCTCATGGGCATCATGTTCTCTCAGGTCAGCTTCATCCACATTTAGGAAAAATAAAAACAGTGAAAAGCTAGCCTTCAGTATCTCTCTGGGAAACATACTCGTGTCTATGGACTTTGGTCTTTGGGTTTTTAATTCTGACTCTGTGTGTATGAATTTTTTGCCAGCATGTATGGATGTGCATGCATAGTGCCCACAGAAGTTAGAAAAAGGTATCAGATCTCCTGGAATTAGAGTTTCTGAAGGTTGTGATCCACATGTATGGATCCAACACCCTGTCCTCTATAAGAGCAACCAATGCTCTTAATCTCTGAGCCTTCTCTCCAGTCCCTCCTGTCTGTGTTAGATGCAGGCCAGTTCCTCACTTGCTGCCATGCCTAGTGACCCAGGCCTCTTGCCTAGGACCTTATTCTTTGGAAAGGAGGAGAGATACAAGGTGGTGTTGTATCCAATAGCTGCTTTGTAAGTTCTCAGTTACTGATCTTGCAGGGCCTCTCCCTGTGGGACCTGATGAAAGATGCCACTTTACCTCTGACATTGAACTCAGAATTGTCTGCAGTTTTTGAGTTGCTGGTGGTTACCACATACCCTATGCAGGTGTGACCTTTGTTCCTATACTGAGGCTCAGTTTTTCATGCGCATGAAGTAATATGGTGAGGATGAAATATCTTTGATGCCCTCAGAGGAAGATTACATAGGACTCACAGTGTGATTTTGGGACCCTTCTCATTAATCAGGGTTCACACGGGATGTCACTCATAAGCAATTCTTCCACACGAACCAAAGACTGTGTCCACCAGCCTTTCCTAGGTCAGCATTCTTCAGGGCTTAGACATACATTGTAAACTGAGAGCTACTTTATTTTCTTGAGGGAGGGTTGATTTAAAATAATGATTCCTGACTTGAAATATTCTACAATATTTGAAATATTCTGGTGTAATCATGTGCTCCCAGCTACTTAGAAGCCTGAGGTAGGTGGATCTCAAGGGTTACTGGTAGAATCTGAGACCAATCTATGTAACTTGGTGAAATCTGACTCAAAAATTAAAAGGAGGGGTGGGCTGTAGCTCAGTGTTCTGGAAATATCTCTGACTGTTTAAGAAACTAGATCTTTTGCTGGACCTCACAGCCAGAGCTAATCACACACCTGAAAGTCACTTAAGACAGTTATCCTACTGTGTACTCAGCCTGTTTGTTTAACCTGCTCTTAAGAGAGCTGCAACAATCAACCTTGCTTGCCTTGGATTTCCCGTACAGTCAACTTTTACAATCTGAACTAAGGCACAGCAATATCTTGTTATTTACTCTTCCATGCAGAATGATGCATGTATACTGCTTGGTCAAAGCCAAAAACACAGAAGAGCAAAAGCTGTTTGTTAGGATCAGACACACAGCACACACTGATACATTCAGACAGACACACAAGGACAGACACAGGGACAGGAGGTGGCACAGATTCAATGATGCAAGTAGCAGGAGATGGAAGACACAGGGAGAGCATGAGGTAAAGAATTCAAATCTGGACTCTCTTGGTTAAATGATTCCTAGGGGAAGTGCTTTTATTTCTTTCCGTAATGTGACACCAGTGCATTATTGGTAACTTGTTAATCACTAATGCATATGATCCACACGCATGTGTGAGGCCTTGAGTCCAGTACCAGAATTAGTGGTGGTGGTGTGCAAAACAAAGACAAGAGCTTTATGATAAAACTGAAAACAAACTTTGTGTGTTGCTTTCCTGGGATACCAAGTGCTGAGTGTGTCAGAACACCAGCTCCTCCAAAGTCATTTTGCTCTGAAGTACACAACCATTTACACTGCCTTGCCTCCACAAATCCCTGGGATCTCACATGGAATTTGACAAAAATAGCACAGACGGTATTCTGATGACCTCCTACGATGGCAGTGAAGAAGTTAGCAAGGGCACGCAAAGGCACTACACCACCCCAAGTTCCTGCATTTGGCCCAAGAAGGCACCACTTTCCTTTAGTGCCGCCCTAAGACCGCATTTATGTTCCAATCATTCCATCATCTGGCTCCATTGTGTGAGCTACTGTCCAGGTCTTTCTCCCAAACCCTTGACTTACACCTGCCATGTCCCATAAGTAAGCCAGCTTCCAGTCCTAATCCATGCCACCACCATTCACTTGGTGACTCACCCCAGAAATATGAGACTCCTCTCCACATCACTCATTCCTCACCTAAGATCAATCTACAGCCTTGAAGAGTCTGCCCCTGTTAACTTCTCTCTTGAGATTTCCTGCACCCTCTCTTTGTCCATTTGGTCTGTTCGGCTTCCACACAGCTGCTGGCTGATCTTTCTAAAATTAATGTATACCTGCTGAAGTTTCCCCAATTCACCTGTGGGATGGGCTCCAAATGCTCACAGTGCTGTGAAGCACAGTTACTCAGACTGGCAAGTGCATGCTTCAATATGTCCCAAATCAAGTCTACACTCTGGTCATACACATCACCTTTGCCTTCCTTACCAGGGCCAGTGTCACTGCAGGGACTAGGTCAACAGCCTCCACTGCACAGTTGAATTTGCCAGGAACATGGCAACAGTTTCCAAATCTGTCTTTCTTTTAGACTTTCCATGCCCTGAGACTAGGAGTACTGTACGATGTTATCCTTCTATCTCTACGGTCTGCCTCGCACCTGGCACTATGAATAAATGCTTGACAAGTAGATGAATGAATGCATAGGTCAAAGAGAAGGGAAAGATCGAAAAATGAACACCTGTCAATGCCTCTGGGTGATCAGGAGGGATGGGACAAAGAGGACGTGGGACAGGAAGGGAACTAGAGGCTGGGACATGAATGCATCTTCAGATCTAAAACCTGCCCTGCTCTTTCTGTCCTGGCCGGTACGATCACAGAGTCCTCTGTCACTGCTCACAGAGGGGAATATACTTCAAAGCAGCAAAGCTCTAAAGCTTCTCTCCTCTGAAAAGCTGTGGGTGTTAGTGATGGATGTCAAAGGAAAGCATTGTGAAGTTTAAGAGAGTAAGGACCAATGGGCAGTATATGCAGAGTTAATGTGAGGAGTAAGGCTGGTTCTCTCTCAGATGGGCACTACAAGTTCTCAAAAAGGCATGCTGTTTAAAACTTTAGAATTGTTTGTTTCTGGAACCTTCCATTCAACGTTTTCTGATTGTAGTTAGCCACGGGGTAATTGACACCACAGTGAAAGTGGAGACAGATGCATGGATGGCACATTTAATGCCACAGGAAGCTGTGTTCATCATTCTACACAGACAAATCAGGAAACAAATCTGTGATTCTTACATGTTCTTGTTTTGTGCACAGGTCTTTGCTTTGTCTCAAGTTCAAGTGTCCAGGGTATGTTTTTTGCTTAGGTGTCATGGTTGCCTCATTTCTTTTTTTTTTTTTTTTTTTTTGCAAAGAAGAAAGCCAAGAGGTCAGAGCCTTACCCTTCCTCCTGCGGTGGTGCTACCTCTCCAAACCAGAGCTACCCCTGTGTTAAAGTCTTTATATAGAGTTCCTGTCCTGCCTTCTCATTGGTTGTAAACCCAACCACATGACCGCCTCCTCACAGCCTGTCTGTATAGGCCTCCAGGTTTTCCATGATTGGTATTAAGATTAAAGGCATGTGTACCCAATAATGGCTGTATCCCTGAACACACAGAGACTTACCCAGCTCTGCCTACCAAGTGCTGGAATTACAAGCGTACGCTACCACTGCCCTGCTTTCCTATGGTTTGCTAATAGCTCTGACCCCCGGGCAACTTTATTTATTAACATACAAATAACATTTTAATACAAATAAAATATCACCATAACTCTCTGCTGGAACAAAGGTAACACTGCAAGATTTCAAGGCCCCAACTTGGGATGAGAACCCCTGTTCAATCATAGACCACAAAGAAGAGAAGAACAAAGAGCAAATAGAAACCAAGGAATAAAAAACCCATCCAAAAAAGACAAACTGAGAAATCAGCACCCAGAGCCAAAATTTCTTAAGTCAGCACCCAGAGTTTGGGAGGAGGCCAGACCTCTGAATCATTAGGTTGGGGTTTATAATAAAATCATAAGTCTAAATATTGATTTTATAATCTCAAACAGATATTTTAAAATATCAAATTTTGTTTTGGCTTGTTTTTGTTTTATTTTTTGATGCAGGTCCTCATGTAGCTCAGGCTGGCCTGAAACTCACTACATAACTGAGGGTGATCTTGAATTGTCTCTTGAGTGCTGGCATTCCAAATTTGTGTATTTTATTTTGCATAGTGTGTGTGTGTGTATGTGTGTACGCACATGTGTGAAGTTCTGCTCATCTATGTGTGTGTATGTGGAAGCCAGAGATTGACTTAGTGTATCTTTATCATTTTCCACCTAATTTTTTGAGACAAGAACTCTCACTGAACCTGGAAATTGCCATCTTGGCTAGATTGAATGGTCAGAGACCCCAAGATCCACCTGTCTTTGTCTTCCCCAGTGATGGAGTCATAGACATGTGCTACCTTGCTCAACTTTTACATGGGTGCTGAGGATCTGAACTCAGGTCTTCAGGTTTATACAGGAAACACTTTACCCATGGAGTGTCATTACTATTCCCAACAATAGCTTGTAAAAATTTACCAAGGCCACAATTTGCTTCACTTGGATTCTCTTACATACTGCCAGCCACTTAAAGAGTTGCTTAATAAATACTTAGGCTAGGTACTTAACCCTCCTAAATCTTAGTTTATCAACAGAATGAGATTAAAGTCCATATTGTCAAGTTGTTGGAGGATTAACTGCTTTTTCTGTACCCACACAGGGTAAATCACTCAAACGCTGCTATTAACTTTGTCTGCATATCTAACTCTTGGGAGCATGGCTAAGAGACACTCTCAGTCTGGTCCTAGAAATACAACCACACGCCTTAATATTTCAGTTTAAGAAATCAGGTGCTATTTGAGTAAAGAAACTCAGGACCCATTAGAGATAAACGGGAATCTAAAAGAACATGGTCAACAGCAGGGAATGGCTCTTGTAAGGAGTCAGACTGTGACAAAACCCCTTACTCCTTCGAACAAGTTTTGCATGAATAGCTTAGTGAACAGTTCAGGTCAATTGAAAACATTCCTTTATGTGAGTTTTCTCTCCACCAAGGAAGTCCATCAATCCTTAATAGACTTATGATCCCAAACACAGCAAGAATCACTCATCTAACTGGTGGAGTCTACTTAAAAGCAGATTTAAAGATTAAACATTTTCAAATGGGGCCTTTAATGGGAAGCTTTCCTCTCTGGATCTTGGATTTTGGAAAATTTTTTTCTTTCCTTAATAAAATGAAATATAAGATAAAACAAAAACCCTCACACCAAAGTTGGACAAGACAAAACAGCAGAAAGAAGATAGCCCAAGAGCAGGCACAAACATCAGAGACCCACCCATTCACATATTGGAGAGCCATAACAGACTCACAGAGGACCCGTGCAGACCCGTGCAGGCCTGTGCGTGCTCCTTCTCTGTGAGTTCATATGAGCCTTGCTCAGTTGATTCAGAGTGCTTGTTTTCCTGGGCTCCTCCATTTCCTCTGGCTCTTACGCTCTTTTTGCCTCCTCTTTGACGGGGTTCCAGAGCTCTGACTGAAGGGATTTAGTGGAGACTTCCTAATTAAAGCTGTGTGTTCCCTCTTTGCAATGTCTGGCTGTGGGTTTCTGTATTTGTTCCCATTTTCTGTAGGAGAATGCTTCTTTGATTTTGATGCTGGCTGAGTAAGGCACTGGTTTATGAGTATAGCAGAATATCAGTTTATTGTTACCCCCTTTTTTGTTGTTGTTGTTGTTTTTTGACCACTAGTGTTTGATTTTACCCTAGGTACCTGGGCTATTTAATCTCTGGTTGTTGACTACCCACATAGTACTGGGTATGGGTTCTATCTCATGGAGTGGGCCGTAGGTCAAATCAAATATTGGTTACTTACTCCCACAAGCTATTTGCACCAGCGTATCTTGAGGGGGGACAGCATTGTAGATCAAAGTTCTTGTGTATGCGTTGGTGTATATGCTTCTCTTTTGGCAGCCTGCAAAGCAGCTTCCCATACCCAAAACACTAGAACATAGGGGTAAAGGTTCTATGGAGGCACCAGCTCTACCTCTCCATGTTCAATGAGTTACGTGAGTGTTGTCTTCAGCAATGGGGCCTTGCTGTCAGTTTGTGGAAAGCAACCTATTGCCTTGGCAACAGCCTGGATTGTTTGGAGATTCCCATGGTACCCTTTTAGAAAAGCTTTTTTTCAATTGTCTTCCCAACCTTTCCTGCTGCTGAGTGTGTTCTTGTATTAGATCCTCTGTAGATCCGTAGAAGAGTTGGTCACAGGCATTCTGAATTGATCTTGGTATTATCTTATGGTGCTTTGAATAGGAATGGACCCAATAAGCTCATAGATTTGAATGCGTGGTCACCAGGGAGTGGCACTATTGGGAAGTGTGGCCTTGCTGGAGTAGGTGTGGCCTTGTTGGAGGAAGTGTGTCACTGTGGGTGGGCTGTGAGGTTTCTAATGCTCGTCAGGCCAGTGTCACTCTCTCTTCCTGCTGCCTGCCAATCCAGATGTAGAACTCCCAGCTACCATCTCCAGTACCATGTCTGCCTGCATGCCACCATTCTTCCCACTAGGATGATATTGGACTAAACCTCTGAATTGTAAGCCAGCCCCAATTAAGTATTTCCCATTATAAGAGTTGCCATGGTCATGGTTTCTCTTCACAGCAATTAAAGAAAATACCTAAGACATACCTCTTTATTATTAATGCATCCATAGCTTTTTTCATATTTCTTTGTTTTTTCCCTCTATATTTCCCAAATGCATATTATTCCCCTTTAAAAGATAGCCAGAGGCCAGTCTTAGTGTTGTGTGATATGCAGGATGGATCTCTGTAGTAATAAGGAATACTGACTGCCATTTGGTTTAGTACAAACTTGAAAGTGGTTGTAGATGGTGGAGCACTATGCAGACAGGCTGGCCGTACCCCCAGTGGATGGGATTAGATACTCGGGGGAACCACCAAACAGATGTATTAATTCCCAGGTGAAAAGTGTGAGAAGGCCTGAGTGAGGAAATCCACTGAAGTCTCTGCTGCCAAAGAAGGTGTAAAGAAAAAGTCGAACAGAAGAATCAAGACTTTGAAAAAGAAACACAAAACCTGGGTTTTGGGGGCTGGAGAGATGGCTCAGCAGTTAAAAGCACTGGCTGTTCTTACAGAGTACTGAGGTTCAGTTCCCAGCACCTACATGGTGGTTCACAACTATCTTTAACTCCAGTTCCAGAAGATCCAATGCCCTCTTCTGGCTTCTCGAGACACCAGGCATGCATGCAGTACAGTTAACATACACAGGCAAAACATTCATACACATAAAATAAATACATCTTAAAAAACAATCCTGGCCTTCTGGAAGTCACAGGGACTCGATCTATCAGAGATTTGACTTTGGGAAACATGCCTCCTGTGATCCAGGTTTGGAGTGCCAGCTACTTTTTCTTTTCCTCCGTGCGTATTAGCCAAATTGTCTTTTCTTACAGACCCAGCACGATGACTCTAGCTTTTGGTGTCTGACTGCAGACTCTTGTTTTAAGCCAGATTTCTCCCTCTTCCTCTTCTTCTCTGCATCAGGGCAGGCTGATAAGAAAGGCCAGGTGTTCTCTTTCACCGGCTGTCATTTCTTATCACATATTCCAGCCTTCACCTCAGCCACTCCACAAACCACCATAAAAACCCAGGGGCAACAGGAACTCTCAGGCATTGCTCAGGCAGCACGTGTGGAACAGGGACTTGAGAAGACTCTCTGGTGGTTTCCTACAGAATTCAACATAGTCTTGATAGATCATCCATAAGAACCCTTGTGTTTACTCAAAGGGATTGAAAATACATCCAAACTCAAACCTGTGAACAAATATTCAAATATTCGTTGTTGCCCCAACTCAACAGTAGTCAGGAAAACTTTCATTGGAGGGATAGATAAACAGATTATGGTATATCTAGATTAAAGAGAATTCCTCACTAAAAAGGATGAGCTTCCAAGCCAGGAAAAGATTTGGAGGAAAGATCCCAGAGTATGAAAAAGAAAAGGAAGCCAGTAACAGAGACCAAACTCTGTGTGTCTAGCTAGTGACACTGCCTAAGGCAGAACTCTGGGGGGCAGAAAAGATCAGTGTCTGGACTGGATCAGGGAGAGAACACGAAAAAGCATGGAGGACTTTGGGCTCTTCACTGAACTTGGAGCTCACTATTTTATCTAGGTTGAATGTACTCCAGGAGTCCACCTGCCTCTGCTTCTACAGCGCTGGAATTACAGACATAATGCCAGCTTTCTGTGTGGGTGCTGGGACATGAGCTCAGGCCCTCTGCCTTGTGTAGCAAGAACTTTATTGACTGTGTCTCCCTAGCCTGGATGTAGGAACTTTCTGTACTTTTCACTCAATTTTGCTGTGAACCTGAAACTGCTCCCCCAAATAGTCTTAAAAATCAGTGTACTGTGAGGCCAGCTTTGCTGCCACACTATAAATGTTAAGGTCAAAACTTGCAGAGCTAGAAGTATGAGAATATAAACTACCTGTTTGAGCTTGTCTCAGAAAACAAAACAAAGAATTTCAACCACAATTTAAAAATAAATCTCTTTTCAAACATTCACAAATAACCCAAATGAAATAATGCTCACAGTCCCAAAGGCTCAGGAGTCCAAGAGCAAGGCGCCTGGCAAGGACTTGGTTTGAAGATGTGCCTTTAGCTGTGTTCTCATGGCGTGAAAAGAAATCCCTTCAGGTGCTGAATGTGGAACCCAAGGTGCATTTGTTTATAAATGCAAAAGCAGTGTCCAGGAAGAAACCCAAGTGTTTGTCTTGACTTTTTTTTTTGCTTTCCATTTCCTCTTTCATTTTAATGTTGGTCAGAGTAGTCCCCTATCATCATTAACTGCCATAAAACTGTTGCTCAGTTAATGGCCTCACCCCTTAAATAAACTTAGACACCTCCATCGTCAAACACATAACAAACGTGGTTGTTCAGTTGGAATCTGAAAACAGGCAGATGGTGTTTAGAGACCACTGGGGTTTTGGAGTTATCAGAAGTAGATTGGATGGGTGCTCTATCAGCTCCTAACTAGTTGGGAGAGTCTGGAGGAGACTGTATACATAAGGCATACATTGTCATGCCTGATACCCAGCAAAAACTGAATAGGTATGGATTTCTTTTCTTTTTTAAGTAATTCTTCTTGAGTCCTTTGGGTTTTAGGACCTGAAAAATATTGGAGGAACTTCAGACTTTATTAGTTTGATTATTCTCTCTCTCTCTCTCTCTCTCTCTCTCTCTCTCTCTCTCTCTCTCTCTCTCTCTCTCTCTCTCTCTGTGTGTGTGTGTGTGTGTGTGTGTGTGTGTGTGTGTGTGTTTTGCTAAGAGCTGAATCCTGGGCCTCCCACATGCTAGGCAAGCCCTCTACCACCAAGCCACCTTCCCAGAAGGTGAGAGTCCATGATAGTTGTCTCTCACTTGCCACCTCTATTCTCTTTGTTCTGGTGAAAGATCCACCTCAACTCCCCCCTCCCCCCATCTCTTTCCCCAAACTCTCCCCTTCAAAGCCTGCCAAACACAGCTCCTCCCCCAGCGAGGCTCAAGACCACTCCCACAGGGTATATAAGCTACATCCCCGTAAACAAACACATGGTTTTCTAGTGTCTCTTCCCCATCTCCTCTCTGAGGGGACCAGAGAACTGTCTGGGAATACTTCACACATTAAACCTGGGCTTTTCTAATTCGGTCTGATTTGGATTGCTGTGTCAGTGGAGAGGCTTATCGGGGTATAAAAAAACTTATCACTCTTACTGTAGGAATCTGTCTGCCTAGAGGTTTTACCAAAGCCATAATCAAGCCACACAGTCCGACCAGTTTTCTAATAAACTGTGTGCCTACCATAGCCTTAAAAAGGAGTAGTCTCTTTAGGAATCAAGAATTCATCACCTCATTTTGTAAAGCAATGACGAGCCAGTTTTGGGAAGTAAACACAGTTGTTGAGAGTGCTAGGGACTCCAAAAGAATGAATTGAACTCTTTTTCTCCTCTTCAAACAATCTTTAGTTCAAGTTGGTGTCTTTGAAAATGAAAAACCAAGCCCCTTGCAAACACCCTGGAATCTCAGTGTGACTGCCTGTAAAAGCTATGTCATGGTAACAAGTAAATATGTCAAGGCCAAGTTTCAGCCAGAGTTCCCATAGCACTCGTATCTTGATTGTTTCACACAGCAGCCTCACAGTGGAGAACATGGCACCAGGGAAGGCACACTCAGGACCTCTGAGCTTTCCTGTTCTAAGCACTTGTCTATGGCACATCATGTGAGCATCTTAAGAGCATTATTTAACTTTAACCACCAGAAGCTTTTCATCATGACTTCAGTTTCTCATGGGGTCAACCTCAACTATACACAACATTGCAGCTGTTGGTTTTGGTTTATAGAATCACAGATGCATCCTTATACGTTCATGGAGTAGTGTTTGACACAAGTCTTTGGTAGATTAGAAAGCTGTCAGAACAGCACAAGTTAGAAAATCCAGGGTTGTTCACCACTCTGCAAATGGACACAATTAGAAAATTAAGGGTTCAAAGTCAGGAGCTAGGGCTGGGGAGATGGCTTAGTTGGTAAAGTGCTTGTCATATAGGTGTGAAGACCCAAGTCCCATTACTAGCACTCATATAAAAAGCCAGTTGTGGTAACGCACCCCTGTAATCTCAACACCGGAGAAGTAGGGGACAGGAGGATCCTTAGGCTTACTGGTCAACCATCCTAAGTGGAGTGACCCAAGTCCCAAGGAAAGACTTTGGCTCAAGAAATAAAATAGATAGCTCTTGAGGAATGATCTTCATGGTTGACCTTTGCGTGCGCGCGCGCGCGTGCGCGCGCACACACACACACACACACACACACACACACAAGTATGCACATATGCCCGCACACACACACACACACACACAAGTATGCACATATGCGCGCACGCGCACACACACACACACACACACACACACACACACACACACATACATTCAGGAGTTGGACCAAAATCAAGCTGAAATCTTGATGTAACTATTATAATAAAATGACAACAATGTCAACTCAGAATACATTTTAGTACTTTAATAAATTTAATGCCTTAAAAGCAGAGATGTAAACAGTTCATGTGATACTCTCAGCAGAAGAACAACAGAGACAATAAATACATTTCATTACTAGGCCAGAATGAGGAATCCCTGGGTTTGCCTTCTTTATATTCAAAGGTCAATGAAACAATGCTGTCAGAAGACAGGATCAAGTCAAAGTGAAGTGAGTCAGTCTGAAATATGTAGAACAAGGGCCAGCAAGATTGAGCCCAGGGGCCAGATCCCGCCCACAGCCTGCTGTTCTGAATTTGGTTGGAGCACAGCTAGACAAATTAATTTGCATATCATCTTAGCTGCCGTCACGGAACAGTGACAGGCAGAGCCTAGCAGCTGTGAGGGAACCACTGACTTGCCAGAGTCTAAAATATTTGTGATGTGGATTTTTCCAACAAATTCACTAGAAAACACACAGAGCAGACAGAGGTGCTATTGGCAGCATTGAGAAGAAACACAGCTGTAGGACACCCCCCGGAGTGGAACGAGCATCTCGTATCTCCTTCAGGACACAAATCCACCAAATCCCAGCTAGACAGAGAATACATTGTTTCCCGTAAAGTTTTCACCTAAGAGACCAGGTGGCTTGGTGGATGAAGTACCGACTATGCAAGAGTGAGGACCTGAGTTCAGATCCTCAGAGCTCTGGGAAAAGCAGTTTGGGTGTGGTGGCTGGCCTGTAATCTCAGCTCACAGCACCCAGAGACAAAGGGTTCCTGGGCAAACTGGATAGCTAGGTTAGCCGAATCCCCAGGCTTGGTGTTCAGCAAGAAAGCCTGTGTGTGTGGAAAACACTCAGGGTCGACCTCTGACCTCCACAGGAATGCACCCACATGTGCACACACCTCCCACATGCATCCACACACACCATCCTTATAGACACAAGAAAAACCCCTGATTTTCAGACTAGCGATAAGATCACCTTTCCTCCATAATTTGGAAATGTACATTGATGCTTATATCTCAGACCACTTAAATATCTGTGACTTGTTATGTTTAAAGACTTGAAGTTCTAACACCTTAGATTTGAAGTCTGAATGGAATACACATAATATATGTGTGTATGTAGAAATGCATACATATATATAGGTATTTCTTATGTTAAAGATATTTTTATAAAAAATTAAATATATTTATGGGAGACTTACGGAATACAGCAAATCAAATGTTTTCATTTTTCAGATAAGCTTTAAGGAAATGAAGAAAAATTTGATCTAATGTGAAGAAGTACCAGAAAGAACTAAGATATAAAATTATTCTTGTAAAAAAATGGGCCAGGTATGGTGCCTCACACAATCCTGGTGTGATGCCTGCAATCCAGCACAGGGAGGCTAAAATGGAGAGGTTCATCATGCGTTTGAGGCTAGCCTGTGCCACATAGCAAGTTCCAGGATAGGCTGGGCTCCATCGGAAGGTTCAGTCTCAGACAATAAAGGTGGGCAATGACATGAGCATGTCTGTTTGCTGGAGGGTGTAAGGGGACAATGTGTGCAAATTTCATAGAGAAAAATTTAGGCAAACGCTGCTCCAAAGCACGGCAGCTCTGAGAAGGACAAGGCTATGGGGATTCTGAGAAGACACATGGAGGCCTAGGTTCAGGTCCCACCCAGTGTGAGAGAGGAAAGTGATTATGGCAAATGGAGATGTGATTGTATATTCTTTGAGTCAAGCCTGAAATTACAAAATGGTCAATTTACAAAGAACACCCTCAAGTGACTCCTTACAGAAGTCAGTTTGCAAGCTCTCAATGCTCAGAAGAGACACAGCTCTAATGAACACAGCTTCGACCTCCTTCTGCAAAGCAGTCAGTCTCTTCTGTCTGTGATGGTGACAGGAACAGCGCTCAGGGCCATCTGGTGGCTGTCACCTGATGCTTATGGCATGAAGCATGAGGACCATAGAGGCTCTCCTAAAACTACAGCATCAGCTGTCACTCTGAACTGAAATGTGTTGTCAAATGTAAATGCACACCAGATTTCAAAAATTTCAACACTGATAAAACCCACCAAACATCTCACTAAGAAGTTAAATCAACTGCATGTTGAAATTACTATTTTTATATATAGGGTTAATATGTTATTATTTAATAACCAAAATATGGGCCAGCATCAAAGTCCATCAACACATGGATGGAAAAAGAAAATGAGCTCCATGTGCACGTCAGAACTTTACTCAGGTATAAAGAAGAATGAAGTTAGGACATTAACAGGAAGATGGACAGAACTTGGAATAATTGTGTTAGGTAAAATAAGCCAGACTCAGAAAGACAAATATTGTATGTTTTACTCTAATAGATGAAAACTAGATTTAAATATATACATATATATTTCAGACTTAAATTTGATTACCCAAATTATATACCTATACACATTTTATACACACACACACACACACACACACACACACACACACACACACACGTATATATGTATGACATTGAGTGCAGAAGGGGGATTATGGGAGGAAGACAGGATAATGGAATGCATGTGACATGAAAGAGGAGATTATTTGGGGGAGAACTGGGGGGTCCAACAAGAAGGGAGGAAAATGTGGGGGGGTCAGTAAAAATGCCTAGTGTTATTTAATGTCAGCAATGATGTGGTGTGGAATATATCATTCATTTGAGATCCATCCATACAACATTTAACACAATATAACAGGAGTTTGTAAGGGCAGGGAATTATCCTACCAGGGTAAGAAATTACTATATAACTTCATATAGTTAGGAACTGAAAAACTATACAAAGCAGATGTTTTAGCTAAGGGGAAAACGAGGCTGCAGGAGAGCTTGACCTTGAGCGTCTTTGGTCCTCTGATGCCCACTCTGGTGGACCTGCTCTTCAGCACTGGGTGTGCTGACTGACCTTCCCTCAGACAGGATCTGTGAGAAAAGGATGTGAGCGAAATGGGAAGCCTCCATGAGGACTGTGACATCAAGTCAGCTACCACTGTGTGAGATGGGCCTCAGTTTCTCAGTAAAATCCGCACTTCAAATACATCAGATCCAACTGTTAAAGCCAAAGTTCTAAGATTCAAATGGGCCTCTGACACAGTATAACTCACGAGGAATGCCCTAAGCCAGTCTTTGTACAGACAAAAAACAAATGAGATAAATGTGTGAGCATTCTCATTATCCCAGCTCTATCTGATGGAATTATTATGTATGTAGGAAGGGAAGTGAAAAGTTCCATTATGTGATAGTATACAATATGGCTGTATACGGGTTAGAAACCTACTAAATGAGGTGGAAAATAGGGATATTGCAAAAAGGTGGAAACCAGAGACAGGGAGATAAGGATAGTTGAGAATCACATTTGGGGATGAGCTTCCAAGGCTTAGAGAAAGAGGGTAGAGTAAACTGTAGGGTGTGACTGGGTTGGTATCACTCTTTTTCTACTTGCACTGAGGATTTAACCCAGAGGAAAGGGCTTTAAAAGCTGGGAGAGGGTTTTAACTGAGCATCATAAACTTTGAGGGCTGCAGGAAGAAAGCAGAAAATGTCAACCAAGGTTAAAAATCTTCCTCTCCAAAGATGGCAAATTAACCTTCACCATGGGTCTCTGGTCTGTGTGGATAATTTCAGGCAGTGTGAAAACAGGCTCAGAAGCACAGCTCCCTGGCTGCAAGCAGAGTGTAAAGAGTGGAAACAGCTTAACTTGCCCGCAGCATCTTTACTCTAAGCCTGACCTGATCTCCCCCAGGACTGCAGATTCAAATTGATTTCTGTGCCCTGGATAGGTAATTATCCCGGTGGAGTTACATAAGGTCCTTACAGAGGAGGATTTGCCTCTTGGAGATATTTTGACCTTTGTGCTGGTATAGATATTTGAGGTCAATTCTTATGCCATAAAATATCACCTTAGGGTGCATGGTTAACTCAGTACATTCACAATGGCATAGGCCATCATCTTTACCACTTTTCAAATCTCTGTACTAGTTCATGTTAGTTTATATTTATAAAGTTTCCTCTAAAATGTTGAGCTGGTATAGGCTCTGGAGTTAAGTTAGCTGTTCAAAGTGGAAGTACTGTGCCTTTAGTACTTGATATATGAATTGTAATAAGATAAATGTGGGTATTGTTGATAAGACAGTATTCTGGAGGAACTCTACTCCACTTCAGCTCATGAGAAATAATGAAAATATGTAATACTTAAAAACACTGTGTGTATATCCAAGATCAGTTTGATTTTTGAGACAGGGTCTCACACTGTACCCTAGGTTGACCTGGAAGTTATAGCTATTGCCCTGCCTTGGTCCCCTGAATGCTGGATTTACAGGTGTGAATGAGCACACAGAAGGAATGAGCATACTCTTAACTGTAGAAAATTTAATTTCAACAAAGGATTTTTAAATACAGACTTTAAAAGACTCCTTTCTCTCTCAAGGCAAGTAAACAAAAAACAAGCACATGCATATATGTGTACATATATTCACACATATTCACATACACTCCTACCCCTCATATACATACATAGACTATATACACACATATACACATACATACATGCATATATACCCCCATTCCACACATACACATATTTGCATACACACATTTGCATACATGCCTACCCCCACACATATACTCATATACACCCACATACACACATATATACATATATACATTCATATATATACTCATAAATACACATACATACACATATACACACATATGCACACATACATTCACATATATACACAGATACACACACATACACATATACATACACACATACACATACACATGTTCACATATACACATACATATACACACATTCACATACATATATAGACATACATACATTAACATATACATACATACACATCATATACATGCATATATACACACATATATATTCACATACACACCCATCCATACAATACACAAGCATACATATACACATTTACACACAGACACACATATTTATGTATATACATATTCACATATGCATATACACACAGACACAAAGACACATATAATGCCTGGAATATTAGAACAAGTACTTTCTTCCCTCTTCCACACCAGAAGTATGGTGGTGGTATAATCCTGTTCCTATGCACAGGATTAGTAAGAGGGAAAACACATATGCTTTCTCGGGAAGTTCCAACATTTGCAAACCTTTGTATTTCATGACTGTAAGTGGAGTTGGTGAATAGATGGATGGATGGATTATAGCCCTGGATATTTTGTGAATATTAATAGTGTTAATGGGCAGGCAGATGGGTGGATCTCCTCATTAAATATTCATGCAAGTTTAGGGACATCTTGGGGCTTGAAGAAAGGCGTGGTTCCCTAGATCAAGTACCTCTCTCCAGAAGTCCTCACGGAGCCTGAATCACTGTCAGAAGGTTAGGAAGTCTGGTTAGACCTTCAGCCTGCATCATGGAAGGTGCTGGCAACTGTTTGAAGGGTTCCTGAGACGAGTGAATGGGAACACAGATGTGTACTGCCACACCTGGCTTCCTTCTTCCCTTCATGGCTTTTGCTCATAGTGAAGATCTGTCTTCTGGAGAGAAGGCACTGTTGAATGTTTCAGGCTTGTTGTGTTTGGTTTGCAGTTCAAAGCTGATGGCTGTACATGGTGTATCTGTGATGTGAGGACCAAAATGTCCCGTGAAACCCAGTATACACATGTGTGAACTGGTGATAGTAGAGCTAGGTACAACAGTTGCACTCTTGTCTCCCTCCCAGAAGCCACGTTTACTGTTTCTCTGCCTTGTGAAGTTTCTATGTGTAGGAGAAAACTCTAGGCAGCTGCTCCTCCATCGGCCTCCTACAATGGCTGCTAGAAAACTAGATATGTCTCCACATCCCAGTTTTCAGCCTAAAAAATGCCAGTGGATCTGGGGTAAGCAGTGCCTGGGCAGAGTCTGTCCTCATTTGCCCACAAAGACATTTGTGCAATAGTCTGTTCTAGTAAAGACAGAGAGTAGGATAGAACACTTTAGAAAGCTCTTGTGAAGGCCATGGCCACAGCCAGATGGCTCATTTGCACAGAGCAGTAATCTACAGAAGATTATTTGGGTTTATTCAGCAGGCCTCATCCTGGCTCCCTCACCCAGATTCAATGCAGCTGGAATATGGTGAGTGAGATTTGGGTCAGCTCATACCAAAGGCCTCCAGTTCTATCTCTAAATGGTTTGGCTCACTCAGTGCTGCATCACTCACAAAGATCCTCGGGCTCTTGACCTGGGTCAGTAGAGTAAGGTCACTAGTTTCAGAAGGTCTCTGTTCCAGGAAAGATGGACTGTTGCTTCATTTGGTGAGATAAAACAGGCTACCTGTCAATCTTGCAAAACTCGACTAAGGAAGGATAAGAGGTTAGCATGGCTAAATGGGATCTCTGGTAGTTTGTTCAAGAATACAGCTTTAAAGATTGAAGACACTCAGTGGAGAAGAGCACTTGCTTTGCTTGCACAGGCTCTGGGTTCAAGCCCCAGAACTGAGGAAAAATAATAATACTAATAATAGCCGGGTGGTGGTGGTGCACGCCTTCAATCCCAGCACTCAGGAGGCAGAGCCAGGCAGATCTCTGTGAGTTCGAGGCCAGCCTGGGCTACAGAGTGAGTTCCAGGAAAGGCACAAAGCTACACAGAGGAATTCTGTCTCCAAAAAAAAAAAAAACCCAAAAAACCACTAATAATAACAAATAGGTTTTGCCTCTTCCATAGCCAAACCTATCACTTGTATTTTTGAAAAAATATTAATGTGATTTATGACAAATCAATCTTTTCCTGCCTCTTTTTCCCCCTCTCCCTATATGCCCATTCTCTATCATTGTTTTCAGTTACATTCTCTTGGGTAAAAAAACAAGCCCAAATGGACACAGAGCAGGGAGGGCAGAGTGCAAACTAGCTTCAATGTTTGCACGTCAGATGAACGGTCTCAGCGACATCACGCTTGTGTGGCAAGCAGTTTTCTCATGGACCCAGCGTGTCTGTGGCGTGTGAAATGTGTTCACTGCAATGTCTTCAGACATCACGATGACAGCTGGGAAGCAGGGCAGTTGAGCATTCTGACTTCAGCTTCTAGGAGGGTCCTTAGCCAGATCTCCTATACTTTATTTTCTCTACATGAAAATAAGTTATTTTTCCCTTAAAGAGTTTTCTCTTTCCAAGTTTGGGAAACATGAGGCAAACTACACCAAACTATTCCCAATATTGCCTCTGGTGGATGACGTGTTTCACTATTCATGTTTAAACTCAGCTGGAATTCTGATTCCTGAGCTTCAAAGGGTGTAATGTCAGGTGACTCTGAGAGACACATCAGAGTCTGGAAATTAAAACAAAAGGATTTCCTCCTTTAAAAATTTATTCTGGGGGCATGTATTTAGCGCACACGCGTGTGCAAACCCCTGCCCCCACACACATAGCACACATGCATGTAGCAGCCAGAGGTCAACAGCAGGTGTCCTCAGCTTCTCTCTACCTAGTTTTTTGAGACAAGGTTTCTCACTGAACTTGGAGTTCACTGATTCGGCTAGAGTGACTGACCAAGGAAGCTCTACAAGATAACCGTTTCTACCTCTCCGACACTGGGATTACAAGTGTGCACTGCCATGACCATTTTTTAATTCATGGGGGCTGGGGTTTTCATGATTGTGTGGCAAGAGGTTTACTCATAGAACTGCCCTCCCACCCTGGACTCCTTCCTGTAATAGTAATCTGCTTTGCTGTTACTGGAAGCCCAAAAATCTTTTTATCTAATGGGAATCAAACCTTCCTTTTAAACAAATTTGCTAAGCTTCCCCACAAAGCTTCATATAGGGAAACAGTAGTTGAGAGACATTTTAGAGATGAAGATATTAAACAATTATCTCAGGGCTGGAGATGGGGCACAGCACTTAAGAACACTGGCCATTCTTCCAGAGGACCCGGGTTCGGTTCCCAGCTCCCACATGGCAGCTCACAACTGCCTATAACTCCAGTTCCAGGGGATCCAATGTGCTCCTCTCACTTCCTGGGGCATTTCATGCATGTAGTACACAGAAGACATGCATGCAGGCAAAACACTCATACACATAAGATCTAGAAAAGTTTAAAAACCAGTTACCTCCTGTGTTTAGCAGTTTTGGAGCTAACAAGGAAGCATTAGGAAGCCCTGTTTGAAATTTCCATCATTTAAAAGTTTCAGTTGCCGTGGTTAGCTAGATTTTACATTTTGGGATTTTGTTTCATTTTTTAAATTTTCACTCTAGGATTTCAGTTGGGTGAACATGGAAATCCCATTGTTTTTAATCAAGATGACTTACTATTTGTTCAGTCCTGACCCGAGCTTCTGAGACATTAAGACAATCTCTGGATGAAGATGGGAGTCTCTTGGTGGCCACTTCATCATCAGGATCCTATTCTCCATGTCCAGAAGTGGATGACCCGGACACCCCAGGGCCACCTGCCAGTAGCCAAAGGTCCTCTTGTCCCCTCACAGTATTTTCAATCACAGTACTTTTCCTCCACCAATCCAGGGTACATCTAACCACTCTTTCCTCCCGTAGAGCTGAACCAAAGTTCACTAACTCCTGGGAGATCTGGCCTTAAGCCAGGATCAGAGGAGGGGACTTCCCCAACATCTATGTTTGCTCTTCACTGACCCAATTATCAGGATCCTACCTTCTGGTACTTTCTGGAATCCTACATAAAGAACTACTTGTGGATTCCGACTTTGTGATGCGTCATCTCTTCAAGAACTCTGCATTACTCACCCAGTTTCCAGCACTATCCCAGCAGTCCTTGCTCTCTAAAAGAAGTTTAACCATGTGCAAGCTGACTATCTCCTGTCACAGGTTACAGTCACACATCAGGTCCACTTACTCATCTACAGTAAATGTCCTTATTGAGTAAGTCAACATATGTCAATGTAGAGGAAAGTCACTAAATAAATCAGCATGTTAAGAGTTAGAATAATTCATAGGCTGTATTTTGGATGTGGTATTTATTTGACAACTCTGTGAACAGATGACTTAATCAAAACAACCAGAGGAAATCACCTCTGGGAGAATTCAGCTATAGGAGGAAAAGTGGTGTGGGGTGGTGTGGTAACAACAGAAGAATAAAAGGATACAAAGGTGTGTGGAAAGTCATTTGTTAGTAAAATGAGATGTAAGAGTTTATACATTGTCTGAGATGAATAGACAAGATAGAAGGGGGAAGACTAAGTAGCTGAGGTTCTGTTGAATCTCAGAGTAAAATGATAGGAGAGATGGGCTGGGGAGAGATGGCTGGGGAGAGATGGCTGGGGAGAGATGGCTGGGGAGAGATGGGCTGGGGAGAGATGGGCTGGGGAGAGATGGGCTGGGGAGAGATGGGCTGGGGGGAGATGGGCTGGGGGGAGATGGGCTGGAGAGAGATAGCTGGGGAGAGATGGGCTGGGGGGAGATGGGCTGGGGGGAGATGGCTGGGGAGAGATGGGCTGGGGGGAGATGGGCTGGGGAGAGATGGCTGGGGAGAGATGGGCTGGAGAGAGATGGGCTGGGGAGAGATGGCTGGGGAGAGATGGCTGGGGAGAGATGGGCTGGGGGGAGATGGGCTGGGGGGAGATGGGCTGGAGAGAGATAGCTGGGGAGAGACAGCTGGGGAGAGATGGGCTGGGGAAAGATGGGCTAGAGAGAGCTCAGTCATTGCCTTGTACAAGGACTTGGGTTTGATTTCCAGAGCACAGAGGAAGAATCTGAGGGCAGCGGTGTAGCTATGGTTTTCCTGCTTGGTCCACAGTCAGGACAAATCTCTCTCACCTGCCAGTCCCACAGCCGCTCAGACCCAACCAAGCAAACACAGAGACTTATATTGGTTACAAACTGTATGGCCGTGGCAGGCTTCTTGCTAACTGTTCTTACAGCTTAAATTAATCCATTTCCATTAATCTATACCTTGCCACATGGCTCATGGCTTACCGGCATCTTCACATGCTGTTTGTCATCATGGTGGCTGGCAGTGTCTCTCTGACTCAGCTTTCCACTTCCCAGCTTTATTCTCCTCCTTGTCCCGCCTACACTTCCTGCCTAGCCAATGGCCAATCAGTGCTTTATTTATTGACCAATCAGCAACACATTTGCCATACAGAACATCCCACAGCACAGCGGTGCATGATTGTGATCCCTGTGCTGGGAAAGCAGAGTCAGGTTGATCTTTGGGGCTTGCTGGCTAGAAACTAGCACACTTAAGAAAGTTCTCATAAGAGAACTGTATTGAAAAAAAAAACATGATGGGAGGGAGGCTCCTGAAAAATAACACATTTTGGGATTTTAAAATTGTCTTCTGGTCTTCTCTCTCCCTCCCTCTCCCCTTCTCTCTCCCCTTCTCTCTCTCTCTCTCTCTCTCTCTCTCTCTCTCTCTCTCTCTCTCTCTCTCTCTCTCTCTCACACACACACACACACACACACACACACACACACACACACACACTCACACAACCTTTAGGAAACAAGAGAAATGTCAATCTTGGACTGGAGGAGGTAACTTTCTTCTCTCAAATAAGAAGAGAAGTAGAGGTTGATGGGGAGCCGAATAATGTGTGGACTGAACAGAACCTGCCATAGCTCTCTGCTTCCGTGGAGGGTGGGACAGCATCCCATATTGCCAGTAGAGCTGAGGATAAAGGAAGGGAGCTTGGAGATGGGTAAATGTCTGTAACTTCTCCAAACAAGATGTGAAACATGCCAGAAACCGATGAAGAGGCTGACAGCAGCCTGAAGTCCACCTGAGGGTAAAGATGCGTTTGCACTGTCTCTGTCTCCAATAAATATCATCTGTTTTTGTCTAGTAACACCCAACTGTTTCTATGAAGTTGGAGCAGAGAATACAGGTGGTTGGCAAGATCCAAATTCAGGGCCTGTAGTGATGGCTCCGAGATATACAACACTCCTTTTGCAGAGGATCAGGGTTTGGGTCCTAGCTCACATAGCAGGAAGCTCACCCATCTAACTCCAGCTCCAGGGGATCTGATGTCTTCTTCTGACTTCTGACAATACCTGCTCTTATGTGTTATGTGTAAACTCACACAGGCATATACACATGCAAGTTAATAAATAATCTTAAAACATCCAAATTTAGAGAGAACGAATGGAAAAGAATAGGGTCCTCATTAAGGAAGGATTCACAATGTAGGCTACACAGAGGTGGGGTGGGGTGGGGTGCTAAGATCAATAGGAAGATTCAGGTTCTGAGAGAGGTGTGTTTGCCTATGTGTTTATGTGTGTATTGAGGAGTCAAATGAATGACAGTATGTGACCTAGAACAGAGTGAGAAAGAAACATCTGAAAATAGTGTCCTTGCACAAGTGTGACTGTCAGATTTAGAGATTTCATAGAACACCATGCAGAGTGGTGCTGAGATGAGGGCTGTCCTTTCATGTAGATTTCCAAAAATAGGAATCTTTAATGCTCAAAATAAAAATGGGCAGAGATGCAAGGTTGCAGTGCTGGGGATCTCTGGAACTTGCTGTCAGGGTACTCTCAGGAGTGGGAATGTAATGGAGCTGAAAACCAAACATCAAGGAATGGCCACAGCTGACAGCAAACAGATTTCCTTTGGAAGAGAAAGCAGAAGTCTGTGTTGGCATCATGGTCAAGGAAGACTACCCTGACTCATATTCTGGGGTGCACATAAAAGTCCTCCAAGGAGTGCAAAACACAGTCACAATGGGGAGGATTGTGAAGCATGGGATTATGTGGCTGTTATCTGCGTAAAGCATGTGTGCGTGTGCGCACACACACAAACCTTCACCCACCCTCAGGTCCACTTCCTATGCACACCAGCAACTC
Organism: Peromyscus californicus insignis; assembly: GCF_007827085.1. Lineage (NCBI taxonomy): Eukaryota > Metazoa > Chordata > Mammalia > Rodentia > Cricetidae > Peromyscus > Peromyscus californicus. The sequence continues at coordinate 160,499,334 of NW_026294584.1, read as the reverse complement.
TTACATTAACAAGCTTTCATGCATTTCATGTACACACTTTAGTCTTTTCTCACAAGAACCCTGGGATATAAAATATGTGATTATCATTTACCAATCAAACTGAGAAAAGAAGACATTTTAGTGACTGGCTGAGGACAAGGTCAGGGACTGTGATGATCGCCAACTTGACACAGTCTATAATCACTTTGGAAAAGAGTCTCAATGGGTCATTTTCTGTGTCAGGCTAGGCTGCGCACATTTCAGTGGGGAATTGTCTTGATTACATTAAATGATGTGGGAAGACTTGCCCACTGTGGGTGGCACCATCACCTAGACCCCCGGACTATTTAAGAATGGAGAAAGTGTGCTGGGCCATGGTGGCACACACCTTTAATCCCAGCACGCAGAAGGCAGAGGCAGGAGGATCTCTATGAGTTCGAGGCCAGCCTGGGCTACAGAGTGAGTTCTAGGACAGGCTCCAAAAACAACACAGAGAAAACCTGTCTCAGAAAACAAACAAACAAACAAACACGTGTGGAGAAAGTAAGCTGAGCACTAGCAGGCATGCATTAGTTCACCTCTCTCTGCTCTTGCCATGTTCTATGGTCTGACCAGTTCGCTCATTGAAAGACACTGAAGTCATCCAGCTACTGTCAGTAATGAGAAAGCTTTCTGTTCCTTCTATATGATAGCACCTAGGGCACTTTGCACAGTTGATAACCCTCAACTCTTTTTTTTTTTTTAAGACAGGGTCTCTTTACATAGCCCTGGCTCTCCTGGAACTCACTATGTAAAACAGGCTGGCCTCAAACTCACAGAAATCTTCTAGCCCCTGCCTCCCTATTGCTAAGATTAAAGGTGTGCATCTTTTTTCTTCCTTCCTTCCTTCCTTCCTTCCTTCCTTCCTTCCTTCCTTCCTTCCTTCCTTCCTTCATTTTTTCCTTTCCCATCACATATCACAGCAGCAGAACTCTGACAATCTAAAGTATGGGCTTGTCAAGGAGACTAACCTCAGAGCTGGTTTTCTTCTTCCAAGTTCCACATTTTTATCTACTAGTATGATTATTTTCAAACTCTTAGTAATAAGAAGAAACCCATAGCTCTATCCATGAGAAGTTGGTTCATTAGAACTGAACATAGAGTAAGTTTTCATGGAAACAGTGAGCTACATTAAAAGTAAATATGATCATAGTATCCAGATATATTTGGTGTGTTTTAATAACCTAGGTATCCTTCATGCTAGAACTCTCAAGGCAGATTTTTAAGTTGGAAGTCTCTCTCTTCGGTGAAGTGTTTCAATAATGGCTGTATTCTAATAGTAATGTCTGTCTTGTAACTGTACTTAAAACTTCATGGGTCTTAGTTATCACATGTGTGTAATATGGGATCTCTAGGGCTAATGGGAGACAGTTTTTTGTAACACAATGACATGTACTTGGTGAATGTTTTCTGAGCATTAGGGGTGAGTTTAGCCAGCAATCACTGATAGCCCCACTCCTTCCTTTCTGTGAAATGTGCCACCAGGGTGATGGACCATACTTACATCATGAGTTTGAGGCCACAGCATGACTTAGGACAGGTCAACAGTTAATGGCTTCAAATGTGGAACACACAGGAAATAACCTTGGCAACATTTGGTAAGTTCATCTTTGTAGTAACCATTTCTGTCTTTCACAAACCAGCACCAAGAAAGCAAAAGGGAACCAGGACACACTTCCTGCTCTGGTAATATGCCAAATGGCCATAGGTGTTGGCCCTTAGCAGCAGCTGGGAACAGTTTTGTAAGAAAATGCAGCAGAGTACTGCTTTTTTTTTTTTTTAACCTCAGGAGAAGCACACTTTAAATCTTTTCTATTTTCTTCCCAGCTGTTAGGGATCAGTTCGTGCCCACTTACACCTTCACGACACTGACCACACTTGGTGGTGGTCGTGCAGCTGAACCGTGCTGCCTCCTCAGCAGCTTCCACTTGCACTGCTCTCCGATCTCTGGCTGAGCTTGGAGTCCTCTCCATCTCCCCCCTGCCCAGCCTCCCTTTTGAGCCTCTACTCAAGACCACTTGTAATTACTGCCTCCTTCCCCTGAGGGTTGAACGGGGAGTCTGCCAAGCAGCTTTGAGAAGTTCATGGCCAGTGTGTATCAATGACATACCACATAGGGTGTGGGGACAGGGCTTACTGATACCAAGGGCCAGTGGGGAAGGGGCAGAGGTGGAATTAAAAAGAGCAGCTGGCTTTAACCCAGGGATTTCGGTGTAAATATCCCTTTGTAGGGGAAACCAAGGCCTATCTAGACAGAGGCTTTGGAATCCAGAAAATGGCTGTAGGTGTCAGCAATGAAGGTGAACACACCTGTCCTTTGTGGACTAGCTGCCCCACCAAGGCTTTGACTGTCTACACCACAGCATGGGGAAAGAAGAGGGCAACATGGGCAATTGCTGATTGTACTTCATGAACTAGGTGGGATATACTTCAAGCAGGTGGACTGCCTCTAATGATGATGAAAATACTCCCATGGCCTTGTATTGCCAGTCCACATCTGTTCATTCAAAGCTCCTGAAGCAGCTGTCCCCTAGCTTATAGAGGAAGACTTCTAAGGACTATACTATACAAACTTTCACAGATGCCCATATAGGAAAGGATGTTTAAGGCAGAAGATTTGTTTTTGTTTAGTCTCCAGAAGTCTAGAGGGCTGACTTCAGGTAATAGAGTTCCCTTTGTCCACTCACTGGGCAGCTTCTGCCAATGTGCAAAGGCACCATTCCAGAAGCTTTGTGACTTCCCCACAGGCATTAATTTTGTCCTTCCTCTCTCACTTTTCCCATCACTATTAGCAGAAAATTACTTATAGACACAGAGGGTTTCTGTGCTTATCTTTAAAGACAGACATGAAGGGGGAAGTTGGAGAATACAAGGTATTAGTCAGTCAGATTTGGAGAAAAAGGAGACTGGGGAAGGGTAGATAAGAGGACAGGAACCCAGGCAAATTAACCACCAGAATCTGTTCTGGTTAAAGGAGAATTCTTCCCAGTGGAATTTCTCATATTGTATTTTAGTTTACCTTCCATCATGTCCTTTCACTGATTTGTAAACAGAGTCTCACGTAGCCTAGGCGGGGCTCCAACTATGCATGTGGCCAGTGATGACCCTGAACTCCTGATATACTGCCTCCATCTCTGCCACTACACTTTGTGCAGCACTAGGGGTCAAAGCCAGCATGTCATGCATGCTAGGCAGGAGAATGAAGAAGAGTAGGTAAGGTTCTACCAGCGTTCTGTGTTTTTATACTGGTGACTAGCATGGCTCAAAACTAGAGGGCACTAACACTTGAGAGCAGGTACTACAACTAGTTCGCCATGAACGCAGAGCTAAGGAACTTGTCTGACTCACAGGAAATATTTAATAAATATTACCAAAGAATAAATATCTGAATAGGGTGGAGTGCTCCTGTCTTCTGTAGTCACAAAATTTCCGTTGTAGTCTACATGCACACGCATTAAATAGACAGGTTTTTCTCTTCTATAAGATAAGAGAATTGAGCCAAATATAAGATATGGTCCTCAAACAATCTACTTTTCGAGGTGTGAATATTATTAGCTAAGACAAGCTATGTGCAGTGTGTGCTATGTATTGTAGGCAAGGGGGTGTGATACAGAGTAATATTGGCTCATGGAAATTCAATTCATCCTAAGAGAAGCTGAGACCTAAATTTATCCAAAGCACAAAGATCCTGTGATCTTACAGACACCCAGTAGCACCGGCATAGCTGCTGCCTGGGCAGAACTGGACCCAAATCGCGGCAGAGGATAAAGGAAGAGGCAAAGGCATAATCCCGCCGAGGAGAGAGATTGACAAGCACCAGTTGCTGGTGAAACAGCAACAAAGGCACTCATTTTGGTTGAGGGAAACAAACACCTTCAGACTACCAGAAACTGCTGTAGGTTTTCTTGACTATGTTGTCATGAATTGCTGGCATAACTGCACAGGTAGTTTTAAGTATATTGGAGCTGGACACATAATTTAATGGTCTCCAGGAGGAGAATAAAGCTGGGAAGTGGAAGGCTGAGTCAGAGAGACACTGCCAGCCGCCACGATGACAAACAGCATGTGAAGATGCCGGTAAGCCACGAGCCACGTGGCAAGGTATAGATTAATAGAAATGGATTAATTTAAGCTGTAAGAACAGTTAGCAAGAAGCCTGCCACGGCCATACAGTTTGTAACCAATATAAGTCTCTGTGTTTACTTGGTTGGGTCTGAGCAGCTGTGGGACTGGCAGGTGAGAGAGATTTGTCCTGACTGTGGGCCAGGCAGGAAAACTCTAGCTACAGTCTCCCTAATTTCCAAGCATCCTGACCTCAATAAACCTGGGCTTGTGTTGACTTTTGTGGAATGCATCCTCTCAGTGACCTATGATGAACCATGCACCGTTAAGAAAGATGACCTAAAACACAGGGCATTTCCACAATGACTTCGTCCGGTCCCTTGGTTCTCAGAGTATTTGCTTTGCCACCTGCGGTTATCCTGTTTTTATCCAGTAAAGTTACAGGCCTAACAATGGTTGTACTGAGGATAAGTAGATATCTTTGCTTTTTCACAACAAATCCCCAGGAATTCCTTGCCTACCCTTCCCATCTTAAGGATTCTGCTGTGCTATACTAGGGGTCATCTCTGGAGAAGTCTGGGAAGTTAAAATGTCATAAAAACAAAAACAGTATTCTTGATGAGGGATGAGGACTACATTTATCTGTGAGTATAAGGACAGATATTTAGAATGTAGTTAGGGATTATGCTGGTTTAGTAAAGTAGTGCTTGTGGTTTCTCCTCCAAGATTCACGACTTCACTAGTCCTGGGTAGTTGGCTCGGTTTCCAGTACCAAGCATGATTTCCCTCTTGTTGAGCAGGTCTTATATCCAATTAGAAAGATATTGTTTCCACTAATATGTATTTGCCACTACTACACCCTTAGGGTTAGTGTGCCATACTGGTCATTGATATGGTTGATATGGTTTATGGGCATCATAGTTGAGTAAGAATGTTGGTTGCTTCCCTCCTTTGGAAGCTTGCATGGTATCTTCTGGTACCATGTTAGCTGGTCCTCAGGGAGGAGGCTTTCAGGTCAGATCCAGTTCACTGAGATTGTGTCTCCTAGGAATGTCAGAAGTTTACACCTATAAATGCTCACCAATATGACTCTACCTTCTAAACATGGGCTGAGCAATGAGGATACCCACAGATATGCTAACATAAATAGCGGGAGCTTATGAAGCCTCAGAATAACTACAGGCAACCAAGGAATGCCAAGAGTGGGAGGGATACTCTTCCCCAGGGAAGTTCACACCAAATGTTATCCAATACTGAATGGTCAGTCATGTAAACATACATTCAAGTAACATTACATAGACTGAGCAGACTGTATTTATGCATTTAGGAGTGTGTGTGTGTGTGTGTGTGTATGTGTGTGTGTGTGTATGTGTGTGTGTGTATGTGTGTGTGTGTAGTGAGTGTGTGTGCATGTATGTGCTATGTGTGTATATAACAACAATTAATGAAAAAACAGGCCATGAATTTGAATGAATGAGGAGTGGTATATGGGAGGGTTTGGAAGGAGGAAAGGGTAGGAGGAAATGATACAATCTCAAAATCATTATTGTAATGTATTTATAATATAATACAATTTATATGATACATATATAAAATATCTCAAGAAATGAAAAAAATTAAAAGAATGACATAAAACTTGTTTCTGAAACAACAACAACAAAAAAAACCCCAAACGGTATTAAGTCCTAAAGCCATAAAGGACATATTGTATCAACTGCAGCTTGAAAATGCTTTTGCTCCACTCAGAGATTAAGGGAGCAACATCCAACAAAACATTCCATAAACCACGACTGAAACTGCACCACTGTGAACCACTGTGACTCTCTGTGCCTGACAATTAAGGCAAGACTAGTGTGTGCATTATTTATTTAGTTATGTTGTTGGCTACACAAAGAAATACGTTGCACCCTTTGCTCTGGTTCTAGTGCAGAATGATAACCATCCTGGCTGGGATGCGGATGTCCTGGACAGACTCTGGTGCCCCTCCCCTTGCTATCTGACTATTGAAACAATGGTCTCCAAGAAATTGGAATTTCCCTAGGAATCCCATGCTGGGTGAAGGAAAAGGCTGAAGCCTGGTGCCAGCCAGAGGAGGAACTTGCCTCCCAAGGAAAGACTTCATACAGTTCTTACAATGTGTCAGGCTGTCACCTTACAGGAGAGACTGGGACTGGGACAATGAGGATGGACGGACCACACCTTATTGGGGCTGTCCTCTTAGCTGTACTTCCTATCTTCCCTTTTAAACCTAACCTCCGAGCCAGGGTCTTAGAGACATCCCATGACCTCTCGTGTTCCTTTTCCCAGGTCACCCACATTAACTAAATCTCTCTTCTCTGCTTTCCACTATTGTCTCTTTTTTGGGCATATTGAAGATGGTTTGCCAAGCCTTGCTTGTTAGACCCATGAGAGCCTGTGCTCTGACCCACTCCAGGGTCAACAACTCCAGGAACAGATTGAAGTGGGGACAAGCATGTGGAAAAAAGACCTCATCTAAAATCAACTCTAATTTCATGTAATTTACACATACCACAGAATAGTCGTGATTATTTTTAACTTCCAAAAAATAAAAGCACTATTTCTAGTTTGAAAGACATACAAAATCAGGAGTCAAATTTGACCCCCCCCCCAAGCTGTTGTTGGCTCAGTACTTGAGTTCTGAGCAGATGAAACTGGAGGTCCAAAGCTGCATGGACCCCTTAAGAACTGTCACCACTGCAAGATTCTGTAGTCAACAGACTGTGCTCCTGCCTGCACCCCCACCAACATATTACAGATAATAGGGAAAGGGAGGGATAAGACTTAAAAAGCCATTGCTGCTTAAATGCCCACACCACATCAACCTGGTAGATTTTAAGTCTCAGATGAGGCCCAGAAGATGAAAACATGACTGTGAGAAACCAAAGGCCCTGCCTGAGAAGTCTTCATTACTCCTGAGTCCCTCCCCTTAAATGTCAACAGACTAAATGAGACTCAGTAAGGTCCGGCAGGGCCTCATCAGGAAAGCAGATTCTGGAAACAAACGTTGGAAGAAAACAGTTTCCTTCTCATTAGACTGCAGGACCTGCTCACTCATGTGGAAGTATTTTCATACCCACTTAACAGGGAAGATTCCATGCCTTTGCTTTGCCCAAGGAAGAAGCATTAAAGAGTAGAGAGCGGCTAACAGTTAACATCCAGTGGTGGGTGTTAAAGACTAATCTGTTAATATAGGACAGTGCTTCCCACAGGATTTCCCACACTGTGATTTCTCAAAGGCTGACTCTGTTAGATGCTCCACCAGAAGCATTTGAAGGGCATAGGTTTAGGAAATACCACAGGAGACATGCTTCACCTTTGATGATTTTCAATCTTCATTAGGATATCATCGGCTCTGAGGATTCCTATAGTAAAACCTCTTAACTGGGTTAAATCAAGTATTTTTTCAGAGTTATCTGACCACCAAAGCTTTTTTCCCCTTCTCTTTTACTTAACTGCTAATATCCCAAGAAACTACTGTCCTACAAATGACAGTCTGGGGGGCACTTCTGTTGACAGAAAGGAGAGAAGGGTTTTAAGTAAGTGAACAGTGTTCTAGAACAAACCCTTTGATGAGGCTCAGTCCTTTCTTCCCTAGCTCTTGCCATTTTAGGAAATTATAACATATCCCATCTAAGCTCAAGCCAGAAGAACAGGAGCTATATCTGTTGTGGTGATAACCTTTAAAAATTATAAAATGCAAGTGTGGATTTAAAAATAATTTAAACAGCAAAAGAGCCTGAAATGCAACCTTTTTCTCCTTTCTTACACACTTATCTGTTCAGCCAGTGTCCTTTTCAGAGTTACTAACAGGGATCATCAGTTCTGTTTTGTTTTTCTGTTCTTATGGGCACTGGAAATGCAGTGGCAGCGAATCCACTGCTTTGAATTTAAGCATTTGGCGGGAGAGAAGATTCAGTGGAGGAATAGGCACTACTCTTGCAGGGTTTGGTCCTCAGGTCCTAGACAGGGCAACTCATGACCACCTGTAATTCCAGCCCTAGGGAACTGATGCTCTGGCTTCCACTGGCACTCATATGCATACCTAAACACACACACACACACACACACACACACACACAATTAAAAATAGAAATACGTAAATGAAGTCTTTAACCCTCAGCAGTAAGTATCTGCAGAAGAATTAATCTCAAGCTGCTCTTACCTCATCCCACCTCCAGTCCCTCACCCCTTAACTCACTCAGACTTGCAAATGGCACTCAAGGCTCAAGTTTCTCTACCTTTTTTGGTTTTTTTTTGAGACAGGGTTTCTCTGTGTAGCTTTGCGCCTTTTCCTGGATCTTGCTCTGTAGACCAGGCTGGCCTTGAACTCACAAAGATCCACCTGCCTCTGCCTCCCAAGTGCTGGGATTAAAGGCGTGCGCCACCACCGCCCGGCTTTCTCTACCTTTTTCACAACACTCTCCCCTTGAACACTCCCTGATTCTAATCATTCATTTTCCAGCCCCTTCTCCTTATTGATTTTTCATAGATTTACTTCCTTAAAATATAGATCAGCAGAGCCTGTGGCTGAAAAGCCTTCAATGGACCCCACCAGAACAGACTCAAAGCTCCAGGAAGCTCTGTGGAAGAAATTTTTAAAAGTCCCACATCAGAGACAAGTTGTCAAGGGAGGGTTTCCTCAGTTCCTCCTTAGCAGGCATGAGAGTTACAGAGGACAACTTGGGAAGGGAAAAGTTGCTTTGAATTGATTGACAGCTCTTAGATAATCAAATGATCCAAAGAAGACAGAAACACTACTAAAGAAAATGTTACCAGTAACTCACTGTTCAGTCTCTGCTCTGTCTGAGAATCACTCAGGCTAAGTTCATCTTAGCAAGTATCTTCCAAGAAGTTATCCTTTACCTTCAACTGGCAATTCCAGTCTTGTACACATAACATTTAGTCAATATTTAAAATATCAAACCCTACTATGTAGCTGTTCTTCATTTGATTTTCTTATTACCAAAATATAAGCGGTCTAAAGGTTGCACAATCCCTTAAAAGAGCTTGATCAATATTCCTAAAGCTACTCATAAGAAATGTAGTAAACAGGTCTCCATTCATTCCATCTCTATTAACATGAAACTATTCAAGGTCAGTAGGCCCATCTGCAGCTGTTATCTCTCTCCCTTTCAATCAAGGCAGGTTCTTAGCTAGCCAGGTTGGCCTAGATCTTTCTGTGTAGCTGAGGATAACCTTGAACTCATGGTCCTACTGACTCTACATCCTGGGTGCTGGAGTTAGTGGCACATGCAACCATGCATGGCTTAATTATCTCTTTTTTGCCCAAAGGTAATTCATGTACCTTTAAGATAAATAGTTTGTCATACTCATACCAGTAAAGAAATTGAGATAAAGAGACACTTAGTGATGTGTTCAAAGGCACCCAAGGAAGCAATTAAATTCTCAGTCTGTGGTGGGAAATGTTCAACCTGAAAATCGTGAGGAGAAAGACCAACTCCACAATTATCAAGTTGAAGTAAGCGTTATTTAGTATTGGCCAGGAAGATGGACACTGGCAAGGTCCATACCTGGAATTCCCAAAGAAAGGTCCCTGAATTTAGGTCAGTCAGGTGCTCATAAAGGCAAACCCCCACAAGGCTATGGTACTTTCTGCCCTTGTCCAATCGGGGGTAAGCATCCATCATGATGTACTTCCTGTCTTCATATTTCCTACCTAAGTATGATCAAGCACATCCTATGTAGTTAGGGCAAGCAACTTTGTTACTGAAGTGAAAATACATGACTTGTTACTTCACAAGAGCCACATCCCCCAACATTCCAGGAACTCATCTGTCCTTCAGTAAGTGGGGCCCACAGGTTAACTTTAGCCCTTATAGGGAACTCACTTGAATTAGGGTTGCTGTGAGAAAACACCATACTCATAAGCTCTAAAGCGGGGCTGTTGATCTGGGGTCAGGGTACAATGAGAACCCAGTGCAAAATGAAGATGTGATGCCTCTTCTTAAGACAGTAGTGACAGCTCCAAGGTTAAGCCAAGTAACCTTCTAGATGTGGGGCTCAGCTCAACTCTTGAGTCTGAATTCCACAAAACCGGTCCCATGAAGAGTGGTTAGACATATGGAATGTGGATGTTTGGGCATCAGGAAGCTGTGACTTTCTAAAAGTGTGTTTGGTTTTGTATTTTATAACTCTTTATTAGACACCTAGAGTGGTCTGTGAACAAAACAAAACATGAAGAGTGTGTCCTTGCCACTAGTGAATGTTCCCACAGAGCCCACAGCATCAGAACATGCTGGCAGGAGCAAGTAGGCTAGTGATCTCTGGTATGATTCTCTGAGATGGTACTTGTGAAGCCTTTAGGACCTAGAGAGTAGTTCAGTTGGAAGAGTGCTTGCCTAGCACACAGAAGTTCTGAATTCACCCTTAGCACTGCATAAACTGGGCATGTGATACATGCCTATAATTTCAACACTCCAGAAGTAGAAACGAGAAGGTTATATATTCAACGTCATTTTCAGCTATAGAGAAAGTTCAAGGCCAACCTGGGCTACATGAGACCCTGCCAAAAATGAATGGATGGATGAATGAATACATTGAGACAGTGAATTCTTATGGCTGACCAAATGTTGCCAGAAAGAAACGTAATATGGATCTTCAAGGGAAAAGAAGGAAAATGATATGATCAGGGTATCTGCATTCTTTTTTTAACATGTTAATTCTATTTATTTAAATTTATTTATATGTATAAGCATTGTGCCTGCATGCATGTATATTGTAATAACACCAGGTACCCAAGTAGGCCAGAAGAGGGCATCAGATACCCCCAGAACTGGAGTTATGGATGGTTGCAAGCTCCCATGTGATTGCTGGGAACTGAAAACTCAGGTCCTCTGCAAGAGCAGTGTGGTGGTTTGAATGAGAATGGCTCGGATAGACTCATATTTGAATGCTTAGGGAGAGAGAGGCATTAGGAAGTGTGGCCTTGATGGAGGAAATGTGTCACTGAGAGTGGGCTTTGGGGTTTCAAATGCTCAAGCCAGGCCAGTGTCCCTCTCTTTCTGCTGTCTGCTGACCCAGATATAGAACTCTCAGCTCCCTCTCCAGTACCATGTCTGCCTGCATGCTGCCATGCTTCCTGCCATGAGGATAATGGGCTTAACCTCTGAACCTGTAAGCCAGCCCCAAATAAATGTTTTCCTTTATAAGAGTTGCCATGGTCATGGTGTCTCTTCACAGCAATAGAAACCCTGACTAAGAGAGGCAGCAAGTGCTCTTAACCACGGAACCATCTCTGCAGCCCCCAAGATGTCTATATTCTTGATAAACCTTGAAGTGATACACACAGACGAGCTATTGACTTCTCAGCCCTCTGAAGCAATCTCTCTTCAGCAGCTGGGGCACATTTTGGTTCCCTGGGAGAGTTTGTCACCACTTATCCGCCCCCCCCCCCCCAGTGGTGCTGATACTGACCAGCTCACTGTGAGCTTCTTCTAGCTGACAGACAATTGCAGCCCAACACGATGGCTTGGAGTGAAGGAGGCATGTCTCAAGACAGGCATGGAAGATGCCCTTAGAAATAAAGGAAGGGTAAGGTAAAGACACAGGCCCTCAGAAATACTATGAATGAAATCACTGTCCTTGAAGTTTGGTCAGGAGAAGCCTCTTGGCACCCCTAGATGTGAAGTTTCCTGAGATTGATTGCTTGTACAGTTTGTAAGCTGCCTTAAATTTTATTTAATTTCTTTGCCCTACTTTGTGACTTAGAGCAACTATGGCCCCAAGTCAAATATCCAGCTCACATAAATGGAGATGCAGAGAGACCAGTTGTGGAACTACAGGCTGAGTATTACATTTCCATTTGCAATGTCAAACTCTGGATACAGCCTCAAACAAGCAGAAACACACAATGCTCTTGAGTTCTCTGCTCACTTGGTCCCTTGCTCACAAACAGTAGAGCCTCAACAAGGTTCAAAGGGTAGTCAGAGTCTTGCAGAGAAAGAGATAATCATGGTGGCTCAGCACTCAGTAAATAATGTAAGGAAGACAAAAAAGTTCATAATCTTATTCCAAAAGGAGACAGGAAGGAGACTGGGGTCAGGAGCCTGGCAGGTAGAAGGCATCCTAGGTTGGGCATGAATTGTTCTGACTGCAATTGCCTGAGGGTAATGTCACCCACTAGAGCCTTCCTTAAGCCACCTGTCCCCTTGTTCTCTCCATGATGCCCAAGTCACCTGGGGAAATCAGAAACTTCTGACAGGGTACAGACCCTACGTGGCCACCCAAGTCCTTTTCAACTTGGGGTACTTGACCCTGGAAAGTCTGAGTGGGAGGGTCTGGGTATTCACAGCCTGGGGTGGGGCAAGGGAGGACAAGAAAGGAGACCATAGCACATATGGCCTGGAAATGCACACTGTCTCTAGGAATAGCCCCTAGACCAGAGAGGCTTGGGTGGGACAAGTCAGATGCCTCTGCCCCTTGGAGAGGTCCCCATGTTCACCTTGATCAGCCTTTCCCAGTTATCCACTGGCTGCTCATCTCACCTAGGAGGACTCAGATGCCCCGCGCCTACAGGACCCCAGAGGATGATGAGTAGCCAGGGACTCTGCAGGGCCACCATTTCTCTGTTGGCACCCGCCTGCTGTGCAGCCACAGTCCTCAGGTTCCCCAGCCCAGCCTCCTGGCCTCCCAGCCCGCGTCTAGGTACCTGCTGCTTCAGTGCTGGTGGCTCACCGGCTGGTGGTCAGGATCCTCCCAGGGATGCTGGAGTCTCTCAAGCTGTTCTGAACCGCGCTGCTGCTCTCGGGGCTCCCAAACGTGACTCTCTATATATCCGGCTCAGAGACTGGGTGTGGGGCGGGAGGAGCGCACCCTCCCTCCGACCTTCCTGGTCGCCTCTGGGCGCCCAGCCGCGGCCTCTGCCCGGGGCGGGAGCAGTGCAGGGGCCTCGGGCGCGCAGGCCCTGAAGATGGCATCGCCTGGGCTGCGTTCGGGTGGTTCCCCCTCGGTGTGCATCGCTGGGTGAGGGGAAAGTTGACTGGGAGGGCGCCCCTGTCTGGAAAAGCCGAGGAAGGAGGGAGGGGAAGAGAGAGAAAGAGTCTGATTTGATTCATTGCAGGAAAAATCACTCCCCTTTGCACTGACAAAATACGCCCCAGATCCCATTTATCTGGCTCTTCCGCACCAGACTCCAGGTGGATGGAGGCTGTGGAGGAGCTCTGCAGGGACCCACCAGCTCAGGGGCTTTTAAACAGTCTGGGGTCCTATGGTGCGGGCACGGGCGCGGGGGGTAGGGGTAGGGGGGGTAGGGGGTGGGGGGGGTAGAGCGAGCGCAGGCGCGCGCGGGGGGGGGGGGGGGGGGGGGGGGGGGGGGAGGGGGGCGGTGAGCAGGGAGGGCTGGTGAGCAGGGAGGGCTGGGGCTTGATTTTCTCCTTCCCAGGTCGGGTTTGGATAGCAGAAACCCAGCTCTTCCTGGTAGCTATCTGGTGGGCAGGGATCAGATGCCAGACTGTGGGAGAAGCAGGCAGAGGCAATCTCTGGCACTTCCCCAGATAATGTTTTCTTTCTCCTCTTGGTAGATTTTAAATTTTTATATATTTAGTTATTGATAAATCTTAGACAGAAACCCCACAGCTGCCCAGGAAGTCGGAGAATGATGGACAGGCAGGAGAGCAGAATTCCCCCTCAACCAGGGAGAGAGCGAAAATGGCCAATGCTCACCTCAGTTCTCTGCACAATGTGGAAGATAGTCTTCCAAATTTACAGCCAGTTAAGGAAAACGGGAAAGAATACGACCCCAAAGTTGCTCTCCTCATTATGAAGGCTAGCTTGCACTTAAAGACACCAGTTTTGAATCACGAAAAGTTGAAATGAATGAAGCGAGCGACTTCATCCTTTAAAAAATTCACTCTTCTCTTGAATTCTCTGCTTCTGAACTCTGTTTAATTAAGTGTGTTAAGGGAAGTGTAACCTGGAGATAGTGGCAGTTTTTCAGAGGTGACTGTGTGAGAACAAGAGAAAGAAATAGGTAGGATCTCTCTCTCTCCTCTCTCTCTCTCTCTCTCTCTCTCTCTCTCTCTCTCTCTCTCTCTCTCTCTCTCTCTCTCTCTCACACACACACACACACACACACACACACACACACACACACACACACACACCCCACTTAAAAAAGATCTGAATGTGTTTTCAGACTCAAATCCTGTGAGTGTACTTGAAATGATCCAGGAAAGTGATGGTAACAAGGTATGTAAATATTTCACCTGCAACCCCACCTTCTCAGTATGCTGGGCCAGGAGGAGGGTGGCAAGTTCAAGGCCTGCCTGGGCTACCTGGAGAGTTCACGGACAGTCTAGCTAATAAAGTGAAGATCCTGTCACAAAAAGTAAAAAGAATGAAAGAAAGAGAGAAAGAAAAAAGGAAAGAAAGAAAGAAAAAGAAAAAATGGGCAGAGAATGTAGCTCAGGGGCATACTAGGCTCTTGCCTACCACACATGAGACCCTAGGTTCAACCTGGAGTGTTACAAAATAAATACAAAATGCAAAAATCACCAGTCAAATAGATAACAAAAGGGGAAGTTTTTTTTTTTGAAAAGCAATTTAGTAGCACATTTCCTTTTTATTTTTCTAGACCTTTTGACAAAGGATTTCTATTTATTAGGGCATATCCAAAAGAATGCACAAAATGAGAAATGTGTGGAGACTCAATTGCTCATTATAGTTACCTGTAAAGTAGGAAATAAAAAGGGCCACTTTCTGGGGAATGCTCATAAGTGAATGCAACATTACTGTAAAATAAAAATCATAATTTAAATATCATAATGTGAATGATACTCATCTATATGATGGGTTAGTCTGCAAGAAACACTATTGTAAAGTACCCTAGCTGAGTGACTTGCAACTGCAAACATCATCACCACAGCGCTGCTTTACAGGCTGTAGGGCTAAGGCATCTGCAGGGCTAATTCCTTATGAGGGCTGTGAGGGAGAGTTGATTCCATGATGCTTGCATACTTCTGGTGGTCTCCTGGCAATCTTTGGTAATACTGAGATGCAGAAATATAAAGGCATTGTGTTAGAGGTCTCTGGAACAGAGTGAAGGAGAGAGAGAAAGGGGAACAGAGAACACACACACACACACACACACACACACACACACACACACACACACAGAAGGTTTATTAGACTGGCTTACAGGCTGTGATCTGGCTAGTTCAACAATGGCTGTCTCCTGATGGAGAGGCCAAGAATCTGGCCTCTGCTGTCACAATCTGGTGCTGGAACCCCAGAAGATTCCAAGAGAGCTGCTAGTCTTCAGTCTAGGTTGTGATCCTGGAGAAGTGGTTTTTAAAACCAGTGAAGGAATGCCTCAGAAGCAAGGTAGATTGACTTGCTAGCAAGACTGAGGGCAAGCAGGGAAAAAGGCAAAAGCTTCCTTCTTCTGTGTCTTTTTATGTGAGATGATACCAGAAGGTGTGGCCTAGATTTAGGGTGAGTCTTCCCACCTCAAATGATCCAATCAAGAAAAATCCCTCACAAGTGTGCCCAGCTACTTGAATGTTAGTTTATTCCAGATGTAGTCTAGTTGACTCCAAGACAAGCCATCACAGCCAGCATCTGCCTTCATCTTCATGTGCCACTTTCTGTGTGCCCAGGTCCTCATCCAAGTTTCCCCTTGTAGGTCATAATGAGTTAGATCTCCCCCAGTGCCTTCATTTTATTTAAGTAATGACATTGCCAACAACCTTGTTGCAAAGAAGGTCATGTTTTGGATTGCTGTGGTTAAAGCTTCAACAAATACTTGAGAAGGAGGTGAACACATTTCCATGTGTGTGTGCTGAGTGGAGGCCTAGAAAAGGCATATGGTCTTGCAAATGCATGGAACTTGTGCATTTGACTTACTTGAAATGGAGGCTCTGCCCAGGTAGCCAGAGATCGTGCAGTAGGACTGTCCTGAGGCTACACAGGGAGACTCTAGGTTGAATGGCAAGTCAGCTTATGAGAGAAAGGCTAGCAGTCGTCAGACATACACTGACCCGGGAAGAAGAGTGAATACCTGACATTAACATAACATGAATCCCAAAGAGGCCAAGAAATACGAAGGACTGCTGGAAGCTGAAAGAGCCAAAGAATGCCCTCCCTACAGCTTCTGAAGGTAGTATGGCTTTTCTCTGAATCTCATACTTGTAAACTCCAGAAATGTGAGAGAATAAATTCTGTTGTTTAAGCCATTTATGTTTTGGTCAGTCCAGGAAATTAATACATGTAACTTTCGTGGGTTGAATTCTATGCATTAACTTTTTATTTTTAAAGAAAGCTGTATGGTTCACTAACTTTTACCTATTTTGGATTGACTAATACTGTTCTTTGACAGTTTCATGCATGTATATAATGTATTGGGACTACTCTCTCCCCACTTGATCTTACCTTCTTTCCATTGCTATCAACCCCTTTCCAATCCCTATCTGTCCTTTCCCCAGATTCACACTTATGAGTTTGTTTTATGACCCACCCATTTAGTTTAACCAAGGACATCTGAGTGAACAAGGACATCTGAGTGAACATTGGATTGGCAAAGTGGAGTGACAAGTAGGTTCACAACCGGAAGCAACAATTGTCCTCCCCCACCTCCTCGGCCTCTCTGTGAATCTATCATTAGCAAATAGCTCAGCAGTGAGGGGTTTCCCCCTCCCTCTGCAAACCCTCCTCTGTCCATGTCTGATTATTGACAGGCCTTGTCTTGTGAAGACTCAGTGCAAGTACTATGTGGGAATTCTTAGCTGCTGTCTTAAGATTCTTAATCTGCTTTTGAAGGACCGAGTAGAGATGTTAAAATTGTCATGTTCTTGCAAACCATCTTCTCCCAATAGCTAAGTCTGAGACAAGATGCTGGCCTGGGCAGTGGGCTCCACTGCTCTGGGTACCCACATATATGCAATTTCTCCCAACACAAATTCATCTTCACAGAAGCTTGATAAGATGACAGTGCAAGACTTGATCTCATACTCCATGCTGCTCCTGGCCAGCATTGAGAAACCGATTTCACACTGACTAATCTACACCTTCAAATCCTTCTCCATCACCATTGCTCAATGGCTTACTATTTCATTCAACCCTGTAAAACAAATACTTCTTTGTAAATCTGCCCTGGGGTTCTTATTTATGGTGCAAAATACCTACAAGATGTTCTAGACATAAAATTGTATGGTAGATCATTCTGCCAGCACCCTGAGATCTGGATGAAATCAGTGCTCCAAAGGAATCTTACTCCCCAGTGCTTTCTGCTTCAGTAATGCAGTTTCCGCTGATATTATCACAAAACAGCTTTGATTTTTATCTACACAGAACGATAAAAATGTAGTGTTTTATAACCAGAAAGCTGGTGACTTATGTCTACCATCTCATTTCACAGCAGTAAGACTAGACTTTACTTCTTGTCCAAGGTGACTGTATTAGTTCTCTGTTGCTGAATAACTACCATCACATTGCTATTTAAGGGAATGAATATTTGTTCTCTCAAAGACCTGCAGGTAATCAAGCATTCCAGGTGTAAAGTAATGTGTAACTGGAGTCCTTGCTCCTAGGTGGCCATCTCAGCTCCAGCTCATCAGTGATTTATGATTCAGAGTTCTCTTGGGAGCCTTCCCCCAATTGGTGGCGGGTAGAATTTATAGCTAGTTCCTGCTTTTCTAGGACCGAGGTCTTCATTTTCTTGCTCGCTATTGGCCAAGGGTGCTCCAAGTTGAGCCCATACTCAGGTCCCAGCTCTATGTCCTGTTCCACCATGGTTGTTTGCCTCTTTAAAGTCAGCAAAAAAAATTCATTCTTTCTCTCTTAAAATGTCACTTAAGGCTGATGCCCAGTGAGCCCTGCTTACTGAGGACAATCTCCCTTTTTGAGTAACTAATCTACTGATTTGGAAACTTGATGTTTAGTGTGTAACATACCATCGGTTGCACCCCACTCCAGGGTATGGATGATGCCGGGGTGAAACTGGTCCATGTCAGATTTCTTCCTACCATAGTCACTTGGGGTGACAGCCACTGGAGCTGGGAAACCCACTGGTCTTCTCTCTTTCATTAGTGACTTTCTTTTCTTCTGCATGAGGAAAGTTATTTTTCATACCTAACCATTTGTGAAGCAGCTACATGTGGGGAGGTTTCTTTTGTCTTTTTTTAAATGTGTATGTGTGTGAGATGTGTGTGTGTTCACACACGTGCATGCGCATGTATGCTTACCCATCCATGTGTAGGTACATATTTGTGTGTATTTGTGTGTGTGTGTGTGTGTGTGTGTGTGTGTGTGTGCACGCACACGCGTGCGCACACATGCACACACAGAGATCTGAGGCTGATATTGGGAATCTTCCTCAGTTACTCTTCTACCTTATTGATTGAGACAGGGTTCCTCAATCAAACCCAGACCCTAATCTCCCTAGCCAGTTTTCTCCAGAGATCCTCTGTCTTACCTCCCTAAAATGGTAGTACAGGTAAGCCTCCACGCCAGTGCAGCATCTACGTGGGTTCTGGGTACCCAGCCTCTGCTTACTTACGTCCACATGCTTGTGCACTAACCACCATTGAACTCTCTCCCTAGCTCTAGTTGTATGTTTTCCACGACTTTTTTTCTTGTCTTCTTTTTCTTGGGGACATGGATAACTCTCTGAAAATTTATTGATAAGTATGAACATGTAACAAACTAAGACTGTTCCTGAGTTTTCTGACTGTGTGACCTCTGAGCTGATAGTTATATGGACTGCAGTGATTTTAGAGCCCCCATAGGCTCAGTCATTGGCTGTCCAGTACTTGGTCCCCAGTTGGTAGAACTGTGTGGGAAGGATTAGGAGGCAAGGCCTTGTTGGAGGAGGTGTGTCACTGGGGGAGAGCTTTAAAGTTTCAAAAGCTCACAATTACCACCACATTGCCAAAGCAGATGCATTTAAAAGGCATTTTGTGACCGTGTTACAACCCAAGACTGTACAGCCTACTAAAACACAAACCAAACCAAAAATAGGACAGGGCAACTGTTTAAGATGAGGATGAGCATTCCAACCAGGGCCAGACATAGCAACAGTACTGAGACTGTCATACTGAAAGGGACTTTAAAGTATGAGTAAAATGCTAAGGGCTTCAGTAGAAAAAGCAGAAGACAGCAAATACAGATGCTGTGGGCCAGAGGTGGAATGACCAGGGAAGAATCTCCGAAGTGTTAGAGATTTCAGATGCATTAGCAGATAGGCTGTATCAGGATGCAGAGCACAGCCGAGGAAAGGGTCTCTGAGCCAGAGAACACAGCTCTGGAAGCTATCAAAACTGAAAAGCAGAGAAAAGGAAACACGGGAACATCGCGAAGGACTGCAGGACTATGGAACACATGAAACCTGCACAATGGGAATCACAGGAAAAGAACAAAGAAGCAGAAGTGACGAAATCTACCTTCCTGTTATTGTCAGATATCAAATTACAGAATCATGAAGCACAGAAAACTTTAAGCAAGATAAATGAAAAAAAAAAAAAAACTGAAAGCAGGGAGGACCCATCGCTATGCACATTACATCTAAGCTTTAGGACACTGAAGATAAAAATCTCAGACAAAGCCAAAGGGGTGAAAAACTCCGTATGATGAAGGGACCAAAGATAAGAGTTCCATCTGACATCTTCAAAGAAATGCTATAAGAAAAAGTAGAGAAAAATACTTACATTGTTGGCGAAAATAATCTCTCCAACTTTAAAAAGGGGGAAAACCTTTCTCACACAAACATAAATGAGTTTTGTTGTGATTATTGACAGTAGCTCTGCTTTGGAAACAATATTAAAATAAATTTTTAGAGAGAAATGTACATCTATATAAAGAATAGAAGACCACTGGTGAATTAAAGTTAAAACATTTTCTCTTATTAATTGGTCTAACAAATTTTCGTGTACAATAATGCTAGCAGTAAGGTTTTCAACAGCCATATATATATGTAGCTAGAGTTTTCCTGCCTGGCCCACAGTCAGGACAAATCTCTCTCACCTGCCAGTCCCACAGCCACTTAGACCCGACCCAGTAAACACAGACTTATATTGGTTACAAACTGTATGGCCGTGGCAGGCTTCTTGCTAACTGTTCTTACAGCTTAAATTAATCCATTTCCATTAATCTATACCTTGCCACATGGCTCATGGCTTACCGGCATCTTTACATGCTGTTTCTCATCATGGCGGCTGGCAGTGTCTCCCCCACTCAGCCTTCCACTTCCCAGCTCTATTCTCATCCTTGTCCTGCCTATACTTCCTGCCTGGCCACTGGCCAATCAGTGTTTTATTTATTGACCAATCAGCAACACATTTGACATACAGACCATCCCACAGCACTTCCCCTTTTCTTTTCTTAAAAAGGAAGGTTTTAACCTTTACACATCTCCAAAGTCAGCTTGGTATGTTTGGGAATTTGGGCGTAGCTTCTCTTACTACTTCCTGCTGGAGGGGGGCGCTGTATCTTATGGGGACACAAGAATACTTTATGATTATGGAGTAGTCCATGAGGGTGTATCGTCTGAGCCAGTTGCCTTGAAACGGTTCTGGATGTTGGATCATCTGGGCCATGGTGTCATCGGAGACCTTTCAGGGGGTCTTGGCTGGTCAAACCTGATGTATCTTAATCTGGAACAAATCCATAGCCTCTGGCTTTCTGTGGAAACAAAAGCAGAGCCTCCTTTCCAAAGCAACATATCCTTACATCCAAATTTTGAAGTCAAGGTACCTTTAAAATATACATTTTGGTATAACTCAACAGCTTTTGTAATCAAATGTTTTTCTTCAGTTATGAATATCAAAGAGAACATAATCCAGATTCTCTGTGTGGTAGCCATCTTTACGTGGCTTATTTTTTATATTACCTTGAGCCTATTGCTTTAAACTGCAGCCTTCTAAGCCTGAAACGGCACTGGCACTGTGGCTGCTGGCTCCGCCCACTTCAGCTTCCCAACATGGCGGTGGTACATTTTTCGCCAGCTCTGGGAGCCATCAACTCTCAGAAATAGTGGGTCTGTGCTTCTATCAAAGCAGTGTGTAGCCCAGAAACCTCTTTATTTTTTTTTTGTACTAGCAAAGGCTAAATCCACCACACAGCTTAATATGCCACTTGCAGAGGCCTCATTCCCGCCATACTGCAAGTCGAGTGCACATGCCAGGAACCCGCCATAGTAGCTCAAACATGCAGGCTGCCACTAACTTGAGAGAAACAACTAGGAACTGTTTTTAGCTCCATTTTAGAATCTTTTTTCTCAGGTTTTAGGTGGAAACTCTTGCCAACACGTTGGGCGCCATTTGTAGCTAGAGTTTTCCTGCCTGGCCCACAGTCAGGACAAATCTCTCTCACCTGCCAGTCCCACAGCCACTCAGACCTGACCCAGTAAACACAGACTTATATTGGTTACAAACTGTATGGCCGTGGCAGGCTTCTTGCTAACTGTTCTTACAGCTTAAATTAATCCATTTCCATTAATCTATACCTTGCCACATGGCTCATGGCTTACCGGCATCTTTACATGCTGTTTCTCATCATGGCGGCTGGCAGTGTCTCCCCCACTCAGCCTTCCACTTCCCAGCTCTATTCTCCTCCTTGTCCCGCCTATACTTCCTGCCTGGCCACGGGCCAATCAGTGATTTATTTATTGACCAATCAGCAACACATTTGACATACAGACCATCCCACAGCATATATATATATATATATATATATATATATATATATATATATATATATATATATATACTTACATACTTGTGTGTACATGAAATGAACTGCAACAATAAAATGATGGACAGGAGGGAGAAATTAAGAACATTTTGTCAGTATAAATTTCACACCATCTGTGCACTGGTGTTGTGTTGTGTTGTTGTACATGGATGTCAATGTTCTATGTTTGAACATGGATGTGAAGTTTGTAAAATTTGTTCCATATTTCAGGAAAATCACTTGCAAAATATAGAAGGCAGTATAGCAACAGAAAAGAAACTTTTTCATGTTTTCACACACTAACACAACATTTCTGATGTGGGACATGCATGTCCCTCCCCACACATCAGACAGTTCTCCAGCAGACACCAACAGAATGCTCTCAAATTCAGTGCTGACACTGTCTGCCTGGAGCTGAAGTCAGGGCGTTTGTGCTAATGGCTTAGTCCACAAGAGTGCTCTCTGTATGATAGGACAAAAGCTCCAAGTAAGTTGTCCCTTACAGTCTAGTGGGAGAGCACTCATTATGCCCTCCTAGAGTTTAATTAGTATATTAATGACCTCACAGAATGCAGGAAGCACTTCATTGACTGGTTTACTAATAAAATGTAGACTCAAAGACACGACTACTTCATGCTCCTGTAGCCATGAGTTCCCCAACGTGGTGGACTGACTCCCTTAATCTAGGAGCCAAAATAAGGTCTGTGCCCTTGTGCTGCTCCTGTCACACTGCAGACCTCAGACTGAGTAAAGTTCTCGGGAACAGAGGGGGCAACAGGTAACGATAATATGCCAGTGCGTAAAGAAGACCTAACCATGTGAAGATTGGGGAAAATTATAGAATATTCAGACACTTGAGACAAAAACTGATAGACCCAAAGAAGAATACCAAAAATCACCCTGAGCTGGAGATCTCAGCACTGATTTTTCAGAAATGGGCAGATTTAGCAAGAAGAAGAGAAGCAGAAGTTGGTTGAACTCAGATTGGAACTCCATCAATAAAATGGATATAAATGGGATCTTCAGTATGCTCTGTCCAATGAAAGACCACCATCCACATTCTCAAACTCACATGGAATGTTTACTGTGATAGACCACATCTAGGTCACACAAGATAGCCATCTAACTAAAGAGCATAGACATCACACTTGGCTCTCAGAGCACAAGAGAATTAAACTGGAAACTAATAATAGAAAGATATAGTTGGAAAACCTCCAAATCATTAACAGACTTATAACACATGGGTCAAAGAAGAAATATCAAGAGATATTAACCTATTTTGAAATGTGTGAAAATAAAAACACTACTTAATGATATGTGTGGTATGAAGCAAAGACAGTAATTATGGAGAGATTTATCACACCATCGCAGAAAACATACAAGTTTTGAAGTCCATAATCCAATCTTCCTCCTTAGGAAGGAACAGAAAAGCAAGCCAGGTCCAAAATAAGGGGAGGAAAGACAATAATAGAAATTAAAGTCAGTGAGTTAAAATGGAGAAACAGAAAAGGCCGACAAAATGAAGAAATGGTTCTGTAAATAGATAAAGTGAAGACCCTCCAGTTGGAAGAGAAGGGAGGGAAGGAGAAAGGGAGAGAGGAGGGAAATAGAGAGAATATTAAATATAAAACAATGCATAATTACATATCACCCAGATAGCACCTGAGTTTTGACAGTTAATAAAGCAAGAGGATCTATTCTTTACAGCTCTGAATGCCAGAACATCCAGAAACATAGTGGTGGCATCCATGAGAGCCTTCCTTCTGCAATGGAACACTTCAAGATGGCTGCTCTCTCCAACTCAATCTATAAATTCAGTGAAATACCACTGCAAACACCAACAAATTATCTTGTGGGTACTGACAACTTGACTCTGAAGTTTACACTGGAAGGCAAAACCTGAGAACAGTCAGCTCAGTATTAAAAGGGAGCAATTGTAAGTAACTGTGTTGCAACTCTGTGGGTTTGGTCCCGGGTTTCAGCACCAAAATGTGAGTTCTGCAACTCTGGGAAAAGGTATTCTAACTACTTGGGGAGTCAGGCAACACCTTGAGCTGCTAGGACAGCTCTGATGGCTGGAGCTGCAATGGGACAGCTCAGCCCTGGAGGGTGAGGTATCCTGGATACCTCTAGTTGCTAGGACAGCTCAGCCCTGTAGGTATCCCGAATACCTCAAGCTGCTTAGGACAGCTCTGATGGCTGGAGCTGCAATGGGACAGCTCAGCCCTGGAGGGTGAGGTATCCCAGATACCCTGAGCTGCTAGGACAGCTCAGCCCTGGAGGGCGAGGTATCCCAGATACCCCGAGCTGCTAGGACAGCTCAGCCCTGGAGGGTGAGGTATCCTGGATACCTCGAGCTGCTAGAATGGCTCTAACAACTGGAGCTGCAATGGGACAGCTCAGCCCTGGAAGGGAAGGTATTCTGACTGCGTGGGAAAGTCAGGCCTGGAGCTGTTAGGACAGCTCAGCAGGGAAGGGTATCCTGACTGTTCAGGAGTCAGGCTATACCTGGTGTGGTGGGAGATGGTCTCCCCACAGGATATAACAATCCTGCTCCTCTCCTGGAGAGCCACTACAGCTGAGCTTTGCTCAGCCTCCATTTAAGGGGGCTTCCTAGCAGAGGTCTGCTTCTTCTCCAGCCTAAGATCTTCCTTTTTTTTTCTTCACTCTGCAAAAGGGAAAACCCCTGCAGAAATGTAACAATCTCCTCCAGCTCCAGAGAAAAGTGTTACTTTTTCAGCTCCCCCTTGCTCAGTCTCCTGAGGGACATCTCAGCAAGGTTTTTCTGTTCAGCTCCCCCTTGCTCAGTCCACTATGGGACGTCTCAGCAAGGTTCTTCTCTGTGTCAGTGAATGAAGATCTTCACACCCAAAACTCTTTTGAGAAAGAGATTTGAGAAGGAGGAGTCCAGGAGGGTGGCTGCCTCTATTAGGGTGGAAAGAACAGCCTACAACTGACCAGGCAGGTTGGTTTATATAGGATTTCTTGGGGGCAGAGTCAACCAGGGATTGGTTAGTTTTTTCTGCCCAGGGATTGGTCAGTTTTGTGGGCTAGGGGCAGAGATGGCCCTGATTTCAGAGGCAAACTGTGTTTCTTTCACTGGCCTTTCTTGGCTTTTTGACACTAATTCTAAGGTCAGGGCACACTTCTTTCACTGATGCTGATTCTAGGGACCAAGGATGTTACTTTGGTACTGGTTTCAGAGTCAGGGCATGTTTCCTTGTTCTGGGTTTGGGGATAAAGTGTTCCTTTCTCTGGCTCCGGTCCCAAACCCAGGCTGTGTTTCTTTCCCTGGTGCTGGTCTTCAGGGCCAGGGTGCTACTTTCCTGCTCGGTGATTGGTTGGTTTCACAGATCAGTTGGCCAGGGGCAGAGATGGCTCTGATCTGAGCCAAACTGTGTTTCTTTCACTGGCCTTACTTAGCTTTTTGACACTAATTCTAAGGCCAGGGCTTCCAAATGACTCATTAAATCCACATCACCTATATCATTAGCATGTTATCTCCATGGTACATGTGTTCATTTTCAAGACAGCACAAATATACTTTTTTTTTAACATTCATTTGTTATGTGTGCTCAGATGTCTGGGTGAGTACGTGTGGAGATCGGAGGTCAACTTGGAGTCAGTTCTCTACTTCTACCACATGGGTTCTGAGGAGGATCAAACTCATGTTGTCAGGCTTGATGGCAAGTGCCTTTACTGTTTGGGACATCTCAATCATCCTACAAATAGACTCCACTTTTAAGCCTGGATAAGACTATAGTCTACACACAAAGAGTTCCACATAGACAGCTCTACCCTCATTTTAGCATCATCTTTTCATGGAGAAGCACTTTCTTTTTATACTACCTATACTGCTATTCATTATTGATGAGATTGGTTTGGTCTCCTACAGCCCGTGTTGTCATGTCATCTGAACTGTGGGCAAAGACCAATTTCTGACTACAGCTTGCAGATGAATGAGAATAGCTACCACTTGATGACACCTGCTGTGTGCCATATTAATGAGGGTACCCAGTCCAAACTCCACCAGACCTATTGCCTGAAGGCTACAGTCTAGCCTCTATCTCAGCCCCAGCCCTTGAAAGATGCAATTCAACCTCCACCCAGCCCCAGCCCCTGAAGGTTGCAGTCTGGCCTCCACCCCAGCTCCTGTTCCTAAAAGCAAACTGTCCAACCTCCACCCAGCCCCATTCCCTGAAGGTGAACTGTCCAACCTCTATCCAGCTGCTGAAGGTATTTGGTCTAACTTCCACCCAGTTGCATACTCTGAAGATTATCTGTCCAGCCTCCACCCCAGGTCTGTCCCTGAAGGTATAGCCCAGCCTTTACCCATGCCCTTTTGCATATCTGCTCATTGATTCTAAAACAGTCTTAGGAAATAGACATTATTGGTTTTCCTAGCTGAAATAATGAAAAAGATTAATTAATAGACCATGTTTAGAAAACAGGATTCAAAATTAGTGGTGGTGGAGAATGGTTGTATTCATAACTTAAAATAAGTGTGTGTTAATGCATTTGTATGTACATGTGTGTCTATGTCTCTGAATGTATCTGTGTGTATGCACATCTGTGTGTGAATGTATCTGTGAGTGTGCACATTTATTTCTCTGTATGTATGTGTGTGATAACATATCTGTGAGTGCATGCATGTCTTTCTGTGTGTGAATGTATCTGTTAGTGTGCACATGTTTTTCTGTGTATGTATGCACATCTCTCTGTGTGTAAATGTATCTGTGAGTTTGCACATGTGTTTCTTTGTATGTATGTGATAAGAATGTAAGTGAAACTACTTTTCTCCCTTCAAGGTTTTGAAATAACTGATCAATCAGAGAATGATATAAGAACTTTTTACTCCATAAATAAGATAATAGAACAATTAATTAAGAACTCAGTTTATTTGGAAATCAGGTCTTACATTCTTTTTTTCAATACGTTTGGCTGTGATGACGTTTACCACGTGAGGTTTCGCTGTAAGGAAATGAGCGGTGACACACTTGACAGCAAGTGTGCCCCTTTCACTGTGAGGTCGCTGAGTGCTAGATATCAGACATCAGACCCAAAGAGATGTGAGGTCTTTGTGCGTGCGTGCGTGCATGCGTGTGTGTGTGTGTGTGTGTGTGTGTGTGTGTGTGTGTGTGTGTACATGAGAGAGAGTGCACATGCATACATGTGCACATGTGTACATATATACATACGCTTGTGAAGGACAGAAAAAGGTTGATACTATTTTCCTCCATCATGATCCACCTTCCACTTATTAATATTATTGAAAATTTAATTTATTCTTTGAAAATCTCATGTATTTATACACTGTATTTTGATTATATCCACCCACCACTGCCTCCTTCCAACTCTCCCTTCTGCCCCACCCAGTCATTCTCTCATCTTCACATTCTTCTTAGCTTTGGTTACTAATAATGCTGAGTACAATTTTGCTGTCCATATGTGCAGAGGTGTGGGGCCATATACTTGGGTATGAGCAACCAACCAGCAACAATGTCCCCAAAGAAGCATGGCTCTTCCTCCCTTAGGAGCCATCTACTCGCTTTGGATGCTCCTCCACCAACGGTGGGGCCTCAGGGCTCCTCTTCTATCCATATTGGGATCATACGGGCTTTATCTTGTACAGGTCGTGCTTATTCATTCAACTTCATCTTCTGTAAACAGATGTGTACAACAGCCATACCATGTCCAGTTGTCAGCATTTCCCAACTCTTCTCCTCAGTCACCAGCTCGTACATTCTTTTCTGCTCACTCTTCTGCAATGTTCCCTGAACCCTGGATGGGAAGGTTAGTACAAGTTATTCATCCACAGCTGAACATCATGGTTACATACATTTAGAACTTTCATCATATGTGAGTCTCTGTATTGACCCACATTGCAAAAAGAAGCTTCTCTGACCAAAGTTGAGAGCAACACAAATGGATAGGTATAAACATAAATATTAAAAGGTAGTTTTACAAAATAACCACTTAACAACAATAGCAGGTTCCCTGCAAGGGCCTGTGATATTCCCAGTCATGGACTTTTGAGCTGGCATGAGATCCCTTCTATGGTACAGTGTAGCTAGAGTTTTCCTGCCTGGCCCACAGTCAGGACAAATCTCTCTCACCTGCCAGTCCCACAGCCCCTCAGACCCGACCAAGTAAACACAAAGACTTATATTGGTTACAAACTGTATGGCTGTGGCAGGCTTCTTGCTAACTGTTCTTTTATCTTAAATTAATCCATTTCTATTAATCTATACCTTGCCATGTGGCTCGTGGCTTACCGGCATCTTCACATGCTATTTCTCATCGTGGCGGCTGGCAGTGTCTCTCTCTCAGCCTTCCACTTCCCAGCTTTATTCTCCTCCTTGTCCCGCCTATACTTCTTGCCTAGCCAATGGCCAATCAGTGATTTATTTATTAACCAATCAGAGTAATTTGCCATACAGACCATCCCATAGCACTTCCCCTTTTCTTTTCTTTTCTTTTTTTTTTTCAAAAAGGAAGGTTTTAACCTTAACAAACTAAAATTACATATAGTTTGGGAATTTAGGCGTAGTTTCTCTTACTACTTCCTGCTGGAGGGGGGTGCTGTATCTTATGGGGACACAAAGAAAATTTTAGAATTATGGAATAGTCCATGAGGCTGTATCGTCTGAGCCAGTTGCCTTCAAACCATTCTGGATGTTGAATTGTCTGGGCCTTGGTGTCATCAGAGACCTTTCAGGGGGTCTTGGGTGGTCAAACCTGATGTATCTTAATCTGGAACAAATCCATAGCCTTTGGCTTTCTGTGGGAACAAAAGCAGAGTTTCCTTTCCAAAGCAACATATCCTTATATCCAAATTTTGAAGTCAAGGTATCTTTAAAATATACGTTTTGGCATAACTCAACAGCTTTTATAATCAAATGTTTTTCTGCAGTTAAAATTCCCAAAGACAACACAATCCAGATTCTCTGTGTAATATTCATCTTTACATGGCTTATTTTTTATATTAATTTTACTGTCTCTTTAAAGACTTTATTTTTTAAAACTATGAATTTGTTTATATAACTGTATATATCACCTTTTTTGTCTCTTTCAAGCCTACATATATTTTACACACATTGTAAACTATTACATCTGAATCTGTCTTATTGTGAATCTATTGCTTTAAACTGCAGTAGCTGTGGCTGCTGGCTCTGCCCACCTCAGCTTCCCAACATGGTGGTGGTAATTTACCGCCAAAGTTCTCTGTAAAGTTGGGGCATCTGTCTTCAGCCCACAGGCCTAGAGTCTCTCCATCACTTTTCTCTGTGTCCTGTAGAGTGTCTGGCAGTTTCCTCTGCGAAGCAGGAACCTGAAAGACCATTTTGTCAAACAAAGTTCAGTGGTCACCTTCCTATGGGTCCTGCATGTCCAGTTGATCAAGCAGTCCAGGCAAGAACAGTTTCTTGCCCAAATGGCTATTTTTGCCAAGGTGAAGATGAACTCCAGGTAGAGTGTCTTCGATGCCTATCCTCCTCTCTGAAGTAAATCTGGTGCTGCCAGGAGCAGACATGTCTCACTGTCCAGAAAGTCTAAATTTTTAAAACATTTTAAATGCCATATTCTGTAGGTCTTTGAAGTGTTTGAAGATTACCTATCTATCTGATATATATCTATGTATACCTAGAAAACTTAACTAACATGCTACAAGTTTGACTATCATAGAAGACTAATTAATCTGCATTTCTTAATTATCCATTACAATCTAAATGAGTTACATAAACATAATACCTCAAATGAGAATAGAAATATATATATAGTATAACTTTTTTTTGTAGAGTTAAAAGTCCAAGAGGTCAGAGCAGTATCTGAGAGCTGAGATTTAAAAACGCCTTTCTTTTTTTTTAAATTTTAATTTATTTTACAATACAGTTCAGTTCTACATATCAGCCACAGATTCCCTTGTTCTCCCCCTTCCAGCCCCCTCCCTTTCCCCCTAGTCCACCCCCCATTCCCACCTCCTCCAGGGCAAAGCCTCCCCTGAGGACTGAGATCAACCTGGTAGACTCAGTCCAGGCAGGTCCAGTCCCCTCCTCCCAGGCCGAGCGAAGCGACCCTGCATAAGCCCCAGGTTTCAAACAGCCAACTCATGCAATGAGCACAGGACCCAGTCCCACTGCCTGGATGCCTCCCAAACAGATCAAGCCAATCAACTGTCTCACCCATTCAGAGGGCCTGATCCATAAAACCGCCTTTCTTACCTTTAGCTGCTGCTGTCATCCTTCCCTTCAGAAAGAGGTCTACTTCCTGTGTGTCTGTCCTTTTATTGACTTTCTGTTCTGCCTTCTCATTGGTTGTAAACCCAACCACATGACCTCCTCATCACTGCCTGTCTATACAGACCTCCAGGTCTTCTATGGTTGGTATTGAGATTAAAGGCATGTGTCTCCATTCTGGCTGTATCCTTGAACACACAGAGACTTATATTGCTTACAAACTGTATGGCTGTGGCAGGCTTCTTGCTAACTGTTCTTATATCTTAAATTAACCCATTTCTATTAATCTATAAGTTGCTACATGGCTTGTGGCTTACCAGTATCTTACATGTTGGTACTCATGGCGGCAGCTGGCAGCATCTCTCTGCCTCAGCCTTCCTGTTCCCAGAATTCTCTTCTCTGCTTGTCCTGCCTATACTTCCTTCCTGGCCACTGGCCAATCAGCATTTTATTTATACAGAGCCATATCCACAGCAGGTTTCCATACAGTGTTTTCATATGTTTCAGTTCCATTAATCCTTCTCCACTCCCACTTCCTCATCCCTGACCCCTTCCCTGTTGAATCTTTCTACCCCCCAGTAGTCTCCCTTTCTACTTTCATTTCACCTGTATTCTACCATCTCCCTCCCTTAATGCATCTGCTTTCAATGCCCTGTCTCTAATGACTTGAGTTCCACATGTGCTTAATGTTAAACACACACAAGATTCAAAGCAGGGTCTACTTATGAGGGAAAACATGAGGCATTTTTCTTCCTAAACCTGGGTTATTTCTCTCAGTATAATTTTTCTGGTTTCATTCATTCATACCTGTCAATACTCTGGTTTTGTTTTTCTTTACAGTTGAGCAATGCTCCATTGTATATATGTGGAACATATATACAATCCATCTGTCAGTCAATGGGTGTCTAGGTTGATTCCATTTCCTAGCTATTTTGAATAGAGCAGCAGTGAACATGAATGTGCAAGTGTCTATGCAGTAGGATATTAAGAGTTTTGTGTATGAAGTATAAGAATGGTACAGCCAGTAGTTCTATTTGAGGTTTTCGAGGACCTTCTGGACTAGTTTCCAAAATCTCTGCATTAGTATTTTGGCTTTATCTGGTTTTAGAAGCAGGGTAATACTGGTTTCATAAAAAGAATTTAAGGTCCTTCTTTCCTTTGCTATTTCATAGAATAATTTCAGTAATACGATGTTATTTCCTGTTTGAAGTTCTGATAGAATCCTGCAGTGAGTCAATATGGTCCTTGGATTTTTTTTTTAGTTTTTTTTAAATTGCTTCTTCAATCTCATTGCTAGCTATGAATCTATTGAAATCATTAATTTATTCCAAGTTTAATTTTGGTATATTGTATATATCTAGAAATTAATCAATTTCTTTAGATTTTCCAAATTGGTGAAATAAAGATTTTTAATATATCCTTATGATTTTCTGAATTTCATTGGTATCTGTTGTAATGTCTTCTTTTTCAATTCTAATTTTATTAATTTGTATCTTTTCCCTTTGTATTTTGATTAGTATAGATAGGGTTTGGCAATCTTTTTTAATCTTATAAAAATCCAACTTTTTGTTTAATTGATTCTTTGTATTGATTTTGTTTCAATCTGCCCTGATTTTGATATTTTCTCCATTTCTACTCTTTTAAGATCAAGTTTTCCCTTGATTTTCAAGGTCTTATTGTATATCAATGAGTTACTAATTTGAGATCTCTCAAAAAGTTTAATTACTTTTGAAGATTCATTTATTTTTATTTTATGTGTGTGTGTTTTTCCTGCATTTAGATGTGTATGTGCAGCACCTGTATGTCTGGTGTCCTAGAGGCCAGAAGAGGGCATTAGAAGCCACCATGTGGGTGCTAGTAACCAAACCAGGTCTTCTGCAAGAGCATCTATTGCTCTTAACAACGAAGCCATCCCTCCAGCCCACACTTATCTTTCAAATTTAATAGATAGTTTAGCTCGGTATAACTGTTTGGATAAGTAGTTGTGGTATTTTAGAACCTGGAATACATCTTTCCAGGCACTTCTGGATTTAAAAATTTCTAGAAGACAATCTACTGCTATTCTAACTGTTCTGCCTTTGTAAGTGGCTTCAGCTTGCTCTCTTACAGCTTTCAATATCCTTTCTTACTTTATGTTTTTAGTATTTGTAACTATAATATGTTGTGGGGAGTTACTTTTCTGGTACTGTCTATTTGTTCTGTATGCCTCCTGTATCTGGATGGGAATCTCTTCCTCTATGTTTGGGAAGTTTTCTTTCATTAGGTTACTGAAATATTCTCTCTGCCTTCACTATGGCATTCTCTTTTTTTCTATGCCCATAATTTGAAGGTTAGGTCTTTTCAGGGTGTCCCAAAGTTTTCCTTTGTTCTGTCATATTTCTTTAATTTACCATTAATCTTTAATGACTGATTCAATTCTACTTTATCTTCAGGTCCTGACACTGTTTCCCTTGTGATCCATTCAATTTGTGAGGCTTACACTGAGATTTTTATTTGGATTACTGAGCTTTTCATTTCCTTTATGATTTTAGGTTAAGTTTCCTTCATCAATTCTGTTTTTTTCTTAAATTAGACTCTATTTTCATATCTTGGATTGATTTCCTTATTTCATTCAGATTCTTGAGAGACATGTCCTGGTTTTTCATGTTAATTTTGTTTCTGAATTGGGACTTGAATAATTGAAGGAGTTTGTTAGCAGTCTTCCTTCTTTCTAGTGGTAAGAGGTCTGAGACAGTGTTTCCCTCTTGGGATTGGTATTGATATCTGCAAATTCTATCTCTAGTTGTCCTCTACTATTGTCTGCTCCAGAAGTCACTGTTCAAGGAGCAACACACCCCTGGATGGTTCTCTCCTTTGTCATTTTCTAGTAGTATTTCTCCATGCCTGAATGCCCTACTTTGAGTCAGCTTTGGTCAACCAGAGGTTGAGGTAGCCAGGCGTGGAGTCAGGGTGCTTACGGGGTAGGTAGGAGTGGTGCTTACCAGGCAGCATAGGCAAGTGAGATCCCAGAGAAGCTAGGGGGTCTGTAGGATGGGGCAGAGAGGGATCAATCTTAGTTTTTGAGACAGAGCCTCTCATTGCCCCTGGATCTCACCAATTCACCTGGACTCTCTGGACCAAGAACCCCAGGGGTCTTCCTTTCTACTCACCTATGGCACCAGGGTTATGGGCATGTACAGCACCCCTGAATTTTTATGTGGGTGCTAGGAATCTGCACTCAAGTCCTTATGTTTGACAAGAACTTTACTAACTGAGACATCTATCCATATCTTTGTTCTGTTATTTTTATTTGAAGACATTAACACTCCAGAGTAACTGGCTTCATTGTGACATCATACACACATACACTTGATCACATCCATTCTCCCATTACCCTCTCTCATCCTCATCCTCTTCCTTCCTCTTCTCACACCCTTGGCAATCTTATTGTTAAGTTTTGTGTCTTTTTTTTCTCTAAATTTTACATATGAGAGAAAACACACAGTGCTTGCCTGTATGAGTGTACTTCGTTTTGCTTAGCATAATAATCTTGAGTCCCATCTACTTCCCCATCAACAGCAATTTTGTTCTTCCTCATGGCTGAATAGGACTCCACTGTGTACCTATAGCTGGTTTTCTTTATCTACTCATCAGTTGATGGGTGCCGAGGCTGAGTCCATAACTTTGCCGTCTTACAGGTCTATTACTTCTTGCTGGAAGGTCAACTTCCTCCTCAAAAGAGTAGAAAGGAAAATGAGTAAACACTCAAACTCCAAATAGTCACTTCACTCACCAGGCTTGAGTTGCCAACCAAATCGATGATCTCAGGAGATTATTTATCAAGGTCTTTGTAAACAAGCCTTCCAGTCTATCTTATAGTAATAGATATGTGAGGACTCAAAGCTCACTTGTGGGATGGATAAATTGATATTCAAATCAGCTGAGTGCATGCCAGTAGCAGGGTTTGTCTCCACATCTACAAGGAAACTAAAATAGCAAGGCTTTTCCTCCACAAGATGACTTTCTTTTTTAGTCATCAAAGCGGTTCTATGACAGGCAGTCTTCCACCTAAGAAAGCTTACAAATGGAAACAAGCCACTTGTTAAGGCCAGTGGATAAATGAAAGGGATTGGGTTCATTTTACAAAAGGGAGTAGGTGACATTGTCATACTTTTTTCCTGAGGAGAAATGGAGGGGGACAGGACCCTGCATATTACAAAACATGGTTGCTTTGTCTTTAGCACTCTGCTTTGCTGGGGGAACAGGAAGCCTGCTGTGTGGGGATTTATCTCTAGGTATTTCACAAAGTGAAATAGCACAGCATTTTTAGTTCACAGTTCTCTAACAGTCATAGACAAAGATTCCACGTGAGATCAGTGCCCTGTCTCTGGTTCTGTTCAGAGATCACAAACTCAGATTGATAAACTTCATGCCCCACTTTTCAGGGTCTGTCCTATCTACAGCAAAACCACACAGGGACCTTGGTGACACACCAGGAGCTGTTGGCCCCAGTTAGGGTCAGGACATATAAAGATACAAGGCTTTCCTTACCATACACCTGAGATTTCTTGGCATCAGTGTCTCAAAAACATTTGGACTCACAAATAGTAGCAAAGAACCACATGAGGGCAGGTTGAGAAATGGGTCTCTGTATTATCCAATGTCTGTCTAGGATGACAGGTCTATTCTGATTTCAAAGAAGCTGTGAAAGTCTTGCAGAAGAGGCAGCATTGGAACGATAATGCAATGCTGTGATCCAGCTTTCCTGGTCCAGCTAGTTGGTGCATTCAAAGCACGTCCCAGGACAAGGGCAGGATGCAAGAGTGTTTGGTGAAGGGAGCCCTATTGGTACTGAGTAGGGAGTGTGTCTCTGAAAGATCAAAGCTTTGGCAAGGTGTGAGGGAAGAACAGTTCATGAAGAAAAGAAAGCAGTGTGAGAGCTTCCAAAATGAGAGATTATGAGGGACATGTGAGGATCCACAGGCCACTCCTCTACTGCAGTGTGAAGGCACAAGGGAGAGCTGTGGGGTGACACAGACATCTGCAGGAGGGTGGGTGGCACTGAGCTAAAGGTCTGAGATCTTTTTCTACAGGCGATAGAGGAAATTTCATGGGTTGGGGCAGGAAGTGGCAAGTGGTTTCCCTTTTTGTCAGCCACAGTAGTAACTGAGCACAGGAAGTAACAGTAAACCAGCTGGCTATCTAGAACAATCTGGAGATATTGATGGCAGTCATTGAGTCTCAGTATCAGGTTGCTCCAAACACAGCACCATAGGGAGACCCCATGACACTAGGCCCCAGAGCTTACTGAGGTGGGTTTGAATTCTGGCCCCACGCTGTGACCCTGGGTAAGTCACTGTCCCCCACACCCCATTTCATTTGAAACTGGGATGGAGGTAAAACTCTTCCTCTAGTTCTTGATGGAATGATAAACACAACCTGGCCGGGAGTTGTTTAGCACTTGACAGATGTGGACATTTTTATCATACAATGAAGAGAAGAATGAAAAGTAGGTGATAACATGGGGATTGATGAGCCCCATTGATAACAGCATTCCTGAGAAATTCCATGACTTCTTCCAATTTAAAACCATAATTGTCTTTATTCCAGCCAGACTTAGCAAGCAATAACTAAACAAGATGAAAACCATCAGAGTTAAAATGGTAAAATGAATTTAGTTGTTTTATGTAA
This sequence comes from Peromyscus californicus insignis, assembly GCF_007827085.1. Classification (NCBI taxonomy): domain Eukaryota; kingdom Metazoa; phylum Chordata; class Mammalia; order Rodentia; family Cricetidae; genus Peromyscus; species Peromyscus californicus. The sequence goes on along the minus strand of NW_026294584.1, from coordinate 160,463,647 downwards.
AATAAGCCCTGACTGTACTTTAACCAACTCTGATTTCAATGAGAGTCATTAAATAGCTGACATGATCTCATGTTAAACTGAAAATGGCTTCAGTATGTCTGCAGCATGTCCACTGATAACAGAAACATGTGACGCAGTTAGCAGCTACAGATCCCATCCCCACTGAAAGGCTTCCAGGATTGCTTCATAAAACCCCAGTTCCTTCTGGCTGTCTGAAGGCCACACTGTGCCTCTCCTTGTCTGGCTGATGACAACAGTGTGGAGCACAGGCATAAGCCAGCTCACTTTATGCAATCACTTACTTATGTATCTAATCTTAATTGATTTGCTATATTTAACATTTTCTGTATTTTTTTTACTAAGGCAGTATTTGCATATGTTGTGTGTATAATATTCAAGGCACCTTTGCTGCATCATGATCAAAGCTCTTTGTTTCCTTGCGTGTGTCAATCATAATGATCGGCAATTTCATCCCTGGTGCCGCACAGCAGGGAACTCATTCTTTCTATGGTTGACTAATATTCTATTTGTGTATATACCACAAATGGTTTATCTGCATATAGTCACAATTTAGAAAGTGCAGGAAATAGAGCATCACACAATGAAAAGTTTCTGGAGCGCTTGGGGTATAATACTGTTGTCCCTGCCTGTGGCAGTCTGTCACCTCCCCCTTCCGTCCTCCTGTCCCAGCCTTGACTGTCCTAACTAGAAATGAAACTCTGGGCAGTTATAATCTTCCTGGCAAAGTAATTTTTAAAAACATGTTCATTTTATTTTTATTTATGGATGAGTGTGTGTCTGTGTGTCTGTGCATGGGAGTGCCATGCCTGCAGAGGCCAGGAAGGGTGTCATATATCCCTGGAGAAGGAGTCATGGCTGTTTGTGAACTGCCTGACAAAGGTGCTGGGAACTGAACTCAGGTCCTAGGCAAGAGTGGCACTTGCTCCTAAGCCCCGAGCTGTCTCTCCAGTCCCTTGCGTGAGCCTGCCAGTCTTTCTAAGGATGACTAACATGGGTCGTTTTTACCATGATGTGTTTCTATTATAATTATGAGCTCAATAGCTCCCTCTAATTTTAGTTTCTCTGTAGTCTATTTTTAGATTGTGCAATTAAATGAAAGGAAGTAGTTTTTTCCTATCAAAAAGTACTCATTTTCATTAGATGAGTAGACTAAAATCATCTAAAGAATAAAAAAGGCAGTAAAAAGATAATTAGTAAGAATATCCCTGCCAGAACAGCTTTGGCTGGGAAGTCTTAGATGTCAGGACAAACATAACAAAAACCAAGCACTTTAAGGAATGAAGTGTTAAACACAGAACTACAAACCTCCTGGAAGGCAGCAGAAAAACATTCCACGTGGCCCTTGGTTTGTTTATAACTTCTTAGATTCCAAGAAGCATAATGGATAAAAGAAAAAATGGAAATGATAGATTGAATTAAGATTCGAAGATTAAACAAAACAACAAGCTCTGACCCCAACACCAGCATTAAGAGAATGGGGGGAAAATGCAATAACCACAGAGGCAACTTCATCAGACACAGACCAGATGCAAAATCAGCATCCAAAACAAAGAAGAACTCAAAGGTTCTGACACCAAACAAACAAAAAGCCAGGCCGGACAGTGGTGGTGCGAACCTTTAACTCCAGCCCTTGGGAGACAGAGGCAGGTGGATTTCTACAAGATGAGTTCCAGGACACCCAGGGCTGTTACACAGAGAAATCCTGTCTTGAATAAAAACAAAACAAAACAAAAGCCAGTCATCCTGTGCTCTGGTCACCACCCAGCCCATTGGTCTCATTCCAGTACACTCAATAAACAGTTGTGGAAAATACATAGTGGGCAGTGTATCTCAACAGACCCTCTTCTTTACCACCTTGCTGACTAGAGCATTCCCATCATCCCCAACAAACCTGCTGTGGTTAAGCGCTGTGCAGAAAGGTGGCCAGCAGGCTGACTTATCAGAAACCCTAATGTCTCCTGATGGTGGCCTCACCATTTTGTATTCCCACCTGCGATGGTGAGCACACCCCATCTACAGCCTTGCCAGGATTCAATCATTCTGATAGGAGCAGTGAGGGGTACCTCACTGCTGCTTTAGCATCCCAGTCCCTGCAGAGACACTAACAATCTTCTCATTGTCAGCTGTCCCTCTTTGGTGAGGTTCCTGCTCAGTTCTTTTTGTTGGGATATTTTTCATTTGAATTGTTCCACAACTGTTTGAGGTCTTGGCTATTTGGATACATGTGCTGTGTTCCCCCTGACCCCCCACCAATCTGTGGCTTGTCTTCTCATTGTCTCCATATATTAGAATTTCATTTCCTTTTTAGGCAAATAATATTCTTTCTTTCTTGTGGTGATAATGTTTGAACATAGGACACTCACACATGCAAAGCTCCTTTAAGATCCATCTCCAGTGAATATTTAGGCACATAATATCCGTGTGTGTGTGTGTGTGTGTGTGTGTGTGTGTGTGTGTGTCTGTGTGTGTGTTTTGCACACAGTGCATGTTGTTTATTGTAGTAAGCTTTCTCATCAGGACCACCAGCCCACAAATAATGACACAGAGACTTATTATTGATTATGAAAGCTTGGACTTAGCTTAGACTTTTTTCTAATTAGCTTTTATAGCTCAATAAAGCCATGTTCTATCATATTGCTCAGTTACCTTTCCTCTGCCCTGTATGTCCAACTTGTTCCCATCCTGTTGGTATCTCCAGAATGCCTAGATTCATCCCTCTAACTTCCCCTCTCTCTGCTGGAAGTCCCACCTGTCTCTCCTGCCTAGCTATTGGTCACTCAGCTCTTTATTACACCAATCCCAGCAATACATCTTCACACAGCGTACAAGTATCCCACAACACAACAGCTTATCCATTCATCTACTACTCCACCAATGGACCTTTGGGTAACTTTCACCGTTTGATAGTTGTAAATATCCCTACTATGGCTAGTGACATACAGATACCTGTTTCCTGGCTTTCAGTTCCTTTGGGTCAACACCAACATGGCTCAATAGTGCATTGAAACAGTTACTCCCAATTCTCATTTCTGTGAGTGAGTGTAACATCCATAACCAGACACAACAGTGAAATCTTTGTTCCTTGTGCAGTTTTTCATCTCCCCTGATTAAGTGGACAAAGGATTGGCAGACTACTGGCTTCAGGAAACAGCTGTCTGTGGTCTCCGCCTACCTGTGGCTTTGCCTGCAGAAAAGTGAGGTGAGTTAATGGGGGTGAGAGGCAACTTACGAAACACTTTTGAGAATGAGAGAGATGCCTTTTAGCTTCTGCAGGAGTGTATGAACCCTGGCTTCAGACAGAAGCCTGATCAAAGTAGCATAGGATAAAAAGACCTGAAAAAGACCATAGAGCATCCACTGAGACCTCCTTTCCTGACTCCTCAAACCCAGAAATGCTGGAGGCAGCCACAGCCTTGCATCAGGGTTGTTTTCTATGCAAAAGTAGTTTTCTACCTCATGCTCAAAGTGCCAAGAAACAAGCAGAGGCTTATCACATAGATTCACATCTCAACACAGGAAAGGGACCAGTGTTTAATATGTCAGTCCTGCCTAGGCCGGCCCTCATCGTGGGTGTGTGGACAGCTGGTTCAGCAAGCCTTGATCTGCATATGGAGGCTGTGTCTGGGGTTTGCTTAGTAGCTTCCACAAATGAACAAGGCAGCATAATTAACTTTATATTTAAAATGCTCTTGTCAGCTCCTTGATTGCCACCTCCACCTAACTATGGTGAAAGCTTTACATTCAATGTGTGTTTAAGGGCTTTGGGCTTTATTGCTCTGAAAGAGCATATATTTCATATACAGAGAGGTGAGAGAAAGTTAGAGAGCGAGAGAGAGAAAGATGACAGATGGATAGATAGATAGATAGATGGATGGATAGATGGATGGATGATTGATAGATAAATGTAACAAAATGAAAAAATAGACAGAAGGTCAGGGAGATGGCTCAGTCAGCAAAAGCTTGCTATACAAGCAGGAGGACCCGAGTCTGAATTCTCAGCACCTTTGTAAAAGCTGGCACTAAGACATACAGGATAGCTTCTCAGTGCTCAGTACACACCAGTCTAACTAATCAGGTGAGCCCCAGATTCACTGAAAGATCCCATCTCAAAAAATAAGGTGGAGAGTGATCCAGGAAGTCGTTCAACATTCACGTCTGGCTACCATTCACCCATACACCTTCATATATATATGTACAAACCTACAAACAAGTATACACTACACACACACACACACACACACACACACACACACACACACACACACACACTAAACTGAACATATGCCTGGGAGAAGAGTCTGACAAAGGTATTTTGCATTCTGATGCCAAGGTGGAGTGGAGCTGAATATTGAGCAAAGGGGAATAAATGAATGAATGAATGAATGAGTGGTTATCCTCTATAATCCAGTGAATTTATCCTGGGCAGAGTAAAATGAGATGGGAAATTTTAATATCATGAGGTTCTTCAGCAGATCAGCTCATTAAAAACAGCACATGATCAGTTGACACTAGAAACAACACAGGATAAAACCCAGAATTCCTCTGACTTTGTTTACAAACATTTTTATTAGTCAAATTTCTGACCATTCTCTCAGTATTTGTTTAAACAAGGAAAGGTTTGGTCACATACACAAAAACATTAAACTCAGAATCAGTGTCTCAATAGCTTTGCCCTGGCTTACCAATATATTCTTTGAAAATCTAGCCTAGGGCACGCAGGGAAAGTTCTGTTTTATTCTCTGAAAGTCTTCAGGCTATCTGAAGTCTCCTGAAGCCAGAGTGTGGTGGCGGTGGCTGTATCCCAGTGCTCTGGACACTGAGGCAGGATGGCAAGTTCCAGGCCAGGCTGGGCTATATCACAAGACTCCGTATCTAAACATAAAACAAACACTAGTAGGCTCGTGGTTCCAGGTGGCCTTGATATTTCAAACGTGTCCTTCCTCATTCTCAAGCCCAAGCAAAGGGAACAAGTAAGAGCTCAGTTTTCAACATGGTTTTCTCAGGATTGGGTTTCTTCCTCAGTCCAGGCATCAGCTCTCCAGTCAGCACTCTTTCTTCTGGGTCAGTGTCTTCCAAAACAATTTTACTGAATGACAGCCAGCATAAAATTCCCCTGTGGGTCCCGAGAAGGGAAGTGGATGACCCACAGCCGAAGCAGCAAGGACAGATGACAAGTCTCCTGCACCGTTTGATGTCCTCTCAAGAGGAGTCGTGAGGTCTCTCTCTCTCAGGCAGAGCATTCGTCACCTGTTTTCATGGGTAATTGGGCAGAGTATACTTTTAAAATTTACCTTGGCCGGGCAGTGGTGGCGCACGCCTTTAATCCTAGCACTCGGGAGGCAGAGGTAGGCGGAGCTCTGTGAGTTTGAGGCCAGCCTGGGACAGCCACAAAAACTACACAGAGAAACCCTGTCTTGAAAACCCAATAATAAAATTTACCTTGAATTATCACAGAGGCAGGTGGATCTCTGTGAGTTCGAGGCCAGCCTGGTTTACCAAGTGAGTTCCAGGAAAGGCTCCAAAGCTACACAGAGAAACCCTGTCTCGAAAAACCAAAATAAATAAATAAATAAATAAACCTACATATAATTTTGGCTGGGATGATGGCTCAGTGGTTAAGAACACTTGATGCTCTCCCAGAGGTCCCAGGTTCAATTCCCAACACCCATATGGTGGCTCACAACCCTCTGAAATGCCAGTTCCAGGGAACCCAGTGCCCTATTCACTGACCCCAGTTATGGCCCGTGGTGCACAGACAAACCTCCAATACACATTAAATAAACACACCTTTAGGGCGGTGGTGGCGCACCCTTTAATCCCAGCACTCGGGAGGCAGAGGTAGGCGGAGCTCTGTGAGTTTGAGGCCAGCCTGGGACAGCCACAAAAACTACACAGAGAAACCCTGTCTTGAAAACCCAATAATAAAATTTACCTTGAATTATTTTTTCTTTTTGGCATTCTCTCTCTTTCTTCTGTCTCTTCATCTGTCTGTCTGTCTGTCCATCTGTCTCTCTCTGTGTCTCTTTGTGTGTGTCTGTCTCTGTGTGTGTGCCTCTTTTTGTCTCTATGTGTGTGTGTCTGTCTCTCTCTCTCTGTGTCTCTGTCTCTCTCTGTGTGTGTGTGTGTGTGTTCCATGCACATGAGTATGTGGGTGCAGAGGCCAGAGGAGGAGGTCAGGGAGTCCTCTGGTGTTTTCTCCACCTTACTGCCTTGAGACAGAATCTCTCCTGTGGGAGGCATGTAGGCCCTCGTGCTCACGGATATGTTGAGGAATATTTAACTATGTAAAGTTGTGTTACATTTGTTTATGCTGCAGAATATTACTTTAACTGTGAAAGGTGTGTTACATTTGTTTTGGATGTATTTGTTTAATGATGTAAGGATGTGTTACATTTGTTTATGCTTCATTTGTTTAATTATGACAAGATGTGTTGCTGTTTCACCTTGCCTGCCTAAGGCATCTGATTGGTCTAATAAAAAGCTGAACAGCCGATAGCTAGGCAGGAGAGGGATAGGTGGGGCTGGCAGGTAGAGAGCATAAATAGGAGAAGGAGAAATCTAGGCTTAAGAAGAATGAGAAAGAAGAGAATGAGGAGAAAGAGAGGCGTATTCCTGGGGCCAGAAACCAGTCACCAGCCAGCCAGACATAGAGACAGCAACAGCAGGAAAGTAAGATATAAAGAAAGAAAGGTAAAGAGCCCCGAGGCAAAATATGATAGAGAGAAACAGATTAAAATAATAGCTAAGATAAGACTGGGCACTCATAACTAATAAGTCTCTGCGTCATGGTTTGGGAACTGGTTGGTGGCCCAAAAGAAAAAGCTTGGTGTACAGATAAGCGCTAGGGAAACAAGCAATCTTAAATACACAGGATTGTGTCTTCAAAGGGAGAGATGTATACCCTGTTTTCCACCCAGAAGGCTGGGAGTTGAAGTGGTTAATAACCTGTGACCTTTGTGCTGTCTGTGTGGTGAGTCCACACCAGATCCTCCCCCAGACCCACACCTTGAGCCCTTCTTTTTTCAGTTAACCTATAGAACCCATCTTTATGGAAGATGCCACTTGTACTTTACAAAGAGTTTAGATGTTGCCATGTCTTAAGTTTTGTCGTGCACATGGGATTGAGTTAATTATCACCAGGAAACTTTCCCCCAGATTGTGGTGTGCTTCAATATGTCTAAAACAAACTACTTGGGGTCAGACACTAGAAGTTTGAACCAATACCAGCTATTGAGTCATGTTGAACCAAACTGTCTTCTTATCTCTTGTGGATTAATACTTTGCTGCTGTGCTATTTGCAGAGACCCCTCCCCCCACTCTCTCCCTGGATCAGAATCTTACCATTGAGGGTAGACTGGCTGGCTAGTGAGCTCCCAATGCTTGGGAAATAAGCACCCCCAGCCATGTCCAGCTTTTTTCCCACATAGGTACTGGGGATTTGAACTCAGGTCCTCATGCTCTCACTCACTAAGCCATCTTTCAAGCCCCATTTGGGCAGAATTTTCTTGCATTAGCTTTTTATAGCTACTATCCATATTTAAAGAGAAGGCAGCTACTTCTTATAAACATAGACATACATGCATGAGAAGGCAGCTACTTATAAACATACATGAATGCATGAGAAGACAGCTATTTATAAACATACACATACATGCATACACAGTACAGTTAAGGGGGGCTGGTGATTACATTTGAAGCTACTACCTTTATGTTCATCCAAACTTAACTATTTCTCTTTCTCCTTCCCCACTGTACCTTCACAGGTCTCCCTAGCTAAACCACTGTGTTGTGAAACTTCCTTTCTTGTCCCCACTTCCCCCAGTCTTCCCCGCCTTGCCCCCAGTCTCTGCCCTTGCCTACCCCTGTATCTGGTCTCACACACTCCCCAACACTTACCTCCTTCTCTCTCTCAAGGTAGATATACCTATTTACTTAATGAGATTTACCCTTCCATTGTGACCCCCTGTATTCCGAGACGTCACCCTGGATCCCTGTAAAGGATGTCTGTCTGATTTCCCTGAGATGCCTCCTGAGTTCATAGTTTACTTGTTGCCCATCATTCTAATCAAGTGTTTTCAGGCTCTTGCTGGTGTAAACTTGGGAGATGCTGTGTGCTGGTCATCTCAGGAGCCTGAGCTGTCCATGCATTCCACTGTTAGCTTTGTCTCGACCTCTGCTGGCTTGTGGTCATGTCTTCTTCCCATGTGTCACTGAGGGCAGGTCATGCTTCCCCTGTAGTTTTCTGCTGTTTGCTTTTCATGGAGTTTCAGTGGAGAAGATGCACACATAAAATCCCCCACCTCAGCTTCTCTAACTGAAATTCTTCTTTAGAATGATTTTAATGTGCACAGGACCATCACAATAGATCAGCATGGTGAAAAGCATAAACATATGTCTTCTTTCCTCCGTGTCTTCAGTTTTTTTTTTTTTTTATTTTTTTTATCTCAGGAGGTATCATTGAGCCCAATGTCAGACACTAGAATTGGAGACTTCTAGGCACCTTCTCCATCCTCACAACACCATGATCTGCCTCATTCATCCTCCTTGTATCTTCCATGAGGCTCTAAAGTTGGTCTCTGTTCTCTGTGATCACTGCTGTTTCTATGACACTGCAGCTTTGTAACGATCAGTATCCCTGATGTAGTTCAAACCTTTATTTGGGGGTGGGGTTTAAAGCTGTCCATTGGAGAGGGGGACAGCAGGTCTGCACCATCCAATGTCTTCTTCTCTCTTGGGTCCATCACAATATGTTCTACAGTGGGTTATTGTGGCAACATGAGGAAAATCTACACTATTTACCCAGTGATAACACTCAGCTATGCTTATAAAAATGAGCAAGTGGTTCTTTTTCCTCTGAGGAGTTTTCCTGTGTGTTAGCAGCAATGATAGGAGGGTGCAGTGGTTATTCAGCTCTTGGCCAGTTCAGTTGGCAGGGCTGAAGAGATGAACAGCAACGAAGAGATAAAGCTAAGCTGCTGTCTGCCCTTCAGCAGCTCCTGGGGAGTTATTGCTAGAGGACACCTAGTGGTACTTCGTAGAATTTCATCTACACTAACAAGTTCTTTGGAATCTTGGATACAAACTGCCTGGTGTTGAGTCTAAGCATCAGCTAGGGAATGCTAACTGCTCTGACAACCCAACCCCCAAGTTTCAACAGCTTCATAGAAGAGTTTTTTTTGCACCTTTAAACACAGTGCAGTTGCTCAGGTTGGTGACTCTCCAATAATGACACAAGGGAGTTGTGGTCATGTAAAAGACAGAGCCATTCTTAGCCTTGGGTCGGAAAAATAAAGGGCATTATTTACTCAAAACAAAACAGGCAAACAAAATCCAACGTGTGAAATGGGTGTAAACTATACAATGAAGTAAAATTGCCAATTTAAATATGTATTCATATTAAAATATATGCTTATATTAAAATATATACATTTCAGTATATTAAAATTATGACTCAATTTTTTTAAAAAGAATGAAAAACACCTGATATAATTCTGAAAAAGAAGAGCAATAAAGATTTGGGATATAATAGGATTAATAACATCTCAATAATTGAAAGAGAATGGTACTATGACTTAAGGACTACTTATTGAAAAAAAGAGTTATTTAGGATTGTAAATAGATAGATACATGAGATAGAATATAAGCCTCCAAATTATAGAAAATTGTATATAGTGATTTGATAAAAAATAAAATAGCCCAAGAAGTTAAATCAACTCTTCAAGAGATGTTCAGGGGACAAATACAACTATCTGTATATTTTGAAGAACGGAAGGGGAAAGAAAAAATTATATTACTCCTCATGGACTTGTCTTAGGATTCTTTAGAGATTGAAGCTGACAGCTTGTGTGTATCTGGATTTGGGGGTTTGAGAATGAATGGGTTAATGCTCTGATGGAGGCAGAAGGGCTTCAGGGTCTGTAGGGGGAGGCAGGAAGCTGGAGACAGAATCAAATGGACTGAAGGGCAGTGGGCATGGAAACATGCTAGGGCTGGGGTTTCAATTCACATCTGAAGACAGAGAATCCAGGTCCAAGTTTAAAGGCAGGCAGGAGATAGGTGGTTCCCTGTTACTTGGGAAGGGTCAGCTTTTGTTTTAATTGTGTGCAATTTTAATCATGATCTCACATAAAACATTGGACCCAGGAAAATGTTTGCCCAAATATCTGGGCATCTCATGGCACATTCATGAATGTAACTCACCCCACAGGCATCACAGAAGCTTGATGGCCTCTGACTGTTTCTTAGCTGAAATCACAGTGTCACAAAGGGTCATAACACTCACTTTAAAATGAACCATAAAAGAGAGTTTTCCTGTAGAATCGGGGGGACAGAGCTACTCTATCATTGTCCTCTACTTCCCACTGAGTGTGTGACTCTCTCATGTCCACAACATCAGCACCCTATTTGTTTGATGAACACACAGGGAGGAGTATTGCTATTTTAATGGGCTAAGGAGGTGTCCACTTCTGTCCACTCTGGTGGCCACTAATTGAACATGGGGACTTTGATTGATTCTTGTGTGCTGGAATGTTCAGTGTATCTCACACCTTCTGTGCCTGCGACAAACAGGCACACGCTTTTTATCATGGATTTGAATTTCTTCTGTGCTTTGTGTCATCACTGTGATTAGTTTATTCTGATATTACTTGATAGTGATATTACTTTGATTTTGATTACTGAACTTACTCTGATATCTCAGTGAGAAACAGCAGGAATAAAAGTCCTCAGAAAGGGTGGGATAGTGAAATATGGGCTCAAATCATGATCTTCAGCTCCTAATTTAGATACTCTCAGAGAGGCAGATTTTGGAGAAATGCTTTTTGAGTGCTCCAGCCAGTGTCAGTGTGTGCACCCATACATGCTCATGTGTGTGCACATGTGTCTGTGTATATGTGAAGCCACACAATGACTTTGCTATTCCTCAAGTGCTGCCCAGATTTATATTTGATAGTGGGTCTCTCATTGGCCTGACCAAAACCAAGTAGTCTAGGCTTTCTGGCCAACGAGCTGCAGGAATCCTGTTGCCTGCATCTCCCAGCTGGGATCACAGGCATGTACTACCATACTCAGCTTCTTTTTCCTTTTTTAAATGTGGATCTTAGGAATTGAATTCAGGTTTTCATGCTTGCCTGGCAAGCACTTTACTGACTGAGCATCTCCCTAGCCTACCAATGTCACTTTAAATTGTGAAATTACATTTCTTCAGAGCATTTCAGTCCTGGAGAGGAAGAGTGGAGCTTTTAATGAGAACTGTGCTTGCCTGGGGTAGCTCATTACCTCTGATAGTTCACAAGATTTTCAGGTTTTGCATCTGTTCTTTTAAAACATAATTCAAAAATGATATTTGCTGATAACTTAAATGAATCACACTGAAGGGTTGTCTTGAGGGCTTTCAAGAGAAAGATCAATAACTAACCCTAAGTGCTGGATTCAGGTGCATTCAGTTTCTCTAGCAATGAGAATTCTTCCCCAGATGAAATGACTAAGAATGTCATTTAAAAGATGACGAAAGGCATCACAAGGAACTCTGTTGTCAGAGAAGATGTGAAGATGGCTCTGGAAGATGCAGAACGGGTGCTAGAGACAAAGTGGAAGGAAGGAAGCATGATTGCGGTGCACCATGGAGCTAGGTCTTAAAAAACCATCTACACAATCCTAAAAAAACTAAATTTTGCAAATGCACTGAAATGAATTATGTCCAAATCAGGATGCGCACCAATTGCTAATGACATGCAATCAGACACCAGGTGAGTATATAGGACCTTAGAAACTTAGTAATACCCTAGTCAATGTGCTGAGACAACAAAGCCATGTTTGACATACAGACATGACCTTGACATCTTTATTTATATAGTAAGTAGATTCAAGAAAACCAAATGCACTGCATATTATTTATATAACTTTAAATTCCAACCCTGTCTCTTCCAAGTACTTTTTTTTAACAACTGGCACAAAGCACTGGTGGAACCAGTCTGTAGTCAACATGGTTGCCCCTATTGTTCTCTGACCATGTTGTCATATTCTGAAAGAGCCACACCACACTGCAGCTGAAGACTCACTGTGAACAGTTTCCCTTCCAATTAACTAGCTTCTCTGATTTTATCAGAGATCTCCAGTGGTTCCTGACAGACAGTCACAGCCCTTCTGATAACCTTCATCTTTATCCATCCAGGTCAGCTCCTGCATCTGTCCCTTGTGTGTAGGTAGCTTAGGTCTGTGCTAGCTTTTGGTTCAAATGAAGAGATGCTGATGCATGTCCACAGAGAAATAGCTGATGCCCATGGATGCCAAAGAACATCTAGGCCCAGAACAACCATTTGCCTTGAGCTCTCCAAAGCTGTGTTCTGCTTTGCTCTTCCTCAGATCCTCTTATTTATAGCATAATACAAGTTTGTCATAATTGGAAGAATTTCTTAAAAATTAATGAATTTGTTAGCTGTCAATAGACAGAATTATTACAATTGGAATATTGACAGACTATAGCAATTCATATCAATATCTCATCAGTTCATAGTTACCATCTCAGAAACTCAGTGCCCAGAAAGAAATAGATAACATTATGATATTTAGATAGGTATATATAAAGCAAAGGCTGTCTGTTGTGATTTTCTGAGTGTTTCCAGTGGGTCTGATATTATATTGTATATTATGTATAGTAATAACAAAATCTTTTTAAAGCAATATTATACCAGGAATAAACAAGTGAAAAGGACACTGAAAGCATTATTGCTTATATTAGTACTTGACCAATGTAATACTTAGATATAAAACTAATACAACACACACACGGTCTTTCTGAGGAAAACCACAAAATTGTGATGAATGAAACTAAAGAAAAACCAAATAGACAGAGAGGTAGTTCATAGTCATGGATAGGCAGCTGCAATATTGTATTGAGTCAAGAATCGGCAATATGATTCATGGATTCAGTGCTGTGTTATCCAAGTCCGAGCTAGTTACTTGGTAGATAGTAACAGATATTTTAATGAAAAGGCAAGAAGCAGCCAAGTCAATATCAAAGAACAAAGTTGGGGGACTTCTGTTGCCCAGCAGGCTCTGTAGCTGTGTGTGGTTTTGGGCTATGTCTTCTATAACGTCTACATTAAGCATCTTTCCCAAGATGAGGGTATCTGGAGGTGGAATGTTTGAGTGGTGATGATGTCATATGTGTGAAACCCTCCTTTAAGAAAAGACACACAAGTGGAGGTCATCTCATTATACATAAAATAAGCCAAAACTAGAAAGGCAGATAGCACATGTTTTTTCTCACATGAGTGGAAGTGAGAGGAGTGGGGAGATGAGAAAGGGAGGTCAAAAGGGGTGAATTAGACAGAACTGCATCTAAAAAGTGCTACCTTCATATCACGCAACTGGTGGTCCTAAAATATTACTTGTAATTTGTAAATATACATTGTTCCTTGTGTACCTTAATCATCTGTACCATATTATGTAAATAGTAAGCTATTTGAAAGAAAAAAAGAAGCCACATGAAGAGATGACCTTTTTCTCCACTGTGTGGAATGCAGCAGAAGGGCTGGCTGTCTTCAGGCTGAAAGAAGGGCCCTCACCAGACACCAACTGGCTCTCTCTCTGACCTTGTTTTCTTGGACTTCTAGGACTTTGAAAAATTAACATGTGTGGTTGACACTCCTTTGGCTATAGTGATTTGTTCCAGAAGCCCAGATGAGACACTGTGGTAATCAAGGAAGAATGAAAGAACAGACAGAAAGTTCAACGGAACAAACTAGAAAGCTAGGAATACACTACAAGGAGTCAATGGGTCTTTGACGAGAGCAGTACAAGGAAGCAACAGTGGTCTTTTCAACAAAAGGTTCTGCAACAACTGACCACCCACACATGCAAAAATGGACTTAGGCATAGATCGTGTCCCCTTCATGAAAACCAGTTTAGCATGGAGCACAGACCAAAATGTGAAGTTCAAACCTCAAAGGGTAACATCAGAAAAGCGAGGTGACCAGACGCTGCTGCTTACCCTCCCAACAGCTGCACGTCAGCTTAGGACACCACAAGCTGGTCAAGTGTCCGCTTACGTGCTAGAGACAAAGTAACTGCTCACATAAGACATAGTTTTCTTGTGGCTCTAAGTGAGAAGTGACCAAGAGACTAGGAACTCAGTGTTTTAGTAGAAAAGAGAGGGTAGAGTTAAAGAAAGGAGGGGAAATGCATTTATATTGTAGATATCTAGCTAAAACCCTGACTTTATGCTTTCACTTCAACTGAAACTCCTTAAGAGGAAAGCCCAGATCCTCTGAATTCTATTTTCTGATATTGCTTATTTGAAGTGGCTGTCTGCTGATATTGTAAGGCACTGAGTAGAGTATAATAGTATTTAAGACAGCAGAATACTGTCAATGCTCAGCAAATTAACATTGAACAATTCAATCATATTTCAAGTTAGATAAAAAATCTTAGTGAATAATTAATTGATTGCTTTTTATCAATACAATTTTATTTTTGATGATGATAAGGCTACCTTATGACTGAGGCAGTAGGGCTAACAGGAAGTAAAAACCTACAGAGCAGACCCCAATTAGATTAGGGCTTTTTAAGCAGCTGTCTTGTCTAAAATAAATTGCTATAAAATTCCCATACAGGTTGTAAAGACTAAATGTTAGAAATACAGGCCAGTCAACACAATGACCAATAATTTCAAAGATTATATTCATTATATGACTTTTAAATATATGTATTTTCCAGTTGGGCCAAACACTACCAGGGAGTGAGAGAGCTCACAACCCCCTCTACCTTCCCTTTTAAGAGGTCACATAGGCAGCCAAGAAGCACCACCTCGATCAGGCCAGATAGCTCAAGGTCATGGGTGGAACGAATACCTACTACAGGGTTCCTTATTGACTGAATGTAGCATTATAGTACTGAGTCTTCACTTTGTAAAATCCCATTGAATACTGAAGCGCCTAAAACTACTAAAGCTTCCAAACCAAAACTAAGTATATTGAAATTATAATTGATTAGTTAACTGGTGACATAGGTGAAGTTGAATATTTTATTTTAACCTAAAACACACAAAAGGATCTTTACATGTAGTTTTTTTTCTTTTATAGAGCAAAGTGGGTCCCATTGTAGGAAGTTCCTCCATTAACCAATTCTTTGCCATGAAAAAAGAACTTAAAAATATTGTAAATGTTGTATCCTAATTTATTATTATTACTATTATTATTATTATTAATCTTAATTTGCTTACATTTATCTGTCTCCATTTAAGTAATTGTGGTATTCATTGTCATTTGTATTTATGGAGACTTCCCAAAACATGTAATTTTCACAGAAATACTAGCTTTATTTTCTCATTCATGGTTTATATATTTTTCAAATATATCATTAAGTTCTGATGCTATAATAAATATAGATTTTGAAGAAAATGACTGCATTTGGCACATGTACAACACGTCAGTCTAGGAGGGAACATTGGAGAGATGATTATTAGCTGACATTCATCAGAGTGCAAAAGGGAGACTCCAAACCAATCTGATGAATTGGTTTGGGTAAGTCTGAAGTTCTCTTTCATAAATATTTTGTTAGGAAAAAACAAAACAAAGACAAAAGTATTATGTGAGAAGATAAAAGCCAAGTCAAGTGGTGGTGGTGCACGCCTTTAATATCAGCACTCGGGAGGAGAGGGAGGTGGGTCTCTGAGTTTGGTCTACAAGTTCCAGGACAACCAGGGCTACACAGAGAAACCCAGTCTCAAAACGCAAGCAAGCAAACAAACAAGAAAGTTGTCCCAGAAGATAGAAGCATTTAGAAGCATTTTAGAAAGTTTTGAACGATTATTAATGATTTTTGAAAATCAATGAAGATAAGGGTCAGTAAACAGTAGTATTTGGTGGAACACTAATACCACCATGCAGAGGAAGCAGCACCTTTTCATGTGTGGAATTCTGGAAAGGCAAAGATGATTCCTTTCGTAAGAACCATGTTTAGTCCTTTCTATTTTTCTTCCACAAAGTGAAAAACATCTCCAAATGTGTACATAAAGTGCATCACCTGACACTGGGTGATGTGTTTGTGATTCACAGTCTAGTGACTCAACTTTGCATTCAAGAACACTGAGATTCGGAGAAATGAGGTCACTTTCCAAAGGTCAAGCATCTAGTGAGTGTCTGATGCCAACATCAATTGTTTTCCTTCTAGTCCACCTGCGCCCATCCTGGCATGCGGGGCCCACATGTGTGGGCCAGGAAGACTCACATATCCTGGGAGTGGCACTTTACACAGCAAATGAGTTCTTCCTTCATAGCGGTCTTACATATAGTGATTCATGGAAGTTTCCAGAGGTACTAGTAATACCAATAATAATGACTTTCTCAAGAGATTTCCCATATTTCTGTATCCATTTGAGGAGGGGAAACATTTCTAAATTCTTGACACACAAATAGGAAATCAACATTTAAAGAAACAGTTAATAATTTAAGGCAATCAGTGAAGTGTGGTTAGTGATACTAATTGTAAATTAATTTTCATACACCTATGTCAAGGCCAGATTATTCAAAAGTTGTTAATTCATGAGATTGTGAATGTTTACCAGTATGGTCCTCTGCCCATTCATCTGTACTTTAATTTTCCCTGGTTTTAGGTAATCATTGTCAATCATGGTCTAAAAATATTTGGAAAATTCCAGAACTAAACAATTCACAAACTGTATATGGGATGCTTTTTTGCACAGTATGATAAAATCTATCGTTGTTCTTTTCCATCTCGTCTGGTGTGCGATGCCTCCTTTGTTCAGTGTATCCATGTTGTGTGTGTTATCCCCCATTAGTTACATGGAAGCACCTTGGCTATATGACTATAGACATCACAGTGCTTGTTCAACATTAGTGCAAGGGTGGTGATGCCACACATTCAGGCACACTAAAGAGAAGGTAATGGTGCATCTTTTCCATGAAAACCTAAACATTCTTGACTTAATAAGGAAAGAAAAAAATGTATGTTGAGGCTGCTACAATTGATGAACATTATGGTTAACCTTGTTTTTTTATCTAACTTATAAATCCAACTCTACCCTAAGTATGAATTTAGAGGACAAAACTATATTATATGTAGAGTTTGGTGCCATCCACTGTTTGGGGTATTTACTGAGGACTTGAAGCGCATCCTCTACAGACACAGAGATGTTGCTGAACTACTTTATTATGAAAATAAGCTCAGAAATGCTTGGAAGCAGAAGTGTTGTGGGGATAATCCCTGGAGACTCTGTTGAGGCTGCAGTTATGGGCAGCACTTTTTACTTTATTAAAGAAATAAAGCAAAGTGCCAGATAACCCCAGTGGGAGTGGACAGAATTTAATCTTACTGCAGCAAGGAGAAAGAAAGCTGAACAAAGCTAGAGTCTCCCAGGGCCGCTGCTGCACTTAAAACATAACTCACACAGCACATAGGCATGGCTTGCTCCCAGTCTATTTTGAGCTTTATATGAAAAAACAAGAGAATGAAGAACAGAACAGGAAGACTGGGGTGTGGCTTAGTGGAAGATACCTGCCTAGTGTGTGTTAAGTCCTGGGATCAATCCACAGCACTGAAGGAAAAAAAAAAAAGAAAACCTTGTAGGAAATTGTGGCTTGTTCCAAAATTATCATTTCTGTTTGTCAGTGTTCTGCAGAAGCCCGATGTAAGTTGGCACATTCTCTGATGATGACCAATGTCAGATTGTCTTCTTTGTTCTAACTTCATGCATTGAGCCCACTAAGTCTTCTATGGACCCATGATTTGGAAGTCCGAGTTGCATTCCCTAAACATCTAGGAGAGAGTAGGAGCCTGTATATATTCCTTTGAAACAATGGATATCAGCTATTGAACAACTATTTGTGTGTATATTGTAACTGGAAGGCAAGAGTCTTGACCTAAATTTCATCACTACTTATAGAAGGAAGGATGCTCAAAGAGAGGACATTAGTAGCTACTATAAGAACAAGCTACTTTGAGCTGAATGTATCTGTCCAACCTGTCATATATGCCTGAAATTCAACCATCAGTGAGTGGTGCATGTCCCAAACTTAAGCATCATTTATCTGTATGACAAATAGTCCAACAGCCCATTATTACTGGTTACTTAGTATGGATTTATGTACATATAATAATAAACATACATTTCCTAGGGAGGTAAGAGCCAATATCTCCCCCCTGCACATAGGACACCAATGACAGACTAAAGAAATGGTCTCACCCAAGTCTATCTTGGTGAACCGATAAGCTTAATTTGTTTGCTTAAAGGACCATGCTTAAAGGGACAGTTACAAGGCATGCAGGTGAATCTCAAGTGGTTTAAAACCAAAATTCCCCTTCCTAGTGTAGTTGATAATTTCTGAAAGATGAACTCCAGAGCTTTTACACAGCTTTAGGCAGCTCCACTGAAGAATTTCCTCTTTCTTAGGATGACTTCCTGCTTACATGATACCAGGAAGAATCCCATGAACTTAGCTTTTTAACCTTTCCATGACAGCCTTGCACACTTACTGAACCCTCTGAGTTTCAGTAGCTTACTGGCTCTTAATAGTCTCCTTCATCCCTACAGGAAGTCATGTTTTAATTAGGAGGACATAGCTTTGGGGCTGTGGTTTGAAACAAGCTACCAAAAAAAGGGGAGAGGTCCAGAGAGGGAGGGCAGAAGACCTCACCAAGGCAGATCTACACTCATCCTTTCAGGTCCGCTAGGCATGGACATTACCATAAAGCAATTCTTCTAAGAAAACTTTTAAAAATATTTTTTTTTCTTCTTGAACCTGATTCCAACATGAAATTGCTCAGATTTGAGGCCGCCCTGGAATGTGGCAAGTGCAATTGCTTCAACTCTTTGCCCCTGAGAAGCAGCTGGACTCATCCTCACCACATTAAAGCATTTGTCATTCCTCCGTCAATCTGTGGCAGGACACAGTGGTTGTGGCTACCTTGACAATTAAGCCTGCTTGGAGCTTTCTAATGGAGGCTTCAGATTGTGCCATCTGTTCTTCATCACCTAAAATTGTGGTTGTTTTCCTGAAAGGCCAAAGATGGCCAATTTATCCTGAAACTGAAAATCAATATGCCTCTAACCTTATGTGGCCCAGATTTTAGGAACAACATCCAGGCTCCATTCGGAAATGTTCCACCTTGCTTTAATTCTTGGAAAATAGGAATCATTTGATATTCTCCTTTCCAGATGTCTTCAGCCAGCATCCAGCAGTGAGCCAGCAGCCTGTGTGTCAGACAGTGTTGGAGGCCACAGGACATTGGCCAATCTCATACCCTGACACTCTTGTGAGTGCCACTGCAGATGGTCCTGGGTTCACAAGGTTGAGCAATGGCGGGCATTCCCTGGGCAGTATAACTGGGGATGATTTTCACTGCAGGAGACTTCAGGGTTGAATTCAGTGAAATGTTCTGATATTTGTGTGTCTGAAAGTTGGACACAGACAGTAGCCAGCAAGCTTGTAAATTAAAGGAAATGAAATTACCCAACTTTCTTATCTCTCCACACGATGTCTGAATTGCATAATTTGCCATACTGTTTCAAGAAGACGTGCTACCTTATGACAAATAGTTACTATAGGGTGTCCTAAGTTTGCATGGATGGCCTTTCCTCTACATACAACATTTTATATTTATAATAGCCTTTACTCTTCTCAACAAATATATGAAGCCAATGTTGTAGTTCTGAGAGCAACTGAAATCAATCAAACAACAGAGAAATAAAATTCCTCATCTTATATTAACAGAAAACTTGGTGTAGGACAAATTTCAAGTTGTGTAATGCAATGGTCCTACTGTTTCAAGTCCTCCCTCCCTCCCTCCCCTCCCTTCCCTTTCTCTTCCTCCCTCCCTCCTTTCTTCTCCCCTGCCCCTATCATTCTCTCTGCCTGCCTTTGGCTTTGCAGGCATGGATCCCAGATGGCTTAAGAGTTCCAAGTAACACAAGTAATAGTCTACAAACAGTTGCTTAAAGAAACCCAACTTGTCCTGGGCATTGTTCTAAATGAACATGGCAGTAGCTGAAAGAAAAATTTCTTGTTGTCACTTAATTGCTATTTTAGCAAGGGAAAGTAAACCGTACCCAGCGGAAGAGCAAAATCCCTAACTTGGTGTCTTTTTTTTCCTAATCAATTAAAGTGAGATGGAGTATAGTTTAGATACAGTGAACTGTGAAGATCCTCATGTCCAAGCAGGGCTGATGGACACATGGCTGATGAACACAGGGTTGATGAACACAGGGTTGATGGACACAGGGCTGATGGACATAGGGCTGATGGAGAGACCATCCCCATCAGCTGCAAGTCCTCTAGTCCTTCTTGTCCTGTTGTTCTCCACTTACTCACTATGCAGGGTTTGTTTTTAATTGTAGGATAGTTTTGCACCTTCAGAAATTTTACACAAATGAACCATCTTTAGGGCCAGTTCACATGCTGCATGTGTCAGCACAAGCACAATTTCCACTGCTAAGTAGTAGCACATTGTGGGGACAAGCCAGCTTGTATCCTGTCACTGAACTCTGGACAGTTCAGCTGGAGATGCTGTGGCTGAAGCATCTAGAGACACTCTTATACAAGTCTTCAGGGGTTCAGCCCTTTTGAAATCCATTCCCTGGCTTCTGACAGTGCACAGCATTTCCCATGTGTTTATTAGCCGCTTATACATCTCTTTGAAATAAGTGTTCACATATGACACTGGCTAATTTAAAATGTGAGTTCTTTAATTATGTATATTATTTTCTGTTTATTATCCTGTTATTGAGGATATTTTTGTGTTTATGTATGTGTGGTGTATGTATATACATGTTCATGTATGTAAAGGTGTGTTTGCATGTGTGTCTGTAGGCCAGATAGATGTCAATATTAGATGCCTTCCTCAGTTTTCTGTCTCAGGGTTTCACTGCTGTGAAGAGACACCATGACTACAACTCTTGTAAAGGAAAACATTTAGTTGGGACTGGTTTACAGTTCAGAGGTTTAGTCCATATCACCTTGGGTGGGGAGTATGGTGGCATGTAGGCAGACATGGTGCTGGAGAGGAGCTGAGAGTTCGACAACCAGATCCACAGGCAGCAGGAAGAGACAGTGTGGCACTAGGCCTGGCTTGAGCTTCTGGAACCTCAAAGCCCACCCTCCTAGTGACACACTTCCTCCAGCAAGGCCACATCTTCTAATAGTACCACTCACTTTCTATGTGCCTATGGGGGCCATTTTTGTTCAAACCACTATACAACCTCATCTTTCTTTCTTCTTTTTAAAATTTTATTTATTTAGTGTTTGTACATTTATGTGTGTGTGTGTGTGTGTGTGTGTGTGTGTGTGTGTGTGTGTGTGTGTGTATGTGTGTGTACTTGCATACATACATAAGTCAGAGGACAACTTGTGGGGATTGGGTCTCTCCTTTTAACATGTGAGCCCTGGGGATTGAACTTGGGTTGTCAGGCTTGGTGTCAAGCACCTTACCCCTTGAGCTATCTCCCTGTAGTCAGAAGGTTTCCTGTGTCCCGCCCAGCCAGTGGTCAGGACAAATCTCTCCCACTTGTATCCTCCAAGTAAACACACAGAGGCTTATATTAATTATAAACTATATGGCCATTAGCTCAAGCTTATTACTGACTAGCTCTTACACTTATCCTATATTTGTGAGTCTAAGGTTTCATATTTACTTTATCTCTTAGCATAACTGAAGAAAACCATAATTATAATTATCAGTCTTTAACTACATCAAACATTCCAGAAGGATATAATATTCCCTAAGTAAATAAGAAGTGCATTGTAAGCAACTTCCAAAAATCTAGAATGACAGAGACAGCTGGTTGCCTGGACAGTCATCCAAAGTTCCTCTGCAACATTGGGGCATCCATCTTCAGCTTCTAGGCCTAGAGTTTTTTAGTCACTTCTCCATGTGTCCTGTAGAATATCTGGCAGTCTCCTCTGTGAAGCAGAAACCTGAAGGACCATTTCATCTTGCAAAGTTCAGTGGTCACCTTCCTATGGGTCCTGCATGTTCAGTTTATATAACATATTGTCAGTCAGTCGACACAAGGGCACTTTTTTACCCAGTGGGCTAACTTTTGCCACAAAGAAAGAAAACTCCATAATGAGTTTCTTCAATGCCCATTATCTTTCTTGAAGTATTTGGTGCTGCCAAGAGCAGATGTGTCTCATTGTCCAGAAGAGTCTAAGTTTTTCAAACATTTTAAATGCCATATTCCATAGGTCTTTGAAGTGTTTGAAGATTACCTACCTATGAAATATATCTATGTATATCTAGAAAACTAAACTAACATGACTACAAGTATGATTATCATAGATGACTAATTATTAATCTGCATTTCTTAATTATTCATTATAATTTAAATGAGTTACATAACCAGAATACCTTAAACAAGAGTAGAAATATACATACAGTATAACAAAATTAACTTTAAATTTTTATCAGTAAACTAAAATCCATAGCAATATAAAACATTTAAAATAAGTTGTTGCTCTTTAAAAGTAGAATCAATAATCTACCCTTTTATCCTATCACATCTATATCCTACGTTTCTGTATTATATCCCCTTTTCTTCTTTTAGAAAGAGATTGACTATGGCCAACAATCTAAACAAAGACAAACACCCATAATCCATTTTTTGGGAATGTGGGCATAGTGTTCTAGGCTACTCCCTGCTGATAGGGGTGCTGGTAGTCCTATGGGGATCCTTAGAAAATTCAAGATAATGGTCAAGTCCTGGGAAGACTGGCTATACCCTTTGTAGATAGGTACCATCTCCTAAGGTTCAGGAGGTCTCACTTGATCAAATCTGATCCATCCTAACCTGGAACAAATCCATAGCCTCTTGGATTCCTGTGGAAACAAAAGCAGAGCCTCCTTTCCAAAGCAGCATATCCTGAGATCCAAGTTTTGAAGTCAAGATACCTTTAAAATATACATATTAGTTTAACTGAGTAGCCTTTATAATCAAATGTCTTTCTGCAGTTAAAAATCCCAAGCACAATATAATCCAGACTCTCTGTGTAATATCCATCTTTACGTGGCTTATTTTTTATATTACCTTTACTGTCTCTTTAAAGACTTTATTTTTTAAAACTTTGTATTTCTATAACTGTCTATATTCCTTTTCCTCTCTCTTCCAAGCCTATGTACATTTTTACACACACTGTAAACTGTTTGTTTTTTTCCCATCTGAATCTGTCTTATTGTAAATCTATTGCTTTAAACTGCATTACTAGGGCTGAAATGGCAACTTTGGATTTCCAACATGGCAGAACTAAGTTTACTGCCAGCTCTGGGGAACCATGCTCTCCACCGACTCTGGGAGGCAGTGGGTGTATGCTTCCATTCAGCAGTGTGTAGTCCAAAAACCTGTTTTTTTTTTTTTGTCTGTACTAGCAAAGGCTAAATTCACCATGCAGCATAATGTTTGGCATGGGAATCCACCATGCTGCAGGTCAAGCTTGCACGCCATGAACCCACCATAGAGTAGCTCAAGCCTGCAGTCTGGGGCTGGCCTGAAAGAGACAACTGGAAAGCTGTTCTTAGCTCCATTTTAGAATCTTTTTTTAAAGCTTTTCAGGTATTAGGTGGAAACTCTTGCCCCACATTTTGGTGCCATTTGTAGCTGAAGTTTTCCTGTGTCCTGCCTGGCCAGCAGTTGGGACAAATCTCTCCCACTCATGTCCCCCAAGTAAACACACAGAAGCTTAAATTATTTATGAAATGTATGGCCATTAGCTCAAGCTTATTACTGACTAGCTCTTACACTTAAATTAACCCATAATTCTTATCTATGTTTAGTCATGTGGCTTGGTACCTTTTTTCAGTTCTGCCTTCACATCTTGTTTCCTCTGTGTCTGGCTGGTGACTCTTGACTCAGCCTTTCTCTTCCCAGAATTCTCCTTGTCTCTTATCCCGCCTATACTTCCTGCCTGGCTACTGGCCAATCAGCATTTTATTTATCAACCAATCAGAGCAACACATTCACAGATACAGAGCGACATCACCCATCATCTCTCTATCTCTCTCTACCTTATTTTTTGAGCCAGGGTCTCTCATTGAACCTGGAGTTCACTGATTGGGAAAGATTACCTCACCAGCAAGCCCCAGACACTCTTCTGTCTCTACCTCTTCAGAATGGGGTTTACTGGCGCACACCACCAAGCCCAGCTTTTTACGTGGGTGCTGGGGGACTCAGGCCTTCACGCTTGTGTGCCCAGTTCACTACTAACTAAGCCAACTCTCTAGCTCCTGGGTTTCTGCTTTTATAATTACTTGATTCTAAATCCTTTATCAGGAGAATGTGATGAGTGTATTTCCTTTCATCTCTGACTTGCATAATGATTTTCCTAAAGATGTCTTTTGATGAGGACAAGTTTGTAATCTGATGAAGTCTAGTATATTGCATTTTAGGCATTACTGTGATCTAGGACTAATCATTGTTTGCCTACCTTAAACTTTCAGAGGCATTTTCCTATGTGTCTTCTAGAAATCCTATAGCTTTAGATTTATAGGGAGTAATTTATCAATAGTTAAATGCACACTGTTTATCCCGTGGCTCTGTCAGGTTGCCACAGCACCACTGTATGTAGCATTTGGCTTATGTCATGAAGCACAATGAGTGTGGACATCACCCATATTGGAGGGGATCAATAATCTCTTGTCTTCTGTTCCTGAGGAATATTCTGTTGTTTAAGAACTCCTGGCTGTAATAACATTTGAAAGACATTTGAATCTTTTCCCATCTCTTCAGGATTATGAATGAAATTTCTGTGAATATTTGTGTCCATTTCACATGCTGGGTGACATGTAGAAAGTGAAATGCTGCCCGTGTAATGAGCCAAGAAGCTGGGGAGTGTTAACTGCTGGCAGAGGACCCTGCCTTCCTACTCTGGCAGGTGCACTGAATGCTCATGCATCAGTCAGTTCTCTTTAAGAAAGTGAACAAGTCAAGAGACACTGCCACACGGGGCAGCTGAGAGAGTACCCAGCTTACCCAGGTAGAAAGAGCTAAGGCACTCAACAAATCACTTTCTTCAGCTAAGCAAGATCTTCCAGGACTCTCTTACGTTGGGGCCAGGGAAGAGTGAGCTAGTTTTCAAGTCTCCAGGTTCTGCATGGCAGGCGTTTTCCCCACTGGGCTGCTGACCACTGAGCTTGGATTCAGCCTTCACCAGGGACTTGATGCTCAGAGAACTATAGACTTCTTTATCCTGAAAGTGAGTTTTTCATTTCCTGAGATTTCTCCCCTGTATCACTCCTGTAAATCTAGTCCCTTCTGGAAGGAGTTTTACTTCACTTTATTTGGAACAGAAACAACTAGGCACATGTTATCTTCTGAGGGTTGATTTTCAACAGGTGCACAGGGTCTTCGTTAGACCTCACACCCTTAGGATGCAGAGAAAGAGTTTAAAAGCACAGCCTCCATTTTCTCTTAGCAACTTTCCTGTACACCTTTCCACAGTGCTGATGGACAGTAGGGCCTCTAACCAAACTGTACCTGGAATTAATAGCACAAATATTAGATTTCCTGGAGCCTGGACACCTGAATGGGAACCAAACCCTTCCAGACCTCCTTCCTCAGCACCTCCCAGGAACAAATACAGGACTGGTGATTTTTTTTTCTTGAAGGAAATAGGACTAGACATCATGGATCTCCTGAGACCATAGTACAAAGGGTCGTTGGTGTGCTGGGACACACCTAGCACTACAGAGGCTGAGATAGGAGTATTAGCAGTTCACAGCCAGCTTCAGCCACACAGTGAGTTTGAGGATAGCCTGAGATAAGGGAGACATTGTCTCCAAAGTAGTAATAGTAATAGTAGTAGTAGTAATATATAATAATAACAATAATAATATCATTAATTTAGAATGCCTCCTGGGGTTACATACCCAGGTATAGTGCATAGTGGGCATTAAAAAGCACAGTTCCATGTATCTCACCAGAGGGGCTTACATGTATATGCACTTGCTGCTGAGAATTAAACTTCTACTTAGTATAAATGAAGGAATTATCAAAACCCAAAATCTCTAGGGATCTTCAATCCTGAATAAAAACTCAGCACTTCCTGTGAATTCTTCCCTACACATCCCAGAGATAAATCTAGGTCTACAAATTCTTTTTTTACTTTTTGTTTTAAAAATAACATTTATTTATCATTTTCTATACATTAAATTCTGGTCCATCTACAATCCTTCATTAACTATCCCAAGTAAGACTGTAAGGTGGAAAGTATTATCACATTTTTTCTTTTTTTCATTTTTTTATTAAGAAATTTTCTATTTACTTTATATACTAACCACAGATCCCCCCTTGTCCTTCTTCCCACCCCCAGCCTTCTCCTCCAACCCACCCCCCCATCCCCACATTTTTCAAATCAAGGTCTCCTATGGGGAGTCAGCGGAGCCTGGCACACTCAGCTGAGGTAGGTCCAGGCCCCTCCCCACTGCACCAAGGTTGTGCAAGGTGTCACACCCTAGGCACTGGGCTCCAAAAAGCCCACCCATGCACCAGAATGGATCCTGATCCCCTTGCCTGGGGGCCCCCGAAACAGTTCGAGCTAAACAACTGTCTCCTGTATCCAGAGGGTTTAGTCTAGTCCTATGGGGGCTCCATAGCTATTGGTCCACAGTTCATGGGTTTCCACTAGTGTGGCTGGTCATCTCTGCATGTTTTCCTACCATGATCTTGACATCCCCTGCCCACAGAATCCCTCCTCTCTCTCATTGATTGAATTCCCGGAGCTCAGCTTGGCACCCGGCTGTGGATCTCTGCATCTGCTTCCATCAGTCACTGGACAAAGGCTCTATGATGGCAGTTAGGGTATTCACTAGACTGGTCACCTGAGTAGACCAGTCCAGACACCCTCTCAACCATTGCCAAGGTGGGGGTCATCTGATCTCCAAAATATATAAAGAACTCAAAAAGCTAGACATCAAAATATTGAACAAGCCAATTAAAAAATGGGTTACAGAGCTTAACAGAGAATTCTCAGCAGAAGAATCTCACATGGCTACAAATTCTTCTTAGAAAAAGTATTTTCACATACTGGTATTGGGTTCTCTAATTTTCATAGTGCCCACTAGAGGCACTGTATCTTAAAATTCCTAGCTCTGGAAGTAAAGGAGAGCAGACACAGATCTCCGTAGAACTAGCACTAAGAGACGGTTTTAAATGAAGTCCTAAAAACTTCCCTAGGCTAGACCACAAGGAAGCACTGTGAACAGGGACTGAATAGCCAGGATCCCAGTTTCCCCTCAGAGGTAAAACTCTAGGGTCTTCTTGATTGCCCAGCTTGTAACTGACTCCTTTCGGGAGTCAAGAAAATAGGCCTCTGTCACCTGAGAAGGGGCTCCAGAGCTCAGGGTTTCCTAAGCTTCGTCTCAGCTTGTTGCAACAGTAAAGTCAGACTTGCTGATTTTTGTCAGGCACCACAATTTGTACAGCTGCCACCCAAGAGGTGAGCTCCTTAACCTCCTAGCTCAGAGAATTAGGTTCTACATGCCTGAGACACCCTAGATCTCTAAAACACAGAGGTGACATTCACTGTGTTTTTTTTTTTTTTTTTTTTTTTTTTTGGTTTTTCGAGACAGGGTTTCTCTGTGTAGCTTTGCGCCTTTCCTGGAACTCACTTGGTAGTCCAGGCTGGCCTCGAACTCACAGAGATCCGCCTGGCTCTGCCTCCCGAGTGCTGGGATTAAAGGCGTGCGCCACCACCGCCCGGCCATTCACTGTGTTTCACTATGGCTGAAACCTCATCAAGACTGGTGAGGAGCTAGTGGGAACCAGTACAGATGTTTGCCACAGACGTTCCTAGCTTAATACAGACAGAGTAGGAAGTGGATAAACACTTGTCCTCAACTTTCCATTGAACATAGAAACTGAAGCACGCACAGAACACCTTGATCTTTCCAGTCATCACATCTGGAGATCTGTTTCTGCTTCACCTAAATCACCACTTGATAGGGTTTGACATGTCCCAATCTACTGGAAGCTACTAAGAACAGATAACAGTGTGGATAAACACAGATCTTGTGATGACTTAGCATCACTGCTTGGACTGATTGGTAAGTTCTTTCTACATGAGGTCAATCAGACAGGACTGAAGAAATTGTTGTCTCTGAATAAAATACAGAGAGTCAAGCAAAAATGAAGACACAGGGAAACATGCTGCAAATAAAAGAAAAATACATATCCATAAATCAACCCTAGTGAAATGTAGATATGTGGGTTACCTGATATGGATTTCAAAATAACAGCCACCAAGATGCTTGCCATGATCAGGTCAGCAATGCAAAAGTATACTACAGGTTTTATGAAAGAGAAAGTGTTCAAACCCTGTCACAGCACAGTAGAATACTGAATTATTGAATTCAGAGAGTTCAACTACAGAAGAGATCAATTAGAAGAGAAACCACTGTACTAGAAGGTAGACCAGTTGACCATTCATGTGCAAATTTATTTCTGGATTATCTGTTCTATTCCACTGATTGTCATGTCTTATTTTAGGACTGCCCCAGGATTCCATTGTCCTTGTGATAACTTCAGATTATTCCAAAGAGAGGAAAGGGTATTTGATATAGAGCAATTAAACCACACAATATGGAATTGTGTGTTACTCTCACTCCCTTCTGATTTTCACATTTAAGGCAAATATATTTAAGTAGAAATTGTCAATTGATTCTAGTATCTAATTTTTGTTGTTAGGGTTTTTCACTATCAATAACAGAAAACCCAGTCAATAGTGGCTTTGATTTTAAAATGGTTATTATGTAACAAGATGTATGTGGAAATTAGTATTGGTTCAGCAGCTTGTAGATAAGCAATTTTGTGTCTCTGAAATTCCCTTGACATTTATTTTCATACCATACTTCCTATATTTCAGAGACCAGGTATATTCTAGCCATGAAGAGGCAATTCTGACTGTGACCACTTCTTTTATAAGTGAATGAAAGTTTTCTAGAAGTTGCCTATCAGAATTCTATTCCAGTTACTTTGGCCAGAAAGATGGAACATGTTCATATGTATCTTCAGGGGAAGCTAGATAAATCATTTTAGGTTTTTCAACTTCTGTGTCAGAGATGAGAAAGGAGCAAGGTTAGTTCATAGGTTGCTGTCTAAGTGATCAGCAATAGTGCTATAGGTCCTGTTACCAGATACTTAGAACTGTCTCTTTCATGAGGCATTTCCACAGTTAAAATTTTATTAGCAGTGTTTACATGATGTGAGAGAAAAGTTAGTACCTGGGACTTTAAGGTACAAACTATTAGAGTCCACTTTAACTGTGCATGTCATAACTGGCTTTAGAAACCTGAGAAGACTAATTATCTCAGTCTTCTGTAATTAGCTATTGATTTATGCTTAAATGTCTAGTTTCTCTATTCATTGGCCATTATTTATAGTTTTAAAATGTACAGAACTGTTTAAAAGTAACAGTTGAAGGGGGCAACCAGGATTTTACAATTTCTTGCAAGAAGACATTTTAAAACTGAAAGATGCATTATGACAATGAAGAGGGTTGAATATGGGAATGAAAGATTTCCTCCTCATCATAATCACAATTTTGTCTGAACTCATCCTTATTTGTAATTGACCGTAATGGTCTATTAATTGCCTAGACCTATGGCAGCCACTGGTTGAGTTGGATTCTTTGCTGCTTTTTTCCAGAGGGTGTCCATGTATGAGCTCATATCCCAGTTTATCTTGTTACTATTCTGGTGAAAACAAGTGGCCCTTCCTCGCCACAGTTGTTTTTAGTATTATTCAGTGTGCCTCCCATTCAGGATGCCATCCCTGCCCACTAAAAAAATCCTGCCTACTGTCCAGTGACATCTTCAAATACTCATTTCTTTGCTCATTTATTTCAAAATATTTCAGTAGAATGTCATGTTATCTATCATGAGCTGCTTGGTATGTTAAATGTTGAGTTATATCTTCATTAATCCACAGCATCTTTTATCTTAGAGAATGACAGTCTCCACAGTGCCTAGTGCAAAGACTTTCACATTATAGGTGCTTAAATTTTTCCGTATTTGTTGAGTTTTATATTCTATTTGTAATAGAACTGATTTCTCGAGCAATTGAATAATAGAAATCATACATGGTGGCTTGAAATATTCTTGGTCTGAACAACTTGAAAGTCTTCTAATCCCAGTACCAGCAATTGCCTATTTTTTGAAGAGCTCAGATTTGACAACCTGTGTTTGAGTTGTTGTTATATCCTAGAAACCTGATTGAGAGGAACAAATGAAGAGATATAATATTCACTGGAATAGACAGAAAACAAGAATTCTGAGTATTTCATACACAGAAGAAATCTGATGACCAGTGATCTACTCCAGTGATTTTCTTTTGTTTTATGAACTCAGCGGCTCACCTTGGTTACTTGTGATGACTGGTGTTTGCCCTTCTGTTGTAGCAACCGTTCCATCCAATGATACCCACCAGCTGAGCTAGGCGCTCCATCCCTTGCCAAGTGAGTGGATGACTTAATAAAACTGTGGTGCCTCTTCATAATGTTAAAAATATGTCACAGTTTTTTTCCTGATAAGTCATTTGCTCCAGGCAAGGAGATTCACAGATAGTTGCCTGCTTGTCTCTGGAAATTAACTCCAAACAGTGCAACAACTAAGAGGTGAGTATATCTGTTGAAAGATGGGAGACTATTAACCAAAGAAAAAGGTTTTTCAGTGGCTGTGGGTAGCGCAAGGTAAGAGTATTCTGAGTTCATCACTGGGTACTACCACACGGCAGGCACTCTGATCAAATCCTTATGAACAAATACATCGGGAAGAAGACAGAATTGTTACTATTAATATAAATAGTGGTTTCTACTTATTTTTTTATTCGTTTCTTTATTTTTGAACCAAGATTTCATGTAGCCTGGACTGGCCTGGAACTCACTCTGTAGCCTAATCTGGAATTATTCTTGGATTGCAGGTGTGAGCACCATAGCCCAGTTTTCTTCCCTGTGAGTAGTATATCAATCCTGAAAATTCCAGTTTCAGGTGCCCCATACTTTACATAAAGAACAAACAGGTCCTTTCTGTGTTGCTTCTGACCCAGAACTTTCTTACTCACAGACCTAGGAATCCTGTGATCTCATAAGCAGAAGCAGCCCCGGAATGAAATAATTGCTAAATTTTCAACCAAAGTCTAAAAATATTATTGAACTAAGGGGATGCCAGACATAACTTCAGAGGTGTGGGGCTCCAATTTTCACCTTCTGACACTTCAGGTGTTCCTGAGACTGTGGACAGCTTGAGAGTAGAAATCTGGAAAAAGACAGTAAGGGAGAGGCATCCTAGAAATCTTCCAGAATTCACTGCCATACCAGCAATTACAATCTCCAGTCACAACATTTTCCATCCAATCTTGTCCCAAAATCTGGTCCCACAAAGAGGATAAGCCTTGAAGCCATGATGCCTTTTGCTTGGGCTGAGGTTCCTCTCAAATCTGTGATGCTGTCTGCAATTATACCTATGGAACCCTGAGTCTTGACTCCTTGCTTGCTGGAGACTGAGGTACTGACCAGGAGAATGGTCTCCTTTTGTCAGAATATCAGTATATTGTCCAAGACTTTGCTTCTGAAATAGACTAAAATGATTTTGCAGGCAAACTCCATAGACATTATTATATTTTATTATACTAGAAAGAACCACAAGACATTAGTCACAGCTAGCTGCATTCCTATGTTATGAAAGAATGTATTACTTATGTGTCTGTACTGAAGGGCATTCCTGTTTTCCCCCATCATCCCCAAGAGCAGCAAATCTTCCTGTTCCTACACTACCATCCGTTATGCACCACAAACACTCTCTGGGCCAGGGTCCTTCAGAAGTCCTTGGTCTGAATTATACCAAGCTTTGTGCTCCTCTCATCTGCAATCTGCTGACATCCTGAGTTTTTAATACAGGGGCCTATGAGCCTGTGAATCCACCAGCTGGAGACCTGGGCTCTCGTTTCTGTGGGACCATGTTGAAAACACTGTCCTTCCATCTCATCACAGTGTTCTTGGGTGGCCTTGAATAAGAGGGTCAGGCCCCTAGTGAACAGAAAACAGACTATTCACTTTTGGTATGTTTAATTCTTTTCCTTCTTCTTTTTTAAAGACAGGGTTTCTCTGTGTAGCCCTGGCTGTCCTGGAACTCGCTCTTGTAGACCAGGGTGTTCTCAAATTCACAGAGCTCCACTTGCCTCTGCTTCCTGAGTGCTGGGATTAAAGACCTGCGCCACCACTGCCCAGCCAAGAGAAATTTCATAACTTCCACTTCATTTCACTTAATATTTATGCTGAAGATGCTAGAGAGTAGAACTCAAATGAGTACAGTCTTGAATTTCTGGTTCTCTAAGCAGGAGTTTACTGGTTAAACGGAACAAGGCAGGAGGAGGCTGATGGCATCTCAAGGCTGGCTTTCTTGGTGTTGCTCAGGGTCAGAGTCCTCTGGAGAAGGGCAGGTCTGCATGGAGACAGCTGAATGGCTTGTAAAGCTCTTCTCATTTTTCATACAGAGGTGGAAACTCTCAGGATTTTCCCTGGGCTCAAACAGCTCAAACTTCAGACCACTCTTTGGAATGTAATTGTGACATGGAAAGTACAAGCCAGCAGTGCGTACCCCACCACAGCATGCAGGTTTTTCTTTTTTGTGCAATTGTTTGTGAGGCTCCTCTACTGTTCTGCTCAGCACCCTGGAGCTTGTACACATTTCAACAGCTCTTTTTTCACACTAATAATACATTTTAGTTCTTTAAAAAAATTTATGTGCGTTAGTTTGTCTTCATGCATGTGTATGCATCATGTGTATGTGTGGTATATGAGAAGGCCAGAAGAAGGTACTGGATCTCCTGGGGCTATGTGCTCTCAACTACAGAGCCATCTATATTAAATATATATAAATGACCATATTTAATAGTCACATATAAATTTATATATTACATATTTAATATATATGCATAAATTAAATTGTGTTATATAATTTAATATTATATATTTAAATATTAGTTATATATTTAATATCTGTTTTATATTTAATATACCTTATTAAATATAAAATAACAACATATTATAGTAATATATTGTTTCATATTTAATATGTATTAAAATATTATACTTAATATATTAAAATATTTATGTGTATATATGCATACATAGGTTTACTATGTGGGTGCAGGTGCTGCCTTGGAGGCCAGAATAGGGTGCCAGATCCCTGGAGGTACAAGCAGTTGTAAATGGCCTGATGACCCACATCAGGCTGGGAACTGAACCTGGGTCTTTTCACGAACAGTACATTCTCTAAACTGCTGAGGCATAATCTCCAGACATGAAATACTTTTTCTTTAGGTATCCTTTGTCCCTTTAACCATACCTCTGGCATCCTGAGTAACTACTGTTGGCCCATGTCAGGTTCCAGCCACAATGAGGCTGATAATTCAACCAACCATAGAATTACCTAGTAATGACAGCATCCCACTTTAAAAATATGCCTTGTGTCTTTACATCTATTTTCCCCTCAGAGATTTCTAAGCTCCTCAGGGGCCTTCACAATCCTGCTTGGTCCTTGAAGAAACTCAGAAATTTCAGAGAGTTCAGTAACTGTCCACACATGGGGACAGAGCTAGCTGAGGTGGTCTGCTTGTTTTCCTTTCTTGCTCCCTCATCCTCCTTTCCTTATTCCTTTGCTCTTTTCTCCTGGGACCATATCCATGATATTCTCACCTCATCTCATGATGTTCTGTCTGTTTTTAAGGGATGCAAACCAGGTTGCCATAGGGCTGGTTCCCAGAAGCCAGTTAGAACCGGATTTTAGAATTTGTTCTCTTACCAGTTAGGAGCAGAAATTCCCTCACTGTTGTGCTAGTGAGCACTCCAAGAAACTTCTCCATATCTAGAACCAGAGAAAACATTCAGGAATAACCCCAAGTGACCCCAAGACATCAAGCATGGCTGAGCAGTCACAAGAGTGTTGGCCATAGTTCCCTACAGAACTCACTTACTCCACCATCAGTGAAGGAGTTCAATTTCATAACAAAATTCTCACAGGTATCCCATTTTCTCTTTTTACAGCATGCTGATATGCATTGTGGATGTTTTTTAATAACTAAAGACAGCCCTTCCAAAAGACCTGGGCTCTATTACCAGCACCCACATGAAAGGTCATGATGGTCTCTGGGTAGTGGGCAGTAAACTCTAACTGTGGGCTCACTGCTTTATTTTAATTGCTAATGCATTTACCAGCACTGCCTTTGGAGGAGATGGAGCTACACAGAGAAACTGTAATCTGTAGTAGGAATTAGCTTGCTGTAAACTATGGGCCACTACTTAATTTATGGTTAAAATTTTATTGAAACACAGATAGCTTTATTTAAGAATTGTCCATGCTGCTTTCTAGCAAAAATAGAATTTGGTATTTGAAATGCAGACTATCTATATCCTCAAAAGTCACATATGTATGTTCTGTTTCCTCATGGACATTTTTTTACTTCTAGCATATTGCATAGGTTAAACCCGGCTAGACTGGATCCATTGATTGCATGCTGAGCTGGACTGTTACCAGAAGCATGGTACTGACCCTTGACCAAAGCTCCAGAATGTAGTAACTGAGATAATGGTGTTTTGCAACCTATGCTCTGAAAGTTGTTTGTGGAAAGAAGGTAGCCACCTGTTGGGGTTGTTTAGTATTGTAACATGCCTTGGATATGTTTTAGGTTTATCACTCTGCATTGGCTGTAACATCACCTATGAGTCCCAATTCTGGAGGTTGTTATATGCTGGAGTGTGCAACCATAAACAACTCCTATGAAAGGCCCCTGCCACAGGAGCAGTTAGTGTTGTTGGTATCTGAAGTAGCATTGCTGGAAAAGATGCCTAGTTTCTTTTATAGAGAGATGATTTGGATTGGTTTTGAGGGAGAAAAAAGAGACTATAATAGGAACAAATTCAAACGACCTTTTCCTGTCTAAATGACCACAACTCATCCGTTGTCTTAAATCCAAAATCTTCGTGATCCATGGTGTGGAGAAAACTTGCTACTAGTGTCCAGAGATGGTAAGTTTGGATCTCAGGGAATAGCAAGCGGATTAAGAGAAATACATAGGTTGATATCAAAATAGAAAAGTGTTGTTATTGCTTAGTTACTTTGGCAAAATTAAAGAAAGCCTAGTCATAAGACAATCAAGATTAAATTTTTGCATTTTGTTTAGCAAACAGTGTTCCTATCAAAAGAAATTAAGCACATATAATATTTTAAATTTATGTTATTTTGTGTATCAGCATTTGACCTGTATGTATGTCTGTGTACCACCTACATTCTGAGGCCAGATGTGGCATTGGATCCCTGGGACTAGAGTTAGAGACCTTCATGACCTTTCATGTGGGTGCTGGTAATAGAGCCCAGGTCTTTTGGAAGGGCTGTCTTTAGTTATTAAAAAACATCCACGATGCATATCAGCATGCTGTAAAAAGAGAAAATGGGATACCTGTGAGAATATTGTTATGGAATTGAACTCCTTCACTGATGGTGGAGTGAGGGAGTTCCGTAGGGAACTATGGCCAACACTCTTATGACTGCTCAGCCATGCTTGATGTCCTGGGGTCACTTGGGGTTATTCCTGAATGTTTTCTCTGGTTCTAGATATGAAGGAGTTTCTTGGAGTTAACCCAACACCTACAATATGCTTCAGGGACAAGTGTTAAACCTGTTGGATTCACACCTGTAAAGAGCAGCTGCAGAACTTCCTAGACCACAGGAAATAAACTTGACCACATAGTGGCTAATGATTACTACTTAGTGGGCAAGAGAGCTCCTTGTCTGTTTGTCAGATCTCAACCCATTTAAATGAGGATGAGTAAAGCCAAATACATCAGCAGGACTATTACTGCTTTTGGTGGTATGGAGAAATTAACACATACCACCATAAGTCAGGGTGTTTGACTTAAAATATATTATAGCTGGAAAGAACTTTAGATGAGTTTTGAGGTATTTTTCTGTATAGCAAATGGCAAGGACTAGAATAAAGTCTCACATGTATATAGAAGTGTGGCGTCTTTGTCAAGCCCCAATGAGAGACTTGTAGTCTCTATCTTCAGGGGTACAGAAAACAACCATGTTTTGGGTAGCTGAAAACACCTCATTTGAGAAGCAGCTTCTGTTGTCCTACTGGGTACTACAGAAAGCCAATGTCAAGGGGCACCAAGAAAGTTGCATCAGGGAAGTTTGAGGGGCGTATTGTGAACTGGATAGCTGAGACCCATGAAATCACAATAATGAATGGGCAAAGAGGCAAGTCTTTGTATGCATTTGAGATTTGGCCTGAACAGATCAAGGAGGTATGAGTACATTCTTCATGTTTATGCCCTGGATTCTCATGACACACATTTTAACAGTGCCAAGAGCCTCCCTCAAATAACATAATAGTATACTTCACTAGGTAGTTTCCTGAGGCGGACTTCTCCGTGTGTGTGTGTGTATGTGTGTGTGTGTGTGTGTGTGTGTGAGAGAGAGAGAGAGAGAGAGAAAGAGAGAGAGAGAGAGAGAGAGAGAGAAGAGAGAGAGAGAGAGACAGGGTCCTCTTGTCTACTCCCTGAGTGTTGGCAGGATGGACCTGCATCACCATCCCTAGTTTAGGCTGGGGATCAAAAACCCAGGACTTCCTGCATGCTAGACACGCACTCTACCAACTGAGCTCCAAGCCCTGCCTGCCACATGAGCAGAATTTAATGAAAAGGATGGAGATTGGAAGTGTAGAGTCACGGCTTTTCATCCCCGTGTACCCATCAATACTTTAAATGAGTTATTAGCCTCCTGTGCTTTAGTTTCTTTGTCTGTCGCCTGGGTATCTGCCACCCGTTTAACCACAGAGTTCTTACAAGGTTAAAATGAATGTGGTCTGAGAAAGCTAAACGCTACTTAAGTGTTTAGTGCTATTAATCATGATTTTCCATTGCTGAATTTCTTATGCATCTGTTGCAAGGTCCAGTGCTATTTATAGTGGAAGATCATCTTTCGATTAGTCAAAATAATTCTTAAGCCTACACTGTCATTATTATCCCTGGGGTCAATGTAATAGTTTTAGAGATGATGCAGTATAAAAATGTTTAAACCCCTGATAACATATAAATGTCTTTTCCTTCATTTTAATGCTCGAGAAGCCATTGGGTGTTTTGTGTGAGCTCTCCTTTACAGCAAGGTTCCTAGTTTCACTGGTCCCGTTTCCCTTGTGGAAACTTTGTGATGGGGCATGTAATGGAATCCTTGCTCATGAGGTAGAAACAACGTCAAGTGGAAGTATCGGTCAATTTCCTATTTGTCTACCAACCCAATTTAGACACCACAAGAATGGCCGGGCTTCTCTAAAACTAAAACATGGGCAATTTCCATACAAAGCCAACTTTGTGCCTCATCAACCTAACCCTTCATACCAGGGAAGAGTGGGAGGGGAAAGACAAGATCCAGTTAGGTAAATGGATGCTTACTGGGGATCAGATTAGAGGTGATACACATGACTGAACTCTAAGGCAGGCAGGCCCAGTGGGTGTTAGTTTTATACTCCCAGAACCTAGCAAAACATACAATAGGCATTTTTGTATTTTATGAATAAACCATTTAATAACAAACAAAAATTTAGTCTAAGAAAGTTCCTTCCTTTCTGAGAATCAGTGATTATTCTGAGGTGGAAGTTAGGAATTAGGGATTATGGCTTCCCTTCCTTAGACACTTCAGTTTACCCGAGTTTCCAAATGGTAAAATTTCTCATTTGTAAAATAGAGATTAAGTTATTCTGCATAGGAGTGACATAAATATCCATTTAAAATACAAATCTGATCAAGATACCCTTGCACAACACCTTATGCCATGCCCACTTCCACTCCTTTGTTAAGTGAACCATTGTCCAGTTTCTGGTTTCCTCTTAAAGTTTGTTGAACGAACTCTTAAATTGCACAGCAAAATGACTGGAGTATTCATAAGCCATAGAGTTGTCAGAAAGGAAAGCCCATAGATTGCCAGATGGTAGTAAATTTTTGCTGCAAATAGTAGAATGCCTACTTCAGTGGCTGAAGTAGAGAAGGGATATCAAGTACAGAGCACTGAGGAGGGAACAGGAAGGCCTTGTTCTAGGAGTAAAACATGAGGCTTGTAGTAATGGGATGTCACTTGAGTCTGTAAATAACTGTGGTAGATAGAATTTTGTGCTGCCATGGAATAAAGTGGGAGGGTTTTTAAGCAGGTCAGAATAATTATGAAGTAAGAGTTAGGAGATATTCAAAGGTTTAGCTTCACAGCCAATGAAAGTGGTGTATTTGCTACTCAGGGAAGTCAGAGAGAAGTGGCTTCTGTTGGCTGTAGAGGCAAAGGTGCTCGAGGTAAGGGACTAGGAGATGTTTGACTCTTTTAGTTCATATATTTGCCCATTGGATGGACACTGACTACATAGGTAAGTAACTGCTTAAGTCTGGTGTCTGGATCTCAGAGGGAAGGATCAGGAAAGCCCCTCCTTCAGCAGGATTTTGAACTTTTCTCCTGAAATTGCAGGAAGAGTACAGGGCATGGATACTGGGGAAAGTTCAGAGGCAGGATATTTCTTGCATTGGTTTCCCACATGTAGATTCCACATTAGGTTTCATAAGAGAGAGTTCAGAGTCACATTATAACAATACCTTGTGCATAGGGTATACTGCATGCCAGACAATGCTCCACTATGCACAATGTACATGTATGTAATCATCTACTGCAATCCTATCTATCTATCTATCTATCTATCTATCTATCTATCTATCTATCTATCTACTTATCTATCTATCTATCATCATCTAGCTATCACCGTCTATACAGCTTGTGTAGTGGATATTAGTTTGGGCCCTATTTTATGAGAAACTAAAGTTGAAAAGATTAGATGATTTACCCAAACTCACAAAGCTAGGTAAAGTTGAAGTTAGAGCTTAATTCTCCTAATTATTACCACAGAGTAATCCTGAAAATTCTTAACAAGACATTCAATATTTTAATAAGCCCCATGGTTTCTACAAACACAGCCAGCAGCCCTGGATCCACCTATGCTGGGTTGAATATTATATTTCCTCAAGGCCTCCATGCTCATTCTTGTGTCCTTATAGCCTTCAAAACTCAGCTAGGGGGTGGGATGTAGCTCGCTTGGCAGAATGCTAACATAGCAAGCATGAAGTCTTGGGTTCAATTCCAAGCCCCACATATATTGGGGAAGGGTTTGTACATGCCTTTGATTGAAGAACTCGGGAGGATCAGGAATTCAAGATCCTGCTTGGCTATATAAAGAGCTAGAGACCTTGTCTCAAGCAACAAAGATAAACCCAGGTAGGCATAAACATTTTCATAAATTTTATTTCTGAAGGTGGAATATGTCACAGGCTTCTTTGGATATTCAGAAGCTTCTTCTTCTTCTTCTTCTTCTTCTTCTTCTTCTTCTTCTTCTTCTTCTTCTTCTTCTTCTTCTTCTTCTCCTTCTCCTCCTCCTCCTCCTCCTCCTCCTCCTCCTCCTCCTTTTCTTCCACCTTCCTTCTTCTTCCTTCTTCTATCTACTTCCTCCATCTCATACATGCACACTGAGGTGTGAAAACCTTAGAGACAATGGCTTGCCCTCCTCTGTTACCACGGGCCACAAATTCTTTCCACTTCAGAAGCTAACAGGCTAGAAACTGGCACAGATATGGAAGCATCTCTCACAATAAACAGCTGCATTGAAGAAATGGTATTTTATAGATTCATGAATGCAACTGCTTCAAGGCAAGATCCTTCCACCTGCTTCCCAAACAAAGAGACTTTACTGAGCCCTCCTTTG
Organism: Peromyscus californicus insignis; assembly: GCF_007827085.1. Lineage (NCBI taxonomy): Eukaryota > Metazoa > Chordata > Mammalia > Rodentia > Cricetidae > Peromyscus > Peromyscus californicus. The sequence continues at coordinate 160,423,833 of NW_026294584.1, read as the reverse complement.
CCTCAGTGTATGCCTTTGTGATGCACAGATGATAACAACACCATTATATAGCATGTGTCAGTAACTGGCACATTCCATTCATCTGATAAAGTTTGATATTACTTCATTCCCTTAACCAATATGTGTGAATGGCATTTGTATTTTTAACTTTTGAAAGTATGGCTGGCTATATGTGTAATTGAAGGCTTCAGTGACTGTACAGACATGTCCATTGAATCATTCATTAACATAACAGTTATTGGGAATCTATAGTACTCTCTCTGTGTGCTAATTTCCGAGGATGTACTGGTGACCCACAGAGATAAAGCACCTGCCTGCTCAGTGATTATGATCTCAGTAGGGCAAAGTGAGGTGAATTACTCACAGGTCAGTTCTAATGAGATGATAAGGAAAGTGTGGGGTGGTTGGGAGTAGAGCAAAAGCCCTTTCTCAGATTGGGGAGGTCAGGGTGCCACGTCAGCCAAGCTTGGCAGTACTCAGTCAGTGTATTAGTGGAAAGGACACAGATGGATGTTTAGGCCAGCATGCACACTGCAGAACCAGAAGCCAGCAAGCAAGGCCAATCTGAGGAACTTATAAGCTCCTGGCCTGGTTGGTGAGAGGGCTTAGCTTCCAAAAGCACTTATCGCCAAACCTCCTGGGACCCACATGGTGGAAGGAGAGAACCAACTCCTGCAGTTGTCCTCAGGCTGCACATGAATGTCCACACACATGCACATAGAACAAATAAACGAATGTTCTGTTTTCAGAAGCTCATTGTCAGCAGAGGCCAGCAGCAGAAAGGGTCTCAGTTCACAGAAGGTCTTAGTTTTCTATTAGTGTGGACTTTGTTGTAAGAGAAATGGCCAGCTTGGAGTAGAAGCTGAGTTTGTTACCCTGGGAACCAAATGGAAATGGCTGCTATCTTGGGAACCAGTAGAATCCAACTCTTATCAGCACAAGCTGGCTGTACCTCCCTGGGAACTGCCATTGCCTCATGCAATGAATTCAATACTCCCTACTCTGAAAACTTGGCACTGCATGTAGAAAACAGCAAGCACACACACACACACACACACACACACACACACACACACGCACACACGCACGCACACACGCACACACACATGCACGCGCGCTTGCGCGCGCACACACACACACACGCACACTGCTCCTCATAAGAAGATATTCTTCCTAAAGAGCCATTGAAGAACAGATTCTTTATTTTTTTTTTAAAGAAAAAATGTTTCAAAATATCCCTGTCCTCTTCTGAATTCAGGTGGAAGGAAATGAAAAAACAAATTAGGTAAAAGAACAGAAAGTCTCTGCTTCTGCTCTGCTGATGTGTTCCAGGACAAACACCATGGGAGGCGAGACAACCACTGCAAGACATGCCCCAGGAGAACAGTGTTTGAATTGGAGAAGACAGGATCAAGTGGACCAGGGCTTGGTGTTAAACTAGTGCCCCAAAGAGGCCCACAGAATGGAAGCAGCTGCAACACTGCTGATTAGGAAGTGAGTGGCTTATTCCTCACAAACGACCTTCTAGTTTTGCATTAAAGGGAAGAATTCTAGTCATTTTTATAACAGACTTTTAGATGCTTCACCATGGAAATTAATTAGAATTTAGCAACAATTTTACTAGTGACTAGATCTTAACAACTCATATAAATGCACCCCATAGTTTTAATTTTGGAACTTTGAACAAGCATGGTAACTCTGTAGAACAAGTCTCTCTAAATGTAAACACATTTCTCCAGTAGAGCAACTGACAAATTGGAAAAGGGGTCAGTGTGGGTTCCTGCCTGCTTGTCCCAGGAGTTGCTGTTTCCTAACGGTGCTTATGTACCTCATATACACACACCATGCACCTAATGCAACAGCTGAGAGAGAAAAGACATATTCTTGTCCCTGATCATAGATGCAGACTGGCAGGCAAAGCCTCAGCCTGAAGTCGTCTTCTCTTCACCATTTGGTAACAAGGCATATCCTGCTTAATTACACATCTAAGCAGATCTCCCTCTGACTTTGTTCTGGGTCCTGCAACATGCTCCATTTTAATTCTTAGGACTAGGACTCTCTTTGCTCAAAGGAAATCTCTTCAACTGTGAAAAATTAGTGGAAGTTATTTGAGGTCATGATGGCCCTGTGATCCTTACAGCTTTAAAAGTCTGTGGCCAAGGTTGAAACCACACCATATAAAAGTCTTAGGCCAAAGGCTAGAGAGACGGCTCAGCGGTTAAGAACACTGGCTATTCTTCCAGAGGATCTGGGTTCAATTCCCAGCATCCACATGCTGGCTTACAGTTGTCTTCTGTTCCAGGGAATCTGATGCCCTGTTCTGGCCTCTGGGTACCAGGCATGTACATGGTGCACAGACATATATGCAGGCAAAACATGTCTATGCATAAAACAATAATATATATAAAATCTTAGGCAAATGCTTATTCTTAGACTGATTTGTTTGCACAACCCACCAATGTACAAGAAAATGCATACGTAAGGAACTAGAGGTAAGCCAGCCAGGCAGTTTAGAACAGGCACTGCATATTTATTCTGATGTTTTTGAAAATGCTCATGGAGAGTGGATTTCAATGGCTCTCAAGGGTTTTAGGTACATAGCGTGGTCTGGTTTACACCAGTTGACACTGGCTTCTTTTGACCAAGAGTTGGATTTTATTTATATTCTGGTTGGAACCTTTGACTCAGATGACTAGACACCCACACAGCTCCTTTAGAGAAAAAAAAACAACCATTTGGATGTACAAGAGTGAAGAAGATGGCTTTTGTAGAGTCCTTTGTGGATTGTGGTCATCGCAATTGGTCATGAACAAAGGGGTCCTGAAACCACCGTGTATGGGCATGGAAGACATCACAGCTACAGCTGCCTTCTGACTGAGAGGTTTACATAGGCAAAGTGAGGTATGGTTAGTGTGTGTCCTAAGATGACTTAGTATATGCCAGACCCAAGGAGGGGTGAATGGTGTTCAGAGAAAGTTGATATTTGGTTGAACATCTTCTACGTGCCAGAGACTTTGCATACATGGTCTTTTCTATTTCTGGTACAGTCCTGACTTTACCAAGTAGAAATTGATTGTCTTCTCCAAGATACAACATGCATTAGTCTCATTGTACTTTTTACTTTCTTCTTCTTTCACACACTTGTATCTTTTCACTTCAAGGTCTTTGTTTCCTACTGTTCCATCCTCATGCCATTTGCTTCCAACACACCCCCTCATGTCTCTGTTTACCTGCTCTTATTGATGGAGTCTTTTCTGAATCCTTCATACAAAATTATGCTTTGCCATTCCCTGTTCACCCACCCTGCCTTATTTTTAAAATCCATTTGTTTCTGTCTAAACATTGCATCCTATTAATACTTATTCAGTAGTTAGTCATCTGTCTTTTGCTCTAGCCTACAAACATCTGTGGTGTTGACTGCTTTAACTCCTAGCCTTAGCATTGTTCATGTTTGTCCCAGGAGAGACGATTAATACTTGCATGCTAATATACAAAATAATGAATATGTACCAAGAAATTAAAATAAAGGAGTTGAATAGTTGTTCCAACTTTAGTTTTTTTAAAACTTAACATTTTTTTTTACTCCTTTAGTGTACTTTACCTTTAGGACTTCAACTGCAACTTGTAAGCTCTCGTCTGACAGATTATGTGGCAGAGTAGACAGCTGTTGAACACACACGCACATGCACACGCACACGCACACACATACAAGCACATACACATCTTGCTCTAACAAGTACCTGAGGCTGGATAAAACAACGAGGTTTGCTCAACCCAGCATTTCAGAGATTCAGACGTGTGGTGTTAACACTGACTAGACTGTGGTAAGAACATTGTAGAAACAGGATCACAATGGCAGAAGACCACACTACCGACTATGATGCCAGAGTGCAGGGAGGGGCCAGTCTGGCTCTGGTATAACCACCCTCTTGCAAGAACTAACTGGGATGGCATAAGAATTATCGATACTTTAATCTCTCCAGAGGTCATTTCATCTAGTCAGCTCACTAGGCTTCTCTTCTCCTCTTCCTCCTTCCTCTTCTTCTTTTTGATATGTTTTGGATGTGTGTGTGTACAGGTATGCAAGTGCCATAGTGTGTGCTGTGGGTCAGAAGACAACCCCAGGTGTTGCTCCTTACCTTCTACTTTGAGACAGGGTCTCTGTTCATGTTCATTACTGTACACACCTAGCTGACCTTCAAGCTTCTAGGGAGTCTCCTGACATCATATCCTATCTCCTGACAGCAATAAAGTTGCAGCTGCTTGTGCTACAGATCTGACATACATTTCTTACATAGACACAGATCTGACATACAATTCTTACATACACACAGACCTGATATACATTTCTTATCTACACACAGATCTGACATACATTTCTTACATACATACAGATTTGACATACATTTCTTACATACATACAGATCTGATATACATTTCTGACATACATACAGATCTTACACACACTCTGAGGATCCAAACCCCAGTTGTCAGGCTTATGTGACAAGCACTTTATACACTGAGCCATCCCTGTACCTCTAGACTTCACATTTAAAGGTGCCACTCTTCCCCATATGAACACAGTGCCAACGCATGGACCCTTGGGTCACCCTTTAACTGTATCTACACCTTGGCACTCATTCGTAGAAACTGATGAGTGGATTCCTATTCCCAGCTGCATGGATGGGTCTTGATAGCCTTAACTCAATCAATGAAGATCACAGTTGACTCCACAGGAGGAATATGATCACTACTGCACCACATTGTCCAGGCTTGAAAAATTCATCAGCTGGTTCGGATCTGCTCATGGACCTGTGTGAGATTCCCTGAGCTGGAGTTATAGGAAGTTGTGGGCTGCCTGTCATGGATGCTGGGCCATCTGACCCATCTCTAACCCTGAAATAACTTTTAAAGTAAAGTACTTAATTATAATGGTCAATATAACCAAAATACCAATAATAAACAGATTTTGCATTTTAACTATTTTTAAATTTTACTGAGATATCATTGAGTTAGTTTTGTTTATATTTAGGACATATTTAAGACATATAACTTTTTATATACATATATGTATAATATATATATATATATATATATATATATATATATATATATATATATATATTTACCACAAGCAATCTATACACATTGCCTCCCCTGGCTAACGTTTTGTGTTTTATTTAGGTAGTGATTCCATTTATCTGCCCACTCAGTACAGTTTACATATACAATACTATATTAATAATGTGCATTAGATTTTCAGAGCCTAAATAACTTTCCATAATTTAAGCTTTGTACCACTAGACTCACTTCTTCCTGTTCTGCTCCTTCATGGTGATCACCACGCTGCTCTTTGCTTTTAAGAGTCTGTGCATTTTAGGACTGGAGAAACGGCTCCAGGGTTAAGAGTACTGGCTCTTCTTCCAGAGGACCTAGGTTCAATTCCCAGAATCCACATGGCAATTCCCAAACACCTGTAACTCCAGGGTGAGATGTTGTTTGAAGTAAGAACAAAGGGGAACAGAGAGAGAAAGCTTTCCTAAATGGAAACTTTGGAATGAGGACAGTTCTGTTGAAACTGAGACTCTAGAAAAAGATTAACATAGGGCAGCACAAAAGGGGCTCAGGCAGGATGATTGCCATGATTTGCAAGCCAACCCGGGCTATAGAATGAGATCCTGTCTCAAAAAAACCCACACACACTTAAAAAGAAAAAGATCAGCAGAATATGTATGAGTGAAGGACAGTAAAAAAGGAGCGGAAGGTGGGCAGGTTGTGAGAGTGGAGCTACCTATCAACTCTGACTCTAGGAACTGACCACTTCAGCCGGAAGTAGACACACACACATATCCTCCTGCCTCAGCCTTCCAATGGCTGCGATTACAGGTGTGTGCATGAATATATCAGTTATTGCTGCATTGGTGCCCAAATGCTTCCATGTGTTTTAATTTTAGCTGGGTCAGAATGTGAGCGAGCAAGGAAACTTATTTTCACTCTCTAGCCTGAAGTAAAACACACAACCCTGAAAGCCTCACACAACTTAAGAACAGCATAGGTCTTGCCAGTCTTTGAACCTGTGGGCTTCAGTGCTACGGTAGTTTTCACTTTGACTGGTACCTGCAGCGTGCTGCTGTTTCTAAGGACCACTGCCCAATTTGGAGAACTATGCCAACTCTTCCAGTTTGAGTTTGGCTTCAGTTTAAGGATTAAGACAACAGGCTTTTAGTGAGGTGAACATTGATTGATTCTGTATTCAGAAAGAGTTGACATTTTTCTCTCAATTCTGAGAAGGCTCTTGACTCTGAAGAATAGGATTATTTCTGACAATCCTTGGGAGCTATATAGGCATAGAGATAGGACTGGTCACTCCAGAAGCCTTATCCCTGCCAGGGTCAAGAGGGCACAAAGCCATGGTACTTTCTTCTCTGGACCATGTACTATGTCTGGGATGCTGAGCATGTGCATGTGAGGACCATACATCTTTACCTTCCTGAGGAAGCCAGATTTGCTCAATGGCTGAAGATTAAAAGCTGAAAAACAAGGTTTGGATAATTTTAAACCCAAAGTCTATAACTTTTTCTACTTTTCCTTTTCACATACCACCCCCCACCCCGACACAATTTTTTGAGTCAATGTCTCATTCTGTAGCCTAGGCTGGCCTAGAACTTGCAGCAATCCTCATGCCTCAGATCCTCTAGTCCTGGAACTATAGACATGGGCATGATGTACTGCTGGTCTATGCTTCTCTGGAATTTTAAGGGACAGACCAGGAACAACAATAGGGAAAATAGTCCTGGAGCTAGGCGATGGCTTTTCAGCAGAGTGATTTATTGTTGCTATTATGCTTTTGTCTGCCTTCCTTTTCCAATGGATTGTAAAATTATAAATTGCTAGCCTGGTGTGAAGACACACACTTCTAACACCAGCACTTGGGATGGCAGGAAGATCAGGAGTTCAAGCCCGTTCTCAGTGACACAGTAAGTTTTTAGGCCAGTCTGGGCTATATGAGACCCTGTTGAAAACAAAACAAAAAACTTTATGTCTTTATTTGGTTGTGGTCGTGGGGGCATACATGTGCCATGTGTGGAGGTCAGAGATCAATTCAAAAGAGTCAGTTCTTTTCTTCCACCATGTAGGTCCCAGGGATTGAACCCAGTTCATCAGACTTGGTGGCAAGCACCTTTACCTGCTGAGCCATATCACAAGCCCATGGAACCTCAACTTTGAAAATTTGTAAAACTTACTTACTTTGTGCTTTTCCTGGGTTACTGAAGATAGCCATCACATTGAAAATAGAAAAGAGGGAATCTGGAAGGCTCAGCATAGTGAGTCTTATTCTAAAACACACATACCTGTGAGCACGTGTGTGCTTACAAAGGTAGCAAGCATTTTCATCTCCTTAAGAACACAAATTCATAAAGTGGTCATTGTGATCTGTGGGAAAATGTACTCTCTAGTTTATAGGTGCCTATACACAAGAGAGACTAACATTGTGTTAGTTAGCAATAAGAAGCAATAGAAAGTCTGGGGTCAGTGTAAGGACAAAGAGAAAAATCTGTATGGAGAGAGGATGATCAGTGGTCCCAGCTTCCTGCCAGGTCTCTAAGGGTATTGGTCAGACCCTGTGCATAGGTTTCAATTTAGGGATATAGCTGATTGGTGAGAACAGAACTCGACATCTTTTGAGGATTGTAGTGTGCTGGGCAGAAGGCACAGGCAGGATTGTGGCAATGACATTTCCACTGGATGGCCAAGTAGAACATCCAAGAAAGCCGTTCAGCAGGCTAGCCCATGCAGGAGAATGCAAAAAGGTTGGGTTCCTCAGCCAGCCAAATGTATTACTCCTGTCCCCATTATGGAATGGAATTCACTCTCTGAACCAGGTGACAAGGGGTTCATTCCCTTAACAGAATATTTATAGTATAAGTGTTGTCAAGGACTGTCACTGGCAGAGGGGTGGAATGGCCAATATGTAAGTTCTACTTTGTAGTCACTGAAACAAATGCCTAATAATAAGTGGACAGGTAGACATGTAAAATAAAATTGTTTTTAAAAAGAGGAATGCAAGCTTAGCTCAACAGAACATTATGTAAGATGATGGCTGACTCTAGACAAGTAGTTCTCAACCTGTGTGTCACAACCTCTTGGGGGTTGCATATCAGATATCCTGCATACTAGATAATCAGATATCCTGCATATCATATATAGATATAAAACAACTTTTAGCAGTTGTAAAATTACAGTTATGAAGTAGCAATGAAATAATTTCATGCCTGGGGATCACTACAACATGAGGGTATTAAAGGGTCACAGCATTAGGCAGCTGAGAACCTTCCAAAAGGAAGCCCAAGAAGACACAGGAGGGATGCTGAAAGAATCACAACCCCACCAAATATGCCATGGCTCCAGACCAAGATGGGCTGGAGGACAGGGTCCCAAAGGGGACGGTAGCCACAGTGTGACAGGTACATAAGTGACCAGTGTTTTTGTCAAGCTGTAACACCAGATTGACTTATGTAACAGGCTTTCTTTCAGGGTACCAACCAGTTCCCAAATCATGACATGGAGACTTCTTATTACTTATGAATTCTCAGCATCATCTTATGCTTGTCCCACTAGCTCTGATAATTTAACCTGCTTTTCTTCATCTATGTTTTGCCTCAGGGCTTTTTACCTTTCTTTCCTTCTGTGTATCTTACTTTCACTATTCCTTGTGGCTACCTGGCTTCTGGTCCTAGGCATGTCCCTCTCTTTTTCTCTCAATCTTTTCTCTCTTCTCCTATTTATTCTCTCTGCCTGCTAGCCCTACCTTGCCTTGGGCAGGCAAGGTGGAACAGCAACACATCTTTACATAATTAAACAAATGCAACATAAACAAATGTAATACATTAAAAAAGGCAGCAGAAACAAGTGTAGCACACCTTCACATAGTTAAAGTAATATTCTGCAGCATAAACAAATGTAACACATCTTTGCCTAGTTAAAATAATACTCCACAATATTTCCCCCTTTTTATCTAAATAAAAAGAAAGGTTTAAAGTTTAACATAGTAAGACTATATACAATAAGAAGAGTTATTGAATAAGAATTACATTTATTCATTTGTATTTGGCAAATTCAGAGAAAATATTCCATTATTAATCCTATCTTGATGAGTCCAAAGTTTTGTGCCTAAATTACCTTCTATTATGACTAAGGAAAACTATAACTATCTAGTCTTCAACTCCATCAAAGACCCCAAAGGATATAATATTATCTGAATAAACAGAAAGTACAGTGCAAGCCACTTCCAAAACGATAGAAATGACAGAGACAGCTGCCTGCCTGGACAGTCACCCAAGGTTCCTCTGCAATGTTGGGGCATCCATCTTTGGCCTACAGGTCTAGAATATCTGGCAGGCTTTTCCATGAAGCAGGAATTTTAATAGACTGTCCTGCCTTGTTTTGGCAAAGTTTGGTAGTCTTTTTCCTTTGTGTCCTGCTTGTCCAGTTTGTCAACAGTCAAGGCAAGAGCAATTTCTTTGCCCAGTGGCTAATTTTACCACAATGAAAACAAACTCCATATGGAGTTTCTTTGATGCCCATCATCCTTTTATGAAGTAGATTGATGCTGCCAGGAATACACATATCTCTGTAGCAGGAATCTTAGAAGTTCTTATTAATAAGACAAACCCAGGGCCAGTTATTGGGGTGAACATTGGAAAATCAGAGAGCCAGAACAAGCCACAGCTACCTCATCTCTCCAACTCCTCATCTGGTCTTGCTTCCTCAGACTGGAGGCCTCTGAGTCCTCATCCAGAATGGGTCTCAGCTGAATTGCTGCTCAAAAGCCTGAATGCTTAACCAGGCCAAAATGCTTAACCAGCCAAATGCTTCTAGTTTCTGATCCTCACGCCTTATATACCTTTCTGCTTTCTACCACCACTCCCTGGGATTAAAGGCTCGCTTTCTGAGATTAAAGGCGTGAGTCATCATGCTTGACTGTATCCTTGAACACATGGATTTCTGCCTCTGGAATGCTAGGATTAAAGGCGTGTGCTATCACTGCCTATCTTAAGTATCTAGTGGCTTTTCTGTTCTCTGACCCCAGATAAGTTTATTAAGGTACACAATATTTTGGAGAACACAATACCACCATATATCTCACTGTCATGAAAAGCCCTATGTTAACAAAACATTTTAAATGCCATATTCTGTAGGTTTTTGAATGTTTAAAGACCATCTATCTATCTAAAATATATCTGTGTGACCTTGAAAACATACCTAACATAACTACAAATTTGATTGTTATAGATGACTAACTACTAACCTGAATTTCTTAATTATCCTAAATGGTTTATAATACTAGCTTTCAAGAACTAGAAATTTACATTACATTTTAAAATGAACTGCTTAGGTACAATACCTTAAACAAGCATAGAAACATATATACAATATGTTATAACAAAAATAACCTTAAATTTGAATCAATATACAAAAATACCTTAAACAAGAGTAGAGACATATATGTAGATTGTTATTACAAAAAATAACTTTAAATTGGCATCAATATACAAAAATACATACCAATGTAAAATATTTGAGATTAATAGTTGCTTTTTAATCCTACATTCCTATATTCCCCCTAAATGATGAAAACATCCATAACCAATTGAATGATCCAAAATCACCCACCCCAGCTCTTGAGAATGTGGGTATTTTGTTCTTTATACTGTTTCCTGATGTTTGGGGAGATGGCATCTTTAGGGAACCCTGAGAAAATTGAGATAATGGTCAGGACCTGGGAAAACTAGCTATAACATTTGTTGTCCAGTCTCTGTGCAATGGTAAAGCACGAGGCTTATCTGCAGTCCTGGCTAGAATAGTCTGTGAGGTTGGACCATCTTAGCCAGCAGCCTTGAGGCTGTTCTGGATGCAGAACTCTAAGGAAATTGCAACAGAGGCACTCTGAGAGGCTGGATCACTTGGGCCACCCATTTTCATTGGTGTCTGGTCCCCTTGCTCTGAAAACACACAAACTTTCAAACAATCTGCATTAACACAAGTATGGACTGTGCATTTTACAGAGGCCAGCCAAAGATGTTTGGGTTAATTTTTTGTTTTATGGTTAAGTAGGTAAAATTTACATTACCTGTCTTGTAGTTTTTCTAGGTCTATTTATTTATTTATTTATTTATTTATTTATTTATTTATTTATTTTTGGTTTTTGAAACAGGATTTCTCTGTGTAGCTTTGTGCCTTTCCTAGAACTCTCTTTGTAGTCCAGGCTGGCCTCGAACTCACAAGATCCGCCTGCCTCTGCCTCCCAAGTGCTGGGATTAAAGGCGTGCACCACCACTCCACCCCCCGGCCTTAGGTTTATTTTTTTATATCTGTAGCCAGGATTTTCAGGAGGTCTCTTCCAATCAAACCTGATCTCTGTCAACCTTAAATGAATCCACAGCTTTTTGTTTCCTGTTAAACAAAAGCATAACCTCTTCCTCAATAGAATACATTTTCTGGCTTCCATTTTAAAGTTAAGGCATCCCTAAAGTATCTAGGCTGGTTTAATTCAGCAGTTCCTTTTATAATCTCATATCTCTCAGTAACTGTTGTTCACTCATCAGCATTAAAAAATTCAAAATCAGCAAGGCACCATTACAGGATCCAGACTCCCTGTGTACTTCCCACCTTCACATGGCTTATTCTTTTTTATATTACTTTACTCTTTCTTTAAAGACTTTACTTTATTATTTTTAAACTATTTACTTTTTTCTATGACTGTCTATACCCATTTTCTTTTCTTTCTTAAGTCTATGAACATTTTAAAACACACTCAACCCGTTTAGAGGATTTTTCTGTCTGAACCTGCTTCACTAAGTGCCTGCAGCTGTGTACTTGCAGAGTTCTCTGATGCATGAGCCAAACTTTAAACTGCTAAGTGGCAGCAGCTAGGCCCTCTGCCAGCGGCTCTGGTGACTGACCCCACCCCCTCTTGGGTCCATGAAAGCCAAATTTAAGCCCACTGCTGGGAGCTGCCTTTGACCAGGGACTGCATTCAACTACCCCAGCTCTGGGAAGTGGGCACTTTTCACTTAGCTTTTTGTTTCTACTTAGAGTGCCAGCTATTCAAGGACTCACTGTATGGCAGAGCCACTTAAAGGAGCCATATCCATTTGTTTGTTTGTTTTTTTCTTTTTCTTTCTTTCTTTTTTCAGGCCCTATGTGGAAATTCAAACACCAAATGTACCAGGCTTTTTCTTTTGGGCCACCAACCTGCTCCCACATCATGATATGGAGACTTATTATTAGTTTTGAATGCTCAGCCTTAGCTTAGTTCTTATTTTAATCTCTTTATATTTATCTATATTTTGCCTCAGGGCTTTTTATCTTTCTTTCTGTGATTCTTACTTTCCTGCTGTCTCCATGTCTGGCTGGTGGCTGCCTGGCTTCTGGCCCCAGGCATGCCCCTTTCTCCTTCATTTTCTCCTCCTTCTTCTTCCTCTTCTCTCTCATTCTTTTTGAGCCTAGATTTCTCCTCCAATTTATTCTCTCTGCCTGCCAGCCCTGCCTGTCCCTCTCCTGCCTAGCTATTGGCCATTCAACTCTTTATTACACCAATTAGGTGCCTTAGGCTGGCAAGGTAAAACAGCAACACATATTTACATAATTAAACAAATGCAGCACAAACAAATGCAACACATCCTTACATGATTAACAAAGGCAGCAGAAACAAATGTAATATGCCTTCACATCCAATTAGGGTATAAAATAGGAAGTAGAATCCTGTGTTTAATCGTTCTGCTTGATTTCCTCATCAAGTGATAATAATAAGTGTGGGTTAAAGTAATATTCCATAGCATAACAAATGCAACACATCTTTGCCTAGTTAAAATGATATTCCACAGCAGACATATGCCTGAGGCTTGATTAGAAAGCTAAGTAGCTTCAGTGGAGCAAGAGCTGTACTAAGGGGTTTGTGTTAGTAACTTTTTGTTTCTGTGCTAAAACACCATGACCAAATCAACTTATAGGAAGTAGAGAGATCACATCTTCAACAACAAACATAAAGTGAAGAGAATGAACTGGAATTAGGACAAGGCTATAAACCCCCAAAGTCAGTGCCCAATGATGTTCTTTCTCTAGAAAGCCTGCATCTCCTAAGGTTCCATAACCTCCCCACACCCCACCCCAAACAGCACCATGAACTGGGACCAAGTGTTGAAACACAGGAGCCTATGGGGGAAGTTTCTCACAGTGGCCACAATGACTGAAGAGATATCCAGCCATCCCATGTCTTCAGTTTGAAGACCTGAAACTATGTGAACAAACCTGGATCCATGGGGCAGGGCATGTAGCTCAGTTGACAGAGTACTTGCAGCATGAACCAGGCATTGTAATGCACACCTGTAATCTCAGCACTTAGGAGGTAGAGGCAGGAAGATCACAAATCAAAGGTAAGTTTGAGACCAGTCTGGGCTACATGAGACTCTATCTCAAACCAATCCAAACCTTAGAGTTAGAGAGGTGACTTGGAGATTAGGAACATTTGCTGCTGTTGTGGAGGACCCCAGTACTATTCCCAGCATCCATGTTGGACAGCTTACAACCACTGGTGTATTAGTTTTCTGTTGCTGTGATGAATCACCATGACTGAGCCAACTAATGAAAGAAAGTTTATTTAGGCTTACAGTTCTAGAGGGATGAGTCTGTCATGGCAGGGAGATGTGGCAGTAAGCTGCAGTCATGGAAGCTGGAGCAGGAAGCTAAGAGCTCACATCCTTAATCACAAGCATGGAGCAGAAAAAAATGAAAGGAGGGCAAGGCTTCAAACCCCATCTCTGGCGACATACTTCCTCCAGCAAGATCATATCTCCCAAGACCCCGCCAAACAGCACCACCTACTGTTCAAATGCTTGAGACTACATGGGGATTTTTCTTTCAAATTATTCCAACCTGTAACTCTAGCTCCAGGGGATCTGATGTCTTGCTGGCCTATATGCCCCCAACACTTGATATACACTCATACAGATACACACATACATATAAGTAAAAATATAAAATATAACATTCATTGTCCTTGAAGCCATCAACTGTGTGTCTTAGTGTCTGCTTATAGAGACAGTTAAAGATTATAGTGGAGAAAAGTGTGTGGGGACACTGCTCTGGTAGAATGGGTGTGTTACACACACTTTCTAGGGCTTTTTGCATAGGGCTGATGCATCCATAGCCTGCTTATTGGATTGAATATTTCGTTTAAAATAGGTTGAAAGCCATCAGGTATGGTGCCTTACCCCTATAATCTCAGCATCTGGGGAGGCTGAGGAAGGAAGATTGCCTGAAGTTCATGGCTGGCCTGGTCAACATAGTGAGACGCTCATGCAAAAAAGCAAGCAGTGGGGAAAAAGGTAAACAAAGAAACCATATGGTCAAAACTATATACATGAACTTGATCAAAAGATGTAGACTTTCCATATAAGAAGGAATGAGGCAAGAGATCGAGTGTGCAAATATCACACAGTCCACATCTGTCCAGAGTCTGATCAGTCCCTTTACTTTTCCATGTTGTTCTCAGCCATCCCTAATAGGTTGCTGTCGAGGTGGGACATATACATGAACATTCACCAATGGATTCAAGAAATAAAAAGATAAGCTCCCCTTTGGAAGTGCAGTAATTTTCCTAACAAATAAAGGATAAGTTAACAACATCCTCATTTTACATCCCCATCAACTCCTGGGAATACTAATTGATGAGCAGCACTTGCTGACATCAGCAAAGCGAAGGGAAGCAGTATGTCTCTCTTGGATTTGAGGAAGTGGCTCAGTTGTTAGTGTTTGCTGTAAAAGCACAAGGACTGGAGTTGAATCCTCATAGCCCACATAAAAAGTTGGATGTGACTATGTGACCCCAGTTTGGACAGGCAGAAACAAGCTGACCCCTGTGCTCATTGACAGGTAATATAGCCAAACTGATGAGCTCCTGGTTCAGTGAGAGACCCTGGCTCAAAAAATAAGGTGAAGAGTGATTGACAAAGACACCTGACATTGACCTCTGGCTTCCATTCATAGTTACAGACACATACATGTATACCCATGTGCACAAACATGTGCACACATAGAAGATCACACATACAGAAAATGCACATACACACATATACTAACTGTGCGACTCCTAACAGAGTATGCATCTTCTGTGTTGCCCCAAAATACTGAGCCTGACTGGATCACACATTTGGAACAAACAGCTTTCATGGAATCCAGGCCAGAGAAGAACTTGTTACTCCCACCAGGAAGATGTAATCAGTGAAACCCAGACTGTGAGAAAAATCACAAGACAATCAACTCCCTTCAACATAAAATTCCAAGGTCAGCGATGGACTGAAGGCTTTCAGATTAAGAGGTTTAAGAGACAGCTAATTGCATTATGTAGTTCTCATTTGGATAATTTCACAAGCAAGCTCCAACAAAGAAAAAAAGGCACCACAACTTAAATACAAACATAGATGATTTTGGCAGCCTGGACTTAGAGCATTACCTCACCCATAATAACCCAAAACTACAGCCACTGTTCTGACCTTTCAGTATAGGCTAATTTTGCCTCTTCATTACCTTTTGACAATGGAACTATACAGCTCGCCTCTGATTCTTTCTTTCTTCCTTCCTTCTTCCTTCCTTCCTTCCTTCCTTCCTTCCTTCCTTCCTTCCTTCCTTCCTTTCTTTCTTTCTTTCTTTCTTTCTTTCTTTCTTTCTTTCTTTCTTTCTTTCTTTCTTTCTTTCTTTCTTTCTTTCTTTTTCTTTCCTTCCTTCTTTCTTGGTAGTTTTTGTGATGTTTGTTTGTTTTGTTTTATTTGGCTTGGTTTGGCTTTTTGAGACAGGGTTTCTCTGTATAGCCCTGGCTATCCTGGAACTTTCTCTGTAAACCAGGCTGGCCTTGAATTTACAGAGATCCACCTGCCTCAGCCTCCTGAGTGCTGGGATTAAAGGTGTGCACCACCAGTGTCCTCACCTCTGATTTCTTTTGCCCAGTGCAATGCCAGTGAAACTCAGTGGTATTGTTGCCATGTAGCAGTCATTGTGTTAAGACAGTTTAATCATGGGAGTGGCTGGCTGGGCATTTAGAAGCCCTTCTGCATGTAAACAGTGATAGCTCTTACTTGACCCTTGCTTTAATGCTATGGACCTCTTCCTTTATACAAAACATTTTTTCTAGATGTTCTAAAAACACACAGAGTAAAAAGTCTTCTGCTAGATCTCAATAAATATGTAGTCTAACTAGGAGACAGACTTAGTCAAGGAAAACCTAAACATGGAGAATCCAATAATTCATGACATCAGAAGGCTAGGTCACAGATACTGTCATTAACTGGCTCATCACCATCATCAGCACTGAAAGAAGAGTCAATGAATGTGGTGACCACAAGCAGTACTAATGAGGGATGTGGACATTAAGAACCATAGAGAACGGGAAAGTGTGGAGACACATAAAGACCAAGTGAGAGAACAGCAATAGGCTTTAAGGAATCCTGGAATTCCAGACAGAACAACTCAGTCAACATGCCTGGATTTGTAGGTGGTGGGATTTGTTGGTTCCGACATACCCACAACGGTGTTTAGGTCTAATTGATTAAAATAAACTATCCATCTTTTAAATGGTTCAGTTCAACTTTAAATATGAGGTTAACACTGGAATCATCACCACAATCAAGACAATGAAAATGTCTGTCACCAAAGCCTTCTTTCTTCATAACACAACTCTGCTCTCCCACTCCTTCCTATCTTGATGGCTGTGCTAGAAACAGTTATTTTAGGTTGCCTACATGTTGCTGCACATAGAATTGGTTACTCATTTTTATGGCTGAAATGTTGCAGTCATGGTTTGCTTATGTTTTTATGAGGTGGATACATGAGTGATCTGTAGTTTGGGATAGTACAATTAGACTTAGTGTGGATATCCATGTCTAAGTATTTGTGTAGAAACACATTTTCATCTATGTAATGACTAGATCTTATGTGTGAATGTGCCCACAGTAGCAGTGGGTGAAGGATCCAGTTGTTTGACACCCTTCTCTACATTCAATATAGTCAATGCATGGTCCCTCTTTCTGGCAGATGCAGGTGCACAGTACAAACTATAACCTGGTTTCCATGATGAGAAAAGGTGTTGAACCTCTTCCTGGACTTGTTTGTCACCTATAAATCTTCTTTGGTGAAATACCTGCTCAAATAATTTGTCCATTTAGGTTTGGGTCATTTGTCTTCTCACTGAGATATGAAAGGTCTTAATATATTCTAGACACATGTCATTAGTTTGTCATATGGTTTGAAAATAGTTTTCCTCTGGCTCTCCTTTGCATCATCTTAGCAGTGTTTTCTGAGCTTTAGCATTTACATTCACGTCTATGACCTGTTTCAAGTCTGTTTTAGTATACCAAGCATAGGAAGGACTAAGGGTCATTTTTCATACATGGAAATCTGATATTCCTACACTGCTGAATAGGTTGTTGAGCCATTGAGTGACTTTGTAATATTTGTTCTAACTCAACTGACCATATGCATGACTACCCTTACTGAATTAATTTTTGTTCCATTGATTTATTTGCTTATTTTTATGCCAGTGCTGCTACATGATTTTGATTTTAAAAGCTTTAGATAAGTCTTGAAACTAATTACTGAAAGCCTTCCAACATTCATTTTTTTAGGGTTTTCTGAGCCAAATTGGGTCTTTTATACACACTTGAGGATTTAGGAATCAATTTGAAAGCCAATGTTTTTTAAAGAATGTCTTCTTTTCTAGAACCCCGACTTTATCTTTCTTGGGGAGAGTTCTAAGTTTTTTTTTCTGGATTCTCCTCCGGGTAATCAGAAGGCAGCCTTCTCAGAGATCACCTTGCTGTTGATGTCTGAGGTCTGGAAAGTATATGTTCTATTCTGTTTTTCTTTAAAGCATTGATATGTGTCAAAGGATAAATGTAACCTTGGATTCTATATAGGTAAGAAAATGGAAGTCATGTTAGTGTCTGTATGCACACTCATGTGCTAGGTGTGCTCCAGGATGTGTAGAAGCCAGGTCAATCAATCACATGTGGTCGTTCTTCAAGCACTACACACTTCTTTGAAACAGGGTCTCTGGTCTCACAATGGCCTAGAATTCACCATGGAGGCTAGCTGGCCAGTGAGGTGCCTGTCTCCACTTCTCTGATGCTGGGACCATTCACCTTCCATGACACACAGCCTTTTCATATGGGTTCCAGGAATCAAACTTAGGACCTGGCGCTTGCATGACAAGCCCTTTACCAACCATGCATCTCCTCAGCCTTGGGTGTTAGATTTTCATACAGAAAATCTTCAACTTTGACAATTGAGGAAGTATTTGGGAGACAGCTTTAAAGTGTGAGCTCCTGCTCACACCCCACAGAGATATACTTCTTAAACATCTATACCAAAATGTGAATGATTGCATTTTTGTACAATTTCCTGAAGATTTTGCTAAAGAATTGAAATGTAAGAAACACCTAGATCAGGAATTTGAAAGGAAGTTTGACTTCTTTTCCATGTCTTCATGGAAGTTTGTATGCAAATAGCAGGGAGTCATCCTAGGGTCTCATGACACCCAAGAAAAAGCTCATAAAAGCCATTCTATTAGTTACAAATTAAGGACATTAGCCAAGTGTATATACCCTTAGCTATACAGGACAGGAGCTCCCACACAAATCATAACAATCTATGCATTTGAATAAAGGACATCATTTGTGTCACTTTGATTCTATTATGACTCGGTTTGAAGAGGAACCATTTCTCTTGGGCTGGCTGTTATTGTTTCACAGGGTCTCCTGTGGTCTAGCTGGCTCTTGAACTCACTGTGTAGCCAAGGCTAGCTTTGAACTCCTGATCCCCCTACTTCTACCTCCTAAGTGCTGGAACGATAGGTGTGTGCCACCATATTGTCTTTTAATACTAGGATAATATAGACAATATAGGTGCTTTTAGAGTCTTCTTTTGATGGGTTTTATATGCTTAATTCTGTCCCTCTACTAACAATGCTTATAAGGAGAAGGGAAAAAAACTTTAAATGTTTTGGATGAAGATTTCAAAAGTGAAACATTTAAGTATTTATTAATGACCAATCTTAAGCATTATGGAGTAAGCTGGAACAGCTATGAAGTCACTAAACCCCACAGATCCTGCTTTGTTTCATGGCTTGTGTGGCTGACTACTGAGTAAAGACAGACAAAGATGTTATGAACCTTAGTGAAGTGATTCTCAACCTTCCTAATACTACGACCCTTTAATGCAGTTCCTCATGTTGTGATGATCCCCAACCATAAAATAATTTTGTTGCTACTTCATAACTGTAATTTTGCTACTGGTATGAATTGTAATGTAAATATCTGATGTGCAGGATGTCTGATATGCGACCCCTGTGAAAGAGTCGTTTAGCCCCCAAAGGGGGTTGCAATCCACAGGTTGAGAACCGCTGCCTTAGAGGATCCCTGACTCTCATTGATCAGCGCCTCTGCATCAGTTTGATGGCTCCACAATTTCCTCTCCTCTGTCAGTGTGTTTGCTTCAAAACAACTGAAAAAGAGTTGACAGATTTGAACAGAGCTTGGAGCATTTCAGACTCTACCCACATCTTAAGTTTGATTTCTAGCCAGATCTTGAAACAAAGCTGTTTTCTAATTTACTTTGCTCTTTAAATGGAGACAACCATTGCCATCTTCTAAGTTTTGTAGCTGTGTCAAAGACACACATGGAGAAAAGGATACTACACAGGTCTGTAATCTGAGACATGACCAAGGTCTCAAAGCTCCTGCAGTTTTCTGCATGAGTCTCTCATTTTACTCCTTCAGCTCTATTCACCCCTACTCAGTTTGTCATCTCCATTACAATATAAAAAGTATTGACCCAATGGTATAAATTCTCCTGAGTTATCAAATTTTATGCAAGTTGACTCTGAAATCCACTCCATTTTCCTTGACTTAAAGTTACAATTAATATAATCTTTCAAATGTATGTCACTAATATTTTGAAGATATTTTCATTAAAGTTGATTTACGAGTGGAGTGACTAAATTAGAAAACAGAATGCCATCAAGACAGAACCTCATTGTATAGGCACTAACAATGACACCTGTTGGCTCTAGGCAAAATGCAAAGATACTGTTAATGAACACCATAAATCAAATTATGATTTCCCAGAAGACATCTGTGAGGTGGAATCTAGTCCTGTCATCACACGAGTTTCAGAATCAAAAGGACCTCAAGAGGACCTTGAAAGAACCATATGCCCATCCTTAGATTCCTCCCATGCTTCTGACAATCCCAGCTTGAGTTTGGACTTGAGATTCTTGATAAGCAGCTTGCTCTAGGGTTGCTGGTTTGCACAAGTCAGCCCCTCTGCATCTGTCCTCATGATCACATGATCATTTCTCCAGCTGGTTTGCACTAGTCAGCCCCTCTGCATCTGTCCTCATGATCATCTCTCCACTTGGGTCAAAAAGAACTTGTCCTGTCCATGTGTTTTTCATATGAAAGTCCTTCTCAATCTTGTACAGTGACTAATGTCCATCAGCTCCTTTTCTTTGCATGAGAAAAACATACTGCTTCTGTCAACTGTTTTCACTTTCTGTGATTCCCTGTCCTGCTTACTTTCTTCTGAATTGGTAAAATTTAAAATAAATTTTTACAGTGTCATAAAAATAATACTCAGATATTTTTGTTGACTAAATAAGTTAAATTTATAGCTGAAGAAAGATGAACCATAATGCAAACCAAACAGCTTGAACTATGCATTGAATATTACCACTAATTTTAGAAAAAGTCATTATTGGTTTTGGTTTTTTGACTTGTCTTGCAGATTAGTGAAAGTCATGGACATGTATTTAATGGTATGAAGTAATGAGTACCATGATGGATGTGTTCAAGATGGGGAACAAGTGGGGAAGAAGAAATTGCTCTTCAGAACCAAATGGTTACCCATGTAATAGAAACTGCCTTGAAGTTTTAAGCCATCATCTTAGAAAATCAAGCAACAATAAACCAAAATTATGCTGTTGTAAAAATAAGCATTTAGCAAGTAAACTCTTGAAAGCGAAGAATGGGAAACTCCATGGGTCTTCAAAGGGAGTTCAGCAGGACAGTAGCAATTTCCAGAGTCCAAACTTCACAGTAAAACCCCAGAAATCACCACCTTCAAATGCTGCAAGGAAAGCAGCATCCTTCAGCAGATGTGGGCATTTGCAAAGTCCTGGTGCTCTTTCTGTGGGAACTGCCAGCGACTCTACTGATGGGTAGTTTAACATCTTAAACTGTGGGTCATATCCATATGGACTCTGGCAACTGAGTTAGGGGTCATGAAAAGTTTGACAACAATAAAAGGCTTCTGAATGTATAATAACCAAACATTAATTCAAAATACAGCACATAGGGAGTCTGAGGTACATCTGTGTAGCTAGAGTTTTCTTGCCTTGCCCACAGTCAGGACAAATCTCTGTCACCCGCCAGTCCCACAGCCGCTTAGACCAAACCAAGTAAACACAGAGACTTACATTGCTTAAACTGTTTGGCCTAATGGCTCAGGCTTCTAGCTATCTAGTTCTTACAACTTAAATTAATCCATTTCTATAAATCTATACCTTGCCATGTGGCTCATGGCTTACCGGTGTCTTTACATGCTGCTTGTCATGGCGGTGGTGGCGACTGGCAGTGTCTCCCCCACTCAGCCTTCCACTACCCAGAATTCTCCTCTCTCCTTGTCCCGCCTATACTTCCTGCCTGGCCACTGGCCAATCAGTGTTTTATTTATACAGAGCGATATCCACAGCACATCTGACTGCATTTGCCCATATGGCATTAAATGACTTCACCACAACCTTGGTTCTGAACATACACCACACATACTTCCCAGTGTATATGCCTCACACCACATAATACTGATGAATCCAGTCTGAAACACCTCAGCTCAGACCCCAGAACACAGCATGTTACAGACTACAATGTGTTTACTGTGCATACAAAATTTGCTGCTCTTATGGGAATATAATGACTTAATTATAGGAAACAAAAGCTTTTTATATTTTCCTACTTATCAAATTGTCTATCTTTGGATCTTGTTATGCTAGAATGTAGGGCTTTAAAAAAATCGTTGTTAAAGATGCTGACTAGAGTTTTACAAGGTATCATTAATTTTGGCTTGGGATTAGGACAGAATCTCCAACCATTTCCAAAATAGCTCTGAACTTCTTTTGCTATCTTGTAAGAGGTATAGGCATGAAGTTATTCCCTTATTACTCATAATTTCTGAAATCAAAATATTGATTAACTCTGAAAAAAATATTGATGCTCTGTGTCTTGCAGCATCAAATATCAGCCAAGATTTATGTAAAGAGTAAGCACATCTCTCCTGTTAGCATGCAAAATTGCCTTCATCTTTAAAAGATGTAAATCTCAAAGGGTTACTTTAAAATAATACATTTTATGATGTTATTAGTTAATGTTTTATATATATATATTTATTATTTTCTTTTAAATGTTTTTCTATTCATTTTACATACCAACCACAGTTCCCCCTTCTTCTCCTCCTCCCACTCCCCACCTACCCCCACCACACTAATTTATATATTTATTTTTATATACTTGTAATATATACCTGGGGTCATATAAAACTTATCATGCAAAAAGGGGTCATTCTTGGGAAAAGTTTAAGAGGCCCTACTTCAGACAGGCGGAAAATCCACATGCTAGCCATCTGTGGCCTAAAGTGTCCCCACTATGAGAACATACCCTACTTGGATTCTTTGTCAGGTTTCTGTGGGAATGCTGTTCAGAGATATGCATTAGGATAGATAGATCCCAAAGGATGGTGGAAACAGCGCTGCCTTTTATGACTTGGCCTTAGCAGCCCAGTGCAGTCCTGGCAGTGGTCATGAGCTAACTCACATTCAAAGGAAGGAAGTGGATTTCATCAGTTGATTAGGGAGAGGGAGCCACAGTGCAGAAGAGTAAATGACACAGTAACAGGATTAAAAACTTAAAATGCAATCTGCCCCTTATAAGTAAGACAGAAAACAATGCATGGACCAGTAGCAGGGTGATGACCTGGCTAAAGTCATCCATCTATCCGCCCACCCACCCACCCATCCACCCACCCACCCTTCTACCCACCCATCCTTCCACCCACCCACTCACTCACCCACTCACTCACTCACTCACTCACTCACTCACTCACTCACTCACTCATCCATCCACCCACCCACCCATCCACCCATCCACCCACCCACTCACTCATCCATCTACCCACCCACTCACTCATCCACCTACCCACCCACTCACTCATCCACCTGCCCACCCACTCACTCATCCATCCACCCGCCCACCCATTCATCCACCCACTCACCCACCTACCCACTCACTCACTCATCCATCCATCTACCCACTCACTCATCCATCACCCACCCACCCATCCATCCACCTACTCATCCACCCATCCATCCACCTACCCACCCACCCATCCATCCATCCACCTACCCACCCACTCATCCATCACCCACCAACCCATCCATCCACCTACTCATCCACCCATCCATCCACCTACCCACCCACCCATCCATCCATCCACCCGCCCACCCATTCATCCACCCACTCACCCACCTACCCACCCACTCACTCATCCATCCATCTACCCACTCACTCATCCATCACCCACCCACCCATCCATCCATCCACCCACCCACCTTTTTGTTGTTGTTGCTTCTCAGAGAAGGTCTCATTCTACAGCTCATGTTGGCCTGGAGCTTATGATGATCCTCCTGCCTCAGCCTCCACAGTGCTGGGATGACAGGTATGATACCCCACACCAGACCACTTTCACTTAAAAAAAAAAACTATTACCTTGAACTTGGACTGTTTGGTTCTACACTGGATCTGACATTCAGCAGGTTTGACTCAAGAGCTACAACAGGACGTTGGCTCAGTGCTGGGCAGTGCTCAGTTTCTCCTCTCAGCTCACTCTGGTTTCTTTCCTCTTCCTCTGTGTTCTCTGCCTCACCTGTTTGGCCTTTCATCAGGAAGTTCTTGTCTACTCTACTTCTCCTTAGCATTCTCAGAGTGTCCCAGTATCCAAATGTCACCTCTACTGGGGAGCCATGGAAAAGGCTTCAGAAGTCAAACTGTTGGAGGAATGATTTTGTGGTGAGAAATCTGAATGGAATTGGATATGGCAAAGTGCTTGAAAAGTCCTGGGTTCCAGCTCAGTCCTGAAAATGGAAAAGAAAATCCCAATTGGCAAATCTTCACAGACAAATATGAAGTGAGAGTTTTTTTTTTATGAATATAAACATGGCAGAAGAAGAAGGGAAGGAGAGTATTAACTCTGCTTTCTGTTTCTGTATGTGGTATACCCCAGGAGAACACAGCAGGTCCTAAGGAAACATAAAATCATTGGATGTAATCAATATTTACATAGTGTTGATATAGAGAGACTACCAGTTAGGAAATTCAAAGAAGACCAAAGAGGCAGCCACCAAACAGTGGGGAAGAACGCCATAAAAGAAAACAACTAACAAAACCATGCTTCATAAATTCGACTAAAAACTACAGTTGTGGGAAAGGTAGGCAGAAGCAGTCATCCCAGATACCTGGCTACGTCTCACTGAGCTCTCAACAAACAGTATGTCTGCACTCAAGCTTGAGCGCGCGCGCGCGCGCACACACACACACACACACACACACACACACACACACACACACACACACACACACACACCTCTGGGGGCGATTAGAGAGGAACATGGAAGCCTTGTATCTGAGAAGAGGCAGAAGCAGAACAAATTGGGATGTATATCATCCCATGTATTCTTCCTTGGTCTCCCTACAGCCTTGGCATAGCAAGACTCTCTTTTCTTTCTCCTCTGGAGACATTTCATCTTAGCTGCTGTGACATGATTGGGATAATGAGCAGGTAACTGAGGTCGAACATTTCTGAAGAACTGGAGCCTGAGCTCAGTTTTTCTGGCAACCACTGGAGGGCCCCAAAGGTAAGCTTATAGACAGTCACCAGGTGTTCCTTAAACATGATTTTTTGTTTGATTTTTGGCTCCTTCTGAAGTTTGATCAGCTCCAGGCATTTGGGGAGTTGGTGAGTGGCTACGTCACTCTTAAGAATAAGAAATGAAGCTGGGCGGTGGTGGCTCACGCCTTTAATCCCAGCACTCGGGAGGCAGAGCCAGGCGGATCTCTGTGAGTTCGAGGCCAGCCTGGTCTCCAAAGTGAGTTCCAGGAGAGGCGCAAAGCTACACAGAGAAACCCTGTCTCGAAAAAAACCAAAAAAAAAAAAAAAAAAAAAAAAAAAAAAAAAAAAAAAAAAAAAAAGAATAAGAAATGAATAACATTTGGCTGGAACAGACTGAGTCAACTTTGGGCAGAGGTCACATGAGGACCTTGCCACACAGTTCTCTATGTAACCCTAAGGCCATTCCACCCACACCATGCTTTGTGGACGTGTCTTGCCCACACATACCTCCTTCAAGCCGCTTGCCCCTCGACCCACAGCACTGTATGTGCAGTATGCCAGCTACATGGATCACCAGCCCCTCCCTAGTTCCACCTTGGACTCTGTGCCAGAAGCCAGGCAAGGACTGAATTTACTCCCTGTTGGAGCCTTGAAGTATCCCCCAAAGGGGATTGCCAAGGGTTTTTAGTCTCATTTTGTCCTAAGGCAGGGAGCACTCACAAGAAGGGCGAATGAGGTTTAGGGTCACAGACACATGGACTTCTCAGTGTTCTACACCTCCCTCTTGCTGGTTCATGGGCATCTACCTTGCCTGGGGCATTTGCAGTTTAAAATACAGAGATAATGCGATTCTGAGCACCACAGAAGAGACGTGAGCAGCAGAGTTTTGTATCTAAGCACAAAGAGACTCTGAACCTTCCAGACTGTACTAAGACAGACTATGGCATGAGATCAGTCTCAGTTACTAGAAGTGTGTGTGTGTGTGTGTGTGTGTGTGTGTGTGTGTGTGTGTGTGTGTGTGTGTGTAAGCATGTATGTTGACCCCAGAGGTCACTGTCCAGTGTCGTCTTCAGTTGCTCTCCATTTTATTATTTTTATTTTATTATTATTTTCTTTGAGACAGAGGTTTTCTGTGTAGTCTTGGCTGTCCTGGAACTCACTCTGTCAACCAAGTTGGCCTTGAACTCACAGACATCTCCACCTCTGCCTCCTGAGTGCTGGGATTAAAGGCATGTGCCACTACTGCCCAGCTCCATTTTATTTTTTTGAGACAAGGGTCTGGTCCTGGACCTGGAGCTCACTGATTGTCTAGACTGGCTGGCTAGCCAGTTCCAGGGATTTTCCTGTCTGCCTCTGTCTCCCCCACACTTGGATTACAGGTATGTGTCACTGAGCTCAGCTTTCCCCCCTTTTTTCTTTTTTTAACATGGTGTTGGGGATTGAGCTCAGTATTCATGCTTATGGTATAAGTATTTTTTCCAACTGAGTCATCTCCCTAGCCCCATGGTGATTTACTGTTATGAACCACAAAAGTGAGAGACAAAACTTGAGAGTGGACAACTGAGTGTATGTCCCTCCTGACTCAGGTTAATAGTCCAGTTATAATTCACCATATGCCCACCCACCTATAGGCCAGACAGCTATTTCCAGTCTAACAGAGAAGTGAGGAGAAGTACTGGTCTATGTGTTTTGGTTTGAATGACAGTACATTCCCAACACCAATCTTGGTAGATCTTGGAAACCCATGGTCTGACGTTCTACACATGACCTGGCTCTGCTTGGGTGGCATGGAAAGCTAGCTGGATCTCATTTCTTGTCAGAGCCACCCTCACAGTCAAGTGACGAGTGAAAAGGCCCTTCAGACATAGTCCAGCATCCAAGCAGCTGTCTGTGCCCTCTAAGTATTCATGACTTAATTCACTTGCTGAGGAGAGAGGCATGGAATGCCCAACAAGCTTAGCCTTATCCTGGGTTCAATTTGAGCTAATCGTAGTGTTTCAGGAACATGCCTATGTGGGTTTTTCTCAGTGAGTACAGACAGCAAGTCTGAACAGAACTTGCCTATGCCGACCCACGCAGCTCTGCTTGGACTCTTGCTCTGTGACATTGCATCATCATAAGAGGGCTTCAAGGAGCTCTGAGCCAAGTAGAATTGGCTAAATGGTAAACACATGCCTTTAGGAAAGAGCATGGACACTTCTCAAAGAAAGATGGGGCTGAAAGCATGGTGGCTACCTCATTTCAAAACCTGAGAGAAATTAATCCCAGAAAACCCTACGTTTCTCAACCATAAATAAGGGTAAAAATTTAAGGAAATATCTAAGTAAGGGTGATGAAATACTTCGATGTAAGGCTTGTGCATGTGCAGTTGAATTATAGAAATTACCCTGCTGGTTTGTGGTACCACTTTATCACAACATGGTCACAGCCTGCTGGGTACAGAGGCTAGGATTCATAGGAGACCAGAGCCACAGAAGAATCTTTCCACAGTTTACCAGGTCCAGGGCCTGAGGTGGGAGGAGGTAGTGAACATTTTAAGTCTTCACCCTGATAGAAGCAGTTGAAAATAAATGTGAGCTTTGAGTCCAAGATGTAAAACAGGGGGCAGAATCATTGCCAGTGAGGTAGAAACAGGGCGAATCCCAGATGTCCTTTGTGCTTCCGTTAGAGGGCATCCTTGCCTCACAGATTCCAGGGTGTGTTCATCATCAGACAGTGTTTTCTTCCAAGGCAGGTCTGCATTATAGGTGGTCTAAACTGGCAGACTCCATGCCAAGCAGAGCAGGCAAAGCTGGGGGGCGGGTAATGTGACATTTCTTTCTTCCTGCTTTCACATCAGCAGTACATACCCAAGGTTAACAGAAAGCAGCTTGAGCCAAAACTGTGCTCCCGGGTCTCCCCCTCCCCTTACAGACCCATGACTACACTTCCATGGACTGCCCGAGCCTTCCCCTGAGGAGGCTGAAATGAGACATGGTTGATTATTCAGAGAGATTTTGCAAATGCAGCCAAGGAACAGGAAGGTGTCTCAAGTCCTAGACAGGCCTTTTCTCTCTATGGGCAGCCACTAGGGCCCTGCATGTGGGGAAGGAAGCCAATAGAAAGCTGAACACTTTTTGTAACTCCAGCATGCCCCAGCGCCAGGGATGTCTCCCAGGCAGAGACTTCCCAAACTGAAGCCCATCAGAGTCCAGGCATCTGTGTGCACATGAGAATGATTCTCATGTGGAGTCACACACATACACTCCTAGAGGATTCCTTAGAACATCGTGGCTCTAGAGTTGTTTGCTGTATGTTCAGTTTTAAAGCCTGAGGCATGAGAATTGGTGTGAACAATGATGTTGGTATCACCCAAGGCCTGGCATGATGATGCTTGCTACCACTGCAGTAAGTAGAAAGGCCTGGATGCTGAGGGACAGTGAAACACCTTGTGGACTGACCACACATGTGGTATTGAGTCACAGGTGGGAGAGGATGAGACATGGGACCAGGAAGCTAAGCCTGTCACATGGAGCATGCAAACATTGTGTCCTAAACACAGAGGAGAGTTATGTGAGAAACTTGGCCTTCAACATTGTGGAGAGTACAGGGTGGAGCCAAGAATTTGGGAGCTCCCAAGGCTGGCACTCAACTGCCTCAGTCTAAGCCTGTAAACAGAAAGGCAGATTGAATAGCACACTGAGGACACACCCCTTTTTCTCCATCTCCCCTTACTCTCTAAGCATGCGAGCACACACACACACACACACACACACACACACACACACACACACACACATACACACACACACACACACACACACATTCATATAGAGGTCAACCTTGGGTGTCATTTCTCAAGTAATATTCTTGTTTTTGAAACAGTGTCTCTCATTGGCCTGAATCTCACCAATTAGGTTAGGCTTGGCAGTGGGCCCCAAGTATCTTCCTGTCTAAGCTGGGGTTACAAGTGTGCTGCCCATGTGACTAGACTCAGGTCCCTATGCTTGAACAGCAGGCACTTGACCAACTGCACTGCCACCCCCACTCAAAAACGAGGATTCTTTGTCAAGTCATCATTTGTGGGAGTCGGACTGCCCGAAGAGCACCAAGGCAGACATACAAAGTTCATGGACCCAGGGGGCAGTAGCTAGGACTCACCAGTGTTAGACCAGTATGGAGAGCATTTATCTCCAGGTGACTATAGAAAATCGTGTCAAGACAGTACAGGAAAAAGCTTTTATGAGATTCTTAAAGTACAAAACTGGCAGAGGACCCACGAATGCCAAGGGAACTTTCATGACTCAACGCCTCTCTGATGGGCTTAGGTTGGAGACCCTGGGCAGAAAAATAAAGCCTGTAGCAAGAGCATGGGAGGGCAGGGCCCTGAGCTGTACCCTTGGCAACGTCTTCACGTAAAGTCCTTGTAATTACAGTCCTGGGAGGAAAGAGACTTGTTCTCTCCCTGTACCCTGTAAGCCCCTGGGTTTACAGCTAAGTCTTCTGGCCTTGCTTTCATTTGGGTTCTGTAGCAACACAGCACCTTTGGCCCAAACCTCTCCCTTTCTATTTTTGAAAAAGAAAGGACTTAAGAGTCCTAGGAAGCCTGTAATTGACAAAGCACTTACAGTCATCAAATCCACCCCAAGGCAGGGATGCAGCCCGGCTCCTGCTGCAGATTTTGATGTCTTAGCACAGCACCAAGGGCTTTCTGTTATGTGCAGCCTGACCCACGGCTCCCTGACTGCTTGTGTTTCACAGCTCAGCTCATGTAAAGGTGGGTGTGCCTGGAGTATTTTCAGCTTGAGAAACATGGCAGGACTTGCCAGTATAGAACCCTCTGGAACCCTGTGGACTTGGAGCTCCAGAGAGGATGCCAAATACTTTTTTTTCCTTTGCCTTTGAGGTTCAAGTTCTTTTTAACTTTTGGCACACATAGGACTTCCTGTTTCTAGGGGAGGGGTGAGCTTTTAAAAAGGTCCATTGAAAGAACTGCTGAAGAACCTGGATGCCCAGTGGTTTTCATAAAACAATATTTTGATATGTTAAGTATAAGCATATCAGAGACATGTGTATTGGATTTCCCTTAAAACACTCAGGGTTTGAGTGCAGGATGCAAGAAGGCAGGCCAGACACACTTTAGAAACCCAAACACTTGAAAAGGAACTGGGAGGTGTTTAAGTCCAAACCTATGGGACTGGCCCACCCAGGATGGCAGCAGTAAGCTCACATGTGGACAGACACCTGCTCCCTGAAGTGTTGGTCTTTGCATAGGCAGGCTTCTTGTAGCCCACATGCTTCACTGTGACAGGAAGCAAGGCATTGCTTGTCCAAACTTGGAACAGCCCATTGTCTGTGCTCTTAAGAACTTGACAACAACCTATGCTTCCTCCCCCACCCCCAGGTGCTAATGTAGCCCAGGCTGGCTTGGAACTCTCTATGTAGATGAAGATGACCTTTAATTTCCCAAGTGCTGAGGATGTAGGTATGCACCAGTGTAGCTGATTTATGCAATGCTGGAGCCTCTTGTACATGCCAGGGCAAACACTCTATCAACTATGATGTGCCTGAAACCCAAAATATGGTACTTTGTGTACAGACTTCAGGAAAACAGATCCCAATAAAACAATTGAAATCTGGACTCCAACCCTAATTGGACCAATTGCCAGAAATAGGAATATCTACCCAGAGGCACAAGGCTCTGTTTTTTTCATTATCATGTTCCTGCTTCTGTTCCATATGGTCTTTGCTTAGAACAGAAGTAAGAAGTCTCAAAATCAACCAACCAACCAACCAACCAACCAACCAACCAACCAACCAACCCCAAACAAGCCATCTCAGAAGTGTGTCTTACAAGACTTAACAATTCCAATCATTAGGGCAAAGTCTCTGCTAGATGTCACAGAACTTCATGGTTCTGTGGGGTTGAGAGGGCCAGTGGTCTTTCCTGAAACTCGCAGTTTACCTTAGGACAAGTGGATCTTAACGCCAAAGGAAACAGTTGCTTTGGAAAGGAAGCAAGGAGTTCAGGGCAGCACATAGCCCCCTTTTCAGTGAACTTAGGATATCCACAGACAGAAAGACGTTCTCTCTTGCAACCTGTTAGTGTTTTCGGAAGACAACACAGGTCTTCTCAGACATTCCTCTTCTCGGCTGCATGCTGTGCTCCTGGTTATCAACAATCCAGCCAGCGTCTTGCAGATAAATGGATGAATGAATGTTGATGGCCTCTGATGTGTGGACTGGTATGACTTGGGCTGGCACTCATTTGGGTTTCTTCAGCTCCTTGTTGGTCTTTTGAGGTATTCCAGAAGTTTTCACCATGTGTTGGGGCTACAAAAAATAAAATAAAAGCTGAAACAAGACAGTCAGAACTTCCAGGGCAAACAGGGCTTTGAAATAGCTTGAAAGCCAAAGCGGCTTTAGCTGAAAGGATGGCATCAAAAGAGATAGGGGATCATTTGGCCTCCCCCCATAATTAAGCTATCTGTACAATTAGTTCCTCAGTTTCTCCATATTCCAGAAAGGATGTTTTAAATATTACCAAATAACTTCTGGGAGAGTAATTCAGAATGCTTCAAACTCCTTAAGGGCAAAGATGTCAGATTTTTAAAAAATATAATAAACCATGCTATTGAATTATGGTGGAATCAAGTACAGCTCAGAGAATGCTGGGAGACTTACCTTGTTCTTGCTTCCTGGTTGTCTACACATAATAATAGTAATTACTTAGGCTGCGGTGCCTACCATATGCCAGGCACTTCTAGATTTTTCTATGCATCTTAATTCATTCAGTCTTCACAACACCATTAATAAGTAGGTTCTTTTATTAACCTGATGGGGAAACCAAGGCACTGATAAGTAGTTTGCTCAGTTGCCAACATACTTTGGCAAAGCCAGGCTTTGAACCTAGGCAGTTAAGTGCTTTCATCTCTATGCTGGACAATCCAATCCGCCTCTGGTTTTTCTCCTCTGATCTTGAAAATACCCTCATGCCTTTTCCTTCCTCTCATGTATTTTACAAGCAAATAATTATGTTGAAATCACATAAATCACACACAAAAAACATTTCCCTCTAATTTGCCACGTCTACATTTGCTGCCAGCAGGGGTGTCTTCATACAAACGGGCTTTGTCTTTGCGTGGAAAAGCTACTGTGTAGGCTGATATGCGAAAGCCTACAACACTCACGAGGGGAAGCAGTTCATCTCCCTTCATTAAAAGTAGACCTACAAAGTATCTAGAAAGCAGGGAAGTTTGCAGACTTCTACTGAAGTTGGTGGAGACATCAACAGAGGAACACCTCAGAGGGCTCCGACTCTTGGAGGGCAGGGAGGGTAAGAAGACCCCAGGCTTCTCGAGGAGCTTTTGCTGCATGATTGACAGGCAAACATGTCTGTCTTCCGGGTTAGGTTGTTTCAGAAGGGTCTTTTCCCAGTATCATCCATAAAGAGCCTCTTGTAGCCTGTGAGCAGTCCACGCTCTGAGGAAGGAGATTGGGAGGCCCCAGGCCCACATCCAGCCAGTCCCCCTTCTCTCTGGCCACAGAATTTCCACTCATCAGAGAAGGACACTGAGCTTCTGAACAGAAGCAGGAGGAACACTGAGGATACCTGGTTGCTGTTAGTGCAGCCCTGCCCCCCTGAAGTTTCACGAGTGGCTCTTCCTTACAAGAAGACTAAAGGAGGCTGGCAAACTGTGCTGCAGCTTCCGAGTGATGCTCCAGCCGTGGATCTCTGGAAGGCTGTGTTGACTTTACGGAAAAGCCTGTGCAAAGTTTTGTTTCTATGGAAATAGAACCATTAGGTTAAATAGCAATTGAAAACTATTTAGTGAGAAAGATACCAAGTACCATTTCTTTTCATTTTACACTAAATTGCACATTATTATTTTAATTAGCACTAGAGGGCAATGCTCATGTTTGATTATATGAAACTACACATATGCCTACATATTTGAGAAAGTAGCGTTGATTGGGCTGGGTAAGTGGCTACGTTGTCTGAGGAGACCCTCTGAAAGCTCTTTGCAGTTGTCTGTCAAAGGAGTTATGTGACCACAGGAGATAACTCACAGCCGCTTTAAAAATACAAAGTGTCAAACATATTGACTACTACTGTCTTTTCCTTTCTTGGAGGAATGTGCAACCTGACAGGGGTTGACTAGGAGAATGCTCTTCAGAGGGACACCTGAGGGTAAGATTACTAACACACAGGTCTAGAAGGTTCCTGCAGCAAGTGGAGGCTATGGAAATGTCTAGAGGACTAGGCCAGGGGTCTCCCTGACATGGGGGCCTCACCTTACAGATCTCAGCAAATCAGTTACCTTTCTCATTGTTTTGGTAAAATACATGACAAAAGTGACATAAATGGGGAAGGATTTCTTTTGGCTCATGGTTTGAAGGCAGAGTCTGTGGTGGTAGGGAAGGTGTGGCAGAGTCCTTGGTGGCAGGGAAGGTGTGGCAGAGTCCTCGGTGGCAGGAGTGAGTGGCAGAGTCCTTGGTGGCAGGGAAGGTGTGGCAGAGTCCGTGGTGGCAGGAGTGTGTGACTGTGACTCATCACGTCTTGATGGTTCAGGAAGCAGAGATGGAACAGGAAACAAGGCAGGCTAAACACAGAGGCCTGTCCTGTAGAGACCCTTCCACTTGGAGGCTCTTTGTCCAAGGGCTCTGCAGCCACCCCAGACAGCACCAGTTGGAGACCAAGTGTTCAAACACATGGGTCCAGGGAGGACATTTCACAGTAAAACTTTATATCACTCGAAGAGAAACTTGACCTCTACAGAAAGTCAAGGCCCTTATCCGGGTCATTTCACCAGAGCCCACCATGGCTTTGTGAGCTGTCTGATCTCCGAGGAAGGAGTGCAGCCCAGGCCCCCACTCTGATTGTTTTTGTGCTCTTTGGACACAGGGCCAGCTGTCAGCCTCTACACCAGGATAACAGTCACAGATAACCTACACTCACTCCACAAATAACCCTGAATCTTCATCTGGGAAATCCTCAGTAGCCGGGGTCCAAAGCTTATGGGACAGATGAGGCTGTCCTGGACACAATGCCCCCAAACAGGCTGCTGGGGAGCCTCAGTGTGAGAGGTCCTCATGTTGGCAAGTCCAGCCAACATGCCCCCTATTGGCTGTGAAATGCCTCCTGGGAACTTCAGAACTCTACATGGTTTTCCCTTTGTTAAAGCACCGGTCACAGTTGCTTCACTGCGGAGTCAGTGGCATAGGGAGCATCAAGTCAATCAGAACTTCAACTCGGAAGGAGACGCTCTCCAGCATCACCTTCTTTCCACTCTTGGTTTACAGGTTTCTCCCATGCTGGCACATCGCACCTCCTCCAGCTAGTCCTTCTGAAGGTGGCGCTCGGGTAGTTCTTCTCAAATAGTTCATTTAGGCTTCAGGTGCAGATTCTGAGCCTGCGATTCTAGGAGGTTAAAGAGTTTGTCTGCATAGCTAACAGGCTGCCATGTGATCTCAGGTCCAGAGATAAACTTTTAGATGGAAAGTGGAACATAACCAATCCCTGTATGTATGCATATGTTAGGGTGTGTATATATGTACAAATGTGTGTACATGTGTGTATGCATGTGTATGTTGGTATTTTTGTGCATGTGTGTGTGTGTGTGTGTGTGTGTGTGTGTGTGCATGTGTAAATGAATAGGGATGGTAACACTTGCCTGATATCTGTCTTCTTTTCAAATAAAGTCATATATTACTTAACACCAGGATCCCATCCTAAGGATATATCATAGGTGACTGTCATTGTACACACATTGTGGGGAGTGCTCACACTAAGAAGTCTATGCTGTCACCAGGTGATATAGTCTTATGGAGTCACTTTCATAGATCTATGATGTCACAAAACAATATAGTCTTATGGGGCTGCTCACATAAGGCTATGATTTCACTAGGTGATTTTTGCCTTATGACTACCCTCACACAAGCCTCTGATGTCACTAGGTAACATAACTTATGGCCATCTTCCTAAAAGGATATGATATCATGATGCATGATTACATTCAAATCTAATGGATGAATTGGAAAAGAAAAATCCAAGCCTTGATTTCTTAGTCCTAATCCACAAGCCTTTGCTGGGTTGAAGGTGTCAGCCAAGCCCCATCAGTGAGTAAGACAGAGATGTCTTAATCCAGAGCACATCTCTTCCCACCTATAACAGGTACTAACATTTCCACATCCGTCCAATCAGCCATGCTAACGAGGCCACAGCTCCACCACATTACCTGTAGACATTTGCAGCCCAGAACCCAGATGCTTTGCTGAGACCATTTCCTGGCCCAGCATCAACTGTGGTAGCTCCCTTTTCCTCAGATGTTTTAAATTCATTTCTGGGTACACTTAGTACTTGGGAAAGATGACCTTTGTCCTCAGAGCCTGTCATGTCCCAACATTGTCCCCATAGAAGATATTGCCTGAGTTCGGACCCATGAAACTTTACTGAAAACATGGTATGTCTTTATTTATGTATTTATTTATGTATTTATGTATTTATTTATTTATTTATTTATTTATTTATTGGGAGGTTGCTTGTATGTGTGTGCACATGTAAGTGCAGGTGTGCTCACACATGTGTGAGACACAGGTTGGTGTCAGGTGTCTTCTATTGCCCTCCACCTCATGTTTTGGGACAGGGTCTCAGGGAACCTGGAGGTCACTGCTTCAGCTAGACTGCCTGGTCAGACCCTGGGATCAGCCGGGGCCAGGATACACATGCACCTGCGGTGCCATCTTTATACGGGTGCTGGGGATCTGAACTCTGATCCGCATGTTCTCACAGCAAGCACTTGCTCCACTGAGCCGATCCCCAGCCTGAATCTCTGTTAATCCCTGAGGGATTCTGGTCAAGGACTAATTCATGAATTCAGCTTCTCTTAATTTGCTCAAAACTGAGAAACAGCAACTCCATTTTTCTCCTGATGTCCTATTTTCTCACCCCCATCCTGTTTGCTATTTTATAGTAAAAACAACAACTGTGGGTGAAGGCATCAGTCTGTGACAACGAGTGAAGGGAGGGGCAGAGTGAGCTCCACAACCAACGATTTCAGGAGTAGAGTGTGGTGGTATTGTGTTCCCCAAAATGCTGTGCACTCTAATAAACTTATCTGGGGTCAGAGACAGAACAGCCACAATATTAAACATAGAGGATAGGCAGTGGTAGCACACGCCTTTAATCCTAGCATTCCAGAGGCAGAGATCTACCTGGATCTCTGTGTGTTCCAGGATACAGCCAAGCATGGTGACTCATGCCTTTAATCCCAGAAAGTGAGCCTTTAATCCCAGGGAGTGGTGGTAGAAAGCAGAAAGGTATATAAGGTGTGAAGACCAGAAACTAGAAGCTTTTGGCTGGTTAAGCTTTCAGGCTTTTGAGCAGCAGTTCAGCTGAGACTCATTCTGGATGAGGACTCAGAGGCCTCCAGTCTGAGGAAACAAGACAAGCGGAGGATCCGGCGAGGTGAGGTAACCGTGGCTTGTTCTGTTTCTCTGATCTTCCAGAGTTCACTCCAATAACTGGCCAATAAAAATAATTGATTTTATTAATAAGACTCTCTAAGATTCTTGCTACAGTAGAGACTCGGGGCCTGATGTGGGCAAACCTTCCTTGAAACTTTGGAGCCTTGGGGGAATATGAACTTACCTCTTGATGAATGGTGAGTGGGAAGGAAGGGCACCGGAATGAGATGGAAGGAGAGAAGAGAAGCAGAAACAGTGATGGATACTGGGAAGGAGTGGAGGCTTCAAGATTTAGGGTACTCACAGACAGAGACGATGACCTGGAAGAGGAGAAGGGAAAAGGAAGAATTTACAGTTTATCCTTCAAATGCAGTTGAGTTTAAATATGTAATTTTGATCCAAGATCAATTATTTAACTATGTACATTTTGACTGCTGCTGAGTCCACCACTGGAACACTGAAGTAGCTAAAGGAGAAGAGAGATTGATGAGGAGCCCCTTAAGGGATCTGGGAGAACAAAATATAAAAATTTTGATAAAGGAGATATAAAATTGACATGCTGGGGACCTGAAAGGAAAGCCAGAGGATGGCGCGAGCTCTGGGAGCTAACTTCTGCAGGGGACCAGCTTTTCATTTGTTGATCCATCCTGCATCAAACCCATTGTTTCCCAGAGTCTCACTTCACAAATGAGGCTGGCAAAACAAAGCTTGGATGGCCAGAGTGTTGAAGGGAGCCCATTCTCTTATTTGGTCTCTTTCTGGATCAGGCTCAATGTTTATTGGCGAAGGAGACAGAAAGAAGAGAGAAGTCGTTTTCCACAAACTTTGCTTAAAATAGACAGTTATTTTGAGCTCATTCGGTATGAGAAAGAGAAATGATCTTGGAGGTGTTATCATTCATGCTCTTATACCATAAACAGGGAAGTGATTATTTATTGTCATGTAACAGTAATTTACGTCATACTTTTTTAATACCCTCAACATATCTTTCTTCCTCATGCACACAGCAGCTTTTTTTTGGGGTAACATCTCATGAAGACTAGCATGAATTGAAACCTTCTTTCACACAGGAAGGGAGTTGAAGAAAGAGGCTCCATGTAATGGATACATCAACATTTTAATTTTGCTCTTCAAATAATGATGACTTTGGGAGACACTTGGGAACCTCTGGCATTTCTCAGCACTCCCACTGGCTGCCTATTCTGACTCAGATATTAATTAGGAAATAATAGAGAAAAAAACAGAGCATAACGTTGGCTTGTTTCCTAGTGGCTCAAGCACTCTGTGTGTTATGACATTCCTATGGGCCATTTCTATGTTCAGAAAGGATTTGAGCTCTTGAGCATTTCATGAATCTGAGTTTTCACTCTTAGCCAGTTCACTGGGAACCAGCCCATTGGAATAACTTCTGATGAGGGCAACATCTGTCACAGGAGACCCAAACCATTACATGCACATTGGACGTTTTGCAGAGCAATGAAGGTCCATGGAACACAGCTAGCGTTCCAACTGCAGGATCACTTCACTGTTTAGAAGCAGGTCCAGCAGCAGATAGGATCTTCAGAACATCAAAAGTCAGAGCTGGAAGCCAAAGGGCAACTTGGCAGTCAGTGTTCTGGCCTTGAACCTGCTTTGGCGTGGGGGTGGGTCAGATGACTTCATAGCCCCTTTTCTGTAAAGCATTGTTCTTGGGAGGGGATGATTTAATGGGCTAACACATATCTGTGTCTGCCTACTCTGCTGTTCCTTGTATTTGTTATAATTTACTTGGTTACCCTGGGAAGAACAAATAGATTATGTAAGTCCAGAGACACACTGAGGTCAACATCTGCAAAGGGCATTTTGAAGGGATGTGGTCAAAAAAGAGAGAGATGGTGGTACATAGGAAACCTGAGCCCACAAGTGCTTTCTAGATGTTTCCAGAGAAAAGTTTGAGGAAAAGTACCAGGATGTAATATGTCCTGGTTCTGTGGGAGGAAGAGAAACAGGCAGAGGGAAGACCTAGTTTGAACTCTGACTTACCAGCTTCTTTCTAATGACCTCAGCTTTCCACATAGATAATGGGCTCAACAATAATTATCTCACTTCTTTGAAGAGGTTGGTTTGAGAATCACAAGAGAGAATGTGTTTGCTCATTAAAATGTAAGGTGATATGTAAACTAGGAACATTGGTATTTAATAAAATGGTTGGTATACATAGCCAGATAAAAAGTTCCGAGTACACAGAGCTCTGCCAAAAATAGCTATGTGTTCTTAAAGTAATTCTGGGAGAAGAGACAAGACACTGACCATCGGAAGCGAAGCTCTAGCCCACAGGAAGGAGGAGCAAGCATTGCAGGGTCTTGTCTTCTGGTTGGCTCAGTCCTGATACGAGCAAGCCGGAGACATGTTCAAAGCTACCACAGGATTTTCATATTAAGTTGACTCCTAGAAAAAATTAAAGTTACTTTCTCAACAGTTGAATATTCATGAAGATGATTGAAATGACCAACTAGTGTTTTTCTAAACAGTTTCTATAGCCACAAGAGGACTCAGAAAAAGAGAAAAGACATGCAGATAGTCTGTGTCTTGCCTTCAAGAGTCGCAGTTCAAAGGGGAAAAGGAGTCTGCAAGTGTTTCTGGGATTTTCCATGGTTAAACAGGCTCAAGATTCTCCCAAAAGCTCAGAAGACTTTTTTCTCATTCTGTTTCCTCTCACATCACTCACTAGCACCGGGGCATGGCTTCTTGTTGCAAACTTGTGTGCATTTCCCTTGTCCCTCCTCCAGCTTTTCCTGCTAGCATGTCAAAGAATTGCCAAAACATAAAGAAGCCTCCTTGCCCTGCTCTGCTTGAGGTCTCACCAGCACTCCCAAGAACCCCACAAGTGGCACAAGTGACACTGTAAGTCAGAGGAGTGGAAAAAGGAGGTGAAATGGGAAACAAATGATTCTCTGCGACTGGGGAAGTGGGACAGTCACCGAACAGTTTCTCTGAAAGAACACATTTATTTCTTGTAGTATAAAGCATGAATAAGATGTCAACAGACCAAAAGAGTGAAGGGTAGCCAGGATTGGGAGCACAAGAGACAGAGCACAGGTATGCGAGTACAGAGCAAAGGCCTTTGCTCCAAAGCAGCACAAACCGGTGAGAGAAGAAAAGGAAATGAGGCTGAAGACCATTATCATCCCTAAGAGATGAGATGCGCATTTCTATTTTCACACCTTCCTATAATAGAGTTGGTTCTATTTCCTTTTTCATTAAATAATAGGATTTGAATTAAAATATATCATATATTCTAAAAGTATCGAATCTGAAATAAAGTCCGAGTGTGATCCCAGAGATGGAAGCTGGAGTGGACTCAGTGACAGAGTACTTTACCAAAATGTCTGGACATTCAGTTCCAAGGCTCCAGAGACCACATTGTGAACAGAAAGTGTAGCCTGGTGTCAGGCATGAAAATCAGGTCCAGTCACCGGACACTATCGGCTATAGTTCCCTCTTCATGCCCCAGCCATGTCCATCTGTTAATTGACGTTTGTTGAATGCTAGTCTCATCACCGTTAGGTTTTTCAAATACTTGAGTGGTTCTTGATTGGTAGTTCTGATGAAATCCCCTCAAAATCCAGGTTTTTCCATGAGGGATGACAATTCTTATTGAGACCCATGGTCCCACCCAGCCTCCAGCTGATGGAGTATCGTGACTTCCCACATTGACTGCCACACCAGGGGGTTTAAATCGAAGCCTTCTGGATGATCACAGAACCTTAAGTTCCTGCTGGTGTCTTTGTTTAATCTTCCTCCCACGGTCCCTTCAGTCCTTTCACAGGAGCAGGTGTGTTGACTTTTGGTCACGTCTGGTGCTCCAGCGGTAATCTTCAGATGGAAGAATGTTTTCCCGCTTGCTTTTGAGAGCATCGGCATGCTTCGTTTAGTTAGGAGCTCTCTTTGTCACCATTTGCACTCAATGTTTTTTTTCTTTCATTTTTCTTTATTAAGAAATTTCTACTCATACTATCCACAGATCCCCCCTCCTCCCTCCTTCCACCCCCCAGTCCACACTCGATGTTTTGAATTGTAATAATTGTAACAATACTGCATTAATTCTGCGACATTCAATTTGACTAGTTATTGTTTTAAAAATGCACTTTTGGAGCAGTTGAAGATTTAAAAATCTCCCAAAAGTTTCAGAAACAATCATCATTCACTATTCAAGTCACTCAAAGAAATTCTTATTGCCATTCAGCTGTCAGAATAGAAATGTCAGCTCTATGCTGAAAATCACTTGGCAGGGAAATGGAGTCTGAAGCTCCATTGGGAGCCTCATGTTTAAGTAGCAAAAACATCCTGTCTTCATTCTCTTTCTGTTTATCTATCACCATCTCTTCTCTCTGCCCAGCCTATACATTTTCACAATTCAAGACTTTTTTCACAGAGCAAAAGAAGGTTATAAACAGCAGATGGGTATCCTGGGCGTTCAGGTGTACACCAAGCCATTTCCATAATGAAAGTTCTTCATTATTGTGGTTCATTGACCCCCATGTTAAAGATGCAGACACAGGCTTGGGGTAGGCTAGGCAGATGCCTCAATGACGCACAGTGAGCATGCCTAAGGCTGAGACTCAAATGCAGAACTCCTGGCTCCAATTCCATGCTCTCTGGCATGAGATGCTGTCTCTTCCAGTAAAGCAGCAGCATTGTGACTTCCTGGCTGACCTGTGCTGGAAGAGCAGGGACAGGGCTTGACCAACTCAGAAGCTGCTAGTACTTGATCCTTTCCACTGACACCTGTGATAAGCACAGGAAGTCACTCAAAGGATGTCTGAATGGTATTTAACTTCTGTATTGCTCAGAATACCTCAGAAGATTCTCTTTATAAAAGAGAAATGTATGGCTAGTGATAATTGACAGGAAAAACGAAAGGATTTAATTCAGGCATTAGAAGGTAATGACTACTTGACACACACTAATCTAGCAAAGACCTGGGGGACAAAGTCCATAACTACTTCATTGTCTTTTGAAAGATATTGAAACAAGGAAGAGCCAGAAGGTCTGAAAAGCATAGGACAGAATAGTATCCAGGAAATGAAGGTTTTTCATATATTCAGACCCCAATAAGCCTTTAACAATGGATGAACTGAAGGTCTGCTTTTTTCAATGAAGAAGAGATGGAGACCTTAAGGATGTTTTAGAGAAAATTAGCAAAAGATGGAAGTTGCAGTCTGGAGCTGGGAGCTCATGGTGCCTGGGTTAATCACTTTTGAGAAAGGATCAAGGTACTGCTCACTCTGTACTTCATATCATGATAAATTTGCAATTTTATCAGTTTCTACCTTTTAGAGGGATCCATGTGGGTTTCAGGTTGACCTCATTTTCTGCAAATAAAATTTATTTTCTAAAAAATTACATGTAAATCAAGAGTGTTTGCCAAAATCAAACCATGAGTAGGAAGAATTCCATTAGCAGATTCAAGCCTGAAAGAAATTGAAGCCCTGAATTATCCCTTCCAAAGGCACCGTGAACAGACCACAGGTCCCCTCTGGTCTCAGCAGCCCTCTCTTCGGAAGGCCTTGTTGAGTCAGGTCGAGCTGCCACTGATATTACACATTTCTCTAAGGAAATTGAAATGGAACAAAACCAGAACATCAAAATACTCTCCAAACCCAGTCTGACCCGACCTGATATTTCACTTGGTTTGAGTCCCTGGTATGGAAAAAAAAATGAGTCATAAATATACTAGAAAATTCTGTTACTTCAAAAAGAATTCTATGATAGAGGCCTTAGAAAAACAGACTTTTGTCAAATGAATAATTGTCTACTGATCTGTTTGTTCTGAAAAATGTCTGTTTTTAGGGCTTTGATTGGCTTAAACTACTTGAAGATCTCCAGATTTTAATCTTATGTGTGACAAAAACCTAGTACTTGTTTGGTCTCTGATACCTACAACTCCATCAACAAAATAATCAGGCAGATTATTTTTAATTAAAAGTTATTACGCAATTTGGGTGATCAATGGCATGATTCATTTTCTTCTACCGAAAATACAGGATGAAAGAGTTGACATGTTGCATTTCCCACAGTTAGAGATTATAGGAGCTTTGGAAAACCAAAAAAATGAGTCCTTTTGTTTCCACAACTCTGTGTTGACATCCAGTAGAGTTGTTACCCATGGTGAGGTAGGTTCTGACTGCTCCTTTTTCCTTATTTTTGCAGGGTAAAGCCATGCCTGAGTCCCTTTAATGCCCCACTGGGTAGCTCTCCATACCCATCCAGCACTCGTTCCCTGCAGCTCACACCCAGCACCTATCCTAGAAGCAAACAGTACATTCACTTTCTCCTAATCAAAGTGAAAATGGTCATGACTCAATTTCTTGACCTTGGATTCTGTTTCTTTAAATTTCTTTTATCTTGGTTCTTTGGCTTGTCATTCTCCAAGCTTTCATTTGCACTCAGAGGCTAATTTAAGCCCATCTCTAGTAAGAACAGAAAGGTATGGGTTAATATGTATACATGGGGAGTGTGGCAGGGACCATTAGTGTGATTCATGAAGAGCCCACCAGCTAAACGCCCTCTTCTCACCATTGAATCGATGCTCTATGCTGGTTAGATTTCTATCCACTTGACACAATCTAGTTATTCTGGGAAGAAGGGGCCTCGACTGAAAAACTGCTCCCATCAGACACATGTATGTAGTTGTGTATATATGTATGTGTATAT
Organism: Peromyscus californicus insignis; assembly: GCF_007827085.1. Lineage (NCBI taxonomy): Eukaryota > Metazoa > Chordata > Mammalia > Rodentia > Cricetidae > Peromyscus > Peromyscus californicus. Next base: position 160,380,705 of record NW_026294584.1, on the reverse strand, counting down.
GTATATACACATATACACACCTGTACTCATATTATGTGCCTCATTGCATGTTCTGTCTGGCCTTTCTATCAAACTGTATCTGTGAGCATCTTTAAGGGATGTGTGTAGATGCAATTCATTTGTGTTTAGCAACAGATCTCCCAGAGATGAACAAGCCAGAGCCAGGCATTCACACAGGCTTTCTGACAATTCATGGTGAATAGTGGATTTAACTGTCTGGAGTCTCAAATGTGCTTGTCTTTGTGTGTCATGGCTTAAGAGGGAGCATTTTCTCAGCCTTAGTAGATACTGCCCATCTTCACACTTTAACCAGCAGCGAGTCCTACATTCTCTATCACCTCACCAGTTCCTGTCAATGATCTGCCCGATCCAGTGCACTGCAGTCCTGGATGGTGCACTGTGGTCCTGGCCAGGGCACCACAGTCCTGGTCAGTGCACAGAGGTCCCATCCAGTGCACTGCAGCCCTGGCCAGTGCACAGAGAACTGTTTAGTGAACTGCAGCCCTGGCGAGTACATTGCAGTTCCATCCACTGCACTGTGATCCTTGCCAGTGAGGTACTGGCCATGGCATTGTTGTCCTGGCCAGGGCACTGCAGTGCTGCCATGCTGTGATGTGGATTTGCACTTCCTAGATGATGGTATAGCTATGTATTTCTCGGTGTTCATTGGCCAGCTGCAGGTCCCATTCTGTGACATATGATTCTGACTGTTCTCTCACTAAATGAACCATCACAGATGTTTAGGGCTTCACCATTCTGTCATAAATGCTCACCCCCATGGCATGTCTTTCTTACCCTCTTCATGGTTTTGAGTGATATATTTTCTTTTAATGCGGTTCAATTCATTAGTAATCTCCTTCAATGATGTTTTGTGTACTCCTCCCTTCCTTAGGTAGTGAGCATACTCTTCAATACAACGACTTTGAAAGCTTATTTGCCATTATCGACATTTCAGCTGGAATGGATACTTGGTGTGGTTTGAGCGTGGTCTGTTTCACAGGCACCCAAGCACAGCTTAAGGAGATGATGATCATTCTCCCAGGGAGGCACAGTACCGACTGTAAGTCTAGAGCTCACATACCTAGACGCCTTTCACCACTGGCCTGTCTGTTGATCCTTGAGACACCACAGTGTCTGAGTTATTATCACTTTGCAGTGTAATAAATGGCCAAGACAATCCCCTTGCCCAATTTTTCAAATTGGTCTTAAATAGTTTGGGCTTTCTTTAACTTTTGGTGTAAATTTTAGAATCAGCTTATGATCCACCAAAATTACATGAAAAGTTTTAGGGATTTGAAAAGAGTTGCATGGAATCATAAAGATCATTCCCACCTATTTTCTTCAGTTCTCTAGTACCAAGAATTCCCATATCAAGATTTTAGTTGACTTTCCTTAGGTTTATCTCTAGAAATGTAATGTTTTGAAAATGATGAATATCATTTTTTTTTAAATTTAATTTCCAGGGGTGGAGGGATGTCCTAGTTGGCAAGGGTGCACCCACCTAATCTAGCTGGTCATGGCCTTAGGCATCTGTAGCTTCAGTGCTGTTCAGGGCACATTCGAGGATCGCTGGGACTTCCAGGCCACCAGGTTCAGTGGCAGTCCCTATCTCAGAGCAATAGGGTGGAATGTAATAACGTGGCGCCCTCCTCTTGCCTCTTCATGTGTACACTTACCTGTGTACAAAAAAACACATGCACATACCCCACCCCACCCTACACCCACCATTTGATTTCCGTTTCCATTTGTTGCAGTTAACTTTAACACACTTGATATTTTCTCTATTGATCTTTATCCAGCAATTCTAACAAACTGGATTATCACTGCACATTTACACATGATCACATCAGTTGTGAATAATCAGACATCAGGGTTGTGATTTTCAATTCTTATTTTTCTTGTCTATTACTGCACTTTCTGATCTCAAGGAGAAAGCTTTCAGATTCATTACCATTAAATGTGGTGATACTCAGTATCCTCACAGGTGACTTGTGGCACCTCCATTTAAACACATTTCCTTATATTCTGAGTTAGCTAGGACTTACAAGTTTCATTAACATAATTGACTTTTTCAAGTATTATTTTACTGTGATGAACTGCAATGATGGATTTTCTGCAGCTAAATCAGCTTTTCCTTCTTGGTGTAAATGGAACGGCTGGGACTATGTAAACCTCAGCACAGCTCAGTGTTTCTCGCTCCTGCTTCTTTGTGTGGGAGTCAAGTTGGCCTGTGATGTTTCCTCTTCACATCTTTGTCAAGTTTTGTTTTCAAAGTTATGTTGGCCTCATAAATTAGAAATGGGAAGTTTCCCATATTTTCTGTACTCTGAAAATGACATTATTTCTTCCTAGATATTTGCTGAAATTCAGTGGTGACCTCTCTTGGTCTGAAGATGCAGTGACATCACCATCCACAGTTCTCACTCTTTTCATCTTTGGCAATCATATGTTTTGGGGTTTTTTTTTTTGCCGTGTTTTTCATGTAAAATTCAAGGTTCCTTTTCTTTAAGCTGTTTCTAACTTTAGTGACCATATAATAAATCATCTCCACTGGACAGTTTTGAGAGGAAGAGGGGTACTACAGATAGTTGAATAATGTAACCTTTGAAATGTTCATTTATTGACCTAGAATTGATTTTATTATTTCATGGTGCTTGTAAAATGGTTTTATAGAAAGTCTACTTTCCAGGAGAAAAAAAAAGCCATCTTGTAAAATACAAATAGCATGCCATGTTTTTCTTAACACACACAACAAACTTGTTTATATATGGAGTTTGAGTATATAAAAATCACCTTAAACATGTATTTATTTAAAGTTTTTTTTTGTTGAGTTGAGGATTGAACTCAGGGCCTTGTGCCTGCTAGGTAAGCACTCTACCACCAAACTATATTTCCAGCTATTTATTTAGTTTTATTTTATGTGTAATAAAATTTTGTTACTGTTTTGCCTGCCTATGTACATATGTATCATGTGCCTGTAGTGCCCTTGAAGGCCAGAAGAGGGGGCCAGATCCCCTGGAACTGGAGTTGGACGGGGTTGTGAGCTGCTATGTAGGTGTTGAGAACCAAGCCCAGGTCCTCTGCAAGAGCAGCCAGTGCACTTAACTGCTGAGCCATCTCTTCATTCCTTAAATTTTATTTTTGGTAATATCCATGCCATTTAATTAGTATTCTGGCTGTCTTTACCACCAATGTTACTATATCAAAGAATCGTCTTCTATTAGTATCCTGGTGTTAATTTTTTCATGTAATTGCCTCCAGAGTCCTTCAGATTTGAATTCTCTATTTCTAAGTTTGGAATCATTGACACTTAACACTGATGTCTCTTTGTAGTTTAAAATATTTTTAACTGAGGGAATATTCTTTCTTCAGGCCAACCTCATAGTAAGTTTCTGGAGTACATTTTATTTTTTTTTGTAATGAAATGTATAAATATTTCAGACTAAATATTTTCACAGGTTCTGTCTTTGTACTTCCATGCAGAGTGCATTTCTTTGAAAAAATATTTTTACAAGGAAAAATTAATCAAACAAGTTGTTTTGGTTCGTTTGAGCATTTGCTAAATTTATATGCTACAGAATTGTGGGTCTTTCAACTTCATTGCCTCCCATTCAGAATATAAATCTATCCAATTAAAAATGGGAACTGCATCAAAAGAGTCTCATGACAAGTTAAAATATCACAAATCTCAATTATAGTGTGTTTAAAGTTAAGTCTTCTATACTCTTTGAGGTTTCCCAGTTTACTTCTCCTCCTCCTCCTCTTCTTTTTTTTTAAAGAAATAACTGTACATGTCTCATTGAAGCTTTATTGTCTAACTGCAGTTAGCAACTCTGAGAGCTGAAGTTTCATGTTGCCTCTTTTGTTGAATTTTTACTAAAGGTTTCCAACCAGATCTGAAAAAAAAATAAAAGCAGGTTTTAGAGGTTGTGTTTACAAAGAACTTCAAAAGCATTATGGGACACTGAGGTGGGCTTGCAGATCATGTCCTCAAAGGTTCAACCATTTCAAATACTTGATTGATATCAAGTACCAAGGCACCATTGATATCCTGCTGTGTTGCTGAATTTTTTATTATTTAATATCAGGGTCTTCAAAAATATCATATTTGGAATAATCATTATGGAAATCAGTATGGAGGTTTCTTTGGAAACTAAAACCAGGAGAACCCAATACCCAAAGGACTCTAAGAAAACATTCTGTAGAGATATTGTGAGCATCTGTTGACAGTCCAGGTGCCAGGCAACAGATGAAGTAGATGAAGAAAGTGTGGTGGTATACACAGTGGAGTTTATTCAGTCATAAAAATAATGAAATTACATCATTTGCTGTAAAGTGGGTGCAACAGGAGACATTCTTAAACGAATAATTAAAAATCTTTAAATCAGAAGCAAATGAAAACTACTGTGTATGTGATTATGTGATTTAATTTGTGGGCCTCAGAACACACACACACACACACACACACACACACACACACACACACACACACACACAGGACATGGAATTAGAAAGATGGGGTCATGGGGAGGAGACCAGCAAGAGGAAGAAGGAGAAGAAGGAAGGATGAAAAGGAAAGGATATGGTCTAATACATGGTATACATTAACAACATTGTCTATATAACCCTATACTACCTGCCACAAATGCCAATATAAAAGAAAACAGCAAATTCCTTGGGTATAAATATCAATTGTGAGTCATAACTAACAACTAAGATAAAAATTTCAAATTTAGTAAGATTATTGTCTTAGATTGGTATCTGTTTCATTAAGATTTGTACTTTTCCCATAAAGTAATTTTGGTTTTAGAGTTAAACTTTTAACTAAATTTACCACAATATTCACAACATTTTAACTTGTGGCAAAGCAAATTTTCAAATAAAAGGGACTCTAAGTGAACAGTTGCAGCATTATGGAATTGTCCAATTTTCCTCTGAGCAACTGGGGACATAAGTCAGAAACAGGGTCACACACCACACTAGAAAGCCACTAAGACAGTAAGCAGCTCACTGCCATTTCTTTATATGTAGACAAGAAAATGTATCTCATCATACGAGTGGTGTTCTTTCAGCCCCATCATATGACTTGGCTGAAAAGTCACACTCTGTACACGGACACACAGACTCACCCTGCACAGCCTGTTGTGACAGCTTGCATCCCTAGGAATGACCTTCTTGACTGAAATGACCTTGGATGGCATCCAGACTCTTCTTCAGCAGATTGTTGTCAACTGTCATTTCCCATGTATGGTCAGGAATAATACTGAGACCTCCATACTGAACAGCATGCAAATAATTTGTGCTTTGTGCTTGTCATCAAAAGTGATAAGTGCTCATTTTAACATTCAGAAGTATTTATGAGAAAATAAAGGGTGTTACTGAGATGGACCAGATGGCAAATCCTTCCCTAAGGTATTTGCCTAGGGTCAAACACTGTTAAATCATTTTGTTAGTATTAATGCCATGGTAAATCTTCAGTGTAAGACTTTAACAGGACGTCTTTAATGTGGTTCCTGTGTGTGTGTGTGTTTGTATTTTGTGAGTGTATGCATGTGTGTGTGCAGATGCACTTGCCTGTTTGTGTACATGCGGAGGTCAGAGGTCAACTTCAGAGGTCTTCCTTCCTCTGTGACTCTCTACCTTTTTTTTGAGATAGAATATCTCACTGAACATAGAGCTTGCTATGTTGTCTAGACTGACTGACCATAGGGCTCTCAAGAGTCACAAGTCTCTTGCCCCCAGCACTGGACATGGGCTAACACACTCAGCTATTTCATATGGGTGCTGGCATCTGAACTGAGTTCCTCATGCTTCTGGAGCAAGCACTTTTCCCACTGAGCTACCTGCCAGCCCCCATGCTGTTCTTACTGAATGATGGGAGCTGTCATGGCCAAGTGGCTTGATCACAGCTGTTAGATGCTTTCCCCAGTTACCCAGTTGTCTTGAGTGGGCCTTGGAGGTCTTTGGGTTTATGAGTCCATGAGCCTTGGACATTCATCTAAGAGCTCAGGGTGCCAGCACTAAAGGAGCTTCCCCTCATCTCTTCATGGTTCCCTAATATATCAGGTGTCAAAAATAAGACTTTACTATAAATTGATAAACTCAAGTGAAATGCCAATAATTGGAATACCACAAGAAAGACTGTCTTAGATAAAGTTTTATTGCTGTGAAGAGACACCATGATCACGCCAACTCTTATAAAGGAAAATATTTAATTGGGGCTGACTTATAGTTTCAGAGGCTTAGTACATCATCATCATGGCAGGACATGGCAATGTGCAGGCAGACGTGTGCTGGAGAAGGAGCTGAGAGTTCTATATCTTGATCCACAGGCAGCAGAAGGAGTCTGTGTACCACACTGGGTTTAGCTTGAGCATAGGAGTCCTCAAAGTCCACCCCCACAGTGACACACTTCCTCCATCAAGGCCATACCTCCTAACATTGCCATTCTCTATTGGCCAAGCATTCAAACACATGAGTCTATGGGGGTCATATCTATTCAAACCACCACAAAGGCCTAAACTGGGATGTACAGGCATTTGTTCTGTAGATAACACCTTCTGATAATTTGCCTTCCTTTATCTCTTCCTCCTTATCTCTGTCCCCCATGTAGCCCAGGGTAGCTTAGTAATTGAGTCAACTGTCCTATCCAAGCCTTCCAAGTCGTAGTATTCCAGGCAAGAGCCACCATGCTCAATTCCCTTGTCTTTATTTCAAGTATGCAGCACTATTCTAATTCTTAATAGATTCACAAAATTCTTCAGGAAGATCTAGAAAATGGTTTCACAAAGTGCAAAAATAATTGGAGTCCTTTACCTTATATTTACCTTTTTTATATAAATAAGAATGAAGAACACTGGGGAGATAGCTCAGTTAGAGAGTGTTTATCATAAAACTTGAAAACATGCTGTCAGTCTCCAGAACCCCTGTTTAAAAAAAGTCAGGCATGATGATGCCTGTTTGCAATTCTGTCACTGGGGAGGGAGGGAAAGAAGAAGGGAGGAAGAGGGAGAGAGGATCACTAGTCACCCAGCCTCACCTAACTGGGAGCCCCAGGTCCCAGTGGGAGATACAACTCAAAAGATGAGGTGGACAGTATCTGAAGAATGGCACCCAAGGGTGACCTCTGACCTCCACATACATGTGCTGTGCACCTACACACATATGAAACCACAGAACACATATCAAATACACACTGGAGAAAGGAGGAAAGAGAGAGATAGGGATTGGGGACCTGAGACACAGAGGCTTGGGTATACCTGGAGTCATTTATGAAAACAGCAGTTGTTTCTGTTCCTTGAAGACATTCTGTGTTGAGTTATGTCTTCATAGTGAAGGATCAATACAATAAATCAGTCTTGGAATCTGATTTCATGTCGTTAACATTCCCAGTGGCAGTTTCTGTGGGCTTGGCAGGTGGTCTGCTTCCAAAAATCATATGATAAAGGAAATAATGGACCAGGCAAAAGATTAAAAACCTTAATTCGTGGGTTTCAACAGGTCAAGTTGACACTGTTGCTCCAGCCTTGATTCACATGGGCTCAAGAAAAACCTCTTGGTGTCATTTCCTCACTTGTTCTAAGCTACGCAGACCTTCTGGAAGCGAGTCTCAGAACCCTCTGAAAACTAACTTTCATCAGTGTCTCACACTGAGCCTCCAACTGTGAGGACTCTCAGGAAGAGACATGTCATCAGAAATTACTTGTTTTTAGCCACACTTTTAAACAAGAAAAAGAAACTCTCCTCTCCTTGGTCTTCACTCCACCCTTAGTTCTTTTAGGGAACTCTTTAAATGAAGTAAACAAGTTACAAATCCCCTCTAGGGTCCTTCCAACCCCCATTAGAACTGAACATCCCACATCTGGCTACAAGAGCTCGTATTCTTCCCAGCAACCTGGTGAGCTTGGGAAAACCTCACATAGGTTCCCATGCCCTATATCCCCAGATTGTGGGATTTGTTGGTTACAGAGAGCATCCAGAGAGTCTTGAGTTTCAGTCTCTGCCAAGAGTCTGACCTTGAAGATGAATCATTTGGACACCACCTACTGGAGGAAGACTCTGGGGCAAATATAGGAACCTCTAAAATCCTGATGCTGCTTGTAAGTTGTATTTCCCAGATCAAATAAACAAGTCCAAGAGACAGTTATCCAGGCCCCAGAGAAAAACATTATGTGGCCCAGATGCTTTTGTGGCTGGTGAGTGGCTAAATTGGGTTCTTGTTTTGTCTAAAGGCATTTGGGTCTACATAAAAAATTATATACTAGAAGATCTGGTGTCTTGAATCTCTCCAATTATGAAAACTACTAGTCTCATAATGCATCAGCTGCAAAGCATAAACATAAATTAAAATTCAATTTACCAACAAAAGCATGTTGCTTACATATTTCGGAAACACTGGGAGTATCAAGCCGAAGCGTAACAACAGCCTAAGCCACTGTTCAGTTACACTTCTAGAATCTTACAGTCATGGCTTACACTGAAAACCAGAACCTGAAAGACCTTTATAGTTCTGGGGAAAGTTACACATGACTTGAGACATTTTGGTCCATTATTCAAACTCATTGTTCAAGAAAGGAACAAACAAAAATCCACAAAAACAGAATAGAACAAACCCATTTCTCTGAGTTCCAGTTTCTTTCAAATGTTCTTCAGAACATGTAATGGGTTTGGGTGTTCCCTTCTTTCCTTCTGTGAAGTTCTAGATTACATAGTCTGGAAATACCCCCAAGGAAAGCCAGACTCTACCATCTCAACCTTTCTCAATTCCAATTTCTGCTATTTTTATCTTGTCAACCACCCCAAGGAATGCAGGGTCATCTTCATCTGACTACACCTTCACCCTTTGTGCAGGAATTGACCAACAAAGGAAAATTTTACCTTCTTGTCCTTTCCATCTTTATCCTCATTGCCAGAGATGCCTCCCAGCTTAAACCACTTGCTGTCCCTCAGACACCAGCTTTCTGGTGTCCCCCACTTCTCTCTCACTTGTTGGGATGGTTACATTGTCAACTTGAGAGGATCTGGAGTCAATTAGGAGATAAGCTTCTGGACATGCATGGGAAGGATTATCTGGCTTAGGTTAATTGAGATAGGAAAACCCACACTAAAAGTGGGTGGTACCATTGGATGGACTGGAGTCCTGGACTAAACAGAAGGGAGAAAGGAACTTAGCACCAACATTCGCATCCCTCACTTCCTGACTGCAGATGCAGTATGACCAGCTGCCTCACACTCTACCCCCATCACTTCTCTGCCACAACGGACTGTACCCTATAAACCTTAAGCCAAATATAAATAAGTCTTCCTCCCTTAGGTTGGTTTTATCTGGTATTTTGCCATAGCAGTGAGATACATAAGTTAAGCCCTTGTCTTGGTTTTTTCTGAAGGCTTTCAAATGCTCAATCAATGTTCTGTGATCTTAGCAACTATAGCAAGAGAGAAAGTGTTGTGCTAAAGTCAAAGAAAAGGAATTATGGATGGAAACATCAACAATCACCTTGTGTCCACCCTACATTTTGAGAGTTTTTTTTCCATGAACCTTGTCTTCCTCATTCTACAATGACAGTCAAGTGAGATGAATGGAGATTTTTTTTTTTTTGCTGTCCTAGGATTTAATAATTCTTTGCTTTCTCCCTTTGTTTTATTTTTTATATAATCTGTATTCATTTTAGGAGAGGACTGGAAATTTTTCCTTGGGGTTTTGCTTCCTCTTAGACTTTCAATTCTCTATGGTGAGAATTCTGGTCATGTAGGAGCCAAATATAAACAACAGCAGCTCTTCCTGCTTTGGTAGGCCATTTAGACTTCCACATGCTGTTTATTAAACACATCATACACGTAAACTATACCCTATGACCCAAAAGCTTGTAAACTTATTTCAAATTCACTTTAATTGCTGTGAGAAGAACAGGACCAATAAAGTGAATAAGAGAATCACTAGAAAGCTTTCCACTGCTGTCAATCGATACTGTGTAATATCGGATGAAAGAAGAAAGGTTTGGTTTTAGCTCATGGTTTCAGAGGCTTCAGTGCTCAGCTATCTCCATTGCTTAGAGGCCTGTAGCAAGGCAGAGTAACATGGCAGGGACAGTGAGGTGGAGTGAAGAAACTTACTTCACTGTAGCTTGTCACCCGAGAGACAGAAGAAGAGGCCAGTTTTCCATATCCTCTCCAAGGGCATGGCTTCCAAAACCTAACTTCCTCCTATCAGGTCTCACTTCCCTGGTGTTATCTCAGCTCTCTGTAGCACCATAGTCTTGGAACTAAGGCTTTCACACATGCCTCTGTGTATACTTCAGATCTAAATATCATCCATGCACGGGCCCAGACTCCACAACTGGCAAATGAGAGACAAGCTGAGGCTGGCTAGCCAGGCAGCCTTATTCTTTCCAAGTGCTGTGGAGAAGATAGTTTCACTTAGGGACCAGGCTTCTTGCTTGTGTTTCTCATATCATTGAAGAAGTCTCATTGTGAGGCCAGGTCTTCATCTGCAGACTCCATAACACTACTGCTGGAGCCATAATACTCACACACAACGACATTCCCCTCAATTACATTAATGGAACTAAGACCCACACAGCACAGGAATGACATCATGGTTTACTTGGTTGTCAATTAGATAAGATTAAGTCACCCTTTGGGGATCAGTGAAACCACCTTTGGGTGTTTCTGCAAGGGATTTTTTCAGAGAGGTCTAACTAAAGAGAAAGACCTACCTTGAATATGGGCAGCACTATTCAGGGCCTGGGGTACCACACCGAATAAAAAGAGAAAAAGGAGACAGCAATCTGAGCACCCACATTCACCCCTTTCTGCTTCCTCACCCCCTGAGATGTGAGCCATTTCTGGCACCATCCTTTCTTTCCATGATGGATGGACTTGGAGCCAGGAGCTAAAATAAGACCTTCTTACCTTAAATTGTTTTGTCAGGTATTTTCTCAAAACAATGAGAATAGTAACTAACTAAATATAACCCTCACAGTCTAAGCCTTGTGTCCTGAGGAGCTTAGTCTGGCTCTGCACTCTTTTCTACACACGGAAAAGCTTGACCTCATGTATCTACTAGGGTGAAACTGCCTTCTTGAGGGTCTTTTCTGATCAAAGAGCAAAGCTCTATAATCACCCATTTAACCAATTATTTGCCATGAACCCAGCATTGATGACATGTAAGGTAGAGCGCTTGGATATTGATGAACACAATGTCATCAAGGGCAGAACTACAACTATGCCACCATGAAGGGGGATGTTCTTCCTGAGTATGGAACCTAAGGCTGTCCTGTGGCCTCAATATTCAGGCACACACACATGCACACACACAGATGGGCACACACACTTGCAAATAGAGAGATAGGCATTGTGATGATTTGAATGAAAATGGCCTCCAGAAGCTCATAGGGAGTGGCCTATTTAAAAGGATTAGGATATGTGGCTTTTGAGGAAGTGTGTCACTGGGGTGGACTTTGAAGTTTCAAAAGTTTAAGTCAGGCCCAGTGTCTCCCTAATCTGTTGCCTTCAGATCTGGATGTAGAACTCTCAGCTCAAGCAGCACCATGTCTGCCTGTGTGCCTCCATGTTTTCTGCCATGATAATGGATTAAACCTCTGAACTGTAAGCAAGCCCCAGTTAAATGCTTTCTTTTATAAGAGTTGCCATGGTCATGATGTCTCTTCACAGCAATAGAATATTGACTAAGACAGGCACACCCATTTGCACACACAGCGACAGGCATACATACATTTATACACACAGACAGGGACAGGCACACACAGACAGGCATGCACACATTCGTACACAGAGACAGGCACACAAACATAATGCATATACATAGGGACACCCATAAAAAATTAAGGAAACACTATTTTTATCTCATGGGTTGTCATAAGAATGAACAAGAAATGAGCAAATGTTCAGTTCTCAGTAAGCAGCTGTGTTTAGCCCACCGTGGCTTCCTCTCACACATGCAAACACTCCTCAGTCAGTCCCAGTGTTCTCTCAGGGCTGTTGTGGGGCTGGGGCGTGTTTCACAGGAAGCTCACAGGTCTCTCATCTCTGGATCACCAGACCAGGAAAGCTTAACCTCCTGGACTCTTGCAAACCAAAGGCAAGAGCAGGAGGTTATGGGAGAAGCAGGAGCAGATGAGGAAAATGTCTTGGGCAAAGAGACTTTGGTTGGAAACATCCATTTCTAGTATTTGTGATGCCAACCCTTGCTGGCAGGATGCTCTTTTCCAAAAGGGGAACTCCCTCCATGATGGCTTAAGGCACAAGTCCAGACTTCACCCTGTCTCTTTCCAGAAAACAAGAATCTCTCAGTTTGTGTTTACGAGAAGAGCGTGGGTTTCACCCCAGCTGGAGGTGAAGGGAATGTCACCCTCAGCAGCTCTGGTCCTTGTTGAGGGTGTGGAGCTGTTTGGGGTGTGTGTGTGTTTGCATGTGGGGGGCGCCAGTTAGGAGCCACTCTGGAATGATGGCCTCAGAGCTGGGGTTTGCCTCTCGCACTGGTACACTGTGTATGTTGTGCATAGGACTTGGAGGATGAGCCAGGAAAAATTCCCTGTGGAGACAGAGGGCAGCTCCTACTGGCTCAGTCTGGGGGAGGTGCCCCTTCAAGAGCCTTGCAGGAGCTGCTGTTGACAGGTTGCTGGGGCACTCTCAGTTCAGGCTGCCCAGTGGAGAGCAGGAGGGAACTTGTGGGAGGGAGAGATGGAAGGCCATGCTGCTGCTGGGTAGGACACACCTGTAGCTCTAAGACTCTGCTTCCCCCAAAGGACCACAGCACCATGGTGAGTGGGTGTACATTGTGTTTCAACCAGTTAGGACTCACTGGCTGGCTTCTTGCATATGCACTAGACTGTGGCCCCTAGCATCAGATTTTCTACAATCCCTTGTGTTTCTATTCCAATGGAATATGGCTGAGAAACCCAATTAGGGACAGTGAGGCTGAAGCTGCTGGTAGTGTTCATGCTTGGAAAACTGGATGAAGAAAGAAGTCAAGGATACAATAAGTTGAAATAGAAACATGCATATTCTCTGGGCAAAGCCAGTGAGACTAACATGGAATGCTGACACAGAGGTTGTGGACTGTCATCTATCTATCGTCCTACCTACTTACTATCATTTACATATTATGTATTTATCTGTCATATATCTGTCTTCCTATCATTTATCAATCTATTATCTATTTGTCTATTACCTGTCTATCATATATTTGTCATCAGTCTACTATCATCTATCTATCAAATCTATCATATATCTGCCTACCTTTTATCATTTATCTATTATGTATCTAGCTACAATCTGTCTACTGTCATTGACCTGCTGTATATTATCTGTCTACTATCATCTGCCTACTATTTACCTATCAATTATCTATCTGCCTACATATTATCACTTATATATCATATATCTAGCCTCTCTCTGCCAACTATTGTGATCGATCTCTATCTGCTTATCATCTACTATCTTTATCTACCTATCATCAATCCACTCTCATCTAACTACCATCTATCTCTTCTCTTCCCTCCCTTCTCTATCTTCTGCCTTTGGGACATTTGGGGACTGGAACAGCATCTTTGTTCCTACCTCTCTACTTCCCAGCTCACTGAAGCTTTATGTGGTTCTGCTGGGCCAAATTGAATCTAAAAAGCAAACAGACCTCATTGTCATCTTCAGCCACCATACGTTCCACTCCACTCAAAAAAAAAAAAAAAGTCAGCACTTCACTTGATGGAAAGAGGCAACAGGAAACTCACTTTACACACAATAGCAACAATGCTCTCAGGAACGCCCTCAGATGGTGGGATTCTCCTGTACTACTGTAGCTCCAGTTGTCTCTGGCAGGCTCTCCTTCTGCATCTCCCCCTCCTCCTGTTGGCTGAGTTCCCACCCTCATCTTGGCTCCTACAGCTCAATTCCTGGCTGGCCACACTAAGCCCACATAATATTTTACGCAAATTCATAAGAATCCCGATACAAAGCTCAACAAGGAGGCACTGCTTCATTTCCTTGTGGGAATTAATCATTTATAACTCTAAGAAGCCAGGCCAACTGGAGGGTCCTTGAGCTCAAAAGAAACATTACCAACCTCACTCCAAAAGCAACAGATTTCCCATTCCTCGGCCCTGCCCTGGCCCCCCAAAGTGCCGTCTCCTTTGGAAATTCCCACTAGTCTCATTTAGAACTATGCTTACACAAGCTGCCTGGGAATTTCTCCCAGAAAGCCCCCATCTCCCCTGCCCTGTGGGGCCCGATTCCCACAGACCCTTGGGTGGTTTCTGGTGTTGTCTCCATCAACAGTGCGATAAACTTATTGTGGCTGCCCAGGCTTCTCCAAAGAGCTGTGGGAACCATTGGGGAATTACTTCTTTGATTTTTTTCTAAACAAAATTCTGTTTCTCCTCTTGTTAAATGGCTGTTCCCAGAGTAGTTTCTGGGCATGGTGGCATTAAAGAGAAAGATGAGATTTCGGCTCTAACTAAAATCAATGAAGGCACCAAGCTCTGGCTTTTCAATCAGGGTCATTAAAGTTCAGTCAACAGCGCCTTTATCTGCCCCTGATGCCTCATGAATAAGGAAGGTCTTCCCCACTGTAATGTTTTTTACAACTAAAGAGAATATCTAAGCACTAGGCTATGTGGGTTTTTTTTTTTCCTCATAAATACAACCTCCATGCATACACTGCTCTGGGAAAACAGACTAGAATTTCTCTGTTCTTATTTTCTTTACGCAAGACTAGTAGACTTTAGCATCCTAGCACCTCAAACTTTTCAGCAAGTTTCAAGGATTACTCTCGGCAGCCGTGTGGGTGGTGGTGGTGTTTTATGTATTTATTTTCTATCTGGTGAGAGCAGAAGTTAGCTGTCTGTGTTTATAGCTTCAACTTTGGAAGTATAAATTCTGCTTCCATCTCAGCTTCGCTGCCTTCATTTGTAGAAAGGAGTCCTGACTAAGGCAATAGCATCACTAGAATAGGTACCAGTGGATTTCTCTTCTTGGGTATATGATCGTTACTGCGAAGTCTCTCTCTGACTTAGAACATTGATCACATGATTCACGCCTGAGATATGGTTAACATACACACATGCACATACACACACCGGCACAGGAGTCAGAGCTCAGTAACCCAAAAAAGGGCTGTGTGGTCCAGGTAGACATGTCCCACTAATGGTAGCTAGATTACAGGTGGGCTTCACAGGTTTTATGGGAGAAGATAAATCACGAGAATATAAACCACGAGACGCTGTGCCATGGTTCTTTTTAAGTGGACTCTTTATTTTATGATACATTTGGTTTTCCAAAAGTCAGCAAATATACCACAGAGTTCCTACATAGTCAGAATCCAGCCAGGCCTCCTAGGACCTTCCACTAGTGTGACAAACTGGTCACAATGAAAACCTACAGTGACGACTAACTACAGGCCAGACATTGCTATCTCATCAGTCATCTTTTTCTACTCCAGAGTCCCACCCTGCCGTGATGAGAGGCATTGGACCTCCTCAAGCGGGCAGTAGCTATGAAATAACCTAATCATGATATACATGCAATCAGTGTAGATGTGACTGTAGGAAATAGTAACTAAGCGTTAGAGGGTAGAAAAGAGGAGACGGACAAGTTCTCAGGACACACTGACTTCTGTTTCCCTAATGGCATGAAAACTGTTTACTCACTACCCTAGTGGTGCTAGAGAAAGCTCAGTACAGTGTTGGCCATAAAAGTGCAAGAACCAAGTTTTGCACACCAGCACACTCAGAAAATGCTGAGTGTGGTGGAGAACATCTGCAATCCCAGTACTAGGACAGTAGAATCAGGAGGATTTGGGGGGCGCACTGGCCAGCCAGTCTAGCCAAATCAGTGGGCTGCAGGTTCAAGCAGAGAAACTGTCTCAAAACAAAACAAAAGAATGGTGGCTGTGTGTGGTGGTATTGTGTTCCCCAAAATACTGAGCACCCTAATAAACTTATCTGGGGTCAGAGACAGAACAGCCACTAGATACAAAGGCTAGAAAATGGTGGCACTCACACCTTTAATCCTATCACTTGGGAGGCAGAAATCCTCTGGATCTCTGTGAGTTCAAGGCCACATTGGAAACAGCCAGACATGGTGACTCACACCTTTAATCCCAAGAAGTGAGCCTTTAATCCCAGGGAATGATGGTAGAAGGCAGAAAGATATATAAGGCGTGAGGACCAGGAACTAGAAGCATTTGGCTGGTTAAGCTTCAGGCTTTTGAGCAGCAGTTCAGCTGAGAGCCATTGGGATGAGGACACAGAAGCTTCCAGTCTGAGGAAACAGGATCAGCTGAGAAGTTGGCCAGGTGAGGTTAGCTGTGGCTTGTTCTGCTTCTCTGACCTTCCAGCATTTCACCCCAATAACTGGCCTCAGGTTTGATTTTATTAATAAGAACTTTTTAAGGTTCCTGTTACAGCGATTGATTGAGGAGACATCCAATGTTGACCTCTGACCTCCACTGCACACAGGTTCATGAGTATCCTCACATAACACACACAAATAGATTTCATAATGCAGGCATACTCAGGGTATGAACTGTTAACATCCATTATTCACTCAGCAGCCATGGTCTTGTGCCTCTTCCTTGTTTTATTCTACCCCTTGAGCCACTGCACCTCACTGTGTGAAGTAGGGAAAGTTCCACAGCTGTCAGCCTGTGCTCATCTAAGAGTACTGTAACAGGATGTTTGACTCCGGCCACCACTGCAAAGGACACCCAGCTCTCTGGATAAGTCCAGTGCTTGATTCACCCCACAGTGTGCACAGCCCAAAGACGACAAACAGGCTGCTGGTACTGAAGATTTCCCCAGTCAATCCTCATTTGCCGAGTCTTACCTGCCACTGGGCATCCAGGATTCACTCTCTAGTTTTCTTGGCTGTCGTGAGATTCTAACTGCTCCCTCATAGCCCCCTTTTTCCCTTGCTTCCCTGCCTTCAGTAGAGGGATTTGCTTGTCCTGTCTAGACTAGACACCTGCTATGAGAATTGGTTTTCAAGAAGCTCAGCTCATTCTGGCTCTGTGATGATCAACCCCTTTGGGAAATGATGACTCTCTGCTGTGCCTGCCAAATTCTAACCAGCTATTGGTGCAAATGCATTAAAAACCAAAATGATGGAGAGCAATGGGAGTCTCCTCTACACCTTGTGAAGATCAGGATAGAGCTGATCTTCAGGAGTGACACCCGGAGAGGGAACTTCTGAGAGTCATGGAAGAGGCCAGACTGAAATGAGCTGGAAAGAGGGGGTTCACCTGGGGAAAGGTGAGCACTGGGGGACTGAACCAGTGTCTTCACTGATAGGTAC
Source organism: Peromyscus californicus insignis (assembly GCF_007827085.1). Taxonomy (NCBI): domain Eukaryota; kingdom Metazoa; phylum Chordata; class Mammalia; order Rodentia; family Cricetidae; genus Peromyscus; species Peromyscus californicus. The sequence continues at coordinate 160,363,395 of NW_026294584.1, read as the reverse complement.
CGTATTCCACTCACATTCAGTGTGGGGCCCTCCCCTCCCTAAGGCTTCTCTTGAGCTTGTTTCACAAAAGATTTGACACCAGGGATAGTAGTAGTTCATGTCCTCTGTGGAGTGATTTAAAGCCAATTCTAAATCCATATTCTTATAAAAATTTATATAAACTGTATTCTGTAAAAACATTTGAATAAATAAAAACTTCACACACCAAAATTAACCAGACCCAAAGTCTATACAACTCAATAAACATACATGCAGTTCGAGTATATATGTTCGAGTATGTATGTCCAAGTAAAGTAGAGGCCTATTTTACATTAAATTTTACACTTTACATATCAGTATCAATTATATTTTATCCACTTATCTACCACTAAAACAAACAAACAAAAATCCATGATAGAGTTAGAACTAGAAAACCAATTACCTGTACATAATCTTTCTTAAATCATGTACATTACCAGCATTCAGTCTTTCCTCATTTATCTCTTCTGTTCTCCTCTTCTTCATTTTTTATTATATCTACTTGTACATTTGTTTACATACATACCTATATTATTCATTGTGGTGGTATTGTGTTCCCCAAAATATTGTGCACCCTAATAAATTTATCTGGGGTCAGTGAACAGAACAGCCACTAGATACAGAGGCTAGAAAATGGTGACACTCAAGCCTTTAATCCTAGCATTCCAGAGGCAGAAATCCCCCTGGATCTCTGTGAGTTCAAGGCCACATTGGAAACAGCCAGACATGGTGACTCACGCCTTTAATCCCAAGAAGTGAGCCTTTAATCCCAGGGAGTAATGGCAGAAAGCAGAAAGATATATAAGGCGTTAGGACCAGGAACTAGAAGCATTTGACTGGTTAAGCTTTCAGGCTCTCGAGCAGCAGTTCAGCTGAGATTCATTCTGGATGAGGACTCAGAGGCATCCAGTCTGAGGAAACAGGATCAGCGGAGGAATTGGCGAGGTGAGGTAGCTGTGGCTTGTTCTGCTTCTCTGATCTTCCAGCATTCACCCCAATAACTGGGCTCAGGTTTGATTTAATTAATAAGACCATTTAAGATTCTTGCTACAATTCATTAGATTGCACATATGAGAGAAAATATGTGTTTTTTTCCTGAGATTGCGTGACCTCTCTTAATAATATTATAAATTTAAGTTCATCCATTTTATTACAAACTTTTTAACTTCATTTTTCTTTATACACACACATCAAATTTTCATTACCTACTGATGGGCAATTAGGTTAATTCCAATTCTTTGCTACAGTGAAATGAATGAATAATAGAAATGGAGATAGTTAATTCATGTTAGTTTGATGGTTTAGTTTCTGACTGCATACTGAGAAAACTGCTTTAAAGTTGGAGAAAGAAGTTTGGCATGTAAGTGAAAGACAACAGCTCAAGTGTTGCCTCTGCCACATGCTTTATAGTTGCTTTTCTCGGGGCTGTCCCCCAGCACCTGTCAACAAACCACTTAAGGAAGGAATGAAGGGCTTCAAAGAGACTCAAAGAACCATCAAACATTTATTTCTAAGTAATAGTTCTGGATTTTGCACATTAAATTGAGACCACCCTACTCTTGTCTTTGGCCCTCCCAATCTCTATGCTCTTTTGACTGCTTTTGGTGGAGTCTGTGGAGATGCCCATCAGGAGCATACTTCCACATTTCCGTTATCATTGCCCTTTCTTCCCCTGTGGGCACTGAGTTCACTAATATCCAAGACAAATAATCCAAAGATTTAAGAAAGAAAGACACATTTGTTTCCAGGTTGGATTCTTGTCCATGTCACATATAACAGAAGACAGAAAGCAGTGGCAGACGGGAGAATTCTGAAGCACTGGACTCAAAGGTCCTACCACAAGGCATTTGTGTGGTGTGAATGGATCATAAAAGAGTTAGCAGTCAGACCAGAAGTCCACATATCTCCAAGACTCAGGAATAAAGAGAGAGAAGGGGTAAAAAGAAGAAAGACTTGGGGCTGGAGAGATGGCTTGGTGGTCAACAGCACTTACTATTCTGGAAGGCCTGAGTTGGGATCCCAGAACCTATGTCAAGCAACTCACAACCACCTTTAACTCTAGCACCAGGAGATCCAATGCTTTCTTCTGGCTTCCAAGGACACACACACACACACACACACACACACACCCTAAGATTTTTTTTTTTTTTTTTTTTTGGTTTTTCGAGACAGGGCTTCTCTGCGTAGTTTTGGTACCTTCCCTGGATCTCGCTCTGTAGACCAGGCTGGCCTCAAGCTCACAGAGATCCGCCAGGCTCTGCCTCCCAAGTGCTGGGATTAAAGGCATGCACCACTACTGCCCAGCCCCTAAGATTTAAAAAAAAAAAAATTCCACAGGCTCTTTGTAAGTTTGAGTATTCAGTCCCCACATGGTGACATTGTTTAGGGAGGATCTGGAAACTTTAGGGGGTGGGGCCTAGGTGGAGTCAGTAGGCCATTGAGGATGAGGCTTGAGGTTGATGATGCTGTTCTACTCCCAGTGAACTCTCTGTTTCCTGATCCACACAGTTGTGAGTGAGTGGCTTAAGACTGCTGCATCTACAGCCTCAAACCACACTTGCAGCCATTGTGACAGACTGTCCCCTCAAATGTGAGTGAGATTAGACCCTTCTTCCCTTAAGCAACATCTCCTTGGGTGCTCGGTCACAACCCTGAGAAAACTATCTGTAAAGCACGTGGTGGAGGCAAGACTTGAGTTGTTGTCTTTCATCCCAATGCCAAAGTTCTTTCTGCAACATGAATAAACAACTTTCTCAGTATGCAGCCATAAACTAAAATATGAATTACTTATATACATATATTCATCATTAATTTATTTCTTCATTCATTTTGAGATAAGATCTCATATCATAGCCCAGTCTGACCTTGAATTCATGATCTTCTTGCCTTAGTCTCCCAAGCACTGGGATTACAGGTGTATACCACCACACCCAACTACTAGTTACATTATTTAAAAGATAAATAAATCAGAGATAATATGGTGGTATTTTATTTGTACTGAAATGTGATTTTAATTGTATGTTAATAAATAAAGTTGCCAGGGGGGTCAGAGCTAATAGAGCCATAGCAAGAGCGTGGCGGTGGTGGCACACGCCTTTAATCCCAGCACTTGGTAGACAGAGCTAGGTAGATCTCTGTGTGTTCAAGGATACAGCCAACATTGGAGACACATGCCTTTAATCTCAATACCATAGAGGACCTGGAGGGATGTACATACAGGCAGTGACGAAGCAGTCTTGTGTTTGGGTTTACAACCAATAAGAAGGCAGAACAGACAGTCTATATAAAGACCAACAGACAGGAAGTAGGCCCCTTTCAGAGAGCTCTCTTGACTGAAGAGGATTGCTGAAGCAGGAAGGGTGAGGCTCTTAGCTCTGACCTCTTGGCTTTCTTCTCTGAATCGGCTCTGTGTTTCTTATTTAATAAGACGGTTGGTTACATCTAAAGAGGTGTCCATTTGAGTGTATATTAAATCTGAAGGGATCAGAGAGTAGGGATGAGGTAAGTCTTCATGCATGAAGAGGGCTTGACCCAGTGTATAAGGTAGAGGAAAAGAATGGGGTACAGGAAGAAGAAAGGAAGCAGGGAAAGTTTCCCCATCTGCAGAAAGTATCCAGTTAAGTAAGTGGAAGACACAGTTCAAGGTGAACACAGAGTTTGGCATTTACAACAAGAGCTATCTCTTTCTTGTTATTTAGTTTTCAGATTGTGAACCTCTTTGCTGGGTTTGGCTACATTTTTCTGGTCTTAACTGGGTTAGGCTTCAAGATACAGAACACATTTTTTTTTTTTTTCCATTTTGAGACCCAGGCTATAGGATGACTCCCTGAGACTTGGTCACTAACAAAAGATTTCCTAGAAGGATTGGTAAGAACTTGCCATGTCCTTGAAAGCCTTCACTTCTAATGAACACCTTGCTGCTTCTACTTACAACTTCTGGTAAAATCAAGGGGCATTACCAAGACGGAGATGAGTGAGGTGAAGAAATATACAGTACCCAGCCTGGAGGGAGATTGTGGCAAAGGGGGGAGGGGAGAAGGAATTGTGAATGATTCAAACATCCACCCAAGTTTGGATACACATGGGTGCTGCTGAGGAGGCCACATGCATGAGAGAGGCCTTTCCATAGCCGGAGGGAGACACGCATTCTTCCATTGTTTGAAATAGCAGAATGATACGGGGCTTTCAGAGAGTCCAGAACAGTATCTGGTGGAACGAAGCTGGAAAGAAGAAAGGCTTTCCTGACAAAGCAGTGCCTGTCAGGCCATTGCCTGCTCCTGGGTACAAGCAATCGTGGCAAAGGATGTGCATAGAAGCCAATGTCGACAGAGAACAATTTATATAGATTTTTTTTTAAATTTTGGGACATGGCCTCATGGGCTTGAATTCATGACCCTCCTAACTTCACCTTTTAAGTACTGGGATCATTACCACACTCAGTCTCAAGAGAACCCTGTTAGAAGTCATCCCGATATCTTAGTCTTGTATCTTGGAAGAATTAAGAAGCTGTGAGGAAGAAAATTAGAGGTGGTCATTATGATAATGAGTCCCTTTGGGGATTATTGAATCAAAGTATAGATGGTCTAACAAAGTGGTTCTCAACCTGTGGGTTATGACCCCTTTGTGGGGCTGAATGACTTTCACAGGGGTCACCTAAGAGCATCAGGAAACACAGATAACAACATTACAATTCATAACAGTAGCAAAATTACAGTTATGAAGTAGCAACAAAATAATTTTATGGTTGGCGAATCACCACAACATGAGGAACTGTATAAAGGGTTGCAGCGTTTGGAAGGTTGAGAACCACTACTCTAATGGATGCAGAGCCACACAGAGGACTCTAAGAGTCCTCCTTATTGACACACACCTTCAGTTCACATAATTTTCATCAAAGTGAATCAAATCACTTGGAAAGTTAGAAAAGTTACAGAATAGTTTGTGAAAAGTCTTCAAACCATGAGATTCAAACCATGATTAGTATATTTTCTGCATTTAAAACCATTTCTGCATTTCAAAGGTGGATTTCCTTGCTCTTTTGATCAATCTCAAACACAGCAGGCTATAAGATATCCTCCCTGGGCCTTCGAGAAATATTATAGTGTGACTGGGTGCAGGCTTTTTGCCAGCCACAGAAAATGTAATTTCTATATCCACTGGTTCAGACAAGGCAGAAGAATGACTTTGAAGAGAAAATTTCCAGAACACCGGATGCTGTAAGTTCTGCTCACACCACTAAGACAACTCGCATGGAGTAGAATGCCCCTGATTAAGTCTCCAGGCTTAGAAAACTCTTCTGGAGGCTCAGGAGATGCTCTGGATGTCATTAAAATCAAGAGTCAATTTTATATGTAGTGACAGAACATTCAGTGCACCGAGACACTATCAAAGGTCTGCCTACGACTCTTATTCACCCCTGCTCAGCATGCCTGCATGAGACTAAGATAGTAAAATATGAGTTCATGATCAGCCTTGGCTGCTTAGCAAGACCCTGTCTCAACTAAACCACATCAAAGAACAAAAGCCCTGCTCAGGAGAAAGAGTTTCCCACCCCCGTAATTCAGCACTGGGCCTGAGGTAGAAGGATTGCTATGAGTTTGAGGCCATCTTGAACAACACAGAGAGTTCCAGGTTGGGATACATAACAAGACCCTTGTATCACAGGATGAAGCAAATGAACAAACACTCTTCATATATTACCCACATTGCCTTATCCCTCTGCCACTAAGGCCTCTTTCATCTAAAGTCTGTTCAACCTTTTTGTTTGTTTGTTTTTGAGGGGTTAGATGTTAGAGAAAACTGGATGCCTTTCCAAAGTGGAGGTCGTCGTTTGAAGTGCTTGATTAAACCACCTTTGTAAGCAAAGGGCACTCATAGGACTTCACTTCTCTCTCTCATCCTGCTACAGTGGCATACCAGGGGCCAGTTGCTCTCCACAGAGACACGTGCACAAACATATACGCCCACAAAGAGACACACACATATGTGCACACACACATTCGCACACTCACATGTACACACACGTACTCACACACACATACACACTCAGAGGACACTGGCTTACTAACATAACAGGTTTTATGCTCTTTTGTAAAGTGCAGCCCGGTTTTAAAAGTCTTTGAGACATCAGAAGGTGCATAACTGCCACCTTTTAAATGGTGAGCAGAGTGGACAGCAGACCTAGGAATTTCACTGTGTGAAAAGCTGTCAGGCTCTGGTGAGCAAGGCGTCCTGGCTGTGAATATTTGTGAGACTTTACTAGAATAAACAGTCAGGGTCCCCAAGCTTTCATGCAAATTCTGGCTGTGAACCTATGTTAACTCTGGCTTGGGCTCCAAGCTATTTTCAGAACCTTTCAGCAACTTACAGGAAGCACCTTCTCTTTTTATTTACATTCAGTATTGTTATTTTAAGTACTTGTTGCACATGCAAGGGCTTTTTCCTGCACTTTTACCAATAGTGTTTAAAAGCAATGTATGCGTGAGCAACCAGGAAAAGCTGTATGTGCGTTTTTGGTTGATGTTGAGCCCATCTCAAGAAAATAGAAAATAAAACATTTCAAGTCTGTCTGATTAAGTTGCTAGACTGGACGGCTCTTTCTAGCAAAGCTCACAGACTTGGTGAGACGACAGAGTCTCCCTGGGCTCCAGGGTGAGCTGTGGCAAAATCAATAAACAAATAAATAAAGACCAAAGCCTCCATGGAGAGTGGGGGCTCCCTGGCTCTTTCATGAGTAATGAATGTGGCAACCACAGAGACTTGGACAGGGCTGCAGTTCTCAAGTCTGCACACTAAGTCTGAAGCAAGTCAGGGCCCTGTTGCAAGGACTCTTAGAGGGTGTGGGATAGGAATAAATGAGGAGAGGGGTGTTAGGCAAAGCAGATGGGATTTGGGAAGGCATGTTTGAGAGGGAGTGCTGGAGGCCACCTTCCCCCACGCCTTCAATCTGTTTGTGTTAAAGTCTGAATATCCAGAAGCTGCTATGCAACATGACTAAGTGCCCCAGCCCATCTCTAGAGAAAGAAGGAGACTTGTGCTCACAGAGGCCACTTGAGGAAGCTATGCATCTGCAGCCTGCTACACGGCCTGGGTGGTCTCAGGATCTTGAAGGCAAATGTGTCTCTCTTGAGAAATACACATGAAGTGAACAGAACAGACATTGGCACTCACACTGGCCTCTCCATTCCATCCTAATCCTGTGTGTTTGCCTCAGTACAGGGAAGCTTTCTTAGGTCAGCTCCTATATGCACGGTCCTGAATGCTTGCTAGGAGAGAGATAGGGGAGAAGGAGAGAGGAGACAAAAGGGCCTGAGAGAACTTGCCAAGGACATGAACCAAACTACAGAATCATCATGGAAACCATGGACTCTTTCCCCAGTCATATATGGTTGGAAGGACAGAAGCAACACTTTGTCTCATGCAAAACATTTGCTCTTAAAAAAAAAAGCATACATGGTTCTCTTTTTCCATTAAAACTATTTTTGGGATACAAATATTAACCCAAGTGAATTACTTTTGCTGTTGTGACAATACACACAAAACAGAATTAGGGGAAAAAATGGTTGATTTGGGTACAGTCCATCACGGCAGAGGGGGTGTGAAGCAGTTGGTCACATTCATCCGTGGTCAGGAAGCAGAGAGAGATAGATGCTGGTGCTCAACTTACTTTCTCCTTTAAGAACATTATGTTTATTTATTTTGTTGGGAGCAGGCACAGGCACGCCACTGTCACCTCTGGAGGTCAGAGGACAGCTTGTGGGACCTTGTTCTCTCCTCTTACCATTTGGGTACCAGGGACTGAAATCTAGTTGTCAGGGTTGGTGACGGGTACTTTTGTCTAGAGCCACCTCACCAACCTCTCACTTTGTCTAGCCCATGGCGCAGTACCACCACATTTAGGGTGAGTCTTCCCTGCACAATTAAACTGACTTTTCTGGAAATACCTTCATAGGCACACCGAAGAGGTATGTTTCCATGGTGGCTCTAAATCTGGCCAAGTTGAGGAGCTGAAGTTTTGCATGGGGATTGACTTTACTAATGTATTCATAGAAACTGGGGAGAATGTGATTTATACTCAGTGTTTGTGAAAGAATGTTTGCTCACCTCTATAATAGATGGCATGGATACCTAATGAGCAGATCACCCTTGAACCACACTGTACAGCTGAAACATTTTATGGTTCAAAGAAGACACTGAAAATTCTATAGAGAGTAGAGTCACATCACCTAGGGCAGAAGCCATTGGCGTCAAGCCTTAGGAGGGAGCCAAGGCTAAAAGCAGATTCCTCTACCTTCTCTGGAATCCTGGAGTCTCTAGGAATGGCCACTCCTTCCCTGAGAGAGAAGGAAAGACTGCACTCAACTGTGTTGGTCATGGGGAGGCTCATCACCTGCTTGGATGGGAGGGACTCTGAGAGTTAAGAAATAAACAGGGGAGGTGGAAAAGGAATGTCTAATATCACCATTAGGATATTAGGGAAGACAGATAAATGTTGGAAACACAGTGAAAACCAGGCACGATGTCCTGAGTCAGCTGACTGCCTTTTTTTTTGCCATCTACAACAATCAGGATGTGAGGGCATGAGAGATGGCTCAGCATTTAAAAGTCCTTGCTGCTCTTAGAGAGTTTCCCAATTCAATTCCCAGTCCTCATGTCAGATGGCTCACAACCACCTGCTCCAGAGAACTGGCAGTCATGTGTATAGACCCCACACAAGTCCACATACATACAACATAATTACAAATAAATAAATATTTTTAAATGAAGATATTTATTTCTGTGCTTTATTCAGGCCAAGGTTCTCCTCCACCCTTTGAAGGTGGCAGGAAAGAAAATATACTCACTTGTAAAAAGCCAGAGAAGAGTATATCTTTCAGCAGGAGCCTGCAGGGGAGGATGTTCTGTGACACATTTTTCTAGCCCCAGAACAAACAGTATGTCTCCAAAGGCACCTGTAAAAATGTCCTTCCCTAAAGGCTTAACTTGTAGGGGTCAAGTGGTTAATATCAGATCATCTGTCTCTAGTGGCAGAAGTGTGTGTGTGTGTGTGTGTGTGTGTGTGTGTGTGTGTGTGTGTGTGTGTGTGTGTGTGAGGGGGGCAAAGAGCAGACATGTATAGCTACAGAAAAAATGACACAGAAGGACAGTGTTCTCAAACTTCCCCTTTTCACCCCGAGCTCTCAGACATGTAGGAGCCTGTTGTAGAGTGCAATCCTTTGAGCATAACAGCCATCATCTCCCTCAGAGCAGCTGTGGCTTGCTGGAATAGATCTCAGAGATGGGGATAGTTGATATTCCCTCCTAGAAGGAGGGGTGGAAAAAGCCACCTGAGATTCTGGCTGCTCCCTCCTGCACCTCTCAGCCATTTGTCTGTCATTCCGCCCTAACTTCAGGTAATGTCAGGTCTTGAGAGGTGGTCAAGTATACAGTGCATGCAAGATTCAGCTATGAGAGGAACTCCATCTGGGCAGCTATGAGGAAGCCATCGTGTTATCTATGCTGAAGTGAGAGTTTCTGGGGGTGCAGATGCTGTGGGGTAACCCTTTACCCATGCTCTGTAAGCCCAATACACTCATTGGCTCCCCAGTGTAGACTTTGGTAGACCATACTTGTGTTTGTCACTGAAGCTCTGTCAGGAGAGGGTAGACATTTGCTTGTGTCTCCCCAGGGAAGTGATTCTCCTAACAGAGCCCAGAATCCTTCAGTGAAGCCTAACCTAGAGGAAGAAGTTAGCTAGCTTCTTTCCAATGAGGTGATTTGTAGAGATATTCATGGGACTGAAGAGAACTCAGAAACTGGGTCATGTCCTGGTTTGCCAGCCCTAGGCTTTTTTTTTTTTTTTTTTTTTTTTTTTTTTTTTGTATAGACCAAGTTTAACTCACAAATGAGATGAGAGAAAATGCTCTGAAAAATACTTGATGGGAGGGAATACATCATTATTTTAGAGTTCCAAGCTCTGCTTCTTTAACTTTATAATGCATATATAATAAAAATTCCACAGACACCCTGGTTGGAGAAATACTGAAAGACTGAGCAGGACCCTGCAGGTGTCCAGGCAGGGAAGCAGATATGTCAACCTGGATCAGAGTCCGAGGAGTCTGATGCCAGCTGGTTCATTGTGAGCATATTTAAAACACAATAAAATTTAAACATATTTAAAACAATTTGGGTAAAATTTTTAGGCAGCAATCATTCCCACTGCAGGTTTCCAGGCTAGAACCATTCCCAGTCCAGGTTCACAATAAAGCTTAAGCTGTGGCTACTTAGAAATTCCTTTACAAAGTACATGTGACCACGAGAGTGGGTTCTATAGCTAAAGGGTCTAGAACTGAGTGTGGTTCCTGATGGAGATAGCATAGAGGTCAGCAGGCTATAAAGTACATGTGACATCTCCCCTAAGGATGGGTTCTATTAACTGGGAGCTAGAGATAAAGGTCTAGGGAGGGAGAGTCTTGAATAAACATTCTGGGGGATTTGGGTGAAGGTGGGTGAGGTGTGCCACCACAGATAGCAAAAAGGTCACAAGGTCATCAACAAAATCCATTCTCAGCCTTCTGGGCGGAAAACAGGAAATCCCTCCCTTGTTAAACATTCCTGTTCCAGTAGTGTTCTGTGGGATTACAGATTACCCACAATTCTTAAAGAATACAATATTGATCATCTTTTCAATCTAGCATTACAAATCATGGCTAGTACAATGAGTCAATTAAACTAAAAATGACAACAGAATGTAAAAACATCCCCAGGTCCTTAGAAGTTGAGAAACATATATAAGAACTCACACTGTAGTGGTAAAAATGCTCAGCAGCTAGAAAGGATGGCAAATCAAATCCCGTGAAAGGAACAGGTGACTGCAAGGGATGTTTGCTCCCCAGTCACATGCTAGGGAAGAATTAAGACAAAAGTCTGCGTATCTGACTCAAGAAGAAGGGATTAAATGTAAGGCTGTAGAAGGAAAGAAACAATAATAACAGCAAATCAGATCATCACGGAGCTAGAGATGGCTCAGCAGGTCAAAATCCTGGCTGCTTTTGCAAGGGAATGGAATTCGGTTCTCAGCACCCACATGATGGCTCACAACTGTCTGTAACACCCTCTTCTGACCCCTGCAGGCAGCCACATGATACACAGACATTTATACAGACAAAACTTCATATGCAAAAATAAAAATAAATAAATCTTTAAAAAAATAGATAAACATCATGCAAAATCTATGTAATATTATCAAAGGGGGAGACAGAGATTCAGTTACTACCAGGAATGAGAAGGCAGTCATCAGAGAAAGCCATGTACACATTATAGGGACAATAATAAGATAGCAATAATGATCTTATGTCAATAAATTTGAAAAGGAAAAAAAAACTTTTCAAATTCTTACAGAGCTTTATGCAATAAATAAAGAAAATGCAAGATTTGCACAGCTACATGACAACTAAATTGAGTGCTTCCCTGTCCCTAGAGTACTTCCATGTTCACTCAGATGGTTGGTTCATCAGTTCATATTATACCAGATATCTAAGAAGGAACCAACTGTTGTCCTCATAAATGCTCCCAGGGAGTCGAAATACAGAAAAAGTTTTGATTCCATTTCCTAAGATGACACGGCTTGATTCTATCATATGACAAGATACTACAAGAAAGAAAAAATCACTAATCAATATTCTAGGAACTTACACACAGACATGCTAGAACAATTAGAAGCAATGACTATGCAAAAGAGCACAGATCTCAAACTGACTGCGCACAGTCCAGGAAGGAACATTTGCTTAGTATTAGTAATCAGTCTATTACATAGAGAACAAAGAGAGCACCATCACCCTTAAACATGTAGGAAACACACTGGTTGTGGTCACATGGGTATCTCACTCAGCACACTGACTGCAGTGACATCACATCTCAGCACACTGACTGCAGTGACAAGGACATCTCAGCACACTGACTGCAGTGACATGAACATCTCAGCACACTGACTGCAGTGACATGACATCTCAGCACACTGACTGCAGTGACATGACATCTCAGCACAATGACTGCAGTGACATGACATCTCAGCACAACAACTGCAGTGACATGGACATCTCAGTGCACTGACTGCAGTGACAAGGACATCTCAGCACACTGACTGCAGTGACAAGAACATCTCAGCACACTGACTGCAGTGACATGGACATCTCAGCACACTGACTGCAGTGACATGACATCTCAGCACACTGACTGCAGTGACATGACATCTCAGCACACTGACTGCAGTGACACAACATCTCAGCACACTGACTGCAGTGACATGACATCTCAGCACACTGACTGCAGTGACATGGACATCTCGGCACACTGACTGCAGTGACATGGACATCTCAGCACACTGACTGCAGTGACATCACATCTCAGCACACTGACTGCAGTGACATGAACATCTCAGCACACTGACTGCAGTGACACAACATCTCAGCACACTGACTGCAGTGACACAACATCTCAGCACACTGACTGCAGTGACATGACATCTCAGCACACTGACTGCAGTGACATGGACATCTCAGCACACTGACTGCAGTGACATCACATCTCAGCACACTGACTGCAGTGACATGAACATCTCAGCACACTGACTGCAGTGACATGGACATCTCAGCACACTGACTGCAGTGACATGAACATCTCAGCACACTGACTGCAGTGACATGACATCTCAGCACACTGACTGCAGTTACATGAACATCTCAGCACTGTAGCTGGAGAATTTTTCTCCAGCTCCCACCGCCAAGTCCTGCCAGTCTCGGAGCGCACTTATAAAACAAATACACAGACTCTTACATTATTTAAACTGCTTGGCCATTAGCTCAGGGCTATCATTGTCTAGCTCTCACTCTTATATTCAGCCCATTTCTATTAATCTTTACTTTGCCACGTGGCTCGTGGCTTACCAGTACTTTACATCTTCCTTGTCTTGGCGATGGCTCCAGCCACTCTCTCTTTCCTTCCTCCTTCCTCAATTCTCCTCTCTCCTTGTCCCGCCTATACTTCCTGCCTGGTCACTGGCCAATCAGTGCTTTATTTATATAGAGAGATATCTACAGCACTTCCCCTTTTTTTTCTTTTTCAAAAAGGAAAGTTTTAACTTCAACATAGTAATTTTACATATAACAAAATAATTATTGAGTAAGAATTATAGTTACAATATAAAAGAAGATATCTATCTTATATTTGTGAGTTTAAGGTTTTATATCTAACTTATCTTTTATCATAACTAAGGAAAATTGTAAGTATCTAGTCTTTAACCACATCAAAGACCTCAGAAGGATATAATACTACCTGAGAAATGGGAGAAGGATGCAAGCAACTTTCAGGAGTCTTGTAGGGTAGACAGAGACAGCTGACAACCTGGACAGTCATCCAAAGTTCTCTTGTAAAGTTGGGGCATCAGTCTTCAGCCCGCAGGCCTAGAGTCTCTCAGTCACTTTTTTTTGTGTCCTGTAGAATGTCTTGCAGTTTTTTTGTAAATCAGGAACCTGAAGGACCATTTTGTCAAGCAAAGTTCAGTGGTTACCTTTCTATGGGTCCTGTATGTCAAGTTGATCAAGAAGTCCAGGCAAGAACAGTTTATTGTCCAAATGGCTATTTTTGTCAAGGTGAAGATAAACTCCATATGGAGTGTCTTTGATGCCCATCCTCTTCTCTGACGTAGATTGATGCTGCCAGGAGCAGATATGTCTCACTGTCCAGAAAGTCTAAATTTTTAAAACATTTTAAATGCCATATTCTGTAGGTCTTTGAAGTGTTTGAAGACTACCTATCTATCTGAAATATATCTATGTATACCTAGAAGACTTAACTAACATGGCTACAAATATGATTATCATAGATGACTAATTATTAATCTATTTTTTAATTATCCATTACAATTTTAAATGAGTTACATAAACATAATACCTCACACAAGAATAGAAATATATATACAGTATAACAAAATTAAGTTTAAATTTGTATCAATAAACTAAAATCTATAGCAATGTAAAACATTTTAAACAAGTTGTTACTCTTTAAAAGTAGGTTCATTAATCTACCCTTTTATCCTATCAAATCTAAACTATCCTTTTTTTTTAGAAAGAGATTATATTTATAATCAACCTGTTTTAAATAAAAATATTGTTTTTTTTTCTGTCCCACACCAGAGGGCTCTTCTGATTTGGGACACAAGAATCTCTTAACCATTTTTTTTTTAAGCAATATGTCTGGGTTTAGAGGGGGAGTGAGCCAATTCCATCTCTAAAGCCAGCTTGGTATATTTGGGAATTTGGGCGTAGCTTTTCTTACTACTTCCTGCTGGAGGGGGGCACTGTATCTTATGGGGACACAAAGAAAATTTTAGGATTAAGGAGTAGTCCATGAGGGTGTATCATCTGAGCCAGTTGCCTGAAACTGTTCTGGATGTTGGATCATCTGGGCCATGGTGTCTTTGGAGACCTTTCCAGGGGTCTTGGCTGGTCAAACCTGATGTATCTTAATCTGGAACAAATCCATAGCCTCTGGCTTTTTGTGGAAACAAAAGCAGAACCTCTTTTCCAAAGTAACATATCCTTATATCCAAATTTTGAAGTCAAGGTACCTTTAAAATTCACATTTTGGCATAACTGAACAGCTTTTACAATCAAATGTTTTTCTTCAGTTACGAATATCAAAGACAACATAATCCAGATTCTCTGTGTGATAGCCATCTTTACGTGGCTTATTACCTTTATTGTTTTTTTAAAGACTTTAGTTTTAAAAACTATTTGTTTATATAACTGTATATATTGCTTTTTATCTCTTTTTGAAGCCTACGTACATTTTTACATACATTGGAAACTATTTCATCTGAATCAGTCTTATTGTGAACCTGTTGCTTTAAACTGCAGCCTTCTAAGCCTGAAACGGTGCTGTGGCTGTTGGCTCCGCCCACTTTAGCTTCCCAACATGGCGGTTCCGCCAGCTCTGGGAGCCATCAAGTCTCAGAAATAGTGGGTCTACGCTTTTATCAAAGCAGCATGTAGCCCAGAAACCTCTCTCTCTCTCTCTCTCTCTCTCTCTCTCTCTCTCTCTCTCTCTCTCTCTCTCTCTCTTTTTAAATACTAGTAAAGACTAAATCTACCACACAACGTAATGTGCCCCTGGCACACGACTCATTCCCGCCATACTGCAGGTCAAGTGCTGCACACCCCAGGAACCTGCCAGTAGCTCAAACCCATGTTTTGTGGCGTCTAGCTGCCCATATGAAACATGAAGCAGGAACCTGTTTTTGGCTCTGTTTAGAATTGGTTATTAAATATTGTTAGGTTTAAGGTGGAAACTCGAGCCGTTGGGTGCCATTTTTTTCTCCAGCTCCCACCGCCAAGTCCCACCAGTCCTGGAGCACACTTATAAAATAAACACACAGACTCTTACATTATTTAAACTGCTTGGCCATTAGCTCAGGGCTATCATTGTCTAGCTCTCACTCTTATATTCAGCCCATTTCTATTAATCTTTACTTTGCCACGTGGCTCGTGGCTTACCAGACTTTACATCTTCCTTGTCTTGGCGATGGCTCCAGCCACTCTCTCTTTCCTTCCTCCTTCCTCAATTCTCCTCTCTCCTTTTCCTGCCTATACTTCCTGCCTGGTCACTGGCCAATCAGTGCTTTATTTATATAGAGCGATATCCACAGCACAGCACACTGACTGCAGTGACATGAACATCTCAGCACAACAACTGCAGTGAAAAGGACATCTCAGCACACTGACTGCAGTGACATCACATCTCAGCACACTGACTGCAGTGACATCACATCTCAGCACACTGACTACAGTGACATGACATCTCAGCACACTGACTGCAGTGACATGAACATCTCAGCACACTGACTGCAGTGACATGACATCTCAGCACACTGACTGCAGTGACATCACATCTCAGCACACTGACTACAGTGACATGACATCTCAGCACACTGACTGCAGTGACATGAACATCTCAGCACACTGACTGCAGTGACATGGACATTTCAGTGCACTGACTGCAGTGACATGAACATCTCAGTACACTGACTACAGTGACAGGAACTTCTCAGCATACTGACTGCAGTACAAGGACATCTCAGCACACTGACTGCAGTGACATCACATCTCAGCACACTGACTGCAGTGACAAGGACATCTCAACACACTGACTGCAGTTACATGACATCTCAGCACACTGACTGCAGTACAAGGACATCTCAGCACACTGACTGCAGTGACATCACATCTCAGCACACTGACTACAGTGACAAGGACATCTCAACACACTGACTGCAGTTACATGACATCTCAGCACACTGACTGCAGTACAAGGACATCTCAGCACACTGACTGCAGTGACATCACATCTCAGCACACTGACTACAGTGACATGACATCTCAGCACACTGACTGCAGTGACATGGACATCTCAGCACACTGACTGCAGTGACAAGGACATCTCAACACACTGACTGCAGTTACATGACATCTCAGCACACTGACTGCAGTGACAAGGACATCTCAACACAGTGACTGCAGTTACATGACATCTCAGCACACTGACTGCACTACAAGGACATCTCAGCACACTGACTGCAGTGACATCACATCTCAGCACACTGACTACAGTGACATGACATCTCAGCACACTGACTGCAGTGACAAGGACATCTCAACACACTGACTGCAGTTACATGAACATCTCAGCACACTGACTGCAGTGACATGGACATCTCAGCACACTGACTGCAGTGACAAGGACATCTCAGCACACTGACTGCAGTTACATGAACATCTCAGCACACTGACTGCAGTGACAAGTATATGTCAGCACACTGACTGCAGTGACATGAACATCTCAGCACACTGACTACAGTGACAAGAACATCTCAGCACACTGACTGCAGTGACATGGACATCTCAGCACACTGACTGCAGTGACATCACATCTCAGCACACTGACTGCAGTGACATGGACATCTCAGCACACTGACTTCAGTGACATGGACATCTCAGCACACTGACTGCAGTGACAAGAACATCTCAGCACACTGACTGCAGTGACATGACATCTCAGCACACTGACTGCAGTGACATGGACATCTCAACACACTGACTGCAGTGACCTGGACATCTCAGCACACTGACTGCAGTGACATGGACATCTCAGCACACTGACTACAGTGACATGGACATTTCAGTGCACTGACTGCAGTACAAGGACATCTCAGCACACTGACTGCAGTGACATGGACTTCTCAGTGCACTGACTGACTGCAGTGACATGGACATCTCAGCACAGTGACTACAGTGGCATGGACATTTCAGTGCACTGACTGCAGTGACATGGACATCTCAGTACACTGACTGCAGTGACATGAACATCTCGGCACACTGACTGCAGTGACATGGACATCTCAGCACACTGACTGCAGTGATATCACATCTCAGCACACTGACTACAGTGACATGACATCTCAGCACACTGACTGCAGTGACAAGGACATCTCAGCACACTGACTACAGTGACATGGACATCTCAGCACACTGACTGCAGTGACATGAACATCTCGGCACACTGACTGCAGTGACATGGACATCTCAGCACACTGACTGCAGTGACATCACATCTCAGCACACTGACTACAGTGACATGACATCTCATCACACTGACTGCAGTGACAAGGACATCTCGGCACACTGACTGCAGTGACATCACATCTCAGCACACTGACTGCAGTGACAAGGACATCTCAGCACACTGACTGCAGTTACATGACATCTCAGCACACTGACTGCAGTGACATGGACATCTCAGCACACTGACTGCAGTGACATCACATCTCAGCACACTGACTACAGTGACATGGACATCTCAGCACACTGACTGCAGTGACATGACATCTCAGCACAACAACTGCAGTGACATGGACATCTCAGCACACTGACTTCAGTGACATGGACATCTCAGCACACTGACTACAGTGACATGGACATTTCAGTGCACTGACTACAGTGACAAGAACATCTCAACACACTGACTACAGTGACATGAACATCTCAGCACACTGACTGCAGTGACATGACGTCTCAGCACACTGACTGTAGTGACATGACATCTCAGCACACTGACTGCAGTGACATGACATCTCAGCACACTGACTGCAGTGACATGATATCTCAGCGCACTGACTGCAGTGACATGACATCTCAGTGCACTGACTGACTGCAGTGACATGGACATCTCAGCACACTGACTGCAGTGACATGGACATCTCAGCACACTGACTGCAGTGACATGGACATCACAGCACACTGACTGCAGTGACATGAACATCTCAGCACACTGACTGCAGTGACATGGACATCTCAGCACACTGACTGCAGTGACAGGAACTTCTCAGCACACTGACTGCAGTGACATGAACATCTCAGCACACTGACTGCAGTGACATGGACATCTCAGCACACTGACTGCAGTGACATGGACATCTCAGCACACTGACTGCAGTGACCTGAACATCTCAGCACACTGACTGCAGTGACATGGACATTACTGCACACTGACTGCAGTGACATGACATCTCAGCACACTGACTGCAGTGACATCACATCTCAGCACACTGACTGCAGTGACATGATATCTCAGTGCACTGACTACAGTGACATGGACATCTCAGTGCACTGACTGCAGTGACATGGACATCTCAGCACATTGACTGCAGTGACATGGACATCTCAGCACACTGACTGCAGTGACATGACATATCAGTACACTGACTGCAGTGACGTGGTCGCTCAAAAGCATCTCAGGGAGTCAGAGAGAGAAGTTTCTTGATCTGATTAAAAAAACAATCAAGCAAAAAACAAATAGTCATACATCAAACATATTGAATGATTAAATATTGAAAGTTTGGCCTTGAAATTGGGAATGAAGCATACAAACTCACATTGTTCACCGTCACATGGAATATAACTGTAGTAAGCCTGGGATGCAAGGCAGAGTTTTAAAATGTAGAAATAGAATTCCTCAGGAATCGCAAAATTGTGTGCGTTTAAAAATCCAAAATTCCTGATGGAGGAGTCTTTTCATAGCTGCAGAAATATTTCATTTTAAATACTAAAAGCTATATGAAAGAATGTCAGAAGAAAATACAAAAAGACTTCAAAAGTGCAACCCATAAAATGACATAGGATATTATTTTGTGATTCAAAACTTTCATTTGCTGATCTAAACTATGAAGGAGATTGGTAAAGTTTACTAGTTATGAAATCAATTTGCAAACTCCAATGGCCACTTTTACATGTAAGTACCAAATCAATAGAAAATAAATGTAATATCTTTATCCCCAATTGATAAAGAAAGCCAAACAAATGGAGGAAATACAACCTTCATGAACTGTGGTTCTAGTATGTTCTGGCTAGACCAGTCACAGAAGAGCACAAAAAAAGACAGTGTGGCATGAGCACAGGATAATGAACAGACCTGGAACATATCAATCAGCTAAGTAAACAATCATATTATACACATCAATGGCAGAAGGGCTGATGCAATGTAATAGGGGAATGGTTTTTCAGTAGATAATTCCAAGAAAAACATACATACATGTACATATTGTAACCCCTTTCATCAAAATTTGCCCCAATCACAAGTGGCTTTTGTTCTAAATATAAAGCAAATAAAAAAGTTATCTAAAATCACCTCAAGAGTGCTAGTCACAAATAAAATATAAGCATATGATTATTTTAACATTTAAAGCTCATGTTCAACAAAACGTACCGTTACGAGTAAAAAGTCACCCACAGAGTGGCAAAGATAGCTCTGTCCCTTTAACAGAGAACTCATGCCTGCATGCACACATCTAATTACTTACTACATCTGCCATATAATGCCATTATAAACAAATAAAACAGACAAAACAGTATAAAGGAACAAAAGACTCAGAGATTTCACAAAGGAAGGTGTTCATTAGTCAGGACAGAAATCTAGGTTACACCAGCAGGGCTGAAATAAAGAAACAGAAAACACTGAACACTGACAAAGCCGAGGAGCAGTTGCCATATCCACACACTGTAAATAGAAATTAATTAGCACAGTGATTTGGGACAATGGTCTCAACACTTACTAAAGCTGAACATGAAATGCTTGACACAAAAATTCTACTCCTAGACAGATACCCAACAGAAAAGTATGTCCCCAAGCTTTATGTACTAGAATGTTCCCAGCTGTTCTGTCAGGAGTTGCTTTAACTGGGAACCGACTTAACTATCCAGATTAGAGAGTGGGAGCTGGGGAGATGGTTCAACAGTTAAGAGCCTTGTTGTTCCCGCAGAGGACCTGAGCTCCCAACAGCTCCCAATACCTGTGACATCAACTCTGGCTTCTCTTCTGGCCTCTGTGGGCCCCTTTCCCACCCCGACATATATATTAATTAATAACTACAGTAGAATCTTCAAAAATAATTAAAATAAAACAATGTACATTAAATGTTAGTATATTTACACAACAGAATACTGTGTGGTGAGGACACAGGGGGAAAAAACCCTCTAGAATGTTAAAAAATATAAATTTATCTCAGAAAATGATAGCAAACGAAAGAAGCCGAACAGGAAGGCGCCATGTGACCCACCTGTGTTTTATCAGTGACAGAATTAATCAATGTGCTTGGATGTCAAAAAAGCAATTGCCGTGGGGGTGTAGAAGGGGGGGTCGGAGAGTTCCCCACTTGGATTTCAGTAACGTTTTCTGCATCTGGACAGAGGTCACACGTACCTCTTCATTCCTTTGCGACTGCACACAGTATGTTCATCACTTCTGCATTTCTTGTATGTATATTATATAACCTTACACTAGCTAATGATTTATAGTATGTCCTGAACCCCAGCAAGGATTTTTATTTTTATAGAAGTATTTTTGGCTAGGCTAATTAAAATAAAAGTTGACTGATTTATTCGTTAATTTACAAATGCTTTTTGTGGCTCTTCAAACTACTAAACCCATTTCTTCCTTTCTGCCAAGGCAGGCTTTTCCATCGCCACCCGCTGCCATTACAAACACCACAGGAGAAGGCGCTTTGCTACTTAGAGACATTTAAATTCACAGAACTTTTTAATTACCAAAACCTCCCTCCTCTTCTGCTGGTTACAGGCATTGTTAACCCCAAAGCTTTTGACTTGGGGGCAGGCTGAAGAGCTAGGGTAGGAAGTCAGGCAGGTGCTCAGATGCCTAAAAACCGTTGCTCCTGGTGGGATCGTAAAGCAGAGAGACCACACTGGAGGAGAGGACATTGGTTCTCTGATCCAAAGACATGCTGGGAAATGAAACAAGCCACTTCCAAAGGACAGATGTAATAGGATTCCATGACTCTGAACTCCCTGGGGTGGACATAATTCAGAGGCACAGAGCACAGGGTGGTGGTTCCCTATGGCTCATTGGACAGAGGAGCAGGAAGCTCTTAATAGTACAGAACTTCATTTAGAGATGACCAAGAGACTGAAAGTAGATGGCTGAGACAATCAGGCAAGAAGGCCAAATGTATGAAACCTCCCAGAACTGAACTATCTAAAAAGGTTTTTGGGTTTTTTTGTTTGTTTATTTGTTTTTGTATATAGATATTTCACCTGCATGTATGTCTGTATACCATATGCATGCAGTGCCCTCGGAGGCCAGAACAGGGCACTGGATCCCCTGAAACTAGAGTTACAGGCAGTTGTGAACTTCAATGTGGTTGCTGGGAACCAAATTCAGATCCTCTAGAAAAGTGGCCAGTGCTCTTAACCTCTGAGCCATATCTCTAGCCACCCAGAACTCTACTCTTAAAAACAAAAAACAAACAAACAACAAAATGGTGAAGTTTATGTAATGTACATTCTATCACAATGGAAATATTTCTTAAAATTCTAAAGCTCATGCTTGGCACTCTTCTCCCAGCAACTCCTGATTGTGGTCATTCTGTTACCAGGTGCTGCCATTCTGTTTGTCCCCATTCCTTCCATCTCAGGGTATGTACCTTGTACACCTTTGGGCAACATGTGGTACACTCGTTATTGTGACTGCTTGAGTCTGAAGTGGGGACCAGGCCGGGGGAGTATATCATCCCTGGCCTCTTCCTGCTCTGCCCTCTATTCCCTCATCAGCCACATGTTCCCTCCACTGTGATGCTCTGCCCAAGTGCATGGGACCAAACCACCATAGACCAAACTCTCTGCAACTGTGAGCCAAAGTCAATCCATTTTCTTTTCATTTGTTTCCATCAGGTATTTTGCCATAGGAGTGTGAAAATCCCCAAACACAATTCTTAAACCCAAAATGGGGAAGATGTTATTGGGAGAATCTGGAAAGGCATTTCCTTGTTGCATTGTTTCAGAGTAGAGAGATTAGCTATGAATTAGCCTCATAGAGAAGCTGTTTATCCTGACAATCCCTTGAATAACAGACAGAAGATAAGAAAACAAATCAATAATAAGCAGAATGTTATAGCTAGAACCAAAGGAGGCTACACGTTCCCTATTTTAGAGACTAAGTATGTGTTTTGAAATGGAAAGATATCTCATAAAACTGTATATTTCACTGTAAAAAAAAAAGGCAAAAGTCAAGTTGCAGGAGAAAAGCAGCATTCTGTTCACTGGTGTTGCTTCAAACTGCTGTGTTAATCTGTTAGAACATAAATATCCACCTGTTGTCCCTACCCAACTTTCCCTCACTCTCCCCATTTCATGCACAGAACTCTTAAAAACAGATAGCATGAGACCCAGACCCAGCTGCTCTGGAACTCACTGGGTAACCCTGGCTGTCCTGGAATTCACTGTGTAGACCTGGCTGTCCTGGAACTCACTGGGTAACCCTGGCTGTCCTGGAAATCACTGTGTAGACCTGGCTGTCCTGGAATTCACTGTGTAGACCTGGCTGTCCTGGAAATCACTGTGTAGACCTGGCTGTTCTGGAATTCACTGTATAACCTTGGCTGTCCTGGAACTCACTGTGTAGACCTGGCTGTCCTGGAAATCAGTGTGTAACCCTGGCTGTTCTGGAAATCACTGTGTAGACCTGGCTGTCCTGGAAATCACTGTGTAGACCTGGCTGTTCTGGCACTCACTGTGTAGACCTGGCTGTTCTGGCACTCACTGTGTAGCCCTGGCAGACTTGAAACTCACTATAAAGTCCTGACTGGACTAGAAGTCACTGAGATCCACCTACCTCTGCCTCCTGAGTCCTGGTTTCAAAGGCATGAGCCACCACACCCAGAAAATCTATGTTCTTTATTAGAGAATATAGTCATCATAATCTGCCCTTATATGGTTGTCTTTCTTCTCTAAATTCTGACACAGCCCACACCAGAGTCACTCCAATTCTACCACATAATCAATCCCTGGAAAGGTCCTTTCTCTACACGATACCAGGTCTGACTGTAGCACCTCCTCCTCCTTCTCTGTGTGACAGGTTTGAATCACCTTAAAGCAATTCCATAATCACCCTTTCTGTGAAGCACTCTGTATTGTGTGCCTCTTGTGCCCTCACAGTGACCTACTCCTCTTCCTTGACTCCTCAGTGACTCAAAAACTTTGTGGTTCTGTACATTTCAGCTTTTAGACTAGAAGAGTTTCCTAATTACATCCCCTGCCCTAGAACAAGACCTTCAGCAGGCTCTCAGAACCGTGTTGGATATATGGATGGGCAAGAATGGAAGAATAAACCCTCCTAGGACATAAGCATCTGCTATTATAGATTTCATTGAGACACAGGGACTCTTGTTCAAAGACAGGAAAAGGTGTATTAGCTATACTTTTTCTGTGGCTGGGATAAAACTCCATGACCAAGGCAACTTATAGAAGGGTTTCTTTGAGCTGTGATTCCAAAGGGATAGGAGCATGTCAGCATCACGGAAGGGAAGTTGGCAACAGGCAGACATGGCAGCTGAAGCGGCAAGATGAGAGCTCACATCCCAAACAAGAAGAAAGAAGCAGAGAGAACAAACTGGGAATGGCAAAAGGCCTTGAAACCTCAAAGACCACCCAGAGGGGAGCACTTCCTCCAGCAAGGCTACACCTCCTAAGCTCCCCTAACAGCACCACGAACAGGGAATCAAATATTCAAATATCTGAGTGTATGGTGGACATTCTCTTTTAAACCAGCACAAAGGGTTAAGGTCCTTCCTAACTAAGAAGGAAGAGTTTTTATTGTGAACTTCTTCACCCCCACTGCTAACTCCAGCTCTCCCAAGCTGCTGCATATGCACAGAGCAGAGCTCACCAACATTACTTACAGGACTCTTGCTATAATCAATTTACAACAGTTCACTGCTTCAAAGTTGAGAAAGTAATAACTTACTTTTGTATATAAAATAAAGACAGTATTTTTCTCTAGTGATTTTTTAAATACAAAAATTTCTTCATAGAAAACATGTGATAGAAAGGCGATTTGGAATTGTTTCCATATACAGTCCTCTTAGTCATATTCCTGGAGCCACTTGGATCAGGGTACAAGGAGGCAGGAAAGAGTTTTATGCACGCACGTTCACACACAGGGCACTCTTATGTGAGCCAGGCAGTGACAAGTTACTTGGATGGCTGGGTCCACCAAACAGAATTGCGCCTTGTGTTGGAGAAGCATCAGAGCTGTTGGGCTTGAAAGTTTGCCTTGGCTTGGGTTCCTTGTAACGCCACCCACCTCTCTTCAGCTGCAGTATCCTAATCAGGTCACCTAGATGTTGTGAAATAGATTCTCCTTGAAAGAAAGAGGAAATAGGTGATGTCTATTAAAAAGTAATAGCCAGGGCAGAGGACAAAGTATATTTTTACCTATAGCCCAACCTGAACATTGTGGAAAGTTGTTGGTAGCATAGAAAAATCCCAGCTCTCTAGGAATCAGTGGCATTTAGTGAGCACCCCAGCAGACCAAGGGGCAGGAAAGCAGAATTAAGCTCGGGCTCTGGAAATTCAGAACTGAGTCTACTTCGTACAGCCTCTGTGATGGTCTCATGAACTGATATATGTAAAGAACTTTAGATAGCACACAGCACTGCTAGCTATGATGCAATGTCTGACCCCATGTAGTGGGACAACTTCCCTGATCTGAGCCTCCCTGGAGTGTGAGGAAGGAGAAAGGTCATCAGTGCTTCTCAACAGGCTATCAGTCTGTCACTTCTTGGTGCTCACACTTGCACCCATAAACTGCATGTGAAATCCACAAGTCTGTTTAAGAGGTATTAGGAATTTATTAAGATATGAGATGGAGAAATACACTCATGAATACAGGATATGGTAATCCAATTGCAGAGTCCTTGGAAAGCTGGAGACCGATCACATGCTGCTTCAAGCTGCCTGACCTGGTCTTCACCACACAAGAGAGCACACCACTCAACTGCCTTGCACTTAAAGGGTCAAGTACACAGACAGAAAGCCACACCCTAGGGTTTGTACCCCCAAAGCCATTGGCAGAAATAAATTCCCACAACACTAAACCTAAGAAAAGATGTGACAAACAAAAAACCCAACAATTATGGAGCCTACCTTCAAATCCCTTGACATTCCTGGACCTGTGCCCATTAGCTGTGAGCTGATTGCAGCCCTTGCCCTGTGAGCCAACAAGACCATCATAGACATCTACCAGTATTACCTGGCCGCTTCAGACTTGGGGCTTCTTCCTTGTGTGTTTCTCCTTGCACCCCTGTATCCTCCCCAAAATTCATTCAATATCTTGATCCCTCATGAAACAAATTCTACTCTGAGGATTTCTTACCTGGTGAAGTTGTCCTCCTGCCTTATGATTCAAGTTGTCTGTGTGTCACAGACAGACTTCAACCATCACACAGCAACATGTCCTAAACTACGTCCCTAGTTGACAGGAGGTATCTGCTAGAAGCAGCTGGTATCTGCTTTAACTCCCCCTGCCCTTAGCACTCAGGAGGAGAGGGCAGGTGCACAGTCAGGCAGTGACAAGGTCTTTCCTATTTAAAAAATGAAATAGAGCTTAAGATGTATTCAACCATATTTTGCTTTTCTCTCTGTCTCTCTGTCTCTCTGTCTCTCTGTCTCTCTCTGTCTCTCTCTGTCTCTCTCTCTCTCTCTCTCTCTCTCTCTCTCTCTCTCTCTCTCTCTCTCCCTCTCTTAGTAGGAGAATATACTTCTTTGAAGCTTTGGGGAAGGTATCATTTCATGGCTAAACGCAGAAGAAGTAGAGATGGTAACTAATGGGAAAGTTCTGTCAGGGCCAGTATCAGGCACCAAGTGGGCCCTTTGTGAAAAAAGGCTTGAGGAGCCAGCATGCTCACAACTGTAGAAGGGTCTTCCATTGTTCAATAAGTCTTCATTTCCTCCAGCACTTGAGCTACCATGAAGCAGTCAAAGAATTTCCAGTCTTAGCAATGTTTTAGATCAGATGACAACTTGAACATCAACTTAAGACAGATACCCAAATTCTGGATCAGGTCCATAATTTATTTTAAACACACAATTAAGTTTAAAACAACAAAAAGAAATCTATCTCTGTGTCTGTCTCTGTCTGTCTGTCTCTCATCTCCGTCTCTCTCCTCTCTAACTGTCTCTCTCTCTGAATCTGTCTCTCTACATCTCTATCTGTATCTCTGTTCCTCTCTATGTCTTTGTCTCTATCTCTGCCTCTATCTACCTGTCTGTCCTGTGTCTGTCTGTCTGTCTGTCTGTCTGTCTCTCTCTCTCTCTCTCTCTCTCTCTCTCTCTCTCTCTCTCTCTCTCTCTCTCACACACACACACACACACACACACACACACACACACACACACACACTCCTATAATTTGCCCCATAGGGTGAGGAACAGGATGAGGGTGGGAAATTCTAAGTCTTAATAACCCACAGGCTTGAGTTTCAGGATCTGTTGTATATCAGGTGTGGGTTCATGCGGGTCTGTGGAAAGAAGACACAGAGCACTCTAAGGATGATTTTTAGCCTTTCCAGCTACAGGGGGATCAGCCTCTTGTGGACTGACTCACAGCTTAGCAAAGGACTTTTTTTAATCTTATCTGATTTACACCTTTAGCAAGTTAATTTCCATATCCCAAAACCTCTTATCTAAGCTCCCCAACGGGACAATGCCAAATGCAAATTCTCAGTTAAAGAATACCAGTTTTCTGGGTTGTCCCCAACCAAGTTTTGCATAGGCTTTGTACCTTTAGCAAACTCTCAGATAAGACTTCAAACAGAAGGTACCTGTGACAAAAGTAGCAGTCACAAAAGGAAGATCAAAGCTAGGTGCTAACACTCTGGAATCATACCAGCTGCAGAAATCTGCAGGAATTCCTCCAACAAGGGTCTTTATGGGAACAGAAGATAGCAACTGGGAACTGAGCCACATAACTACTCTAGAAGGGAGGGAAGGGGGAGAGGGAAAGAAGGAAGGGCAAAGGAAATCACTAACAAATACTAGGTTTCTATTTATCCTGGGCTGAAATAATAATGAAAAGATATTTAGGAAGCTAGGAATAAAATAATATCTTTACTTGGTAAAGAAGCCAGAAAGATACTTGGAACAATCATCAAGTTTATTGGTGAGAAGTTTTTGCTTTTCTATGAGGACACTGGCCCTCACCACATATGTATAGTATTAGTTTAACAAGGAGGGGGAATGTATGGAAGCGCGAAAGGAACTGAACACATTATTTCTGTGATTTCTTTCATGTCAAATACTACAAAATCTACAGAGAAATCACTGGGTATGATGGGAAAGTAAATAGAGAAGAGAGACTGTGTAAGTGTTGGAACACGGTCCATGAATGAAGCTGTGTGAGATTTCTGAGAGCTTGTGAGAAAACTCCAAGAAAACAAGACAAGAATCTTGTAGCCTCTGTTCCTCCATAGCTTGGATTTGTTCTTGGAATGTGCTTTGGTGCCCCTCCTAGGTGCAATAATAGGAGTGGGTTTACTTCAAATTATTCAACATCTCACCCATTGTCTTAGGTTTTATTGCTGTGAAGAGACAACATGACCACAGAAATGCTTATAAAGGAAATAATTTAACTGGGGTTGGCTTACAGTTCAGAGGTTTTGTCCACTATTGTCATGGCAGGAAGCATGGCAGTGTGCAGGCAGCCATGATGCTAGGGAAGGAGCTGAGGTTCTTACAGCTTGACTCACAGGCAACAGGAAGTGGTCTGAGACACTGGGTGTGGCCTGAGCATATTTGAGACCTCAGAGCCCATCTCCATAGTGACACACTTCCTCCAACAAGGCCACACCTCCTCCAACAAAGCCACATCTCTTAACAGTGCCATTCCCTATGGGCCAAGCATTCAAACACATGAGTCTATGGAGGCCATACTTGTTCAAACCACCAAACTCACTATTATTCAGAATGATGCTTCCAAGCATAAATTGTCCTCCAGACTATATACAGTCTAAACTCATGTGACCTTGCCCTTGTGACTATATACAACTTGAATTCAAGTGACCTTTGCTCACATGACCTTGCCTAACCTTTAGAATTCCCCTAGAGAGCAGAAACAGTAAGTAAAAAGAAGTAATTCAAAAGAAGAACGGGTCAAGAATTTGGCTTAGAGTTTAAAACCTTCGTTTTTTTTTTTTTTTTCTGTGTGGACTCTAAAGTTACTGAGAGAAAAGTAGTGAGAGCTGTGGATGGAACTGAGGAGGCAGGCAGGAGGATGGCCAGTGAGTGAAATTGTGTGTAGGTAGGAGTGAGTTCTATTTATATAGGGGGTGGTGGTTGGAGTTAACAGTGGTTATGAGGCATAGGCGAAATTATAAGTGTCTTGTCCATCTTAAGAGTCATGGAGCCAGGCAGTGGTGGTGTATGCCTTTAATGCCAGTACTCAGGAGGTGTAGGCAGGTGGATCTCTGAGTTAGAGGCTAGCCAAGTCCTCTAACTACAGAGTAAGTCCCAGAACAGTCAGGGCTACACAGAGAAACTTTGTCATGAAAAACAAAACAAAACAAAAAAGAAGTCATGGGACCAGCTAAAGAAGCGTTATCAGCCAAGAAAAGTGTTGGGGCTTGTTGAATAAATCCGAATTACTTTTAATGATAAGAATTTGGAAGAGAATGTTATGAACATTGTTTAAATGGGCAACAATCCTGACTGGAGTGACTCACACTGCTCTTATTGCCCCAGGGTGTGACACTCATTCACAGTTTAGTGCATATGGCCTATTGTCTCACCGGGTGAGTTGTTTATGGATTCAGCCTTACTCAAGGCTATGATCCCTTTTGCAAGAGTTATGCAAAGGCCATCGATTTGCCTCAAACTGTCTTTTGCGCACGTTCTCCGGCTTTCCTGTGACTTCAGACTGTTGCTTCATCATTGTCTCACACTGTGCTTGCAACCCATTGAAGACACTACCTCGCATGCAAGCCACTTAGTCACATCCTTATCATCTCCAACTTATCTTTTGAAGGATTTAGAAAATGCGTTAGTTACTTTTCTCTGTGACAAAATGCCTTACAAAAGCAACTCCAGGGAGGGAGGGTGTATTCTGGCTCAAGGTCAGGTAGAGTCTGTCATGGCAGAATCCTAGTGGTGAGCTTGTGAGGCACTACAAGCTTGTGTGGTGTCTTTTTTTTTTTTTTTTTTTTTTTTTTTTTGGTTTTTCGAGACAGGGTTTCTCTGTGTAGCTTTGCGCCTTTCCTGGGACTCACTTGGTAGCCCAGGCTGGCCTCGAACTCACAGAGATCCGCCTGGCTCTGCCTCCCGAGTGCTGGGATTAAAGGAGTGCGCCACCACCGCCCGGCCTTTGTGTGGTGTCTTAATTGTGTCTACAGTCAGTGTCTTAGTTACTTTTTTATTGCTTGGACAATACCACAACCAAAGAAACTTATAAAAGAATGCATTTAATTGGGTTTAATAGTTTCAGAGGGTTAGAGTTCATGACGGAGGGACAGAGGCATGGCAGCAGGAACAGCTGACAGTTCGCTTCTCCATAAGCAGGATGCAGAGAGAAGCACACCAGGAATGATGGGAGTCTCTTGAAACCTCAAGTCCCATTCCCAGTGATACATTTACTCCAACAAAGCCAACTCCTCTTAATACTTCTCAAATAGCTCCATCAACTGAGA
Source organism: Peromyscus californicus insignis (assembly GCF_007827085.1). Lineage (NCBI taxonomy): Eukaryota > Metazoa > Chordata > Mammalia > Rodentia > Cricetidae > Peromyscus > Peromyscus californicus. The sequence continues at coordinate 160,333,322 of NW_026294584.1, read as the reverse complement.
CCAAATGTTCAAACACATGAGCCTATGGGGCCATTCTCATTCAACCCATCATAGCCGGGAAACAGAGAGAGATGAATGGTGGTACTCATCTCTCCTTCTCCTCTTTATTATTGTTATGCAGGCTAAGATTCCAACCATCAGGATGATGCTGCCCACATTTGGGGTAGGTCTTCTGACCTGAATTAACCTACTCTAGAAACTCCCTCACAGAAATGCCCAGAAGCTTGTCTCCTAGGTGAGTCTAGATCCTGTCAAGTTGACCAGATCAGCCATCAGAGGAAAGAACATCATATTTCCTCTCACTATAGTTTGGCTTCCCGGACTTGGAGCATTATCCCTCTTTGCTATTGAGATCTTATTGTCTCTAGAAAATTTGCCATCTGCCCTAATTTTGGGTGCTGGTATGCTTTCTGTGATCTTATCTTGTGATAGTTGGTCTCGTTAATGCTATTTAGAATAGCCTAGGAGACACAGCTCTGGGCATGTCTATGAGCATCTCCAGAGAGGACTAACAGAGGAGGGAAGACCACTCTCAAAGTGATCACCTTCCAACAGGGACCAGAAATAAAGGTGTGAGGTGCTGTGAACCCACCTGCCTCCTCTAACATCACTGCTGACGTCTCCTTAGACATTAGACCCCAGCTCTCAGTTTTCCCATGTGGACTCCAGCTTCTGAGGTGAGCAGCTACTGGTTTTACTGGTTTCTCCGTTTCTACAGCATGCATCCAGCCACTGCTAACCTAGCTAGCTTCTATCATTTAATCCAATCTAATACACTTGCTTTCATAATATGTCCATATTCTGTACATGTTATTCTGTCTCTTCTGATCCTCTGCAGAACTCTGCCCACCACACTCTCAAACTGCTGATAGGATTAATGAGTCCTGTCAATAATAGGAACAATGACAGAGCTATCATGAAGGAGCTCTAAGGGGACATAACTTCATGTGTTAGGTACAGGTAGAGCTAATGGCATCTCTAAGGACCTGTGTGTAGGAAATTATATTGCCCAGCCAGGCTGTGTGTCAATTTATATAGAATTATAAATATATAAAATATTTTTAGAATTATATTATTAATTATTTTATAATTAATTATATTAACAATTATATTTAATTCCATATAACATGGAATTAGGGGGAAATTCTGAAGCTGCTGAAGATGTCTCTGTAATATTAATGTTCTGCATCAATTGTTCAAACCCAAAGAGGCTCTAATTAACCATAGGGCTAGTTCTTCCCTGAGTAAGGCAGCTGTGTTTTTAAAGAGCAGACAGGAGCTCCTTTGAGTCCCGACTGACGTCTGTCATAGCCCTGGAAGTTTGAGTTGAAGCAACAGGAGAGACCCATGGTTGGTGTCTTCTAGAAGTGCCCCTTGTTGTGAAAATCAGAATGTCCCATTTTGTGTTAGTGTTATAAATGTGGAGTAGGTTCTACTAAGAAATATGCACTCAGCTAGAAACACAACAGTCCCAGGAGTCTCAGCTGGAAGCATGGAGACTTTTCATGCCTTCAGGAGAAGCTCTGAGACATGGTGCTTGGGACACTGGCATGGCTTCTAGGAGATCAACTCATGTGGGACAAGAAAGAGAGATCCAGACCCCTGTGACAGGCTTTCCTATCACTCTGCTTTGCTGAGCTCAGAGTCTCAGCACCCCAGAGTTCTTCCTTACTGGCTCCTCATCTCTGCAGATGGGAGGAACACAAACGATAGAATCCATACTTTGGGAAAGAGAGAAAAACTTAAAGCTGTTCCTGGCCCAGGGCAGCATTTCCCCAGAGGAGCTCTCTAAGTGGCTCTTTACCACAGAACACAACAATTCCTTTTTTCTACAGGCTGTATTCTACAGGCTGCATTCAAGTCAGACATACTAGCTCATGCCTGTAATCCTAGCACACAGAAAGCTGAGGCAGGAGGCCACCCTGGGATACAAAGCAAAACTCGGGTTTTTTTTTTTTTAAATAATAACGAAAATTAAAAAGTAAATAAGTAAAAAGGTTACTCATATAATCTGCTTTCATTTCTCATCTGGCCCTGGCCCATTCAGAAAGGCGCAGCAGGAGGCACAGTCTATTCTCTGGCCTCTTTCTGCTTTCCCTTCCCTCCACTCTCTGGAAGCCCCTTGGTCATCAGTGCCTCAGACACAAGAGAAAAAGCAAAGAATTCTACATTCTGTCTGTTGCATCATGGTGGAGGAGCATTTGGGGGGAAGCTGGGTGGTTCAGGGCACAGGGGTTTGCTCTGTGGTGCACAAGCTCAGCCTAAGACACTTCCCTACTGATGCCTGGGGGCTGTCTATGGGAACAGGAGAATGTCAAGATGTGCCTTCAGTGTTCTCATCATCAGAGTTATGTCATCCAGCCAGACTCCAAGCTTCTGCCTCCCTGACCCAGAATGACCCCAAGGCTCCCCTTTCAGCAGAAGCTCAGATCTTCCCATTTGCTCACCCATGACTTCCCCTACACACTAGAGGTCAGAAGTGTCTTATTACAAAGATGACTTTATAATCCAGTGGGCTACCACCCTTCAGAGACTCCCGCTGAGATCACCCTTTTAGAAGTCTATCTGGATACTAAACCGTGGAGTCTCAGAAAATGGAAGGTCAGGGTCTTCCCTGGGACACTGGATCTCAGTTGTCGACAGGATGCCCAAGATGGCAGCATTTATCCTACGTGATAACTTTTTGAAAGAGGTCTTGGGTCTCTAAACACAATGCATTTTCCACCTAGCCCAGCAGGTGCTGGAGTGAGACATTCCTTTCCTGGAAGCTTGTCTATCAGGTCCCACTGAAAAGAAGGAAATGGTGAGTTAGTGAAGTCAGAATTGTGACCAGAAGAAAATAGATTCTACACCACATGGCACAACTGGTTGTAGGTTAGAACAAAACCAGACATGAACATGGCTGGGGTGTGGCTCCGTCCATAGAGTGCTGGCCTAGTACCCATGATGCTCTGGGTTCCATTCTCAGCACCGTATTTGCAATCCAGCACTTACTCTGGAGGTGGAGAAGAAGACCAGCAGTTAAAAAAACAAACAAAAACAAAAATGAAATCAGCCCTCCCTCTGTACCACCAGGTTAAAATGGAACCAGAGTACATCCTAAATGTAAATGTCCTAGACTCTGAGGACAGGAGGGGGAAGGACAACAGGAAGGAACAGTGTTGATACAGTCATGGTAAGGGTAGTGGGAACAGTAGGAATAAAATCAAAAACGAGAGTTTCAGACTGCAATTGGTACAAAATGATAACGAATATGCTTTAGGATCTTGTCTTCTAACTCTGGCCTGATGAAGGCGTAGCAATGGTTTCTGAGAGCCCAGCGTCTTTCCCATGCTGACAGAGCTGCTCCTGGAAAGTCCCCAATTCAAACACTGTCCCTCCATAATGCTCTGGTACAATGACACCCTCATCAATACCACAACCTGATCCCACCCTCATCAGTACCACAATCTGACTCCACCCTCATCAATACCACAGCCTGACTCCACCCTCATCAATACCACAGCCTGACTCCACCCTTATCAATACCACAGCCTTACTCCGCCCTCATCAATACCACAGCCTGACTCCACCCTCATCAATACCACAGCCTGACTCCACCCTCATCAATACCACAGCCTGACTCCGCCCTCATCAATACCACAGCCTGACTCTACCCTCATCAATACCACAGCCTGACTCCACCCTCATCAATACCACAGCCTGACTCCACCCTCATCAATACCACAGCCTTACTCCGCCCTCATCAATACCACAGCTTGATCCCATCTTAATTGATATCCTGCTCTGAGCCCACTCTCATCTCAGCAGGATTGGAGACTTAAAATCTCCCAAGTATTTGGGACTGGACAGATAAAGTGGCAATTAAGGGCACATATTGCTCTTCTAGGGGACCCAAGTGCAGTTCCTAGCACCCACACAGGGTGACTCATAGCTTCCTGTAACTTCAGGTCCACTGAGTCCAACACCCTCTTCTAGCATCCAAAGCACTCACAAACATGTGGCATATATTCACATAAACAAATACATATACACATAAATGAAAATAAAAATAAATCTTTAAAAAAATTTCCTAAGTGCTTTAAATTTTGAAATAAATCATAAACAGTGTTCCTGCCTTGGTGAGGAATAGAGGTGAGGACACAGTGCTGGCAGAAGCCATATGTAGAACACGCAGCAGTGCAGATGCCCTCTGGAGAGGAAGTGGGGATTTCTTTGTTTGTGATTTTATAGATCACAAACCAAAGAGAAACAGAAGAGTAAATTTCAAAATGATGAAAAAAGCAAAGGAAGGACCGTGTTCCTAAAAGGTGACTGACAGGGGGCATGGGCATAAAGATTTATGTGACCTAAATGCCATCCAGTGGGGACAGAAGAAGGCTATCCAGCCTAAACCTCTAGCAGAGTAGGCTACAGCAAGTTTCTATTTAGTTAGGAACTGTTCCTTGGAGAAACAGGTTCCTTAGTGGAAGGCTGTTCTCAGCAGAAACAGAACCTGATGGCTCCTAGTCACTGTCAGATTGATTGATTTGGAATCACCTAGGAGATACACCTTGAGGTGTGTCTACAGGCTCTTCCAGAGAGGTTTAACAGAGGAGACCCAGCCTGAGTGGGCACACCCGTGGGCTGAGGTCTCAGACTGAATCAAAAGGAGAAGGCCAGCTGAGTACCAGCGTTCCTTTCTCTCTGTTTCCTGGTCTGCCTAGATGTGAGCAGTTCCAGCTGCACACTCCCACTGCCACAACCTCTGCTGAGCTTTCTCTGCCATGATGAGTTACAGCTCCTCAGACCACGAACCAGAATAGATCCTTTATGGATGTCTAGTCACAGCCACAACTAAAGGGACAGACACAGTGTTCTGGGATGATCGTCCTGGTGGACACATCAGGTGTTCCCATCTGAGGTTGCTAATGGTGGAAATGAAACCCGTCCCACTCTCCATACTTCTTACGGAGTGGTACAATTTTCTGTTTCTCCCAACCACTAGCATCAGTTTTGTCTTTGCCAAAAGCAAAGCAACAAGAGGAACAGAAGCTGCAGGCGGCCACACAACTCTGTGGAGTTTTTTGTTTGTTTGTTTTTGTTTTTTAGCTCTGAGGAGTTATACATGTCCCTTACCTGATACCTGTTTACCCAGACTTCCCAGCTTACACTTTTTCTTGTTCCTTAGAGATGTCCAAGATGGAATCAGACTAGTCAATGAATATTTACTTAATGGATGAGCAATACCAAAGCGCAATGCAAGCATAAAAATGCACTATTTCGCTGGGCGGTGGTGGCGCACGCCTTTAATCCCAGCACTCGGGAGGCAGAGCCAGGCGGATCTCTGTGAGTTCGAGGCCAGCCTGGTCTCCAAAGCAAGTTCCAGGAAAGGCGCAAAGCTACACAGAGAAACCCTGTCTCGAAAAAACCAAAAAAAAAAAAAAAAAAAAAAAAAAATGCACTATTTCCTTGAAAATTCAAAGGAAAGGAAACAGAAAGCCAAATGTTCAGAGGAAGAAAATGGGGAGATTTGGTTAATTGTCCAAGAGGTCTCAGAACAGCATTTTAAAACATCAGAATGAGTGAACAGGAGAATCCCTTGGAGCTGTGGTGTCCTGTTGCTATGACTCACCAGCCTAGAGGCTGAGACTACACACAGGGTTCTGCTGACATGGAGTGTGAAGAGGTGCCAGGCTGAGCATCAGGGAAGAGGGCAGGGCCTGGCAGAAGTCTTTTGGAAAAGGAAACCAGGAGCCACAGGGTGAAACTGGATCCTAAGGACACAGGGGGCCTCACTAGAGAACGTTATTCCAGAGATGAAAAACAACGGATTAAAAGGAGAATTGAGGGGGTAGGGACTGGCAGAACAGCTCAGTTGTAAAACGCTTGTCATAACAACCTGAATTCAATCCCCAGCATCCACATTAAACAAAAAAACAAAACAAAAACAAATAAAACTGACATGGTGGTGCACACTTGTAATCCCAGCATTGAGGAGGCAGAGATTGGGAGACCATTGGTTTGGCCAGCATAAATAAATCAATGAGCCTGTCTCCAGTATTAAGGCAGACAACACTTCTGAGGACTCCTAAGGAGCAACACCCCAGGATACTTTCTCTCCTACATGCGCATGCGCGCACGCGAACCCACACACACACACACACACAAATTTAGGGAGAGAGAGAACACGGGAACAGGTGAATGTCAGCTCTTCTCTGCTTCTAGAGTCTTGCAAACTCCAGTTGCATGAAGGGAAGGGGCCAATACTGGGTGGGTGCTGTACGGACAAAAATTGTTGTCAAATGTTTCCATTTAAGTTATTTATATAGTATTTTAGCACTGTACCATTATGCATTGTTGTTCTATGGTGTTGTATGATCATAGGGGTTTTTCCTTTTATTGTAGAATACACAAGAAGTGACAAGAATCAACACCATAGTTGCCTATTCCAAGACTCCATGATTCTTGCCCTCAAAATCCTTGAATGGAGTCTTACTGTACTCAGATGAACCTGAAGCTTGTATGAGCAAAGACCCCTGCATGGCTCCTCCTTCCACACCAGTTCAGTTCCACACCTCCCAACCTCCCTGTGGTGATTATGAAAGGGCTATTAAATGACCAACAGCCTGGCTTAGGGAGTGCAGGGCCTGGAAAGAAGAGTAACAGAGGGCTAGGCTTCTCCATCCTGAGGTGGAGGCTGCTTCAGTTACATAGACTGACTGGCAGTAGTTCCTTATGAGCTGAGACCTGCATGACCATGAACGCAGGCTCTTCACAGATACAGGTCTACATGGCGATGCCTTTCCTGTTCCAACACAGAAGCCCCAGGATCGAAGCTCCTTGAATTGCTGCAATTCCTTGTTGAGCTGACAGTGAAGAAATGCTGTTAAAACTCTTAACTCTTTCTGCAAATTGTTAAAGCATGGTCACCACACCATTTGAAACATGAATTCTCTGAGATTCAACCCTTGGCTTACTCATGAGGCTTCCATGGAAAAGCATGAGTTAGAAATGAGACCACACTCAAGTGGACACAGCAACAGCTTTTAAAAGCGTGGCTTCTGAAGTAGGTGATGGGATTTGCTCTTTAGATGTTGGGCAGCTTAAGAGTTAAAGATCTGGCCGGGCGGTGGTGGCGCACGCCTTTAATCCCAGCACTCGGGAGGCAGAGCCAGGCGGATCTCTGTGAGTTCGAGGCCAGCCTGGGCTACCAAGTGAGTTCCAGGAAAGGCGCAAAGCTACACAGAGAAACCCTGTCTCGAAAAACCAAAAAAAAAAAAAAAAAAAGAGTTAAAGATCTGAAATGTGAAGTGAAAATGTGTCATGTGTGAGTGTTGGCATTCCAACATGATGAAAACACACGCATACCTGCTTCTTCAGACTTTATGATGGTCAGTTTTACCTTCCTTACATCACATGCTTAGTTTTCTGTCTCAATGTCATTTTCAGGAGACTTTGGGATACTGAAGTCTTTAGATGGTGTGATGACAAATGATGATTGTCAATTTGATGGGATCTGGAATCACCTAGGGAACACAGCTTTGGGTGTGTCTGTGAGTGGGTGGCTCTTTCCAGCAGGTGACTTAACTATCCAGAGATTGGGGACAGCAATGTTGCCTGCCTTCCCCTTTTACTGGGCAAGTATATTGGTCACTGCTATTGTTGATGTGGGCATCATACTCTGCTAACACCACACTCCAACTCCTTTGGCCTTCCAACATGTACTGAATACCTGGACTCTCCTGGAATGTTCCAGGCCTGTAGTGCCAGATGAGGACCTCTGATGCATCTAGCTTCGTGGGCTGAACAGCCATTGGGTTCTCAGCCTCTCTAGTGTGAAAACAGCCATCATTAAGACTACCCAGTCTATCATGTAAGCCAATCAACTACATCTCCTTTCATAATATATAGTCAGTCTGTTCCCCTAGAGAACCCTGACTGCTGTAGACACGCTTCACTGCATTTTTGTATTTCAGGAGGTGCCACCTGTCACTTTTTCTTTAACCTATTGTTTTTGATTATCAAGCATATAAACATTTCAGAATTTCTTGTTCTCTCTTTTCTTCACAAACATCTATCCTTTTAGGTCTTCCCGGGCCTAGGTTACAATAAAACTATCTAGAAGGCAAGAAACAGTTGTTATCCCTACAATTCTAAGTGAGTAACTTGTTTCATAATTTCATTTTCATATTTGTCTTCTCCGTCTTCTTACAATATGGCTTAGTGGAGTGTTCATGGACTTGGATTCAGTTCGTGAATCTCCCACTCATCCTGGCCTTGTGACTTTGACTGAGATGATTCCTCTCCAGGCATACCTCTGAGCTCTGATCAAACACACAAATTTCACACTTGTGAGGATTGTAGAAGACTCTCCCCTTACTATATATAATTATCTGTGTAGTTTGGAATACAGTGGTTTTATTACTTATGTTAGCAAGTGCTTTTCAGGCAATGTGGCAACATCAAAATGACAGGGGCATTAAAAAAAATCCAAATCCAAATGTCTGTGCCTCAGTGATTTGTATTCTATTAGTCTGAGGAGGTTGTGTCTGTGGATTTCTGTGGGTAACTCAATGGGCAGCTGGTGTTGAATCTCCTGGATCACAGGTAAGTGAGTATCAGTAATCACCATCCCAAGGAAGAAAACAGCCACGGTGCTTCAGCCCCCAGGAGAAAGGTGCCTATCCATGTGCTTCAGAAAGAATCAGCTCATTCATCCACCCTCACTGCTCAGGCTCACCCTGCTAGAGAGAAGAAACCACTGTGTGGCTTGCCTTCTCTATGGGTTCTGTGACAATTATATGCATCGGAGTTCTTAAAGCTAGCAAAATTTATTTTATTGTTCTGGTTTTGAGGACATTTTTTGAGATAGTATCTCCCTATGTAGCCCAGCCCAGCCTGAAGCTAATAATATATAGTTCAGGCTGACTTCAAACTCATAGAAATCCTCCTGCCTCTGCCTCCCAAGTGCTGAGATTATTAGCATGGTTCAAAAATTAAATAAAAGAATGATATTTAGGATTTATTATCCAGACACATTCCAATATAACTGTCTACAAAATTTGATGTAAAAATAAGAGAAATAAAAATCCCTTAAAATAAGTCATAATACTCATTACATGTAAACGAAGAGCTCTACCAAGTCAAACCTGTTAAAATGTTGATACTTCTTTATAATGCTTCAAAGGGAAAGTGAGTTAGATAGATATTAATGTACACACTACAGAAATTTAAAGTTACCTTGGGATAAACATTAGGAGTCTTCTATCATTTTATATGGAAGAAAATTTACAATGTTGTCATTTGCTTACTGTCTACCCCAAACTCCTACAAATCCCACAGCAATTTGTTGCTAGTATTGAGGGGTCTGTGACTGAGCTACTCTGTATGTAAAAGGTAACTCTATAACATACAGCAGGACAAACATTTACCATGCTGACAACACCTGATTGGGGCAAGACCACCAGGGGAGAAGAAAGGTCTGCTCCCTTTTGTAGCTTGTTCAAAGTCCTAGACACTAGGAGAGTTGATACATTGTGTCAAATGCAAGTGCATGATTATTTTTATTATTACTACTAATAAATTTATTCACTGTACCAAAAGAGACTGTGGAAACAACCAAATATAACAGCTTAGAGGAATTACTGCAATGTTTGGAAATACTTTTAAAAATATTAAAAATGTTCAGTAGGATATTTGTTCTAGAACATACACATTCACTCACATCAAGGACACACTGTAAAACAAAATATGTGTCACACAAAATGAATCCAACAGGTAGCACTAAAGCACTTACATTATTACAAACTAGGCTAGACACTCTACTAAATTGGGTTATTCTATTTGGCCCTCACCACAACCTAAATGTTGTTGTCCCCGTTTCACAGATGGGAAAACTGAGGCTAGGAGCTTTTATGTTGCTGATACTCAAGATGCGGTCCAGAAGTCACAGCAGTGACATCACCTGGAATCCTGTAAAGAAAATGGGGTGACAGGCTTAGTCCCCCTCCCTAGGTGATGATGATGGCATTATGCTGCCCGGGTCAAAAATTAACTTAGTCACTGGGCCTGTACATCAGGATCTGAAAGATATGCCCTAGGAAGCACATGGCAGCATAACTATTTATGAGTGAACAGAGTAAACAGGACTGGAGCCTGCGAGATGGCTTAGTCAGTAAACGCTTGCCTTGACAGCATGAGGACCTGAGTTCCAAAACTCACATGAAGCCAGGGTGGTAGCACATGCTTGTAATCCCACTGCTGAAGACAGGAGATCCCTTGAGCTGCTCAGCCAGGCTGGCCTAGCTGGTGTGTTCCAGGACCCAGTGGGAGAGTTTGTCTGTATTAAAAAAGCAAGGTGGGTGGTTCCTGTGGACAATAGCAAAGGCGGATTTATGGCTTCCACACACGTGCTGTATGCTCTCTCGCTCTCTCTCTTCACGTTGGTGTGCACATACACATACACCCTGCAATACACATTATATACATGGAGACACACACACACACACACACACACACACACACACACACACACAAAGACTGAAAATGGTCCCTGTGCACAGTACACACGGGCCACCTCAGTGTGGGGGGCACATAGTGAGACTGTCCTTCAGAGGTGAGGACCTCCTCTGCTTTCGTGGCCATGCACTCCTTGGCTCTGACTCTGAGGATGAGCAGTACCTGACTTTCCCACTTTCTCAAATGCTTGTTCTTCTAAGCTTCCGTCCCCCACTCAGGTGAGACATAGGGAGACTCAGTTTCTCCTCTCTGTACCTCTCTGTCTCTGACCCTGGGTGCTAGCTCACGCTCCTGTGTGGGGCCCTTTGCAGGACAGCCTCTCCAGGAGGAACCTCTGCTGTTGGCCAAGTGCACAGTTCCTGCTTCTTGCAGACAGAGCTTCCTGTGGTCAGGTCACCTGTGCTCACAGTAATTTCTGTCAGCTACCCCAGGCTTCCCTGATTGCCTCCACCTTTTCCTATTTATGACTTTTCAGTATGTCCATAAACACTACCAGCCACCCCCCCACCCCCCCACCCCCCCACCCCCGCTACAGAAAACTCCTGTGTCAGTCAACACAGCCTCCTGAAGGATGTTCAAGCTAAAGGCTATTGGAGCTTGTGTCAGTCAACACAGCCTCCTGAAGGATGTTCAAGCTAAAGGCTATTGGAGCTTGTGCGGTCTGCAGGAAGGCAGCCATCATCAGTCCTGGGCCTCCAGGCCATGTCTCTGAGAACTAATATCAAAATCCAACCATACAGCTCATGACCCCTCAACCCCTCACCTGAGTATTTCTTCCCGGACCACCTTCCTTTCTGTAGTACGGTAGTACAGTTCATTAATCTTGCTGTGTACCACCTAGAACGTAAAGGATGTTCAGTAAGTACTGACCACTTCAAATGTGTGACTCATTTACTCCTTTTGTTCCTTATGCGAATTCTTATAGGCCTGGCCACCAAGGTACCAGAAACACTTTGACATGCCCCAGCCACCCTGATAGAAGCGAATTAGCTTTCATCATGATTCCCTTTCACAAAACAAGTGGACTTTCCTTTTTGATTTGCTTTGAGAGACAGGGTCTCCCATAACCTAGGCTGGCCTCGAACTCACTATGTAGCCAAAGATGGTTTTGAACTTCTGCCTCCTGCCTCTACCTCCCAGATGTTGTGAGTACAAGTATGCACCGCCACATCTGATTAGGAAAAAGAATTCTAAAAGGATCACTACAATTAACAACTAGCCAGGAGCCCTTCCTATGCTCATTCCTTTCAGAATCACAGTGAGAGGGAATGTGTTCCCTCTTCTCCCCACAACACACATGTCGTCCGAGGTCCTTGGGGTGCACAATCAGAACTGTGGCTTCTTTACCCAGGAGTTCAAAGCTACATGTCCTCAAGGTCTGGACTGACTTTTCTGGCTCCTGGACGATGTGGCCGAATGCACCTTACAAACACTGTCCACTCTTCAGCAAAGGCTGGCTCTACAGAAGCCCAGATGCCCAAGGGTAAAGAAACCTTTACCAGGGAGAAAGGACTCTTTGCAGGGGCATTCACCTCCTGTTACCTCATCCAGAGTTCAAAAGCCTGGAAGAATGTGTTTATTGTCTCTTTGGCCTCATTTCTTTCTGTTAAAAGGAATAAATAACCAGTGATCAAGTAGCTGTGAAATTAATATGGCCCTTACTATGAGATGAGCAGTTCTTAGGTCAAGAACTACCCTGAGCCAGGTTCTTAAATGTTAGGAAGCTAAGAAATCACAGTTGGTACGTGGGACTAGAATTCATACCTGCTGGCTTGCTCTCCTGCCTGTCTTTTGGCAAATGTGGACACCAGTCTAGGTGTGAGGTGAATTCTATTTTTCTGAGAGCTATACCCATCTCAAACCCAGAGAGAGTCCATGACTCTGGGGCTCTAGGTCTCAATAACCTCTGATGTTTTCTGTAGTATTGTTTGGGTTCAGCTGACCAACGTGTTCAGTCACAGGCTGGTGTGAAGTAACTCCTAACAAAATGTTCAGCTGGGTCCCCACCATGGGCAATGAGCAGTCCAAGTGGTGCTTAACTGTCCCTACCTACTAGTCATCAAGTGACTGACACAAAATGGAAAATAGTGTGGGTGGATGAACGGTGTTGACAGAGAATATACTAGTCACTGCTAGTGGGTGGCCATGCCAACAAGGGCCACCATCCTTAGGTCTTGGGGATAAGACATACCTGGGAATCCATCCCCAACAAAAGTAGTCTCCACTGGAACCTATTCCACTAGAGGCTGTGTGGAGGCTTCCCACAGTCCCCATCCCTGGGAGATAGTCCAAGGCCACCACTGGGAGCCCCAGATAACATGGAGCCTGGGGAGTCCTGGCTCCCTCACCGTTCCCAGAGTGAGTCACTTGTGTGGATAGAATTTGTTGATGTTTCAGGAAACTCCTCGTGAGACTGAATAACAAATTCCTACAAGAAAACCTGGCAGGGTCGGAGGCACTGAAACTTGAGGGCGGGGAGCCTTCAATAGAGAATTCCAGCTTTGACTGGTCTTTAAGGGAGTTGGGGCTGGAGAAAGGCTCCAGGCTAGCATTTGCCATTGACTTTGGAATCTGAGGCCAACAGCTGCTTACAGAAAGGGGTCTCTTTTCCGTTTACATGGTGTCATCACTAAATCATGTAACTGCCCCTCAAACTCTCAGGTGATTTGAATCTCCAGGCACCTCCATCTTTGTGATCTCTACTTCTGAAGTGTGAGCTAATTCCCTCCTGATATTTCTGGACATTTCTCTGAGGCTCTTGCCTTGCTCTTTATTACCAAACACTTTTCTGGGAGTTTTATTTACACGGCTTTGGTTAAGGGCCCCCAGACTCCTGTCAATCAGCTCTGTTGGCCTGCCAGTGTGGACCGTTCTTTCATCATCACAATCCTGTTTGGAGTTGGTCTTGCTGTTCCCTAAATGTTCTCTTTATGTCCCCAAACACTTCTCTCTTCACTTCACGCAAAAACACCGTCGGCAATGTTGACGTAGAGTAAGCTACCTTTTTACAGAGCTTGGGAAATTCTCAAGGAACAACTTAGTCATTGGTGGAGGTTTCCTTAAACTCTATCACTCGCTGAGTTTCCAGGTAATTACTGCTAAGATGCTTGTGGCCTGAGAGCTTCCTCGGGTTACCTCCTCATCAAAGACCAAGACCATTCCCAGAGTACTAGAATTTATAAGATGGGGAGGGTTACTATCGCTGTGATGAAATACTGTGACCAAAGCAACTTGGGAAGAAAAGGGTTTATTTCACTCACAGTTCCATATAAGAGTTCATCATCAGAAGTGATGAGTGCAGGAACTCAGGCAGGGCAGAAACCTGCAGGCGGAGCTCATTCAGAGGCCAGGGATGGGTGCTATCTTCTGGCTTACTCCCCATGGCTTACTCAGTCTGTCTGCTTTCTTAGGGAGCCCAGGACCACCAGCCCAGGGGTGACCCACCCATAATGAGCTGAGTGCTTGCCTGCAGCCAGATCTTTTCTCAATGGAGGCTCCCCCTTCTCTGATGACTCTAGCTCGTGTCAAGTTGACATAGAACTAGCCAACACAACAGGTTTGTTAATAAAAATTGTCTTAGTTCAAGCTTATCCTCTACATTTTCAAAGTACATTAGTTTTTTTTAATTGTTTGTTTGTTTTAGCAGGGAATAAAATTTTTGATTGACAGCCTTCTATGTCAGCACATGGCCTATTGCCCTTGGGGGTTTTGATGAGAAATAATCTTATTGTGGTCTTTCTCATGTAGAGAGTGACTTCTGTTTTATTAAAGGGTCTCTCTGTCTTGACACAGGCAGTTTGGCTTTGAACCATCTAGGTGTGGAGCTCTTTGAGTTTATTCTGCTTGGAATTCCTGGAGTTTCTTGGATGTGTAGATTAACGATTCTTAAATAAAACGTGAGAAGTTTCCAACTAGTCCTTTATGAGTGGTTCTCAACCTGTGGGTCGTGACTCTTTTGGCAAACCTCTATCACCAAAAGTATTTACATTATAATCCATAACTGTAGCAAAATTACAGTTATGAGGTAGCAATGAAAATAATTTTGTGGTTGGCAGTCACCACAACATGAGGAACTGTACTGAAGGGTCACAGCATCAGGAAGATTGAGAACCACTGCTCTAGATGTAATTTTGTTCATCTCTTGCTACCTGGGACTTGTATCACATGCATCTTGATACATGGTTTTCCTGTGCATATCTTGGTGGTGTTTTTAGCTCACAGAGGCTCTGTTCATTTTCCTCCCTCCCTGCCTCCCTCCCTCCTTTCTTTCTTTCCCTCTCTCTTTCTCTCACCCGCCAGACTCGGTGATATTAATTGATCTCCTGTCCCCTGGCCCTTCCTTATCTTTGTAATCTAATTCTGAGTGTATTTTTCCTTTACCATTTTCAACTTCAGAATTTTAATTTGTTCTTTATATTTTTATTTCTTCAGTGATATTTTCTAGGCAATGAATGGCATGTGCATCCTTCCCTTTAGTTCTTCTGACACAGCTTCCTTTTCAAAGAGTTGTTTCAATTATCCCATGCAAAGCCTTTATATAGTAAGTCTAAAAGTTGAGCTTTCTTTTGGTTGCTTTCTCTTGACTGATTTCTGCATGTTGGTGTGTGTGTGTGTGTGTGTGTGTGTGCAGGCTATCTCATTTTTTTGTTAGTTTTAAACTAGATATTTAAAGTACCAGAAATTCTCAAGATCATACTCTGCCACCTCTGCATGATTGCCATTGCCATCGAGGAACACTTTGTCAGTTTAGTAACTTCTTGGAATGAGTTCTGGAGAGGGTATCTTTGTCACCTTTGGCAGTCAAAGGCTCTACTTGGTTTGCTGAGTGGTCAGCTACTAACTGGGCTAGTAACTAGAACAACTTCATCTCTCAGTGTTTGCTGATGACTTCTGTGAGAACTTTAAGCAGCTTTCAACACTCAACCAGGCACTTTGCAGCTCTACCTTGGTCTGAACCTTTTGCTTTCACAAAATGTAGTATTAGCCAGTGGTGAGGTTTTAGGACCTTTGATTTAGCATGCATACAGCCCTGGACATGGCAAAGCCCTTACATATGTGTGGCCTCCTAGATCCGTAGAAAGATTTCAGAGCTTTGCAAAGCTCTCCACAAATGTCTTATTCTCCATTTTTTATTCTTGGTTTTTCAAGACAGGGTTTCTCTGTGTAGCTTTGCGCCTTTCCTGGAACTCGCTTTGGAGACCAGGCTGGCCTTGAACTCACAGAGATCCGCCTGGTTCTGCCTCCCGAGTGCTGGGATTAAAGGCGTCTGCCACCACCGCCCTGCCATTTTTTATTCTTAAGCACTTTCTCTGACCTCCTGTTTATTCTAACTTCTACCCACTTCTCAAGAGCCATGTCCCATTGGACAATTGCATTTGTGTTCTGTTTTCTTTTTTCCCTCCAGTCATCTTAGGAATGGAGCTGTTCATTCACATTGAGTGAGCTCAGATTCAGATAATATAGAGGCAGCCTTGCAAGTGGGGTCTTCCAGGAAACCACTGGAGAGGGGAAATAAAAATTCTCTGGGAATGAGGTTTTGAAAACTCTCCAGTCCCATTCTTTCCCATCCAGTGGTCAGCAGATTGCTGGTTTTCACTGTGATTATGGGCTGTAAGTCTTCAAAGACCATGGTGTCAGGAAAGGGAAAATTGGACAGTGACAGGCTCAAATGCTACAAATCTCCTTGTCATTGCTGAGATACCATTATTTTTGTCAAATAAATGTTCTATATTCTTATAAGTCACAGTTCTGAAAAGATCAATTCTGATTATTTTTTAATCAGTATTATTATTTTTCTTAGGGAACAAAACATTTTGGGAAGTCAGGTCCATCAGTTACACTAATGTAACTATGTCATCTGATTTTTAGAAAAAAATATGTCACCCAAGTGACTATAACATATAGTGTTGGAAAGGCATAAATGATAGCTGTATATTCCAAGTTTATTCACTGTTAAATACGTAAGGATTTTCAGTCAATGACTCAAACAGTTATTTTAGGACAGAAGTAAATGATCTACATGAAGATACAGGGTCATTTTTATTGTACTTTCACTAGATATCCCTTTTACTCCCTCTAGAGGTGTGATTTATCATCTTGTATTGGGCTTTGAGAATAGGCTTCTCTTTGCAGGAAATGCTCTTCCTATTCAATATGTTTGTTCCTCTCCTCTTGATTCTTCAGGATTCAAATTGGATTTTTATCCCTTTAGAATATAGTACTGGTCAACTAAGCCTAATCAAATCAGGTGATTCTAGGTGAGTCTGTGACATCTTGTGTTTACCCAGTTACTACACACAGCACAATAAGTTGTAATTGTCCAATAACTGTTTATATTCCCAATAGAACTTGAGTGTTAGAGAGAGCAATCATCAGTGGATCCAGAAATAATATAATGATTTGGGAAGAATGACAAATCTCAGAAGAAGTAAACTAATTGTTCAGGTACTAAGGGTCAGGTTTCTAAGCTTGAGTTTGGGGGTGGGCAATGCTAGAGTTTGAATCACAGTAATTTTTTATTAAATGGATTGGAATTTTTGATAAATGAATATTTGTTGACTGAAGAATGTCTGGAAAAATAAGGAGTTGGCACAAGATTTTATCTGATAATAGTTAAGAACAACTTAAAAGGATGTTTTAAAGGAATAAATGAGCTTTCTCTTATAACTTACTGGGCCTGTGCTTTAAATCAATCAACTGTAACAAGGCAAGTGGCTCATCATGGATGGGAGTTGAAAACAGTGTGCAAGGGTAAGATCAACTACAGGAAAAACAAAATGAAACAAATAAAACAAAAATTGTCAGTAAGGACGTAGGATGAAGGGGCCTTTGTAGACTGCTGTCAAGAATGCAAAGTGCAGCCACTATGGCAAACAATATGGAAAATTCTCAGAGAACTGAAAATAGCCTTACTATATAACCCAGTTACACCACTCCTGGATACACATCCAAAGGACCCCACGTCAGCATTCCACAAAGATGACCACACACATCCGTCTGTGTGCTGCACTGTTCACAACAGCCAAAAAATAGAATCAGCTTCAGTGCTCATCATTGGACAGACTGATGGATTGAGAAGTGGTATATACATCAAAAGCATTGTTTAGTCATTACAATGAGCAATTCTGAATCATTTGTGGGAAATAGGATGAAATTGATGATCATGTTAAGTGAAATAAGCCTGACCCAGGAAGCAAAGTGTTGCATGTTTTCTTCCATATGTGGAGTTTTAAAAGGCTTGAAAGCAGAAGTGTCAGTGATTGGGAAGTAAATCAGTGGGAAGGGGTAAATACTATCAAAACACCTTATATACAGGTATAAAAATATCAAAATGAAACAAATTATTTTTTACAATTAATACACACTAATCAGAAGTTAGTTGCTATAGTTTGAAACATGTTGAAATGCAATTTTCTCTATAACAATTTTAGGTAGTGGGTCATTTAAGGGAATGGTTAACACTATGATCAAGGAAGTGGGCTAGTTATGATGAGAGTGGATTTTTTTAAGTGTTTCTCCTCATTTCCCTTCTTCCTGTCTCATATATGTGCTCTGCACTTTCACCACATTGAGGCACTGCATGAAGATCCTGAAAAGAGGCTGAAGTCAGGATCTTGGACTTGGCAGCCTCCATAATGGTGAGAAACACTTATCCTTAACAATTATCCAGTTTTCAGTTTTCTGTTATTACAGCAGACGAACTGAGATAGCCATATATTACACACCACACACACACACACACACACACACACAGACATAAACACACACAGACATACACACACACAGACATACACACACACAGAGACATAAACACACACAGACACACACACAGACACACACACACACACACACACACACACACACACACACACACACACACACACGGGATGGGGAAGGGAGAATGCTGAGTGCAAGATGGTATCTCTATATGTCAACAAATGCCAACTTGTTACTAGAAAAAAAGTACCCAAAGCTAGGGAGCTAGGTGCAGTTCAAACTTCCCTGCAGCCCTCAGAAAGACCCCAAGTATTGCACCTTGCTCTCAGACTGAGAAATAGGCATCTACCTTTAAGCTTCTCATTCATGATACTTTGTCATGCCAACACTAGGAAATAAACCCCATGCTCTCACTTCCTTCCCTTGGTATAGTGATGTTTTTTGCATATTTTTTTTTCCTTTTCTCTCCAGAGAGTCCCTTCCACGTTCTTGTAGGAGGCCATTCTCTGTGATACATTCTTGAGGCAGGGCCTGTTCTCTGTGATGCATTCTTGAGGTAGTCCATCTTGCATTTATATTTCAAGACTGAAGGTTCTTGGTCTCAGTGGGTCACTGTGTTGGAGCAGTTGACTGCATCCATTTTCCAGAGTCATTCTGCATTCTTGTATCTCCTTATTTAGTCTACTGGGTTGGCAGAGGGTGTGTGAAAATGAACCACAGAGGAGATTGCACGGTTTTAATGAAACGGTTACACTCAGAACTTAAATAACTTGTGTGGTTTCAATGCCATTCTCTTCCTATTGAGAACAAGTAATAGGGTCTTGTTACCCCCAATTTACACTGATCAAAGTATATGGTCCACCAGAGGCCTGGCAGAGAAGAACTCCATGTTATAGCTGTTACAGATGTTAGAGCTCCAGATAGGGTTGGAGAAGATGAGCAGGGAAGTAAAAAGATGAAATATCGTATCCCATCCTTTGTTCCAAAAAAGAACATGCTGTCCTCTTTAGAGAGGAAGATGATTGAAAAACAAGTTCAGCCAATGGCCATCTGCATCAGAGCAAGGCAAAGCCAACCTGGACATCTCTACCCTCCACAGAGCCCTGCCAAACCACAGAGCCATCTTGGACTGTCTTCACACAGGCGCTTTGACTATGCATAGAGTTGCATTAAAAGGACTAAATGCCAGTTCATGTTTTCTGTAATTCAATTCAGTCCAAGCCACATTTATCAATGCTTCTTCTACATGGCATGCTCTGTGCTAACTGCACAGAGATGAATGAGGTCTGAGCCATTCGTATTCTGGTAAGGGATATAATATGTCATGTATACACTCTGCCAGATTTGAGCTATATTAAGAACTATAATAAAATTGTATTTGTTTTTATGTCTCCAATGTGCAGGACCCCGCATGTAGTATATACCTGTATAGGGCCTCACGTGCAACAGATCCCTCATCAAAGTTAAATAACAGATGTTTATAAGTCAGCATTATGCTTAATAAGCTTTCTCAGCTTGGCTGTGTTTAGAATTACCTAGGAGACACAGCTCTGGGCGTGTCTGTAAGGATATCTTCAGAGAGGGAAGACTCATTCTGAATGTCGACAACACTATCCCATGGACTGGGGAAAAAAGACGAGAAAACTGAATACAGGCATTTGACCCCTCTACCTCCCAGTCTGCCCAGATGTGAGCAGGCTTCTCTACCATGCATGGCTATGATAGAGTACACCCTTAAGAGCCAAAAGCCATCATTCTCCTAAGTTCCTTTTCATCAGGATTTCATCACAGAGGTGAGAAGAATAACTAACTGTTGGCTATGACGACGCAGAGAAAAGAAACATAAGTTTACTTTGCTAGGAGACATGTGGGAAAGGCCTGCTAAGATTGGATTTGGGGCTTAACCACCTAAGTTCAGTTGGTCAAAAATTGAGACTAAAATCAGTAAAGACAGGCAGGTAAGTAACCATGGCTTGATTAAAGTAAAGTAGTATTTTTCCTCATGCATAATTTATGCCAGGCGTTTCCTATATGACTTGACTTTACATGGTGTTGTGCACAGCTGTCAGGGGATGTAGAATTGGGCCCAGTCTCTGAGTGAAGGCATGACAGTTCACATGACCAGTGAGTATCCGGCGTGAACCGTGAGTACCTGGTTCTAAAGTGTTCCATGAAAGGGAAAGTATGTGTGTGGTCCTGCAGGGTTTCCTCAGGAACATGGCAGGGTCTGGCTTGTTTTCAGCTAGACAGAATCGTGACGGGAAGATGGAGATCTGTCAAAATTCCTTAAGCCAGATCGAAAAGTCAACTTAGAAAACACAAGCCTGGGTGCCCTAGCACTTTCACACTGAGTTGAAGGAAGGGATCTTTACTTACACACCTGGAAGAGATAATCCTACAGTACCAGTGGGTACAGAAGTAATTCACTGTAAATTTATACCTTTTAAAGAGAATTATTTTATTTAATCATGTGTATGTGTGTGCACGCACATACATGTGAGTGCAGTGCCTGAGGAGTGCCTGAGTGTTCAACTCCCTGAAGCTGGAGTTACTGGCGGTTGTGAGCTGCCTGATATGGGTGCTGGGAGCTCAACTCAGGTCCCCTGCAGCACAGTTGGCACTCTTAACCACTCGGTATTTCCAGTTCTGTAAATTGGTATTTGTAATTCTTCAAAATCAATACACATCTAGGTGCATACACAGGAGACAGGTAGCCA
Organism: Peromyscus californicus insignis; assembly: GCF_007827085.1. NCBI lineage: Eukaryota > Metazoa > Chordata > Mammalia > Rodentia > Cricetidae > Peromyscus > Peromyscus californicus. The sequence continues at coordinate 160,312,389 of NW_026294584.1, read as the reverse complement.
ACTGCATAGAGAAGTTTTATTTTTAATTTTGTTTGTTTGCTTGCTTTTTTGTTTTCAGATTCTAAATTTTTTAGTTTATTTTGAAAATCATTTGTGACTGAGGCCTAGGAAAATGAATATTGATTATGAGCAAACTAGCAGGATACTTATGAGCAATAAAAATAAACAAATATGATTTACATGAAGCAATATAGATGAGTATGTCAGAACATATTGTCAAGGATAGAAAAGGAGGTTGGAAGAGAATGATACAGTTCATATACAGTTCAGAAACTATGTAAAATATAATATATATGTCATATAGTATAAAATAGACATTACGTAGGGAGATGTGTGAATATGCAAGGAAATTAGAAAGATCAAATTAGTCTACAGCTATACAATTTTTTCAGTGTTAATGATCACAAAGACATTTAAAGATGTATTTAGTGATTGAATTTTCATAAAACTCTTTCTGCAGATGTCTGAGTGGTGTGTTACCTTAAGGAAAATTAGCTCTGGAGTGACAGTCAATGATGACTCTTAATGCCCTTCTATGGTACATGTTGTAATTATTCTTCTTGGATTTGTGCTTGCCACTAGACTTTATGTGGATATATAAGGAAATATTTAAATTTTATCTAGCTTGCTTTGCCATTTTTTCTTTCTTATTTTTGAATTTGAGTTAAATGTCCTCTAAGATATTTGCAAAACTTTCCATGTTTTCTTTTTCTGATTTTCATTTTAAACATTTTCAGTGATTTTTTATTTTAGGTGTTTCTGCCTTAAACATGATAGAAGAGATTTTTCAACATGAAAATCATATTTTAACATATATTTTATGCTTGTGATATTTGAAATAGTTGGATTTATTTTAATCATCCTGTTTTCCTATTTACCATCTTCTATTTTATAATAAATGTCTTTTTCTATGCTTGGCTGCTACTAAAATGATAAGAGCAGATGGTCCAGACCTTAGTCAAAAGGCAGGGAAGTAGTTGATGTACTTGGCTATGATTCCATTGTTATATTTCTAAGCATTACTCCATTAACACCTCTTCTGCTTTAAATATGAATAGTATTGGGCATTTCTACCCTTAATTATTTCCCTCAAAATAACTAAGCTCACTCAATTTTCTTCTTTCTCTTCCTAAAACTTAGAAAGAAGTTTGGAATGCTTAAAGAGTCCTTCTCCATCTTATCATTGTGGTTTTTTGAGATTATAATATAATTGCATCATTTCCTTCTTCTCTTCCCTCCCTCCAAATCTTCTCACATACCTGTTTCTGCTTTCTTTCAAATTTCTGGCCTCTTTTTCCACTAATTATTGTTACATGTGTATGTTATATGTACACATAATGTACATATAACACACACACACACACACACACACACACACACACACACACACACTCACATGCATTCCCAAGAACTACCTGCTCCTCCTGTATAATGTATGTTTTAGGGCTGATCAGTTGGTATTGGATAACTAATTGGTGTGCACTTTCCTGGAGAAGGACCCTTTCTCTGCTTTCACCATTCCCTAGTTGTCTGTAAATTTTTGTGTAGGGGCCTTTCCCCACCCACGTGGGCATATTTATTGTTCTTATTCTTGTTCAGTTCACGTTTAGGCAGTCATGTTGGTAAGACTTAATGGGTGTAGCTACTGACATCACTAGGAGACAAACTCCCCCAATCTTCTGGCTCTTACAATCTTTCTGCCCCTTGTCCATCCATAATGTTCTCTGAGCCTCAGGTGTGGGAGTATTTTGTATCTATTGCGATCAGGTCCCATAACTGCATTTTGATTGGTTGTGGTTTTCTCCAGTGTTGCCCATCTGTTGCAAAAAGGAGTCTCCTTGATGAGGGCCTATACCTTGGAGGAGAAAGTGGAAGGTCAGGCATGTTGAGAGAGTTGGATGCATCATAGAAGGACTGCATGGAGATTTAAGAGTTCTTTTGGAATTTTTTTCCATTTTCCTTTTGGTTGAAAAATAATAAATATGTGTATTTGTGGAATACAACATGCATATTCTTATTGCATTCGATTGACCTAGTCAACAAATCCATCACTTTGACAATATATCTTTTTGTGGTAAGAATGTTAGAGTCAGTGTCAGCCATCTTTAAGCCTACACTGTATTACTGTACTCTATGTCTTCACACAAGGAAATATATTACTTAGACATTTTCTTTACCCTCCCCCGTTCTTCCTCCTCCTCTCCACCCTCTGTGATAACCACCTTTCTACTTTTTGTTTCTGTGAGTTCCTTTTAAAAACTTTTACATATAAATGAGATCAGACAGTAACTTTCTTTTCATGGCTTGTTTCCTTAGATTAATGTCCTCCAATGGCATCCATACTGTCAAAGAGGTGCGATATCATTCTTTCTAAAGGCTGTGTAGTGTGCCACTGTGCACAGCTGCCATATTTTCTTTATGCACTAGGCTGTGGATGTACTCTCAGGTTGTTTGTTTCCTTCTGTGGCTGCTGCAAAGGATTCTGGAATAAACTTGGTGGAGTGGAGGCACCTGATGCACATATGCAGACATGGGACTGCTGGCTCATTTGACTGTTCAGTTTTCATGTGAGGAGTTTTTCCAATAATTTGCATTATAGCTGTGCTAGCTTGCCTTCCCACTAACAGTGCACAGGAGCTCCCTGTTCTTCACATTCTCAGCAATTCGCTCTCTCTCTCTCTCTCTCTCTCTCTCTCTCTCTCTCTCTCTCTCTCTCTCATTCTCTCTCTCTCTCTCTCTGTGGGGTGTGTGTGTGTGTGTGTGTGTGTGTGTGTGTGTGTGTGTGTGTGTGTGTGTGTGTAGGGGAGCATTCACATGCCACAGTGCATGTATGGAGTTCAGAGAACAATCTGGGTGTCAAACCTCACCCTCTAACTTATTGGAAACAAAGGTCTCTTTGTTGTTCCCCGTGGAACACCACCTAGCTGGCCCCAAGTGCCCATGGATCCTCCTGTCTGTGCCTCCCATCTCACCGTAAGAGGGCGGGGATTACAAACACACATCACTGTGTCCAGCTTTACATTGCTTCTTGGGGTTCAGACTTAGGTGCTCACACTGAAAGCAAGCTCTTTACTCACTGAGCCGTCTACACACACACACACACACACACACACACACACACACACACACACACACACACCTTTCCTAGCCACTCTCAGGGACATGAGGCCATGTTTTGATGTGATTTTGTTTGTCTGTTTTTTGTTTGTTTGCTTGTGACCAAGGGTCTCTCTGTGTAGCCTTGGCTGTCCTGTAACTCACTTTATAGACCAGGCTGGTCTCAAACTCACAAACAATTGCCTGCCTCTGCCTCTCAAGTGCTGGGATAGAGGTGTGCACCACCATGTCCAGCTTTGCTATGATTTAATTTTGTTTTCCTTGCTGATTGGAGATGCTGAACATTGATTGCATCTATTTCTTAGTCATTTCTCCTTTGTAAGAATGACCCTTTGCTGTTTAGAAATCACTTTCTCTGTTTTCCTATTCATCTTTTTTTTTGGTCATGCACAAAACAACTCAACTTGATGCAATTGCACTTCTTGATTTAAAACAATATTGTAAAGCTATTATATTTAAACATGTATAGCACATACATGAAACAGACATTTAAATACATGGAGCCAAACATAAAACTAAATATTTACAGAAACATTTAACAAAGCTCTAGGACACTTAGTGGTTAGAAGGAAGTGTCTCTTTGACAAACGGTGCTGGGGAGGCTGGATATCTACTTGAAGAAGAATGAAATTGGACCCTTCCCTCACACCATGTATGCAATCAACTGAAACTCCATAAATATCCTTAGAGTAATATCTGGAGCAGTGAAGCTTTCTAGAAAAAAAAAGTTATCCAACCCTGATGTGGGTAGTTCAGTCCTGGATGGAACTTTATTATAATTTTGGAGATCATTTATTTTATTTTATATATATGAATATTTCTCCTGCATGTATGTAGGCCATGTGTGTACAAAGCCCACAGAAGCCAGGAAAGGGCATCAGATCCTTTGGAACTGGAGTTATGGATGGAACCACCATGTGGGTGCTGGGAATTGAACCCAGGTCCTCTGCTAAAGCAGCAAGTGTACTTGATCACTGAGTCATCTCTCCAGGTCCCGAGATAGAGCTCTAAAAGCAGAGGTAATGGAGGTGAACACAGTGAAGTCCCTTTTCAAAGGGTGGCCTAAGAAACAGCAGGCATTTAAAGTCTGCATCCTGAAACAGACTTTATTCTCTGAGAGCAGGACTTACATTTGCTAGATGCCACTTTTGAAAGATGTACTGCACCCTGTGCTTATCTTTTTTTATTTGCTCCAAGGTGTGAACACTCACTCCTCTAGTCACAGTTGCAAGGGACTCTTGTTTTCTGCATGTCAAGAGCTGCATACAGAGTGTGGTTTGGATTGTTTTCCAAGTTTTGTTATTGGAATTATTATTATTTCTCCTTCTCACCTTCAGCTCGCCACAAAAGCAATTTGATATTTAAAGCTTGACAGTTTCCAAAGAAGCTCTTCACCAGAGCTGTTGGAGACCCTCAACAATCATTAAAACACAGAGAATTAGAAATGATTGGAAGTGAAGAAATGAGAACTTTCTTGAAATATAATCACAGTAGCATTGTAACCCATCTATGACCAGACCTTCCCACAGGTAAATATTAACATTCTAGTTACTTCTCAAACTAGTTGTCTTTTTCCAGAAATTATTTTTTAGTTAATGTTTGTATTCTTCTAGAATAAGAGAAAAATAACATTTGTTTGTGTCCTCTAAGTCCTCTATTTGCATTAAAGCCAATTATTAAAGTTATCTCCCTACACTTCACACTGTTCCACGGTCTTGTTGGGAATGAACACACCATTAATCTGACACTCTTTAAAACCACACCTGGCAGAGATCTGCAGACAAGCTGGGCAAAAATCAGTGGTTGCAAAGTCTTAAATTATAAATGATTAAAAAAAAATCCTTGTAAAATGGGTGTAGTAGAGTACAACTTTAATCCCAGTACTTGGTGGACACAGGCAGGTGGATCTCTATGAGTTCAAGACTAGCCTGGTACACATAGTGATCCTCTGGCCAGTCAGGGCTACATATTGAGACTCTGTCTCAAAACAAAAACAAACCCACCCTCCTAATCCATAGAGGGAAAATGGATGTTGCCATCTCCACAGCAATGGGATTTCAAGGAGACACCACCATGCCAAGCCTTCGACAGGAGTGCTGGGGGTAACCTAGGTCTTCATGCCTACTGCAATGTCTTCCCAGACCCCTTTTATGTTGATTTTCCTCATCTTCGGGAACTAACATTCAATCAAAACATAGCAGCTGACTGCTCCAGGAGTTTCATTGTATCTGTGAACATCACTCATAAATATCTGAGGGTTGCTATGGTGAGGGTTGCTATGGTCTTCTACTAGCAATGACTCCTCAGGGAAGAACAAGAGTAATTGAAGCAGGAGGTTTAGAGGAAAGCGTTTTAATAAAAAGGATGGTCATTTTACTAAAAGGACTTTGTGTATCCTGCCAGTAAGGAAGGGCTGTGATTTAATTTAATTTACTCTTATTAAGATCTCTGGAGTTTTGTGCTTGAATGGAAAATGTAGTATAAATGGTAATTGCTAAAAAGAGAGGAGCAGAAAGGCCGGCATCCTCACAGAGTCGCACTTAGAACCCCAGGCATCCCCAAGGCAGGGAACAGGGTGGTGAAGTTCATGGGAAGGATCTTGCTGCATGATGACCTTCAGTAGGATGTGTCTTTATCCTTTCAGGTTCCAAGGACTTGATATGCAATCAAAAACATATGAATCCAGAAGTTGACCCATTCCAAGCAATAACAAGATTTCTCAGAGAAATACACCCAGAATAAATATCTTATTGCTCAACACATTCCTCAAAGCATCTTCAGAGGCTTTTAAAATTATATTCCAACTCCTTGATGCAAAAGCTGGCATGGTGTTGAAAACAGTTTAGTAGAGTGAGGGCCTACTCATAATCCTGTTTCAGAATCCACAGCTCCTGGGCATAGATATTTCCATTTTGTGGTCTTCATTCATCAAGATGGCTAGTTATTTTTAATATATTTTGGAAAGTTAAGTGAAGTATTTAAAGTATTGCTACAATATAATCCTCTTCTTTCATATTACACGTGTTTGAGAAGAAAAACACTCAATGTTCTCCCCTTTCCTTCAGGAGAGGCTGATTCAAAGGCTCCTTTCAGCTGTCACTCTCCTCAGTCAGATCACAGCTTTGTATGTATACCCAGCAAGGAGGGCTCACTGGCCCCCAGCTTACTGCTCTGCTAACACCCATACCCTACTACTCCATTGCCAGGGAGACTTCCTGGGCACCTATTTATGCCTCCATGTCTTTGCTCACACCTAGTTTTTGGTGACCTACGTTAGCTGTGTGATCATAAACTCCAACTTAACAACACACTACAGGAAGCAGACACATGAAATTCAGTCCAGGACTGCGGATTACTCTGCAGTTAGCCATTCATTCTAAGCAGAAATGTAAGAGAATTACTAAAGTATATTGTGGATTTACTGGATGGAACACAAAAACGAAATGCTAACAAAAATTCAGTGTAGATGAACAGTCTTATTAAATAAGAAACACAGAGCCAAATGCAGAGTTAAAAGCCCAAGAGGTCAGAGCAGTAGCTGAGAGCTGAGACTTAAACCGCCTTCTCACCCTTCCTGCTGCTGCTGTCCTTACCCTCAGCAAGAGACCTACTTCCTGTGTATCTATCTTTTTAATTGACTTTCTGTTCTGCCTTCTCATTGGTTGTAAACCCAACCACATGACCTCCTCATCACTGCCTGTCTATACAGACCTCTTCTATGGTTGGTATTGAGATTAAAAGTGTGTGTCTCCATGCTGGCTGTATCCTTGAACACACAGAGACCTGCCTGTCATGTGATTGGAATTAAAGGCGTGCACCACCACTGCCTGGCTTCTGCTAAGGCTTACTATTAGCTCTGACCCTCAGACAACTTTATTTATTAACATACAAATAAAATCACATTTCAGTACAAATAAAATATCGCCATAATTCAGGCTTAGACTTCTAGGATGTTAGAGTGAGGATGTACATTAGATGCTATGTAGCTTTATTTTTATTGTCATTTTACAGATGAAAACTGAATCTTCCTGACCCTCGAGGACTTTAGCAAGAGTCACATGTGAGTCCCCATGAGTGGTGAGGGTCTGTTGTCTCTGATACTAGTGAATTTTCTGCATATGGTCTGATTGCTGCTTCAACTTGGCTCTTTAATGTCCCTCCAATGCACATATGCTAAAGGCTGGGTCTCAAGCCTGTTACTTACTAGGAAGTAGGTGGAGCCTAAATGGAAGGACATTAGACCACTGAAAGTGTGCCCTTGGAGTGGCCCTAACCCTAACCCCTTCACTCACTCTGCTCCCTGGCAGAGAAGAAATGAGCAGCTTTGCTCCACTGTGCACTCCATGTTGCAGGATTTCTCTTCACACCACATTCTCAAACCTACCGAGCAGATTAAGAATGAACTAGAGCCTCTGAAACTGCAACCCCAAGTAAGCCTCCTTCCCCTTTCAATCGATCTATTGCAGTCTTTATCGAGTAGCTAATCACACTCACTATTTGTTCTAAAACTGCTCTGGATAAACTCTGATGTAAAAGTTCCCACAAGAGCTTTTCCAAAGGAGCAAAATAATTATTATTTTTTTAGCACTACAGTGTATATTTTCCCAGCATGAATCAATGTGTTCTGCTCACTCATATTGGCTATGCTTAGAAAAATACCTGTGTAAAATTAAGCCCGTCTATATCCCTTTTAGACGTTGTCACAGTAAACAAAATAAAATTTTCATTTTATTTTGCCCAGTAGAATCTTCCCCACCAAAATTATTTAATTCATCCCAGCACTTGAGATAAAGTGAAGAGACAGCCTATAGAATGGGAAAAAGTCTTTGCCAACTATTCATCCGATGAGAGGTGAATATCTAGCACATATAAAGAACTGAAAAAATTACTGCCCCCAGTCATTGAATAAATAAGTGGACATGGGAATTTAGCAAACAAATTTCAATTTAATTTAATTTTTATGTGTGTAGAATTTTTGTCTGCATATATGTCTATATATCACACATATACCTAGTGCCTGCAGATGCCAAAAGAGGGCACTGGATTCCCTAAGACTGAAGTTACAGACAGTTATAAGCCACAGTGTGGGTGCTGAGAATTGAACCTGGGTCTTCTGGAAGAGCCACCTCTCTAGCCCCAACACAAACAATCTTTAAAATAAGTTCAAGGCCACATTGGAAACAGCCAGGCATGGTGACACATGCCTTTAATCCCAGAAAGCAAGCCTTTAATCCCAGGGAGTGGTGGTAGAAGGCAGAAAGGTATATAAGGCATGAGGACCAGAAACTAGAAGCATTTGTCTGGTTAAACATTCAGGCTTTTGAGCAGCAGTTCAACTGAGATTCATTCTGGATGAGGACTCAGAGGCTTCCAGTCTGAGGAAACAGGACCAGCTGAGGAATTGGCAAGGTGAGACAGCTGTGGCTTGTTCTGTCTCTCTGATCTACCAGCATTCACCCCAGTAACTGGCCTCAGGTTTGATTTTATTAATAAAACTCTTTAAGATTCCTGCTACATCCTCAGTTGGTAGAGCATGAGACTCTTAATCTCAGGGTCATGGGTTCATGCCCCACGTTGGGTGCCAGATGTAGCAGGAATCTTAAAGAATCTTATTAATAAAATCAAACCTGAGGCCAGTTACTGGGGTGAATGCTGGTAGATCAGAGAGACAGAACAAGCCACAGCTGTCTCACCTTGCCAATTCCTCAGCTGGTCCTGTTTCCTCAGACTGGAAGCCTCTGAGTCCTCATCCAGAATGAATCTCAGCTGAACTGCTGCTCAAAAGCCTGAATATTTAACCAGCCAAATGCTTAACCAGACAAATGCTTCTAGTTTCTGGTCCTCACACCTTATATACCTTTCTGCCTTCTACCACCACTCCCTGGGATTAAAGGCTTGCTTTCTGGGATTAAAGGCATGTGTCACCATGCCTGGCTGTTTCCAATGTGGCCTTGAACTCACAGAGATCCAGAGGGATTTCTGTCTCTGGAATGCTAGGATTAAAGGCGTGAGTGCCACCATTTTCTAGCCTCTGTATCTAGTGGCTGTCTGTTCTCTGACCCCAGATAAATTTATTAGGGTGCACAATATTTTGGGGAACACAATACCACCACATACTGTTGTTTTAATTGTATATGTTTTGTTTCATATTTCACAGGCACAGCCAATATCAAAAGATTACATTCTCTTTGGGGGGAATTATTACAGATCGATTTATTCCCATTGTCTACTGCTTCTTTGCTAGGCTATTGAGGTGAATCAGGTTTTTACAAATCTTCCTGTTTTTTCAAGAGGAGAATAATCTGCTTTGCATGATATATTAGTCCTTTGCTTCCCCACTCCAAAACATTTGTCTACATTACATATTATATTATACTATACTCCATGAATCTTATTCTGTACAGACATCACTGCTATTTTTGTGAAAGAGTATATTCAATGCATCTTTGAGAGGCTGTTGTTCCAGAATGGTGTTACACTAAGGCAAAGTTTTGTCTTTACACACATACAAAGTCACACTTCCCTGTACCTGGAGCTAACTGAACAGCTCTGTTCAGTTTGTGTCTCATTCATGTTGCCTGGGAAGTTTGTTTTACACTAAACACAGAGATAGAAACAGCAGAAGACAAACACTGGGATTTTGCTGGTATTTTATATTAAAATGTTGAGCCTGGAATTTCAGAGGTGCCTTTTGTGTGGTAATAAGATGGTGAAAGAGAAAAACAAACCCCAATCATTTTCATTAATCATGCAAATGAGTACCAAGCTTGTGCACTCCTGCTCACAATCTAAAATCTTACATAAATGCATGTGCAAGCTAAGTGTGGCCCCCAGGCACCTGAGTAGGTGCCAAAGTGTGCCTTGGGGTATAGAATCAAGCTCAGAATTCATGGCTGATTCTTCCAAGGTCCGTTTTGGTGCTTTCTCTTTTCTGTTGTCTTCTGGGGCTGACACTGCTCTAAAATATGCACTTAGGATTTGACCTTGCCATCGGGACAGCCAATCAACAAAGGGGCAAAAGAAAGTGAATTGTTTACTCTACTTCAAGGTTTTCTCTGAAGGTCATTTTAAATGCCTTCATTTGATAATCATTGAATAAATAGAAGGCAAAGAGGTGGACAAATTCCCTCAACTTTCAGGTTCTTCATAGGAAAGTTTACCTTCCAAAATGGTTGACCTTGTGAATGTAAAGCTGAGCCTCATTTATTCTCTGATCACCTACTTGGCAAACTCTGCTAGCTGGTTCCCAAGTTCCTGGAGGAATGCCTATGAAAACACTCAAAATTGATTTTGCAGTTTCTGTGCCAAAGATCATGCATTAGAATCATGAAAGGGACTTTCTGGCAGTCAATCAAAACCTGTTGTCCTCAACCTCTGCCTGCTGTCCTGCCGTATTTAGCTAAGGTGTCTCCAGGTCCACACCAGCTTGGCTGCAATCATTCAGGTAAAGCCAGTTTAAGACCAGGTTCTCCAGATCTGGTACTGTTTCAAGAGCATGTATCAAAAAGAAAGAGGAGAGAAACAAGCAACAGTGAGCAAATGAACAAGCAAGGGCATCAGTATGAGGACATCTGTACCTACAGAGGAATCTGAAGCTGCATTCATTTTCACAGGTGTGACTTTATCATGGCCTTACCACACAATGAAGAGATGGATTCATTCTTAGGAAATACATTTTTCTAAGAGTGGATTGGAGCAAGGAAAGACCAGTGGAAAGTACTCATTACTCTCAAAATTTTTGCAAACCATCTAAGAAAGCAAATGGGGACAACTAGGGAAAGCAGAGGGAATTGACAGAGGGAGGTGCTGATGTGTTGAAGCCTTCATGGGTAGGCAATATATCAGACTGACTTTAAGAGACACCAATGAGCTTTTCAGGCTGTAATGGAGGGGTAGACAGAGCAGGAAACAGCATCGTGGAGAGCTTTGACCTAGTCATTTGACCTTAGCCTTAAGGCCCAGAGGTACAAAGCAATTGAGATGTGCATGAGGGTATTGAATGCAGACTGGGAGCTGCTGAAGCCCTTAACCTGACTGGCATTGACTGGCATTGCACACTGCCAGAGGCTCGACCTTCTGAGAGCAGTCTTGCTATAGCTTGGGTCTAGTGCTGAAAGGCTCGTGTGTCAAAAACTTAGGCCTTACTTTGTGACATTGAGAGTTATAAGAAACTTTACAAGACAAGGCCTCATGGGACATGTTTAGATGCCTGGAGATATGCCCTGATAGAGGATGCAGAGCCCCAGGTTTTTACGTAAGAAGTTTAGTCGCCCTGTGGGAACACAGATGGAAACCTTTGCAACCAGGAACTCAATCAATTTTTTATCCTTACAAGTTGATTTTTTTCAAGTTTTTGCTAAGTATTGGAAAGCTGACTCACCAGGCCCTCAGTCAACAACTAGCAAGAAACTAATTTCCCCTCCCTCATATGAGAATGAAGAACAATTGAAGCTGAGCAAGACTGTAAGTGTCTCTTCCTTGGTTGGGTTTCAGTGAGAGGAGGCAGCTGGCCAGCACTTTGATTTCACCTTAGTGGGACCCTAAGTGGAGGATCTGCTTTACTGTGCTGGAATTCAGATTCACGGTAACTCTGAGATCACAAATATATGTAAAATGGGGTGGCTGTTTTGGTAGTTTATTGCACACCCATAGTAAAATGAATACAGAACTTCTAGGGTATATAAAACAGTTTGAACATTTCCTAGTTATGGGTAGGTAGACACAAGGATAGAGGGAAATATAGGCAGGAAAAAATCAGGGGTCTGAAACATGATGGAAGATGAATCTGAATTTATCCCATAGATCACTGGGGGTCATTGAAAATGATTAATGAAAAAGGTGACAATAACAGTTTTGTTTTGGACAATGAGTGTTAGTAAAAGTGACAAGCACAGATCAGCAGGGGAGATGACAGATGAGAATCAAATGAGATCTGTGTTGGAATAGATCTAGCACATGGTTTTACAGGGATTATTCAGTGATGGTGGCAGTGGGAGATGAAAGAGGAAAGCTGGGAAGATCTATAGTGTGGGGCCCACACTGGCCAACATGAGACCAACATGGAAGAAAATGTCTCGGAGAAGGATGCCAAGTCTCTTCCTCTCAGTAGAGTGAGAATTATGAGAGAATTTTGGATTTTGGAAATGACGTGTGTATTAGTTACCTTTCTTCTTGCCATGACAAAATGCTTGACAAAATTGACTTAAAGAAGAAAGGTTCTATTCTGGCTCAAGGTTAAGAAGCAATATATTGCATCATGGGCGGTAAGGCAGGGTGGAAGAAATGGATGGTGTGGCTGGTTATCTCAGAGTCGGGGAGCAGAGAGCTGAATGCTGGTTGCTAGCTGGCTCTCTCCTTTTATTCAGTCTGGGATCCCAGCCCATAGGGATGGCACTGCCCACAGTAGGGCTGCATCTCCCTCCTCAGCTACACCTCTCTGAAAGGCCCCTCTCCCACAGACATGCCCAGTAGCATGTCACCTAGGCAATTCCAAATCCAGTCAATCTGACAGTGACAGTGAGACATCACAGTTAAGAGAGAGCTGCTCACAAGCAGTTAAGACACAGCTAAGGAGCAATGAGGAAGCTGAAGACTGATTTGGGGCGTTATCTGTGGAGTGAGACATAGAAGTAAATGATTTAAGGAGAATACACATGCTGGATACATAGTGACAGATGAAGTTCTGGGGAGTGCCAGCATTTAACTCATTAAGTTAAAGTGAGAACCAGGACAAAAAGAGGGACTATAAGAAGAGTAAATCTGGAACACATCATCATGGGATTGAAGACACGAGGGACCTTCAAAGGGTTGAAGGTTGGGTGTTGCCAAGCATGACCTGGAAATCCAGTGAGCACGGGGGAGAGGCCCTCCAATTTAATGCTGGGAAGTACGTGCTGCTAACACACAAGAGCTTGGCTTCAATAGTAAAAGTCTCAGAAGACACAGGGCAAGGGAGGGGCAAAGCCATGTTTCCCCGGGTTTTGTGAAGCAATAGGATCAACAGAACACAGAGAAGCATGCATATTCCCATTTACTACAGCATTGCTGGCAATGGCTGAACTATGGAACCAACCGAGGTGTCCGTCAACAGAGGGGTGAAGAAAGAACAGGTGGGGTGTGCACTTGATGGAATTTCTCTTTGGCCACTAGAATTAAGTACTCCTGTTTGTATGGAAGTGGATGCAACTGGAGGTGTCATATTAAGTGAATTAAGTCAGTCGCAGGAAGACAAATATGTTCTCTCTCATTTATGCAGTCTAGACTTTATATAGATACACAGTCATATATGTATATGTGACATGAAAACAGAAATGAAACTGTCTGGGGACAAAGGGAACTAATGGATGAGGAGGAGAAAAGAGAGGGCCTGGGGGATGAGTAGGAGTATGCTCAACGTAGTATATGCATGTACAAACACATATATTTTAAAAAACAACGAATAAATGGTTGGTGGAGGAAGACTCGAAACCACAAGGATTTCACAGGTCTTCTTTTAAATAGTTGGGCAACAAAAGAGAAAAGAAATTAAGTGGAAAAGAAGAAAAAAATGAAAAGCTTAAAGATGGATTTGTGAAGCACATGTCCAGTGAGGGACTTGTGTCTTAATGAAAATCCTTCACAGTCTATTCATGGAAAGGACATCACCCAATTAAGAGTAACCTGTAGCTAGAGTTTTCCTGCCTTGTCCACAGTCAGGACAAATCTTTGTCACCCGCCAGTCCCACAGCCGCTCAGACTCAACCAAGCAAACAACAGAGACTTATATTGCTTACAAACTGTATGGCCATGGCAGGCTTCTTGCTAACTGTTCTTACATCTTAAATTAATCCATTTCTATAAATCTATACCTTGCCACATGGCTTGTGGCCTACCGGCATCTTCACATGCTGTTTGTCATGGCGGCGGCTGGCAGTGTCTCCCTGACTCAGCCTTCCACTTCCCAGAATTCTCCTCTCTCCTTGTCCCGCTTATACTTCCTGCCTAGCCACTGGCCAATCAGTGTTTTATTTATACAGCACTTCCCTTTTTCTTTTTTTTTCAAAAAGGAAGGTTTTAACCTTAACATAGTAAAATTACATATAATTTGGGAATTTGGGCATAGCTTCTCTTACTACTTCCTGCTGGAGGGGGTCGTATCTTATGGGGACACAAAGAAAATTTTAGGATTATGGAGTAGTCCGTGAGGGTGTATCATCTGAGTCAGTTGCCTTGAAACCGTTCTGGATGTTGGATCATCTGGGCCTTAGTGTCATCAGAGACCTTTCAGGGGGTCTTGGCTGGTCAAACCTGATGTAATCTTAATCTGGAACAAATCCATGGCCTCTGGCTTTCTGTGGAAACAAAAGCAGAGCCTCCTTTCCAAAGCAACATAAACTTACATCCAAATTTTGAAGTCAAGGTACCTTTAAAATATACATTTTGGCATAACTCAACAGCTTTTGCAATCAAATGTTTTTCTTCAGTTATGAATATCAAAGAGAACATAATCCAGATTCTCTGTGTGGTAGCCATCTTTACATGGCTTATTTTTTATATTACCTTGAGCCTATTGCTTTAAACTACAGCATTCTAAGACTGAACTGGCACCGTGGCTGCTGGCTCTGCCCACTTCAACTTCCCAACATGGTGGTGGTACGTTTTCTGCCAGCTCTGGAAGTCATCAACTCTCAGAAATAGTGGGTCTATGCTTCTATCAAAGCAGCATGTAGCCCAGAGTAACCAAAATCTTCTATCAGACATTTTGCCAGAGAATTTAAACCAGTGGCCAAAATGCACATGAAGTGACACCAAACACCAATCACCACTAGAGAAGAGCAAATCAGCTTGGAGGAGCTGTAAACAGAGGCAGAGTTTTCTCTTCTGACTGGCCAGTCCCAAATACCCACCAGCCACTTTTCAAATCACCACACAGAGGCTTGTATTAATTATAAATGCTGATGGCTAAGGCTTATTACTAACTAGCTCTTAGATTTAAATTAACCTATTTCTATTAATCTATATATTGCCATGTGGGCCATGGCATCTTGGTATATCTTACTGGTCCTTTGGTATCTTGCTCCTTGGGTGGCTGGCTTGCGTCTTCTTTAACTCCGCCCTTCTTCATCTCTGTCCTCAGTTTGATTGTACTACCTAGCCTTATTCTGCTTCATCATTGGCCAAACAGCTTTATTATCAACCAATGTACGTGACCCATATTCACATCCTTCATATGCACCAGGAGATGGATGGAGTGGGAAGTCAGAAAAAGAACATGGGGAAACTGGAGCTTTCAAAAAGCACTGGTGGGCTGGGCTGCTGCCTCAGAGGCTGCAGATGAGCTTGTCTGCTACAGCTGAGGGAGAGGTCAGACACTGTGGGAGCAGCCCAACAACCTCTTAGATAATTACACATAGGATTGTTACATGACTCAGCCATTTCATTCCTGTGTGTAGACCCAAAAGAAATGAAAACTCATATCCATACAGAAACATGACCCTGGATATTACAGCAGCATTGCTCAGAAAAGCCAAAGATGGAAGGAATTCAAACAAACATCCATGTGGCCCTAAGTAGGAATTAAGTATTCATATATGTAGCAGCATGGATGAATCTTGAAAGTATATGTCAAGTTGGAGAATGCATACATAAAAAGAGTCCACAGACTATGAGATTCCCTTCAGAGAAAAGTCCAGAATGAGGAGCTAGACACAGAAGGTAGATTAGTGTTTAACCTGGTAATGGGGACATGTCAAAGGACAGGGGAATGTCAGATAAAGGGTACAGATTTCTCCTTGAAAATGTTCCAAAATGAACATGGTAATGACCATACACTGAAACCATTGCATGAATGAACAGTTCAGTATATAAATTATATCCGAATAAATCAGTTTTTAGAAAAGAAAGTTGAGAGAAGTTTAATGTAGATAAGATCAAAAGAGAGCCATGGTTCAGCCAGTGAGAGAGCCCAGCATGTTTGTGCTCGGGAGGGAGTTGGTAGCTGTCCGGTGGGCATGATTGATGGCCAGGAAGATAACTGACTCCTTGGGAAGCTGAGGCTCTGTGGATCACCGACAAGAAGTTCCAACAAAAATTCCTAATGAAATTGACTTCTTTGAACATGAAACTGGTTTTCTCTTATTGGAAAATTAATTTTTGAACTACACAAATTCTCTCAATGGTGATGGACAAATGAGGTGTTATTCTAACTAGAGAAATAATGGTTACCAAAAGTGTCTTTTTACAAAATTATTTTTTATTTCTGAAATTTTGAGGAATTTTTTTCTGGCTATGAAAAAAGACAAGGAGAAAAATCAAATCTCATTATTCCCATATATTTGTTAACCACATCTGGGCTAGCTTTTAGCTATCTAAAAATCAAAATTATCTTTCTAAATTTTTAACCAGCATAACTCTGGTACTCTGAGTTTCAGCCAAATTAAGTTCTGTCACCATATTCTCTCTTTCTGTATTGTGCTGGCATTGTTATTGCTTTTATTTACTATTCACAAGGTACTTAGCAGTTTCTGATACTGTAGCATGGAGCCAGCTGTTAAAGACAGATGTCTAAACTTGGTAAACGCTTGCTGGCAAGAGCCCAGAGGAGCTGCATGAATGTTTTTTTTATGATTTATTAAAATTCACTGGATACAGATTAATTTTTGCTTGCTCAATCTTTGTTATTGTTTCACCTGCTATTAAAGTAGAAACTGCAACTGGGAAGGGCCTTATTTTACTTAAGTTACCAAGGTCTATCAAAATTGTTTCAAAGTGCCTAATTTTTTTTTAATTGGAATGATCCAATTTCAAATGATCCCTCAGACAGGTTCTTCACACAGGGTGTCCAGATGTCTTGGGTGAGGAGTAACTATCACACTTCTCACAAAAAGGGCAAGGACCTTTGGGAACTTGGCTGAGGCTCAGCCCATTAAGGGAAACAACTTTCCAATCCTCTGCTGAGGACCAAGGAAAACGGCTGGCTGGATTTGGGGTATGGGAAACAGCAGCTGAGCCTTCCACATGTAGGAAGCCAGGAAAAATAACTCGCCTGGCTCTGCAGAGGCAAGCCAGATCTGAGCAACCCGTGAAAGGGAGACCCACGGGCCAGGGTTCAATTCTGGGAACCGCATCATCAGAGAGCTGTATCCTGGCTGTTTCCTCCTGATTTGATTGATGCTTCATGTCCAGATTATGTAATTTTCCCCAAATTAAAACACACAAGATAAAGGTAAGAGGAAAGGAAGGAAGGACTCCTTTTAAGCAAAACCAGTGAGTTTCGTGTGGACCAGTTCTGCAGAGATGACTTCAGAGACAAAGACTTTTATTGGTGTAATTATTAAGGCTACTCCACGTAGTTAGAAGGAAAGTTTATTAGTGGCGTAACTTACAAATGAAGGGATAGGTAGGTCGCAGGGTCTGAGGAAGGTGTATCACAGTCCAGCGGTGTTCTCTGGAGCTCTGCTTGGTAAACCTCCACCGTCCAGGGTCCAGAAACAGAGAGAGCTGGCCCATCTGGATCTCGGGTCTTCAGGGTCCTCCCTTGGCCCCGCCTTGTAGGCGTGACAGTTATCGAAGCCTCAATGGGGGTTGAAACTTCCAGATCAAAGCTGGAATGGCTACCCACTACAACTTTCCTTTAGACCTGTCTGCAATGTCCTATTGCTTAAACTCTCCTGAAGATTTGTCCCCTGATGTTGTCATTCTGTCTCTAACCTGAGGCCAGAAACCCTGACATGCTTCTTTTACTACACTATAGGGTCAGAACAGAACGGGAGGCTGAGGAAACTGGGTTCTAGGACGTTTGCCACTGAGCATGTTCACATTAAGTTAGAAATATTTATTTGACTCTTCGGCCATTGGCAGCCAAGTGACTTCTGTAAGCCTTAGCTGCTTTCCCTTTGCCCCTCACTATGATGCGTTATTTAGCATCAGATGATGGCACACACGTATTAGTCACCAAATACAAAACCCTGCTCTTAGCTGTCAATAGGAAAATATCCCTGAACAGATCTCATCCAATTTAATAGTGTCAGAATTTGAACACAGAGTGCACATTGCTGCCATGTTTGGTGCTTCTCTTTCTCTCTTGCTTTATGTTCCTCTCCTTTTTTGTCATCTTAAACTGCCTTGCTAGTTGATAAACTATAACTGACCTTTATCAATATATAAGGTATCTTTCTTTGTGTTGTCCCAAACAGGATGAGACATCACTCTTGTTTGCAAAGCACTAATAGTTTACTGTGAAAAATGAGACATAGGAACAATGTTCTACCCATGAGTTAGATAGCTGTGGGTTTTCAGGGATTCATTCTTCCATTGCTAACAGCTTATTGAATGCCTTCGGTGAGACAGTCATGTTAGACCCTCAGGGGACAGTAATGAGCAAAATGGAAATGTTTCCTGTGCTTCTGGAGTGCGGTCTGGAGGAAGAAAGCAGATAGTGATGAAATAACTGCAAAACCAAGCTTTTAACCAATGTAAGGGTTGGGGAGAGGATACCTTCCCGTGAGGGAGTGGGGCGTGCTGTAGAGAGTCGTCAAGGTCTCAGCTTTGGGATATAGAAGATGTGGGTGTTTGCTATAGGCTGGAAAGTTGTCTTTGATAGACATACATACAGTGTCAGGCAAAGAACAAAGTTAGGGAGAAGGGGCTATTCAAAAGTGTTAGAAAATACAGAGTAAATCCATTTGCCTAAGAGGATTTGAAGAAACACAACAAGAAATTATTGGAGGAAGGTTGTGAGGGTTTACAGTGTTAAATTAAAGAGTTTGATGTGTAAAGAGCATCAGACCTCATCAACAGCAGAGGGCATGGTCAGGGCTCTGTAATGTAACCTAACAGTACACAGAGGATGTGATAAGCGATGGGGCTGAAGCCCAGAGACATAAAGGACTCACGGGGCTTACCGCCCAGATGTTCGTTTCCCAGGCTAGAGTTCTTCACTATTTCAGGGAGCCGATTGCTCTTCCCAGTGCTGGTGTTTATTTAGGAAAGTGATAGCCTTCTTGCAGCTGGGCTTGCCCAGCCCCTAATGACCTTACGTGGTTGAACAGCAGACAGGGACAGACTCCTTCCTGTGGATGAGAGCAGTTGGGTGTAGGCTGTCAGGGTCAGGGCTCCAGACAGACCTCCTCAGTGTCCATCCTAGACTCTATCCTGTGCGTGAGAAAAACCAAAGAACTCGTTGGGGAAAGAACACAAGGGACAGAGGGGGGGCCACTCAGGAAAGACTTCATTCCAAGAGGAAGGGCAGCCAAGGTGCACTCAGAGTCTGGGGTCAAAATGCTTTCACCAGGTCTGAAAGAGAGAGCATGCATTGTGGCTTTGTCCCCTCTGCTTTCCAGCCACTTACCCTGCCGAGTAAAGACAATGAGAGATCTCTCTGTCTCTGCCATCTCTGGAGGAGGGATGCTAAGTGTGGGAAAGGTCTGACAGTTTCAGGACTATGGACTGAGCAGTGGTAGAGACAGCCTGAGGTGATTGTAACCAAGTGTCAACACTTGGCTTTAGATACAACATTACCAGTGTTGGCAACAGCAGTAAGTAGGATTTTCTTGGCATCTGATATCTCCACTGTCACCTTTACCTTGGCATCATGATGGGGAAGAAATGGGCACAAATAATGAATTATGCTTGTGGCCTTTAGGTGGGTGGTCCTTAGTGTTACTAGTTCAAAAACTGAGGTAGATGGATTTCCTTACTGAGCAAGATGGTAAATTCTTTTGCTACCTATAACTAACTAGCTCTTCTACAGATAAAAACAAAGATGGACTTCAATCTATTATCAAAAATTATCTTTCTATGATCTTAGATGTAAACAGCATGAAGCTCTGGGTTCAGTCCCCAGCATTGCAGAAACTGAGCATGGTAGCCAGGCCTATATCCTAGCACTCAGGTGATGGGGTAGGGAGATCAGAAGTTCAAGGTCATCCTCAGCTATATTAAGTTCAAGGGACAGCCTGGGCTCCCTGAGACTCTGCCTTAAGCTAAAACAATTATCTGCTTGCTTCTGAGACCCTCTCAGCACCTGGTCAGAGCTTGGCCACCGGATGAGTTCACATTTGTGAGCAACACAGTTTCTGCAGAATCAGATCTCAGAAGTCAAAGAAGTCTGAACTGGTTGGTTTCCTTCAGCTATATTTCAGGCAAGTCAATTTTCAAGTGCTGATTCACAGAAAGGTCTCTAGATTGGCCGTAAAACAACTGCATAGAAACTTTATTCTGAAAAAGACCTTGAGAAATTCACTGACTTTTCATCATCTGATAGGTTTATCTTTAAAACTAGAGATTGTAGGGCTGGAGAGATGGTGTCCAGTTCAGAGCAATTGCTGTCTCTGCAGAAGAACCGGGTTCAGTTCCCAGCGCTCACATGGTGGTTCATAATTGCCTGTACATCTAGTTCCAGGGAATCTGATGGCCTTTTCTGGCCTCCATGGGCAGTGCATACACATGGGCAGAAAGAATCATTTATATAATAAAACTTAAAACAACATCACTTTAAAAAGAGATGATGGTTTGTAGCATGAGTCTTAAAAGTTCTTATTAATAAAATCAAACCGGAGGCCAGTTATTGGGGTCAATGCTGGTAGATCAGAGAGACAGAACAAGCCACAGCTATCTCACCTTGCCAATTCCTCAGCTGGTCTTGTTTCCTCAGACTGGAAGCTTCTGTGTCCTCATCCCAATGGCTCTCAGCTGAACTGCTGCTCCAAAGCCTGAAAGCTTAACTAGCCAAATGCTTAACCACCCAAATGCTTAACCAGGCAAATGCTTCTAGTTTCTGGTCCTCACACCTTATAAACCTTTCTGCTTTCTACCACCACTCCCTGGGATTAAAGGCTGCTTTCTGGGATTAAAGGCGTGAGCCACCATGCCTGGCTGTTTCCAATGCGGCCTTGAACTCACAGAGATCCAGAGGGATTTCTATCTCTGGAATGCTAGGATTAAAGGCGTGTGCTAACATTTTCTAGCCTAAGTATCTTGTGGCTTTTCTGTTCTCTGACCCCAGATAAGTTTATTAAGGTACACAATATTTTGGGGAGCACAATACCACCACAATGGTTGAGCCTTAACTAGTCTTTCTGAAATTCTGATCAAATACTGTTGAGTAAGATAAGATATACTTGCCTTTAGCACCAGGATAGACCTACACACACTTACACCTACACATACCTACATACACACACACACCTATATCTACACACACCTACACACACAAACAGCTATACACATACCTACACATATACCAAACCTGCACATACCAAACCTACACACACCTACACACACACACCTATACACATACACCTATACACACACACCTATTCCTGTACACACACACACCTACACATACAAAACCTACATACACCTACACACACACATGCCAAACCTACACACACGCCAAACCTACACACACTTACACACATACACCAAACCTATACACACACACACACCTACACATACACACACATACCTACACACCCACACACACAGTTTGCAGCATGTTTCCCACTCTGTACTAATAATGTTCACAACATAAGCCTTCACAAAATCAGTTAGGTTGATGTCCAATCAAAGAATAAGTCTCACTACTGAAGGACTTCTCAGAACCTTATGTCATAACAAAAATAACCCCAGAATTTATTGTCCCTGGTAATAACATAAGGGTCACTAGAATCCTATGAATGAATGTTTCAGAACTACTACTCTAGGCAGAAAACACATTTAAAGATACTGTGGCCTCCTCCACAACTTTTCTCAATTCCAGTTGGTGATGCTTTGTGGCAAAGCTGCATTGTGAGTGTGCAATTGACCCAGTTCTTTTCTGAAGCTCTCTGGCTTAGAATGAATCTCTTATGTAGAACTAATGCAAGGGTCATGTATCCCTAGAAGTTGATTGCACAACCTTCTCTGTGAGAATTCACTGGCTCATTTGAGTCTGGGAGCTGTTCTGAAAGTCTCTGAGCATCACTTTCCCATCGTCCCATGATCCTGGCCACTGGAAGCCATGGTAAAAACTCACAACATGAGTTTCCTTCCCGGATTTTGAGTTGCTAGTATTTTTTGCCAATATCCAAGAGGAGCACAGTAGAGAAGTTCTCATCTAACTCAAATGTTTTCCAGAACATGCAGGGAATCTGTTTATAGTACTCAGCATTTTATAAACATGCTAATGGACCATTTACTTACTCTTTATCAAAAGTAAGTAAAAACTTATTATCGAGTCATGCCCCTTCACAGACACCGTTGAATGATGAAATTTCAAGTTCATTGCCTAGAATAACGACCTAGAATGTGAAGATATTTTTAAACTGTTATTTTTTTTCCCCAAGGATTGACTTGGGAGTCCAGAGACATGAGCTGGAGATCCAGAGGGGATCTGCACAGTTCAGTGTAGACAGAAGGCAGAGATTAGCAGAGAGGGGCAGCAAAGGAGCAAAGTCGGGAGTGGATCAAGGCCAGTGCCAGGGTGCTGTCGGTGTGCTGAAGACATCGCTGCAGATCTTCCACATCCCTTCCACACACCTGCACCGAAGCCCAGGGCCACAGCTCCCGCCCTCTTCTGGAATAAGCAAGTCTCTTTGTGATTATCGTCCAACCATCTCTTCCTTCAGAAGGGCTGAGTGTGTATGAGTTGTGCTACAATAAAACCAGCTTCACGAAGACCTAGCTAGTGGTTCCCTGCTGCTAGGGTTTCTCAGAACTCTGAGAAGGGCAGGACAAGCTTTAACACATGCTCACTATCCTGGGGGTGCAACTGGTTCATTTTGTATAGCCTTCTACACCCTTGCCCAGGAAAATTCTGGAACCTTCCCCCTTCCTCGGCTTCTTTCAAGTATTTGGAAAGTGAAGTTAGACACTGCCATCACGGCTGTCAGGAAAACCACTCTGCCTTTGACATTTGGTTGAGAAAATGGACTATGGTCTCCTGTGGATATCGTTCTGTATAAATAAAACACTGATTGGCCAGTGGCCAGGCAGGAAGTATAGGCGGAACAAGGAGAGAGGAGAATTCTGGGAAGTGGAAGGCTGAGTCAGGGAGACACTGCCAGCTGCCGCCATGACAAGCAGCATGTGAAGATGCCAGTAAGCCACGAGCCATGTGGCAAGGTATAGATTTATAGAAATGGATTAATTTAAGATATAAGAACAGTTAGCAAGAAGCCTGTCACGGCCATATAGTTTGTAACCAATATAAGCCTCTGTGTTTACTTGGTCGGGTCTGAGCGGCTGTGGGACTGGCAGGTGAGAGAGATTTGTCCTGACTGTGGGCCAGGCAGGAAAACTCTAGCTAAAATGATCAATCCATGCTTTTCCTTTTTCCTTGGTTATTTGCAATGATTCTGCCCCTGCCTCCTCTCTCATATGGGCTTTTTGACCCTGTTGCATCTGTTGACAAAGATAATGATGATAGAGAGAAGAGTCTTGATTCCTTCAGGACAGGAGAGAACTTACATGTTTGAAGGAGGTGATGAAACTGAAACAAGTTCTCTGGATTGTGAGGAAGAAAGGAGAGACAGCCTGCTAGAGGCTGGAGACTGAGAAGATAAACCAGGTTTGCTCGTGCTCTGCAGGTGGGCAGCTGGTGAAGATGGCCGCATTCCTGACACATTCCTTAATCAAATTCTGCTTTTTCTCTCAACCAGCACAGAAAAACATGTCTCTTGTAAACATGGTTCTTTCACTTTGGTTAGCGAATCCAGAAGCTTCTACTGAAGATGCCAAAAGTTATACTTTCTGATAGGATACTAGCTTCTGTCAAGAAACAAAACAGGTTCAGGGGAGTTGGTTCAGTCTGATCTGAGAGGAAATGGCGGTATAGGAAACAGAAGGAGCTGGAATGGGGAGAGGACAGGGTGGAAATTATGTAAATACAAAAATACAACTCATGTATGAAATTCTCAAAATGTAAACAAATGTTTAAAAAAGTCATCAAAAAGAAATAATAAAATAAAACAAAAGGCCAGGTGTGGTGGTCCACACCCATAATTCCAGTGCTGGGGGAATCCAAGACAGGCGAACTAGCATGCATGACCAAACATATGAGTCACAGGTTCATTAAGGGACCCTGTTTCAATACAACAAGGTAAACAACTCCAGAAGACTAACACACACACACACACACACACACACACACACACACACACACACACACAAACACACACACACAGGACAAACAAACAAAAAACATGTTCCAACTCATGGGTAGATACACATTATTTTGAGAATATATCCTTTCTTTCTCATTTTTGTGGTTAATTCTTTAAGTGACACATCTGTGTCAAGTTTTCCTCACTATAACTCTGTTTCTTTTATGGTTTAATTTAATATGGCAGTTCTGTTATACTTTTCAGTTCCCAAAGTCACTTAAGGGTGGTGATGTAGACTCTTGTATTCAGCTCCGAGTCTTTGGATCACTGTCTCAGCTTTGTTGCTTATAGGCAAGTGGGACCCTTGGCACCCCCACAAGCAGTATAGTTGCCTTATCAGTGACATGAGATTTAGTTTAGTACTGAAGGAAAAACTGAAAATTAAATTATCAAAAGAAAGCTTTCTCTCCAACTTATATTCTGTATTAATGGCAAGTCTACAATTTTCAATTAGTGAAAATATAATCAAAAATGATTGATTTATAAGTGACCTTATTAATTAAGCTAATAAAATTAGGAATGAATTCAAGAAGGTAAGGGAAATAAATATACCCTGAAGGCTGGCCTCACCGGAAGGATGGAAGAAAGCTACTGCTGAGAAAGGCCGAATTGCACAGCAAGACTTTGACCTGCCTCTCATGAAACAAGAAGAGGCTTTAGGTTCAAAACACCTCCTTACTGAGAGACAAAGCTACCTCAGACTGAGCTGGGCTTATCACTGGGCATGGAGATAGCTCTGTCTCAGACTCAGTGTTCTCAGAAGGACTTATATAGCATGTCACCTGACCATCCCCACTGCCATATCTAGCTTCTGCAGGGCTGGCCTCGGAACCCTGGAGCCACAGCACGAGACAAGTGTGCCTGGCTTAGATGCCCTGTGATGGCTTCCTGGGAAGGTTTTGCACCCATACAGAATAAGCACTCACTTCAGAAGTGAAATACTGACATTTCACGGTCTCTTCTGGGAAAGTGAAGTCTTGTCCAACACAGCATTTGCCTTTATAAGAAGTAGATGTGCTCAGACTTCTGGCAGTGTCTCCCCATGCCACCTGCATGCCAGCTAGAGAAAGCTGAGGCTGCAGAGCAGTCACTGTGGGAAATGTGTCCCCAACAAAAATCAAGCCCAAGGCAGCCTGGCTCCATCTGCATGCAGAGTACTCTCAAATAACTCTCTTTTTATTTATACAATAATATTTCCTGTCCCACTGTCTTGGTAATGTGTGATACAGAGCTCTCTCTGGTCCACTGTCTAAATAAAGTCAAATGAATGGATTAAGTAAAAGTACCACAAGGCAGTCATTTGCATAATTAGATAATGAACAAGACACCAGAGAAGATTATTCCAACAGGGACAGAGTGAAGACCTAGGGACCAGAATGTTACAGGAATACTGGTTTTCTTTTTCAAATAACCAAAGATTATAAGTGCTGTGACTGTATGGAAAGCATCACTCATCCATCCCACCAACTCCCACATGGCAAGAATTGTGGTAAAGTGCTGGAGATATAAAACACCAGACATGGTCTCTCATTTTAAAAATGTAATCATTGTAGGTGGGAGCTACATACGTAAGCAATTTAATATAATAACCATCCAGCAGGGGCCAGTAGTTGGAAGAGAGGAAACTGCAATGGAAATTGGGAGGCGAGGTGCTGTGCGTTCTGCTCATGGGTATCTCTATCTTTCTCTGAGGAGCCAATAGTCGAGGGAGCATTTTGAAATGAGCAGTTTGCCAGCTGAAGAAGTGACTACTTCCGTGTTGAAGGGAGGGTCTGAATAGAAGCCCAGCTTATAGATGAGCTTTGTGTGTTATGAAAAGCTGCGGGGGTGGGACTAGAGCACAGTAAGACAGGATGGAAAGCTAGGACATGAAGACATATCCTCCTGTCTTCCCTTGGTTAAGAATCATGAGCTTTGGGGCTAGAGAGATAGCTCAGCAATTAAGAGAACTTCCTGCTTTTGTAGAGGACCTGAGTTCAGGTCCCATCACCCACATGGTGGTTTACAACAATTCATTAACTCCACTTCCAGAGGATCTAACCCCATCTTCTCCATGAGCACCAGGCACGATACACATACATACATATATACAGGCAAAGCAATCATACATATAAAATAAAATAAATAAATCTCAAAATTTTTTTAAAAAGAATCCTGTGCTTGACATTTTTAGATGTTAAACATTTGTGATCTGGATTGTATTTTTTCCATTTTTCCCACTTCTTTGTAGTAGGGAAACAGGCAGAAATGTATCTTTAGAGAGTTAGGTTATATAAGATAGAGAACAGGTTCAAGAAAGGCTAGAGAGTGATAGGAAAAAATGTTTTACCATAGAGATCCTATGAGGTAAATAACTGGAGCATAAACTAAGATCGTGGCAACAAAGACAGAAAGGAAGGGTTCAAAGAATGTAGTGAGGCACAGGATAGGAAATGGTTAGTGACTGGATCCAAATGTTGTGATAAAAAAAATTCATAACATTTGGATTTCCAGCCTGAGTAACCAGACAGCCATTCATTGCACTGGAACCTGGGAAGGAGCAAACTCAGAAGAGAATGCAGTGAGTTCCTTCTGGTACGCGTCAAAGGGGCAGGGACTCCTGTGCGGCATTCAAGACAACCTGTCTTTTAGGGAAGTAGAAACAAGCAATAGGTTTGCAAAAGCCAGGGGCACTGGAAACATTCTTTTGGTGGTCACTAGGGTACAAGAAAGTATCGAGGTTGTGAGTGTGGATGAAATCATCTGGCAAGATCATAAGAATGCACTCCACGATTGTGGGAGGAAAATTGCAAGAGCTAAAGGGGAAGGGCTTTTGTGGGAGAAGAAGCTGAAAGGGGAGTGCTCTCGAGGTGAGTGTGTAATCAGACGAGGGGGCGTGGCCCAGTGGTTAAGAGCACTTGCTGCTCTTGCAGAGGACTGGAGTTTAGTTTCTAACTCATACATGGTATAGCTCATAACTACCTGTCACTCTAGCTCCAGGGAATGTAGGGAATGTAGCACCTTCTTCCAGCCTCCTTGAGCATCTGTGTACATGTCACACACACACACACACACACACACACACACACACACACACACACACACACAGAGAGAGAGAGAGAGAGAGAGAGAGAGAGATGCACATAAATTAATGAATCTTTTAAAAAGATACCAAATAGGCCAAAGGAATCATGTAAAGCCAGAAGTCTCTTCTGAACTTGTTAATTGCTGGCTGTCTCAGTAAACCCCATCACATGGATGGTGCAGAAGCTAAATGGCAGTGGGTTAAGCGTGAAAGGAAGACGGGGAAACAAAAATCAATGGTATGGAGATGTCTGGAAAGAGTAAGTTGAGAAGGAACCATTGGCATGCATACAGCCAGCAGCTAACTCTGAAGGGAGGACCCGTGAAGATTTGCGTGAGAGCAGTGGCCATGAGCCAGTCTACGGACACTCCTATGTTTAACAGTATGGACCAGCCTACACTGCAGCTTTGTCAGAGACAGAATAGTGGCCAGCACTGAATAAATCTATAGTGGGATCTGCTTGGGTGGGGACTGTGCGTTTTGTTTCTAAAACAAAAACAATTTCGAACTTATGAACCATTTATAGTTCTTTTTCCCTCCATAAACTATTCAAGTTAACAGGGAAAAATAAAGTTTCTAAATAAAGTCTTCCCTTAAGATTGCATTTTTCACTTGCCAAGCCAAACGAACCAAATCTTTTGTTTCTCCAGCAATCTCACTTCCCAAGAAAAATACACCTGCAAACATCAGGGGCCAGGTTTTCCCCACCCTTGGCCATCTTTGTCTTTACCCTTAGAGCGATGTTGCGGGGGCACTTCCACACTGCGCTGAGGGTTAGCCAAGAAGGTTAAGTAGGGCTAAGCTAAAGCAATCAAACTATTCTTTTCACTTTGGGGGTGAAGTAATTGCCCCCTCATTTGCTCCTGAAGGTGTTCAGTCTCCCACATCTTCCTGGAGGGTACAGCAAGGCTCGGCAGCTGCCAGTCATCATGGGCTCACACTTGTCATAACAGCTATTGTCTGTGCCATCCAATTATCTGTCTGGCATCCCACATCAGTCAGTCTTCTATGGCTCCAGGAGAAGAAAGCTCTTCACATTTTACATGCAACTTGGAGACACTGATTCCCCAAGAGCAAAATCCAGGCACTTTATGTGAAGCTCTGGCAGGCAGGGTTCATAAAATTCCAAACTACAGAAACTTTACCCAGTGTGTTTTATTTTGGAACTTTGGGGTTTTGAAGAAAAAAAGAGAGAGAAAGAGAACTAAGAGGGGTCATTCTTGAGATTATTCTGGTTTTTAGAAGTTCTTATCCACCTAGATGTGGTTAGCTGGTGGCTGGTTTCTGTAGTTATGAAGAGAAAACAAGGGCAGCTAACGATGTCTGGATGTCTGCTCTCGTGCTAGGCACCAGGAAAAGTTCTGCATTTGCTTTCTCAGAAAACCCAAGAGTCCTCTGTGCTCCCCATGGGGTATGTGTAGAAACTGAGGCTTAATGTCAAATAGCTTGCTCCTGATGTAATGCTAGTGGGTGGTAGAGCTGAAAATTGATCCATGTCTGCCTGACAAGTAAGTGCTAGTACCCTTTCCTGGCGTCGTTTGAAGGCACGTCTTTATGTATGTGTCTGAAAACAAACACAACAAAATAAACTACTACGTGGATGTAGGCAGCAGTGGGAAGAGACCTCCATCCACGTAATGCAGATGCCTCACAAAAGTGCCTGATATTCTTGGCAGTACAATTTTCCATTGCTTTTCCACTCTCCTCCCAAAAGGTCCTTCGCTGATTGCATAACCACATCCAATGATACCATTGGCCACTCTTTTCCTCTCTTCCTCTGTCCAACTCCTGCTCTTTTCCCCATTCAGCCAGCTGTAGTGCACAGCACATCAGCAAATGGCCCTTCTCTGCTTGCTGCTGTTGATCATGTAAATGCTGTGAATGCTGACCCAGCACCAGTCTGCATCCAGCCTCGTTTATATTGGTACTCATCATAAGTTGAGGCCTAGAGCAAGATGCAAGGAAGACAGTGCTGAACTTTGGATGCATAGGAGTCTACTTTACCTAAGTCCTTCTGACTGGGGACTGGAGGGAGAAAAGAGAGATAAGAAAAATAAAAATGAAATACAAAGTCAAATCACCAACACACTACTTAAGATGGGTCCACAGACTTCTGGCAAGTGAAGATCCACTTCACCTGGCCACAGCAAACCCCTGACATCACCTACTCCTTAGGCTTGAGTGAAAGCCCAGCAGAGGCCAATGTAGATCATCACAATGGGCAAGTTGGTGACCCCAAAAGCTGATATCTCTGAGCTTCTGGTACTCGGTACCCATTTCCACTCTGCCCATGCCATCTCTCGTATTGACAGGGATGGAATCTTTCAAAACTCAATCCCCACAGGAATTGTTACCTCTTAAGCACTAATAAATGTCAAAGCCAAGAGATGGGCCTCTTTGTGTCAGCTACAGTTTTCTCCAGTCTCTTGTCCCTCGGTGCAGCCATGTTTTCTGGATGTTTCTGGCTGAAGAGGCAAAATAATAATAATAATAACAATAATAATAATAATAATAATAATAATAAAAGTTTGCTCTTGCAATTTTCTGAGCACACAATCCTCTTTTTTTTTTTTGAGACAGGGTTTCTCTGTGTAGTTTTGGTGCTTATCCTGGATCTCCCTCTGTAGACCAGGCTGGCTTCGAACTCACAGAGATCCGCTTGGCTCTGCCTCCCAGTGCTGGGATTAAAAGCATGTGTAACCACCGCCGGGCTAGACCTCTTTATTTAAAACACCTAGTATGGTTTCTAAATTCTTGCAAAGTACTTGAACTAGGGCCAGAATTCAAAGTTCACTTCCAGAGATGGAAGAACAGGAAACAGTCATGAATAAAGCTTGCCTCTCCTCTCCCTCGCCTCCCCTCCTTTCCCCTTCTCTTCCCCTCCTCTCCCTTCTCCCCTCCCAACCCACCTGTAGACAAAATTCTAAATGGTCTTATTACATAAAAAACATGGAGCAAGAAATTTGGGTTAAAGCCTTAGAGAGACTGGGTAAATATGGAAAGCCACCAGCTAACCTCACCTCACCAATTCTACAGCTTCCAAATCGCCTGACTTCCTGTCTACCCAGGCTTTATATGCCTTGCTTTTCTGCCCTCTCATTGGCTCTTAGCCCAGCTACCTCACTTCTTCCTACACAGCTCTGTCAC
This sequence comes from Peromyscus californicus insignis, assembly GCF_007827085.1. Classification (NCBI taxonomy): domain Eukaryota; kingdom Metazoa; phylum Chordata; class Mammalia; order Rodentia; family Cricetidae; genus Peromyscus; species Peromyscus californicus. Next base: position 160,281,939 of record NW_026294584.1, on the reverse strand, counting down.
TTTCTGTCTGTCTGTACAGACCTCCAGGTCTCTGTGGTTGGTACTGGGATTAAAGGCATGTGTCACCACGCTTGGTTCTGTTCCCTAGTGTGGCCTGGAACACACAGAGACCCTGCCTGCTAATCGATAGGATTAAGGGTGTGTGCTACTACTGCCTGACTTCTTTGTTTACTTATAATGGCTTCTTTTTCCTCTCGAGGCAAGCTTTATTTATCAAAGCACAAATAAAATATCACCACATTTCAGCACAAATAAAATATCACCGCACCTGCCCTCTTTCCTTCCCCTGTTCTTGCCCCTCCCCCTCCTCTCCTTTCTTGCCTCTTTCCTCCCCTAGTCTCCACCTCTTCCCTTCCCTTGCTTTCCTCCCCTCCCCTCTCCACCTTCTCTCCATCTTCCCCTCTCTTCCTTCCCCTCTCCACCTTCTCTTCTTCTTCCCCTCTCCTCCCCTCCCTCTCCATCTTCCCCTCCCCTTCCTTCCCCTCTCCACCTTCTCTTCTTCTTCCCCTCCCCTCCCTTCCCTTCTCTTTTCTTTTTCTTGTTCCTTCTTTCCTTCTTTCCGGCTTGTTGAGACTGGATCTTGCTCTGCAACCCAAGCTGGTCTCAAGCCTGCAGCAGTTCTCTTGCCTTGGTGTCTGGAGCTCTGGGATCACGGGAGGGGGCCTCTGTGCCTGCTCTCTCTGCAGCCACCTCCCTCTGTTGCCTCCACAGGATGCCTATTACACCTAGCCGGTTTGGGCTAGGTGCCCCGCTCCCTGTCCTTGGCTCCTCCCACCCTAGCTGCTGTCACCTTCCCATCATCACTGGCCAACACCAGCAGTTCCTGGTAACTGACTCTGCTTCCACAGCACTTGGAGTTGAGCTAAGTTCTGACTGAGTGGTGAGCAATCAAGCGATTGGAGTCTGACTCAGAGAGATGTGCCCCCTGCCCCGGGTCACACACAGATGGTTGGAAGGGCTACATGGAGCCGGTCCTCACAAAGTGAACACCATGAGCCATCTGGAGGGGTTACTATGCTCCACCCTCTACTTACATTTTTAAAGATTTATTTATTTTACTTTATGTGCATTAATGTCTTGCCTGCACCTTTGCATAGTGTCATGCACCCATGGAAGACAGAAGAAAAACTGGGGTTACAGATGGCTTTGAGTCACCAAGTGGGTGCTGGAGAATTACGAATGACACCAAACCTTGGATTCATCAGAAAAATCATACCCAGGCTTCTACCCAGGCTTTATTCCCTTACTCCAAGGGAAACACTTCATACATTAGCTTGTTGCAGCCACCTTAAACGTGGACAGGTGAGCATTTCATCACTCAGTAAGACAATGGACCTTGAGGAATGAAATGGAACTTTCCTTTGGAGACTGAATTAATAGAATGTGGGGAAATATCGGAGTTCTTACACACATCTGCAGCTCTGAAAACAAAAACTCTCTTCTTGGTAGCAACACGTTTATGGAAGTATCCAGCACACAATTGGTATTAAAGATGAATAAGCTAGGTGGGGTAGCTCATAGCTGTAATTCTAGCACCTGGAGTCAGATACAAGGATTGCTGCAGATTTGAGGCTAGTCTGGGCTACAAGGTTACCAGTAAAAGCTACAAAGTAAGACCATCTCAAATAAATAAAGATAGATGGATAGATGATAGATAGATAGATAGGTAGATAGATAGATGGATGGATAAGTGATAAAAACAGTCATAAAAATGAATGAATCAATCAATGAGATAGGGAAAGAAGGATACATCATATAATATTTTTTCTAGAACCTGAACTATAGAAAATGCAGACAGTTTAATTAATGTTGAATGCATTCTACATGGGGGTCTCTGTTTTACATTTGTTTATAATAGCAATTAATTGATACAGCATATGGAATTAATTGAGAAGAACCCAAAAATTATCAAGCAGCCTTAGCCAGTCCCACAGAAGTCCCAATCATAGCTCTCTATATTGATGAATATGGTTTCACCCATAAATCCCTAGTTTCCCAAGCACCCCACTAAATCACAAATATACCCTTGGACATTTATTGCCAACTTGATTGGATTTGGAATTACCTAGGAGACACACCTTTTAATATGTGTGTAGGGTGTATTCTTGGAGGCTTAACTGATGAGGGACAACCTATCCTGAAGACCAGACCTATCCTGGAAGACCAGACCGAATAAAAGTGAGAAAAAGGAGAAAGTTGTGTAAGCAGCAGTAGCATTCATCACTATTTTCTGACTGTGGATACCATGTGACTAGCTAACTCATCCTCCAATCACCGTGCTTTCCCCATCAGGATAGACTCTACCATTAAACCGTGAGCTCAATTAAGCCCTCTTCCTTTAAGTTGCTTCTCGTTGTGTGTTTGGTCACAGCAATGAGAAAAGCAGCTAGCAGATATATCATGGGCTGTTTCCAATAACGAGCTAGGGAGTAGGGAAGGATAGGAGCTGGAACAGACCGGACAACACAGGAGATGCAGACTATGCTCCAGATAAAGCAGAAAGAAACCCCATTCAATACCTCAGGTACCAACTCTGCCTTTGCCTTGCCAGTAGGGGTAGCTGCTGAGCTACCAAAACAGGTTCTTTCCACTCTGGTGGAAGCTTCAAGACCTGCTACATAGCTCTCAGTTTATCTTCAGGTATGTGGCCAGAAGCTCTGTGCCTGCCAGCCACACAGAAATGCCCACCATTGCATTACCACGCCCAGTCTGCTTTTTCATACTCTTTCTTCTTCTAGAACCTTATTTCTTCCCCATTTTTCAAAGCCCAGTTCAGATATGGCCTTCCCTTACCAGCCAGCCTGGGACAACATGTCATATTACCTTTCTCTCTCTCTCTCTCTCTCTCTCTCTCTCTCTCTCTCTCTCTCTCTCTCTCTCTCTCTCTCTTTCTCTCTCTCTCTCTCTCACTCATGTATCACCTGTCAATCACGTCTATCTATCTACCTATCTACCATCTATCTATATCTACCGCCTATCTGTATCTATCATCTATCACCTGTCTATTATTTGTCTGTCTATCCCTCATCTGTCTCTACATCTATCTGTACTGTTCTCATTGAGTTGTATTCTCTCTCTATGAAATGTAAGGTTTCTGGGAAAAATTCACCTTTGTATCTTAGAACATGGTACAGTTCCTGCTACACAGACACTCTGGGTAGGGAGGTGACTACCAGCAAGGATTCATATTTAGGGTTGCTCAAGAATAGATTTTTCAGGTCTAATCCTTCATCCAATGAGTAAGAAATACACCCATCACTGCCCTCTGTGAGCAAGCCTACTGCTAAGGTGAACTAACTGATTCCAGACTGAGATAGCTTCCAGATGGAGACAGCGTCTTCCTTGTTCACAGGATAAAAGAGGCAAGGGAATTAAACAGTTAGCATCACTGGAAACATGTCTGAATTGAACTGTCTGGTATGTCTTTGTCTGGGTCTGACGAGAGTTGTCATCCTGAGTAGAGGACCTTGTTTTGAGCCAGTGGGTGACAGCTAATTTTGCTGGCAGGCTATTCATACAAAGTGGATTGAGGGTTATCCCTGACTTTTTTCATATCCAAGTGGCTTCAACAGGAGAGAGAGAGAGAGAGAGAGAGAGAGAGAGAGAGAGATCCTGTCAACAAGGAGAATTTCGACACCAGAATTCATATTTTCGATCTATTTTATATGAAAAGGCATGAACTAGCTAGCCATGGCTGATTCCCCAAAGACTTGTCTTTTACTAGAAAGAACTTTGTAAATGTTAATAGGTACTAGAAATGCTGGAAGCAGATTTGCTCTGGGCCCAGAGACATGAAATAATCATCACTTTGTTTATCTGATTTTAAATGGGTTTAGTATTGATTTGCCTGATATGAATTCCAAATTCCTGCTAGTTTGGGAAAGCCATCCAAACCCACTGCTTTTGATTCCTGGGAGGTTCCTGCATAGGAAACTTCCTTTGCAATTCTGTACTGAGTGGGGAGAAGAATATACATGAAAGAGAACGGCCAGACTTCCCTGTCTGTGCTTCTTCCTTGCTTCCAACCCCAAACCTTGGAGACGATTTCCACTGCAGCTGGCTCCCCAGGGTGTGGCTCAAGTTCAGCCCTTGTTCAAAGGGAAGAGTTCAGGTGAGTGGAGGGCTGGAGTAAACTTAGAAGCAAAACACAGACCTAGCATTTATCAGAGAGCTTATCTCGACTGTGTGGGCTTTACAAACACACTGACATGAGTATAACTTAGAGTGTTAGGGTGCAAAGGGTGTTAGGATCCTTGCCCTGCTTTGGAGTGGAGAGCAGATCAGACAGAGCTGGGCACACAACTAAAAGTAGACTCCTACATTCTCATATCCATGGCAACATGTCTTCTCTGCCACAATCTCTACTATGTACTATTTTAATTCTCTGTATGTTTAATGAAATGTATTTATTTAGTGTGAGTATGTGTGGCATATGTGGAGGTCAAAGGACGTCTTAGAGGAGTCTATTCCTTTCTTCCACCATGTGATCCTGGAGAGTGAACTCAAGTCATAAGCTTGGTGGCAAGCACCACTACCCTTCGATCCATCTTGCAGGCCCAATTCTAAATCTGTGGACACATAACACAGTGTGCATAAAGCAAGTCTGACCATGATGTCATTAAACACTCAACTGTCAGCTATGGGCCAAGATTATTCTAGCCACTGCTGGGCAACTTCCCAGGATAAAGTGGGGCAGAGTCCTTACGCTTGAGGGGTTTGTGATGCTGTTGTGAGGCTATCCAGACACATTCAACCAGTGAGTCTGTCATACAGATCAGAGTCTAGGCTAGAATTCAGAGTCCTTGCCCCAGGGCTTCTCTGAAGAACCCAGATCCACTCTTCATCAGAATGTACTCGGAGTCTCTATAAGTGGGAAACGATATTCACACACAAAGTTCTTCCTTATGTCAGACAGATGTCAAACTGAGGGGACGGGGTCAATTTTCAAAGAATGAAGACTTGTTAGGTGTACTTCTAAGTTAGTATGTCATTTTCCTTTCTTGGTGATTGTTATGGGGTGAACTATTGTCTCAAATCAGACACACTGGTGTCCCCAGTACCTCAGAATGAGTCCTAATATAGACATGGGGTCTTTGGAGATGCGCTCAAGTTAAAATGAGATTGTTGGGATGGGTGGGTGTCTTTATAAAAATGAGACATGTGAACATTGACATAGACAAGTTCAGAGGAAGATGACATTTAAGACCACAATCCTGACCCCAGTTTACAATGCCTGGCACAACCGAAGCTGAGAGAGGGTGTGGAGGGGCCACTATTGTCATGCCCTCAGAAGGAATAAATCATGATGACGTCTTGGTTTTGAACTCCCCAGCCTCAGAGCAGCAAGACAGAGAATACCTGTTATTTAAGCTGCCCAGCATGGGGACAAGTGTAGAATCCTAATGTATAAATTTATTTCATGCCCCCATAAAGTAAAAACACTGTTCCTTATGAGGAAAATCTTTCTACATCTACACTTTCCTCCCTTGAATTTTTCTATTCCTGCCAGACCAAGGACACAGGTGTAGTGAGATACAAGGTGGGGGACAAGCAGGTCCCAAATGATTACTGTTCTGATAAAGACAGTCAAATCGGGCTCTACTCACTTCCAGTAGCTCTCATACTCCTCCAGGCAACTGTCTATAAATGATGAAGACTCAGCCCCATAAATACAGAAGGTCTGTTTTCTTACTGTTTATTGTTTAGTATTAAAATTCAAATGTTTTAGACAGGTTACTCTTGCAGCTATAAAACACATAATATCAGAGATGAAGGAAGAAACTATTTTGATTCCATTTATCTCACCATCTCCAAATTGATAAGGAACACCAGGAGTAAACTCACAAACTTTCCTTCAGTGAAGTAACTATCTTTGAAATTCACAGAGGAAGAGCTCTGTTCTGTGCATATAAAATAAGGTATGATGTTGGAAGAAGTTAGAGTGACTTTTTGTAATTCTGCTCATCATTTCTTGTGGTCAATTGACTCATAGTCATAAATCAATGTCAAACTTAGTGATGAGTATGAGCAATAAAAGAATGAAAACTATGTCAGTCTATTGGGTTGAGAAAGGTTTTAGATGACAAGAAATCTCTGTTACATACTGGATCTTTATAGTTTTGTTGAATTGGTAAGTTCAGAACTAATGAGAACAGAAACAGATTCCCATAGTACAAATCCAAAGTGGAGGAGACATAGGAGGCGAACAGAAGTGAGGTGTCTTGACAATGGATTCCATGTGGCAGGGTGGTTTGCAGTCACATCAAAACAGTACACCTGTGGACATTGAGACTCCCAGGAAACTCCTAGCCATTGATTGTATCTGGCCACTGTTTGGATTTTAAGCTTTCAAGTGACTATATGGAGCAATCATGTTCTATTCCCCTGTGACTCTCCAAACACCACCAGACTTGCTTTGAAACCTACACTGTGCACCAGTCTTTGCTCCCATCCACTCCTCAAGACACCTCATTGAATGGCTCTCAATGAATAAGATGCATAATCTGTAGGCTGGTGTTGCTTTAAATTGGTATATGAACAAAGGTCCATTCATACCAAATAGGGTGCTGATGGCGGGCCAAAGGAACACTTCGCCCAGGTCTAGCTTGTAGAACCAATGAGTTCATTGGGCTTACAAGACCATGACTAAGGAGTTATAGGCATGTGAATGACCCCTATACTGCTACATCTCCAAAATGTACCAGCCCAACATAGGTGATAATTTCCTGAAAGTTGCATCAATGGAATTCTCTCTAAGATTCCTGTACACTCTAGCACCTCTGAGACCACATGAAGTTGGGGAAGAATCATGTAGAGCTGAAAAACAAGCCCAACGTTGTGAGGGTCTGTGCTGGTAATCACAGCTGCTCTAATTAAAATGGCAATCACCATATCATGCCCAGAGGACATCATTGTCCAGCACCGGGTTGTGATCATTGACCCAGCACATCTCTATGGAGCACTTGCTTGGTAAATAGTTTTTTTTACTTTGAACTTGGCCATTCCTGTTGTACTTCCCCAGGGAATGTTTGGTCTACTCAAAGCATGTCCTAGGCCGATCGCTGCAGACTCACTTTTTCTTTCTCAGAGGAACATGATTGTTAAATATACAACACTGTGGAAAAAGATATTTAACTTTCATGTATTTAATTTCCTTGCACGTATACTAAGGATAATATCAGCACGAATGCTTTTTAAAGCATTAAATGTGTCAGTGTACAAAAGGAATGCTCAGAACAGTTTCTGGTAAATACCATAGCAATCACTATGTAAGAATTTGCTGCTGGGATTGGTGGTACACACTTATAATCCCAGGAACTCTAGAGGATGAGGCAGGAGGATCACAAATTCAAGGCCAGCCTAAGAAACTTAGTAAGACTCTATGTCAAAGTTGTTGTTGTTGTTTTGTTTGCTTTAGTTACAGGAAGTGGGGAAACAGTTCAGCTGGGGCAGTGCTTGCTTCACAAGCATGAGGACCTGGGTCAGATCCCCAGAACTCGCAAAAAAAAAAAAAAAAAAAAAAACCCAAAAAAACGGGTGTGTGTGCTTGTAACCCCAGCACTGGAGAGGCAGGGACGAGTGGATCCTGGGGGTCACTGGCCACTCAGCCTAACATACTTCAGTTCCAGGCCAACAAAAGACCCTGTTTCAAAAATGGAGATAATACCTGAGGAATGAGACTGGAAGTTTTCCTCTGACTGCCACATGCAAGTACATCTGCATACACATGAACAGGCACACACAAAATTAATCAATCAATAATAAAATATACAAAATGGCTTGGTAATTTCTCTTGGTGATAGGGCTAGGTACAACCTCCAATACTGCAAAAGAAGAAAGGAGTTTGCTCCAGGTGTTAATCTACTGGAGACTAGATAGCATGCAAAGGAAGTCCACAGTAGGAAACAAGCTTAAACTGGACTTATGAGACTTCCTATGCTGATGAGAAGGAGAAGAAAATAGACCCCTGTTGATCCAAGTATCTTCACATCAGAAAGTTCAGGTAAGAAGGTGTTTTGTGGTGAAACGTTTTTTCTTACCAAGGAAGTAGTGTGTGTGTATATTAGCTCTAACAGCAGCCTCTAGGGACGGCACTTGAGGTAGACGGTCAGAAGCCACATGCTTGTGGATTCTTCCACTTTTTCCACTCTTAGTGCCCGTGGTCTAACCCCAGTTTCTCTAACTCCCCTTTAATGGAGTCAAGTGGTTTCATATCATCAGATTGATGGGGAAAGTGTGAACAGGGGTAAGGATGTGTAAGTGTTTCAGCTGTGGGGAGAGCCACAGGGTGCCAAACCTGAAAAAGAAATAGGAATTCAGAGCATTTGGGCTTTGCAGGGTTGTGCTAACGTGGAAAACTTGAATGCAATCAGAATAGCTATCTGAATATTTACAAGTCAACATTTATTGGAGTGTAACTTGAGGTCTGAGTGTTGACAGATAGGGAGGAAGGGGACTGGGTCATCACAAACTGCAGCCTGGTTCAGGATCCTTTTTCCCTTTCTCCTTAGAAAGTACATAGGTCAACACTGACCAAAGACGTCAGCAAGTGTCTGACCACAGCAGCGTGGGCACGGAGAACACGATGACCCCTTCAGAGCGATCTTCCTGTGGACATGGTTAGGCAGCATTCTGCTGCCAAGAGCTGCTGGCGAAAATTCTTATTGTTCTTATTGTATTCTGCCACTTGACCCCAGCAAATGCACATCTCAGAATGGCACAGCACATTGCATAGTCAGAACTCAGGGAGCCCTCAAACATTTCCCTCCTTCCTCAACTGGTTTTGGAGACAAAGAAACAAGGTTTAAAGAGATTGGGTGACTGACCAGCAGTTAGGGAAGATTCTGGGACTGGCGCCCAGCTTCTCTGTCTGATGTTGAGACTTAGATCCGGCATCCCATCCAAAGCCCACAGGGCTCCATTGGGCATCCGCTGGAAATGTCTTAGAAAAACAGAAATTTTAAGTAGCGCAATTATCCACAAAGATAGTTGGTAGTGACTCCAGTTATTCCATGAAGATGTGGATATGCTTTTTTCCCTTTACTCTTAGAGATATTCTTAAAACAAACAAACCTGGGTGAAGAAGTACACAGCAGTCATACCAACCCTTGGGAGACTGACAAGGGACAAGGGCTGCAAGTTTGAGGCTAGCCTGGGCTACATAAAAAGTTCCAGACTATCCAGAACTGTATAGCAAGGTCCTGTCTCAACTTCCTCTCTCCCTGCCCCCAAAAAAGTAAAACAAATAGCTAAATTTTCTTTGGCACTGGAAGAATAAAGCAGTACCGAAGGAAAGTGGTTTATAAGAACCTTCCATTTACAAGGCATTTCTAAACTTTCCTGTATGAATACTCTCAACATTTAAATGAAACAATCCATGGATCTTTTGAAAAGTTCAGTCCTGCTTTGATTCAGTTATAAATTATTTCTCCCTAATTTATCTCATTCCATGTTGTCCTTGTCCCAGCTCAATTTACCCTTCTGTTAAATAAGACTAATTTTTCTTTCCAGTTCCCTCTGAAGACCATGGTTTGCAGATTTCCCATCATTTTAAATAGTTTCCACCATAACCTCTCCACATCTTTCTTAAATTGTCTTCCTTCTGAGCAGATGTAAAATTCCACTTGCGGAGTTCCCGGGAAGAAGAGGAGACAGTGATTCATGCACAGTGCCCATCTCCTACAAATACAAATAGGAAGCACTAAGTAACGTCCTGCCTCAGGGAGAGATGGGTGGGGAGTCCCACTGGACTCCAGCTGACCCAGGCTCCAATCTGCACCCCCACCCACACACTCAAACACCGTTACTCTTCATTCAGTCCTCCATTAGTATCTTAACTCCTAAAATAAGTCAAGAGAATGTTAAAATAAAGAGTGTTTGAAGAAAGTATTCAGAATTCAGCACACTAATGTTACCTCCCTGCCCCCCGTGAATCTTAGCCAATGCTTAAGCGTAAAACTCAGCTCTGGGTTTCCTGGGAGCAATGCAACAGGGAAAAAAATGCAACAGGAAAAAAACCCCAAATAAACCTATTTTAAAAACTTTCAAATACTACTTTGCTCATGGAGGGCAAAAATGATATCTACATTTGAAGTTTCCAGTCAAGAATCAGGCAGTTCAATAAATTCTTATCCTTGGGGGCCAAGGGCTTCTCAGTGGTAGGCACCATTTTTTATTGTTGCTTTATTAATATTTTTAATTGAATATAGTAATCTCTTTGATTTGTCAGAAATCATTTCTAAGGTCTTCAGACTTCCTGAAGACATAAGAACTACACCAGTGTTCTCACTGTCTTGACTTCCTAGGGTTTAGTGTTGCATGGTCTTGGCTCTTCACGTGGGCTCTGGCAACACTTGAACACTTCCAAACTCCATCTACAGAGAAGCTGCCAGGATTCCTTGCAGACTCGCTTTACCTGCACGGGAGCTGCACATGTGGTCCATGACTTTTAAAGCTGAGGAGGGCTGGGACAGAGACCCTGGCCCTCCAGACCTGCCAGTGGCCTTGTGCATTATCTGGGTTCCTTCAGACACCCTGGATGAGAACAAACATCTGAAAGATCAGCATGCTCAGCTCACATAATTTCTCACCATCTCGCTTGATTTTGTTGTGAATTGACTAAGCCTTCTAACTACTCCAGTTATCTGCTTTCATAAGCCATATAAATAATAAATGAAGTATTAAAAATACAGAGTTTAAAAAGGTATAATGCAAAGTACAAAATTTGGAGTTTTAAAAATTATTTACTCTTTAATTTTTTTCTTTTTGTTATCATGGAGTACATAGTGTTGGGTTGTAAAGGCAAATTCTTCCAAGAATATCACGTATATGGACCATAAAGAAGAATGTTAAATTCTGAGGAAGGCTCTGATGGTCTCACTGTTCAGCATCTGGCATAGAAGGAAACTTGTATTAAAGTTCAAAGTTCTAGGAAAAGGTCCTGGGAGAAGGCCCTCACATGTAAAGGTAGAGTCTGAACATGGTTGTCAGCCTGCATCAGAGGCTGTGGCTTTACAAATTTCTGTAGGTCTAAAGGGCAGAAGTGTGAAGACACAGAACTGTAACCAGAACTAAGCCTGAACACCAGCTGGCCCCATAACAACTGAGAGAGCTCAATGTTCAGATTCTAGACAGTGAGGACAGAAGGCTTGGAGGGCCTGTGCTCCAAACAGGGAAAGGCATGAGGGGAGTTCAAAGATGGCCAACAAATGCTAAAAGAAAGAAATGCTGGGTTTGCAAAAGGATGGTTTCTCATTGGAAATAATGGTACAGACACCAAACCTAACACTGCTGAAAACCAGCAAGAAGCTGGGGAAGGCAAGGTGGGGTGGGCAGGGGTCCTCAAAATTGCAGGACAAGGGCTCTGCTGACTCAGCCATCTCCTCAAACCTTGAATTATTCTTTTAAAGACATCTAAAACATCAATGCTGTAAACCATCATAAAATAAATCCTTTGCAATAATTTAAAATCTCTTGAAGATGTTTAGATGTCAAGTTGAAAATCTGTCGGAGAGAATATTTTTAAAATTGTGAGGTCCCCTCAAAATCACAAGAGGTGCTTTGACAGCTGCTCCTTTATCGCATGCACCCAATTATCTCTGTGATGTCTTTCACCCATCAAAGAACATCCTTAGCAGTTGTAAAGTCACATTAGAAGCATTTGATATATTAAAATTTTAAATTATTTTGACACACATTTTAGCTATTCTTTTTTTCAAATTATTACTTTTATTTGCATATGTCATGGCACACATATGGAGCTCAGAGGACAATTTAGAGGAGTCTATTCTTTTTCTCCAACATGTGGATTCCAAGATTTGATAACTCTCTCATGTAATTATTAATATTTAGAATTCCAAAACTTCCCATTCATAACAAAGGAGGTGTCTCCAAGACATACTATTTCAAGGTATGACTCAAGATGGACCACATGACTGTTCACTATGACAGCTTTTAGATGCTCTTGCCTCAGCCAACTAGACTAGAAAGCTTTCCGTGAACCACAGATGGAATCAGCCACCTCCCAACAGACTTTCACAGTCCATGAAACCCTTTCATGCACAGATCTGAAGGGGCAAAGGTCACACTGACAGACACAGTGGGGCCAAGACAAAGAGGCTAGAGAGGCAGGGACTGGTTAAAAATGCCCTGGAACTGTTCTGTTGAGCTAGCTTTCCTGATGAGATCATATCTAAGAGATGTGTAATGATGCCAAATGGGATCTGAATAAAGTAAAGGTTCATCACTCTCCATCCAAGGCCATGAGATACAATGGACACACACTTCATCTCCTTTATTTGTTTTTGAGACAGGATCTCACATAGTGCAGGGTGTCTTTGAACTCACTACGTACTTAGTTACCCTTCAACTTCTGATCCTCCTGCTTCTAGCTCTTGAGTGCTAGGATTGAAGGTGGCATGTACCACCACATCCACCCATTTTATGTGCTTCTGGGGCTTGAACACAGGGCTTCATGCATACTACCAAATGAGCTACACCCCAAGCCTTACCCACATCTTGTAAAGCTGCTTGTTTGATCAGATCTGGCACATCCCAGCCATCGCCCAAGCTGTTTCAGAAGCTCAAGCCAAAGAGAAACTCTCCATCCTGCTGGACTCCCCATCATAAGGCTGACATTCTCTGTCCTGTTTGCTATGGGCTGGTGAGTGTCATGAATTTGGATTCCCTTCTGTTCCCCAAGTCTGAACGTTTGCTGAATCAAGAATCAGGCAGGAAGGGAATGCACACATGTGCTTGTATTCACCAAGCCCCTCAGAAAGAACTTAACAGGGGTTGGGCCGTCTCTGTCTTACTAATCAGTTTTGTTCTATGAGCTGTTTGCACAGCGCTTCTAGTGCGTCTCTAATAAATTAAAATGGGCTGAAGTGGTAAAGTATACTGACGATACAGTGAGCAGTCTGCAAGCTGCACAGAGAGGCCATTATGCTAAGAAGAAGTAGAAAAAGCAATCGTAAAAATCTTGAAAAATTATGCAATAACTGTGTGCTCATTGCCCATCTGTATCCATTACAATGATCTACTTCATAGACATAAATAAAACGGGGAAGTCTCGGATCTGCCGTGTGCTCTAACTTCAGTGGGTGAAATTCAATTAGAGTCTTCAATAAAGGAAACTTGATGGATGCCAACATTTGCCTCTTTATGAACTTTCAAAGTTACTCATTGAGTTTCTTTCCCCCTTCTTCCCCGTTTTTCTTCTCAAAAAGCCTCTTTTGTGGTGAGACAAGAAAGGACAATTGCTTGGGTCTGCTGCGGGGGTGTGGCACCGTGCTTGGTGAAGGCATTAAATTCTGCAATCCCACCTTCCCTGAGCACGCCACTGAGCTCCAACAGGGCAACATCCTGTCGAATGTTTGCCAAAGAAAAGGACCACACAGATAAGACCGTAAAATTGCCAGGAACTCAGTACAGGTTTTACAACATGCATGCTGATCAAAAGGGCTTAACCAAGATGGGTTTTAATCATATTTGGGCACTGGAGAGTTCTCAGGTTCAAAAAAGTGGTCTGTGTCTTGTTTCGCTTTGGCAAAGCTCTCTTTTCTTCAATAACCCAGAAAAAAAAAAAGGCAGACACAGCGAAGTCATGATGATTCTGTTGCTCTGTTCAAACCAAATATACCACCTTGAGGGGGTCTCTCTCTCTCTCTCACCATCTCACCATCAGATCTCTATATGGTTGTGAACATTGACCCTTTTTGAAACTAAGTCACTTTAATTTGTGCTGGGATTCATACAAATGAGAAAGTAAAAAGTTATCATTTTGTAATGCTCAATACCAAAATATGTAGCACCAGTTTTTAAAAATCCTAAATGCAAAAGTTCTAGCTATAGTGTGAAGGAACACTGTGGCCTGGAGAACTATGGGAAATAGACACCCTTTCCCTGCAAAGTCAAAATGCCAGACGAGATAAACTTGCCCCACTGGGTAGATATCTCCTTGCTCTTCTTCCTCTCCCCTGCCCATCTCTCTTCCTTTTGTACCCATGCCTTACTCATCTCCTCTTCCCTATTCTTAGAAGTGAGAAAGCACACGTAGCTTGAAAGCTCCCCAGTTAAGCTGATACAGTGTGACTTCAGTCTGGAAAGCACTTACTGAGGACACAGGTGCCTCAGAATGCCACCTTTCTGGGCATTTCTTCTAAGAATCCGCCAAGTCTTAAAGGAAAAGGAAAAGAAAAACAATATTTATCCAGTTATCAAACATTTTGTAGAAAAACAATGACCATCTGTAAGTAGTAAAAACACATTGTACAGCTTGTTGAGGGACAGCCTAAGCGAAATGTGCTATTGAACAGTAACTCAGAGTCAGATAGAGCCTGCACACACCCAAAGTCCACCCTTAGCTTACCTCAGCAGTGGAAGGTGTGAGAAAGTATGGGAGACTCCGAGTATGTGTACCATTTACAGTTTAGAAGGTTCTACATGGTAGTTAGACATAAAGCCAAGTGAGGAAAGACTTGGAAATTAGACCCTTTCCTATTCTGAACCCCAAATTGTTCCCCCACACATATGTATATGTGTTTGTGTTCCCACACACAGTTACATTTGCCCAGGCATCCAGCATGCAGAGGTCATGTGCCCAGCTCTCTCACTCCATCTTATTTTCTTGAGACAGGAGCTCTCACCTGGGGCCTCTGCAAATCTATTGTCTCTGCCTTCCATAGTGCCAGAGTGATGGGCACTCACAGCCATGCCCAGTTTGTGACAGAGGACTGAACTTAAATGCATACTTCAGCAGCAAGCACTTTTAATTACTGAGCCATCTTCCCAGTCACTCTTTCGCCTTATTTTATTCAAACTTTGGGAGTCAATTTTGAGAGAAATGTAAATGAGGCAGAAAGGAAGTGCTTTCCAGAAAAGTTTGTAAAACAAAATTTAAGAGATTATGGGGTGGACAGATTAAGGAAGGATGAGAGTGAGGAGAAAGGAGGTAAATAATCCTCCAGGAAGCTGGTACTTAAAGCTGTCATGCAAACTTCCTGTCCCAAATGGGTCTTAAGAGAGGACCCGAGACTCTTGGACACAAGACAACCAGGGTAGCTCAGGACAATCAAGAATGAGGAGACAGATGGGCTGAGAAGGAGTCAGGGAAGGTGGCAGGATGTAGCACAGTTCAGATGTCTAAAGTCAGACTACGAAGATTCGCCTGGATGATATGCTGAAAATTTGGGGTATTTTGACATACCCAGTGGATTCAGAAGGATTCAAAGGTGGACCATGTGACCACTAGCACATGATAAAAATGCAACTTTCTCCACTGAGTCACTGAAATGCTGTTTAACTCCTTAGAAATAGTTAATGAGCGTCTGTAGCCTCATTCTTATTCGTTACGGATCTCAGAGTGACTCCATACCCTCATTCTAGTTAAGAAGTGTCACTTCCATCTTCCCCTAAACTCACCTTTGCCTCTTGAAGATGTGATATTTTAGAAGGTCTGGCAACAGTCCCTAAGCTAAGCATATAGTTCATCAAAAAGACAGCTTGTAGCCGGGCGGTGGTGGCGCACGCCTTTAATCCCAGCACTCGGGAGGCAGAGGCAGGTGGATCTCTGTGAGTTCGAGGCCAGCCTGGTCTACAGAGCAAGATCCAGGAAAAGGCGCAAAGCTACACAGAGAAACCCTGTCTCAAAAAACCAAAAAAAAAAAAAAAAAAAAAAAAAAAGACAGCTTGTGTCATGAATATTAGGTGTTCTTTCTTCAGCATCCTCCATAGGGCAATTGCCTGTAGTGGGTAGCCGCCATTCCAGCTTTGATCTGGAAGTTCCAACCCCCATTGAGACTTCGGCAACTGTCACGCCTACAAGGCGGGGCCAAGGGAGGCACCTGGAGACCGGAGATCTGGATGGGCCAGCGCTCGCTCTGTTCCAGGACCCTGGACGGTGGAGGTGGGCCAAGCAGAGCTCCAGAGAACACCGCTGGACTGCGATGCACCTTCCCCAGACCCCGCTACCTCCCTATCCCTTAATTTGTAAGTTACACCATTAAAGAAATCTCCTTTTAACTATGTGGAGTGGCCTTAATAATTTCACCAATAATTGCCTGAGCCAAGTTGGCATCATGGAGCAATGCAGATGTATTCATGCCATAATTAATGTCTTCAGATGACCTTGTAGGTACTATGGCTCCTCTAAGTGTTTCTGAGTAAGTTCTTGAGGCTAAAAGAATGTGGAACTCTAATCATTGTTTATGACAGTTCTGAATTTTGGAGGCAAGAGCTTCCTCTTCCTATTCCTCCTCCTCCTCCTTATACTTCTCCTCCTCTTCTCCTGGTTAGAGTGTTTAGCAAAGAAGTATGAATGCTGATTTTGTGACATCCACAAAGTGAAAAAAAGACAGAAGGGGTCAGGTTCTCATATCTCATTCAAAGGCACACTCTCCAATGAGGTCCTGCCCCCTAAATGTTCCAACATTTCCTAATGGTGCTGCTCTGGGGACCAGTCTCATGTGGAATATTCAAGATCAAAATCCTATTTGAAAGATACCCAGACCCTCAGCTCAGTCAAGACACACTTTACCAATATGCAATATTATCAGGTTTTTGTTTGTTTTTAGTTATTATCTTTGTAAAAGTTGTGCAACTTATTTAATGATACAAAAGAGTAAAGACAGATGGGTTAGGTTATAAGAAGGTCTTTGGATCTAAAGAGGAAAATATAGTATGTGTTGTCCAGGCTAACAAAGGAACACAGGTATAGAGTGTCACCCATGATGTCCTAGAATCACAGTGATTGAGAGGAACTAGCATGCAGGTGGATTACTTTTTGTGTTGCTATGACCAGATGTCTGACACAAACCAACTTAAGGACATTCAGAAGAGTGTATTCCATTATGACAGAGAAGGCATGGCAGCCAGAGCTGTCTGGTTCATAGTATCAACCAGGAGGGGAAGAAAAGGGAATGCCAGGGCACAGCTGGTCTTGTCCTTTTTCCTTTTTGTTCAGTCTGGAACCCTAGCCTGTGGGACTGTGGTATCTACATTCACAGTGAGTCGTCCACCCTCAGCTAAAGCTCTTGGGAGACTCCATCAAAGGCAATCTATCAATGTCAGTTTTAGTTGTCAGCTTGACACAATCTAGAATAACCTGGGAAGGGATTTGAAATGGGGAATTATTTAGATCAGGTTGGCCCAAGGACATGTCTGTGGGATGGTTTTTCTGATTATCTTAATTGAGGCAGATAGACCTGTCTGTTGGTGACACCATTCCCTAGGAAGAAGATCCTGGACTGTATGATAAATGGAAAAAAAATGATTTGAGAACAAGTTAGCAGGCATTAGTTTATCACTCTCCGTTCTTGACTATGAATGTAATAGACTAATTGCTTCAAGTCTCTACTACCTTAACTTCCCCATAATGGTGGACAGCAACTTGGAACTGTGAGCCAAATAAGTCTTTTCTCCTTTAAGTTGTTTTAGCCCAGAAATATGAAACAAACTAAGATAATACCCCAAATTGTGCCTTACTAATGCCCTGGGTATTTATTAATCCCATCAAGTTGACAATACTTGTAAATAGGGACAATGGCCATAGCCGGCTGACCACAGCGGGTTTGTCACACTAGGAAGTCTAGGGTTTCCCTACAAGAAACCAAAGCCATTGAGATATTCTAAATAAAAAAGCAGCTGACTGATAATTTTTTTCTTTTTGGGAGAAATCTATAGGATAGAATCCCAAACCACAAATCTGATTGATAGCAGATTCTTCATCACCAAGTGACATATAATGACTTGCCTACAGATAACAGGATTAGAGTTTAGGAAGGAGGATACATGGCATTAGATGAAAATTTCTATATATTTTTTGACTTATTAGCCACAAAAGTGAATAAAAGGAGTGTTGGGCCTCCTCAGAGAAAACTCCTGGGATGAACACCGAAAAGCGACAATTAGGACAAACTTAGGAAACTCCATGGTACCTGCCCTTCACCTCCTGTTTTGGTGTGGAATTCACAGAGAACTTAGCATCATCTCCAAGCTGACTGTAACCTCTTTGGGGCCAGATACTCTGTCGTGGTTTCCTGGATGACCATTGGGTTTTCAATGCTCTAAAATTTTACAAGTCTCTAATCCCCCACAGTGTCTATAATTATACCAGTACTTGAGCAGTAGCATTCAATTAAATGGTCAGTGAAGTGAGTACTGTGGAGGGGTGACTCAAAACATTGAGCTGGATTCTTCCAAATGTCAGTGCCTCAATTCTTTCTCATCAAGAGCAATTGCCATTGGGGTTCTTTTAATAGTAAATTGAACATGGAAACGCTGACTTTGCTGTCAAGATATATTCCTATTTGTCTTCCTAATGAAAGGGCAAATTCCGCTTCCTTCTCAGAACGATGATGAGGGACGGCTGTGCAAGCATGGAGCATGACTGACAGCCAATGTGGAACATCTTCCTTCGTAGATCATGTGCACTGGGTAGGTATGACCACGAGTCAGCGAACCACACGAGACGCCTCTAGATCTGGCAAGGGGGATGGAAAGCACCCAGCATTGGGTTCTTCTGTGAGTGCCTGCACACTTTTTGGTTTCAGGCTGGAAGCATCTTGTGGTGCATCTGGCTTGGCCAAACCCAGGAAGTACTGCACTCATTAAAATTTAAAAACAAACCAAAGTTGTTTGGAACCTTCCAGAGGATTCATGTTGTGTCTGAGGGTGAAGGCAGGCATGGATTCATTTCTGATTTGACATGAAGGCCATGCATCAGGAACACACAAACAGTGTCTGGAAATTTCATGAAAGGGATACACTCTTTCCTTGGATCTTAGGATAATCTCACAAGGTAGCCCCAGAGGGGAGCACAGAGGAATTCCATGAAGCCTCCCTTCTTCTTTCAGTTCCCATTTTTTATTAGGTTGCCATAGGAATATGTGTTTGTGAACAAACTTTTAGGCAGCTCACCAGGAACATTCTGGATGGAAGTTAGGGTACTATGCCCTGGACTTGAACAGCCTGTGTAGGCTGGACTGCTTTTGGCTCTGCATCTAAATGGCCCTGGCCCATGGTGGGCCCTGGAGCAGCCCCTAAGCCAACCTATTGCTTGTAACCATCTGGACCACCTGTGGGGTGACTGACTCACAGGCATCTGAAAGTGGCAATCAGAAATTGGCTAAATCAAACAAATGACCAAAAATGAACCTAATGGTCAAGACTGAAGCTTCCAGAACAACCCACCAGGGTGTCATTGCCTACAAATTAAATTGAAATCATAGAAAATAATTACAGAATTATCTAGACCTGGTAGTCACTGAGTAACTATGTCGTCCCACCCTCCAATGTTTTCACAAAGGAAAAGAGGCACCAAGATTGTTATTAGCTATCCAAAGTCAGCAAGCACCCTGCACAGACCTCCCTGGTCCTGCTCAGTGCTGAGATGCACACACACACACACACACACACACACACACACACACACACACACACAAAACCATGCATGCATACACATGCACACACCCACCATGCACACACATAGAAGCACATATAAACACAACACACACACACACACACACACACACACACACACACACACACACCCCATGCATACATACCTATACACACACCATACACACACAGACACATACAACAAAAACAAACACCATGCACACATATACACAACATGCACAAACACTCATGTGCACACACAGACACACATAAAAACACACACACATGCACACACATACTATGCATACTATGCACATAGAAATGTACAATGTGGATAACTGGAAAATCATTTTTAAAAAGAACTCACACTATAGATTAAGAGAAACAGGTTATTTTCTAGTTCACTTTGTTTTGTAGTACTGCTTGCCAAGTACTCTACCACTGGGGTATACCTCCCATTTAAGCCCTTTTCTTATTTTTAATTTTGAGACAAGTTCTCACTAAGCTGTCCATGCTGACATTCAACTTGCTCATTTTCCCAGACAATCCTTGAAGAAGTAGGTTGTTTAATACATTAAAAAAAAAATGTTGAGTGAACCTTAATCCTGGCAGGTCTACTTAATGTAAGGAGCTTAGAATGTGTGTGAATAGACAAATTAATTTACTTTGGAAGGGGAAGAATGGAGACTCCTGGTCTTTGAAGTTCAAAGAGTGTGTATGTCTGGACAAGGAAAAGAGATGAGGCTATAGTGATACAGGTCCCCGGAGACACAGCCTGCGTAGACAGCCCCTCTATCATGAGAATCCCATGGAAGGACTGGGAGGAAACAGCTGCCCAAACCATCTCCTTCACACTGCCATCTTGGCTCTTCAAAAGACTTATTTTCCAGATGATCCATTTCCCCAGCTCTTGCCCCACAGAACTATATTCTTTGCACAAAGTTCCACAATAGTATGGCTACGGCTATTCCCCGTCCTCAGAGTCAGTTTCTGGAAAGCAGGGGCCATGTGTTTTACCTCTCTTGTG
This sequence comes from Peromyscus californicus insignis, assembly GCF_007827085.1. Classification (NCBI taxonomy): domain Eukaryota; kingdom Metazoa; phylum Chordata; class Mammalia; order Rodentia; family Cricetidae; genus Peromyscus; species Peromyscus californicus. The sequence goes on along the minus strand of NW_026294584.1, from coordinate 160,261,517 downwards.
ACAAATGTCTCAAAAAGAATCTTGTTCAATCTGCATTGTATTTTTAACATGCAGAATTACCTGTAACTAATAACATAATCACGTATGTTGGGAATCTCTACCCCTGAGAACTACAAAATATTTACCAGAACATAAAGATCTGGGGACAGTGGGATTCCATGTGCCACCCGGGTGGTTCATTGTGTGCTAAGTGGCAAATGCCATCGTAAGCCTCATTTTTTTCTGTTGAAAAATAAGGAGAGTATTTGCCCCACCAGTTACAAAGTGTACTTGCATGGATCAAAAATATGTTATAGCATATATGAAGGTACTTTGTAAGTTGAACATGCCACTTATGCTTAGAGTTTTAAAGATTTTTCTCATGTTTAAAACTCAGCATATGATCACTGTATTCTCTTAGTCTTTAAAATACAGAGGGTAAGTTACAAAGTAGAAGCAGAAAACTGTATCATATATTACTCCCTTCGGCGCTAGCATGTTATGCTCTATGTACAAAGTGTCTAGTTAAAACAATAATGAAGCTCTTTAATAAGATGGGTTGTGATTGGCAGCATCCAGCCTGGGTCATAGCTCAGCTGTTGGGAAATTATTCTTTTCATCTGGCAGCACTGTGGTATTACAAAGTCAGAGAGTTCATTTTCATCCAAACTCAGGTTTCTCCTTCCACACAGGCTGCATGGCCATGACACGGTGGTCTGAATCTGCAGTCCTACTCATGGAATCCCCATTTTCTCCACCTCTTGCATTGGATGCTCTTCATCCAAGGTTTAAATTCCCTTAAATAAAGTTTATTTTCATCTTCTAAATTGACTACGGTGCCAGGGAGCTGTTCATTTGTGGCTCACATTGTCTTTCACACACTGAGAATGTATTGGACAATTGGTCCAAATATTATAACCTGAAATATGAAAGAAATCATCTAACCCTGTACATTTTTACTTTGTAAATTTATTTTCATTTTCTTGGGAATTTGTTTCTTCTGAAACTGTTATCAAGGGATCAAAAACGGAACATAACACAAAGTTATCCTACTGTGTTTATCTACTGTAAAACCAGTAGAGAAGAAGGAAAGCAGCCGTCTGCTACAGCTCCACTCCACACTTGCTGGACAGGACATCTCAACTCTTTCTAACTAAAGGTTTCTGAAATGAAAGGCATTGTGATACCAGATTCCTCCTCTGCTGTTTAGTGGAGCGCTGAGAGCAGGGAAGTGGGCATTGTTAAAACTCAAGACAACACCCTTCTCCACACTCCAAAACATTCTAGATGGGTTCTTTCCTCTTTCAATAAATGAATGATATGTGATAGATGGCAGATAGATAGATAGATAGATAGATAGATAGATAGATAGATAGATAGACAGATAGATGGATGGATAGATGATAGATGATATATGTATATATATATTATATATATAAAATAGATGGATGGATAAACAGACTGATGACAGAAGTTAGATAAGTAGACAGGGAAATGATAGTTTATGGAAGTTTGAATGATAAATGCTGCTCATGTGTCCACATATTTGAATATTTAGTGCCTAGTTGGTGGCATAGTTTGGGAAGTTATGGAACCTTTCAGTGGTACAGACTTGCTAGAAGAATTACATCATTGGGGGCGGGCTTTGAGGGTTTATGAACCTACTCCACTTCCTGCTTATTCTCTCTGTTTTCTGTGTGCAGATGGGACGTGACCAGTCCTCTGCTCCTACCACAGGCTGCCATGCCTCCAATGCCTTTACAGACTCCAGCCCTCTGAAACTGTAAGCTAAAATAAATTACTTCTTCCTTAAGTTTGTTTTTGTAATGAATTTTGTTATAGTGATAGAAAAAGAACCAATACATGGTTGATATACAGATGGCTGATAGATAGATCATAGATGGAAATAATTATACCATAGATCAGACAGACAGATAGATGATAGATGATGAAAAAACAAGACAGACATATACAGACACATGTTACATACTAACACAGAGGGGAAAGAGCGTGCGAGAGAGAAAGTGTCAAGTTTCCAAGACAAAAGAATCTCTGAGTGAACAAAGTGTCCTGGCAACTCTGAACAACTTGTGACCATGTCAGCATCATTTTCAAAATTATGCCCAAGTTTATGTCTAACAATTAAGCAGTGCTTTTTTTGGTGGTGCATTTGCTATGTAGGGCTGTGCTTATGACAGAAGGTGTGAGTTCATCAGGAACACTGACAATGAAGTTCTAGAGCCATGTGCACATGTGAGTGAGCCAACATCTGAAGAAAAAAAGAACTGCACATTCTCCTCCTTATTTGCCTCTTGTTTACAGGACTGAACTAAGAGTGAGCAGTGATCTCAATTTCTATCATGCTGAAATGATATATTATTGGGATCACCACCTTGTGCTTCAAGAATTTGATGGGTAGTGAGTTTGGGTCTGTCTAATACATAAATAGCAGCCTTTAAAGCAAGGTCTGATTTGGTGATTCAGAATAAGATGGATAGACCTTTTCCACTTCATTTTCTGGAGGTTATCAGGAAGTTCTGAGTATAACCCCCAAGACAAGTCTCCATTGCCTCTCAAGTTAAGTTCAAAATCCTCTCCATGACACAAATGAATACACCGTGACTCATCATCCCTCCCACCACTTTGTAAACTTGGGTTCCTACAGTAGTCCTTGGGCCACATTTCTTCCTTGGCTTTGCATAACTTCACCCAACCCACTACACTGCTTCCTAGTTTGGCAGAACTGAGACCTGGTAATGCCACCTTCACTTGGCTTCTTCTCTATTCACCACATGAATTTCAAGCATCTGTCATTATTGATAGGAACTCAAACAGGAAGCAGACAAGTCCTCTACCCTTGGGCATGTTTACAGCGGAAGAAAGGAAATGAGGCATGGAATTCAATCAGGTGTTACAGGAACTGAGAGGGATGTTGATGGGAAAGATGGCTGACAAAAATGATATTTCTTTTTGTAGTAAGGAGAACATTCTGGAATAATATAGAAGTGGTTGTCCAACCCTATGAGTGTATTAATAACTGTTGAATTATATTATTATATAGATGAATGGATGGATGAATGGATGAGCAGACAGACAGGCTATGTAGTACTAAGGATTGAACCTTGGAGTATGCTAGGCAAGTGCTCTACTACTGAGCTACATCTTAAATGATGGATTTTATGATTTGTGATTATATCTCAATAAAACCTTGTATCTCCCTAAACACTGACAATTAATGTCATTTGATGTGCTCTTTGCTGTTGGCAATTCTTCTTTGATAAAGTGTTTCTTCAAATCTTGACCCTCTTATTGAGTCATTGATAATTCTTCCTGAATATAAAATATAACTTCTTGGTTGTTTCCGGGTTCTGGTTATTACAAATAATGCTGCTATGAACATAGTTGAGCATGTGTCCTTGTGGTATAATTGAGCATTCCTTGGGTATATGCCCAAGAGTGGTATAGCTGGGTCTTGAGGGAGGTTGATTCCCAATTTTCTAAGAAAGCGCCATATTGATTGCCAAAGTGGCTGTACAAGTTTGCATTCCCACCAACAGTGGAGGAGTGTTCCCCTTGCTTTACACCCTCTCCAAAACAAGCTGTCTTCAGTGTTTTTTATCTTAGCCATTCTGACAGGTGTAAGATGGTATCTCAGAGTCATTTTGATTTGCATTTCCCTGATGATTAAGGATACTGAGCAATTCCTTAAATGTCTTTCAGCCATTTGAGCTTCTTCTTTTGAGAATTCTCTGTTTAGCTCTATACCCCATTTTTTAATTGGACTGTTGGGTGTTTTGATGTCTAATTTCTTAAGTTCTTTATATGTTCTGGATATCAGCCCTCTATCAGATGTGGGATTGGTGAAGATCTTTTCCCATTCTGTAGGCTGTTGTTTTGTCTTGTTGACCATGTCCTTTGCCCTACAAAAGCTTTTCAGTTGCAAGAGGTCCCATTTATTAATTGTTGTTCTCAGTGTCTGTGCTACTGGTGTTATATTTAGGAAGTGATCTCTGGTGCCAATGCATTCAAGACTACATCTTACTTTCTCTTCTATCAGGTTCCGAGTAACTGGATTGATGTTGAGGTCTTTGATCCACTTGGACTTAAGTTTTGTGCACGGTGACAGATATGGATCTATTTTCAGTCTTCTACATGTTGATATCCAGTTATGCTAGCACCATTTGTTGAAGATGCTTTCTTTTTTCCATTGTATAGTTTTGGCTTCTTTGTCAAAAATCAAATGTTCATAGGTGTGCGGATTAATGTCAGGGTCTTCAATTCAATTCCATTGGTCCACAAGTCGGTGTTTATGTCAGTACCAAGCCGTTTTTATTACTGTAGCTCTATAGTAAAGCTTGAAGTCAGGGATCATGATGCCTCCAGAGGTTGTGTTATTGTACAGGTTTCTTTTGGCCATCCTGGGTTTTTTTGTTTTTCCATATGAAGTTGAGTATTGTTCTTTCCAGGTCTGTGAAGAACTGTGTGGGGATTTTGATGGGGATTGCATTGAATCTGTAGATTGCTTTTGGTAAGATTGCCATTTTTACTATGTTAATCCTACCTATCCATGAGCATGGGAGATCTTTCCATTTTCTGACATCTTCAATTTCTTTCTTCAGGGACTTAAAATTCTTGTCATACAGGTCCTTCACTTGTTTAGCTAGAGTTATCCCAATGTATTTTATATCATTTGTGGCTATTATAAAGGGTGATGTATCTCTGATTTCTTTCTCAGCCCATTTATCATTTGTATATAGGAGGGCTACTGATTTTTTTTGAGTTAATCTTGTATCCTGCTACATTGCTGAAGGTGTTTATAAGCTGTATGAGTTCCTTGGTGAAATTTTTGGGGTCATTTATGTATACTATCATGTCATCTGCAAATAGTAAAAGCTTGACTTCTTCCTTTCCAACTTATATCCCCTTGATCTCCTTATGTTGTCTAGATGCCCTTCAACTGAAGAATGGATAAATAAAATGTGGTACATATACACAATGGAGTACTACTCAGCAGAGAAAAACAATGACATCATGAGGTTTGCAGGCAAATGGATGGAACTAGAAAATATCATCCTGAGTGAGGTAACCCAGACTCAGAAAGACAAATATGGTATGTACTCACTCATAAGTGGATACTAGATGTAAAGCAAAGGATAACCAGACTGCAACTCACAACTCCTGGGAGGCTACCTAGTAAATAGAACCCTAAGAAAGACACAGGGATTGCCCAGTGACAGAGAAATGGATGAGATCTACATGAGCAAACTGGGGGTGAGGGGGAGGTTAATGGAGGGCAAGGGCCAGGGGGAAAGAGAGCTTAGGGGAGTGGGAGGTCCCAGTTAGATCAAGAGCAGAGTAGGAGAACAAGGAAAGAGATACCATGATAAATGAAGACCCCATGGGAATAGGAAGAAGCAGAGTACTAGAGAGGTCCCCAGAAATCCACAAAGATACCTCCACAATAGACTACTGGCAATGGTCAAGAGAGTGCCTGAGATGACCTACTCTGGTAATCAGATGGCTGAACACCCTAACTGTCATGATAGAACTCTCATCCAGTGACTGGTGGAAGCAGATGCAGAGATCCATGGCCAAGCCCCAGGTGGAGCTCCAGGAGTCCAATTGGTGAGAGGGAGGAGGGATTATATGAGCAAGAGATATTGAGACCATGATTGGAAAAAGCACAGGGACAAATAGCCAAACTAGTGGAAACACATGAACTGTGAACCAATAGCTGAGGAGCCCCCATGGAACTGGACCAGGCCCTCTGGATAAGTGAGACAGTTGATTAGCTTGAACTATTTAGGAGGCCCCCAAGCAGTTGGACCGGGACCTGTCCTTAGTGCATGGGCCGGCTTTTTGGAACCTAGGGCCTATATTGAGACACTTTGCTCAGACTTGGTGTAGGGAGGAGGGGACTGGACCTGCCCCAACTGAATCTACCAGGCTGGGCTGGCTCCCCAGGGGAGACCTTGCCTTGGAGGAGGTAGGAATGGAGGGTAGATTCGGGGGGAAAGGCTGGGGGGGTAGGAGGAGGGAGGACAGGGAAATCCATGGCTGATATGTAAAATTAAATTAATTATAAAATAAAAATATTTTAAAAATGTAATTTCTAACAAGAATGCCTTCTGGAGTTATTTACTGTACTTTCTATCTCCCCGGGTTAATTATTTACCAACTAGTGCCTGTTTCATGGAGAAAACAGATTTGTTGAGATTGTTAGTGTCAACTGTTAATTAGGCAATCTAGAATCACCAGGGTGAAGGACCACTTGGGCATGCCTATGGGGGATTATCTTGATTGTGTTAGTAGCTATGGAAGACACATAGTGACTATTCCCTCCACCAGGGGATCTTGGACTGTCTAAAATGGAGGAAGCCAGCTAAACTCTAGCATTCCTTGCTAGTTTCTTGAGTGTGGATACAATGTGACCAGCTGCTTCAACTTCCTGCTGCCTTGACATCCCCACCATGGAAGAAAGACTATACCTTCAGCTGTGAGCCAGAATAAATCCTTTCTCTCTTAAGTTGCTTTCATCAGAGTATTTTATCACAGCAACAGGAAAGGAAACGCTGACACTCGTTATTTTCTGTTTTCTTTTTCTTATTCTTTCACCCATCTCAGGAATATCTCAACTCCTGCTAGGTGCCATGAAACCAAAAACACAATTTGTTAGCTTGCAAGGAAAATGTAATCTCAGAATCCTTGAAGTGTTTTGGGGTGTGAGCCTTAGCTTTTGATGGCTGACCCATCTCGCCAACACAGCCTTCACAATTTTCATATGAACATGTGGAGTGCAGCATTTATATTAATATTCAGTAAATAAAAATATAGAAACTTATAATTAAAAGAATTTATTCTGCAAGAAGCACCAGTATATGGGGACTGGAGAGATAGCAGTTAAGTGCATCCATACGTAGTAGCGTACAAACATCTGTAACTCCAGTTCCAGTGAAACTAGCCTTCTCAGGTACTAGGCACACATGTGGTACACAGACATACATGCAGGTAAAACACCCATACACACAAAATAGCAAAATAAAATTAAAAAATGATGACATATATTATCATTCCCAGTTTGCCTGGTTTTGGTTTGCTTGTCCCAGTTCATATCCCCAGTTCATTTTCACATGAGAAACAGCCGTAGATAGCATGTGATTTGAGGACTGTCAGTCAATGTACAAATCTGAGATTATCGGCTCTTCACCCAATGTCATGGAAACCACCAGCACTGCCTGATTATAATCATATCAACATGAAAAAGGCATATAATTGAGGGTTAAGTTATGTGGTAGACTAAAATAACTCTAGAAATTTGGAAGAAATGTAATGTGGTGCCAGCTAAATGCCTCAGAAAAGATTGACAGGAGCGAAGGACTGAGGAATGTGAGCCTGGCCAGAGTTTTTTCTACAGCTTCTGGAGCCCCCCAATACGCACTGCTCCCAGCCCCAAAAGTGAGAGGGAAAAGAGAAGTGTTGGTGAGGCACAGCATCAGCGACTGTTCAGCCTTCATCTGCCCAACTCTTGGGTACTCACTTGTCATCCTAAGCGACGTGGAGCTTGGGTGGATCTAGGAACAGGGGAAGACACAGCAGTCACCAAGATACTGCAAGGAGCATGGGGAAAATTCTTGGCAAAGGACTTAAGAGTATTATTTTCTTTTAATAACCCCCAAAGAAAGTAAGGGAAAACATCCATTACTAATTTAGTGCGTAATGTTTGCAATTCATTTGAAAATGTTATTAAGGACACTTGAGAATCCTGGCATATTCCAGAACATTCACAATAAAATATGCCTAGAATTCTCGGTTCTTAAAATCCTAGATATAGTTATTCCAGAAACAAGAGGGAACACAGAAGCTGAAAGTCTTGCAGGCCACTGAGCAGGAAGGGATTGAGATGACCATCTCCACCTGTCCCTGAACCTGGTGTCTTAACAGAGCTTTCCTAACTGCTTAGGATGGAGTAAGAAAGAAGAAAAATACCATCATGTCCACATGAGCTGCCTGGCCAGTTGCTTGAGTGTCAGGAGGAAAGCAGGCTACTCCCAAGGTGGGACCCTAAGAGGAGGGTGCTGACACACCCCACAACCCCAGCACGCCATAGGCTGAGGCAAGAGGAAGTACATATTCATGGCCATCCTGGGCTACCTAGTGAGGTCCTGTCTCAACAAAACCAAAGAAAGGGGATCTGTAACTGCCATGGTTAATCTGAGTGCCAGTTTGTGCTCCCATGCCCCCTCCTTTTCTCACCCTTATTCCACCCTTGATGGTGATGGCAGGAGAGTAAGTCCAAAAGAGTCTGTGAGGGGGTTTTCAGAGGAGGCTGGAGTTGATGGGGTGGATCTGCTGGATGCCAGGAGGACTGATAAAGAAGACAGGCAGAAGGCTGGCACACTGCCTACTCTGGGCCTTCAGCCTCTGACTAAGTCACACCAGGTCTTCCTTGCTTCTTAGGCATTTATACTTGGGCAAGCAACACCATCAACTTTCTGGAGCTCCTGATAGCCACTATAGGACCCTGTCCCCCAAAGTGTGTGCATAGGTTCCCCAGATAAACCAACAAGTTCTCATTTCTCTCTCTCTCTCTCTCTCTCTCTCTCTCTCTCTCTCTCTCTCTCTCTCTCTCTCTCTCTCTCTCTCTCATTTTCTAGAAAACCTTAACATAGTAACCAAGTGCTCCATGCATCCAGCCATGAATTGTCAAAAATCTGCTCATATCAAATAAGATTCTTGTATGAGTTAAAAACAGATGGTTTAAATATGTTTTTGACAACTAAAGTTCATGCTTTCCTTAATATGACAAACACTGACTAAGGAGCATTTTGTACTAGAAGCTGAAGGGACACAGGGAAAAAGTCAGACTGTGTCTCCAAAATGTCTGCAGGAGCAACGGACTCTGGAGATAACAAAGGCGTGTGAGTATGTGTGTGGCATCTGAGCTGAGTAAGAAGGTAGGTAAAGTGGGCATATGCCAACAGGAAAGGAGAGCTTACAGTGATGAAGCAGGTGAGGTACAAAGAGCTATTCTTAAGGGATGTGACTAGTGGGAAGTCTGAGGCCAAGATCAAGAGACCGTCTGTCACCCCCATGGAAGTGACTCTTTGAAAAGGACAGGAAGGAGATTACACAGGCATAATCATGTTTGAAGAAAGCAAAAATACTAAGATGAGGCAAAACCAGTTTGAGACTTAAATACTCTGACTTAAAGTCTATCCTATTCATTGAGACAAACTGGGGGCATCATAACATTTTCCTAAACTTTAAGCTATGAAGTTGTAAACCAAAAAAATAACTCCCTAACCACAAAATATAATAGACTAAATTCCATTTCCCCTGCAAGAACAGCAAATAGTTCCAGAGTTCGTCTTAGGGAAAGAATGGTCATTTTAAGGAAAATAACCTTATTAAATGTTTGAAGAAGGAAAGTGTGGCCCTGAGGGCATGGACTAGATACTCTTAACAATGGGAAAACTAAACTCTGTCCAAGAAGCTGAGTGTCAGTCACTTAGAGGAGAAGGCAGAGGAAGGCAAAGCGGTGGCTGGCTCGAGACAAGTTATATCTAGAAAGCAAGGGCATCTAAGCTCAGTTTAAATTAACTATGGAGTTTCTCTGCAGTCTTTCAACGTGCACCTGAATCTCCCCACCCCTGATCATCACTAACGAACATCACTTGTCAATATTGTTTGGAAGGGATGGTTCTTGGAGAGGAGGTCCATGGCAAGGGATACCATCTGGGCTATGAGGTGAACATCAGTGATGCCAGAGACTAGAGTAAGATGTGACAGAGATAAACAGTAGTGACAACAAAACCACCCTACAGCATAAAGACATCTTGGAGAAGCACCTGGCTTCTTAGGCTTCCTCTGGGCAAAGGGACCTAGGCTGATGTCCAGGTCACTGTAGAGCAAGGTCCTCCTGCCTCCTCTATCAAGATCCTCTTTAGATGGGTTTCTCCTTCAGTCTAGATCCTTAATCCTTCAGTCACTCTCCTGCTTCCCCTATGGGGTAACAACAGCTGAGTTGCTGTGGTGACAGTATTGTTGATGGTTCGACCATCCTCAGGGTGGTTCACTCAAACATAGACATCTGCGCTAGTTTTCCAGTCGCTAAAAATGAATGAACACTTATTCTGTAGTGTATGATAAAGCTTCCCTGGATGATCCTTTTCAGGATTTAGGAACTCCCACATGCTCTGCTTCCTGCTTCCATCCTTGAATTCAGGAGCTCACACAGCTTTTCTTTTTAACAGAAGTTTCTTTCTTGTGGAGCCCCATCAGTCTCAGAGATCCATCATCATTCGCGCCTAACCTGGTGCTCAGCTCTGCATCCCTGTGCACTGTTGCTGGGGGCTGGCATGCCTTTCCTCTCCTTACAGTCAGATCCATGTCTCCCAAAGGTGGAGCTCTTTGTCTTTGAGATCCCTCTGAATATAGCATAGGCCTGGGCATCAGTGAGTGTTTCATGGGACGCATTTCAGCAGGGCCAGTGTGTACACTCTCTTCCAGATGATGCGGCCCTGGATCTGTTTCTAGAAGCCATCTGGGATGGTTAGGACGGTTTCAATTTGCATGAATTTGCAGTTGGTAAGGTACAAGTGACTACCGAGCACCTGAGATATAGCTAGAGAATGGAACTTTTGATTAAGGCTTGTCTTCATAGCTGCATGTGATTAGAGGAAGCCAAGCACACAGCAAAACCCCTCCCTTGTCTGCTTTGTGAATCAGGCTCTTCTTTCTCTTCATAATAAACTGGATTCACATAAAGGATCTCGCCCTGAGAGACTTGAGAACTGAAAGGAAGAGTCAGATCCAGTGATGACATGTCTGCCTATAGGTTTCACACTGCCTTGGTTCTCAACTCTCTGCTGAGAGCGTGGCTTCTAGACAACAACACTGTCTCCATTGTCTGAAGTGTGGAGGTGAGAATCATTGCCCATGATTGCAGTATAGTTGAAGTTGCTCTTTAAAAAACGAGTAAGTGGTTGAGTGGATGACTCAGTGAGTGAATGCATGGTTGAGTGAATTAATTAGTGAGTGAATGGATAAATGAGTGAGACATCAAAAGAGTGAGTGAGTACATGAATAAGTGTGTAAGTGCATGGGTGAGTGAGGGCGTGAGTAGGTGAGTGAGTGGGCAAGTGAGTGAGGAAATGGGTGGGTGAGTAAATGGTGATGGGGGAGTGGGGGAGTGAATGAGGGAGGGAGGGAGGGACTGGGTGGGTGAGTAGTGGTGCGTAGAGACTGCTGTCTCATATGTGGTCTTGGTGAACAGTCTTTCCTCTATCTTGTGCCCTTAGCTCTGTGTGAGAAGGTGAACTCTTAACTCCCATTTGCCCATAAAGAGAACAGGAGCATTCGTTCTTTCCTGCCCTAGCCAGGCAGGCATTTTCGAGGTCGCAGACCTCAGTACCTTTGTTTCAGTGACGTTTTATTCGATAAGAACATAGGCAGAACAAGGCTGGAGCAGGGTTTTCCCCACACTAATCATTTCTGCTGAACTGACTACTGCAAAGATCGACAGTATTTTCCACAAATAGATGAATATTTCTGTGAGACAACTGGGGCAGCAAATAAGAGGCTCACAGGAACTTTCTTTCAGCCCAGGGAGGAGATACCTGAGCTCTGTTTGTGCATACATGTATTTGCTGTTTCCAAAATGCAAAACCCGCTGTGTAAAACCTCACAGACCCTGAGTTAGTCAAAGGCTGAAGGAGGCATGCCTTTCCTTGCACTGGGTTTTGGTTGCTAAGGTTAAAGCTCAGGAAGACATGAAATCATCACCGTGGGTAGGAGGATGGGATGAGCCAGCTACGGTACAAATGGGTCATTATGCAGTGAAACAAAAATCCACCCCCAAGCTGGGCTGCACGCAGTTTTCTGAGGTTAACAAAAGGAATGCCATGATGGAGATGATGGAAATCTACACGAATGAGTTTCCCCAGAGCCAGGCCTGTCATCCCCTCTGCTTTCATCTCCCCTAAAATTGGCTCATTACACCATCGAAAAAATACACCATAGAATGAAGTTATGTTCCAAAAAGATTTAAAAAAAAAGTATCACCTTGAGCATGCTGTACACGGGGCATGATTCTATATATGAAAGCAGTTAAGTCAGCTTAGCAGCTAGCTGGATCCATGCAAGTGGCCGCAATTCTGTGATTTCATTTGAATGTACTCACGTAAACATGTGTTATCATCTTAAACAGTTTATTCAGAAAGGCTGCTGTGGGCATCTCCTGCCCTCTGTGACTCCATTGTGATCCCCGTTGTTGTTGCTTATCACTCAACGAGCAGGTGCTGAGGACGATACTACTTGAAAGAATACTTGCATCCTCACCAGCTTGCAGCAATGCTGTAGGGCAGACTGGAGAGCCAGGATAGCACTGCTTGTCCAGACTCCTCTGCAGATATGAATGACAATGCACCATGTCCTCAGATGGTGAGCTAAGGAACCAGATCTACTGTGGTAGCATGTGCTTCCTACTCCCTCTGTTTTCCCTGGAGTGTATGTTCCTCCCACATGGTTGGAGCATGGGCTTAGCTATTATAATCTGTCACCATAAATGGAAGAAAACAAGTTGGAGAGGCAGATTTTCTGAAGAGGCCTGGCATTGGCTTGGGGAGAATGGAGTGTGGCAGAGCAGTTACACGTGTCATAGTGAACTGTGGACAAGTTCAAGGGGCTTGAGGCAAGGGAAGTTATTAACGATAACATTAGGAGGATTGCATCAGATATTTTGGAAAAATAATCCTTGGCCACAATGATTAATACCACGAGTATCGTCAGTCCAAAGCTAAACAGACAATTGTGTGGGCAGAAGTACTTGTGGGGCCAGAGGCATTTTGGGGCCAGCAGCACCTGTAATGTCAGCAAGAAAGTGGCTGGGGTAGGACCTGGGGAGATGCCTCAGTGTTAAAGCCAATGTGAGGACCAGAGTTCAGATCCCAAGAACCCACAAAATATGTGGGTGTGGTGGCTGTCTGCAATTCCAGCTCTGGAAAGAGGAGACAGGGGATCCCGGGAGCAAGCTGGCTAGGGGGAAAAGTCATACTGCCAAGCTCTGGGCTTGATTGAGAGACTGGCTCAATGAATAATGTGTAAGGAATATCGAAAATGATTTCTGGAATTAACTTTGAGCCTCTGAGCAAATATTTATGCACAGGCACATATGCATGCACAGGGATCACACACACATACACATGCAAAAACGGAAAAGACAAGAGGAAGAGTGAGAGACAGGAAGACTACAGAGTTGGAAGTTCCCCTGGGCTATTATGTGAAACAGTGAATCAAAGGGAAAACTCAATCAGCGATCAATAAAATACTCTTGGGTGTTTGGCCTCAGTAGCTTGTGATTCAGGCAGAATCTCTCATGAGTCACTATCAGATAACTGCTGTAGGAGCCCTTTCTTCCTGAACTCTGGGCTGCAGTCATGTTCTGTTTGTGGGGTTGACACTTTTCTTTGTGACTTGTGACATTTCTTTCATAAGCTCTTTACTCCAGGTTCAATTTCTCAACCCAAAGCTGGCTGGTCTTAGCCACACCCACTGGATAAAGGTGGGCAAGACCAAACAATCACAGTCAGACCCAGGATCCAGTACAGCCAGGAGAAGGAGGCCTTGGACTTCACAGGTTACATGACTAGTTTGAGGCTCTTGGCAGTGGTTGGTCAATAGCATGATGAGTACATACATTGACAGAAAGAAATGGAGTCGGAAGTGGCGGGGAACAGGGAGAGACTTGTATTGCTTGAAGGTCTGTAGTCATCCATGCTTGAAATTCAGCCCTCTTGATCATCCCAGTGGCATGTGTTGATGAGCATTCTGTTTCGCTTTAATCACTGTGTTAGTGGCAGTCCCACAGCTCAACTCACAGAAGTCTGAACAAATGCATCCTTTTCCAGGAGGTTGCATACTTAAGGAGGAAAAGTTAAGGCACACTGACACCTGTCACATGCCAGGGCACTCTAGGACAACAATGGTATGAATGCTGCAACTGTAGGCAGAGCACTACAGGTCCATGCACGTGCATTTTCTGCTGGATGGACAACGCAATCCATTTTCAGCAACTGCTAAGTCTAGGATATCATAAACAGTAATAGGTATTTAGTTTAGTCCTAAAATTGTCTTATCTCAAAGTCTGATGTGGTTCCCTCAACTTGCTATGGCCAAATACTCTTCAACTATTGCTAAGACATGTCTGGCCTGGTAGGTAGCTGAGTTCCAATGTCAATGCCTTTTCTTTGTGTTCTCTAATCATGCTGTAAAATAAATTCTTAAGATTTCTGGCTGACTGATGTATATGTCACATGACTTTTGTCATGTATTGCCAACCCCCGTGGATAGAGGTACAAATTCACCTCCTCAAGCAGTGCAAGTTTTTGCTTCTTTTGCTAAAGTCATGCCAACCCTTGGTGCTAGTATTCTGTTTGAGATATGACTGGTTTGACAGGTAGACTTCCTTTATCCTTACTGGGAGAACTGGCATTTCTCATCAGCTAGTTAATTACATATGCATATATGTAAAATGTTCATATTTCTTTGTTCCTCCTTCTCTCCCTTGACTCTCTCCCTACTTTCTTCCCTTGTTGTCCTCTGTCTATATCTCAACCCTGAATGAAATTTGACCAGATGTGTAGAAACTGGAGCCAGCTGTGAGGTAGGATGAAGAGTCCAGGAAGTAAAGAGTGTGCAAAGCCACCTTGTTCCACAGACCTCAGGCCTTCAGTAAAGATATGACAGAGACTCTCAAAAGGCTAGTGAATGAGGTAGACTGAACCTTCAAAGTCAGAAAAAGCTAGGCATGGTCATGTAGGACTGTAACCCCAGCACTTGGGAGGCTGAGGCAGGAGAATTGCAAGTTCAAGGCAAGGCCAGCCTGGGTTACATGGTGAAACCCTGTCTAGAAAAACAAAATAAAACAACAGAAACAACAACAACTAAGGACTGGTAGAATGCTTGTCTAGCTTGTCCAAGGCCCAAAATCACAGCAAGTGAGTGAGTGAGTGAGTGAATGAATGGGTGAAGGAATAGGTGATTGATAGGTATAAAGATAGATCAATAGATAAAATGGCTGATGGATAAATGATAGCTAATAGATGATTGATAGGTAGATGGTAGATAATAGATGGATGATGGATAGATATAGAAGATAGATAGATAGATAGGATGAAGGGAAGAAGAAAGTGTTGCAGGAATCTTAAAGAGTCTTATTAATAAAATCAAACCCAAGGCCAGTTATTGGGGTGAATGCTGGAAAATCAGAGAAGCAGGACAAGCCACAGCTACCTCACCTTGCCAATTCCTCAGCTGATCCTATTTTCTCAGACTGGAAACCTCTGAGTCTTCATCCAAAATGAATCTCAGCTGAACTGCTGCTCGTAACCCTGAAAGCTTAACCAGCCAAATGCTTCTAGTTTCTGGTTTTCACGCCTTATATATCTTTCTGTTTTCTGCCATCATTCCCTGGGATTAAAGGCTTGATTTCTGGGATTAAAGGCGTGAGTCACCATGCTTGGCTGTATCCTTGAACAGATGGATTTCTGCCTCTGGAATGCTAGGATTAAAGGCGTGTGCTACCACTGCCTATCCTCTATGTTTAATATAGTGGCTGTTCTGTCTCTGACCCCAGATAAGTTTATTAGAGTGCACAATATTTTGGGGAACACAATAGCACCACAGGGAAGAAGCGGGGAAGGGAGAAAGGAAGGAAGGAATGGAGGGAGGGAAAGAAGGAGGAAGGAGGAAAAGAAAGAAAGAAGGAAGGACCATGTAGCTAGAGTTTTCCTGCCTTGCCCACAGTCAGGACAAATCTTTGTCAACCGCCAGTCCCACAGCCGCTCAGACCCAACCAAGTAAACACAGAGACTTATATTGCTTACAAACTGTATGGCCGTGGCAGGCTTCTTGCTAACTGTTCTTATAGCTTAAATTAATCCATTTCCATAAATCTATACCTTGCCACATGGCTCGTGGCTTACCAGCATCTTCACATGCTACTTGTCCTGGTGGCAGCTGGCAGTGACTCCTTCTGCCTTCCTGTTCTTTCTTTTCTCCTCTCTGTTAGTCCCGCCTATACTTCCTGCCTAGCCACTGGTCAATCAGTGTTTTATTTATTGACCAATCAGAGCAACACATTTGCCATACAGAATATCCCTCAGCAGGACCACACAAGAGATGAACTGTTTCAGGTTGACCATCCAGGAACTGAAAATAACTGTGGACACTACATCTTTTTATTTGAAAATCCTTGTTGGAACTGGAAAACGTCTTCTAGTGTGTAAAAGTCCCATCTACACCAAACAGGACCAATTTTGTTGATACACAAACCTGTTTTGTCTTAGGAAATCCTTCTCTTAAGGAAGCTCTGTATGACTGGTAGTTTCTCTCCTGTCAGAAAGTTAAGCAGAACATGCTGCAGGAAAAGTTGTAGGAAAGGTCATGAACATGTCACATGTTGGCACCAGGTCTTGATGCAAACTATCTAAAATGGAAGACTTGGTGCCTCTATGTGTCCAGTGCATGCCATGACTATTCAATTTATGAATGAAATGAATGTGTCTGAGAGGTTGGTTTCAATATTTTCTATTTCACCCTTACTTATAAAACAATTTTCAATAAAATACATATCCTCTCCCAGGGTTTATTTGAAAATGTGTATGTGTCAAGCACACAGTTGTAGTGGGTAGCCATTCCAGCCTTGATCTGGAAGTTCCAACCCCCATTGAGGCTTTGGTAACTGTCATGCCTACAAGGCTGGGCCAAGAGAGGACCCTGAAGACCCGAGATCTGGTAGTTCCTGGACCCTGGACGCTGGAGGTTGACCTAGCAGAGTTCTCCAGAGAACACCGCCGGACTGCGCCACACCTTTCCCAGACTGAATATGAATGTACAGTAAATATTGGTTGTAGTGATAGGTATAAAATCGACAGAAGAGATGAGAGCAACAATTAATTAGGACATTAACACAAGGAAACCTTCACTGTAAGAAAACACAAACAGAGGCAGACTTCTAGCTCCCCCAAGGATTTCTGATGCAGTAACCTCAAAGGGGCCATGGCTGCTTACATCCCCAGTCAAATCCTTAATGCCTCTGTCACAGGTGTTAGAAAAATATTCTGAAAACTGCCGTCCCAGGACTTACATACATCTTCCTCCTCTTGGGAGCTAACTCCTCCAGAAAACTCACACTGAGTTTGGTTCTTCACACTGATTCCCAGCATTGCCTGTACCTGGGTGACTCACCTTGTTCAATTTTGGAGATTTGTAAAGAGTGTTCCCTGGCTTTGTGGATGAAAGCTCAATGCTCCAATATATATTATATATAATTATATATAATATAGGAAAGCATTATATATAATATAGGAAAGAATATGGTTCCCATGTAATTAACTCCCAACTAATTCAGAACCGGGGAGAGGAAAGAGTACCACGTATCAGACCCTCCATCTCAGCACTAAGACTACCTCCCAAACTGAAACCAAGGCACAGCTTGACTATTTAGAAGGCCTAGCTATGGTCACAAAATACAAGTAATGTTTAAATGTAGTTTGTGGTTCTGTCCCAATAATTTATCTCAAATACTAGAAAATAAGTATCTGTAGAACTATGAAAATATTAGCCTACTGGGATGGTCAAGAAACATAAAGGGGTATTTCCAGGTGTTGAAATAAATTCTTGTTTGCAGTTCCCATTGTTGGAGGTCTACTCTTGTGTCATTTGATGATGGGCCCACTTTGAAACATGTTATCATTAGACAATTTCAATTTTGTTCAAGTATCAGAATATACCTGTGACATCACCAGGAGATAGCCTATCATGCATGAGGTTTGTCCTTGACCTAAATGTTTTTATGTGGTATATGACTATGTTTAAATGTAACAAGAGTGTTCTAGTTCAGCGACCAACATTAATGGCTACTTACATCTCCTTAATATTAGGCTTCAAATAGGGATATCACATCATTTTAGAAAAATATGTGATAACCCACAGATGACCCTTGCTTCCAAGCCCCTTAGCACACACACTCAGCTGCCCACAGCTGAAACCTGAGCTTTTGTCTGTGATATTCAACTGACCTAGATCACAGTTGGCTCTTTTGATCTTAGGGTCCAATGGAGAAATATCCTTTAAAATCTAATTCTACTGAAAAAAGTTGTGGCAAAGAAAACTATAATTACCTATCTTGGCACTAAGTGTAGCTATTATGGGAATCTATGGATTGTCCTGATAATTTTTCACGTTCATTGGGAACTTTCTATTGCTCAAACAGAAATGGATCTTTGTGATGATATCATGGGAGTGTCAATCACTTGGCAGCAAAGGTGGAGAAAACATCGTCTCCTGGTTTCATCAGATCCATTCGGAACACTGTAAGAGAATGCTCTGGCACACTTCCTTGGACACTGTGGGATGAGTGTGGCACCTTGCCAGAAGATCTACTGCTTCCCTGTGATCTGGGCAGCAAATCAGAAGATTATAAAATTATCTAAGTTGCTAATCTAATGAACAGGATGCCTATGAACAGCAAGAATCAAGGCCATGGGTCTTCATGGCTTTCTTTAAGCTATGAGTGAGTTCATTGTGAATACAAATTTCTAGGTTTGTAACTGAAATTTATGAGAAATTAATTGACTATACTTTTCATTGATATTAATGCTATAGAAAAATCATTTCAAAAACAGCTCTTCCCTCAGATTTCTGTCTCTGGGCTGCCACTGAATGGTGCTACCCACTCTGGGGGAGGTTCCTTCCTCCTATAAATCCTTCTGGAAATGTTCTCAGAGACCTGGCCAGAGTGTGATGTCTTCATTGATTCTAGATCTAAGATCCAATCAGGTTGGATTGGATTAATCCTTAGACAATTTCAATCAGTCTCTCCTGCTAGATTATTTTCAAAGTATAACATAGTAACAACATAGGAAGTCTGTGTGGAAATAGTTACCATACACCAGTACATGACAAAGAAAACTTAATTTTGAACTCAGCATGCAAAGAGCTAAGGATGAACACTGCTGCCCTGAGCAGCAGCTTCACTCTGTTGTGTCCTGAGGGTCTGTGGTGCAAATCTTGAATGTCTTTATCATATTCTAGGATCCAGAGGGAAGTAATGAAAGATATAGTGGGAAACAGGAGATGTAGAAGCTTGTCTACCAGTATTTTTCGCATTTATTTTGGAAATGGATTTGTGTGCATAGTTTTATCTCGATAATTACTTGCTTAATTGTTAAACTAGAAAGTGTTTACAGATCAAAGGTGCTCGAAGGCACTTTAACTTTCCTTACGTTTGTGTAAAACTGTTAGGACAAAGGCTTGTTCCTGCTTCAATTTGAGCTCCAACAACATGAATGGGTATAACTCAACCCAATAAAACTGAGCACAAACTACATCTATGAGGCATCTGGTATGAATAAAAAAGGCTTCTGAGATTTTCTCTAGTGAAAATTTGACAAATGAAAAATATGCCCAGTATAGGCATATACCTGTTAGCTCAGCACTTAAAAGTCTGAGGCAGGAGGAACATTCATTTAAGGCCTGTCTGTGCTGCATGGTGAGCTCCTGTCTCAAAACCAAAATGAAGAAAGATGAAGACATGCAGGCAGGGATGGGGCAGGCAGGCAGGCAGAGAAGGAGGGAGGGGGGGAGGAAGGGAGGAAGGGAGGGAGGGAGGGAGGCAGGCAGGCAGGCAGGCAGGAAGGCAGAAGGCAGTCAAACAAGAAAACAAAATAAACACCCAAACAATAACGCAATAACAATCTTCTTGCAATTTGGCAGCTTTGAGATTTGGGTGGAATGTTAACCTAATAGGAGCATGGAGTAGTGCTGGTGGTGAATCTGGACCTATGGGTAATGTCCTGGTGGCAAGAAAGACTACAGTTAGAGTCACATTTTGCTCAGAATGAAGGTGGCTGTACACTTATTTCCTCCTTAAGCTCAAGAAATAAACAACTCAAAAGCTTCAGGAAGTCCCTGAATCTGACCAGATTCACTAGACCCCTCCCTTCACTCATGTAAGTGGTAAGGACCACTGAGCGACACTCTTAGACTAGCCAAGCCACCTGAAAGAGATAGACTAGACAAGCTGTCAAGAAGACTCTCAGACTATTTGAGCTGCCTAGAGGAAGCAGGGACCAGACAGGCTGTCTGGAAGAGGCTCAGAACAGCTCATCTATCTGAAAAAGACACTGCCAAGCTGCCCGCAAGCTGTCTAGTGAGTTCTGAGGTTCTAGTTTTCATGGGCTATCACATGCTAGGATGGGCTTTGGGAATGCAGACACCTTTGCATCATTTCTGCCTCTGTAAGTAACCCCTCACCTATATTCCTGTAGATAACTCCGATAAAATTCATTGTTTCGTCACATTGGATGTTGGTCCCCATCTTTAGTGAGTTATACTCATTTCCCCCAGCGGTGTTGTCACATAAGACCTACCAAGTCTAATTTGTGCTGCTCATGTACTCATGAGTGTAGGGTCACCCACTGGAGCAAACCTACCAGGGACCTACCCTTTCCCTGGAAGCCACCAAATGTCAATAGTGCCTCTGTTAGTGTGGGAACTCATGAGCTCCTCACCTCTCCATGCTGGAAAAGGTTGACCTGCATGATCTGGTATAGGTCTTATGTTGGCAGCCACAGCTGCTGTGGGTTTGTGAGTGAAGTAGCCATCATGTCCAGAAGATGTGGTTTCTCTTCGGTCTTTCATGACTTCTGGCTCTTACAATATTCCCACCCTATCTTCCAAAATGGTCCCTGAACCATAAGAGAAAAGGGTGTGGTGTAGCTGGAGAGCTTCTCTCCAGGTCCCGCCAAGCCCTGACAGTCCTGCAGCCCACTTATAAAATAAACACACAGATGCTTATATTACTTATAAACTGTATGGCCATGGCAGGCCTCTTGTTATCTAGTTCTTCTATCTTAAATTAACACATTTCTATTAACCTATATCTTGCCACTTGGCTCGTGGCTTACCGGTACTTTACATCCTGCTCCTCATAGCGGCAGCTGGCAGCATCTCCCTCTCTCAGCCTTACACTTCGAGAATTCTCCTCCTTCTTTGTTCCGCCTATACTTCCTCCTGGCTACTGGCCAATCAGTGCTTTATTTATCAATCAATCATCCACAACACTGATGGGATTGAAGACTAGCAGTTATAGTTACAACTTAGTACATATATAATATCTTAGAACATATTAAGTATTAGATTTAGGTTCTTTAGGATAGGACACCCTTTGGAATGATCTTTGTAACATACCACTTACCTGTGCTCCAGACTTCTCTGGATTTTAGTATGTGTCTCTTGTTTGATATTGTCCGTGTTGGTTGTAGTTCCATCTTATCTAGGTCATTATACCTTATTACTCCTGGAAAATATTTGATAATCATTCCTACTGTATATAGTCTTGTATTAGGTTAGAACCTTCTTATTTAGACAAAAGGGGGAGATGTAGTGGGTAGTTGTTCCAGCTTTGACCTGGAAGTACTACCCCATTGAGGCTTCGGTAACTGTCACGCCTAGAAGGCAGAGCCAAGAGAGGAGCTCTGAAGACCTGAGATCTGGATGTGCTGGCTCTCTTGGTTCCTGGATCCTGGATGCTGGAGGTAGACTGAGCAGAGTTCTCCAGAGAACACCACTGGACTGCGCTTCACCTTTCCCAGACCCTGTAACCTATCCCTTCACTTGTAAGTTACCACACAAAATAAACCTCCCTTTTAACTACGTGGAATTGCTTTAATATCCCAACCAATAGTGTGGTAGAGATGTCTCCATTGTGGCTAAGCACTCCTCAACTTATTCCCTGAACTTTGACAAGTTGTGAGCCTAGACAAGTAACAAGTGACAAGTAAACCACTGTCCACCACTTAACAAAACTTCTCTGGTGAGGTCTGCATAACAAAGCTTCTCTGGTGAGCTGCACTAACGTAAGGACATAGAGATAGGACTTTAAAGGGAAATTTGATTCTATGTCCATTTAGCAAAGTATTAGTAGTAGGTTTGCCCCTCTAGCCTATGAACTCCTCTCTGCTGGCCAGTTTTCATAGTATCAGAAGGTGTTATGAAGGCTATGGAAAGAGAGAAGTCACCAACAGTCTGACCTAGTGGTGAATCCTGTAAGCTACAATAATGACCAGTGTGGTAAGGTTTGTCCATGAGTGTGACAGTGGCGTGAGTGTTATAGGGGTAACCTACTGCTTTTTGCTTGAATTTAAGGCCTCCTCCACAGGGGGAAGCTGTAGCCACAAGTTTCTCCAGTACCACCCAGCCCTGCAGTTCTGCAGCTGCTTATAAAATAATCATTCAGAGGCTTAATATTATTTGCAAATTATATGGCCTATGGCTCAGGCTTTTTGCTAGCTAGCTCTTATAACTTAATTCAACCCATAAGTATTAATCTATGTATCACCACATGTTCTGTGGCTTTACCTGCATACCATTACATGTTGCTCCTTGTACAGTGGTTTGGTGTCTCCCCCAACTTTCCTTTCTCCTTTCACTGTCTCTCTTGGATTTTCCGGCCTGGCTCTATCCTGCCTTGCCATAGGCCAATGCAGCTTTATTTATTAGCCAATGTAGCTTTATTTATTAGCCAATTAGCATACAAAAAGACATCCCACAGCAGGAAGCACATGCCTAGTACTGTAAATCTGGTCAGGAACTTGTGGTAGTCTGTGGGAGTCCAGCTCCTACCTTTCCCACCTTTTCTAGGGTTCTTAGGTGGAGGAGAGAGGGATGAGAAATATTAGGTAGAAAGAGAGACCTAGCCAATGAGAAGAAAGACGGAAACACAGGATAGCTTCAGGAGGGCCTGGATCAATACCCAACAGCCTTGAAGTTTTATTCAAAAGGCTTTTTATGCCAAGGGGAGACGCAAAAGACCTCCCCCTTACAAGATCAAAGCACACCATACAGCCAAGTGTGGACCCTTCCAAAGACCTGGCAAATGCACCTGTGACCAAATCATCCCCTTATGCAGCCCTGCTGGGTAAAGCAAGCTCAGATTCATGGACCCTGAGTAATTTGGGCCTCAACAGGAACTCATGGTTATGAAGCTCCTTTCCCTAAGTTTTAATAAATTCTTGAGAGTATAGCTTTCCAACTTAGGCTGCACTCCACTCCTGTATTGGTGAAATTATTAAGGCCACTCCACGTAGATAAAAGGAGATTTATTTAATGGCGTAACTTACAAATTAAGGGATAGGTAGGTCGCGGAGTCTGGGGAAGGTGTATCGCAGTCCAGCGGTGTTCTCTGGAGCTCTGCTTGGTACACCTCTCTAGTCCAGGGTCCCGCAACAGAGAGAGCGCCAGCCGATCCAGATCTCGGGTCCCCAGGCGCCTCCTTTCGCCCCGCCTTGTAGGCGTGACAGTTGCCGAAGTCTCAATGGGGGTTGGAACTTACAGATCAAAGCTGGAATGGCTACCCACTACACTCCTGGGTGGAGTTTGTATGGAATCCTGTTATCTGGGGTTTCATATCCCATCATTGATACTCAAAAAACACTTTTGTCTCTGTATAGAATCATCTTTAATGATTTAGTAATTTAAATAATAGCTTTATTGGTTTGGTTTTTGGAGCTGTTGTCAAGTCCACTGGCCCTGGGTGCACATCAGCAGTCACTTTTCATTGAAACCGACTCTCACCCCACAAGCCTCCACAGTCTTCAGTGCTTGTTGAGAAGGTTTAGGACACAAGATGGCTGTTTGCTAGAGTGAACATCATGGTGGATGCAGACAGGAATCTGACTTCACCCTATCACAGGAAAGTGTCCTAGTTTTCTTTCTGTTGCTATGACAAAACACTGACCAAAACCAACTTGTAGAGGAAAGAGTCTGTCTCATCTTACAGTTTACAGTCCATCACTGAAGGAAGCCATGGCAAGAACTCAAGGCAGGAACCTGGAGGCAAGTACACAAGCAGAGACCCTGGGGGCACTTGTTCTCCATGGCTTGTTCAGTTTGCTTTGTGCTATGTCACAGAATGACCTGCTCAGGGGGAGCATTTCTCACAGTTGGCTGGGACCTCTTACATCAATCATTGATCAAGGACATTGACATGTCTGTAGGCCAGTCTGATAGCAGTGATTCCTCCACTGAGGTCCTTTTCCCAGTGACTCTAGCTCAAGTCAAGTTAACAAAAAACTGTCCAGCACAGGCTTCCATCCCAAGATCCAGGAGCACCCTTCAGGAAGGGCTCTCTGATCTTTCCCTGTTATCCGGTCACAGGACCTCCACCCAGGAGGACCTTCCTCAGAGTCCTATTCCCCAGTAGGAAGGGACCAGAGGACCCTGTATAGGCAGCCCTTGGAAGGTTTCCATGACATTTTTCCCCCATGACTTTCCACTCCTTATCAACTATAATAACAGAAGCTCTCAAGCTGCCCTTTCCTCCTGTTTTTATTTTCTCATGAAGACTTCTGTGTCTCACACAAAATGCATTAAGTAAGTCTGCACGCTTTTTTTCTCTTGCTTTTCCAAAGGGCTCTCACCACAGAACTTAAGAAGGATAAGAGGAAAATAGTTTTGCTTCGCTCTTTTCTACACAAACAAGTAAATAATTTATTTTCCATATGTATGGAGTGCTGTTCTTGATACTTTGTATGCACACAGCATCACACATGTGTGACCTGTGATAATGAGGCTTTCCCACTTAGAATGGATGGCAGAGTCACCCTCACAGCATGCATCATTCACTCATGGCTACTTATTAACTCACTGCAGTCATGAAGGTCATTCGTTTAGTGGACTTTTAGGTTGTTTTACTTTGGGCTCTTATGAATAGTATGAAGAGTGATTGATTTATTGATAGATTTTGATGTTATTGTTCTTTTATGTTTGTTTTGAGATAAGGTGAAGCCCAGAATAACCTCCAACTTATGATTCTCCTGCCTCAGCCTTCAGAGTTCTGGGATAACAGGCTGTGTGACCTGACTGAAGATTTAGTCTTTAAGTCACTAAAGTGTAATTTGCCCATGGAAACATACACACCTACATATTTCTATCTTAGGCTAATCTGTATATACAATTGAGGGGTTTTCCTGGTGGAGAAAGTGACAAAAGCTTAAGGTTTTACTTCTTTAAAACCTGCCACTGTTGGCCATGTCTCTCGTTAAAGACAGGAAGGTACAAATAATGTCTAGGAAGTAAAACGGAATTCAGATATGGAATCATTGGGATTTTTGATGATAGGAAGAAATCCATGCCATCACCAATCAAACCTGAGTTTGGAGATGTCAAGTAACTTGTTTGAGATATTTTCTTGACTTCCAGTGCTGATTGGTTAGAATGTGATGTGATGCTCTCAGGCTTAACAATAATCACTAAGGCTGTGATGCCTCACAGAATGCAGCCAAATCATGTTTATCTGAAACCTTGAAATTAAACCATTGAGAACTATTTGTTAAGTCCCTGGCCAGCTTCAAGAGACACACCCCTGAGGTGATAAAAGAATTGGAGCTTAGAACATCTGATCAGGGGCTGACCAAGCAATCCCCTTCCAGGCTGTGGCCTCCACACTGAGTAC
This sequence comes from Peromyscus californicus insignis, assembly GCF_007827085.1. Classification (NCBI taxonomy): domain Eukaryota; kingdom Metazoa; phylum Chordata; class Mammalia; order Rodentia; family Cricetidae; genus Peromyscus; species Peromyscus californicus. The sequence continues at coordinate 160,236,022 of NW_026294584.1, read as the reverse complement.
TAGAGTCCCCTGTGGCAGACTCTGAGCTCATTTGACAGTCCTGGGATCTCAGCTGCAACTGGAGAAGGCTGGGGTGGGTGGTCCCTCCTCCCAAATTCATCCCTTGGTGAGAGTCAGGATGACTTCAGCTGCCACACCCAGCCCAGTCCTTCTGCTTGAACCAAGACTGCACCAGATGGCTCTGCACTTTGGGCTGGGAAATAAAGCATTCCTGTTCTAAAAGCTCTGATCTTTTGTTGTTGTTGTTCTAAAAATGAAGACAGATTCCCATCTTTGTGTTCTATAATCAATGCTACCAATTCTCATTGTCTTTGATATTTCCCTCCTGAAAGGTACAATTGAAGAGGGGGGTGGATTTACATTGTTCCTATGTTCCTTACCATGGCTGTTATCTACTGCTCCTGTATGTACACACACAAACACCTGCAGTTGCACTACACAATGTAATCAATGAGACTGTCTGGACACAATGCATTTGTTTCATGAATGTTTTGGGTCACATGGATTCCCTGAGGTAAGAAGGTTCCATCCCGTATCACCCTTGTCCTCTCCTGACTTGCCCAATTTTTCAGATCAAAGCATGCATGTTGGCTCTTCTGCATGCCCCATATTTCTTTGGATTTATTTGCATCAGAATGTTTCCTTCTAAAATATGTCTCAAATTTAATATTTCTTGTACCTCATATGGCATACATGAATTTGTTCTAGAATTTTCAAGAGATTCTTTCATAATTCTCTCCTTTACTTCTTTGACATCACTTTAACTCCTTGACTTTTATAGCTTATACTATCTATAAACTGGATCCATTCAATAATTATCTGTAGATACATTAAAATGCCCACGTGTTTAAATTCTTTAACACTAAAACTCTAAAAGCATTTTTTTTTTAAAAAAAAGTTTTTCTGGGGAGATGTCTCAATGATTACATTCTTCCAGGGGACCTGTTTCAATTCCCAGGACCCACATGTCAGGTCTCAAATATTTGTAATTCCAATTCCAGAGTATCTGATGTTCTGGCATTAGGCACACACATGGTGCACAGACACACATACAGACCAAACATTCATACACATAAAATTAAAATGTTTTAAATTTACAAATTAATTATGGATAGGGAACTGAGAAAACCTCAGTGGCTAAGATCACTGGCTGTTCTTCCAGAGGACCTAAGTTCAGTTTCCAGCACCCATTCTGTACAGCTCACAACTGCCTGTAACTTCCACTCCAGGGAATTTTCTGACCTCTTCTGGCCTCCAAGGACACCTGCACACACAGTTTTAGATTTCTGAGTCATCTTACAGAGACAGAAAGGCAGAACGAGAGAGGCGTGTCTGACCTCAGACAGGCAGGAGGGACCACGATTACATGCTAAGCCTAATGTCCCATACCCATGCAAGTTGATGAGAGAAGGCCTATAGGAAAAGATGGCTGCACTCCTTTACAGGGATGGAAATGATTACAACACATTTCCTCCCATAGCCCCGCCTTCTGGCCTCAAGGCAAGTTGGGAAGTAGAGTCTTTCAAGAAGAAACTATGCAGAGTGTTGTGAGACACCATTTGCTAGTACTCGAACCTAGGTCCTGTGAAAGAGTAGTCAGTGCTCCTAACCTCTGAGACATCTCTCCAGCCCCAATTTCCCACTTTTTGAAGTGAGAAGCAGAAGTAGCTTTTTTCTTAAAGTCACTGAAAACTGTAACCATGTCTTTCTCAGCTTCTTGTCTCGGGACCCACAGACATGAATTCGGCCTGCTAAGGCTGATCTGTCGCCCTAGATATGAAATTAGTAAATAGTGAAGACGACCCAGGGACACACCTGGAGTCATCTGACTGTGGCCAGGAGGCAGCAGTCGGCTTCTCAGCACACTGACTACGTGGTATAATAAGCCTGCCCTGTGGTCAGTTACTAAGTCAGTGATTATAGAGTAATTGCACGATGTGGGTTTCAGAACTAACCCTGGCTGCAAAGCCTCCCATTCTTCAGTCCTCCATGGCATCTACCTTTTCTTCTTAAGTGAGCCAGAGGTGATTTCTGCTCATTATAACTAGGAATACTTGCTAAAGTGTTACCCAATCCTGATACAGGAGCAGCACTGACCAGAGAGCCTCTGCTGGTCAGCTTGTGACCCTTAAGTAACACACTGGATTTACTGCTTTGATTAAGCCTCTCAGTGTCTCAACTTCCTGATTTGCAAAATGATATTAGTGTCCCAGTTAATTCTTACTTCCATGCCTCCTCCCTTCTTCTGAGTCAAAAAGATTTGTATTCCGTTCAAGAAACATTAAAGAATGGAATCTACCTCTTGGTCTCTCCCCTCCTCCCCACTTTGAGAGTTAATCCAGTTGGGCATGTCAATTATCTGGCCAAGGAATCACTGCCTAGGAGAGTGGGTCTCCCTTAAGTGATGCTAAAGCAATAGAAACAGTCACTATCCCTTTGATGAAATAATGTATTTTGCCTTCCCAGAACTCCTGTCTCTGTAAAGTCACTCCAGGGTAGCCATGAGCTTGCTTTGCATGCTCTCAGGGTCTAAGTGTGCTTTCTATAATACTTTGGGTTCCTTATTCTTTTGCTAACGTCCCTGCCCACATGTGACTATTTGTCTGCTGTGTCATCAACCTCTGTACCAGCTTAATTCAAATGACATGGCTTTCTCTCTTCTCCATCTTCTTCCTCTAAATGGCTGCCAAATTTACAGCTTGCCTGCCCTAAAGTTTTCCTTTTAAACTCTAAATAAAATTGTCCTGTGCTTCCTTTTGGGTCTGTTCTTAAATTCCCTCATTAATGAGACTAAGAACTCCAAAAGGGAATGTCAATTTCCTTGATAATATCTGGCAACCCAGATTTGACTCCCCAGATTCCAGTAAAGGAATGAGCAGTCTACTGTGCTTTGTTTATGATTTTAAGGTAGGGCTTGAAAACCTAGGCCTTGCACTGTGCTCATGTAAATATCATTGAACACTGAAAGGATTGGCCTGTTTTCCCTTTTATATGTGTCATTATCGGTATCTAAATCTCCATATTTGAAGAACGATCCTACAGGACAGACAAGATGAGTAGTCTTTGCTTTCTCACTGCCTGCCTCTTGAAGAGACTCAGGGTTTGCATTTTACTGTAAGTAGCCTCTGTTCCTCTGCTCTATTCTTGTTAATACATCTGGGACAAGAATGCCACTGCTTTCCTGAGAACTATGCTTTGCTTTTCTGGGTTTACTCTATCTGAGTCTATGTTCAAAAACCTGTTCAAAAGAACAGAGTTTGAGGTAGATAAATATTTTACCACCCTCCTTGCTTTTTTAAAGAAGACTTCATTATGACTTCCCATTTGCTCACAAGTTTGCCTCTATGGTATTTTGAGTTGAAAATAAGTTCGGTGTTTTGCTCTACTGCTCTGGTGAGAAGTACAAAGCTGAGGGAAGCTCTGTTTATTCCTACATAGTCAGGATTTCTGAAGGAGTAAATGGTACCATTGGCTGGAGAAGGTAAAAGAGATCTAAGACCTAAGCCAAGAGCTATTGTTCTAACAGCTGAGCAGAGGCACTGACCTAAACAGCCACAGCACTTGCTTTGAAGAAGAGGCCTAACTTACCATTAGTGCGGTCGTGACAGGCTACAGACTAACAATTGTAGATGTAACCGTCTTGTTAAATAAGAAACACAGAGCCAAATGCAGAGTTAAAAGCCCAAGAGGTCAGAGCAGTAGCTGAGAGCTGAGACTTAAAACTGCCTTCTTACCCTTCGCTTCCGCTGTCGTCCTTCCCCTCAGAAAGAGACCTACTTCCTGTGTATCTGTCTTTTTATGGACTTTCTGTTCTGCCTTCTCATTGGTTGTAAACTCAACCACATGACCTCCTTGTCACTGCCTGTCTATATAGACCTCCAGGTCTTCTATGGTTGGAATTGAGATTAAAGGCGTGTGTCTCCATGCTGGCTGTATCCTTGAACACACAGAGATCTACCTGTCATATGATCTGGATTAAAGGTGTGTGCCACCACCACCTGGCTTCTGCTATGGCTTGCTATTAGCTCTGACCCCCAGGCAACTTTATTTATTTACATACAAATAAAATCACATTTCAGTACAAATGAAATATCACCATAAACAATACTTGGACTAGGCCTCGCCATTACAGTAACTAGGAAAAGCTACAAACTGTACCCTGTGGGAGACCAATCAGAACTGAGACAAACAAATACTAGAATGTCCAAGACATAAAGGATAGCTTACATCACTTGTATATAGGTTGCCAATTTTCTTGAAACAATGCTAGTGTCAATCCCTGTTTGACAAAACTTCTGTTACCTCGCTCCTGCCCAATCAGGAGTTCAACCCCCATCTGAATCCAGACTTCCCCTACACCCCCATCCTTTACTCCTTAAAAACCCTGTCATAACTGAGCTCAAGGCTCTGCCTGATCCAACCGCTGTGTCAGAATGGACAAAGAGCCCAAGCTCAAGCTTGCAATAAAGGCTCTTTGCTTTTGCATACTCCTGGTGGCCTCTGGGGGTGGGGGGCTCATGATAGGGGCATAACAGCTTTAGATAGCAAGGGCAGGTGGGGTACATTCCCCACAGAACAAGATCATGTAAGCACTGTAGATGAGCTTCCCTGCCCAGGAGCATCAACTAGCCACTATGTAGTCTCCTTCAGTGATGAACTCCATAAAGATGAGTGTCTAGAAAATGTCATGGAAAAGATGCCGATTTAAAAATGAAAAATCAACAAGACAATCTGTCTTTTTGCCCAAACACATATACATATAACACACAGTGCCACTAAGATTTTTGCTTCTTCAGCAGGAATGGACTGAAGCATCAGAGCATAGCATGAGTATCATGTATCTTCATAGCACAGTGAAGAGAAATTTTGTGGGATTACCAATGCTGTACATTGTAGCAAATATTTTCTTCTGAAAATGTATACTCATAAACTAATTATAACCTGCTTCATTCATTATTCCAAACCGATTTTGCTTTATGAACATTAAAGACAGGATCACACCAGCTGACGTTACAAAGCAAATAGACTTGGACTGGGATTCAAATGTGTGACTCTGAGGGAAACAGCTTCATACTGGCATCCAGGGCTCTCAATTAGCCTGGGAAAGATTAATGGCTTCCCCCCTTGGTGGTCTCTGTTCCTTGCAACAGGAGGAAAACAACACGAGTTGCCATTTGACTTTCCACTCACTCACATCCACCAACTGGCAGACAGACCAAATGAGAAAATTCCTCCACCCAGTAGCTAAATCTGCGTGAGTGTGGCCCACGCATGTTCCAAGGTTGATGCTCTGTGATCAGAATCCTCCACAAACAGGCATGCTCTAAGAACAGTCCACAACAGTCAGCGGGAAATACATCATGTGGAAGGAACCATTAGGAGCTCTCTCCTCCTGATTAGCTGTCTTCATAAGCCGAGAATATCTCAAGTCTGTGATCAGTCACTTCCTATTAGGAAATGAATTGCAGATCAAACTGAATTTGATGCTTCTCAGAAAACCTATGAACCGGTCGAGCAGTGAGCGAAATGAAAGCTTTAGTGCTATTACCCCCCAAAAGAGTAATGACTGTTACAAATGAAGAGTTATGACACGTCAGAATCCTATTGCAAGAAACAGCTTTGCCATACAGCACACCCTGTGATGGCTGCAGTCAAGTGTCTGAACCCAGCCTGGAATTCTCTGAGGATGTTATTCATAAAGGCACAGTTAATCAAATTCAGACCTCTCATCAAAATTTCTCCATGCAAGCCAAACATTTTGCCAGCAAGAGGAGCATGCCAGACCAGAGAAGGTAAGCTAACAATCCATGTGCCCTGGTTTCAGAACTATGAACTCTCAGCCCATTTTTAAAAGAAAAAAAATGCCATGTGTGCTTTTGCATTTACCAAACAGTTGGCTTTTGATCCACACAATCAGGGCTTTTTATTTATCCTAGGATTTCAATCTATATAAATAGATACTTTTTATTTACTTTAATTTAACTCGCCAAAAAGGAAAAAATGTCTTCCCTTCTTTCCCACTCTCACCCATTAGAGGAATTCAGAGGATGAATAAGTGCCAAAGTTACCCTGGAGAGAGTCCACGGTTACCACACTGAAATAGAAGGAAGGTTTTTGGAGAAATGGCCTTGTATCAAATGCCAGATATTTGCTGAAAGCCTCAAAGGTCTCAGATGCCTCCCTCAACTCCCTGATATTCCATCAGGAAAGTCGGGGCTTGTCTACAGGTACCAGTGTTTCCCCCATCGATGATATTCTTGGTCTGGGAATGGTTTTTCTTTATTCTTTGCACAGGGACATCTCTACATATCAAAGGAGAAGCACTTAACTTCAGTCATATAGTGCTAACTGGGTTGGTGAAAAGATCCACAGCTTGTCACGTTCCCACATTAAAGCAAAAAGTAAATCCAAGGAGCTTGTTCATCTGCATGGAGCCACATCCTGACACTTGGTTGAACATTTGTTGGTGGTTTATTCTGTTTTTTAAATTCTGATTTATCAAGAGACTATGAAGATGACTATGAAACCAAATTGTAAATAGGATTACATCTCTTCCCAAAGAGAGAGAATGAACTATTGGGGACAGTGAGCTCGGGCGTTCACTCAGCTCTCAGTTTTTGGAGATGAAAATTCCTGCCCCACAGAGCTGTTGATGTATTTTGGTGAATAGACTTCATGTGTAAGGTGAAGCAGCCATCTCCTCTTATAACAGGACTGACCCTAACAGGGCCAGCTGGTTTTTGTTTTGTTTTTTTTCAGGGGCTAGTTTGCTAAGACTGTCCCATATTACCCCACCATCCTGTGTTGACTCCTGTCTGGCTTCAATCAGACCTACAGGAAGTACATCCAGTCTGGTAGCCAATCAGGGTCCTACCCGGCCACAAGTAAGAACTGTTCTTGCTATTTTTGGTCAAACAGACCCTTACACAGCAGACAGACCTTGACACAGCAACCACAGTTGCTGACCAGATGTCATGAACCATTCATAAAATGATTCCTGTACCAGTAATGGGCTATACCCAATCACTCCAAAGTACACCTAACCACAGCTGGAATTCCACTAGCTGTGCTTAAAAGGAGCCTGTGAGCCTCTCTGGGGGTTGCCATTTTGCCACTTTGTCAGATGGCTTGACTCCTGCATGCTGGAATTTTTATTCTCAAGAAATTAAATGCTCTTCAAGATAGGACAGCTATTGGAGTAATCTCGGTAATTTGTCATTTACCTATGTTCTGGATATTTAGCATGTCTTTCTTGTTTGATGTTATCCTTGTTGGTTGTAGTTCCATTTTTGTTTATGTTATTACCCTTTGTTTTTCCTGGACAATACTTGATAATCATTCTTATTGTATATAATTTGCACTAAGTTTAGAATCTTCTTATTTAGGCAAAAAGGGGAAATATAGTGGTATTTGCTCCACCCATGACCTTGGGCTATAGAGACCAAAGGAGGAGGTGCTTCCTGCCATTGTACGTGACCTCTTATAAGGAGTTGGAGAAGGGTCACATGCCCCTTCTCCCTGCTCTTGCCTGTGAGGTGGATTCAATCCCAGTCACATCAGAGGACGATTTCAGCTGTTTACTCCGTTCTGTATTCATGAGAGTATTCCCTCAACTTATATCTTAATAAATCCCTGTTACTCATTAAATAAACTCATGTGGATTGATCATAATAAATATGTGTCTGGTGGTCTTTTATGAGACTTTTCATGGACCCTAACATCTTTTGGTTTACTAGAAATTGAGTAGAAAGTTCTTAGCCCTCATGTAATTCCTCTCCTGCTGTGCTCAGTTTCCCCTTTTATTAACATCTTGCATTGGCCTTGTTCCATGTTAAATTTTAAGTAACAGATCACATTTTAAACATAGTATTTGGGGCTGGGGATGGCTTGGTGGTAAAGAGCACTTGTTGAGCAATCATGAGTTTGGGTCCCAGCACATATATAAGAAGACAGGCTTTCCACAAACTATTCTAACTTCTACTCTGAGAGATCTGACACCCTCTTCTGGTCTCTGTGTGCTTGTGCTCACACCTGCTCATACATGCACAATATGAACACAAATAAATTAAATAATCTTGATAAAAACTATAATTATATAGAAACAGCTTGAATGCAGTTATGAATATGAACTATAACATCTGTAATTCAATATATCATTCTTTAACACTCTGGCTTTAGTTTCTTTGACCTCATTTTATGAAGCACCCTATCAAAAGTCTCCTGGAAACCCATACTGGACTCACACATCATTTGCAAAATACAACCTGTGAAGATTTTCTTCTTTAGGTTTTTAAGTGACTGCTTACTGGAGTGCAAAATGTCCCCAAGAAAGAGAAAAAAGAATAATTATCACTGAAAGTGAGTGCTGAGTAGAAACAGTCTTCATCCAGTCTTGGCAGAGTATCACTGATCATTGGTTGTTTTGGTAAAAATGGTGACGTGATGAGAAGTGTCTTGGGTTCTGAAGTATGAAAAGGGACTGGGGTAGTCCTTCCTGGGTAGATAATCTCCAAAGAGAAAGTAAAAGCACAGGAAAGAAGAAAGACAAACCAGTTCTAGAGGAAAACACAGCCAGTCTCTGGGCAGGTAGGAGGTGGCCGTGTTTCCTGACCTGGCTATCACTAGACCAGCTGAAGGACTATGGAAACAGTACCTCAGGCAAAGTCAGGCCAACGGAAGGTCCAGAGGAGTGAGTACATCAGAGTGTAAGAGCCAGGGGAAGTGAACAGAGGAGGAACCACAAAGTCCACCTGGGATCCAGCTGAAAGAACAAAAGGTACTCTGGCTAATGTCTTTGGAGAAAAGTCTAAGACAAGAATGCATATTGTTCAGACTTCAAAAGTTCATATGAGGCTATGAAGTGGCCTCCAAGCTGGGCCTGGAAATAACTAAGTCATTTCTCTTAAGGCAGTGGTATGCATCTGGAAACAGTGAAGCTGAACTAAGCTCAGGTCTTAAGGAAGGCTTCCTCCTTTCCATTTTCTGAAGGCCCACTGTAGGCCACACACACTTCTCTGCTACCTTCTCTTGGCCCCGTCTTTGAGATGTTCTTCCCATCACCCTGTTCACATAGCTCTTCAGTATCCATGACTCTTGGCATCCAGAGATTGCCTTCTAGCCTCAGCCATCCCTGTAAGTGTAGCACATTAGCTACTTTTCTGCCTAGTGTAACCAAATGCCTGTCAAATGCAACCTCAGGGAGGAAAGGTTTGCTTGGATTCAGTTCCAGGGTACAGTCCATCATGGTGCAGAAGGCATGGCAGCAAGATTAGGAGGCTAGCTGGTAACATTGTATCTGAGTTAGGAAACAAAGAGAGAATAAGAACCAGGAAACGGGACCAGGCTTCCAGTCACTGGATTCCTCCAAGCTGCTGGCACTGTTTCTGAAGGTTGTGGAACCTTAGGAGATGGAGTCTCATTAGAGCTCAACACTAGCTCCATTCTAGTTGTTATAGCAGTTCCAATGTTCAGTTGGAGCCTCTGGCTCACCTTGGTCTTGGGATTTGATGGACTACATGGTCCAGATAGCTTCCCACCCCTTTAAATCCCACCCGTTCAGAGAACCTCCCCAGTTCTGCATTCTTGGCAGCTACTGTAACTTCCTCCCCTAAAAGTTGCCAACCGCCCAAATCCCTGCCTAAACATTAAGTTTTTGACCATTCTTGGGCACAAACACAGTTTGTGGTGGGCACTCCTCACCTACAGCCCATAGAATCTCCCTGCTTTCATTTGTGGCAGCGACTCCCCTGGCTCCAGTCTTAGGGACTGGAGGAGCTGCTTGGGAGTTGCTCTCAATAAACCTGTTGTTACATTTTAATTTGGCTTGATCTGGCTTACTGCATCTGTGGAGAAACTCATTATGGGAGGGGGTTTGTTTGCAAAAACCTATTAGCCAACATTAACCATTCCAATTAGAGATGATAAAACTAAAATTTGGGCATGGAACACTTTTCCTGAGTTTGATAGTCAATAAATGTCAACCAAGACTCAAATCTAGTCCATCAGATCCCAAGTCCTATGAAGTTCCTGTTGATCTTGGGTGACTATGAGATATATCTTACAACAATGTCTGTTATAGTAAAAATCAACTGGTCGTCAGCATTTAACATTATTCAGTGTGGTTCCTATCTCCTCTTATAGACTTTCCCCACTAGAGATAGTTCCTGGCTTACATGTTTTCAACTTTATATTGGTGCAAAAGCAGTTCACACTTGGAGCAGTGTCCTTTGGATTTGGAGTTTGGGTTTTTGTTCAGGCTAGGGGTGTATATAATTTTATGCTCTGCTAGGCATGGTGAGGCAGGCCTGTTATTTCAGCACTCAGAAGGCTGAGACAGGTGGGTCATGAGTTACAGGCCAATTTGGATTTCTTACAGAGTGAGAGTCAATCAAAAAACAAAACAAAAATCTATCGAGCTGCTGTGTTACAGGGCTGGGTAGCAGCAGGATTCAGCTCTGGAATAAAAACAAATGGGCACCACTGTGCTGTTGCTAGACTGCGGTGATGGTTGTTGGTGATATTAAGTGCCCCGTCTCTGTCACATTCCCAACTCTGATGGGTTTGTTGGGACACAAACCAGTTATAAGTTGACAAGAATCTGTGTTCTCTTGCACAGCAGTTTCCTCCAAGGTTGAAACCTTCCATTTTGGAAGGAAACTTCCGAAGACATGAGATGTGAAACGAGAAGCGAAATAAGAATTATTTTAAGACAGGATGTTTATAGGAAGCTGAAACAAGGGAGGTGAAATACTCCATCCTGCAGGGAAACTCTTATCTGAGGTCAGGAAGTAAACAACTCAAAATTGCTCTGGTAAGTCCCTGAAACTGACCAGATTCACTAGGCCTCTTCCTTCCCAATTGGACATAGCAGTAAAGATTGTTGAGAGTCAGTCTCAGACAAGCCTAGAGCTGGAGAGAAGCGGAGACCAGCCCAGCTGCCTGTAAGAGGCTCAGATCAACAGAGCCACCTGGGAAGGACATTCTCAGCCTATTAACCCACCTGCAGGCTATGCAGTGCGCCCCAGGTTCCCAGCTTTGTGAACTGTCACCCGTGCTGGGGTGGGCTTTGGTGATGCAGCTGACATTGAGTCATTTCTGTTCCTGTAAGTGACCCAACCCCAGTAACACTCACTGGTCATAAAGCTGGACTTTGGTGGTGGTAGCGCTTTGGCCTATTGTTGGCTCTCCACCTGGGGTGAGTAGACATTTGTTCATGTCTCCCCAGGAATAAATCATACAGCATCTCTGTCTTTATTTCATCTTCTGAGATTTCTTGGTGTCTTTAAAACATCAATTTACAATCTTTCCCAGTCCTGGAACATTCTCAATAACACAGTGGGCTCTGTGGATAGTGAGCACTGGAGGACAAAAATTTGTTGCTGTTTCTTTGTTTGAGAGTGGGTCTGGCCTTATAGCCCTGGCTAGTCTGAACCTTACGGTATCACCCAGAACAGCTTTTAACTCACAGTTTTCCTGTACCAGTCTCTTAAGCACCCCCTGCTGTCGGATGTTCTGTATGTTAAATGTGTTGCTCTGATTGGTTAATAAATAAAACACTGATTGGCCAGTGGCCAGGCAGGAAGTATAGGCAGGACAAGGAGAGAAGAGAATTCTGGGAAGTGGCAGGCTGAGTCAGAGAGACTCTGCCAGCCGCTGCCATGACAAGCGAGATGTAAAGTACCGGTAAGCCACAAGCCACGTGACAAAGCATAGATAAATAGAAATGGGTTAATTTAAGATATAAGAACTAGATAACAAGAAGCCTGCCACGTCCATACAGTTTATAAGCAATATAAGTCTCTGTGTGTTTACTCGGTTGTGTCTGAGCGGCTACGGGACTGGCGGGTGAGAGAGATTTGTTCTAACTGTGGGCCAGGCAGGACCAGAAAACTCTAGCTACAATCCCCCTTAAGCAAATATGCACCACATATACCTACACAACACGTAGACCTACATATACAACACACACACATATAACACACACACACACACACACACACACACACACACACACACACACACATACACCTACTGTGGTGGTGTGAAAGAAAATGGCCCTCAAAGAGAGTGCCACTGTGGGATGTGTGGCTTTGTTGGAATAGGTGTAGTCTTATGGGAGAAAATGTGTCACCGTGGAGGTGGGTTTTGAGGTCTCATATATGCTCAAGCCATGCCTAGTGAGGCAGTCTACTTCCTGTTGCCTGCATATCAACATGTAGCAGCTACCTCTCCAGTACCATGTCTGTCTGCATGCCACCATGTCCTACCATGATGATAATGTGAACTGTAAGCCACCACAATTAAATGTTTTCCTTTATAAGAGTTTCTGTGGTCATGGTGTCTCTTCATAGCAATAGAAACCCTAACTACATATACAACACACACATATGCACACACAGCAACACATATAACACAACACATACATCTACAAATACAACACACACATATAACACACAGATCCATGTTGTAGAACAATCTTTGTACACTGTGAATATTTATTACTCTCATTGGTTAGTAAAGAGTTGATTGGCCTACAGCTGGTCAGGAAGAGTTTGGGTGGGAGAGCCAGACTAGGAGGATGCTGGGAAGAAGAAGGGTGGAGCCTGAGGAGTTGCAAGCCAGACACAGAGGAAGCAGGAGATGAACATGCTGTACTGAGAAAAGGTACTTCCATGTGGCAGAGGGTAGAACATAGATAAAATATGGGTTAATTTAAGGTGTAAAAGCTAGTTCGTAGAAAGCCTAAGCTATGGGCCAAGCATTTATAATTAATAATAAGTCTCTGGGTGGTTATTTGGGAGCTGGCAGTCTTGATGATAAACTCTACCTACAAGCACATACCTATACACACATATATAAAACATGCATATAACATACCACCCTTCAATGACACACACATATAATATACAACTACATATATCACACATACATACATAAACCTTGTAATGTGAGGTTTTAAGTGACAACATTTCTATTTTCTTTGACTTTATAGAAAATATCTTTAATGATAAAGTACAGTGCTGTTCTCAGGGACCTGGGTCATTGATCAGAAGCTGTGAGGCTGTCATTTCAAATTCCATCTTTGGCTCAGCATCTGAACCCAAGGATGTTTCCATCTCTGCTGGCCATCAGGGTCATGCTCCTGCCCTCCAGGGGATGACTGGCAGTACACTATCCATGCTTGCCAAGGCTGGCCCAGCCCTCAGCCTCTTCAGTAGGAAGTGTCTCCACTCATGGTCCTTTATAATGGTAAACAAGTTGCTAAATTTCAATGCCACAGCAGTCAGGCAAGCCTGAGGGCTAAAGGAAAATGTTCCCCTTGCACACATTTAGGGAAACACTGTTCTGTAATTTGAACCAGGCAAGTAATCATGATATCTTAGAACTAAAAAAAAGACACGTCTGTGAATAACATACCTCTTCCCATTTTACTGGGATGCTCCCATGAGACAAGGAGAACCATCTCTTCTTTATTAGAAAAATTTTAAATGATATGCCTTGTGGGTTTTATACTACTTTAAACATTGTATTAAAAATATAGAATATTATTTATCTTTATTACAAACTTTTAAGCATTCTATTAAGTTTTACATCCAGTTAGAGTGTTTCATTCTTTCTACCCCAATTGAGGTCTCATTCAATACCAACTTCCCAGGTTCAGCTAACTGAACCTGTTGTGTCTTCTTGACTCAAAGACAGCCTCTGAGAAAGATGTGTATCTCAACTCTCTTCTGCTGTTATGAAATCTGCCAAAGAAAACACAGTCCAGAAAAGTCCAGCTCAATCCCAGGAAGGTTCACATCATCACCCCTTACTGTTCTCATTCTTTCCCTGTGACAAGCCCACCCCACCAGTGGGAGGGATCTGGGTGGGAGAGGTGGAGAGTTCTTCAGGCTAAATCTCCTGGGAACTTGATAGGAACGTTAGCTGTGGTGCTAGGAAGGTCGGCCTTGCAAAGTGGGGTCTTGAGTGACTAGTTTGTTTATTTTTAATGTTTCCTGTTCCTTTTTATACAAAAACTCTTTCATTATGACATATAATGCAGTCCTCCAGGACTTGGATCATTTAAGTTTTTTCAGACACTGCTGTGTGCAGTAATCCCTCCCTTCACATTCACTACATTTTCTAATGGACCGTCCTCTGGTATCTCTGTTTCAATCATCTCGGAAACCCCTATGTCTCTATGCAGCACAGGAAATGATACCTGAAGTTATCCCAGAGGTCAGGAGTCCAACACCAAAGTAGCGACTTTCTCCATCAAAGGGTATAACCACCCTGGCCAGCTACACACCAATGAGGGAAAGCCATTTACTTTCATAGACTATAAACCTTAATAAATAATAATTGTCATCATCCATTTATGACTATTCATCGCAAGCAGCTTGAACATTCATAAAAATATCTTTGTTTGTCACCCTCCCCTTTGGTGCCAGGAAGACTAATACACTCACTCCCTTCCTTTCAATCATAAACGGAGCTTATCTCCTGGGAACAAGACCTTCTCCTGCTCTCTTGGGAACAAGACCTCCTCCTGGGCTGTACCTGAACTTCCCATAGCTGTAAATACACAAGTGGGTTTGGTACAGTGGGTGGATATTCCTTCCAAGTTAATGGAAAATTCATTCAGCCACTTTTTAGAAACTGGGTAATGAGTAACTATGAAATCCAGAAATAAGTTGCAGCACAGTTTTCAATTGAAAGTCTGACCTCCCTAAATAAACTTTAAGCTCCTAGTTGGAAGAACTGTGTCTTAAATAAATCCTACTTGTTGGAATGTCAGACACAATATGCAAAATTCTCTTTAAGATGTAATGAGATAAGCTATATGGAATATCTTTGTATCAGTATCAGTTAACATGTGTTACATCCTGCTTGGACCAGACAATGGGGTGAGATGAGTGGGGTACAGTCCTAGCTGCTCCTCAGTGGCTGGCAAGGACGAGAGAGAAACAGGTAATTAGGGCTGATTGCTGCCTAGTCCAGGGTAAGTTACAACAGGACATGGAGGATGAGCTGAGCTGTAGGTCTGGCTTATGGAGATGTCTTTGCAAGGTACTCTATCAGAAAGGAAGACGTTGAGCTTCCATCTCTGGTAGAGAGTCTGAAATGTTGCAGCCCAGTCCTGTGCTGTGTGTAAACATGATCCCAGAAGAGAGATCAGATCTAGAGAGGGTGAGTTGGGATGGAGGAAACAGAGAGAAAAGGGGAAATAAAGGCAGCTCTGTACACTGGGGTTCCGAAGCACAAGGGATCTCTGGTCAAGGGAACCCTAAGGCGTGTGCTAACTCTGCTGCATCATAAGCATCGCTGGCTGTGGGCTCCCAACAACAAAGCATGTCTTCACCATCAGGCTGCAGGTCCAAAGTGAAGGTGCTGCCGGTCTCCCTGACCTGTAGATGGCCACCAACACTGTCCTCCCTGGGGACAAGGAAATAAGAGGGACCACTCTACTGTTGGTTCCTCTGTGTCTCTTTCTTTCATGTGTACGTGCATGTGGTGTGCATATGTATATGCATATTTGCACATGTGTGGGCATGGATGTGTGCAAGGACCTGCACAAGCTCAAGACTAACATCTGGAATCTTCCTCCATCATTCTCCATTTTATTCACTGGGGCAGAGTTTCTCAACTGAACCTAGAACTCATTCTGGGTTAGCCAGCTTGCTCTGGGTGTCTGACCTCAACTTTCTGAGCTCTGGGATTGTAGCACAGGTCACCACCATTCCTATCCTTTCCTCTAGTGGGTGCTGGAAATCTGAACTCCAGACTTCACACCAGCACAGCAAGTACTCTGTTCACTGGGCCATTTCCCTACCCCGCCCTGTTCCTCTTACACGAACACCAGGGCTACTGGACCAGATCCCAAACTTCATGACCTCATCCAATCCTAATTCCTTCCTTACAGACCTGTCTCCAAATGTGGTCACACAGGATGAACCTTCAAGGAGGGCACAATTCCTGCAGGTTTATTTCTAAACTGGGCCTTCAGAGTGACATCCTTTCAGAAGTTTCTCAGGAAGGCTAACTACTCCATATCATACAGTTGAAACATTGTAGAAAAAAACCCAGGGACCTTGGCAGTGGGTGGCTCTTAACACTAGGCATGCCTCCTCCAAGCAGGAAATTTTTCATCATTTCTTCGACTTAATAACCATATTTAATTATTTTCATGGAGTGTGTGTGTGTGTGTGTGTGTGTGTGTGTGTGTGTGTGTGTGTGTGTGTGTGTATCCCAGAGTTCTGGCAGTTCTCATGTTATTTTTGTCCCATTTAATGCCCCTTACCTTACAAACGACTTTTGCTGTGGGAGATCGGAGCACAGGGAATTGTTTCCTCTTCTTAAGCCTGGGAGATCAAATATATATTTCAAGTTGTCAAAGAAGCAAATCATCTCAGCAGACACATGGGTTCTTGAAGCACAGATTTTTTTTTAACCATTTGTTTACTGAATAGCTTCAATACAAGAAGCTCTTGAGCACACCGGATGATCATAGTACACAATACTGATGACAGTGTTCTCTCAGATGCCAAGGCATTTTAGTCATGGTCCCATCTTTAAAACGTAGTTTCTTGTGATCCTGCCATTAATACAAATATTAAGAATTGTATTGAGTTCTTGCCTAGCTTGATAAAGCCCTAGGTTCATCCCCAACACTACATAAACCAGGACCTGTCGAACATGCTGTAATCTCAGTCAGAAGGTGGATGAGGGAGATTTATGAGTTTGAGGTCATTTCTGGCTTCCACAGTGAGTGAGTTTGAGGCCAACCTGGGCTAACTGAGTCACTGTCGAAAAAAGAAAAAAATACAGATATTAAATTAAGCTCAATTTGACAAGTTTTTTTTAATTTGTTTTGGTTTTTGCTATTTTATTTATTTCCATTTTAATTCTTTAATGCTGTACTTATTCTGTTTTGGTTTTTCTTTTGAAACAGGGTTTCTTTGTGTAACAGCTCTGGCTGTCCTGGAACTCCCTCTCTAGACCAGGCTGGTCTGGAACTCACAGAGACCCACCTGTCTCTGAGTCCCTAGTGCTGAGATTAAAGGTGTGCGCCACCACTGCCCAGCTTTAATGCTGTACTTGACATGGAACCCGGGGCCTCTGAAAGGCTAAGTAATTTATCACAGATCAATAACCCCAGCCCTGCAAATTAAGAACTCTTTAGATGCTTCATGTTTAAGTCCACAATTTTTTTTATTAGAAGTGAAAATGGAGGTGACATAATTTTATTTCCTCTACTGAAAATGTTTGAAACAATACATTGTCTTATTTTCTTCTTGGACATAGAGACAATGGACACATGCTTATGTGAGACTGATTCATTGTTTTTGTTTTGAAATTCTTAAGAGAAGGACAAAATTTTCATGGAAATCGAGTTGGGTAAGGCATGGGGAGGCTATACTTCTAGTCCAGTTAGCAGTCACACCTATAACGCAGTTCTCAGTTTCAGTGGGAAGACCAATAAAATCCAATACAAATTTACCACGTTTTTACTGTGAGAGGCAGCCCTGGGCGATGAGAGCAATGGATGGGGTGGCTGATCCTGGTACCTGCTCCAGTTCTCGCCTCCCTGAGTGTTTGTGTTTAACTGCAAACTGAACCAGTTAAACTCAGCAGGCGAAGGGGCCATTAAATTTTACACTACTGTCCAACTGACGAGACATAGTAAAGTACGTTAATATTTGTTAATTTATGTTTTCTAAAACAGGGTCTCATGTAGCCTAGACTGGTCCTGCACCCGTTATTAGCCAAGACTTAACTCTCAAGTGCTGGTATTACAAGCACGCACCCCCACCACATCGAGCTTATTCAGACATTTAAGTCAGAATTACTGCTTCACAGAGATAAATAAAAATCCTAAAAACTTACTGGTTTAAGATAATATTTTAAGAAAGTGACAAAATGATTTTTTGTTTTTCTGGAAAGAAGTTGCATGATGGATTGGAACCGCAGCAATGGCTTGAAAGTGCTTTCAGAGAGCAGAAATAGACAACATGTAAGCAGGGGTTGTGTTACTGATTCCCACAGTTCCACTTGCTTCACACATGCCTGCCTGCTGCACACTTGCAAAGTGCTCTCCACTTTGTGTTCTAGGTAGTAAAAGCAACTACAAGGGAGTTAGCTGTCTGTCACAAGAGCTCTCTTAACCAAATTTGTACATACAAGCAAGAGTTTGCCAAAACTAATCAGATAATTATACCCTAGGCAACCAGTTTGCAGGACAAGTAGAGCCATTTTATTTTCTTTGCTTCACATTTCAGCCTTAGTGAAAATTAGGTACTGAGTAAAATCTCGGCCTGGGTGGTGGTTTGTTTATAATTGCCCATGTTCACTAAAATGGGTTAGGAGTTTATGAGACTCGAGTTGTATTCTCTGACACACTGTGAAATGACCTCACACTGAAGCAGCTAACAGAGTCCCTGCACCACCTGGTACTGCCTCGTGCCCTCCTCCAGAAGATCCTGGGTCTCTTAGAAAAGTAGGTGAGGATCCTCATCTCCACGCAGCATATTATTCTACCATTAGATATGTGGCTTTTAACGTCGACTCGTACGTAGGCCAGGCTACCCCTAATACTTTAATAAAGAGAAGATTGGTTGAAACCTTTAATGCCCAACACTCCTCTTGCTGCTTTTTAGAAAATTTTCTATATACTTCTAATGGGCTTTTAAAATATGTGTAGCCACCAGAAATAGCCACTTTATTTTAAAAGCTCACTGTTAGGGTGTGTTGGCTAATCTGACATCAGGGAAAAGTCAGGCTCAAATTTCATGCTTTGGAAAGCAATAAAAATCAGCACCTGGAAAGTCCAGGGGTGCACTGTTATTTAAAGCAGGTGTGTGGCTGAAGGGACACAGTGCATCTGGGAAAGAAAATACAGGGTCTCAAAGGGCGGCTACTTTGCACAGGGCCCTTGCTATCAGAGAACCAGCTTGATGAACCTCCGGTATTCACTATCGTGAGGAGAAACATCACCATCTGTGGCTCGGATGGCAGTTCAAACCATTGCCTTCAAATCAAAGAACTCCGAACAACAGACCCTCTGTGTTTATGATCTCAAATACGAAGGGCATGACTATAAATCTTTCCATGTTTAATTTTTTTCTTTGGCCAAGGTCTGGATCATAAAAAGAAATGCTATATTCTATTGGAAAGACTGTTCCCAGGGCTGCAAAGTCCCTCTGGAGCAAATCCCCTGGAGTAATTTCTGGACTTCAAGACACTTACTACATACCAACCATAACAACACTCTGAACAGAACACGGCAGCATTGGTGTCATCATCATCTGCAGGCAAAGGGCTAGTACTGCAATCAAATTGCCTAGGGAGGCAGCGTCCCTGCCTCCTGGAGAGAGTTAAATTCTAGCTCCATTTTACCAATGGCATTGACTTAACTCTGGAGTGTGCATGGCATCGCTGCCAACTCTGCCAAAGTCATGCCTCCTTATGCATTGTAAAAGTCCCTTCCCATTTCCAGTGCCCTCTCTCTTCTCTCTCCTCTCTCTCTCTCTCTCTCTCTCTCTCTCTCTCTCTCTCTCTCTCTCTCTCTCTCTCTCTCTCTTTCTCTCTCTCTCTCTCTTTCGTGAGTGCACGCACACACACGTACTGCACAATTGCACATGTCATTGTCATGGAAAGCCTATTTCATGGACAGAGATACACTCCTATCAGTGAGAGACTGTATTTAAGGCAGGTTCGAAGCTCACTGCAGCTGAGAAATCAGTGAGGATGCACACTCCAACCTCTGTCTCCATATGTATTGATTCAGAATGAGGATGGATGGGTTAGTCATTCTGGGATGGGGTGCCTTTTGACACTATTCAGCCCGCTACAAAATGACAAGGTGAGGCAAGCTTGTGCTCAAGCCTCTTCTATATCCTCCCCTTCAAAAAAAAAAATAGACCTCAAGAAAAAGTTATCTTTGACAAGCGATTTAAAACAGATCACATAGACTTTTTCTTGATTAGATGTGAGAGCCCTCGGGAGAGGTGAAATGTTGGCATTCAGTTCTGTGTTTCTGAGTCTAGCACACATGGAGGAGAGCCTGTCCATCACTCACTCATCTGAGCTTTGGGTAGTTGGTTTGAGTCCCCCTCTCCCTAGTGCCTGTCATGCTCAAGGAGCCAGCAGATGCACTGTTGCCAAGTGCTGATGGAAAGCCTGCTCCAACTGAGCCCCCCCCCCCCCCCCCTCGAGAGAAAAAAGTGTAAGGAGAAGCAAGGAAAGTGAGATCCTGAGTGGTGTCTTAGAAATGTTTTTGAAAGGTCGTAAATGCCTGGCATCTGTCTCTAGTCCCCCAAACTGTGTGTTTAAGACTCAGGGCATCATCTAGCTCCATTTTCTCTCTTCCCAGCTCTTCTTCACGCCATCTCTTTATTCTTCATTCAAACCACTCAGGGAGAGGGAGAACACTCACGATTTCTGTTTGACCCAAAGGATGAATCTGTCAAGTTAGTTCCATTTTCTTAATAGTTGGAAACAAATCACTAATCATCAGAGCCCGATACCTAGTTCCCCTTTACAACAGTAATTTTTAAAAAAGCCATACAGTGTGAACCCTAGTGATGGCTAAGCTGTGTACTTTGGCTGCTAGAGGCTCAGGCTTTCAATTAGTATTTGGGGTGTGGGGAAGTGTGTGGTGTGTGTGTGTGTGTGTGTGTGTGTGTGTGTGTGTGTGTGTGTGTGAGAGGGGGGGGGGGGAGGGAGGGAGAGGGAGAGACAGAAGACAGACAGACAGAGAGATTTGGGCAAAATTCTAAGCCAGATGGTGAAGCTCTTATTTGTCATCATAGATTTTATTTATTTCTTTCAATTTCAATTTTGACCTTTGTGTTCATTTGATGTTTGAAAGAAATATGGATTACAGAGTTCAAACAAAGTGTGTTTACAAACAAAAATCAACATGACCTCAACTATAAATGAAACACAGTCTGCTGAGGATGTTACATGGCTTAGGATCATCAAGGGCTCTAGAAAACAGTTGTGATTTCCCCCAGACCCATGTTTCCTATATTCTAGTTCAAACTCCAGGTGTTTTTGCAAGACATTTCTTGCATGCTGCTTCTCCGAGTGATGTAGGAAGCTACATCGTTAAGCCTTTCTAAAGGACATTATTATGCCCAGCTAATTTGAGCATCCTATTTCAGAAAGTGTTTTCAGTATGATACTTGTTTTCTGATATATTAGCTATTATTAATTAGTAAAAAGGAAAAAAGCAAAAGAGAGAGACCTTAGATATAATGACAGCATAACTGAACGATCATGGTTCAAAAGCCTGACAGATGTTAATCTGACGTGAGCTGGAGCTGAGTCTGACAAATTATCAGACTTATTTTCTTTTGTAAAAGGGGAATTTGTACTGAAATTGTTGCATACTTTTAATTCAGGGGCCACCAAACTTTTACTAAATTTATCAGTAAATAGAGACTCTGTTCAACTAGCCTACCTGATGCCCATGCTCCAAGTCTAGGAGCCTTGTCATTGGGGCCCTGATGTCCTGGTGCCCTGTGTCCTGGTGCCCTGATGTCCTGATGCCCTGATGTCCTGGTGCCCTGTGTCCTGGTGGCTTCTTCCTTCACTGAAGCTTCCCTTCACCCATCCCTTCAGGCCCTTTTGCACACACATGTCTCCTGTGGCAGCATCACTGGATTCATCTCTCTGAAGCACTGTTTTCACAATTTCACTTGGCTAATGACTTCAGAAGCAACAACAGCTGCCTCTGCATCGTAGTCTGAGTGGCACAATTGTGCTCTTCAAAACTTCAAGCATGGAAAGACAAATGAGGCTTAGGGAGAGCTATATCCTGACGGCTAAGCAAAGGGTTGTCCTTGTCTCAGACTTGAGTACATTCTCTTCATCAGACTGCCAAGCAGGCTCTGGAGAATTGATTCATTCCAACATCATAGACAGGCAGTTTATGAACCAGGACACTAAATTATTAATTTTCAATGGGCTAACCACCGCCAGGGCTAAGAACAGGATTGACCGTCAGATCTGAACCAGGCACTCCCTTCCTGGTGAGTAGGTCCCCTCCAACACCAGACTGTTTATCAGAGGGTGTGTGGGAGAACAGAACTGGAAAAAGGAAATTGATTGTTGCCAGAAGGAAATATGTGTCATGCTCACACAGTCAGAGCTGACCTCCTCCACCCAAGGACAGCTCAGAGGAGGGGGCAGCTACAATCTTCTGAACCAAAGCTCCAGGCCCTGGGAGTGAGGTTCCTCTATGCATTCATCCGTCTGTGTTTATTTCCTATACTTAAAGTGCACAGACACCAGTATACACTCCTACACATACTTACACTCATAAACTCACAAACACACACACACACTCTCTGTCTCTGTCTGTCTCTGTCTCTGTCTCTCAGTCTCTGTCTCTCTCTGTGTGTGTGTCTCTGTTTCTCTCTCTCTCTCTCTCTCTCTCTCTCTCTCTCTCTCTCTCTCTCTCACACACACACACACACACACACACACACACACACACACATTTCCATACTGGGCGATTCTACCATCCTTTTGTGGCTGTTGCTTTTCATTCTTTGGCATTTCAGGCTCCCTCTCTAAAGGAATGAGGTTTCACAAGTAAAGTGTTTTTACATTGCTATATATTAAAAGATAAAATTATGTAAATTCTAACTATTTACCTCTTCTTGACTGTTTGTGCCTACTTCATGGATTGTGACTTCATGAACCTGTCTCTAAATATTCAGACTTATCTGTCGTTCAGCATCTCTGTCATCAAAGAACCTGAATCCACCTTACTATTATCAACCCTTTATGCTTCTGATAGAACCAACATATTCACCAGGCATTCTACTAAGAATACATACTTTTTTAGACACAATAGGAATTAGGAGAGAAAACATTAAATTTGGAGAAAAAAACATAAGGCCAAGGCCTTTCTCTTCTGGATGAAGTGTTGTAAGTATTACATGAATAACTGCAATGTGATTTTCTAAAACCTAGGATCAAAAGCAGTCCCTACATGTAGGGGGAATGCCAAGCAGAGTGTGGTTCACTTCATCCTGAGGGGCCTGTCTCAGGGTTCACAAAAGAGGTGACACCGAGGTCTGACCTTCCAACTGTAAGCCTGTGATGCCACACAGAAAGGAGAAATGAAGGCTTCAAATAAAATTAAGCTCACCTGCAGCCAACCTTGCCATGGGGATGCTGCCCTGGGCTTTCTGAGTAACCCAGCCTCATCACTGGGTCCTAACAGTAAGAGAAGAACTAGGAAGCATCATCCATCCAAGGAAGACTCAGGTTGCTGAACTCAAATAGGAAAAGGAACCAAGAGTCAAGGAAGGTGGGAAACTTCTAGAAGGGGGAAAAAGGAAACAAGCCCTCTCTCCAGAAAAAAAACAAAACACAAAGACGCAGTCCTGATGTTAGCCAGAGCCTAATTGTAGTCCAGTTGTTTTAGATTTCTGACTCTTACAGTGTTGAGATAATACCTCTAGGTTTGGATAAACTGCTGGGTGTGTGGTTCTGGGTTGCAGAAGCTGGGACTAAATCAGAGTGAAGACTTCAGCAGAAGGAAGGGCCGAGGAGAGTCAGGGCCACTGGTTTGACTGACAAGTGCAGCCTACACATGCTTTCAAGGGCTTTCCCTGCCTCACACTGTAAGAGAGAGGGTCTTTTGAGCAGAAAATGACAACTATAAAGCTATTAGTAAAAGCTGTGATATGGGATAGAAAGGGTGCTCTGTACAAATGTGTTAAAGATAGTATTGCTTCAAACTCCAGCACAGAGCCAACATAACGATGCACACCAATAATCTCATCACTTGGGAGGTGAAAGCAGGATCATTGGGAGTCCAAGGCCAGCTTCAGCTACATGTAGTGGGTTACATAAGAAAACAAAACAAAATTTCTACAATATAAGAACTGATGCTGTAAAAAGTCCCTTCTTTGCCTACATGTCCACTGCCACCTTCTTGATGGCTTTTGTTTCTTTGGTATGTGTGTGTCTGTGTTTGTGTGTGTTGTGTGTATGTGAGGTGTCCATGTATGCTTGCATATGTGTGAATCCCTTTATGTGTGCACAACTGTATGTAGGTGTGCATGTATGTTATTGCACACAAGTAGAGGCTTGAGGATAACTTCATGTGCCATCTTCAGGAACATCCTTTGAGACAGGGCTCTCACGGGCCTGGAGCTCACCAATTAGCTTAGACTGTCTGGCCAGAAAGCTTTAGGGAAGCCTCCACTTCCCCAGTTCCAGCATTCTAGGCACACAGCACCCACACCTGGCTTTCTACATGGGTTTTGGGGATTGAACTTAGGCGAGGCAAGCTCTTTACTGACTGAGCTCTCTCCCTGGGTCAGGTTTTGCTTGATGTTTAATACAGGATTTCATTTTGAAGCCAGAGTGCAGGCTGACTTTGAGTTTGAAATCTCCTGCCTCAGCCTGGGTGCTGGCATAACAGGCATGGGCCACCACTCTCTGCCACAGCAGCACCTTGACATCTGCTCCAAGATGCCTCAGTCAGCTGGCCTAGCAAATGAGAAAGGACAGAGCCTTTCTCAAACAAAGTGGAAGGTGAGGACTGACACCCAAGTTTGTCCTTTGGCCTTCGTAAGTGCATGATGTGCATACACACGGACGCACACATATGGACACACACATACAATGTAAAATTATCAAAAAGTTGACATCAAAGGAGGGGAATAAACAGTGGGTATAAGAAATGTTTAGAGTTTGTTGCAATGAAAGCTATTTTCTCCCTTACATTAATGACACTTAAGGAGCTATCCGTATAAATTCTTCTTCTGCCACTTCCCCATTCCTGTGTGCCATGGTCCCAGATGACTTCTCAAGCCCTGGGTAACCCGACTATGCTACAACCATCAGGAAGAAGAAAGATCTTCAGCAGAAACTTACAGAAAGGTGCATCTGACACTGTGGCCTGTATCCCATTAGTAAACACGGGGGAATGTAGTCCACACACTCAATGACGCTAAGCAATTGAAAGTCAGAAAATCAGAGCTTGTGGTCCAACATGAATGTTCCCAAAGGCTCATGCGTTGAAGGTCTGGTCCCCAGCTGGTGGTACTGTCGATGTGTGTGCTCCTTTCCTTAGTGGGCCATTAGGCAGTGGAGCCTGGTGAGAGGAATTGTACCAGGTGGGACGTGCCTTTGCAGGGTGTGCGTTTCCCTGGCTCTTTCCTGTCTGTCTTTCTGCTTCCGTGTGGTGAGCAGTTCTGCCCTGCCACACCCCTCCATTATGATGCTCTGCCTCACCACAGACTGCAAAACATGGGGCCAAGTGACCATGGTCAGAAATTGCTTCTGGGTATTTGTCACAGAGGGAAATAAATGGCTAATTGTTAGTTTTCTAAGAAGAGCAGGGTAGGAACTGGAGGCCAACGAGGAGTCCTTGACACGCACATCACAAATGTGTGCATGCTTCACCTACCATCTCACTCCTAGCCCAGCACAGCACAGGCACTGGAGAAGCTTGCTGAGACACACTGTCCCAGGACAGCACTCAGGAGGCCACAGCATCCAGTGGGGGCAGCCAGGCTGCAACAGCATTTTATTCCCAAACTGGGGGTCGGCCAGGTTTGCCCGAAGACCACGTTCCAACCAGTGTTCTCATGTTCTGAGTCTCATGAAAACAGGGGTGCTGTTACTCCACACTATGCTCCAGGCCTTGGGGTGTAGCTGTGATTCTTTTAGAAGTTGAGGAAAAATATGATTCTTACACTAAAGTTCATTCAGAGAAAGAAAGAGAACTTAGCTGAGGTTTAAGAGACAAGGCAATGTTCAAGATGAATGGGAAAGAATCAAGGATGGAAAAGTGTGTCTGTATGTATATACACAGATATGTATATGTATATATATAGGTGTATATGTGTATATGTACATTGTATAAATCTGTATACGTGAATATATGTGTATATGTGCACATGTATTTATGTGCAATGTATGCATGTGTAAACTGTGTGCATGTGTATATGTGTGTATATTTATGTGTGTGTACATATGTCCATGTGTATATGTGTATATGTGCCTGTGTTCATATGCATGTGTGCATATGTATTAATGTGTGCATATATATGATGTGTTCACATGTATTGTGCTGTTGGTGTGTGCATATATGTGTATGTGCATGTGTTCATATATATGTGTGTGTACTTGTGTGCATGCATGTGTACGTATATGTATATGCATATGTGTGTGTGTGTGTGTGTGTGTGTGTGTGTGTGTATGCATGTGAGTGTATGTGATGATGGTGAGAGTAGCAGGTAGGGAAGATCTGAGGGAATAATCAGGAAAGAAAATCACATGACTCTGGAATGGTCCTAGGTCTCTGCACTTACTAACAAATATGTTCTTCTGGATTCTTTTCACTAAGGGGAGGTCCCAGGAATGGGCTGTTCTCCACACAGAGAGGTGCTAACTGGGCCCCAGGTCATGGAGGTGTGTCCTCAGTCAGTGGTTCTTTCCTGTTGGGGTCACCCTTCACCCCACTCATCTGGGGAAGGTCTTATGTGCCTTCCCTGGATGCCCACAAATCGGACAGAGCAGAACACTGGTGAAGAGGAAACAGTTTCCACTTATTTTGCTTTCAGAGATGCACTTGCAGCCTCGGCCAGAGCTGTGCTAGATCAAAAATCATTATCCAAAAACCTAACCCCTTTAAATGAGAGCTGACAGCATATCGTTTTCATAAAGTGACTTTGTGTTTCCACTCAAGGCAGAGTCTCTAGCACTTCCCGTGGCCTGAACCTTCCTACAGAACCTTCCCAGGAAAGACACCAAGGAAAATAGGGAACTCTTTTTTTTTTTTTTAGTATTTCATTTTCCCTTTTTAAAGGAGCTTCTATATTTATTTTTCTGACCTTTTATAAAAGATTTTATTTTTAACTACACAGATATGTCTGTGTATGGGTCCGTGCGTGTAAGAACAGTCACCCTCTGAGGCCAGAATAGGGTATTGGATAGCCAGGAGCAGGAGTTACAGGCAGTTTTGAGCCACTGGATGTGGGTACTAGGAACCTAACTCAAGTCCCGGGAAGAGCAGTACACATGCCTTGAAGGATGGAGGCATCTCTCTTGCTCCTCCTAACCATTCTGAAGCCTCAGAAATAAGAACCTTCAAACAACAGTCAGTGGCAAACCAGCAGAAACTTCTTCATACCCAAAGTCATTGCCAGTTTCCAGTGACTTCAAGGCGCCTGGCTGTGTGCTTTGTCACCCACCTTTCCTCCGGAGCAATTAATCACACAACTAAGGAAAGAAGGTGAAGGTGAATCTAAAGGTCTGCAAGTCCTTCAGGAGACTGGAAGGCAGCAGAAAGGAAGGATATGTGGTGGCTAGCTAATGAAGACAGTGACAGGGAAAACCAGCAGCTTAGACGGGAAGTGCTCATTGATTTGTTTAAATAACTTTGTGCTTGCCTACCTGCCTGCTCCTGCTTTAGGCACCAACAGGAAGAGAGCAAGTGTTTGTTGGTCCTGATGCTGCAGAACTACAAAGGTTGCTATCAAGATTTTATGCAATTGAAGGAGGAGAAACCTGGAATCTTATCAAGCAAATTGTTTCAAGAATGTTCTTGACTTTTCTGGGTCCCTAGAGAAGCAATAGAGCAGGACCCAGTACCCAAAACAGAGAGTACCCAAAATAGTTGTGTAGATGTTACTCAACTTGATGGCTTTCTCCATCAGCGATGTAATCCTCGGTTCTTTTTGTGCCTCTACACAGAGGTCCTTTCACACTGAGGCCTTGAACTGACCTTGATGAAGAGGAAAACACCTTCTGTCTGGAGGCAAAGCACATAAATAGCAAGGCACTTTGGGAACTTCCAAGCTCCCTGCCTCACATCTTCATCTTCATCTTTAACTGGAGTGACTTTGGAATCCCCTGGCATACACGGTGTCAGTGTGTCTATGGAATGTTTCCAGAAGATTTAACAAGGGAAGGAAGACCCACCCTGAGTGTGGGCAGCACCATCCCATAAGCTGGGGTCCTAGACTGAAGAAAAGGGAGAAAGTAAGTGCCATTATTTCTCTCTTCTTTCTCTACTCTCCCCTCTACCCCGCTCTGCTTCCTGACTAAAGGAGCAATGTGATGAGCCATCCCAGGCTCCGCTGCCGCACCTTCCCCACCGTGTACTAAACCCTCACTGTAACCCTCGTTACTCAGGTTGTCCCTGCTAAGTGTTTGTCAGAACGATAAGTAATATAGACACTGGGCCACAGGAACTACTCACATGGTTGGTGAAAGAAATGGAAAAATTATTAAACACAGAAGCCTGTCTTCTTCCTTCTGAACACAACGAGTCTGCAGGGAGGATGTGTTTAGGGTAAGGATGCTTGAGCTTGGGACTTGCTTGCATTTATAAGTCAGGACCTCTGATCTAACTCTTCCTCGTGAGAAGAGGTATGTTTTCCACATTCAACGTCTGTGTTTTATTCCTTAACTGACTCCAAGTCTAGATATGAAAAAGAGATGTTTATTGTTAGTCCTCCTTACCCTCCTCTCAGTGTCTGCTCCAACAGACCATGATTTCTAGAAAAGATGGGAATGGAATTTGCATATAAAAACAAAACCAAGTGATGCTTAGATGTGTTTGACAGAGCCGGATGCCAGCTCTGATCCTGGAGTCTAACAAAGGGTGAGCAGGCCCTTGACCTTGGCCATTGCGTTCATTCTTCTGAAGTTTCTCTTCAGATCAGTTCCCCATTCCAGCCGACTGGACTCAGCAAACCATAGCCCATGGGCCAAATATGTTCTTTTGTTTGTTTTTTTTTTAATCTTATTGTCACACATCTGTTAGAAGGTAAATTGAGGCACAGTAAAAATTTAAAGAGTGCTTTTGAGCAAACAATGATTCATGGGTTGGGCATCTCCAAACCATACGTGGTTTGGGGACTCCGCTGAAGAAGCTCAATAGAAAGGCTTTTATAGAGAGAATGTGGATAGAATACAAAGAAAATATCTGGTTACAGTTGTAAAGCTGTCTTATTTGGTCTACCCCACTATAAACTTGCTGGTTATATAACTGAGTTTATTGGCTACTTCCAATTGGTCGAGCTTAATTCTGTTTTTCTTTTAATATAGAGTTTTACAAGAAACAGCTCAAGTCAAGTTTCACTCCTGTTCGCAAGTCAAGCCAGGTTGCAGACGTCCACGAAGTCTGAGCGGCCTCGTCTGTACGGGGAACTTTCAAGGCCTCGTCTAGATTTTAATTTACTCTAACACAGGCCTGCTCCTTCCACAGAAGTCATGTATGACGCTTTTGTGTTTCTGCAGCTGAGCTGAGCCCTAAAGAAGCAGAATGGAGAAGAAGGGGGATTTACTGGATTGGTTTATACATGGGGGCTGGGTAGTTGAGCAGCAACCACCTGCACACCACAGAGGCCGAGAACTCAGGAGTAATTCTGTCCATGGAGCTGGATTTCCCAGTAGTCTTAATCTAGTGCTGGAAACCTAGAGCTCACTGAGTCTGAGTCCACACCAAAAGGCAGGAGAAGATGGAGTCTTACGCCAGCAGAGGATGGTGGTGGCAGCAGCGATGAGATGGGATGCGTTCACTTAGAGAGAAGCTGTGAAGGCAGGCAAGTGGTACTGCTTTCTCTTTAGGCCTCTTCTGAGCTGCTTATTGGAAGGTAGGCTGTCTCTCCTCAGACAGTCCTCTCTGGAAATGCCTCAGAGCCATCCTAGGTCAGTTCCGCATCATGTCAATCAATGCTGGAGATTAGCTATCATGAGCACTGAGCCCCACAGAACTAAATGTTTTCTCTCCGGAACTATTTATCGACTTACTCATTATTAGGCTCATTGGCCCAATGCCCTCTGTTGTATCATAAGCAAAATCTATTGACTGTTAGGAGGTTTTGCATCTGGAACTGGCAGTATTGACTATCTGGGGACAAGGCAGAATTGCTCCAGAAGTGTACCCTACCTTGGGTACACTGTGCAACAGTTCTATTTGGGAACGTTGGGACTCCACGGTGAAGGTTTTTCACAGAAAATCAAATGATTTCATTGTGAAACAACAGGAAATGAAGGCTCTGCTGCGTGTTCACAAGTTACAACCTGCACTGGACAAGACAAAAGGGTGTGATGACCAAAATCCTCAAATAAAGCCACCAGACGGCCGTGTGACACCACTCCCCTTGGGGAGATGGAAATACTGCAGGAGACAGTAGATCGTCAGACTTTGGCATTTTAAGAAAAAAAAAATTCAAGCCTGAAAAAGGGGTGAAAGGCTAAAATATAGTTCCATTTCTGTGCTTTAAGGAGGTTTCTGGAAAGGAAAGGCAAGATTTCATAGTTTTAGGTGAAGGAGGGAGCCACAAAAATGCTTCCAAGCAAGAACAGAACTGACAGTTTTTGCTGAGGGAGAGCAGGGGACTCCGGCAGACTCCTGACTGATGCCGGGGAAGGGAAAGCAGCCGTGCTAGGCCAGCTGGAGCCAGACTCCACGTCCTGCAGAGCAGGAGGCCTCTCTCCACATGGGTAGCATGTGTTGGAGGGGCGTGCTGGACACCTCCACTGACCTGAGCCCAGGTCTGCCCTCCAGAGAGGAGGACCACAGGCACCTCCCCAGAGTAGGCGGGGTTCCTCTGAGTGGCACTTCTCTGAGCTAAGGTCTCCCTGACAACAGTCTGGTCTACACAATCATGTCTTATTTACCCTTCCTGCTGTCGTGACAAAACAGCCTGACGAAGAGCGGCTTAGGGCGGAAAGAATTCATTCCGGTTGAGAGTTCAGGCGGATCTCCAAGTCCCTCACGGAGAGGAAGGCGTGGGGCATGGTGGCAGGAGCGGCAGGCCAGCTGGTCACACCGGATCCCCTCAGGAAGCAGAGAGTGAGCAGGAAGTGGGGGAGAGCCGGGCGGTTGTCCAGCTCTCCCCCTAGTGACTGACTTCCTCCAGCAAGGCCCCTCCTCCTAAGGGTTCAGCAACCTTCCCAAACAGCTCAGGGTCCAGTGTTCACACTCATGAGCCTATGAGGGACATTCCACAATACCTTAAAACCAATATAAATCAAATGTCCAGCCTAGGTGTAGGTCCTGTTACATATCATATGGTGGTGGCCAGGCCTGGCTAAAGAGGGAGCAGCCCGGATAACTCAGGGATGTCCACAGAACTGGAACATTTACCTTTCTAACTATGAAACTTTAAGCCCAAAGAGTTGGATTTGTATTTAATTTTCAGCACATACACATATGAATAAATTTTTACATTGTCTCAGATTTAGTTGCTTTATTTAGAAAAGTCTCTTACAAGGTCCTTGTTGAGATTAAATATAAAACTACATGAAAATGCCACATCTAACACGTATAAAACACTCAGCAATCACTAAATGCCATTCTTTTTGTCTTTCTGACAATAAGAGAAAAAAAAAACCTCAAAGCCACAAACCTGAATTTCATCAAAAAATGTGTCCTAAAGGTCACAGCCCTCTCCCAGTCCCACATCCCTTCATTAAAACCAGAAATGAAAGACCAAAGCAAGCCACAACTGTAGAAACCCCTATATATAACACAGCTTTAACCAAATTTCACAATAAATATTTTAAAGTCTATGAACTTAAACAAAAAGACAAAGCGACAACAACTGTACATGAAAACCCAGAACACAGCCTGGCCCAAGCGCCGGGAGGATTCGGCTGAATGAATCACAGAAAGGGGAATGAAATGTGTGTTCTCTGGTTACACAACACACCCTCCACCCTCTGAATCAGAGCAGCAGATGGCCCCAAAAAAGGTAAGGTAAACTTTGCCTGCCCTCCGGCCGGGGATGCATGCTTCCAGGGAAGGCCAGAGCTCATCTGAGGTGCTCAGGCCAGTGTGCTAGGAGGCAGAGACAGTGCCATGCTTTCTCTCTGTTCTGACACAATCAATACCATCCCTTCTTACCTCTGATTGGAAACTTGAGACTCCTAGACATAACTGTAGGAAGCTGAGAGGAGGGCATTGGTGCGGATTTGTGTTCTAGGATAATTTTAGCCATCTAATAAAAGATTTTCAAGAAGGAACAGGAGTAAGCATGCCAGGTCCGAGATATTATTTTCTTCTTTTCCTTTTATTGTCTACTGGACAGGGTCTTACGTGTTCCATGTCATCCTGTAATTCATCATGTAACCTGAGCAATAGGGTTACAGGTATGTGCTACCATGCCCAGTTTATACAATACTGGGTATTGAACCCAGGGATTCACACATGCTAGATAAGTGCTCTACCAACTGAGCCATATTCTCAGCCCCCATGTGCTGTCTGAATCCTAGCTTAGTCATAAAACTAGACAACTGGGATAGAGAAGATTCTACTTAAGACTTTCAGATTAAGGATACACATATGCACACAAACACATGCATACACACTACTGAGCAAGTAGAGAGAGCCAACTTTACTGTCAGGAGCTTGGAGAGATGGAAATGGACACACATTTCAAAGCTCTCACCTCTGACAACATCTACTTCAGTTCCAGAATTCAGTCTTAGCTATGCCAGCCCTCTCCTTCTGCATATCTGTGAGATAAAACAGAAAAGTCACCTGTTTCCCAAGCCCTCTCATTTGCTGAATAATTAGATAAAATAGGGTTGTGCTGGAGGCCATGTCATTCAACAGGGTGAAAGGAGGTGAAAGGTCACTGCTCCAGAACAAGGGTCTGGGTTAAGTTCAAGGCCATAGAACACTTCAGACTCTTGATTCTGCCCCTAAGTCATCCTGCTTTGCCATGAAAGGTTGCACAGGTTTGAGCCTGAGTACTATTTATTAGCCTATTTCCTGATAGTAGAAGAGAGCCTAGCTGGCCCTAGAACACCAACTCCCTTCTCTCCTGACTTAAGAACTGTGTGTGGCAACCAGGAACTAAGGGTGGTCTGTAGCTAACAACCACAATGAAACTGAAGCCCTCCATCCTACAATCACAAGGAACAGAACTATGCCAACAACAGAGTATGCTTGGAAGCTGAGTCTATGAGTGCACTGGCTCTGCCGACATTTGATTGGAGCCATGTGAGACCCATCTCAGCAGTATCTGTTTTCATAACATGCAGAAAATGTGAGATAATAAACGGGTGTGTTGTTTGAAGCAACAAGAGTTACAGTAACATTGCTATGGTGGTGGAAACAGACACAGATAGGATTATCAAATCAAATCTGACAGCTGTGTGTGAAACTCTCCTTGCATCTCATTTCAGACCCAGATCCACTTTCCTGTGTGCAGAGATTATTTTGAAACAAATTTTATATATCATGTAATTTTCATGCATAGAAGATTTTAGTATGTCTTGGAAATGTACAAGCTCTTTTATATGACAGTCTTATGGCATTACCACACCTGATTAGTGAAATGTCATTTTTAATTTCTTCAGACATTCATTGTTCCAGTGTCCCTAATTATCTCTTAAACATTGTTCTATGATTATTTGTTTTAGAGTTACTATCGCTGTGATGAAACACCATGACCAAAAATAACTTGGAGAGGAAAGGGTTTATTTGGCTTATATATCCTGAGTCACAGTCCATGAGGAAAGTCAAGGCAGGAACTCAACCACACAGGAACCTAGAGGCGGGAGCTGATGCAGAGGCCAT
This sequence comes from Peromyscus californicus insignis, assembly GCF_007827085.1. Taxonomy (NCBI): domain Eukaryota; kingdom Metazoa; phylum Chordata; class Mammalia; order Rodentia; family Cricetidae; genus Peromyscus; species Peromyscus californicus. The sequence goes on along the minus strand of NW_026294584.1, from coordinate 160,202,469 downwards.
AGAGGAGTGTTGCTTATTGGCTTGCTCTTCATGGCTAACTCACCCTGCCTTCTTATAAAACCAAGGACCACCAGCCTAGATGGCACCATCCACAATGGTCTGCCTCTCCATCAATCACTAATTAAGAAAATGCCCTACAGGCTTGCCTGCAGCCTGATCTTATGGAGGCATTGTCTCATTTGAGGTTCCCTCATCTCAGATGACTCTAGCCAGCACATTCATTATTGCTTTGAATCAAAATTCTAATGAGGTCAGATAGGAGCCTAGCCCAAGACAGGCCTTGATATTCTCTAGCCTCTGTGTTGATACTCTTCAGCAAGAGGGCTTGGGATTTTTGAATGGCCATAGTCTCAGTGACCTTTGAATTTCTGGCACTATCACAGGCCCTCTGGTCAGTGCTAGCCACTGGCCTCTGCTTTCAAGGACCTCCTGGATCTCCATTAGTGGCAACCTCTGAGCCTACCACAGCTGAAGAACTTCATGGTGGACACAGATCATACCTGCAGCTTCATTTCTGCCCAGACACCTGTTTCCTGCTTGATGAGATATCTGTATAATTTTTATATTAGCATGATAGCATAAGGGATGTCTATGTGAAAAAACTGAGCTTATTTGAAAGACAAATCATTTGTGAACATCTTAAATAACGAGCACTGTCCAGCCCATGTCCCATGCTCTCTCCATTAAGGATCTTGTAAAGTCAGAGACTCACTCCTAGACACATGACAGGCCAAGTAGGAAGGGCTGATGATGAACAGAGACCTTGAAATGATCCAAAGAACATGGAGGATGTCACCTCAAGCCTGGTAGTCTTGAAGCTGAAGTCAGTGCCCTCAGCAGAGGGGAGTGAGCAAGGGTTAGGACAATGGAAGGAAGAGTAGACTTTCCAAAGAGAAATGCCTTTTAGCCTTGTTTTAGTTTTAGTTTTACCGGAAAGGGAGACTGAAGTTGTAAAGAGGACCTAGTTCTAGCTGAGGTTTAAGTGACTATAAGAGGCCTAAAGGAAGAGGAAGAAAGTTTGATGTATGTATCTCACAACAATTGAAAAAGAAAAGGTCATGAACTTGAGAGGGGGTGCATGTGAGGGATTGTGAGGGGAATGATGTAACTATATTCTAATTTAAATTTTTTTAAAATTTAAAAAGATGAAAACATTTGGAGATGAAATGTTAGATTCCCAGAGAATATTGTAGCTCTCCAAGAAAAATGATGAGAGATTACATTAAACACACACTCTCACTCTCTCTCTCTCTCTCTCTCTCTCTCTCTCTCTCTCTCTCTCTCTCTCTCTCACACACACACACACACACACACACACACACACACACACACACACGCACTGTCTCACACACACAAACACACATGCACACACTATCTCGCATACATGCACACACACATACACAAACATGCATACATGAACCATACACATACTCTTTCTTTCTCCCCCCTCCACAGGAACACAGAAGGAGGAGATCCCATTTAAGAATTGTAGGTAGCAAAATTTTGAATTCCCTTAGTTAATACAAATCTTCACATCTACAGATTCAAAAGAGTCCTGAGTTTTTTGTAGCATTGTGGATGGCACTGAGAAGTGGGTTGAGAAATGTACATGGTGATTCACATAAAAGTGAATTTTAGATGCCCCTGTGTTCAGGGCGCCATGTGTTTGTGCACTCTAAGGCAAGTCCTTCACCACTGAGCTGCAGACCCCCAGCCTAGGCTCTTATACTTTTTTTAACTTGACAAAACAGAAAGTGTGGAAGCTTCCAGGAAGAAAATAAATTACAAAACAATTTTTTTTTTTTTTTTTGGTTTTTTCGAGACAGGGTTTCTCCGTGTAGCTTTGCGCCTCTCCTGGAACTCAGGCTGGCCTCGAACTCACAGAGATCCACCTGGCTCTGCCTCCCGAGTGCTGGGATTAAAGGCGTGCGCCACCACCGCCCGGCTCACAAAACAATTTTTATGTGATGAAGTCATCACTAGTAGTGAAGACAAGAGAAAGTTACGCTCATATTTGAGGGATTAAAAATATGTGCCTCTTCTCAAGGTAATGATGTGAGCATTTGTTATGGTAAAGAAGAAGAATAATCAAACCAAGAACAAATGTCAGCTCAGTAGTGACATCTGTCATCATTGTATGTGCTAAGCAAGTGGCAGGAGAATGACAAGTTCGAAGGCCAGCTCAGGCAATGTAGTGACATTCATCTCCACTCCCACTCCAGTTCCACTCTTAAGGAACAGAACTGTCACAGTACAAGTGACCTTTATATAGTGGCAGCCATGTTTATCAGAAACTCAGGGTTAGTGAAACCCATCTCTAACCTCACCCCTATCCTTAAAGAGCAGAATTGTCCTGGTACAGTGATCTTTATATAATGATAATCATGTTTATTAGAATCCCAGGGTGAGTGATAAAAGTCATTGAAATGCAAAACTAGAATGTGAGTTCTGTCTCTGTAAGACGCTACTCATGAAGATAATTTAGAAGCACTGGCACTCACAGTGATGAGCCCTCGATGAGGCAGAGGACTTTCCACCCTGGCTTACGTGAATGCTGGCTAAGATCTCCAGTCTTTCTGTTGCTGCTGCCAACAGCCGCAGTGTGCCTGATGCCTTGTTCATATTCTTATCAGCATGAGCAGCTACCACTGTGATGATAACTTAACCCATTAAGAAAAAACAGATCAGTGCAGTGTCTTGTTTTGTTTTGTTTCCATGAGGATGGATTATGCTTATGATCCAAAACATGTCTATGACTTTGTGAATTTAAAATATGTTTCCCCCACAATGCTGCTTACAAAAAAACAACACTCTGTAGAAAACCTTTCTGTATGAAAGAAATAAAGGTCATCATGGAAACCAAATACAGCCGTGAGTTGTGAGTTAAGCATGAATAATAGATGTTGGCATGATTAGTAAGAATAACTATTTTATTTACTGAACATTTAGTGCTTATAGCTACAGAACACATTGATCTTGGATTTTCTAGGTCTTTCCCATGCTATTTCATCCAAGTAGCAATCCTATGAAGTCTCTGCCATGATTTTATACATGTAGAGATTAATCAAGTTGTACCATGGGGAAGGTTAGCAACCCAAAAACCCAAGGACTCTGATCCTGAGACCACCTCCCCAGTGATCAGAAAGTTCCCTTGTAACAAAACTTAGAAATTGAAAAGCACGTAAGATTAAAATGCATATTCATTAAGCTCCAGCATAACCAGTGACATGATTTTTCTATTTCTACCTTGCAAGTTATGTCAGAAGAGTAAACAACCGTTGCTTTCCTAACAGTGAAATGAAGGAAACAGCTAGCGCAAATGAAGTGACTTCCCATTTGAGAACTGTATTGATGCCTGAAGATGTAGCTCAATCAGCGGAGTACTCTAACTTGTCACCCCCAACACAAATAAATAGGTACACATTTTCTTTTAGAAATATTACCAATAGAGCAGGTGGTAATATTAGCAAGATAACAGACAACTTTCAAGCTCAAATCACACTTACACGGCATCAAGCAGTGGTTCAGTTTCTAGGACGAAACAAACCATGGCATGGTGGTGCACGCCTGTAATTCTAGAACTAGGTAGGTGAAGTTCAACGTCATCCTTGTCTACATAGAGAATCTGAGACCAATTTGGGCTACTTAAAATTATGTTTCTAATATTAACACATACATACCTAATATGATAATGTCTAATGTTAACTATACACATACCTAATATGTCAATGTCTATTTTTGTGTATGTTTTGGAATGGTCTGGTATTTCCATCATAACCTATTTGTACAGTAGAACAGCAACACCCAGAGGAGACCAGAGCCTGTAAGTATGCTCCAGTCCACAGTACCTGCTGAGGTGTGGATGGTCACTCCCTCCTAGATCAGATGAGTAAACATCTGTGGTAAGACAGTGAATCCCCTTTTCAAGAATGATCAACAGAAGCCCAAGTGTATGCTCCCAGAGAAATGTCCTAGATCTCTTAGCCCTCCAGAGAGTAATTCAGATCTTTAATAGTGGAATCCATTGTGATAAGGATCAAGGCAGACATCTTTTCCTGGTGGCCTAGCTCAGGGCTTCAGCCATCTTAACTGACTGCTGTATCATCCTCTGCTTAAGTAACACTGTTTGAGGGACCCTGATGGCTTGAATCCCAGGGAAATCAAACCTGGAGTTAATAGAGAAAAATATTGACACACATAAGTGTACCAAAACTCAAAATCAGAAATTCCTCAAAAATAGGAAACTTCTCAAAAATAAAATTAACCAGGGGGTCGGGTGAGAGTGGGGGGCTAGGGAAATGGTTCAGTGGGTAAAATCTCTTGCTGTGTAAGCATGAAGACCTGAGTTCAGATATCCAACACACATGTTAAAAGCCAGTGTAGCCACACATCCTTATAATCGCAGAGCTGGTGGTAGAAACAGAGATTCTGAAACTGACTGGCTACCAGCCTAGCTGAAATAGCCAGTTCCAGATTCAGTGAGAGACAGTATCTCAAAGGAATAAGGTGGAGAGCAATAGAGCAGGACACCTGTGTCCTCCTCTGCCCTCTACAAGTACACACACACACACACACACACACACACACACACACACACACACACACACCCCTTACCTCCATACACAAATAAACAGAAAACAAATTTTCTTACCAAAGAATATTATCAATGAAGCAAATGATAATATTGGCCAAATAGCAAACAACAATATGAACCCTTAAAAGCTCAGATCACATAATGAAGTTCCTGGTTTCTGTATTAAGAACTTCAGTGAATGAACTAAAGTTGGGAGGTCACTGAGCACATATATGACTGAAGTAGTCATGTGTCTAGATCGAAAAGCAATGGAGAAGCAAACCAGAAGACATCACAGAGGAAACTTCCTTGGTGTTGACCTCTTTCCATCTACGCACTTGTTCTAATCAAGGTAGCATGGTTTAGTGTTTATTTAAGACTAGAGATATGGGGCAGTACTTCTGAATTTTAGGACGAGAGGGTGGCTAGTAGTGGTACTGAAAAGCACACTACAACTTACAAAGTAATATCAGGAAACTAGGAGCCAACAGCACTCTGGGGAGGGGTGTTTGCTCATTTATATTTCAGTTTGGTTTAGTCTGTTGTTTTTTAAGCAGGGTCCCACTCTATAGTTCAGGCTTGCCTTGACTTCACAAATAGTCCAGCCTGACTTTGAATTTGCAATCCCTTTCCTGGGTCTCTTGAGGGCTTGGATTGCAGGCATGCACCCTTACATTCAGCAAATAAACAACAAATTAAGGTAAAACCAAAATCATTCAAACTTCAAAGAGAACTTGCTCAAAAATTCATTCTTGTGGAAAAAAATTTTTTAAATCGTGTGTATGTCTTTGTGAGGGTATGCACACATTGTGCCCATAGTAATAAAGAGGCAGAATGAGAATAAACTCCACAAATCAGAGTCTTCCATAGGATCTAGTTTTTTTTAAGCCAAAATATATTAGAGAAACAAAGTCCAGATTTATGTTTATAAGGAATGCTCAATTCTAAGTGAGGTAAATAAGTAGGAAATACTACACTGAGGGATCCCATGTGAATGCAGACAAGAACAGCACAGCATGCCTTGTGTGTCCTCTGTGGCTCACAGCTTCACAGAGCAGAGTGCTGTGTGGGTCCTATAGCTAGAAGTTTTTCGGTCCCTTCCAACCCCACGGTCCCACAGCTGCTTATAAAATAATCACTCAGAGGCTTATATTAGGTTACAAACTCTATGGCCTATGGCTTCAGCTTCCTGCTAGCTAGCTCTTTCATCTTAAATTAACCCATTCCTATTCATCTATATGTTGCTGTGTAGCCATGGCATTACCAGTCTGCTGGCATCTTGTTGCTCCTTGGGAGGCAACTGGTGTCTCCTTCCTCTCTGACCTTCTTTCTGTATCTCTGCTTGGATTTCCCGCCTGGCTGTAAGCTTTCTTGCCATAGGCCAAAACAGCTATATTTATTATCCAATGGGAGCCACACATATTCACAACATACAGAAAGACATCCCACAGCACTTTCCCTTTTCTGTCTAATCAAAAAGGAAGGTTTTCTTGGGGCTGTATAGCCCAAGGTCATGGACAGAGCAAAGATCACTACAGGGTGCTCTGTGGCTCACGGCTTCACAGAGCAGAGTGTTACGTCGGTCCTATCTAATGGCTTCACAGAGCAGAGACACCTGAGCAGTCACAGGGGATAAAAATGAGAACAGACTGGACCTGCTCTACGTGGCTGAGTCTTTCAGGCTGCTCTGAACCTTGGATCACTCTGTTTCATAAAGCAGCAGTTCTAACCTGAGTTACTCCATCTGGAGTATAAGTGACAAGTCAGATGATTCTCCATCTCATTTATACAAGTTAACTCCACCAACTCAGCATGAGACATGAACTGATCATTTATTTGTGCCAATAAACAATTCTATCTTTGACTATATCAAAGTATATCTGAAACAGCAGATGTAGGATCTTGTCTTCCACATCACATGTACCCCCTAACTTGGGACTATAAAGCAAAGGTCAGTCTAAGAACTAAGGTACCTCAAGACATGGCATCCATGCTGACCCATGAGCTCTGTCAAGTAAAACCGCCACAGCAAAGGACTCCTGTTTGTCCCAGGTCACCACTGGGTCACAGCTTCTCCTACTCCCAACGCAGCCCACATTCATCATTGCCTGTCACCCCACCTGCATCTGACAGTTGTGTCCCAAACAGCTCTGTACCTGTGCTGCATCTGAAGATGCAACTGGGCCCTACAAAGACTTCTCTGCATGTGAGCCAGCTCCCTGCCTCCACCCTCAGCACAGTCCTCTGAACTCTGTGGCCTCTGTAACCCTTTCTTAGCCACATGCACACACACATTTACTATGTGAAATGTAATGTGTGATCTCAGAGTCCGAGAGTTAATATTGATGATTAACACTGGACAAATGACCCTGTGATTGCTGATGGCCAAGTCTGTCCAGACAAACCAACCACTTCTACAGATTCACAGCCAAGGAGATGGACGTAGCTTGTAAATCTGTATTTGGTGAAATCTGATATCTTTCTAATGGAGTACACTCTCGACAACTTATACAAAAAGATTGACCAGCAGTAAATGCAAATACACCAAAACCAAAATCATTCAAACTTCAAAGAGAACTTGCTCAAAAATTCATTCTTGTGGAAAAAAAATTTTAAATCATGTGTATGGGCATGTCTTTGTGAGGGTATGCACACATTGTGCCCATGTTAGCCAGAGGTATTAAATCTCCTGGTGCTTGAGTTATGGGTGGTTGGAAACTTTTTTTTTTTTTTTTTTTTGGTTTTTCGAGACAGGGTTTCTCTGTAGCTTTGGAGCCTGTCCTGGACTAGCTCTGTAGACCAGGCTGGCCTCGAACTCACAGAGATCCACCTGCCTCTGCCTCCCGAGTGCTGGGATTACAGGCGTGCGCCACCACCGCCCGGCTGGAAACTTTTTTTTTTTTTTTTAAAGGAGCCTTTAATATCTTCCAAAGTTCTCCAGTGCATGTGTGTGCAAGCACTATTATTGTACATTTCAGGACACTGTCATGTTCTGCCTTTTTTCTCTCTAAATATGGTTTTCTGTTCTTTATTTTGACATGGTTAAATTTTCTTTGAATACAAGAAAATCACAAGCATCCAAAGTTGAAATAATTGTGTTTCAGAAAAATTTAATATAAGGAAGTCTTTAACCATTCAATAAAATGTATGTGTGGGGTCATGTGACCCCAATCACCTTCCCGAGAACAGCTCCTTGTGTGTTCCTGGCACTACACATCCCCATGTGCCATTGTCTATTGGTGAAATTATTAAGGCCACTCCACGTAGTTAAAAGGGAGGTTTATTTAGTGGCATAACTTACAAATGAAGGGATAGGTAGGTTGTGGGTTCTGGGAAAGACGCAGCGCAGTCCAGCGGTGTTCTCTGGAGAACTATGTTCGGTCTACCTCTAGCGTCCAGGGTCCAGGAAACAAGAGAAGCGGCCCATCCGGATCTCGGGTCTTCAGGGTCCTCCCTTGGCCCCACCTTGTAGGCGTGACAGTTCCCGAAGTCTCAATGGGGGTTGGAACTTCCAGATCAAAGCTGGAATGGCTACCTACTACAATTGTCTTCCATCTTTACTTACAAAATGACAAGGAATCCAGGTAACATTTCCTGTCATGTGTGCCTCACTGCCCACACCCTAAGTTTTATTACTTGTGTAAAATTGTTTAAATTGTTCAGTTGGTATGTTTTTCTATCTGGAAAACTGTGTGCTTCAGTTTTAAATGAAATAAATCATAACTTTTCCATTAAAATAAATGGAAAATATTTTTCCATCCAGCTTTGTAGCTAATGGCAGTGTTTGGGGATGAATTAGTCACAGTGAGGGCTAGGTGTCGGGTTTATCTCTCCCACTAGAATATGAACTTCATGCCTGACTCATAGCTGGCACCCATAAGGTTTTTTGAATGAAATAAAGTTTTGGAAGATTAGTGAAAATTAACAATTTCAATTACTTAGCCATAGTTAAGCAACTGGGAAGGAAGCCAGACTAAAACAAACACACTATGTACGTAGCTGGTGGATCAGTTTCCCTCTCTGAAACCACTTTACACGAGAACTGGACAATCACAGAGCTGGGGGCAGTCCCATGACAGTTCAAACAGACACAGCTCCCTTTGTACAGCTGCAGAGTGCAACACCATTTAGTCTGTCCATCTGAAGACTAAAGGGAAGTAGCCAGCACACCACAGCAAGGTTGTATGAAGAGACTAGAGAAAAGATTGAGAGACAGGACTCACTGAGAGGTTAGCAACAGTAAGCTTCTAGGGCGCCAAGAGTCATGAGGATCCCAGATGGAGTTCTTGCTAGACCTGAGGCTGTCATAAGCCACTGATAGAAATAGTTCCTCCATTAAAGGGATACAGCCACCCCCAGCTTTTGGCTAGGAAAGGAGCTGGCAAAACAATATCCCGACTCTCCTCCTGGTCCCAGCCTCCTCTTGGTGTCTCCCATTGGCTGAATGCCATGGGAGATCATAGCAAGAATGCTCAGAGCCAGTGGGACAGTGAAGGACATTAGAGAAACCAGCACAGTACTCCAAAGGCCACTCATTTATTTCACATTCTTTCAACTCTTGCCCTATTGGCTTGTATCTGCCAGACTTTCAACAGAGGTGTTCTGTACAAAGTGGTACTGTGATAGTAAAGGAAGTTTCTATGCACCCCACTCCCTCACACAGATATGAACATCCTCCTACACTATCATCCCCGAGTCTTAGTAAAAAGAAAAATCCTTCTCTTGACCTCTCATTTCAAACCAAACTCCATCTGAGCTTTTATAAACACTCCAAAACTGACATAAACTTTTGATTTGACATAAAAATCCAGGCCAGTGTGTGCTGTGGCCAGGGATGGATTGTAAAGGAGAGAGTTAAGTTGGTCTCTATTGGTAAAAACTAGAGCCTCCATCCAATCTCTTACATATTCGATTGTTCCCCAGCCCAAACTCAGTCTCCAAAGAGCTGAAGTTGAATTGTGATCAGCACTTAGACTGAATCACCATTTGTTTTTACCAAAGTTGTTTTTGTTTCATTCAATTGCCCTTTAAACAGAACTCCAAGAGCTGTTTGAACTTCAAAAGTAGCCATCACACTGACTGTGGCCCACGAGGACTCTGGTCTTTTCCCCTTTGGTCTTTCCTTTCCTTTCTGAGAAAGAAGACAATATTGCTCTTAATTCTCACCTCTCCTCACTTCAAGGCCTACCTTTCCACACATGTGCAGACATGTTGGCTTTATGTTTCTGACCAAGCAAAGGATGACAAGATGATCACTGTTGAATGAGCAGATAGGTGCCTTGTTACATGCCTAAGGAAACTTTCTCCCCAAAGTAGAGTGTGGTCGCTGCTTTGCAATCCAAACAAATCAAAGGCAATGGTTATCCAAGTGAGCACAGGCTCTACATATGTACCAAATCCAAGAGCTCACTGTATGACATGCACTGGATGACTGCCAGCCACTGTCAGCCTGTTCAGAGATTAAGAAGGGAAAAGAAGAGTCCACAAGTTTATTCTGACTTTCATGGAAAATGTGAATTATTGAAGAACATTGGCCATGCATTGTGGGACAGTGAGTGATCAGAATTGGTCCTGGTGATATTAATCCAGGTTTTGTTGGGCCACCGGCTAGCTGTGCAATGATACACAGCCTGCTTCATTTTTAAGGCCCTTGGTTTTGTGCTATTACATGGATATTATTATTACAGGGATATTATGAGAATTAAATGGGATTACATACATAAAAATAATTTGTACTCCATGTATGACCATTGCATATGAATTTAAGGGGTAAAGGTAGATGGAACACACACCACTTGTCAATCAAGAAAGAATACAGAAATGCATCAGTTGATTATACTGTACCCCACAAATATGTAAAATACTATGTGTTAATTCAAACACAACAAATCCAGGCTGGAGAGATGGCTCATCTGGTAAAGTGCTTGTTTCCCAGGCATGAGGACCTGAGTTCACATTCTCAGAACTCACATGACAAGCTGGATGTGACAGCATGTGTCTATTCCAGCACAGGAAGTTGGAAATGAGAAGATCCCTGGGTCTTTCTGGCTAGTCTAGCTGAATCAGAAAGTTATAGGTTCAGCGAGAGTCAAGATCTCAAAGGTAGAGAGTGACAGAGGGAATACTCGGTGTTGACCTCTGACCCCACACTCACATGCCCAGTATGGAAAGAAAAATTAGTCTTTCAAGATGCATAAATCTACATTTGCTCTAGAACACAAGATGAAGTTTTAATAATGTGCCAGAATAACGTGTCAGAATATTGGAGGAACCCCAGAAAGACTAAAAGCAAGTAGGACAAAATTAATAATAAAAAACATTGTTAAGAGCTGAAATATGAAAAGAATTAGAAGAAAAAAGTTAAATAAGTTCCACAAACTTAGAGTTAAAGGACCTGAGAAGCATTTTGAAGAATATTTGGGGTTCCATTGTATCTGCATACAACATTTTCTTTATCCACTCATCTACTGATGGACTGGTTCTATTTCTTGGCTATACACATGGCCAGGCAGGTACTGTCAAATGTTGAAGAATCCCAATGAATTCTCAATGGAATACAGGTAAAGAAAGCCACATCTGTATTCATCATAATCAAAACGTTGGATGCCCAAGATAAACCATTGATCAAACACAAGAGATCTCATTGAGTCCTTGTCAAAACAGTGGGTAGAAGGAGGTAGTGGGACAATGTAAGGTGCTGAAATGAAGCATCAATTTAGATTCCAATATGCAGGCAGGGTAGTGATGAACCCCTGCAACCCCAGCACTCAGGAGGCAGAGACAGGGAGATCACTATATCTTCAAGGACAGCCTTTCCTACACTGCAATTTGGCATCAGCTGGAGCCATAAGCATAGAGAGACCATGACAAGAAAACAAAACAAAAACAAAAACAAAAAACCCTAATAGCCAACAGAGTTATCTTTCAGACATCAAGGGGAACTAGAGACGGTCCCAGGTTTTAAAAGAATTAAAAAAATAAATCCTAAAGGAAGCTTTTAGACTAAATGCACAGGTCACCAAAAGTCCAGTCACCTGAAAAAAACAAAGACACTGGTGAACATATTGTGTAGGCAAAATTAAAAGTCTGTTTTCTGTTTCTCCTTTCCTCAGATTCAGAAAACAACTGCACAAGATGTGAATCATTAAATCGGGGGACCTGAACACATGGAAGTGTAATAGGTTTGACAACAGCACCCCAAAGGGGGCCTTTGAGATAAAAGCTGTGATAGAGTGAAGCAATGATACCAAATGAAAACACAAATTCAGTCAACCGGTGGGAAGCAAGAGAGCGAATAATAAGGCTGACATAACAAGTTATATACCCAATCTGCACTACTTTCTTCACACATCTATTTGAAGAGATAACATAACTATAAAACCATTATATTAACCTATTGTTTGTAGTATAGAAATGTTAGTGCAAAGATGATAGCACACAAAAATGGGGAAAGAAATCAAGTTACAGAGTAGCAACATTTATAAATCTATTTATAGTTAAGACAGCATAAAGTTAGCACATGTGTGAAGTGTGTGTGTGTGCAAGGTGCCCATATGTGCCAGGCATCTTCCTCCATCACTCTCCATATTAGATTGTGACATAAGGTCTCTCACTGAACCCAAACTTACCAACTTATCCAGACCAGCTGTCCAGCAAACTTCAGGGGTCTTCTTGTCTCTGCCTCCCCAGGAATTACAGACACATACTCCTGTCCTCAGCTGTATACACATGGTTTCCGGGATTGAAATAAAGGACCCCTGCTTATGAAGCAAATACTTAACTGAGTGAGACATCTCCCCAACCCCATGTTAGTACAAAATTTAAGGCAATCCCCAGGGATAGATAGATAGATAGATAGATAGATAGATAGATAGATAGATAGATAGATATACTGCAAGTTCTGGAGCAAACACTAAGAAAATGGCTCTTAAAATACAGTTTAAAAACTAATAAAATGTAGTGTAATGGTGTCACAGCAAGAAAAAAAATTACTTAATGCAAGAGATTCAGTAAAACAGTGGACAGAGGAATGAAAACAGAAGTGGTATCTATAAAATAAGTAGCAAAATAGCAGAAATTGATACAATCATGTCAACATCAATGTTAAACACAAATCTATTGCAAGGCAGAGGGCTGTCTCTCCTTTCTTTATGGGTCTTCCTTCTGGGAATATCTGCATTACTAAATTCCCCCTCCTTATGAAACACCGAGCTCATTAGATGAGGGTTGCCTTAATGGTCTGACTTTAATTTGATGACCTCGGTAAAGAATTTATTTCTGCACCAGAGAGACGGTTCAATGGGTGACAGGCTTGTAGCACAAGCCCGATGACCTGAGTTAGATTCCCAGAACTCACAGTTAAGAAAAGAACAGGCTTCTGAAAGTTGTTCTCTGACCTCCATATGCATTCCATGACCCCCCCCCATACACACCCACAAATAATAACAGTAGACTCAGTTTTCAAATGAGGTCACATTGTTTACTGGGGTAAAGACTTCAATACATGAATTTTTGAATGGGAGGACAGAATCCAATCACATTACTTATCATCGTACCTACATGTTAACACGAAGCGAGGAAACGGCCAGATGCAGTCAGCTCTAGCTTGGCCAGTGTGATGGGTAAAGAAGCAGAACTCTGGGCATACATGGAGAAGGGCAACTTCCTCTCCTGCATCTTTCATCTTCTCCCTTCTTTCCACAAAGCACTCTATCAGAGACACCACAAACCAAGGAGGTCCACTGCAGAGGAGAGGCCCTGCCCAGGGCAGGACCCAGGGCACTTCTCCTGAGTCATCTTGGTAAAGGTTGGCCCTAATTCTATTTGTATATGGCTCAACCTCAAACACCAGCTATAGATGAGTACTTTAATTTAGGGTGATGAGTGGCATTTGCGGTCATCCTCCCCTGGAGAACCCGGAATCTGCTGTTTTCTGGCAAACAGACAGCTCTGAGTGTGTCTTTACTTAAAGGTTTTCCTTAGGAAGGGTGAATGGGGCCTTTCAGAAGAGACGGAGCATTTAGAAATTCTGGGCAATCCTAATATATGAAGAAAACCAAAGATACATCTCACACCATCAGCTTATGAATATGTATGTCTCTCTGCTGTGGCAATCTCTCAGCCACAAAATCACAGCGAATTAGAATGTTTTTCCTGGGGAAAAGTGCCCGTCACTGTGAGCAGAAAACAGAGTCGTGGTGCTGTTGGTTGTGAACCCACCCCTTCCTTATAAACGAGCTGAGAAACCGAGTAAATGCTGCAGATTCGTGCAGTGAATTCAGGCAGATTTGAATTTCAGATCTGCCCCGGTGGCCAACATATGAGATGTCTGTATTCAGGGTAGAGCTTTTTTCCTTCTTTTTTTTGGCAAGAATACCGACTGTTGGATTATTTGCTTTGCATATTTTTTATACTTGAACCAGCATATATAGAATATCTTTAAACAGATATGCATTTATCTTCAAAGAATGAAGTACTCACTGGACTGGATAAAAGTGTAAGGAATAGCTTAGCACTCAGCCCCTCCCAGCTGTTAGTAAAGATCTGGGAGATTTTCTCTACCCTGTTCCCACTGCACTGGTAGCATAAAGAAACATATATACTCTTTCCCCAAATGAGAACTCTCAAGGCGAATTTGTTTGGTTGCACAGAGGCCAAGCTACCAAATCCATTTCCCACACTGTGTGCCTCTTACATGTTACACAGATCAGGGTGGGCCTGGCTAGAAAGAACACAGGCTCTGGACTCTGACTGGAACTGAGAGCCTTCACTTCTTAATTGCATCACTGGACCAATTATTTCAGTGCCTGATCTGGTTTCTGTCTGTCTGTCTGTCTCTGTCGCTGTCTCTCTGTGTGTGTGTGTTTGTGTGTGTGTGTGTGTGTGTGTGTGTGTGTGTGTGTGTGTGTGTGTGTGTATTCATGTATAAACATGTATTTGTGTGCAGATACACATGTGTGGAAGCCAGAGGTCCACCGCAGGTGTCTTCCTCATCAACTCTCTACCTTTTTATGAGATAGCATCTCTTGCTAAAGCTGGAATTCACCAGTTTTGCTGGACAGTCTGGCCAGCAAGCCCCCAAGATAAGATTCTGCTCTCTCTGCCTCCCCAGCACTGCAGTCACAGGCACTTGCCAGTTGGGTCTTCATGGTTGCACTTTACTGACAGAGTCATGGCTTGGTTTCTTTGTCTCTAAAGTTAAATGGCTCCTTTGGGTGTTTGAGAGAATAACAATGGCCACAAAATGTGTTCAGGGAAAGGTCGCAGCACAAGAGCAAAGAAAATGCCCACCAGAGAAGTAGCTATAGGAGGGCAGAGAACGTAGATGTCTTAGGGTTTCTATTGCTGTGAAGAGACACCATGACCATGGCAACTCTTATAAAGGAAAAACCTTGAATTGGGCTGGCTTACATTTTCAGAAGCTTAGTCCATTATCATCATAGTGCAACATGGTGGTATGCAGGCAGACATGGTGCTGGAGAAGAAGCTGAAAGTTCTACATCTTGATCTGCAGGCAACAGGAAGTGGTCTGAGAGTCAGACTAAGTGATGTCTGAGCAAAGGAGACCTCAAAGTGATATGCTTCCTCCAACAAGGCCACACCTCTAACAATACCATTCCCTATGAACTTACAGGGGGCCAATTACACGCAAATTACCACAGTAAACAATCTGCTCTTGGATAAATGTGGTGCAGAGGCCACACAGTCTGTCCTAAAAGCAAGATGCAAGCTAACTGCATTCACAAAGCATGATGTACACTACAGAGCACAGCCCACATGCTCACACGCCGGACCTCAGTTGTTTTGCTTAGCAGCCCTAAGGAGGGGGCATTAGCATCATCATCATGTAGAGGCTAAGTCAAGTAATCTATTCAAAGCCACAGAACATATACAGTGTGGAGCCAAGAATGGAAATTGGGTCTGTCTGACTCCAGATTCTGTGGTTTCCTGTTACAGCAAACTGTGTCAAGTAATAATATCAACAATGATAATAATAAATGTCTTGACCCTGTCAAGTCCTAGGGGAGCCTGGCTGTGCTCCTAAAGCCTGCTTTCAGAAGGTCAGTCTTTCTCCACTCAGGCTTACTGCTTGCCCCAGTGCCTGCCCTGATGCTGTTGATGTCAGGTCTCAGTGCTTGGCTTCCCCAACTCCCAGCTTGACCCTCCTTGGCCCTCCCGAGACTGCTTGAAATTTATGGTCTCCTTTTTGTGCCCACATCCAAGCTCATCACTCCCATGAATGCTCACTCATGATGCCAAGGCAGAGTCTGCAGTCTGTCCTGTTTAGCTGGAAAACTGAGACAAGAGGAAGGCTTGGTCCAGAAAGTGGAATTTTCATCCCACTCACTCATTCTGCTGCTTGAGATTTCAGCAACTTTGGGAGACCTGTCATGAGCACTCAGCCTGGCTTAGGGGTTTAAAGGCCTCCTTGAACTAAGATCACCAGTCTCCGTACTGTCCCTATCATCCTATTACCATTGGTCACAACCTCTGTTGGGTTCAACTCATTCACGACTGTCTTCTCCACCAGAGTCTGTTTTGAAAGAGTGTGCCTCTTACTGGCCAGGAGCCTCTGGCACTTTATGTGACCTCAATCACATAGTAGAAACTCAACAAGTACTTGTTTAGTAAATGATTTGGTTTTGCACAGCATAGGGTGAATCAGTGCACTGTTACACAGTTAAGTTCAGTGATCAGTGTAATTATGCTCTTAACAATTTCCACTCAGCCCTGATTTGGGAATTGGTGAGCTTAACGGTTTCTGGTGAATACATTTTAAATGAAGACAATAACACAATATGAACAGAATTTTTTAAAATGGCAATACTCAAAAAGTTAAAGGCTGAGTTAATGTTTTTCCTCTAAAATTTGTGATACCTTAGCTCCTTTGGCATCATGCAAATGCTGTTTCCATCATGATTCTGCCCTTGGCTTAATTTGAAGAAATGCCCAATTTGTTATCATTTATCTCTTTCCCTCCATCATCTTAGGACCTTTTTTAACTAATGCCTTTCCTCCACATTCCCCAGGTCACGGAAGCAACATTATCCAAAGTTTATTCAAACTTATCTGAACCTTTGGGGCTAGAAATTAGGTGGGAACTGTTTTCTTCGGGAGATTTCTAATGCTTTTTGGCTTTAAATGGCTGGAAGTGGAACAAGAATAGCTTTTCTTGCGGTATTTTGGTTTCTCCTCCCAACCCAAACCAGGAAGTGCAGAGACATACAAAAATTAAAAGAAAGGGGAAAAGTTAATGCAACTTTTTGAACTTCATACATGACTTAGGTTCGATTTCAGTTTGAGGCAAAGGTTCAGCTGAGAGCTTGTTGTATCCAAACCACTTGATCCTTCCCCTGAAATTACTGGTAGGAGAATAGATGTAAGGAGAAAGGGAATTGGTGGTCTGTAGGGCCATTGTACGACTACGTGTTCTGTGGGAATATTGTGCTAACAGAGTTCACAGGATGGCAACTGTGGTAAGCAGAAGACACACAGAGGGCACACTCATGTCTCATGTCTACCATGGCATTTGCTTATTATCTGTCTCTTATCATTTATCTACCTATCATATATAAATATATATATTATATCATACTTATATCAATCTCTTGTTTACCTATCATCTATCTATCTATCTATCTATCTATCTATCTATCTATCTATCTATCATCTATCATCTATATCTATCTTCCATCTTTGGGAAACATAAGATAAATATGTTTCAGTTATGTTCAGAACCAAAAGCTAGAGCTATTCCAAACTGGTTGGCTATAGTCCATTCAGAATCCCATGAGAATTATTGGCTAGACAGTGAAGGAACAAGAGTAACATTCAAGAAGCAACTGGTCAAACTATTAGAAAGTGAATGCTCAAATCATTGGGGTTAAAGACTAAAGTTTCAGAGAACCAGATTCTATGCACAGTCAATATACAGCAGTAGGATTTTATGAATGGTGTAGACACCAAGCCTGCTGTAAACTGTCAGTTTATACTCATGGACACTCACAGGTCAAGATGAGAGGCTTGTTCAATGGCCTGAAAAGTGTCTTCAGCTGAGACACACTGACGAGCAGATCTACGACTGGGGAGGAACTAATTTACCTGATAAATGCCAAAGGAAGAGAGCTGCTTTCTCTTTGTCTCATACCCATAATCTTAGCACTGGGATGCTAAGGCAGGAGGATTGTCATGAACTTCAAGCCAGCCTGGGCTACAGTATGATATGAGACCCCTCTCAAATATAAAATGTCAAGAAGGAAGTAATTTTCTCACAAAAGAATCATCCATTGAACCAGTCACATAGCTCAAGACTCACTTTTCAGTGACTTGGTGGCATTGGTCAGACCTGTTTTCACATAATGATGTTTTAATAACAAATATGCCATCTGACAGTGGAATCTTCACCAAGTTTTAATTCTCTTGCAAAGGTATGCTAGTACGAATGATTACATCATTTATGCAACATATTAATCCCTCCATCCAAAAGCCTGCTAATTTCCTTTCATGTTTTTATTTCTGGCACTTTGATCCTGGTTATAGTCCTAAAGTATTTCAGTGATGGATATTTTAAGTACACTTCAGTATTAATATTGTATTTCACATGGCATATCCCTGGGCACATTATTTTGTAAAACAATCTAATGGCTCATTTGAAATATGTATTTTTCACCTATCTGTTTAAATGTTAAATGACTGTCATGATATCTAGCTACCAAAACTTTCAGGATAACTGGTGAAAAAAGTTTTAGTGATATTCTGAGACGTTTCTTGTGTTTAATGTAGAATAGTCTTTTAGCAAATTAGTGCACTATTGAAATATAGGGTAGATTACCAGCATTGACTGTTTTGAATACATTATAATAATTATCTTCAATATGATATACCTAATTAACTTTGCAGAAACCACAGCAGTGCTGTGATAAAAGAGAGTGGGTTCAGCTCTGTAGAGGGAGAAATGGAGGCACTGATAGGTGGTCCTCCGCCAGTCATTTCTAGCTATTGCACGAGACAAGGGCCTCTGTCAGGTTTGGAGTTTTCTTAGAATACACAGAGTCAGCCCAAGGTCACAGCAGAAGCAGCTACTGACCGTGGTGGGGGTGGACAAGCACGGGTCAACTCTTTTGTTTCTTGAAGGTTTCAGGTCCCTTCTGGACTAACTAACATGCTTCTAGACTAACTGCATCTCCTCAGCCCCTGTGGAAAAGGACAGGAGGGCCTTTTGTAGAACTGCCCTCAGTGCCAGGCGAAAGGCATGCCAGATTTTTCAAGGAAAGTGGATTTCCCTTGTGTGTTCTGGCTTACGGAATTTGTCTCATTCATTTTAGGAATAAAATTGTCTCACCTTCTAACCAGCAGAATAGGCCAAGCTCAACAGCCACAGGCTTGTTTCTCTGGGTGATTCTGAACACCTTGAGAATGGGAGCTGGGTGGAAAACATAAACGTATGAATAAAGAATCAGGAGGCTGACTCATCTTCCTGCAGTGAGCACTTCATCTGTCCAAGGGTTGCCCCATTGTGAAAGAATATTATTTTGTTTAGGATACAAAGTGTTGGTAGGGTGACAGAATCTGAGGCATCTTTATTCAAAATGGAAAATAGACAGGAGACAAGCAAAGCAGTGCCTCCACCCATGTACGGCTCAAAAGCAGGCTAGGGACATTGGCCCAGTCAGTAAAGTGCTTGCTTTACAAGCACAAGGACCAGAGTTCAATCCCCAGAGCTCTCATAGAAAAGATGGATGGAGCAGCAAGCCCTTGTAATCTTTGCAGTGGTATGAGAGGTCCTAGAGATGTGTGGTCCCTGGGAGCAATCTGACCAGCTAGCCTAGCCTACCTGAAGAAATTCTAGGCCAGTGAGAGGCTATCTCAAATAAAAAGTGGAAGGCGCCTGAGGAACAATACCTAATGTTATCCTCTGACCTTCACACACAACCTCCACACACCAGGCAGGCAGATAGGGACCCTGGCGGTGAAGGATATTTGAGTCCCATAGGCAGTTAAGTTCTTGGGGAACCTAGATACACTATTATATGTTTCTAATACTGCTAGTTGGTGCTTAAAATCAGCCAGAAGTACCACTCTTCTCCATTTATGTTTTTGTACATAGGCATATGTGTTTGTTTGTGTAGTCCTGTGGTCTGTGTTTGTGTACATACAAAAGGATCCTCAGAGTGAATAATTGCAGTTTCTGAGTAAAGATCTGCATTTACCAGAAGATGCCAAAATGCCAGAAATTAGTAAAGATGGAAACCTGAGGATTATAGGAAAGCAAAGAAATCATCATGGCTGGAAGTCAAGTCTTTTAATGTTGATCTTCTTCTAGGTGAAATCAACATGTGTTACTTTTTTTTTAATGGAAAGAATCAGATGACATTTTCTTGTTGATGTGATAACTGTCCTGCTACCCCACAACTATGCAGCGGTGTTTCCACAGCACAGAGGGAGAGGTGTTCTAAGAGAACTGTGCTGAAAGGTTGTAACAGAGCTTTATGCTGCTTTGGAAGCCTGGCACCGCGTGCTTTGTCTGACAAAATGCAGATTGTGAGGATACTTCAGCACAACAGAACCACCATTTATATGCTTTCCTGTTTTGCTTTGCTGTTCTGGAGATCCAACCCAGGACCTGGGAGATACCAGGCAAGCCCTCAGCCACCAGCAACACCCCAGACAGTCACCTGTAATCCCAAGACTCAGGAAGCAGAGGTAGGAAGATCAGAAGTTCAAGGCCTTCTGCTTGAAGACCTTTGCTACATAGCCATCCTGGACTACATGAAATTCTGCCTCAAAAAACCAACAAACCACTAACACACATAAGTAACCTCTATTTAAATAACAGTGATGGAAGAGCCCAGAAGAGTTGAGGAGTCCCTCCTTAACAGTCCAAGCGGGCTCCAGAGGTCACTTCTTTTCTGTCATTTCACAAAAAAAGCTTTTGACTTTTGACTCTTATTTGCAAATAAATGTAGGCTACACATTTTTAGGGTCTGGGTCTCTCTGCTTCATTTACCAATGCTTCTTGGCACTTCTCAATTCTCCTCCTGTGTTCCTTCTAAAACTACTTATTGAGTAACTAAGTCTTAACCAAGCAGCATGCAAAACCAGAAGCCCCAGGACTGAAATGACTGGGTGACAGGTTGCAGGGTCCACACACAAAATGACCTTTATGCTGTGTAAATTGTTCCTGGGCAAGATTTGAAAAAATCTCATTTTATAATTACATCCAAGTTTCCCAAAATGATTGCACCATACTTGAAACTTTCAGTCTGGAAGGAGGAAAACTTCTCGAGAGGCTGAATTCATAAGGGAACACAGTGTCCCATGGAACAGAAAAGCTGGCATGATATTCCTCTTCACTACCTGTACTTGGCCAGCCCTACATCCTGATTTTGTTGAAGGTAGTGAGATGTCTTCTGTGATTGTGAGGAGCAAATGCAGAAACATGGGTTGTGTTGCCACACCCAAGTTTGTGCTTGCTTTAAACCAGTAGGCTGTGTTGGTGTTACTCTTTAAAACAACTCACATATTTATTTATTGATCCACAACACTCACAAAAGAGCAAAGTACCTCAAAAGTCCCAATGAGTTTGTTATACTGTTTCTTGTGGCACAATAGCAAATACCTGGGATGTATTCCAAAGACACCAGGTTATCTCCAGAAATCTAGGTCTCACTGAGGACCAGCTCTCACAGTACTGGGAGGAACTCTGCAAGCTGCCAACAGAGAAAAAGCAATCAATAGTCCTATGCAGGTGGAATGCTGATGAACCACAATAATTACTAGAGCTATAAGGTATTCCAAAATGTGCAATAGTGGCACTTACATCTTGGGGGTAACCAACATCCACCTGGATTGACAGCCCACTCAATAGCTGGTAATCCATACCTGAGACTGTAAATGTAGCTGACTACCAATGGCTGGTGAGGCCATGGAACCTAGAGAATGATGTCACTGCCACTTTTCTAAACCAGGATCAGTTCTAATTGCAATCTAGAGAAGTAGCTTTATGCCCACAGAGTATATTTTTTTTTTTTTTTTTTGGTTTTTCGAGACAGGGTTTCTCTGTGTAGCTTTGCGCCTCTCCTGGAACTCGCTTTGGAGACCAGGCTGGCCTCGAACTCACAGAGATCCGCCTGGCTCTGCCTCCCGAGTGCTGGGATTAAAGGCGTGCGCCACCACCGCCCGGCCACAGAGTATATTTTTATAATAGACTGGGATCATTATAGAAAAGCCAAAATTGGTCAAAATGCAGAGAACAATGGTTGGTGAACTTCCTATCCCCAATTAATATATTTACAACACAGCCCTGCGTCTAAGGCTCAAGGAACATTGTAGAAGAAGGGGCAGAAAGATTGTAAGATCCAGAGGACCAAGACATCTGCTTGAAAGTAATTGCAGAGAGAGAGAGAGAGAGAGAGAGAGAGAGAGAGAGAGACAAAGGGTGCCAGTGTGGAGGAGAGGTGGATCTGGGAGGAGCTGGGAGTTAGGGGAGAAGTGGAGGTGAATTTGATCAAGGTACATTGTATGAAAATCTAAACAAATTAATAGATTATTATTTTTTAAACTCCAGGACCAATTCCTAAGCAGACTGAAAGGTCTAGGAAAGTTTACAGATACTCATTTATGACATAATTACCACCTCACTGTGGAATAATGGCTCAGGCCATTTTTGTTTGGTACCTGGAACACTAATGGGCTATCTAAATATTGGTGGATGATCGGGTGGAGTAGCACGGCCTTTGCCCTTCCTTCTGATTTGTTTTTTGTGCTGTTTCGTGTTTTCTATTAGTAGAATACTATGATAGCCTGCCCATGCCCTTTCTGTCGTCCACTGCTCCCTGACTCTTCTAGCCCTTCAACAGCAGACAAGCCCCACTCTCTGGAGGGTCAGCTTCAGCATTCCTGACTTCTCTGTCCTATGGCTCACCACAATTCAGATGCAGCAGCTCATCCCACAGGGCACATAGGCCAGGGCAGTAGCCTCAGGCTGTAAGCTCACACCACTCCCAGGAATCACAGTACAATGCCCCATGAATCTATAAGTGGGAGATGCCAACACAGTCCCCCTGGGGTCCTTTGCAGAACTATTGTGAGTGTGTATCTTAAGAGCACTCTGGGAAGATGGTTTGCTTACTGGCTCTTCAAGGAAAGTCAGCTAGAGCGAATACTTGGTTCTGCCACATGAAGAGTATTGCTCTTCACAGAACATGGTAGGCTTGTAGAACGAGCTTAGAACCAAGGATTCACAGAACTGGGACCAAATCCTATCTCTACAAGCTTAGTAAATGGAGAATTTAGCTTTTTAAGTTTCAATTTCTTCATCTGTGAAACGTGAAGACAGAAATCTCCCAAGGACCCTTGTGAGATTAAATGAGAGAATAGGAACAACCCCTGTGGATGAAGGAGTTGTTCTTGGCAAGTGAGTTCTCCGTCAAAACACTCCAAAAGCATATGACATTACCTGGCATGCATCTCTTTTCTTCCCAACCCCACCATGACATACAATCCTAGTACCCCAGTAAGATGCTTCTAATAATTTTATTTCATGCCACAAGATTTGGCTGTATTTTAAATATAATGAACAATTTTAGCCTAGTTAGACTTAATTCCACAAATATCAATGGGAACACAGCTGTGATGGCATGGGACAGGGCAGGGAAATACATGGAGCTCATGGCAGGCAGACATCCTGAAGAGACTCTCCAAGGCTCTTCCAGTACCAAGTACTGGGGTCTCTCTCCATCCCTCTGTCTTTCTCTTTCTCTCTCTTCCTCCCTCCCTCCCTCCCTCCCTCCCTCCCTCCTCTCTCTCTCCCCAGCTCGCTCTCACTCTCCCTGCTCTAACTCACAGTCAGGCTGGGCAGGTTGTCAAAAGTGATAGAACACCCACCCCAATCCCTGATGCTCCACTCCCCCACCTGGTCATCAGCTCTCAGAAAATGTGTGGCTAGCCTGAGCTCAAGTTAATCCACGCTAATAAGCTGCTGTCGACCTCTATACTGTCCTGGAGTCAAAAGAGTTTGGCTTCAATTGAATTTAAGAGAGTAAAAAACAGTTGGTAAATCTATATTGCTCCATAAACAGGGCCTTGCAAAGTCGGTTGCAATTCTGGGCAATTTTCTGTAATCATGTGTACTTAAGTGAAATTTACATTATCATCACAGCTGCTGCTATGGAAACAATTCTTTTAGCCTGCAGCTATTAGAGCCACTCCTGTGCCAGCACTGGGTTGTCAGCACTAGGGGAAGCAATTTAATCAGTTTCTTTTTACAGCACACAGCTCCTATTAACGCTTCTGCCTCCTATTTTGCTTTCCTTCTCTGACTCCTGAAGTTTGCCTCTGAGTGGAAATGAAAACAATTTCAATAATGAGAAATTTTAGCTTGTTGCTAAAAATATCCCCAGTCCTCAGCAGGGGAGGCAATCTCCCAGCCACTTGCAACAAAGATGACCTCTGCCAGGCTTGGCCTCCATCTGCATCTGCGAGTGAGCTCCTTTTCCATGGGCTTAAAAACAAACAACCAGTTCATCTGGCCTCCCTCCTTGAATGGAGGCAGGGAACATTCTGTACAGGAAAGGCTTCTCCCATCAAACTGGGACCAGTCCCGACCAAGTACACAGAAGCATCTGATGCACCGTGAACAGGAGCTGCCTTTAATTACAGGTGCTCAAGTGGCCCAATTTTAGTGTTTTTCAACCCTGAGAACTCAGTACATCCAGGTTATTCAAACGATCATAGTAGTATACTATAATGTTTTATCATCTTAAACTCATTGCATGAGTTGGCTGTTTGAAACCTGGGGCCTATGCAGGATTGTTTGGCTTGACCTGGGAGGAGGGGACTAGACCTACCGGGACTGAGTCTACCAGGTTGACCTCAGTCTGTGGGGAAGGCTTTGCCCTGGAGGAGATGGGAATGGGGGGGGCGTTGGGGGGAAGGTGAGGGGGACGGGAGGGGGGAGAACAAGGGAATCCGTGACCGATATGTGGAACTGAATTGTATTGCAAAATAAATTAAAATAAATTAAAAAAAAAATAAAATAAAATCGAAGGCTTTTTTTCCTACATGAAGTCTTCTCTCCTTTTGAATATAAATCTCTCCCAAGATTATAGAAATACATTTTCATATTAGAAGTCATCATGTAAGCAAAAGCTTGGAAATGAACGCCAAGTCCAGAAAAAAGTCATATTTTTAAAAGTTCCTATCTTTAAGGCTGGCAGTAAAATTTACATGGCTGAACCAGCACTCTGAAACATTGAAACCGCATAGATCCTTACCCCAGGTATCACTACTGTGTGGGAGGAAGCATGCCACAGTTTCTCTTACATAGAGAGAAACTAAGGGAAAACACCCCAAGGAGCTAAAAGGATTAAGACCCAAAGTCCCTTGTTAATCTCTTCAAACTGATAGTTAAATTCTGATGGTAAAGGCAGTGAGGCCACAGAACTGCAGGACAGAGTCAGAGGTTCAAAGCTCCACCATCTTTCTACAAAGCAAAATGGTGTCTGTCTTGACTCCCCACTGTGCCTGATGCTGGGAAATTCATTCATTATCAGTTCTGCTCTAGTGCAGCCAGTCTTATGTGCTTTATCATCAGTAAATTCAAAGCTGTCCCAAAATGCATTCGGCGGGGTATAGCAAACTGTGTGCATGGATATGAATGGAACAAGGAGATGTCCATCACTGCTCATGTGTGCCACAATGAATCCGGTTCTCCACTGTGCTCTCCCTGGGCAGAGTGTTTGCTGTGATGCTGAGCTCCGACCTGCTGAGGGAACCCTGTGCCCTGACCCTGAGATCCTCCAGTCTTCAAGCTCTAAGCACATTGACCACTTACCTTGATGAGGCATTTGGCTGTACCCCAATCTCTGGCGGAGTGTGAGGTGCCCTGGAAAGATGCCCAAGGTCTATTCCCCATAAGCATGCTATGAACTTACTGAATTCCTCTCTCCGTTGTCCTAGTAGGTTATAGAACTTGGGACCTTGTCCACCCAACCCCCTGCTCTTGCAGGGTACTTTGGGAAGGTCTGACTCGATCTTTCTTCTTTTCTTTCTTCTTATACTTCCTTAAACTTAAAGGTCTTATTCTAACCCGAGGAATTAGGAATTCTCCAGCTGTGTGATTTCCTGTGTGATATTTTTATTAATTTATTCTTTCTGTAGTTAAATTTGATCGTCAACTTCACTGAATTAAGAAACACCTAGGGCATTAGGGAAGCATCCTTTTGTGTATATGAAGGTAGTTCCAGAGAAGATTGACTGTAGGGAGAGACCAACTCTGAATATGGTTTCAGAGTAAATAAAAATGTGGAAAAAAGGAAAGCAAGCTAAGTGCCAACATTCTCCTTTGTGGGATACCTGACCCACCAGGATGTGAACAAGCCATCTCAGGTTCCTTCTACCAGGTCTTCCCCACCATGATGGACAGCATCTCCTGAACCATAAGCCAAAAAACTTGTTCCTTTCTTAGGTTGCTGCCTAAGAAAAAGAAAAGCAACTAACGCACCCTGTGAGGAAAAGATCTGGTTTGCCCTAACATGCTCTTGGTTATTTAACACCTCACAACACCACCCTGACACAAGAAGAGATTGGAGGTCATTAAGACCAAGTACTTTTACTATCTTGTTCTCCTCAAAGAATTATTATTGTTGTAAAACTGCAAAAGAATGTAAAGAGGAGAAGTGCTAGACGGAAATGAAAATTTTAAGGATATAAACATTACTTTTATGTCAGTGAGCGTTGCTTTGCATGTTACTCCTGGCTGGTCTAGTATTCACTATATAGACCATGTTGGCCTAGAACTCACATAAATCCCCAAGCTTAAGCTTCCTGAGTGGGTGCTTGGATCACAGGCATATGCCACGATACACAATCTTATTTTGAGTTTTTCTTTTTTAAATTTAGGATGCACTCTCCATACAACCTTAATTTTTTATTTTCATTCTTTTATCTTTTTTTCCTTTGTTATTTTTTTTAACAAAAGCATTAAAAGTAGACATCAGATTTCCAGAGTGAAGGATGTAGATACTGCCCCATGGTATTTGGGTTGTTCTCCTCACTGCCTTGATTTTCCCTTGTTTCCCTTTACTTATCCCAGTACTTTACAGCCCTTTCCCTCCCAAACAGACAATACTTCCTCCTTCACAGTAAGGGATACATGGACATCTGTGAATCTACAACAGCTCTCTGCTGGTAAGGTAGCCAATACTCTGCAGTAGCTCTGATTCTACTCTGAGACCCTAAACCTCAAGGAGCACATGAGGAAGACATGATCTAGCCAACCTCACACCCACTAAATCTGCTCATATGCCCTCCTTGAAGTTCACAATCTCTCAGAAGGCACACAGGGGCCGTTGTGACACCCACATCACCCCTTGTCTTGTACTATCTTACACTATTATCCATTTGGTTCAAGGATGGGATTGTACTTTTTAAAAATTTTGTAAGATATTTAAGGGCATACATCAAAAGTTTAGAGGTAAGATCAGCCCCTATCACCCGAAACCAAAGCTAAAAGCACTGTAGTTATTCAAAACTTTTGTGAGAATAACAAAGCAGCGAACTGAATAGGGACAGAGTCACATAGCTAGACCATCACATACTTGGGAAAATCAAGTGATAAGTGCTGGGATTTACAAAGATGCTCTCATGAAACATACATATAAGTAACATCCTACAGACTGACTAGGTTGTGTCTCTACATTTAGGGATAGATAAATACACATATATGTGTGTAACAATAGTTAATGAAAAAAAAGAGGCCCTGGATTTGAAAGAGAGCAAGGAAGGGGTCTGTGAGAAAGTTTTGATGGAGGAAGGAGAAGGGGAAAATGATGTAACTATATTAATCTAAAAAATTAGAAGAAATAAATTTTAAAGATTCTGCTTTTAGCCAGGCATGCTAATGCATATCTTTAATCCCAGTATACAGGAAGCTGAGGCAGGTGGATTTCTGTGAGTTTGAGGCCAGACTAGTCTACATAGTGAGTTCCAGAACAGCCAGGGCTATGTAGAAGGAAACTGTCAAAAAAAAAGTCAAAACAAACAAACAAAAAACCCACAAGAAACAAAGCAAAACAACATAACCCTGCTCCCCTTCCTCAAATAAAACAAAACAGATTCTGCTTTTAAACAGGTCTATTCAGTAAGGCTTAACAGCGTGAGGGCTTTGGTGAGAGCAGCCAAGTGCCTGGCCACGCTCTCTTGTCACACAAGCCCCTCTGTGTTTTATCCAAATATGGCTTAGTAATACCACAGAGGGTGGAGGCCCAGCTCTCGAAGGCCGCACTCCTCCATGGCACACCGCTGAAGTGTGGTGCATTTCTCAGCTTTACTTACATTTTTGAAATATGAAATAAGTTTCTCTTTATCTCATTTACTGGGAAAGGATAAGAAAAGAGAAGGACTGTCCCCTAAAAAGGCAAAGACCTCAATTCAGGAGCATATCATAATTGTTTCCTTCCAAACCCATGAATTTCCTCTTTTATACACATATATATTAGGCTATATCCTTCATAACATATTTTCCAAACTAATTTTGTTAGAAATTATGAGATCGAAGGCTGCACTACTCAGTGACCTTGGTGTGTTCTATGGTTCAAGAGGCTGCCGTTGCCACACACCCTCATATTTTGCAAGAAAATTGCCCCTTTGAAAGGTGGATTGGCTTGAAACAATTTTTTTTATTTTGTTTTTGTTAAGGATTGCAATTCAGTGTCTCCTGAGTAAAAGAAAAATCAATAATGCATCTCAATTTCTTTGGCTTCTACAACGTATGCAATTACATATTCTAGTCTGGTAGCGTGGGAGAGTATGCAGTGGCACCACTGGCGACCCAGTTGCCCTTTATTTCTTATGTGCTAATAGGACTCTTGATTTGGGGGGTGGTCAGAATATGCTTACTTTTACTCAGTGAGTCACAAAATTTTAAAGTTATTTTGTGTATGTGCAGGTTGCACACACATGGTGTGTGTGTGTGTGTGTGTGTGTGTGTGTGTGTGTGTGTGTGTGTGTTAGAGGATAACTTTCCAGAATGGGTTCTTGCCTTCTATTTTGTTGAGGCAGAGTCTCTTTTTCTGCATCGTGCTACAGACTTCAGGCTAGCCAAAAGGAGCCAATAAACCATCTATGGAAGAACTGTGTGGGTACCAGATACCCCTTTAGAGTGTGGATTTTCATACTCCCTCTGCTCTTAATTTGCTTATGGTCAAAATTAAGATGAAGCAAGCTAGTGATGGGTGAGGTTAGTTTCCTAGGCTCATCTGCTGAGCTGCTGACAATCTTTTTATTGGTGAGGGCTGTGGCTCTTTACTAGGCTGTCATCATCCTTTTCATCAAACTGTGCGTACGACAGGGAAGGCCCAGCTGGGAGGCAGCCTCTCTAGGTGGTCTAATTGTTGTTGTACAGGCAGTTGGGGCTGTCAGTTTTCCCATGTGCCTACACATGCATTTGTGTGAGGAGATATTCATGTGTGTGCTTGTGTGTGTGGAGGTCAGAAGGCAACCTTGGGGTGTCTGTCAATCCTCAGGCATTTTCTATTTTTATTTGAATCAGGATCTCACGTTAGCTGGGACTTCACCAAGTTGGCTAGTCTGACTAGCTTTCAGGCTTCTACCAGTCTCTGCTACCATCTTGCCATCATGGGACTCTAACCGCATGCTCCATGTCCAGACTTTTATGACAGTTCTGGGGAACCCAAACTAGGTCCTCATGCTTGTAAGGCTGGCACTAGGGACCAAGATATCCCCAGTCCTTAGTCACTGGCTTTCTGAAGGTGTTAACTCATATGTTCACTGAGTTCTCACACAGATGCAACAGTTACCAAACTGGACATCATTGCATATTAATAGCCAGATAATTGTGAGGATCAAAAACCAATACATTTCCTTTACTACAGCAGTGTGTGATCCAAACTGCACTCCAGATAACTCTGACCAGCCACTGTCATGTGAAAGACATTGCAGAACATTCTAATAATTAGCCCTTTGAGTAACTCCTCTCAAAGTGAGCCACCCTACTCTGAAATAACTGCCTTATTTACTCGGAATTACACCAGCTCTGGTCAAGGCCAGTCTGCTGCCCACAGCTTCAGCATGTTCCAAGCAGTGAAGGACAGAAGCACAGGGGATGAGGCTCGTCACCAGGGGCTAGTGCAGCCTTCACCAGTTAATGGTGTTCACTCTAACTGAGCCTTTCCTGATTGGCAACCCCCAGAACCACATCCAACTTAAGAGGCAAATATACATAGCTTAGGGTGACCGGTACTCTCAATTTATCAGAGACAAAGGGTTTCCCAACAGGCAGGAACTTTAGCACTAATACTGGAAGAGTTAATTACAGGCAAGTCTGGGTTGATCTCTATGGTGGTATTTTATTTGTACTGAAATGTGATTTTTAATTGTATGTTAATAAATAAAGTTTCCTGGGGGTCAGAGCTATTAGAGCCATAGCAAAAGTTGGGCGGTGGTGGTGCACGCCTTTAATCCCAGCACTTGGTAGGCAGAGCTAGGTAGATCTCTGTGTGTTCAAGGATACAGCCAAGAGACAGTGACGAGGCAGTCATGTGGTTGGTTTTACAACCAATGAGAAGGCAGAACAGAAAGTCTATATAAAGACAAACAGACAGGAAGTAGGTCTCTTTTGGAGAGGTCTCTTGGCTGAAGAGGCTAGCTGCAGCAGGTGGGTAAGGCTCTTAGCTCTGATCTCTTGGCTTTCTTCTTTGCATTGGTTCTGTGTTTCTTATTTAATAAGACGGTTGGTTACAGCTACAGATCTCCTATACAATATTGTATAAAATTGTGTGTGTGTGTGTGTGTGTGGGCACACGCATTTGAACCAGGGTGTTGCTAGGGTGAGTGCTCTGGAAAGATACTTGGTATCAGCAGAATTCAAGCAGAAAACAAAATGGTTCATTCAACTAGGGAAACCAACTGGGGGTCCTTCAAATTGTTTTCTCTGCCTCCACACATGTCACTTCTCTCTGGGTGTGTGCTTCACTCTCTTTTCTCTCACTTTTTATTGAGACAGGAAGGCCAGTGGGAGGGCTCAACCGAGCAGGTGATTGCCTCCAAGCTCAGGACCTGAGTTTCCTGTGAGGGACACACATAGTGAAAGAATTGACTGCTGCAAGTAGTCCTCTGACCTCTGCTTATGCACTGTGGCATGTGAACACACACAAATAAGTAAATAAATAATGAATACATGTGAACACACAAATATGTAAATAAATAATTAATAAGAGTAGTTTTTAAAAACTCAGTGTAATTTTAGAATTAAATTCCACGTAACATTAGACTTTCAGGGTTCCTATGTGAGAATCCAAACTTTTCAGTGTGTTCCAATACATTTGAGTGTCTAAGAATATTGCTTAACTCAAGAAGTAGAGTCTAAAAATGCTCATATTGACCCCAAGTGTATGTCATAATCTGAAACTGTCCATCAACTGAAACTCTTGACTGTATCATCTGTCATCCATACGCTTTGCTGAAGAATGAAGGTGCCATGCAGGCTCTTTGCTTCAACATGATGAAACCAATGCTTACAAATGTAAACAGGGTCGTCTTCCTCAACTCCACCTGATCGTCCTTCATGCTCGCTCTCCTGAATGTCATAAACATTAGACTCAACTCGTTCTAGAACAACTACATAATTCATGTAAGACATAGACCTCAAATCTCATCAGCTCTTGGAAGCTCTGGCTATTTCAATGACAACCTTAAGAATTTGTTGGCCTATCTGAAAGTATTATTGTGAACTGTTTTCTAAATTATTAGCCGTGTTTAATGAAAACACAGTGTGTTCCATGGAATTAACAAGCCATTCTCAAAATTAACATGAAAAGCACAAAGTGTTAGCAAATTGCACCCTAGCAACTGCTCGAAGGCAGTAAAATAATTCATGTTTTAATTTTCTCTAATAAGCTGTTAGAAAAGCCACAAAATATATTTTAAATTAAGTTTTGATTGTAAATGATGTTGTGTTGTAGTTTAATAAATAATCCCAGACCAGGGAGCTGTAAATGAATTTTGCTCATTGGTTAGAAGACATTGCTCAGATTTCCCTATTTATGCTGATTTTACCCTAAAGAATCAGAAAGGCTGTATTATAATGTTTTTTTAATCAATTACTTTACCTTCATATTACCTTTACTGATTCAGATATAAGTTTTTTCACTTATCATAACATAAAAAGTTTCCAGAAATTTCTTATTGCTTTGACTCTGCTCACACTCTTCCTGACACCATGCTCATGTTAATAAAATGTCATTTTATTACAGGGTTGCGTATCAGAACTTAATGTCAATGAATCTTGAAGTCTTATAGGGAAAAAGAGGCAGAGTCCTGGCCCACCTCTAACCACATATCTCCAAACTTCAACTTTGCGGATTTTCCCATTATGTATAGATTTTTACCTTGGTGTGAACAACCTGATTTACTACCATTTGTTTTTATAAGAATTCAGTAGTAGTTACTATTCTAATTTTTCAATATAAAGACTTAGAAATCTTGCATATTGCCTTTAGCCTTGCTCCCCACATAAAAACATCCTCCCACCCATCCAATCCATAGAGCTGTGATTTGTGGTTATATCTGCATGCCAGGCACTGTTAGGATGACTGAGTAAGTGTTATTCACAGATGATCTATGAGAAATGCTATGATTATATTTGTTTCTGCTGTGTGTGTGTGAGAGAGTGTGTATATGAGTGTGTGAGTGTGTGTGTGAGTATGAGAGTGTG
This sequence comes from Peromyscus californicus insignis, assembly GCF_007827085.1. NCBI lineage: Eukaryota > Metazoa > Chordata > Mammalia > Rodentia > Cricetidae > Peromyscus > Peromyscus californicus. The sequence goes on along the minus strand of NW_026294584.1, from coordinate 160,170,163 downwards.
TATGAGTGTGTGTGTGTGTGTGTGTGTGTGTGTGTGTGTGTGTGAGAGAGAGAGAGAGAGAGAGAGAGAGAGAGAGAGAGAGAGAGAGAGAAAGAGAGAGAGAGAGAGAGAGAGAGACTTGGTACACATGTGTTCAGAAGGGCAGATGGATGGGTGTGCTCACATGCAGGTTAGAGGTCAACCTTAGATGTTCTTCCTCAGGTACCACACACTTTTTTTTTAAAGTCAGGGTCCTTCACTGTCTTGGAGCTTGCCAAGTAGGCTAGGCTGGTTGGTCTACAACTCCAAGGATCCATCTGTCTCTACCACTCCCACCACTGGGCTTATAAGTACATGCCAGCACAGTCGGACTCAGATCCTGCACTTGCATGGCAGGATCTTAGCTGATGGAGCAATCTCCTGGCACCTTATATATCTGTTTCTTACATGACAATTTCTTCCTCTAGAGTTAATAGCTCGCTAGGATTGTTTTGTTATTTATTAATTGATGTACTTATTAATCTATGTATTTATTAATCTGTTACATGGCTGTAACTTGATTAACCATTGAACTGTTTTCCAGAATTCCTTTTCCTCACTAGTTTCAGGTTAGAGTCAGCCCAAAGAGAAACTTGTGTGAGATTTTGAATGTGGGGATGGAGCATTAGACATTAGCTCTAAGAGATCTTGTAGGCAAAACTATGATAAATGCAGGAGAACCTACTATGTCCCAAGAGAGCCCCCTCTGCTCTCCATCCTGCCCTTCTGAAAAACTGTCACATCAGGTGTGATGCCAATGCAGAGGAAGAGCTTCCTGGGGCTTTCTGAGAACACCCCACCTCACTGGGGCTTCCTGGGCATCTCTGATTCCCTGCATAAGTGGTGAGGGCTAGTTGACACAGCTCTGATTCTTCTCTGCCCCTCTAGAATTCCCATCTAGCCTCTCTTCTACTCACAGTCTAAGCCTGTAATTATCCCTAAACACCCATAGCAATTGTATTTTCCATGAATGAGTCTGTCACTTTGTTGCTGACTCATCCAAATCTTGAGAGAACTATGAACTCTTCTTGATGTAAACAAGTGCTTAGGAGGACATTCATCTCCACACCTTTTAGTCCGTTGGTTTGTTTTGTTTAGAGAACTCCACTTGGGTCCTTCTATCCTAATTCTACTCAAGTTGGTTGCTATGAGCATCATGCCCATGTCCTATGTGGAATTCCTCTCCATCCCTGTCCTGGAAACTAACTTAAGTCTCTAACAGGACCCTGTCTTCCTCTATTTGACACGGTTTCTTGTTTCAGTAACCTGTCCACTGTTGTCTGCAAGCGACTGCTGAGCCTGCCTCCTCGAGGAAATCAACCCTACTTCCTGGAGCCTCCATCTCTTCTGCCATTTCTTTGTGCCCTGTCATGTTAAAGCAGGGCTCCCAGAGTTGAGCACAGCTGGGCTTCCAGTGGTACTGGCTAGAAGAGTGGATGCTCTGGGCGAATGGTCTGGGCACATGAACAGGCAGGGCTAATACTCTGACACTAGATAGTTAGCTTTTTGACTGTCTGGCTTTGTTTTGCTGTGATTGATTTTTCAGAGTCTCATATATACATTTAGGAAACCACATTTGTGGCCTGAGCAATCTCACTCTGTTAAGAGAATATTTATTCATTCTTTGCTCATGGTGCCCATGGGAAATGGTCTTGAGTTGTTCTGTGGAGTGTACTTTTCAGATGGTCTTCAGATGCTATCTGGGCTGGGTGTGGTGGGACACTCTGGTAAGCCCAAGGAGGATCTTAGGCTGAAGGCCAGCCTGGGATAAATACTAAGTTCAAAACCAGTGTGAGTTACATACCAAGACCCTTTCTCTAAAATAACTACTGAGGACATAACTCCACAGTAGTGCACTTGCCTAGTGTGCACATCACTCTGGGTCTAATCTCCAGCGGCACACACACACACACACACACACACACACACACACACACACACACACAGTTCATTTATTAAAAAGCCATATAAAATAATTGGAATTTAAGATACAAGTGGAAATGCTAGCCCTTGACTAAGGATATGTATAAGAATGCTTTTTAAAGGGAAGGCATGGGTCTGTTCCCTACCTCAGCAATCCTAAAATATAATTTTCTAAAAACTAAGGCATTTTATAAACAAAATCTATGTGTTCTGTCCTAGAAAGCATGACATGATTTCTTTACATAGCTGCATATTTAATTCTTATTTTTAATCTCTTTCTTGTCTTACTACTTGTTTGTAATTGAAGTCTTATACAGTTCCTTTAAAGAAAAGTTCATGAAATTGAGTGTTTAGAAAAATCCAAAGGGTCGGGGGAACCATCCCCTCTCCAGGTTTTGCTTCAAGGGTGTCAGAGTTCTAAGCTGCCAGAGTTTGCCAAGTTGCAAACAGTAAGAGCAGGTCAAGGCCTAGACTGAGGATATGAATGAGCAAAATAACCCCGTTCTTGCTGTCAAGATCCTTGGAAAGTGATAAAGAAGACACATACATCTCCCTGACAGGCAGACTCTGTCACAATGGCACGCACCAGAGGCTTACAACAGAAGAAAGCAGGCTGGTGTGGTACTCACATTACAGGCCTAGCACTCAGGACGTAAGGCAGGTTGCCACCAGATGGAGGCCAGTCTGTTTTATACATTGAGTTATATGTCAGCCAGGACTACCTAGCAAGACTTGCTTCAAAAAAACAGAAACAAACAAACAAAAAGAATAAAACAAAAGGAAAGGTTTGGTTTGATTCAGTGTTCAAGGTTTCACAGTTCCTTCATCCTGTTACTGTTGAGCCTGTATCAGGGCATCATAGGTTGGGGAAAGCCTGTGGCCTGGCAAAAGTGCTCACCAGGAAGTGAAAGAAAGAGGAGGAAGACAGGACCAAGGTTCCCAAATCTTGTTCAGGTCACCCTTAGTGATCCTAAAATCTCCCATGAGGCCGCAACTCCTAAAGTTTCCAACTCAGAATCAATCCATAGCCTCCATCATAAAAGGGGGCTTACTTTCACAACTGAAAAGATTGCAGATCATATCCTTTCAACTATATAACATTCTAGAAAAGATAAAACTACAGAGAGTAAAGAGACCAGTTACTTTCAGGAATGTAGGTGGAGAAAAAAGTGGAGCGCAGGGAATTTAGGGTGATGGACAACTTTATATGCTGTTTGTTAAAACCCAAGCAAAGAATGACTCCTCATGTGAACTATTAGTTAATGATGATGATCAACAGTGGCTTGTGAATTATAACGAACACAGGACTGTAGCAGGAACCTTAAAAGTTCTTATTAATAAAATCAAACCTGAGGCCAATTATTGGGGTGAATGCTGGAAAATCAGAGAAGCAGAACAAGCCACAGCTTCCTCACCTCGACAGTTTCTCAGCTGATCCTGTTTCCTCAGATTGGAAGCTTCTGTGTCCTCATCCAGAATGTGTCTCAGCTGAACTGCTGCTCGAAAGCCTGAAGCTTAACCAGCTAAAAGCTTAATGAGCCAAATGCTTCTAGTTTCTGGTCTTCACGCCTTATATATCTTTCCTTTCTACCATCACTCCCTGGGATTAAAGGCGTGAGTCACCATGCTTGGCTGTATCCTTGAACAGATGGATTTCTGGCTCTGAAATGCTAGGATTAAAGGCATGTGCTACCACTGTCCTCTATGTTTAATATTGTGGCTGTCCTGTTCTCTGACCTCAGATAAGTTTATTAGCGTGCACAATATTTCGGTGAACATAATACCACCACACAGGACCTTGAGAAAGATAGGAGGAGTGTGAGAAGGGACACTTGTGCATGTGAAGGGGGCAAGAATACAAATGGGAACTACATTTTCAGTAATTTTTTCAGTAATTTTTCTGCAAACCTGAAATTGCTAAGAAATTAAAATTAAGTTTTTAAACCAGAGCTAAGTGTAGAAGTCATTTGGGATGAGTGGATAAATGATAGATGATGGCCTTGAACGGGGTTGAGTCCTGGAGGTGTCTGGTGCTGAAAGAGGGGAGTGGGAGACCATGCACATATCCACATGCAGTGTGCTAAACAAGCAGCACAACCAGAACCAGTTCTGTAGACCTGGAAAGTCCTCATGACAGAGCAAGCAGTGGGAAAAAAGATATGACTTGGGGAAGTCAGTGAAGAGGCTGTCCCACAGGAACTGCTATGATGTCTTCTCACTGCTTGTGTTTTTATTTCATGAAAATATTTCATCTTTTGGACACACATATAGCTGTAGATGGTCAGGAAGATGACTTCTGCTTAAGCTGTATAATTCTGATAAATAAAAATAATATTAGAATATTGTTCATAACTGACACAGGAAAGTAACAGTATTCTCAGACACAAAGACAGATAATTTTAGACTTAAGAACAAATTTAAAACAGACTAGCTGCCTCTACAGAGAATACACAAAGACAAATTCCCAGATGTTTATTGCTAAATCAAGGTCAGACAAGAAGCAACCTTGGTAGACATAACCCTCTGCAGAAATTTTCTTTCTGCACGTACCCCTACCATTCAAGGTTCAGCCAACTAACTGTTATTGTTAAGTCCTGGATTTCAATGCCACTTTCTGTCTGAGTAAGAGATACGTGCACGGCCAAGTGTTACTCACTGGTCAGTCAATGTGACCTTCCTAGCCTGAGAGAAATGGTGTGATTTCTTACCTGTATCTGATTGTTTACTTAAGAAATGGTTTGTGGCCCTGAAAATGTAACTCATATTTGTATAGAGTTTGGCTGTGAGAGGAGCAATGTGAAGGAACTGTGTAAAGAGCTGTGCAGTGAGTGAGTCAGTGTGTGTGAGTGTGTGTGGGTGTGCAGAGGGAGTTGAGGAGGGAGGATGAGGAGCTAGGCAAGAGAGAGAACAAGAGAGATTTTCAGAAAGGATTTTTTTAAGATGACGTAGAGAGAAAGTTACCATCAGAAAGTGTGTGTGTATCCTTGTTTTCCCCTCAGATAGAAAGGTCTAGCCCTTGCCGCATTCATGGATTTTTCTGAATATTCTAGTGCTGACTGGAGGCTGGCCCTCCAGTTACCAATAAAAAAAATGTCATAATGGAACATTAGTTTGTATCCTGACATAAAATTAATAATAATGATGATAATGATAATAATAATAATAATAGAATCAAGGCAGGAAAATGTAGATACCTAGTAGAATAAATACCAAATGATGATGGTAGCCCCTGAACTCTGATTTTCCTGAGTGCAGATGCTACTGTTTCTGGCACTAATACTAGGAACTAGAAAGACTAATATTTTCTGCAGGAGGGTTTGGTAACAGAGAAAGGCTGTGGGCAAGAGAACAGAGAGAGGATCCAGATGGAAGCATTCAATTAAGCAGTCCAAGTTGAGCTTAAAGATCTTTATCACCTGTAAATATTTAAAACTACAAAAGAAAACTGTTAGAAACCTTTTGGAATAAATAGAAATCCACTTCCACAATTAAAAAAAATTGTCTCTGGAAGCAACGCTGAGAGCCACTCAGAGCATCCTGCTATCAGGGAATGATCTCAGAACCATATCTCTCAGTATGGAGAGATGTTCCATCAAGATAAGCATCCAGAAGCATGCCAATGGCATCCCAAGGGTTTTTTTCATACGCAGTTTATTTTATTATAGCATTTTATTATAACAAACAAAAGTCTTGTTCAATTCTATATCATGGAATATTTTAGTATTTAAGTTTGAAATAAAAGACAAAAGACTAAAAACATGAAGTCTAAAATTGTCACAATCTAGACAATATAAATAAAGCAAGAAGAAAATTATCTGTCATATTATCTGTCATATTTATATTGGTCATTACTAATGTGTAAGATGATGATGTCATTGCTGAGCTAACCTGATTCCAATGACTAAACTCTCACTGTCTTTAATAGCATTTTGGCAGATTATTTTGGACCTTATGTAAGTAATGGGAGAGATGATTTTTATGATTTCACCAGAATAATTTTATTTCTAGATTCACATTTAGCTAGGCTAATCAGCATAATGTCCCACAGGCATACACACAAACTAACCTAACCTAGATATTCCCTCACAAATGCACCCAGAGGTTAGCCTAACCTAGATAGTCCCTCACAAATGCACCCAGAGGATAACCTCACCTACATGATCCCTCACAAATGCACCCAGAGGATAACCTCACCTACATGATCCCTCACAAATGCACCCAGAGGATAACCTCACCTACATGGTCCCTTACAGGAGTGCCTGAAGGCTTGCCTCCTAGGAGATCTAGATCTCATCAAGTTGATAATTGACACTAACATCACACCCATTGAAGGACAAGACCTAGAGTCTCCCATGGCTGATGGTAGAACTTTCCTTAGAGTTCCCACAATGACTCTGTGAATCAGAAGAGACTCCACCTAATCCACACTGTCCTGAGATGTGAGTGAGAAAACTCTGGGAATGTTAGTTACAGCAGCTACTACTATAACTTACCATAACCAATACAAAACCTAACATGAATTCTTAATCTTTTTTAAAAGAAAATTCAAATGTTATTAAAAGACACAGAGGAGCTATACTGTATTACCCATGTAATGGTATCAATGATTAGAAAATTAATATGGTCTGGGCAGCCTGTGCTGCCACTAGGTACCATGGTGAAGTCTGGGCCTGGGCTATAGCTGAGGACCATATCTGGGTCCATGATCCTACCACAGCCAGGGTCTGTGTTGATAGCTGTAGCCAAAGTTGCCATCAAAGGCTACACAGAAGCCCAGGACCTACACTGCAACCCATGGCCATGTTGGTGTCTGGGGACCATGCCGCTGCCAGAGCCATGCCAATCTGAGTGGCCTACACTGTCACAGGTCCCAAGGCTGCTGCCAAGAGCCATGTCTGAGTCCTTGGCCCTGCAGCAGCCAGGGTCTGAGTTGATGTTCATTTCTCCTGCTGTAAATTAATGTGGGACTGGGCAGGACCAGAGAAAACTTCAGCTACACAAAAATAATACATCATAGAAATGCAAAGCATTAATGGATAATCAAGTAAAAAGCATAGAAAACACTGAAAAGACTAAGGAAGAGTGTCGTGGTATTTTGTTCCCCAAATATTGTGTAGCCTAATAAACTTATCTGGGGTCAGAGAACAGAAAAGCCACTAGATACTTAGGCTAGAAAATGTTGGCACTCACGCCTTTAATCCTAGCATTCCAGAGGCAGAAATTCATCTGGAATCTCTGTGAGTTCAAGGCCACATTGGAAACAACCAGGCATGGTGAAACACACCTTTAATCCCAGGGAGTGATGGTAGAAGGCAGAAAGATATACAAGGCATGAGGACCAGGAACTAGAAGCATTTGGCCTGGTTAAGCGTTTGGCTGGTTAAGCATTTGGCTGGTTAAGCTTTTAGGTTTTGAGCAGCACAGTTCAGCTGAGAGCCATTCGGATATGAGGACATAGAGGCCTCCAGTCTGAGGAAACAAGACCAGCAGAGGATCTGGCGAGGTGAGGTAGCTGTGGCTTGTTCTGGTTCTCTGATCTTCCAGTTCACCCCAATACCTGGCTCAGGTTTGATTTTATTAATAAGAACTTTTAAGATTCCTGCTACAGAAGAGGAATACCTGTTCTAAGAGTGTTCACCAGGTACTGATAAAGGGACTGTCAGTTCTCTCCAGCCCCAAGCGTTCAGCCCTAAACACACACACACACACACACTTGAACACACACACACACACATGCACGCACACACAATGTGCACACACACACACAACACTAAATGGACTCTGGGTTTTACAGACAGATATAGATACGTGTGCATACATATATTAATGACCATAATTAAAGAAGAAGTCATGAATTTGAGAGGGAGTTTGGGGGGCATATGAAGAGTTGAAGGTGGAAGAAGGAGGGGTAGTAATGAGATAAAGTATTCATGAAATAAAAATTTTAGCAAGACCCTATCTAAAAATAAAACAAACTTTAAATAAAAAATATAAAATAAAATTTAAAGCTATTCAAACTAGTACAAGTTTGTGATTAAGAAAATTTAATTGAATAAAATGAAAATCAAGGTCAATATCCATGCACATATGCAAATTAGTTTATGATAAAAGCAGATTGGTAGATAAAGTTATAAGAGAAAACAGATGAAAGAGAAATTTGATGCACTTTCCATTCAACAATAATATGATTATCCAAACTGAAGTTCGGTCACCTGGCAGAAAGATAATATTAAGATAATTGATTTCCCATCACTATAAAAAAATACTAGAAATGACCAGCTGAAAATTGAATGCTTATTTTCTCCCATCTGGGTGTTCTCAGTCTGTGGCCAGCTGGCCACCACTTTGGGTCCCATTCCTAAGCAGCACTGCACAGTGGGAGCATGCAGAGGAGAATCTAGTCAACCTATGGTGGCCGTGAGGCAAAGACAGAGACCCAATGTCCAGAGCACCACATCGACTGCAGGAGCATACCCTAGTGACCTAACCTCTTCCAACTAGACCCACTCTTTAAGGTCTCAGCGCCGTCCAATAGAACCACCAGCAGACAACAGCCTTTAGTGCATGGACCTTAGAACACCCATCCAATGTCCAGGGGCCCCCATGCTTTCCTTCTGGAAGCAAACAAGCATAAGCCCTAGCCTGTGGGAGGGTAGATTTTCAGAAGAGGAAAGGAGCCCAGTGCTCCCCAGCCTTACCTTCCCCTGGAAGGCTTATATTCCAAACACATTCCAAAGATGCTTTATATCCCACAATGCTACTCAAGGGCCTGTCAGATGATGTTTGAGGAGTTCCCAACAGTCACATGGAACTCAGCATCTATATTCCTCATCACGTGTGGCACTCACAATAACTGATGCTATTTTTCACGTAGGAACCTGGAGGAGATCCAAGTTAGAATTTTAAGATGAAATGATGATCCTGCCTTGATGCTGCCAGAAAACAGCACTTAAGGAATTTTCCTCTTCAGGCTGTTGAGTGTTGGCTCAATAGGTAGAAGCACTGGCTGTGAAATCTGAGGCCTGAATTCAATCCCAAAACCCAGGTAAAGGTGGAAAGAACCAAGTGCCTTCACATACGGTTGTCCTTTGACCTCCACAGGCACACCAGTGTGCTTGTGCGCGCACACACACACACACACACACACACACACACACACACACACACACTAATAATAATGATAATAATAATAAATTTTCAAAAAGGTATTTTCTTCCTAGATAATGAGGGCAGTTGCACTGGGTGCTGTATATCCTGGGCCTCCACGTCCTTCTCTAAAAATATGAATATAAAAGTTCATTCAGATTAAAAAATCTAAAAGAAAACAAATTTCAAAACTCATGAGAATCTATGTCAAAATTTAGATGGAATGGATGGTTCCTTAAGTGACCCAAGTAAAAAAAATTATACCTAATAAAGAAAAAACAAGAAACATAATAAGAACACAATTAAAGATATTAAATCACCTTCTCCCAAAGGAACCAGACACAGGTTGTAAATGGATGAATGTCTCCTGCCCACCTGTTCCTGAATAACCACTCAGAGACTTATATTAATTATAAATGTTTGGCCAATGGCTCAGGTGTATTACTAGCTATCTCTTACATCTTAAATTAATCCATTTATATTAATCTATATTTGGTCATGTGGCTGTGGCGTTACCAGTTTGCTGACATGTTGCTCCTTGGGCGGCTGGCTGGTGGTTGTTTCCTTTAAAGTAACTGAATCAGGTATGTCAGTGATGATATTGGGTAAATCTGGGAGATAGATGCATGTATGTCATTTCAATATTCTCCATATTTTCTCTGTGTCTAAATAATGCTGCATCTGAGCATCATGTGAAGGACAGAGTCATCTCAGCATACAGAGGTGACTGCCGTGATTTCTAATTGACCACTCACAGTCATAAGCATGTAAACAGTTCATCATACTGTGGTGCAGAACAGTGACATGGTGAAGGGGCGTGAATTAGAAGTGATGTGTTCTGATGTATCTAACTAGCTGTTCTCCTGTGTAAATTAGAGTCCAAACAAAAGACAAAAAGCTCGAAGTGTGCCCACATGGCTTGAAGAAAGCGCTTGTCCTCCATTTGTCTAATTGAATTAAATCTTTCCCTCCTTTGGTATTTTCTTCAGTAGAGTTCATGTGGTTTGTTGTTGTTGTTGTTGTTTTGGCTTCTCTGTAATGATTCATCAACCATATCTCAGGATTTGGGAAATAATTTCAGACAAACAATCACTCCTCAAAAGGAGAATGCCCCAAACCAGGACAATGAGCACTGTGGATAGAAGGAGGTACCCATGCTTTCTGATTTCAGGTTTCAGCTTGAAAGTTACCTTAATACCAAGGAAAACACAAAGAAACTAAAAGTTCTATAAGAGAAGTTAGACTAAAAGATACATTACTGTTCCCTAAAATGAAAGTGAGAGAAGAGAAGAGAATGTCACAACCAATCTGTGCACAAGCCTCTGTGTACCAATGCTGGGCAGAGAGCCAGAGCTGTCATGGACAAGCTTGTGGAGGTTTAGTACAGGGTCAAAAAATTTATGGGAATCAGTCATGAAGGGCTCACATGCTTGCCAAGTTTTTTTGAGATAGAATCTACTATAGTCTGGGTATGTCTCAAAGTTGCTATGTAGTAGTCAAGGATGAACTTGAATTTCTAATCCTCCTGCCTCCACCTCCTTGAATGCTAGAATTAGTGGTTCATACTACCATACCTGGCTGTGAATTTTTCTTCTGAGAGATCTGTCAAACTCTCACAGTGAACAGTAGGGGAAATTCCCCTATTTTTCCCCATCAGGATGAGGCTAAGAGGAAAAATCTCTACATGCCACACAGCGTCCCCTCTTAACAAAGTCAGCACAGCAGAAAGTTTCAGCAGCAGCCTCTCTTGCTGTACTTTTATCAGACCATATTTGGTCCAGAGAAAGGAAACTTTAACCACAGATGACCCTGGCCTTCCTGGCCCACTTACGGGCCTCAGGTCAGGGGATAGAATGCTCTTCAGAAGCTCATAGCCCAGAGGTGCAGGATATGAAAAGACACAGACAAAATCCTAGAGAGTCTCCTTTTCCACCATTAGACCACCACATCACTAAAATGTGGTTTATAGCAGCTGTTATCAAGCCTGTCATGTTCGCTATTAAATCATTTGTATGTGTGTGTGTACATGCACATTCGTGCGCACGCATGTGCACACACACACACACACACACACACACACACACACACACACACACATGTGCGCACACCCAGGAACACACACATGTGCACACACACCTACAAGTCAGAAACAAAATAACAGGAAAGCCAGACACAAATACGTCAACAGTGGTGGAATTAGACCTAGGGATTTATGTGACTGACTTTCAAGGGCTCTTACAGGTTAATCCATGGGAAATTTAAGCACCAAGATGAAAATTCTAAGACTGAACTAATCTGAAAAAGTTAATACTTAAGAATACCATAGCAGAAATGAAGAATGCCTTTGGTGGGCATATTTGTAGCCTGCAAATAGCTGAGGAGAGAATCTCTAAGCTTTGGTGTACCTCAGTAGACACTTAAAACATAGCACAAAGAGAAGAGGGAAAAAAGCAGCATCTCTAAGAAGTGTTGACTACAGAAAGTGTAATGCCTATATAAATGAGAAGGGAGGAGATAAGAGAAACACTTCAATAATCGTGATTGGGGAAACGCTCACATAGATATCAGACAGTGACTCACAGATGTGGGAATCTCAGAGAAAAGATAAAGCAGGACAGATGTTACAAAACTTCTACACCTAGGAACAGTAGAACCAAATTTCAAAGACTAAGAAAGTCCTGAAAGAGGCAATAGCAAAGGTAGCAAACCCAGCTTCTCCTCACAAACCTCACTAGCAGGAAGACAGCGGAGTTAAGTATTTAGTTTTGAAAGAAGAATGTAAAAAAGGGGAAAAAAGAGTTAAGGGGAAAGGCATGTGTTCACCATCAGACAGATTGCTGTCCTTACCAGACCAGAATCCTTTTTTTTTTTTTTTTTTTTTTTTTTTTTTTTTTTTTTTTTTTTTTTTTTTTTTTTTTTTTTTTTTTTTTTTTTCCCCTTTTCTATTTTAATAAAAAGGAAAAAAAAGAAAAAGGTTATAACTAACAAAAGAAAAACTATATACAAAAGTACAATGACTATATACAATATATACAAGTAATAAATGTCTAAACAATGTCTAGTCCATTTGTATTTGACAAATTCAGAGAAAATAATTTCATTATCTATCCTATTTTGTTAAGTCCAAAATGTATCTAATTCACTTTCTATCCTAATTAATCTTCAACTATAACTAACTAACCTTCAACTATAACTAACTAATCTTCAACTCCCTCAGAGACCCAAGAAGGAAATAATATTAGCTAACAAAAATAAAAACAGAAAGTGCATGCAAGCAACTTCCAAAAAATTTGTGAGTTGACAGAAACAGCCAGCTGCCTGGACAGTCACCTGAGGTTTCTCCACCCAACTGCTGACAAAATGGACAGACAGGACATGAAACAAAGGACTACTGATTCTTGCCAAAACGAGTGTGGTTATGGCTTTATCAAAAGGCATCTTCTGAGGCCAGGACAATATGGCACCATCCCTGAAGTGGCCTTCGCAATTTGGAAAAGGTACAGTGCCCTTTTCTTCGAAGGCAGCTGAATAGGCAGTGGGCCGATGGCTTCTGATGTGCAATGGAACAGCAGCTGAAACAGTTATTCTTGAAGAGTAACTAAGCTCACGCCTCGCAATAGTAAACTGGCATTTGACAGAGGGATGTGGAGAAGAACGGGATGTTAAGATGAAGCCATATATACACAGCCAAGAATGGACAGCTGAATTAAAAAATCAACAACAATTTCCAGAATTTAAAATCCTGAATCATGACATGACACTAGTGGAATTCAGGTGTTTCTGGTACATGGACTGCTCTCACCCAATGTGAGGTTGAACTGTCGACCTTGTGTACATCCTACTTCACAAATGAGTCTGTCAGATATGCTAAGCCTATAGGCTGAAGATGATGCCCCAGACCAGAATCCTTTTTGTCTTCTTTGTCTTCCAAGACCTGTTTCCCCTTCTGTGGAATTCACTAAGGATCCACTTAGCACTTGGAAGATTTGGGAAGCTGAGCCTCATGATAAAACCAAAGACAAGCACCAGAAAAGCCAAAAGAACACTGCTTCTCAGAACCACCTCAGCAGCGGTGTGCTGCCCTCAGAGACACCAAACGTACCAACCATTTCAGCTTTTCTCTGCCATGTCCCATAAAGAGCAATTGTCACAGGGAACAATGCAATCAAATTACAAAACAAAACAAAAAAAGTAAAAAATAAACGATGGTATCTCCTAATGGTTGAAGTAAGTTACAACTTTGTGTTGGCCATCATTCATAGCTATCCTGGATGCAATGTGGCTGCAACACAGCCCTTCCTGGGTCAGACAGGAAGCAAAATGACTTAACCAGGATAGAAGCCACTGTCTGGCCTGCACTTCCTGCTTTGGCCCTTGGCAGATCTTAGTCCTTTACTGAAAGTCTCCTTTTCTCTAAACCTTGTCTACCCTGTTCATTCAAACAATTAGTATCAGGAACAATCCATTGTCCCAGCACAGTACTCAGGAGCACTTGATCAACTCCACGGCCACCCTCTGCTGCTCTTGGTTTCCAGGATGGCCTTTGGACAGCAATGTGTATTTTACAAGAGATCCCACCACGCATATAAAGATGAGCATATACTCTATTGACAATATTAAATCCTGCAGGCTGGTACGAGCACTGAGGAGCCGGTGTGAGGAGAAAGGCATCAACAGGAATGCTGTCATTCCAGAGTTTCCCCTTGACCATGACAGCTAATGAGAAGATGGTCTGCAAAGCTCTTGAAAAAGCCGTCCTCTCCAGCACAGTGGACCCCAGAGTCCTTGAACGATGTGTTTGGTTTGGTCTGGCTTTATTTCTGGGGTAATTTAGTACATGGAAAAGTCCAAGGCCCCAGACGCAGAATGCACTGCTCTTTATCCACATGTAGTTAAAAAGAAACTACACTTTCCTGCTTATGTTATGCCAACCTGTCATTTAAAAAACGGAGTGAAATTTTCACTACCTTAAAGAAAGGCTGTAAAAATGCCCTTGTCTACTAACTTCAGGAAGAAGTTGTGCCACTGCTATTTCCTAACGCGGTGAATCCCCTGCCTCCCACAGCCTCCCCCATCCTACCAGCTCTCCAGTAGAAGGCTGCTTGGTAAATTACAAAGAAGAATGTGGTCTTTTCTGATATTTTGGCTTAGGAGTCCCAAGCACAAACTCACATCATTGCTACTGATGAATGATTTTATTCATTTTCAAGTATTCGTTTTCTTTTATTCAAATACACTTTTAAAGACATGTAACATACCAGGAGGAAATGGAATATGTGTGTTTCAGAAGAGAGATTTACATGAATGACCACATCTACATTAAAAAGATTAAAAATTACCCTGGCTAAAATTCCATTTGAAACTGGACTAGTTTCTGCGGATTCCACCCCAGAACATCAAGGTGTGTGTGGGTGTGTTCTTGTTTATGGCTGTGTGGGTCTGGTTTGTTTAGGGAGAGGTTCCACTTCACACTGCCACCCACTCTGCCTCAGAACCAAAGGCATTCTGAGGCACCCCTGGTTACCTGGAAGTGAATCCACCACACTTTGGTACCAGCGTGTCTCTCTTCCAAATGCAGTTCAGGAGCCACTAAAAGAAACCACACAGTGTTAAGACTAAACATTCCTGAGACTGCCTCAGTGATGGCGGGTTCAACAGCCCAGCTACTGAGAGAGCAGTTACTGACATTTTCCAAATAAATAAAGCAAACTAGTTACTTCAGGATGGAGTTCACATCTATATGATTTATAGTCCTGGGAGCTGGTCCATTGAGGCAGAAGGAGCCCAGTGAACCAGCAGTAAACTAGAGGCCACCCAGGCACTGAGAGCTCCCTCCAAGGATGGAGTTCATGTTCAGTCACTTATTGAGTCCTTCCTGGGAACTGCTTTTGACAGGGAGGCAATGACTCCTGTAACATCCGACGAGTCTGACTGGCTTGTACTTAATCACTGGGCCTCTAAATGGGTTAATATTAACAGGAAAGAAAAATAGGGATCCTATTTAGAGGCTCCTGGCAGCAATCAAACAGAGAAAAAAAAGCGATTTCTCCAAAATCAATGTTTGCTTTGCTGAGGGCCTCCTTAGGTGGACATTGGAAACAATTCTGTCTGGAGTTAAGTCACCCTGAAGCCTCTGGTGCCAGCCAGCAGCTCTTGGCCATCCAGCATCAACAGGCTGCTGCTTTGAGTGCTACCAGGACATGCTGATATAAAGGACTGGAAAGCTTCTATGTAACAGAGCTCCCCTGATAGATGCAGATAATAATATATGAAGAAACACACCCCACAGAGTCCTGTCTCCCTTGACCACCATCCCTCAGTCTCAACTCAGATACCATTTCCAAGGACTATCACAGCAAAGGCTATGCTTCTTGGATAGTCTTCTTGTGTCTTTTGTCAGGTACTTCTAAATCAAAACACATGTTCCCACATACACAAACACATGCACACACCACATAGTTTATACTGTATTGGAGGATACTTTATGATCATAGAGAAATTGAAACACACTTAACGTGTTCTTACAGCCATACCTCCATGCCTGGACACATATTCTACATGTATAGAGTTGGACAATAAAACATATAAAGGACATAAATTGCTTTTGATTCAATTATATCATGTATTTTCTAGCAAAAGGCCCAAACTCATGCAAATTGGTTAAGCATGAATTAATACCACCCAATTGTTCAATCTCAGACTTCCATTTGGATTATGAAGTGCCTAGTCAATTAAGTATAAGAAAATTATACATAAAAAATGTATACATGTATTGCAAGGCAGCCAAATGAACTACATCAGTCTAATAGCGTGATACATTTTTTTTTAATGGTAAATGACATTAGCCATTTATCTTCCTGTTGTAGAAAAAGAGCCAGAACTTGCTCCTAGACAAAATTTGTGACTGCTGGTCTGGTCCAGGTGTTTTCAAGCATTTGGTCTGTTACCCAAAGAATTAAAAGTAAGAACTCACACAGAATTGCAGAAGAATCAAGACACTCACTCTGAACAAAGCGATAGTTCAGAGCAAAGAATGTACTGTTAGGAATAATCATGGTCACAGGAGTAAGTGTTCTCAGGGTCCAAGATACAGCCTAGAACCTAGAACCTCTTTATTCTCTCCAAGGGAAGGCAGGCTGTTACTATGGGGTGTGGTCTGAGGGGTTCTCTATTTTGCATACTCCTTCCCATGATGCATCTGATTGTAAACATAGGCACAGCCAATTATTTGTAGGCGTGAGATAGTAAATAGGAGATTCTCCCTAAAAGGTGACTAGAGGACACAGTTTTGCCTTACTGTGCATGTAACCCCAGCCAGTGGCTGGATAAGCCCTTCTATTCTGCATACCTGAATACAAATTATATAAAACTGTCTAAATGTTGTTGTTATCAAGTGCAGAGAAACTTGTATGTGTAGCCTGATGCAGGGGGTGAAGGATGGGTGTCAAGGGAGTTCTGAGGTTGCTAGGAGTAGTATATGGAAAGGAGTATGTGTTCATAGTACATGAAGGTGTAGGATCTAGGCGCCAAGTGCATTACTGTAAGGAAGGGTATGTACTTAACTGTAGGGAGTGAAGTAAGTCCTGAGTGAATATATGCTGTTGACATGGGCATGACCATATCAAGAATCCCATAGTCTCAGGATAATGCAAAAATGGTGAATCTCCCAGAATGAGGCTCAGAGAGATGGCTAAGTCTTCTCAGGGGTCTGAGAAGTGCTGAGTTTCCAGGATACTGCAGTTTCTTCCTCAGAGATCCAATCCACCATCATGGCCTTCTGTCTGTGTGTCCTTCTATCTGCCTTTTCTTCATTCCTTCACTTACTCCAGTGAGGCCCAAGTCCCTGGAGCCATTCAGTATGCAGCACATAATATAAAACCAAATAAGGTTCTAACCCGGACCACCCTTATCTGTGAGTGCATCACATGGTCCTGGATCACCCTTACCTGTGAGTGCATCACATGGTCCTGGACCACCCTTACCTGTGAGTGCATCACATGGTCCTGGATCACCCTTACCTGTGAGTGCATCACATGGTCCTGGACCACCCTTACCCGTGACAGCATCATTTTTGTCTTTGTTTCACTATTCATTAATACAAATTTTAAAAAATTATATTCAGCAAAGGAAGTTCTACCTCATAGAGAAATAGAAGCATAGGAAGAGATGATAATAACAGAAACAGTTATAAACATTTCAAGTAATAATCAAATATCCATCTCAGTGAGGTGTTCTTTGAGCACGCCAGGCACCTATGTGTCCTTGACTTTGTCATATAGCTGTGTCTGTATACATACATGCATCTGTACTGTTTATCTGTCAACCTGTTCATGGCACTCTGTTAAAGAGGCAGGGAAGAGAAGCACCAACAACCGAGCTCTGTGTCTGCTCCAGACACACGAACATTTGGAAGAGTCACATGTAGAAGAGTCCACAGAGTTCCTTTAGTTCACTGGACCAGAGAACTCCAAACAACTAAAGAACAGCAAAGAGCTTAGGCATAGGTAAGAGTACACAAGTCACATGCAGGGTTCAAGTAAGGGCCATCCAGCAAGGGTCAGGACATCAGTGCACACCTCACAGGGTTCCCATGAGTGCCTTGAAAGTCAATTCATGGGGATATTCCCATAATTATTATGGAGCAGAGGTCCTAGAGGGGCCATTACAAATACATAGCCTAGGAAGAGAAACATCTTCGTTGCAGTCTGTCCCTGTCATTTGGAGGGGGAGGGTTGTTACTGCAGTAAAATTTGGCTTATCCTTACTGATCCAGGGAGAGTAAGGAATATTCCATTTTCCTTAGGAATATTCCCATTGTTATTATTGGCAGGCCAAGGTAGGACTTAACTGTGTAAACACACACACACACACACACACACACACACACACACACACACACACACACACACACAGAATTACACATATGCACACAGATACAAAATTTGTGTGTTTTCCTTCAATCTACCTCAGAATTATCTAAAACTTGGATGAACCTGTATACGATTCTGGAATGTAAGTGTTTAATGATGTAAAATGGCTGCAAATCAGGCGACTCTCCCTGCGTTTGACTCACTGAGCGAGCAGTGAAGAGCAAAGACTGAAGGTAGGCAGATCCAGTCGGGATCCCCACATCAGGAAATGTCATGACTCCTGGGGAAGTAGCTGGACTTTTCCCTTACTCAGAGAATAGGAATACTACTAACACATGTGTTGTGGGGCTGTCAGAAGGAGTAGATAAACTGGTGAACATTACTGATCAACTGTATCTGATGCAGTCCCTCTTCAGAGATGCAACCAACATCCATTCAAAATTATTCAGTAAAAAAAGTTATAACACACACAACCTTTCTCCCTAAACAGTACAGCATTGACACTGCCCTAGTGTGCTTCCTGTTGCAGTGATAACCACCAGGACCAAAAGCAACCTGTGGAAGAAAGGGTTTATTTTACCTGACAAGTTACCATCCATCCCTGAGAGAAGAGGCAGGAACCTGGAGGCAGGAACTCAAGCAGAAACCATGGAGGAACTCTGCTTTCTGGCTTGCTGCTCATGGCTTGCTGAGCCTTATACAACCCAGCACCCCCCACCCCCAACCCCAGGAATGGTATCACATCCCTGGACACTCCCATGGCAAACACTAGGAAAATGCTACATGGACTTGCCTCCATCTGATGGAGGCAATCCCTCAATTAAGGTTCTCTTTTCCCAGATGGTTCTAGTTTATGTCAGGTTAGCAAAATGAACCGGTACAGTTGCATCCTGTATTATTAGTGATTGAGCAAGGCCATGGGTGTCAACGAGAGGATGCACAGGTTATGAGCAAGCGCTGTACACTTCACACACAGGACTTGAACAGCTGCGGCACTGTGTGTTTATCCAGGGACGATAGCATAAAATATGAATTAAGTAATCAATAAATGGCAGTAATCCCATCAAGAGACTCTGAAGAAAAATGACAATGGACAGAAAGTCAAGAGTGACACACAGATGCATCCAACATCTGTCTTGATTACCGAATGCCACAATGTACCCTGAGAAAGAACTGAGTGCTGGAGCTTGAGGGGAAAAAGTATGTGGAAAATTTTTCAAACATATTCCTTGACAATTTCACATATGTACACATTGATTGTGTCCACTCCAACTTGCCCCCCACTCCTCCCACATCCCCTCCATCTTCATATACCCCACCAGGTCCACTTAGTGCTGCCTGGAGCAGTATTGACTGATCTTATGAAAATTGAATGGAATGTAAAAAAGAAGATAACATACAAATAGACTGGGAAACAAGGGGAAAAAAAAACCTGCTCTTTTTATCTACCTGAAGACAGACACTTAAGTTGAGGAAAAGAGTTTATGGGCATAAGAAGCCTGGAATTCTAACGACGGGGGTTGCCATGAACTCTTCCTTTGAGGAATCATCCCTGTGGGTGCTTCTCAGCCTTGTGCCAAAATCCAAGTTTCAAGGTAGTGAGACCTTTAGGTGAGGAACACATTGAAACAACCTTGAAAGGAAGTATGCAGAAAAACTGGAGAGTAGATTGGGAAATAACATTAGTCGTTCAGCTGGGAATGAAAGCTGTCACGGGAGTGGGAATGATTCAGGGAGAGATGCTGGGCAGCCTGTCCACCTGGACACTACAGTAGCTATGAAAGCGCGTGGGCAGAGAGAAATGGAGCTGGGGGCATCCTTGAAATGCGGTTGAGGCACAGCCCGGGTGCAGGGAGAATCTTCTGAAGAGATGCTCCTGTTCGGGAGAGAAGCCTTGTGGGAGTGCGTCTCAGCTGCCAGCTGAAGCTCTGCCTGGAAAAGGCTTGTCCGTCCCTCCTCTGCTCTGTGTGTGAAACAGAAAGTTCTAGTCCATCTTTTTGGTTATTTTCAGTGGGCCTCCATCCAGGGCACTCCAGAAATCAGAGAGATGTCACAATCAAAACTCAGCTTGAGTACCACGTGAAGCAAGGCGGGGTTTTTCCGTGCACTGGGAAGTCTTTAAGAATTTGTCTCAAACACAGTGCCCGGTTACGTGAAGAAATTGATGGTTTTTTTTTTTAACCTAAAATAACTGTTCCAACTGTACATTTGCTCCATTTTATAAACATCAGAAGGGCCCCACTGACATCCAAATGAAAACTCCTCACCTGGGGCCAAAATGGCTCCACAGGAAAACAACTTCGCTACCAAGGAAAACTGTCTCGCCCCTGAGTTCGGGGGGAATCTGGGCAGCAGTTGGAGTCTGCGTCTACCTCTGCAAAGAAGCAGAGAAGTTAATGCCAAGAGGCAACCGGGCTTCTAAACTGCGAGGACGCCAGCTTGGGCAACTGTTTTCCTTCCAAAGTCACCCTGAGTGCAACCCCACCTCACACCTTATCTGTCTGCTCTCTTTTCAACTGGCCCTGGGCAAACATCTCCCCCTCCACCCGCAGACAGTCCCCCTCTGTTGGCCTCCTGATCCCAGGTCCGGCTACAGAAAGCCCCACAAACAGCATGCACTTGGGGCTCAGTGATCCCCACGCCTGGCAGGGCCAATTCTTTCAGGGGGTCTTTGTGGCTTGGCTCTTACTTCAGTGAGCAGCAAAGGCAAGTGTTCCTGAAAAACACTGGAAGGCCTTGGGGTGGACAGCGATTGGTGGCTGAGGTCCCTAGAGAGGACAGCCAGTGGGGCCGAACCCCAACTCCTTGGGGGTGATGATCTTCTCCTAAAGTATGGTATGATAATTTCAGCGCCCACGTTACATTTTACAAGTAATTTGCCATTTTCATCTGATTCATCAAATACTTAGCCCTGATTTTAGTCACCCTTTGGTTTGTAGATTTCTGTGGCCTATAATTCCTAATGGGCCCAAAAAGGACACAAAGCTAACATTTACCCATTACATCCACACAGAGTGTATGAAGAAAAACACCCCCTTTAGGAAAGACATAAATTCTGACCGGAAAAATTATTTCAAGGGAAGTGGCATGTATCCATTCCCTCGATCGTAATGGCAATATTATCAAATTAGTTTGTGTTACCTCCAACTTTAATATTTTCATTTGGTTCTTTTTCCCCTTAAGTGTACTAAATAAAGATAATTAATCATAAAAGGAGTGTTACATCTGATTGAGGAAGTTCATTACCAATGGCTGACAATGTAGGTGGGAGACTTCATGCTGCTGGTTTTTGTTTTGTTTTGTTTTGGTTTTTTGGTTTTTTTGTCGTTGTTTTTCATGAGTGAATCACATAAATTGAGCTACGGAAATATCACAGAACCAGAATGCTGAAAATTCAGGAGGAAAAGTCAGCATCCACTGCCATCATCGATGAGCAAAGCTGAGAATGTGTCTTTTTATTTAATTATTTATAAATTATTTAATGGCTCACCAAGTGTTCTGTAAACACTGAGTGTGCATCCAGGTCCCCAGATAGATTAGATAATCACCGTGGTATTGTACCCATCCTAGGAAGGGAAGCTGAGTCAAAGTGGGTTATTAAGACAGAAAATTGTCCTCCCAGTTGCCAGGTTCATTTATGGGGTGTCACAGATAAGGAGAAGTAGTGTTTAGAGAGAGAAAGATTTGAGAGCAGGTACTTTGCAGCCAGGATGTTTGGTGTAGATGCCCGGTTCAGCCTCCTGGACACCTGTGTGAACAATGGGGAAGGGTTTAGTATCTTTACACGCCAGTTTCCTCAACCATAAATCAGCGATAATAACACCACCTTCCTCAGGAGTCCATTTGAAGATAGTTTGAGTTAGTGAGAACCCACTTCCCATAGTAAAAGCAAACCCTGTGTAAGTAGTGAACATGTTTGCCAAAAGTATTGCTGGTGACATACCATACTGTTATATACTACTTTGAGGAAGTAATGAAGACAGGCAGAAGGTGGACATTAACCTGGTCAGTTCCATGGCTTTCTATCCTTGGCTGGTTGAAAAGCTGAGTGGAGGTCAGTCTTTGTTCAGAGTCTTTCTAAAGAAAGCATTCTCAGTCTCCTGGCTGATGCTAGCTCACCTTGGATGATGGACGGAAAACCTAATTTTACGGTGTGTTCACTGCATTGTGAATGGAGCTTAGAAATTGGAAAGTATTTCTGTTTCTGAGAATTTGGTCTTTACCCCTGAGCCAAGCTTTGTGTCCTTCACACTCAGTGACCTCACTCCATGGTCTGGTGATCCAGGGTGCAAATGAACTTGGCACACACCAGGCAGACATATTTTCTCCACATACCCAGAGGTATTCAGTCAGTTCACTGTGGGCCACAAGCTCCCATCTGTCTCCATTCTTCAAAGCAAGATTTGAAGGTCAAATGAAGAAAATGTTCCCCTAATTCATCCAACTCACTCACTGTTTCTTCAAAGTCGTTGTGGGGTGATGAACATGTAGCTCGGTCTCTTTTCCCATTTGTAAAATGAGTCTCTTTTCCCATTTGTAAAATGAGGCTGCCCAAAAGTCACTTTCCTGGGAGCTCCTGCAGCTGGTCCTTCAGGACCTTTGCATTTCCCAGATAAAGAAGAGACTCATCTGTCTGATTCCAAGGAATCTTTCTTCTAGCTTTAGGTCCTTTTTGTCTATATTTGCTTTATTCTTTTCCAGGAAGCCCACAGCCTGGACCTTTGGACACCCTATCTTCACACATGATCTGCTCTCAGTTCTAGGCACACTCAATGGCCTATGAATTCTTTTTTCCCCCGACAGTTATTACAAATCTCATCCTGACCCAGGTTTACCCATGGTGGAATACTGGTTTATATTCCCAATGTTTAGCTTTGCATGAACTGCTTCATTGGTGGTGGGTTTTGCCTTTTTTTATATAGTGTTTCTGCCCATCTGGCAAGTTGCTCTATAGCCCAGGCTGGCTTCAAACACATAATGCTCCTGTCTCAGCCTCCCAAATGCAGGGATTCCAGGTAGGTACCACCAGACCTGGCGATGAACTTGTCTTGTCATAGAAAGCTGGAAGTATTCCCTATTGAAAACCTGCTACGTTTCAAAACGACACCTATTTCCTGTCTGAGGTGTAGCACCTACTTAAGGGTCACAATGGAGCAACAGGACATCCTTGGAGATTCAAGACTCACCAGCTCAGACTTAATGGTTCTCAGGATGCTCCCAGGGTCATCACTCATACAAAAATGAGTGGTTTTCCAAAATCATACCATTAAGAGTTTTAGAAAAACAAAATGCATTTTAAAAATAAAACAGAAGTCAACAGCCTGTGGTGTTCCACTTTTACTAGTTTATAGCATTTTAACTTTCTGTTGTCAAAGAAATATTATGTTTATTGAGAGGCTAAGACCTTAGTTTATTCTGGATGATTTAAGGAGGGAAAAAAATTACCTGTGGGGTATCGAGTAACCCACTGAAAGACCAGAATGGAAAAACATAATCAGAATTACAATACACAACAAGTGGGGTCAGAGCACCAAGGAGCCATGTCAGAGCTCACACTGTGGATTCCGTCAGCACTGAGTCACGTGGAAGAGGACAAAACAGGGAACAGGCCTGACAGGCACAGCTTGGTCTCAGTGGCATTACAAACCTGCTGGGCATCACTGCAAAGCCATGCTAGTCACACTGGTCTCACTCTGGACAAAACATCACAGAGGTTCATCATAGACAGAACAACATCAAGCATTCTTCCCTTGCCACACAGCAACTGCTGTTCGATCACTCAGTACAGCTCCGTCCTTCTCTGTCTACCTTCCATAAAATGTCATTGAGCTATTAGTCACAGAATCACCTTGTCTTCTGGCAGTATTCTATCCAGAGTAAAGCCTCCCATCCTTAATTCTCTACAGGAGTATCCACTGCCCCCTTGCTGAGACTTCCTGTAATTTTCATTAACAGACTGAACATCTTCAAAAGTTGTCGTCACTGCTGCCCCAAAGCTGTTGTCATCACCATTGCCTTGGGAAGGAATCCTGGCCTTTCCCACTTGATATGCTTCCAGTTCCAATTACAGGTGAGCAGTTGGAAGGACTCTGTAAGAATGGGGGAAATGTAGAGTTGGTGTTTGGATTTCTCTACCTCCCACCAAGACCCAGAGAGATTGCTCAAGTGTAGGAATGAGGTTGAAAAGAAAAGGAAAGGGAGAGAAAAGAAGATGTGAAGAGGAAAAGAAAGAAGAGGAGAAAGTAGATGAAGTAAAGGAAGTAGAAGATAATCAAGAGGAAGATGATGGGAGGAAGTAGAAGATAATCAAGAGGAAGATGATGGGGAGGAAGGAGAAGATAATCAAGAGGAAGATGATGGGGAGGAAGGAGAAGATAATCAAGAGGAAGATAATGGGGAGGAAGTAGATGATAATCAAGAGGAAGATGATGGGAGGAAGTAGAAGATAATCAAGAGGAAGATGATGGGAGGAAGGAGAAGATAATCAAGAGGAAGATGATGGGAAGAAGTAGAAGAGAAGAGGAGGAGGACTAGGAGAACATAGAGGGGGAGGAGGGAAGGAAAGGACAAGACTGACTTATATTTTCCGACATACACCCTTCCATTTGATCTCTAGAGAGTTGGGGACAGAAGTAAAGCAAGATGAAACAGAATCTGTGCTGTCCTGTGTTCTCTAGGGTTCCTATGGCAGTAAGATTTGACCTCATACATTTACCCTCACTGTAGTTAGACTTTCTTTTGGACTGCCAGCTCCCAAGTAATGAAATGGAGACTTTTTATTAATTATGAAACCTTGGCCTTAGCTTAGGCTAGTTCCCAACTAGCTCTTATAACTAAATTAACCTGTTTATATTAATCTATGTTCTGCAACATGGCTCGTTACCTCTCCTCACTACCATATATCCAACTTGCTCCGCTTCTGCTGGTGAATTGCTGCCTCCCTCATTCTTTGCCAGAGTTCCTATCTCTGTCCCAAGTCTTGCCTATGCTCTCCTGCCTAACTATTGGCTGTTTGGCTCTTTATTAAATCAATCAGAAGGTGCCTTGGCAGAGACACACCTCCACAGGGTATGAAAAGATTATCCCACAACACCTCAAAACCCAGAAAAGCATAAGCAGCTGGAGTTGAAACACTTCTTGTTCAGGAACAGCCTCACTTCTCTGTCAAACTTGAGCGCCTCACATTCCCCATCTCCCATCTCCTGAACTTTACCCGAAAAAGTAAAAAAAGAAGCTAAGAAGTCCTCAAGGTTATCTTCCTCATTCAGTTCCCAACAGACAGCCCTCATACATCCAGTTGGTCACACTCAAATCATGGCATACCTTGTTGAATGGAGCAGAAGACATGCTGGGAAATCAAGGCTTTGAGGTGAGCAAAATACCAAAAGGAATGAGAGAATGAGTGAGGGGCAGTACCTAAGGATTCAGGACACAGCTCATTTTGTGTTTTTCCTTGATGTAAACACACCAAAATGTGTGAGCAGGTGGGCCTGAGTTATGCCTGGAAGATCAATCATTCACTTTCCAAAGCACACAGCCAGTCAGCACTTTGCAATAATTGTTAATAGTGTCTGATTAATCAATGGCCATTAAGTTGGGTCTTTAAGCTTCCATTTTCAGCCTTGGTCTGTTCTTCACAGGTCAGTTGTTTCAGCACTGAAGAAGTTAGAATAGTAAGCTGACAATCTTTGCAATCCAACAAAGAAGAGTTAGGAAAAACAATGTAAGAAATAAATGAAACTAACTTAACACATACAAGTCCCATTTAATCCTTTCTACTCTCTGCCAGAATGCACATTAGCAGAGGAACAGATAAGTGTTTCATAAACATGGTCTTGTGGCTACTAGCAGTCTTATGTGTCCTAGGTGGTCCTGTGGGCCAAATACCAAGATGTTCAAAAATATCAAACTGTGTTTTTAATTTATTTTAATTTTGTTGTTGAATTTAAATTCAAATCTATATTTTAAAACTGTAGCCTCAGCAATGATCATTACTTTTGAGAGGATATTAATTGAAGAGTTGGGGTAGGGAAGGTGGTCCAGTGGGTGTTGCTTGGGATTCATAAAGCAAAGTTTTAAAAGGTTGGGAGGGTAGGGTCTATGCTCTTCAGCAGAGGGTGACTCATGGGAGTATAATGTAACACGAATTGCTAAATGGTATTATCAACAAAAAAAATCCAGAGCCAGATACTGGGGCAAAAGCTGAAAGATCAGAAAAACAGAACAAGCCATAGCCAAACTCACCTTGCCAACTCCTCAGCCAATCCTGTTTCTATGAATCCTCAGACTAAAAGCCTCTGAGTCCTCACCCCTGAGGGTCCCAGTTGAACTGCTGCTAAGTTCCTGTCTCCTCACGCCTTATATACTGTTCTCTACCCAGCCATGTCACTTCCTGAGATTAAAGGCGTGTGTGCTGAGATCTCAAGTGCTGGGATTAAAGGAGTGTGCTATCACAGCCTGACTCTGTTCCAGGTGTGGCCTTGAACTCACAGAGATCCATATTGATCTCTGCCTCCCAAGTAATGGGATTAAGGGTGTGTACCATCACTGTCTGGCCTCTATGTCTAATCTAGTGGCTGGCTCTGTCCTCTGATCCCCAGATAAGTGTAGCTAGAGTTTTCCTGCCTGGCCCACAGTCAGGACAAATCTCTATCACCCGCCAGTCCCACAGCCACTCAGACCCAACCGAGTAAACACAGAGACTTATATTGCTTACAAACTGTATGGCCGTGGCAGGCTTCTTGCTAACTGTTCTTACAGCTTAAATTAATCCATTTCCATTAATCTATACCTTGCCACATGGCTCGTGGCTTACCGGCGTCTTCACATGCTGTTTGTCATCATGGCGGCTGGCAGTGTCTCTCAGACTCAGCCTTCCACTTCCCAGCTTTATTCTCCTCCTTGTCCCGCCTACACTTCCTGCCTAGCCAATGGCCAATCAGTGTTTTATTTATTGACTAATCAGCAACACATTTGCCATACAGAACATCCCACAGCAGATAAGTTTTATTGGGGTGCACAATATGTCTCCTAAAATAAATAAATAAATAGACTAAAATAGATAATAAAGACTCAATAATGAGATTTATCTCAAACTGTGGGGAATGATGTAAGGACCAATATGGTAAGATAGGTTGAATCTTTCATTGTGATTTGGAGTCATTTTGTTGATTATAAAGAAAGGACAATGAAGATAATTTGAACATGTAGCCAAGCAAGGTTGAGGATGAACATGTAGCCAAGCTTGAAGACCTCGATATCATTATTAGATGGGGGAAAAATGGGTTACACCAGGGGAGTTCACAAAAAAAATCTTTGGGAATTAAGGTAATTTTAGGCATGTAACTTTTTCAGAAAAGCAGTTGTGCCAAACTCCCTGTTAGTTGGTTCAGGCATGTCCAACCTATGACCCACAGGACACATGAGGCTGAGGAGAGCAATGAATGCAGACCAACACAAAGTCATAACCTTATTAAACATTATGAGATTTGGAGTGGTGTTTTCATAATGGACTATGTGGTTCTTGGGTGTGAACTTTGTAGGTACATCATGTCAACATGTCGAAAGGCTGGATACTCCTGGCCAGAAGTCAGGTTTTGCTGAATGACATGCTTCTAATATTGTCCAACTCTGCTTTAATTCTGGATTTTCAGAATGATTTTGTAATTACAGCTTGGATTTATAAGTGAATATCAGCCAGAAGAATCAGGAATCCAAGGTTATTCTCATGTACACAGTTAGTTCCAGACCATTCTTCGCTAATGAGATCCTGTTCAAAACATACAAAAACAGGTGCATCAATCCTTGACTGATACACACAAACACACAGAGTTTGACACATGGGTTTCAAAGTTTTTTACTTTTAATTCATTCTTTGAATGATTCATAGAGCTTCAATGAACACCTAACTAGTGCTAGACAATGTGTGAAAATCTGGAAACTCTATGGCTGTTTTTTTGGAGAATAAATTTCCATGAATCAAATTTATAACACTTGAATAAATGAAGTGAAGGTCACCTGAATCATGGATGACCAGCCTAGTTTACCTGATTCTGTGAAATCCTTCCTGAAATAGGGCTTCTGTCTTCTGTCAGATCACCTAAGAGTAAACTTCTTTAAAAGCAAAACCCAGAACACACTCTTGTGATTAGCCTCTTAATTTGGGATCTGACTTTGAGATAGAGCAATAAAAGGTGGGAATAAAATAGATCAGAGAAGGAAATAAATTTGGTCACCACTAGTAGAAAAAATAATTGTCTTGTAAAAACTCTAAAGACACTTTAAAAGGTACATCTGCATGGCTTGCCAGGGGAAATGATAGGAAATCATTTCCCTAACAGCTCACATCCCAGCTTGGGCAACATTAGCTCTGGAGCCGTAGCTCCCTGAGCTTCCAGAATCTGTATGCATGAGAGTCAAGGCCAGGGCCAGGAGTGTTCCTGCCATCCCATCAAGGGAGCCTGAGCGTCAATATTACCCAACAAAGATCAAGTACACAGCACCTTCAAAACATATCTGGTGAAGTATTAAAAGCTCCAAGGTACTGGTTGTAACAAAGACACTTGTGGCCTTCAATGTTTGCAATAAGATGATTCCAGGAAGATTTGGGAAAATAGTACACATCATAAATGTCTCTATGCACCAGGCAGTGGTGGCATACACCTTTAATCTCAGCACTCAGGAGGCAGAGCCACGTGGATCTCTGTGAGTTCAAGGCCAGCCTAGTCTATGGAGCGAGATCCAGAACAGGCACCAAAAACTACACGAGAAACCCTGTCTTGAGAAACAATCAATCAATCAATCAATCAATCAATAAATAAATGTCTCTATGCAATTTTGTGACGATGGCTATTATTAAGGTATGGTGATGATCTTAGTTCCTAGAACCAGAACATCTGGCATGATCAGCTGCCATCTCTCCTACCACCACTTCTAGCAACTCTGACCATCACCCTCACCAGTTCATCCCAACAACTTTTATCACTGCCTTCATCACCATCACCACCACTGTTACAACCAACTCTACCATCACAGCCACCACTACCATTACAATCACTACCATCATCACAACCACCACCATCATCTCCATCACCATCATCACCACCACCATTATCATTATCACCACCAATTCTACCACCACTCCTTCTATACCTCCACCATCACCATCGTCACCTCTGTATCCACTACTAACACCACACTATCTTTCCTACCACAACCACCACTAACCTCACCACCTCCCACCACTATTGTATCCATCACCATCACCACCACTACTTCTACCAGCACTTGTCCACTGTCATAACTACTTCCCCTTCTTCACCACCACCTTGACTACCTCCACTGCTGCTTTTCAATAATATAATTTCTATTGCATGATTCATAGTTTGGTGGTAACAAACTAGGAACTGCTTATTGAGGTTCCAATGAACTGGCAAGTATTAAAAATGATCATTTTGGTTTTATGATCTTACTAGGTAGGGTCTTTAGAGACAGGTCTGCAGTTTACCATCTCTATCACACACTCTGCTACAGTGACAGCTAAGCCAGTCTTCTTGAGCATGAGGCAGAGTGCCCATCCTTGCAGAGCCAGATCACATGGGACTGAGAAGTCAGCACTCCCAGCCTGGTGCTTCTTTTGTCCAATCACTCTGGCTTTGCTCTGGTGTGGCATGATTAGCAGATGCCTCTTCTCTCTTCTCTGCTCAAGCTAAGTGCCAACTTTCTGCCATGACTATGTAAAACAATTGGTTGCTTTAATATGTACATTTCCTTTTAATTGATTAATAGTTATTTTCTGCTGCACAGATCATGACAGGGAAGTTGACTCCAATTGGCTCCACCTCTGCAGCTGAGGAGTTCCTAATTCCATGTGCTACTTTTTAAATGGTGGTTTTCTTCAGTCTGCCAATTCCCGAATAACCATTCAGAGGCTTATATTAATTATAAATGTTCAGCCAGTAGCTCAGGCTTATTACTAACTAGCTCTTACATTTAAATTAACCCATAATTTTTATCTATGTTTAGCCACATGGCTTGGCACCTTTTCTCAGTATGACATTCTCATCTTGCTTTCTCTGCATTTGACTGGTGACTCTCTCTGACTCCACCTTTCCTATTCCCAACATTCTTAGTTTGATTGCCCCACCTATACTTCCTACCTGGCTACTGGGCAGGTTTATGAAACCAATTGAATAACAAATCTTTACAGTGTACAAGGAGATTATTCCACAGAACTGCTTTATATAAAGGCTTCTTCTGAGCAAGGATTAGTGAATCATGATGAGATCTTCTTGCCTAGCACAATGTTCAATTTATATTAACTAGACAACAATATGGTTCATACTGTGCACATGGACTTGCAGGTAAAAACTGAAGGCCTAGCATGTACATTGCACAGGAAAGAAGAGGCAGGGCTCCTGTTAGACATGGGGCCAGTGGCAGCTGGCTCACATGGAGCTGCTGCATTTTTAACAGTGGAGCTGCCATGGTGGAAGCCCACTCTTCAGCATTATTGAGATTTCAAGCTGCTAGGCTATCACAGAGCAAAAGTTCCAAGTTTACTTTGAATTTCATATTGCAACATGGTGTGTTTTTGAAATGTTTATATTGATTTTTTTTTAATGAGAATTTCCTCCATCTTGTTTTAAGTGAAGATCATGCCCTATATTTTGGAGTCTTACATATCTAACTGCAATACTAAGTTTTGACTGAACAGGTACTACACCTGCCATGTCAACATGTACATTCCACCCATTTCCCTTTTCCTCCACATATTTTGTTGTTTGTTATTTTCTCCTGTTGATGCATCCACAAGACAAGAAACACCCAGGACCCCAGTTATCACAAGCTAAGGACTTTCCAAGAATACACAGTGGTAGACAAATTGATCTCTCAGTGGGTCTTTGAAGACCTCAAGAGCTTCAGATTCTAATTGAGACAACATAGACATGTGTTTTCTCAATTGTCATCTGCGGCACAGCTTTGCTTTGGGTCCTATGATCACCACCAACCCCAGGCTATGGGTTGCACTGTATTCTAAGAGGTTTACCTAAGTCCTTGTTCCCAGAACCTCAGAATGTGATCTTATTCAGAACTAAGCTAATTTAAATGGCATTAGTTAAGATGAGGTTATATAGGAGGAGCATTGGCCAGAACTCAACAGTACTACCTCCAGGTAGAAACACAGAGTCACCAGAAGTGTTTTATGAAGATGGGGAAGAAATGGGAGTGGTAGTATATGCAAGGACACTAGGAAAGTGCTTGTGAAGATAGAGGGTTAAGTAGGAGTGATGGTGTGTCTACAAATTGGGGAGCCCTATGGACCAGTGGTCCTTATCAGCAGCTAAGAGAGCATAGGGCAGAATCTCCATGAGAGATTCCAAAAGAATGTAACTTGGCCAATGTCTGCCTCTGCCTTCTGGCCTCCAGCATTGGAAGAGAACTATTGTTTTCTGCTCAAGCCACATGTTTCGTATTAGATTTTATGTGAGTGCTGGGAAACTAATACACTCTGTTTTGTGCCTTCTTTTGGGCTCTTTTTCTCCCTTTTTTGTGTCCAATTTTTATGTGTTAGTTTTTATTTTATTATTATCTCTTAAAAGCCTGTTTGTTTTCTAATGAGACACAGAAAGGGGGTAGACTCAGATGGGAGGGAAGGTGAGGAGGAACTGGGAGGAGTAGAGGGAGAGGAAAATGTAATCAGGATATAATATTATGTGAGAAAAAATATTATCAATAAAAGGGAAAACAGAACATAAACTGGTGCAGCTGGGAGATGGTTCAGCAGTTAAGAGTCCTTGCTGCTCCCAGAGGACCAACTGGGTTGTGTTTCTGGAACCCATGTCAGGCCGCTCATCATTGCTTGTAACCCTAGCTCCAGGGGGATCTAATGCTTTCTTCTGGTTTCTGCAGGCACTGCACATAGGATGATATACACTCACAGAGAACACACATACATAAATAAAAATAAACATTTAAAAATAATATAAATTGGCTTTTCTCAATAATGTGAGTATTTGAAACCTGTATACTGTCCTGTTCCCTTCTGTATTCTACCTGTTATAGATACCAGAAGATGCTAGGTTTGTACAGTTTGGATACATGCAGTTTATTGCAGTAGAGGACATTTGGATAGAGAAAATATGTATAGAACAATAAAGGACCATTTGGAATAAGTCTAATGTAATGTGTGATACTAGTTTTGTGGTCTAAGCTTGTTTTATTTTCCCAACTCAGAAGCTGCATCTGGTGATGACTTCCATCCTGTCCTCCAGACCTTATCCAAGTTTCTACCTTCATAATAAGCTAAATTGCCCTACTTATCCTTATACGACCCAGTAACCCCATCACAGTGGATTCTCACCACTCTGTGGCATGCTCTCTCTTCCTCAGGAATAACAGCATGGATAGAAGTCTATAACCTGGGGCTTGCCTCTCTGGGCTGTTCACAACATACCTTCTTTTTGCTTTGTCAGCCCTGGGTATTATGATCTCTTGCACCTGCTGGTCGGTCTCTTCATCCCTGCAATCCGCCTCTAGTTCTTTGACCCCTCCCTCATGCTGAATCAAGTATGCTTATATATGCATATGTGCATTTATGTTTTGTCTCTGTGTAGTATATACAGACGCATTTTTTTCTTTTTGACTCAGTTAAATTAAATCCTTCCCTACACATGCACTGTGGTCTGAATGCAAAACTTTCCCCATAGCTGCATGTGTTTGAACACTTGGTCCTCACCTGGTAACTGGGACAGTTGTAGAGTCTCTAGAAGGTGGAGCCTTGCTAGAGGAAATAGCTCAACAAGAGTGGGTCTTGAGGGTTGATAATGTAACACTACTTCCTGCCCACTCTTACTT
The DNA here is from genome assembly GCF_007827085.1 of Peromyscus californicus insignis. Classification (NCBI taxonomy): domain Eukaryota; kingdom Metazoa; phylum Chordata; class Mammalia; order Rodentia; family Cricetidae; genus Peromyscus; species Peromyscus californicus. Next base: position 160,137,350 of record NW_026294584.1, on the reverse strand, counting down.
CCAGAGTGTAGACACAGTGCGACACCTGTTTGGGCTCCTGCTATCATGTATCCCTGATGCGGTGGGCTGCAGCCCTTCACCCTGCACCAAAGTAAATCCCCCTCCCATGAGTTTCTCTGTCACATATTTGATCACAAAAGGAAAATTAGCCCACCCTGTATTCTTTTTCCTCGGGGTCTTTTGTGTCTACCATCAGTACCATACCTGTCCTGGTTTACTACACTCTGATACCTTCCAATTCCTGTTTATTTAACAAGTATTATATTTGTGGGAAAGGAGAGAATGCTTCTTCTCATATATAGGGCTGGGCAGGGTCATCATTACCGCAAAATTTAATATTTTTATAAAGAAAGTTTCCCATGACAAGTCTGTTTGTGCTATTTATACTCCTATGGGTACCATGGAACGTGAGACAAAATCTAGTATTTTTGTGAAATCAGTGTAAATCTCTATCAGTCTCCCAGCAGAAGGAATCAAATTAAGATAGAGTGGGGTAACATGAGCAGATGCTATACATTTCTGGTATAAAAAGTGTAGTTTTAAAAATGATAAAATTAGCATGCAAGGAAAATGCTTGCATTGTCTGACATGCTTCCATAGAAGTCATCTAGGATAAGCAACTGGCTCTCTACTCAGTAGAACCTTTGTTAGGAATGAGCACACACAGATTTTGGAGCTGTCTAGAGATTGTCTTATAGAAGTGCGATTTCTGCCTCTATGATTAGCACAGCTTTAGCTTTCTTTTTCCCAAACCCTGCATGTCCTGGGATAACACTGCATAGGAGTAGGTGCCTAGGTTTGGTGTGTAGGGTCTAACCTTTAGGGCAGTATGTGGGAGAGGAAGGAGGGTCTGTTCCTCCTGCCTTGGGTCCCCACAGAGAACGAGGATTCTAGTGAATGCTTCCCCACAGCTGTGCATTGGCTGATTCTTCGTGCTTCCTGGACTTACTTCTTACTTCCACAATCCTGCTCACTCTGAGCCCAGGAACCAGCTGAATGATGAGGGAAGTGCTCCTTCTCAGGGGCCTTTCCTGCTGTATGCCCTGACCTCCTTGGTATTCTCACCACAGATTGGTGAAGCAGTCTGAAGAGGTGCAGGTCAATGTCCACACAAGCGTGACTCTTCACCTGGCTAAGGTAGCTGTGTAATGAACCAGGCTCTCAGCTGTTAGATAAACACAGGCTATTCAAAACTAACTCCCATATGAAGGAGGCTCTTGTTGGGAATGAAGACTATAACTGAGATTTTATGTTATAAACATATAATACAGTTACTATGTTAAGCAAGCGTTGCTCTCAGGAAGAGATCCAAACTCATTAGGGAGGCCATGAAAGGTTCTGCAGATTTTGCAACTTGGACCTGGCTTCTGTGGCCGCTCCTACACTATCCTCCAGAGAAACTAAATCAATGGCTTTTGGCCAAAAGTGTAGCTTTAGCCCTTTCTTTCCCCTTCAATACCCTTCTCAAGGCATGCTTCCCCTTTCAGCTAGCAGAGCTCATGTCTTTTCACCTTTGGAGTCCTTCTATTTTATAATGTCCTCCTGGAGCCCCCAAAACATGACTATGATCCTTTGGATTAATGCCTAACCAGGCACTTGCTACTTAGTCTTTCTGTTAATTTGTCTATTCTGTCCATTGGTCCTGTAGATGGTGCTGTTCCCAGCACTCTGAACAGTATCCAACCAGTGTTGGTATTGATTAGTATACTGTAAATGGAGAATTCTGCCCTCTTCCCCTCAGAGAGTTTACTCAAGCTACATCGTCCTATAATGAACATCATTGCAAATGGGGGCGTCTGTGACTCACCATGTTTAAGGCCAAATGACTTCAAAGGGAAAGAGTAATAAGAAGGGCAGATTAAAGAGCAAACCAAGAACCAAGATGCTGGTTCCAAGTATACACCTGCGCCCCTGGCTACTCTCCCCAGTACCCTTGACCCAGCTGAGTATGACGAGTCTCTGGAAACCAGAAAGGAGCAGGTTGAGAGCTTGAGCATAAGGGCCCAGCTTAAACCAGACTATCTGCTTCAGTACAATGATCCCAAATGCTTAACACACACTGAAGATCCTGCCTTGATTCTTTGGACCTATGCAAGATCAGCAAATATTTATCCCAATTTCAGAGCCACTCCCAAGAACTCACTTTTAGGAGCTGTGGTGGCATTTGGGCCCCTCATCCTCTGGCATTATGTCTTCAAAACAGACAGGGACAGAAAGGACAGACTTACCCAGGAAGGATAATTGGACCAAACATTTAACCTCTCCTATTAAGTTTGGCAAGGATGACTCTATTCTTGCACAAATAAATCTTCTATTAATCGCTGAAGAAAAAAAAAAGCAAAACTTAATCTCAAATGTGTTTCCATTATTAGTTAAGTGAGAATCTCATACAATAACATTTCTTGCCCTCATAGAATCTTGATGAGGGTACAGGAGATAACTCACAGTAAAGACTACAGTAGAATTCTTGGTAGTAAGTAAACATTACATGTCGGTTTAAGGAAAAATAGTAAAGTGGAGGCTTAGGGGTCATTTATCACAGCCTCATCCTGCCTGTGAAGAAAGGGCTTCAGCTGAGGTTAGATACCCAGTCTTTGGCAGAGCACCCATGAGCTCAAATAGCCCTCTCCTGGTCTGTACAGCCCTCACGTTCTTCCAGTGGAGGTGATCCCTGCCCCTGGCACACATGGAGCCCATTGTTCTCCATTTGGAGAAATTAAATTCATCTTGTATTTGTAATGATTGATTGGATGTGCATGACTCACAAGAGATGTATTCCCTTTCTTAGGAAATTTAAGCACAACAGTTGAATGCTGTTTTCCTCTTTGCCTTTGTCTCCAGACTCCACTCCCTGTGCATCAATTATCTGAAAGCCAGACCTCTCTGCCCTCTCCCTTCCTCTCCTCAGCTCTTTCAACTCTTCCTGTAATTTGAAGAAATCCTAATTTCTTTCATGTTCTAAGGGTTCTTGTATAAAAATCTGCAATCTTCTAGTGGCCTTTGTCTGCACCCAATCTGACCAATCCTCTGTGTTGGCCTCTTGGGATGTGATGTCATTTCATGCAAGAGTCTTCCAGTCCCTCACCCCAGGAAAGGGGGAGTCAAAGCCACCCCCTGATGATGCTACCCAAATACAAAATCCCTTGACCCAGAAGTCTGACTCATGCAGGTGGATAAGGGACATTCACAACGTGCATGGGTGCTCACTTTCCTATCGTGCTATGGTCTGGCTCCCAAACGTAATAAGACACATACAGCAGAAAGGCTGAGCCTGATGGTGTTAACTTAGAAAGTTAACCAAGAAATGCTGTAAAAAGGACAGAAACAATTTTGGCAAAGTATGTACAGGCTCCTCTCCTTTATGCCAAAATGTTTAAGAAAGAGAAGAACAATCGTTTGTGATGTGATTTTAAAAAGCTGGAAGACTACACAAAAAATGATGGATGTATCTGGAACAAAGGATGGTAGGAGGGTAGAAAGAAATGAAGCTTTCCAGTTAGTGCCATATTTATATATTGCTGTAATGTGCATTCCTTTTATAGTTTAAATTTACTTAACTAAAAATTTTTCTATTCTAGTATTAAACTGCAGATGATCAACTCAAGAGATTTGAGCAAAAATGTGCTTATTTTCTAATGTGCATATAATGTAGTTGAACGAATTAACACTTTTAAAGGAATGTCACTCAAGGATCAGAGGAGAAAGAAAAGCTGAAGGGAAAGTGATCAAAAAGACAATGACTGCAGCAACCCAAGCCTGAGGAAAGGAAAGGTGTCTGGCCAGGGACTCTGATACTCCAGCCCCTGGCAACATGTATTTGGTTCCAATGGCAAGACCTCAAGTGTGAGGGACTTGCATCAGACTATTTTTGGCTGGTTCCATAAAATATGGAGTAACCAGGAATGGAGAGCAAAGGCTTTGCACTTGGATGGGCAGTGACTTCAAACATGGTTGATGATGGCAGCTAGACTGCCTCATGCCTCTTCTCGCGTTTTTCCTTTCTAACGTGGTGCTTGGAGAGAACCCAGAACCTCATGCATGTAAGGCAAGCACTGTGTAACTGAGCTGTACCCTCAGCGTGCATTCTTTCTTTCAGCAGATGCAGGGCAGACTCTAAATGGTTTACAGTGTGTGTAAAAATGTACGTAGGCTTGGAAGAGAGAGGAAAAGGAATATATGCAGTTATATAAAGAAATAAATAGTTTTTAAAAGTCTTTAAAGAGACAGTAAAAGTAAAATTAAAAAATAAGCCACATAAAGATGAAAATCACACACAGAGTTTGGATTATATTGTCTTTGGAATTTTTTTTTTGCAATACAATTCAGTTCTACATATCAGCCACGGATTCCCTTGTTCTCCCCCCTCCCGCCCCCCTCACCTTCCCCCCAGCCCGCCCCCCATTTCCCCCTCCTCCAGGGCAAAGCCTTCCTCGCAGACTGAGATCAACCTGGTAGACTCAGTCCAGGTAGGTCCAGTCCCCTCCTCCCAGGCCGAGCCAAGCGATCCTGCATAGGCCCCAGGTTTCAAACAGCCGACTCATGCAATGAGCACAGGACCCGGTCCCACTGCCTGGATGCCTCCCAAACAGATCAAGCCAATCAACTGTCTCACCCACTCAGAGGGCCTGATCCAGTTGGTGACCCCTCAGCCATTGGTTCATAGTTCATGTGTTTCCGTTCGTTTGGCTATTTGTCCCTGTGCTTTATCCAACCTTGGTCTCAACAATTCTCGCTCATATAAACCCTCCTCATTCTTGCTAATTGGACTCCCAGAGATCCACCCAGGGCCTAGTCATGGATCTCTGCATCCAGATCCCTCAGTAGTTGGATGAGGTTTCTAGCACGACAATTAGGGTGTTTGGCCATCCCATCATCAGAGTAGGTCAGTTTGGGCTGTCTCTCGACCATTGCCAGCAGTCTGTTGTGGGGGTATCTTTGTGGATTTTTGTGGCCCTCCAGCACTTTGCTTCTTCCTATTCTCATGTGGTCTTCATTTACCATGGTCTCCTATTCCTTGTTCTCCCTCTCTGTTGTTGATCCAGCTGGGATCTCCCGCTCCCCCAAGCTCTCTTTCCCTCGACCCTCGCCCTTCACTACCCCCACTCATGTCCAGGCTGTTCATGTAGATCTCATTCCATTTCTCGGTCATTGGGCGATCCCCGTGTCTTTCTTGGGGTCCTGTTTTCCAGGTAGCCTCCCTGGTGGTGTGAGTAGCAGTCTAGTCATCCTTGTTCTACATCTAGTATCCTGTTATGAGTGAGTACATACCATGTTTGTCTTTCTGAGTCTGGGTTACCTCACTCAGGATGATTTTTTCTAGATCCATCCATTTGTCTGCAAACCTCATGATGTCATTGTTTTTCTCTGCTGAGTAGTATTCCATTGTGCATATGTACCACACTTTGTTTATCCATTCTTCAGTTGAGGGCATCTAGGTTGTGTAGATGTATCCAACCTTCTTATTAAATAATAAACACAGAACCAATGCAAAGAAGAAAGCCAAGAGGTCAGAGCTAAGAGCTAAAACCTTACCCTTCCTCCTGCGGTGGTCCTACCTCTCCGAACCAGAGCTACCCCTGTGTTAAAGTCTTTATATAGAGTTCCTGTCCTGCCTTCTCATTGGTTGTAAACCCAACCACATGACCGCCTCCTCACAGCCTGTCTGTATAGGCCTCCAGGTTTTCCATGATTGGTATTAAGATTAAAAGCATGTGTATCCAATAATGGCTGTATCCCTGAACACACAGAGACTTACCCAGCTCTGCCTACCAAGTGCTGGAATTACAAGCGTACGCTACCACTGCCCTGCTTTCCTATGGCTTGCTAATAGCTCTGACCCCCGGGCAACTTTATTTATTAACATACAAATAATATTTTAATACAAATAAAATATCACCATATTTCCCCTTTTCTATTTTAATAAAAAGGAAAAAAAAGAAAAAGCTTATAACTAATATAAGAAAAACTATCTACAAAAGTACAATAACTATATACAATATATACAAGTAATAAATACCTAAACAATGTCTAGTCCATTTGTATTTGACAAATTCAGAGAAAATAATTTCATTATCTATCCTATTTTGGTAAGTCCAAAAGGTATCCTAATTAATCTTCAACTATAACTAACTAAACTTCAACTATAACTAACTAATCTTCAACTCCCTCAGAGACCCAAGAAGGAAATAATATTAGCTAACAAAAATAAAAACAGGAAGTGCACATAAGCAACTTCCAAAAAATTTGTGAGTTGACAGAAACAGACAGCTGTCTGGACAGTCACCTGAGGTTTCTCCGAAGTGCTGGGGCATCATCTTCAGCCTATAGGCTTAGCATATCTGACAGACTCATTTGTGAAGTAGGATGTACACAAGGTCAACAGTTCAACCTCACATTGAGTGAGAGTAGTCCATGTACCAGAAACACCTGAATTCCACTAGTGTCATGTCATGATTCAGGATTTTAAATTCTGGAAATTGTTGATGGTTTTTTAATTCAGCTGTCCATTCTTCTTGGCTGTGTATATATGGCTTCATCTCAGCATCCCATTCTTCTCCATGTCCCTCTATCAAATGCCAGTCTACTATTGAGAGGCGTGAGCTTAGTTACTCTTCAAGAATAACTGTTTCAGCTGCTGTTCCATTGCACATCAGAGGCCATCGGCCCACTGCCTGTTCAGCTGCCTTCGAAGAAAAGGGCACTGTACCTTTTTCGAATTGCGAAGGCCACTTCAGGGATGGTGCCATATTGTCCTGGCCTCTGAAGATGCCTTTTGATAAAGCCATAACCACACTTGTTTTGGCAAGAATCAGTAATCCTTTGTTTTATGTCCTGTCTGTCCATTTTGTCCTGTTGATTCGAGGATACTTTGTTGTCCAGTGGCTAACTTTTGCCACAATGAAAGTTAACTCCATATGCAGTTTCTTCAATGCCCATATTTTCTCTGAAAACATGTCTCATAGTCATAACAAAAAAGAAAAATTTTCTAAGTTATTAAAACATTTTAAATGCCATATTCTGTAGATCTCTGAAGGGTTTGAAGATAACCTGTCTATCTAAAATATATCTACTCAATCTTGAAAACATACCTAATATAACTACAAGTTCTATTATAATATCTAACTACTAACTTTCATTTCTTTATATCCTAATAGTTGGTAATAACATTCAAGGATCAGAAAATTGCATTACATTGTTAGATGAACAGTACAATTAGAAAAATATATATAACATTTTCTAACAATATCAATTTCAATATATATAATTTGTATACAATATAAAACAATCCAATCCAATGTAAAGTATTTACATTTTTCTTTTCTTTCTTTCTTTCTTTTTTTTAATAAGAACCTTAAATCTAATCTCCTTTGCTTAGCCTTTTTCCTAACCCTTGACAACAACTTGTAACCAACCCCCCTAATCAATGAAAATTATCCCAGACCCAAAACCCATTAAAAGACCAAAAAAACCAACCGCCCCACACCACCTCTTTGGGAATGTGGGCGTCGTATTCTTGAAATTGCTTCCTGCTGGGTATGGGCGAAGGTATCTTTATCCTAAAAGAAAAATTTTAGGTTAATTGTCAAATTCTAGGAAAGGTAAATATATCCTTCGCTGTCCAGTCTGTGTATAATGCCAAAATTCAGGGTTTATCTCAAATCCTTATTCAAGTAGTCTTTGAGACTGGATCATCTCAGCTAGCTCTTCTCAAAATTGCTCTGAGCACTTTGTAGTTCAAAGCTGATCTGTAGATGATGTTTGTTAGCTTAGTGATGTTATTATTGTCCACGTGGAATTGTTGTTGTTGTGGGGCCCCATCTTCTTCCTGGAGACTTCAGTTGATGTTAGGCCTAACCGTGATTTCCTGCAAAAAACTGATAAGAGACTCGAACACAAAGACTATATATGCGACTTTTTAGAATTAGTTAGTACTCTATATGACCATTTATATCTTAACAAAGTTTAAAATGTATATATATATATATATATATATATATATATATATATATTGATCTTGTAAATTTTGATATAAAATTCATACTTTAAGAAAAGTTTAAAGAATCAGAATAGAATCAAAGAGTTGAGATTCGTAATAGAATAGTCCCTTAATTAATTTGGCTTTTCTCCTGTCCCATAGCAGAAGATGGCTCTTTTCTTCTGGCATGATACAGGGAGTTTGCATTTTCCTTTTAACAACATGCTTGAGTTTAAAGAAGGAGAGAGCCATTCTCCAACTCCAAAGTCAGCTTTAAATTTTAATTGAACTGGGACTATTAGAAGTTAAATAGTGTTAAATCTTTAAAGAAAAGCAGAAACAAACATTTAGGAAGACATAAAATTTTTTTTAGATAACATACCCATACGCCATTTCACTCTGTTTCTTAGGATAGATGATTTGTTCCTTTTCTTCAGTTGTCTCATTTGTCCAGTGTTCTTCAAATTCGTTAACCTTCATTCTCCTAAAAGACAAAAACAAAAACCTTTCCCCAAGGTTTTTTGGGGATGTTCCTTTTTGACAAGTTATCTGATTAAATGAAAAGGCATGTGTTACTGGTGTAAGTTAGTTTAAATTGGATGTTTATGATAGTTGATGAACTATCACCTCCTCTAATTAAGAGGTCTCTCTTGTTCAAATCGAACCTTTATCAATTTTGATGGTACCCACAGCTTATCTTCTCCTGTAGAAATAAAAGCAAAACCTCGTCCCCAACGTAACACATACCCTGGTTTCCATTCTGAGGTCAGCACATCCTTAAAGTATATAGGTTGATTTAATTCTGTAGTTTTTTCTATTATCCAATGTCTCTCTGCAGCTGTTGTTCCTTTCTCATTGGCATTGAGAAAATTCAAAGTTAATAGAGCATTATGTAGTCTATTTCTGGGGGTTTTTGTTACTCCTTTTTGTTTATTTAGCATATCCTTTAGAGTTCTGTTTGATCTTTCTATAACTGCTTGACCTGTAGGATTATGTGGTATACCTGTAACATGGTTTATATTATAATAAGCAAAAAACTGTTTCATTTTAACAGAGACATATGATGGAGCATTATCAGTTTTGATTTGTGCAGGTATACCCATAATGGCCATAACTTATAGCAAATGAGTGATTATAGAATCAGCTTTTTCAGAACTCAAAGCAGTTGCCCATTGAAATCCTGAATAAGTATCGATAGTATGGTGTACATATTTCAGTTTTCCAAATTCTGCAAAATGAAACACGTCCATCTGCCAGATTTCATTCCTCTGAGTACCCTTTGGGTTACATCCTGCTGGTAATGGTGTTTGATTGTAGAAGGAACAAGTAGGACATTTCTTTACTATTTCTTTGGCTTGTTGCCAGGTTATGGAAAAATCCTTTTTTAAACCTTTACTATTTACATGATGTTTTTTATGAAATTCTGAGGCCTCCAGCACATTTCCTATCAATAATTTATCAATCTCATCATTGCCTTGTGCTAGAGGGCCTGGCAGACCAGTATGGGATCGGATGTGAGTTATATATAAAGGATGACTCCTTTTTCTGATTGTATCTTGTAATTGAATAAATAATGAAGTTAATTCTGAAGCATCGTGGATAAATTCTGCAGTCTCAATATGTAATACTACTCTTTCAGCATACTGAGAGTCAGTTACTATATTGAGAGGTTCTGAAAAATCCATTAATACCAACAGAATAGCATACAATTCTGATTTTTGAACTGAATTATAAGGACTTTGAACCACTTTACTTAAATTTTCTGATTTGTAACCTGCCTTTCCTTGTTTGTTGGCATCTGTATAAAATGTACGAACTCCAGATATGGGTTTTTTCCTCACAATTCGAGGCAAGATCCAATCAGCTCTCTTTATAAGATCAATTCTATTGCTTTTGGGATATTTGCTGTTAATTTCTCCCAAAAAATTACTACAAGCTTTTTGCCAAGCTTCATTTTCTATCCATAATTTTTCAATGTCCTCCTTAGTTAAAGGTACGACAATTTCTGCTGCGTCTATTCCTGCTAATTGACGAAGTCTCAATTTTCCTTTCCAAATCAAGTCAGAGATTTTTTCCACATAAGTTTTTAATTTTTTATTTGGTTTATTTGGTAAAAATATCCATTCCAATATAATATCTTCCCTTTGCATTAATATTCCTGTTGGGGAATGCCTAGAAGGTAAAATAACCAAAATGCAATCCAGCTTTGGATTAATACGATCTACGTGCCCTTCATGTACTTTCTTTTCTACCAAGGCCAATTCTTTCTCAGCTTCAGGTGATAATTCTCTTGGACTATTTAAGTCCTTATCACCTTCTAAGGTTTTAAACAAATTATTCAGTTCATCATTTTTTACCCCAACAATAGTTCTTAGATGAGAAATGTCTCCAAATAATCTTTGAAAGTCATTAAGAGTCTGTAGTCGATCTCTCCTAATTTGCACTTTTTGAGGTCTAATTTTTTGAAGTTCTATTTTATATCCTAAATAATTAATAGAATCTCCTCTTTGTACCTTTTCTAAAGCAATTTGTAATCCCCAGCAAGGCAAAATTTTCTTTACTTTTTCAAACATTCTTTCTAAAGTATCTGCATTTGAATCAGCTAATAAAATGTCATCCATATAATGATAAATTATAGATTTAGGAAATTTTTTATGTGCCACTTCTAATGGCTGTTTTACAAAATATTGGCACAAAGTTGGGCTATTCAACATTCCCTGTGGGAGAACCCTCCATTGAAATCTTTTAACCGGTTGAGAATTATTATAAGTAGGCACTGTGAAAGCAAATCTTTCTCTGTCTTTTTCTTGTAAGGGTATTGAAAAGAAACAGTCTTTTAAATCAATAACTATGAGAGGCCAGCCTTTTGGTAACAGAGTAGGTAAAGGAATTCCAGATTGTAAAGAGCCCATTGGCTGAATTACTTTTGCTCTAAGGTCTGTTACCATTCTCCATTTACCAGATTTTTTTTTTTATAACAAATACAGGAGAATTCCAAGGGCTGGATGATTCTTCAATATGATGAGCATTTAACTGTTCTTCCACCAGCTCTTGTAAAGCCTGGAGTTTCTCTGTTGTTAAAGGCCATTGCTGAACCCATACAGGCTTGTCTGTTGACCATTTTAAAGGTAGAGCTGTTAATGTTTTTGGAAGATTATCAGTTGTTGTGCCCTGTTCTTGTATGATATGGATGGCTGGTGAGCACTCATTAGAATAATATCTTTTAATATTTCTCTCAGAAACATGTACTAATTTATGATTTGTTTCTGAGATTGGAGGGATATTAATCTGAGTATTCCATTGTTGTAACAAGTCTCGACCCCACAGGTTCTTGTATGATATGGATGGCTGGTGAGCACTCATTAGAATAATATCTTTTAATATTTCTCTCAGAAACATGTACTAATTTATGATTTGTTTCTGAGATTGGAGGGATATTAATCTGAGTATTCCATTGTTGTAACAAGTCTCGACCCCACAGGTTCATAGCTATGTTAGCCATATATGGTTTTAATTTTCCTTTCTGTCCTTCTGGACCTATACATTCAAGCCATCTTACACTTTGTTTCACTCTAGATAATGTCCCAATTCCTAAGAGTTGAATGTTTACCTCCTGAAGAGGCCAAGTTGGATGCCAAAATTCTGGTGCAATTATGGTAATGTCAGCACCTGTGTCTACCAGACCAGACAACAAAACACCATTAATTTTTATTGTTAGTTTTGGTCTTTGTTCATTAATAGAAGTTTGCCAAAAAATTTTCTTTATGTTTTTTCCTGTATTTCCTATTTTCTCTGTTTCATCATCTCGACTAACATGATTTATTCCAATAGACATTTGGTTATTTAGTTGCTTTGAGTAGGGGTTTCCTCTACAACTGCAGGAAAGGTTTGAACTGGATTTACTGTGGGGGCCTGCCTGAGGCCCCTCTGGGAGTTTCCCGAAGCTCGAGGCAGAGGGTTACCCTGTCTGTCCCTTGCTGATCTACATTCGTTGGTCCAGTGTTTTCCCTTACCACACCTTCTGCATACTCCAGAAGGAAGGGGCATTCTGTTGCCAGTGTTCCTTGAATAAACATTATTTCTAGGAATGACCTGTTTACAATCCCTTTTCAAATGTCCTTGCTTTCCACATCCAAAACATCTAACATTGCTCAAACCTTTTAAAATTGCTTTTCCTACCCACATATCATCATGGTCATAAGCCTCTACATTAACTGTATCTCTAATCCAATCTTCCAAAGGTGCAGATCTTGCCTTTAACGGCCTAATTATTCTTTTGCACGCTGCATTTGCATTCTCAAAGGCTAAAGATTCAATTATTATCTGACTAGCCTCTGAATTCGGGACCATTTTTTGTACTGCTGAAGTCAATCTTTGTAAGAAATCTGTGAAAGATTCTTTGGGGCCCTGTATAACCTTTGTAAATGACTCAGTTTTTTTTCCTGGTTCTTCAACTCTGTCCCATGCATTCAAAGCTGCTGTTTTACATAGAAGTAGGGTTTGGACATCATATGAACATTGTGTTTGTACTGAAGCATATTGGCCTTCGCCAATAAGCTGATCCTGGCAGACTTGTATTCCGCTATCCCTCCATTGTCTTTCTATATTTTTAGCCTCATTACTGAACCACATTTTCCACTGGAGATTTTGTCCGGGTTCAAGAACAGCCTGTGCCAATTCCCGCCAGTCCTTTGGTATAATCCTATTACAAGTTGACCAGGTGTTTAACATTTGCTTTACATATGGGGAGTGCATGCCATAAGATGCTATTGCCTCCTTAAATCTTCGTAAGTCTAACATTTCAACTGGAACCCAAGTATTTTGTTCATTCTCTTCATCAGGTAGCTGCTGTACGGCTACTGGATAAATTAAGGGTGATTGTGTGAAAACTGGCTTTCTTTCTGTAACCTTACGATCCAATTTTGAAACAACTTCACTATTTATTTCTTCTGTCTGAATTTGAATTTCTCTATAATTCATTTTTACCGGTTTAACAAGTTTTTCTAAGACTGTTATCCTGGCACTTAAGTTGACGATCTTTTTAAATAGTAAAATGAGGATAAGAAAAGTAATAAACTGAATAATTCGATCAATATTAATCTTTTCATATAGTTGTTCCATTGTCAGAGTGCCTAAAATTTCAAACAAAGCCCAATTTTCTTCCAATGTACACATAAAGCCCATTTTTTTTAATGTAGAAAAAAATTCTCTTTTAAATAGATATGTTAATTGACTTACCAAGTCTGGGTAGAACAGTAGAATCCCAGGGAATTTCACAGCCACCTGGTGTTCGAGGTGTGAATCCAGCGAGAGAGAGAGAGAGAGAGAGAGAGAGAGAGAGAGAGAGAGAGAGAGAGAAAGTGTAGCCGCTTGAGCCGAGTCAAGCCTTGGCTTTACAGGCAGGGGCCCTGTTCAGCAGGGCAGGTCTGAGTTGTTTGTAGCAGTTGCAAGTAGCTCCAGCTGCGGGTCAGTCAGGTCTGGGCCCAAGCTAGGCAGCTGGGCCGCCCAGGCTGGAAACCAAGCCAAGCCAAGCGGTTTTTAATGAATTCTCCCCATGTTGGGCGCCAAATGTAGATGTATCCAACCTTCTTATTAAATAATAAACACAGAACCAATGCAAAGAAGAAAGCCAAGAGGTCAGAGCTAAGAGCTAAAATCTTACCCTTCCTCCTGCGGTGGTCCTACCTCTCCGAACCAGAGCTACCCCTGTGTTAAAGTCTTTATATAGAGTTCCTGTCCTGCCTTCTCATTGGTTGTAAACCCAACCACATGACCGCCTCCTCACAGCCTGTCTGTATAGGCCTCCAGGTTTTCCATGATTGGTATTAAGATTAAAAGCATGTGTATCCAATAATGGCTGTATCCCTGAACACACAGAGACTTACCCAGCTCTGCCTACCAAGTGCTGGAATTACAAGCGTACGCTACCACTGCCCTGCTTTCCTATGGCTTGCTAATAGCTCTGACCCCCGGGCAACTTTATTTATTAACATACAAATAATATTTTAATACAAATAAAATATCACCATATAGGTTGTTTCCATGTTCTGGCTATTACAAACAATGCTGATATGAACATAGCTGAACAAATGCTCTTGTGGTGTGGTTGAGCATTCCTTGGGTATATGCCCAAGAGAGGTATAGCTGGATCTTGGGGGAGATGGATTCCCAATTTTCTAAGAAAGCGCCATATTGATTTCCAAAGTGGTTGTACAAGCTTGCATTCCCACCAGCAGTGGAGGAGAGTTCCCCTAGCTCCATATCCTCTCCAGCATAAGGTGTCTTCAGTGTTTTTGATCTTAGCCATTCTGACAGGCGTAAGGTGGTATCTCAGAGTTGTTTTGATTTGCATTTCCCTGATGATTAGGGATGTTGAGCAATTCCTTAAATGTCTTTCAGCCATTTGAGTTTCCTCTGTTGAGAATTCTCTGTTTAGTTCTATAGCCCATTTCTTAATTGGACTGTTGGGCATTTTGATGTCTAATTTCTTGAGTTCCTTATATATTCTGGATATCAGTCCTCTGTCAGATGTGGGGTTGGTGAAGATCTTTTCCCATTCTGTAGGCTGTTGCTTTGCCTTGTTGACTGTATCCTTTGCTCTACAAAAGCTTCTCAGTTTCAAGAGGTCCCATTGATTGATTGTTTCTCTCAGTGTCTGTGCTACTGGTGTTCTATTTAGGAAGTGGTCTCCTATGCCAATGCATTCAAGACTACTTCCTACTTTCTCTTCTAGGAGGTTCAGAGTAGCTGGATTTATGTTGAGGTCCTTGATCCACTTGGACTTAAGTTTTGTGCATGGTGATAGATATGGATCTATTTGCAGCCTTCCACATGTTGATATCCAGTTTTGCCAGCACCATTTGTTGAAGATGCTTTCTTTTTTCCATTGTGCACTTTTGGCTTCTTTGTCAAAAATTATATGTTCATAGGTGTGCGGATTAATGTCAGGGTCTTCAATTCGATTCCATTGGTCCACATGTCAGTTTTTATGCCAGTACCAAGCTGTTTTTATTACTGTAGCTCTATAGTAGAGCTTGAAGTCAGGGATCATGATGCCTCCAGAGGTTGTGTTATTGTACAGGATTCTTTTGGCTATCCTGGGTTTTTTGTTTTTCCATATGAAGTTGAGTATTATTCTTTCCAGGTCTGTGAAGAATTGTGTTGGTATTTTGATGGGGATTGCATTGAATCTGTAGATTACTTTTGGTAAGATTGCCATTTTTACTATGTTAGTCCTGCCTATCCATGAGCATGGGAGATCTTTCCATTTTCTGAGATCTTCTTCAATTTCTTTTTTCAGGGACTTAAAGTTCTTGTCATATAGGTCCTTCACTTGCTTGGTTAGTGTTACCCCAAAGTATTTTATGTCATTTGTGGCTATAGTAAAGGGTGATGTATCTCTGATTTCCTTCTCCGCTTCTTTGTCCATTGTATATAGGAGGGCTACTGATTTTTTTGAGTTGATCTTATATCCTGCCATGTTGCTAAAGGTGTTTATAAGCTGTATCAGTTCTTTGGTGGAATCTTTGGGGTTGCTCAAGTATACTATCATGTCATCTGCAAATAGGGAAAGCTTGACTTCTTCCTTTCCAATTTGTATCCCCTTAATCTCCTTATGTTGTCTTATTGCTCTGGCTAGAACTTCAAGTACCATATTGAATAAGTATGGGGAGAGCAGACAGCCTTGCCTCGTTCCTGATTTTAGTGGAATTGCTTTAAGTTTCTCTCCATTTAATTTGATGTTGGCTGTTGGCTTGCTGCAAATTGCCTTTATTATGTTTAGGTATGTTCCCTGTATTCCTGATCGCTCCAAGACCTTTATCATGAAGGTGTGTTGGATTTTGTCAAATGCCTTTTCTGCATCTAGTGAGATGATCATGTGGTTTTTTTCTTTGAGTTTGTTTATATGGTGTATTACAATGACGGACTTTCATATGTTGAACCACCCTTGCATCCCTGGAATGAAACCTACTTGATCATGGTGGATAATTGTTTTGGTGTGTTCTTGGAGTCTGTTTGCCAGTATTTTATTGAGTATTTTTGCATCAATGTTCATGAGGGAGATTGGTCTGTAGTTCTCTTTCTTTGTTGTATCCTTGTTTGGTTTAGGAATCAGGGTAATTGTAGCCTCATAGAAGGAGTTTGGTAATGTTCTTTCTGTTTCTATTGTGTGGAGCAATTTAGAGAGTATTGGTATTAACTCTTCTTTGAAGATCTGGTAGAATTCTGCGCTGAAACCATCTGGTCCTGGGCTTTTTTTGGTTGGGAGACTTTTAATGACTTTCTATTTCGTTAGGGGTTATTGGACTATTTAAATAGTTTATCTGGTCTTGATTTAACTTAGGTATGTGGTACCTATCCAGAAAGTTATCCATTTCTTTTAGGTTTTCCAGTTTTGTGGAATAGAGGTTTTTGAAGTATGACCTGATGATTCTCTGGATTTCCTCAATGTCTGTTGTTATGTCCCCCTTTTCATTTCTGATTTTGTTGATTTGGATGCTCTCTCTCTCTGTCTTTTGGTTAGTTTGGATAAGGGCTTGTCTATCTTGTTGATTTTCTCAAATGTTTATTGTTTAATGTTTATTGTTTCATTAATTTTTTGTATTGTTCTCTTTGTTTCTATTTTATTGATTTCAGCTCTCACTTTGATAATTTCCTGGTGTCTATTTTTCCTGGGAGACTTTACTTCTTCTTGTTCTAGAGCTTTCAGGTGTGCTGTTAAGCCACTAGTGTGAGATTTCTCCAACTTATTTATGTGGGCATTTAGTGCTATGAATTTCCCTCTTAGTACTGCTTTCATAGTGTCCCATAGGTTTGGATATGTGGTGTCTTCATTTTCGTTGATCTCTAGGAAGTCTTTAATTTCTTTCTTTATTTCTTCCTTAACCCATTGGTGATTCAGTTGGGTATTATTCAGTTTCCATGAGATTGTAGGTTTTCTGTAGTTTTTGTTGTTGTTGAAATCCAACTTTAGACCATGGTGGTCTGATAGAACACAGGAGGTTATTCCAATTGTTTTGTATCTGTTTAGATTTGTTTTGTGGCCAAGTATGTGGTTGATTTTCGAGAAGGTTCCATGCGGTGCTGAGAAGAAGGTATATTCTTTTTTGTTAGGATGGAATGTTCTGTAGATATCGATTAAGTCCATTTGAATCATGACATCAATTAAGTCCTTTATTTCTCTGTTAAGTTTCAATTTGGGAGATCTGTCCAGTGGTGAAAGTGGGGTGTTGAGGTCTCCCACTATTAATGTGTGGGGTTTTATATGTGATTTAAGCTTTAGTAATGTTTCTTTTATATATGTGGGTGCCCTTGTGTTTGGGGCATAAATGTTCAGAATTGAGACTTCATCTTGGTGGATCTGTCCTGTGATGAGTATGCAATGCCTTTCTTGATCTCTTTTGATTGATTTTAGTTTGAAGTCTATTTTGCTGGATATCAGGATGGCTACACCCGCTTGTTTCTTAAGACTGTTTGATTGGAAAGTCTTTTCCCAGCCTTTTATTTTTAGGTAATGTCTATCTTTGAATTTGAGATGTGTTTCTTGTATACAGCAGAAAGATGGGTCCTGCTTTCGTATCCATTCTGTAAGCCTATGTCTTTTTATAGGTGAATTAAGTCCATTGAGATTGAGGGATATTAATGACCAGTGATTGTTCATTCCTGTTATTTTTTGGTAGTAATGTGTGTGTACTTCTCTTCATTGGGGTTTACTGCTGTGGCTTTATCTATTGCCTGTGTTTTCGAGGGTGTATCTGACTTCCTTAGGTTGGAATTTTCCTTCTAGTGCTTTCTATAGGGCTGGGTTTGTGGATAAGTATTGTTTAAATCTAGCTTTGTCATGGAATGTCTTGTTCACTCCATCTATGATGATTGAAAGTTTTGCTGGGTATATTAGTCTAGGCTGACATCCATGGTCTCTTAGTGTCTGCATTACATCTGTCCAGGTCCTTCTGGCTTTCAAAGTCTCCATTGAGAAATCGGGTGTTATTCTGATGGGTTTGCCTTTATACATCACTTGGCCTTTTTCCTTTGCTGCTCTTAATATTCTCTCTTTATTCTGTACGTTTATTTGTTTAATTATTATGTGGCGAGGGGACTTTTTTGGGGGGTCTAGTCTGTTTGGTGTTCTATAGGCTTCTTGTATCTTCATAGGCATTTCCTTCTTTAAGTTGGGAAAGTTTTCTTCTATGATCTTGTTGAATATATTTTCTGTGTCCTTGAGTTGGTATTCTTCTCCTTCTTCTACCCCTATTATTTGTAGGTTTGGTCTTTTCATGGTGTCCCAAATTTCTTGGACATTTTGGTTCATGACTTTGTTGACTTTAGTGTTTTCTTTGACTGATGAATCTATTTCTTCTACTGTATCTTCAACGCTAGAGATCCTGTCTTCCATCTCTTGCATTCTGTTGATTATACTTGCATCTGAAGTTCCCAATCGCTTACTCAGATTTTCTATTTCCAGCATTCCCTCTGTTTGTGTCTTCTTTCATTTTTTTCCTTTTCAGGTCTTGGACTGTTTCCTTCATTTGTTTCATTGATTTTTCTTGATTTTCTTTCAGTACTTTATTGTTTTCTTCCAGGACTTTATTGATTTCTTCTAATTTGTTTGCCCTTTCCTCTAGTTGTTTACAGCGTTCTTCACATTTTTTTGTCTTTTCCTCTACACAAGCCTCTAGCTTCTTCATGATGTCATTCATAAGGCTGTTTTCTTCTGCTTCTTCCAATTTCTGATGTTCAGGTCTAGGTGTTGGAGGAGGTCTAGGGCCTGGTGATGCTATATTGCTATTCATTTTGTTGTATGTGTTTCTGCCTTGACGTCTGCCCATCTCCTTGTGGTTCATTCTTGGCCTTATCTGCACACTTGGTTCAGACAGAGCTGACAGATTCAGGAAGTCTCTCTCTCTCTTGTCCAGATGGGAGCTCTCTTGTCCAAATTGGAAGTCCGGGACAGGATGGGAACCTCTCTCTCTCTCTCTCTCTCTCTCTCTCTCTCTCTCTCTCTCTGTGTGTGTGTGTGTGTGTGTGTGTGTGTGCTCCAGAAGGGAAGTCTGGGGCAAGATGGGAGCTGGGGGCTGGCCTCTAAGTCTCAGGAAGTGGCTGGGGTCTGTGTTCCAGAAGGGAAGTCTGGGACAAGATGGGAGCTGGAGGCCGGCCTCTAAGTCTCAGGAAGTGGCTGGGGTCTGGGCGGATGGGTGTGGGGGCAGGGCGTGGAGACTGCAGTGTCTGCCAGGGGTCTTGGAGAAGGGGATCCTTCCTGGTGGGGCTAGAAGGGAACCTGCCTGGTGGCCAGAACCTGGGGCCAAGTTGAACAGGTCTTCCCCAGAGTGGCTGGTGCCCAGGGATGGGGTCCGGGCCCAGCTAGGGCACTCACCTGTGCTCCAGAAGGGAAGTCTGGGGCACGATCATCTTTGGAATTTTTAACTGAAGAAAGACATTTGATTATAAAGGCTGCTAGGTTAAACCAATATATGTATTTTAAAGGTATCTTGACTTCAAAATTTACATCTAAGGATACATTGCTTTGGAAAAGAGGTTCTGCTTTTGTTTCCACAGATGATGAGAACCTGTGGATTGCTTTCAGGTTAATATGGTTTGATCAGCCAAGACCCCCTAAAAGGTCTCCAGATGATCCAACATCCAGAACAGCTTCAAAACAACTAGCTGAGATGATCCATCCTCACAGACTACAGTAAAGATTTAACTATAATAATTTTTTCAGGATCCCCATAAGATTACCAGCACTCCCAATCAAGAGGAAGTAGTATGAGAAGCTATGCCCAAATTCCCAAAATATTGTTTATAAATGTTTATTTTTATTTAAAGGAAGTTGATAATAAATACAATCTCTTTCTAAAGAAGAAAGGGGGATAGGCTAAAAGGGTGGATTATTGAATCTACTTTTAAAGAGTAACAACTTGTTTAAAATGTTTTAAGTTGCTATGAATTCTAGTTTATTGATACAAACTTAAAGTTAATTTTGTTATAATGTATGTATATTTTTACTCTTGTTTAAGGTATTACATTTATGCAGCTCATTGGAAATTGTAATGTATAATTAAGAGATACAGATTAATAATTAGTCATCTATGGTAATCACACAGTAATGTCAGTTAAGTTTTCTAGGTATACATAGATATATTTCAGTTAGGTAGGTAATCTTCAAACACTTCAAAGGCCTACAGAATATAGCATTTAAAATGCTTTAAAAGCTTAGACTTTCCTGGAATATAAGACACATCTGCTCCTGGCAGCACTGATTTACTTCAAAGAGAAAGATGAGCATTGAAGACACTCCATATGGAGTTTATCTTCTTCTTAGCAGAACTAGCCATTTGGGCAAGAGGCTGCTCTTGCCTGGACTGATTGACAAAATGTATAGACTGGATATACAGGACTAAATTTTGCCAAAACAAAGTGAGATGGTCCTTTAAGTTCCTTCTTCACAGAAGAGACTGCTAGACATTCTCTACAGGACACAGGGAGAAGCAACTGAGAAACTCTAGGCCTATAGGCTGAAGATGGATGCTGCAACATTGCAGAGGAACTTTGAGTGACTGTCCAGACAGCCAGCTGTTTCTGTCATTTCCAGAATTTTGGAAGTTGCTTACAAAATACTTCCTGTTTACTTAGGTAATAGTATATCCTTCTGGGGTCTTTGATGGAGTTGAAGACTAGATAGTTATAGTTTTCTTTAGTTATAATAAAGGATAAATTAGATACAAAACTTTAAACTCACAAAGATAAGATAGATAATTATTTTTACCAATTTTGTCAGATGCAAATGGATTGGCTATTGTTACTGTAATTCTTACTTAACTGTTTTTGTTTTGCTATAGTAAAGTTAAAACCTTTCTTTTTAATTAAACAAAATAGGGGAAATGCTGTAGTATAATGTTCTTGTACACTGGTTAATAAAACACTGATTGGCCAGTGGCAGGAAGTATAGATGGGGCGAGCAGATTAAGGAAATGCTGGGAAGAGGAAGGACAGTGTGAGGAGTCACCAGCCAGACACAGAGGAAGCAAGATGACAAGGCAGGACTGAGAAAAGGTACCAAGCCACATGGCTGAACATAGATAAGAATTACGGTTTAATTTAAATGTAAAAGCTAGTCAGTAATAAGCCTGAGCTAATGGCTAAGCATTTAGAAGTAATATTAAGTCTCTGAGTGGCTGTGGGACCAGAAAGGACACAGAAAAACTTCTGACTACACTCAAGTACACAGAGAAGTTGTATGCTGTCTGAAGGCTATGTATACAACCCATAGCCAGTGCCTTGAAGCCATCCCAGCCATGAAGGTGGAGACATACTTTGTCATGGTCAGTGAACGTCTGACCTTTCATGCTGTTGACAACCTGCCAAGGCAGCCTGTTATTGTCTCACTGCTGCCAGCAGCGGAAAATCGTAGGTCAAAACAAAGAACTTCATTGCTTGATGCAGCTTGCAGGCAGCGTGAGCTTCACACTGGTTTGCACTGAGTCTCTACTGTCTTGGTTTGTTCACTGCCACTGTGAGAAAATACTTTAATGACAAAAGCAGCTGGAGGGAGAAAGAGCTGACTATGGCTTTCATTCCCAGGATATAGTCCACTGTGACAGGGAAGTGGAGAGCAGGAGCTTGAAGTAGCCGCTCAAACATCACATCCACCGCTAGGAAGCAGATCGGGATAGATAAACATACACATTGGCCCAGCTGCCTTTCTCTGCTTATACAGTCCAGGCTCCTAGCCAGGGAATAAGGCCACCCACAGTGGGCAGGTTTAACCACCTCAGCTAATACAATCAAGATAATCCTCCACAGACAAACCCAGAGGCCCATCTCCCATGTGATCTGTGATTCTGCCAAGTTGACAGCTAGCATTGACCATCATACCTGGGTTCTGTCCCTTGAAAGTGCAACTTTTGAAAATAACAAAATAAAAACAGCATTGCGCCGGGCGGTGGTGGCGCACGCCTTTAATCCCAGCACTCGGGAGGCAGAGGCAGGCGGATCTCTGTGAGTTCAAGGCCAGCCTGGGCTACCAAGTGAGTCCCAGGAAAGGCGCAAAGCTACACAGAGAAACCCTATCTCGAAAAACCAAAAAAAAAAAAAAAAAAAAAAAAAAAAAAAACAGCATTGCTTAGAGGAAGGCAGTGTACACACTACAGGTGGACCTGACAGTCAGCATGGGATTACTGAATGAGAGTGGGCACAGGCTAGTAGGTATGTGAAGATACCATAGTAGTTGATCCACCTGGTCCATCTTTAGAATAGTAGCCCTATAAAATCCAAACTTTGATAAATATGTTTGCATATATATTATAGTATGCATTTTATCTATGTCACACACAGACATAAATTGTCTGTTGGTCCAGTGGGGAGGTGGCACTAAGAGTCAGTTCACAGCAATAACTGACCTGTGTGGATCTCTCCTGCCTCTGCCTGTTCTGACTATTCTCAGGGAAGGGCTATCTGTAACTCTGCCCACACCCTCTACTTAGTGTTCACGTCCTATTGAGTTTCAAGTCCTTCACCCCTGTTCTTCTAAGGGCCCCGATGTCCTTGGCCACTGATGCTCTAAAAATGCACAGTTGCTAGAGTGCAGCATGCTACACCAAGAACCAGGCAGCACTCACAGTGGAACAAGCACTTACAAAGGGGGCAGTGTGGGAAGTGGGGACACTGGGAGGCACCAGTCTTCTCAAGACTGCAGAGGACTCTGGGTCACACTTTTCCTTCAGTAGAGCTGACGCGGGAGCTGGGTGGGCACAGGAAAACTTTCAGCTACACTGAGGGATGACGTCAAAGGCAGCAAATGGCCACAGCTGATGAGCTGAAACACAACAACATGCTCCTAATACCAAAGGTGGGCCAGCTCTCACTGCTCACAGTTCTACCTACTTACTTGGTCATGAAAACCTATGCAAGGTTTATAGCAAATATATCTTGTAAGTAAAATTACACAACTCAATAAAAATGTAACAGGGCTTGCTTTACTAGGTCACTCTGGGTTGTTCCGCCCCACCCCCTCCTCCCCATTCTTATGCATCAGCCATTGAGCTGGAGCCATGACCTTGTGTAATATAATTCAATGGAAAAGAACTTTTAACATGTTTAACAGGCATATGAAATATTATTCCCCCAAGCCTTTGGAATATAAAAGTGGTACCATATTGGCAACTTAAATTGAAGATTCTTTTGAGTACATGGCTTTGAATGGAAAGAGACATGAAGAAAAATTAAACAAACCAGAATTTTGGCTTTTCTTTAAAAGTACAGTGAGCTCTGTTTACTTTAGACACACTGTGATAGAGGAGGTGGCAGAGGTTCACTTCTGTGACAAGCCATGCATCTTCCAGAGTCTCTTTGACTTTCCAGGTTTAGATTCCCATGCCTTCAACTACTGTGTAATCAAAAATATTACAGAATGGATCCGTCTGTGCTACCTCGGTCCTCCCCTTCTCTTTTGTCCCTTCTGGAACTCTCTGGAAATACAGTGAAGTACCAAGTATTAAGCAAGCCACACCCTTTCTCCCACTGGATGGTCAAATGCTATTAATATTTTACTTTATTTGCTTGGTTTTCCCCCTCTAAACACATTTTAAAAATTTCAAAGGTATCATGTAACTACATAGCATTCTTAAAAGTAGACCTATCTGAGCTGGGCCTAATGGCACAAACCCATAATCCCAGCACTCAGAGACGCTTTGTGGAGCACGCCTCTTAAGGACTCTGGTAAGCTTTTCCAGTTCAGTCTCTGTGCTCCTTAACTACAGCATTCTTTTTGTAAAGTTCCTCACTTTTGATATTCGCAACCTCTGCATTTTTTGTTTGTTTGTTTGGTTTTTTTTTTTTTTGGTTTTATTTAGAGTCTAACTCACAGAGCTTTTTAAAGACAGTTATTTTCAATTTCTTATCAGTCAATTTACAGTCTCCATTTCTTTAGTATTGTGCTGTGGGATGTTCTGTATGGCAAATGTGTTGCTGATTAGTCAATAAATAAAACACTGATTGGCCATTGGCTAGGCAGGAAGTGTAGGCGGGACAAGGAGGAGAATAAAGCTGGGAAGTGGAAGGCTGAGTCAGAGAGACACTGCCAGCCGCCATGATGACAAACAGCATGTGAAGATGCCGGTAAGCCACGAGCCACGTGGCAAGGTATAGATTAATAGAAATGGATTAATTTAAGCTGTAAGAACAGTTAGCAAGAAGCCTGCCACGGCCATACAGTTTGGAACCAATATAAGCCTCTGTGTTTACTTAGTTGGGTCTGAGCGGCTATGGGACTGGCAGGTGAGAGAGATTTGTCCTGACTGTGGGCCAGGCAGGAAAACTCAAGCTACAGTATTGGTCATTAGACATTTTTTTTTTTTACTGTCTTAAATGAATTTTGGTTGTGATTCTTCTGGTTCCTGTGTCTTTTATGGGCATTCATTTGCTGTAGGATGTTCTGTATGCTGTGAATGTGCTGTTCTGATTGGTTTAATAAATAAAATGCTGATTGGCCAATAGCCAGGCAGGAAGTATAGGCGGGATAAACAGACAAGGAGAATTCTGGGAAGTGGAAGGCTTTGTCAGGAGATGCCAGCCTGCCGTCCAGGGAGCAGCATGTAATGGCACACAGGTAAAGCCACAGAACATGTGGTGACATATAGATTAACAGAAATAGGCTGAGTTTAAGTGTAAGAGCTAGTCAGTGGTAGGCCTGAGCTAATTGCCATTTGCCAAGCAGTTTTAATTACTATAAGTTTCTGAGTGATTATTTTATTTTATAAGTGGCTACAGGGCCTGTGGGGCTGGGCAGGACCAGAGAAAACTTTCAGCCACATCTGTTCATTTAAATAACAAGTTTCTTTGATGGTCTTGTGGGTTGTCTTCAATAGGGGAAGGCCTTCACCTACCAGCCTGACTGAAGATGGTGGAGTCTCAAATTTTCTGTGGATTGTCTTCACTGACTAATGTATATAGGTCCCTAATTGGAAAGACTTTCCTCCCTCCCTCCCTCCCTCCCTCCCTCCCTCCCACCTCCCCTCCTTCCTTCCTTCCTTGCTTGCTTACTTTCTGCATTTTTTGGTGTCTGGCTACTGCATCATAGGCCAGAATGTCAGAGCCTACTCTATTCCTCTCCCTCCTTGGGGAGTACTGTTGTGTCCTGTGCTTTCTCCCAGTTTTGTTATATCATGCAAGTGACAGAGGTGCCTCTATCTTTTGTGCCTGGCCCCAGGTGTAAAAAGGAAGTCTGTTAAAAAAAATAAACAAAAAGATGGGGGAGAAGGGTTGTCGAGATGGCTCAGTGGCTAAGAGCACTTGCTGCTCTTGCAGGGGACCCTGGTTTGGTTCCCAGCATCCACATGGAAGCTCACAACCATTGTCTAGAATGCCAGTTCTAAGGGACTGATGCCTTATGGCCTCCTTGGACACTGTATGCATATGGTATGCATACATACATACACACCGGCAAACACTCAAACACATAAAAAATAAAAATAAATCTTTAAAAATTTTGGAATTTTAGCTGGGCGGTGGTGGCGCACGCCTTTAATCCCAGCACTCGGGAGGCAGAGGCAGGCGGATCTTTGTGAGTTCGAGGCCAGCCTGGTCTACAGAGTGAGTTCCAGGAAAGGCACAAAGCTACACAGAGAAACCCTGTCTCAAAAAACTAAAAAAAAAAAAAAAAAAAAAAAAAAAAAAAAATTGGAATTTTAACAGATGCCTGTCTATTCTCTCATTGGAGTAAGGCAAAGATCAGCTCAGTGTGGTGTATGGGAGTGCACTCCACTCTTCCCTCCCTGCTGAGGGAGAAGCCGAGTCATCTCACCTCAGATCCATGCCAGCCTCACAAGCGTGTGTCCTTCTGCTCTTGCCCAGCTGTCTGTAGCATCATCTCTACTACACTGGCCGAGTCAGCGTTCCATGTGAATCAGACTGAAACCTGCCCTGTGGCTGCACAGGAGGCAATGGACACTGAGGAAGATACCCGATAAGTTGGCTGGCTTGGGAGAGGGGCTAATACAGTTGCTTGTTTCAATGTGGCTGATCTGGAAGTGGATCATATGGAGCAATGCAGCTCCTTAATGGATTCTGGGTCTCTCATCTATATCCATCTCTATGTTATTAAACGTGTTTGTTGACAAGCCAAGGATGTGGATGTCCTGTTCCACTATTGTGCTGACATCATTCCCTTAAAGTAGGACTAAATCACACTTATTCAAAATGTAGCATCTTAATTGACATTTAGGAGGCTCAGTATGAAAGTAAAATAATGCAAAATATCATGTTAATAATTTTATATGGTATTTTACAATGAGAATTTTTTGATTTAAGCAAAATATGATCTTTACATAAATTTCATTTTTTATTTTTACTTTTTAAAATGTACTTATTAGAAAATAAAGTGAAGGGGCTGGAGAGATGGCTCAGCGGTTAAGAACACTGACTGTTCTCCCAAAGGTCCTGAGTTCAATTCCCAGCAATCACATGGTGGCTCACAACCATCTGTAATGAGATCTGGTGCCCTCTTCTGGCCTGCAGGTATACATGCAGACAGAATACTGTATACATAATAAATAAATAAATCTTTAAAAAAAAAAAAAAAAAAAAAAAAAAAAAAAAAAAAAAAGAAAATAAAGTGAATATGTAACTATATTTTAGATCTGTTGGTAGTGCCGGTGTGAAGTGCCCTAAGGCATAATCACAAGTTCCACAGCTAACGGAAACCACTTCTGGGTGACAGACAAGAGTTGGGACCCCTGATCACCCTCTATTTGGTCTCTGATATCCTTTAGTATTTGGGAATAGAGATTGTGGGAGCAACGAAAAGTCTTATAACAAAAGCAAATAATTTTTAGGTTTTACTTTTGTTTCTATTTTTGACTTAGGTTTTTGCATTTTAATATACTTGTCAGTTTGTTTTTATTAAATATATGAGCACTGGATTTTATTTCAAAATGGCAGCAAGAGGGTGAGGGTGAGCACAAGGAGAGAGTAAACAAATGAGACAAAACACAAAGCTCTGTGTTGTGCTGAGAACTGAGTGAGGGTGTGGCTGGTGCTGAGCTGACACCTTGCTGCCTGAACACAGATAGATGCAAGCATTCAGGCCGAGGGCAGCCTGTGGAAGAGCCCGAGTGATCAGAGGAGGGAGGAGGTAAAGCCAAGGGACAGAATACTTCTCCCAAGACAGTCCAAGACAGAAGCTGCCAATGGCAGCTGATGCCAGGAAATCACAATGCAGCAGAGGAGGACTCCCAGAGTCAAAGCGGGAGGATGGACTGGGGTGTAGACAAAGGTTTATTCCCAGGTCCATATTCTTTGCCGAGAGGGGTAGTTCCACAGCACATGTCTCATCCAGAACATTCCAGATGCTCAGTTGCTGACAAATGTGTTTGCTCCCCTGGCCCTAGATTTCAAAGCTAAGTTAACAGGGCTCTCTTAAAATCGATCATTTATGTTTGCTTTTTGGCTCCTCATATATACCTCATAGGAATTGGACTTTTTCATTTTTTACTCCCCACTGGTCCGGAATCTTTTAGTCCTCTCTATTGCCAGCTCCCCCACCTCACCCCCTTACAAGTTATGAGCAAATAGCAGGCGTGCTGGTCAGAGGATGTGAATTTGGAAACAGTGTTAAACAGGATATCAATCCTGCAATTCTCTTTAAAAAATATGTGGAAAATTCCTTTTGAAGCAATGCACATATTTGAATATTTGTATAGATACTCCTATAGAATCCAGTATGTGAAAACTGTTTGCATGTTGGAGACTGTTCAGGCGGTGGAGTCTCTGCCTTTAGAACAGGTCAAGAGGCTGTTCCAAGTGGGCAGTGGTCACTAACTTGATGGAGCTGTAATATAAGCCTCCTGCAGCATTGAACTGTCCTCACATAAAGAGTGGAGATGAATAGACACACCAAGCTTCTTGGCATGCTGCTGCCAGGCAGGCTGCAGCAGATTAGCTCTACCCTTAACAATGAGTTTCACTGGGCCGATGAGAGATGTTATGGAAACAGCAAGGAAAAGAGTGCACAGCCCCAGCCGGCCAGGACGGCATTGAGTAATCACTACAGTGAGCAACCGAACTGGCACCAAGACTCACAGGACAGTTTATTATAAGGTTTTAACGTACAGTATCATGGAGAATCTGGATGGCTCTTGCAATGGGATATAGAGCCTTGCTCTTCTCAGTCCCAACTTTAAATTTAGGACCAAGTCCCTTCTGGCTAAAATTAGTTGCCATTTGAGAACATTTAGAGGACTTGGCAAGGCAAGTTGGTCATCTCATCCCAGCTATCAAGAAAACTGACTTCATATGTGGAGCAGCTTCCAAAAAGTCCAAACCCCCAGTGAATATGCAAGGTCACACATAGGGGTAGGAGTCTGCTACTCTGACTTGAAGGGAAGCCCAGTCATCAATGCCTGCTTAGTGACCAGAAGAGCCTTCAGTTCTCTAGTGACCTTCAGGAGAGGTAACGTTTCAAAGAAGTCAAGGGAAAGAGGAAGAAGAGGCAACAAGTGTTAAAATTCTTCTAAAACAAGTTAAGTTTCCCAACCAGGCTTAAGAAAGGTTCACAATGGGGCCTTTGGAATGGCTTAATCAGTCAAGCGTTTACAGTGCTAGCAAGAAGACTTGAGTTTGGATCAAGCACACACATAAAAAGCTGTGCATGGTGACAAATACATGTAGTCCCAGTGCTGGGGAGGCAGAGACAGAAGCACACTGAGCACACTGGCCAGGCCACCTGCCAAGTTGGTGATCTCCATGTTTGTTGAGAGAACCTACATCCAAAAGAACAAAGTGCAGTGATTGAAGAAGCCTCCTGATACCGAGCTCTGGCATCCACAGGCACATGCTAACACATGAATATGTGCACATGCATGTGCCAACATGTGTGCATATGCACACACACACACACACACACACACACATACACACTCAGAATTAAAAATAAAATTGAAGAAGCAAACCTGACAAAAATAACAAGGAAGGGAAGTTTATTTTAGCCAATAGTTTGAGGGTAAAACCCTGTCAAGCTGGGGATGGCATGTGAGGCAGATGTTTGCATTGAGACTATAGTTGTGAAGCAGGGAGAGGTGAGTGCTGCTGTTCAACCAGCTTTCCAAGACCATATCACAAGGGAGGGTGCGACCCACATTCCTCCCTCCTCAGTTAAACCCTCTGGTAACACACACACACACACACACACACACACACACACACACACGGATATGTGTCTCCCATGGTTCCCAAGGCTAACAGGTTGACAATCAATATTAATAATCATAGCACCCAGGAGATACAGAAAAACCTCTGAGCAGCATTAAGCCCAGAGCTAGCCCCAAAGTCCAGAATCGACCAGTGTCTCTGCACTGCCCCAGTATCAGAACAGAAGAGCAGACAGCCAGAGAAAACACTGCTGCTTCTAATTCTGTGGGTGTCCCTAACTGCCCTGCACTCCTGCTGTCACCTGGAGGTTGGGGGAGCCTTCTTGTGGCTTTAATCCACACCATGTCCTTTTATACTTATTACTGAGTACACCAACTTCTACTTACCCAAATGAAATGGACATAAGCTCTCAGAACTGTCCAGCCTGGAAAGGGCAAGGTAGTGTGAAGTCCACATTCCTTCGAGGTTCCAGTTTCCTCTTTTTTTCTGTCATCTTCTCAGGTCATAGTCATTAGATTAGGAGGAGAGGAGATCAGGAGACCCCACCTCTACCTAAACATCCCCATCACAGGCAGATTGCCAGTCAAGTGACTCCATCAAGGCATTCTTCCATGTCACAGAGGTGGACTGGTGCAGCTCTCTGCCTCATGGTGATATTTCATTCACTTTTGCTGGAAACCACCCAGAAACAAAATTTCATAGGAAAAAAAAAAGACTTATTTATGGATTGGAAAAACCAATCTACTGTCCTAACATAACAGGAGAGTAGGTCACATTTCCAGGGGCAGTTCAGTACACCGTGTGCCCAACTGACATGGTCAGCAAACCCAAGGATGGCTTCATAGACTTGTGTTTTAGAGTCACAATGTGGAGGATGCTGGGTAGTTCCCCACATTAGTGTCAGGGGTGCAACAGAAGACACTGAACCACCTTCCTTCCTGGTCCCCAAAGGCAAGTCACTTCCCCTCAACAAGGAAAAAGCAAATGTCCCACCACATCCTAAACCCTCTGGCCAGGAGCTACTGAAGTAGACTGCCAGCCTAGAGGCCAGGGGAATCTCTGAGGAGTGTTCATTCATAGTTCACTGTAACTGCTTGTTCAGTGTTCACTAAAGGATCGGTCCTGGGAGAGCCAGGAGCGCATCTGCCCTGTTCGCCATTGTCTGACAGGTACCAGACTATCAGGAGTTTTGGGATGTCTTAATGAGGAAATGAATGGGCAGATAGCTCAGTAATAAAGTTCTTGTCACTCAAACATGAAGACCGAAGTTCAACCCCCAGAAATAATGGGTGTTGTGGCATGTACTTGTAATCCCCAGCACAGGGGTGGCAGAGAGAAGTAAATCCTCTGGCTTACCAGCCAGCATAGCCCAATCAGAGAGGTCCAGGTCCCAGTGAGAGATTCTATCTCAAGAAACAAGGTGAATATTGCTTGAGGAATGACATTTGAGATTAACCTCTGGCCTAACATTCACACACACACACACACACACACACACACACACACACACACACAGGACCATGCACATATACACACACCCCCACACGCACATTAAAAGAAAACAACAACAAAAAAAAGAAATGAATGAATAGCTCAGTGCTGTACTGCCCTCAGATCAAGTCTGAACTACAAATCCCTGAGTGGTCTCCCTTGAGGGTTAGTTAGTATCCACATATACCCACTTAATTGTCACAACTCCAACAGAATCTCACATACACATAAGGAAGCTCTTGGGTCAATAGTGAAGTGTCACAGCTATTTATTAGGTGTGGCGGGTGGGGGGGGGAAGGGGTGGGGTGGATGGTGCATGACAAGAGAGAAGGGTCCAAAATTGTGGACAGCCCTACCGGGTTCCGGAACTCTAAGAGTAAAATGGCCCCTGGTGATCAGTCCACAGAGTGACAATGAGAACCTCTCGCAGGACTGGGAAGCCCTGGACTGTTGTGTCCCTCACCTATCATGAAGAGCTCACACCTCTCTGGTTATGAGAGTCCAGGCACCACTGGGTACAAGAGATTAGAACAGGACATAGGGGAATCACGTACAATACTTACCAATAAGGACTTTATGCCAAAACAAACAAACAAAAAGGAAGGGAAAGGTCTGTAATCCAAGCCAATGAAGAGCCAGGAATCAGCCTCGTCTTGCTTCTTAAAGTCTTCAGGATGTGAATAGGATTTTGATTCTTCTGCCTTGATTCAACTCTCAGAGCCTTTCTATCACCCAGCCTTCCTGCCCTGCCTTGAAATGGCAGGCCCAGGAGTGTCCTCCCCACTACCCCACTATTATTACTGGATAATTGCCTAGCATTTTCTAAATGTAATTAATCTTGTCTTTGAAATGAAAGAAATCCCTAAATTGAACAGTATCATGAAAGCCATTCTTTCATGTAATTTGGGTTCCACCAGCCAGTACCAGCCATTAAGTACACCAATTTCTGGCTCAAAAGCAGCGAGGAGAATTAGCAGTAGAGCTATTTTTAAATTAAAAAACAAAAACAAAAACCTCGGGGTCTTAATACTGTCAATCTCAATTTCTTCACAACAGAATGTCCTCTTGTATGATTGTAAGAAGCCAGTGGCTCTGTGTGAACTCCACATGGTCACCTTGATAAAGGACATTTGTTCAAAGGGGTCATGTCAAGCCCAAAGATATGCAAGGGCTGCGGAGTGCTCACTGAAACTTAGAATTCTGGTTAAAACTGAATGTTTCGTTGCACCTTTAAAAAGAAATCTGTTATGTTTCACAGATCTCTCATAGTCTACTCAATACCCATTAGCACAAGCCTGCTTTGTTGCAAGTCTTTCTGGTAAATGAGTGGTCCTTCAGGCTAAATATCACAGGGCTTCAGGTGGTGAAAACCCAGGCACAACTCCGCCCTCCTCTGCCTCTATGCAAGGGTGTGCCCAGGTGGCTTCAGACTGATGGAGATCAGCCTCATGCAAAGTGGAAGGTTTGCAAGGTGGAGGCTAAATACGCCTGGCATCTCATTCCGAGGGTTATGAAGCTCTGCACTAGCAAACCACTTTGTGGTCTAGTTAGATGCTCTTTGTGGTTCTGTGGTGAGCTGGGAAGAGGTTTACCAGGAGGCCTTTATCACCCAGCGGCTACATTTCACTTTCTAGGTGACCCAGGCCCTCTACACAAATCAGAGGAAGGCATCCAGGACCTTTTAAAGGACCACCCAGAGACCCTCAGAGATGCAGGGAGTGCAAATCATCAACAGAAAGACATTTGAGAAAAACAAAGACAGGTGATCCCTTTGGTGCCCTCTAGGGGCAATTTACCACCAACAGCACATGGAAGCAGGCCTGTTGGATGTGAGTGTCGAGACAAACATCTTGTCAGCGATTTCCTCATTTCCTCCTATGGCTTACCAGCAACCTTTCTACATTCTTCATGTTGATTATTTTATATGACCACAGGATCTCTTTTCTCATGGAAACTTCATCATAAAAGCCTGGACTAAGGAGAAAAATAAAAAACCACCAATAACAAAATGAAAGCCAGAGATGTTGGTCATGTCTATCAGTACTGTTTATTTTGATGCAAGCATTTGTAGGCAGTGCTTCAGCCCTGCTCTGGAAAGCTTTGAATTCATAAATATGTGACTAGAGGTGGTTTCACTGCCTTCTGAGATGGGGCGGGGGCATTGTCTTATAGGAGGTTTTAGGTTTAAGAACATGGTGTTTAGAGTCTAATTTGATTTCCATTCATGAATGCCTGCCTTTGGGTAAGCTACCCAACCTCTGTGCAAATGGGTAAAATAAGGGCCTTCTTCCCTCATAAAACCGATACAAGCCTAAGAAGATATGTCCATCACACATGTGCCACTGCATATGTTACTTGAATGTGTCTAGAAACTCAGGACAGCAGAGGAGAAGAAGTTAAGGAATCAGATTACAAAGGTGTTCATCTTGTAGGGTGGTGAAGCTTCAAATTGGTGAGTCCTGGCACCCAGTTAACCTCTCACTGTGCTCACCGCTCTTTGCATGGAGCAAACCACACAGAGAGGATAAGGCATCTCTCCCCAAACGGATGCCACGCAGTGTGTCCAGGGACCAAGAGCTGGCACCAGACCAGGCCTTCTATTTCATGCTCTCTAGGCCTAGTAACTATTGCAGCCGACATTATTTGGCAAGGCAGATAAATTTCAAGTGGGCTTGCTGTTGCTTCCCTGGAGAGAAGTTTCTAGTTCAACAGCCTGATAGAATAGAGGGTAGATTATTGAATCTACTCAGAAAAATAAAGAGAAGATATAGATACGATACAGATAAAAAGATAGATTATTGAATCTACTTTTAAAAGACAATTACTAATTTTAAATACTTTACATTGCATTGGATTTTTGTATATTGTATACAAATTATATATATTGAGATTGATATTGTTAGAAAATGCTATACATATATTTCTAATCTTGTTCAATATATTGTACTTATATCATTCATTTAACAAAGTAATGCAATTTGCTGATCCTTGAATGTTATTATTACCAACTATTAGGATAAAAAGAAATGAAAGTTAGTAGTTAGACATTACAATAGAACTTGTATTCATATTAGGTATGTTTTCAAGATTGAGCAGATATATTTTGGATAGACAGGTCATCTTCAAACCCTTCAGGAAATGATGGCAGAAAGCAGAAAGGTATTTAAGGCATGATGATGAGGAACTAGAGTCTGGTTAAGCTTTTAGGCTTTTGAGCAACAGTTCAGCTGAGAGTCATCCAGTCTGAGGAAACAGGATCACCTGAGGAATTGGCAAGGTGAGGAAGCTGTGGCTTGTTCTGCTTCTCTGATCTTCCAGCATTCACCCCAATACCTGGTTTGATTTTATTAATAAAAACTTTTAAGATCCGTGCAACAACAGCCCATGAGGTGAACATACCACAGAAAGATCTGTTGCTGGAAATGCTAACAAGCCAAATCCCATTAGTCAGAGTTACAAGGCACAGGACAGATTCCTCACCTATAATGTGAGAAGAGACTATTTTCCATCTGCAGAATCTTTGAGTTGGTTAGTGCCTGTTGTCTAGCTTTCCTCCCAAATGAAACATTCCTTCAGGACTCAGAAAGTAAGCACAACCCACAAGACTCAGGAAACTCCAGAAACATACAGGACTTACAAGTGTCTTCACAAGATTATATGAGCACTGGTGGAGAGCCCAGACTCCCTGACCAGCCTAGATGCTCACAAGTTATGTAGAAAGCCCTCTCTGGAATGCAGCTTTTGTGAGCCATTAACTATGCTGGAGG
This sequence comes from Peromyscus californicus insignis, assembly GCF_007827085.1. Lineage (NCBI taxonomy): Eukaryota > Metazoa > Chordata > Mammalia > Rodentia > Cricetidae > Peromyscus > Peromyscus californicus. The sequence continues at coordinate 160,102,973 of NW_026294584.1, read as the reverse complement.
GAGAATACAGGTAATACAGATATGAGCCACCAATGCTTCTGCAAGTAGCTCCAATAAGCTCACTGGTTCACCAAGCCACACCTGAGTGGAGCCATTTGTCTTGACTCTTGTTGGGCTGACCTACCTGGGGTGAAATGACATTTGTTCATACTTCCTTGGGAAAAGTCATACAGTAGTGTATTAGTTACTTTTGCACTGTGTTGCTGAGACCAAAGTCCCTCACTAAAACAATGTGAAGGGAAGTATATTTGACTCCTGTTTCAGAAGATTTCAGTCTATCAAGGCAGAAAAGGCATGGTAGAGTGAACAGCTGGAGAAGCTTGTGGCAGAGGCTCTTCTTATTGGGGCCGGCCAGGAAACAGGCTGGGTACAACCTTTAAAGGGCCACCATCAGCCTGCTAGACCCCACCTTCTTGAGGTTCCATAGCCTCCCCCCACCAGCTGGGGTGTAAGAATTCAAAACATGAGCCTGTGGAGAGCATTTCACATCCTAACAGCTAGGGAGAGGAGACATGGCTGAGAGGGAATTTCAAGATATTCTGAACAGAAACTTGTATGCTCCTGCTGAGGCTAACTGTGCCCCATGCTGGGTGCTCACTACTTGAACGTAAAGTTCTACTCTCTGACGGAATGACTAGGAATTCTAGCACAGAGGAGGATGCTGGGAAAACCCTGAGAAGTGTGTTCATTGTCACTGTGGAGTGCAGATGGAGCCATTCTATGTTGGCCACTGCTTCTGAGAGTTCTGATCACTATAATAAACACACTCCATGACATATGGCCTCTTTCAGTGACCTCTATGTGAGTATTACAGATTCTGTCATCCAAACTGTGAAACCCCAGAGTCTTCCCAACATAAGAATTTCCCACTGAGTCTAGTCTTCACAAAGAAATTTCCAAGGAGGCAACAAAGTACTTATGACCAGATGGTTTCCATTGAGGAGTCTGCAGCTGCTAGGCTGGGGAAACTTGGGTCCCTGGGGAAAAAGGAAGAGTTTGTTGTTTGGGGGGAAGACACCATCTCCCTAGACTTGTTGAAGCTATGGGACAAAAGGAAAACACTGAGTTTTTCTGCTACTGAGGAGCAGGTCATATGTATTTAAAAGAGATGCTTGATAGCTAGGCATGGTGGTGCTCACAACCCCAGCATTTGGGGAGTGTAGTTGGAAGGATCAAGAGTTCAAAGCCAATCTCTTCTACATAGAAAATTCAAAGCTAGCTTGGGTTACATGTGACTCTGTTTTTAAAAGAGAAAGAGACAGACAGAGACGCTGTGCTTGTAACAAGTGTCCAGACATGTGCCTGCGTGGGAGTGTGGTTTGGGTGTGAGAGCATCTGAGATGCTGTCCTCATCCCCTTTCGGCACAGGTGTAAAAGTATTTCCTAAGTTAATTTCCTCTTCACATGTGCCATAGAAACAAGACGTGGAATTAACTGAGAAAGGTTACGCTGTGGAAGTTCAGTATTGTTTCTAAGACCTGAGCCATCATGCTCAGAGTTACAGTGTAAGCAATGTGAGCAGGGTGTGGTGGTGCACTCTGAAATCTCAGCTTTGGAGGCTGAGACAGGAAAATCTCTATTCGATGAGGTTAGCCTGGGCTACACAGAACGGTATGTCAAACTCCTGTCTCAAAACACATCAATCAATGAATCAACAGTAAAGACAATGAGACAAGTATAAGCCACTTTCCTCCCTACAAAAAGCTCAAAGTTCCCCTGTCAGGTATTAGATCATTTCTCAGTTGTCTTATTCTTCACAAGAACATGTGGGGAAATTGAATTTGCAGACATCTTTATCACAAAAGGACACACAACAAGTTCTTTTGTATAATAAAACACATATTTCTCATAGTATTCAGTACTGTACCCTTTCGAATACGGATACAGCATTGAATCCCAGTAAAAATAAATGCAATATCCCTTAGGAGAAGAAAGGCAGGATTTTAATGTGTGTGTCCATCAGCTCCATGGACATTCACTACAAGCCAGATATCACTGCATGTGAAGGGACTGAAGTCCATAATGTCATGGAATCCAAACCAGGAGGGAAGACAACAAATAGGTTTAAATGCCACCTGCACACCAGCTCACACATGCATTTGGTTGTTGCTATGAAGTTGGTTTAAGTAAGTAGTTGGAGATGCTTTGAGAAGCCAGCAAAGCTAGACAAGGTTGACAATAGAAAGACAATGAACACAGACTGGGGGCCCAAAGTGAACAAAACTTCTAGAAGGAGAAGAGAAAAGAAATGGAAACATTTTTCACACGTATTCATGTCATCTCCCACTGGCTTGTTCCTGGTGACACATAGGAGCTGCGGCACTCACTGCTCCCCCCTCAACACCTCCAGCCTCTGCTCCCTTCAGGCTCTCAGAGCTTCACCCCTGACTCTCCTCCAGTGTCTGCACTTGGGTCCCGCTTTGCTTTGCACTCTCTGAGCTTAACTTTAACCACTGTCTTGAATTCAAAATCCCTGCTTTTCCCACTCTGCCTATCTCTGAAAACTCCTGAACCCTCATGATAGCCTAACTACCTCCCAGGGAATCAATTGTTTTAAGGTCTATCACTTGACCAGCAGGTGTTAGCATCCAAATTAACCGAGGCTGTCTAGAATGAGCAGCAGGCAAGGGTGGGGGATCAGCGGGAAGGTAGTTTTTAGTTCCTCTAGGATCCAGCTCTTTGAACTGTGGGTGCCAGCCCCATAGGAGGTACTGTAACTTAATGAGGGGCTCATGAAAAATCTGATACGTGAAAGTTTCTGAGGACAGGGTGACCAAAATTAAACCACAGTCAGATGCATCACAAATCTGAGGTGTTTCTGGCAGAGATGACAGGTGTTGTATCATGTGACTTCACTGCAGCCTTGGTTCTAAACACCCCAAACTCACACTTTGTGATTTGCATGCTATCTCACACGCAGTGCCAATGAAATCTACACCATGGCTCCTGGCCCAGATGACTGTGAGCTGCATGCAGGGTTTACTGTCTGTGCAAAGACTTCTGCTCTTACAAAAGCACAATGATGCAATTATAGGAAAATCAAGACTTAACTTCTCTCAATCATTCTGCCTGTGAGTATCAAATTAGTTTCTCTTTGGATCGCATTGTGTTTGAATGTTGGGTTTTGAAAATAGCTCTTAGGGTTGATTTAATATAAAAAATGCTAAATGAATTTTGTCTTGATACTAAGACAAGAATTCTAAAAGAATTTCAAAATTGGCCCTAATCATATGCCTCCTATTTGTCCTTTGCATTATACAAAATGTTATTTGGGGCATTAACAGTCATAAAATCCAGGCATTCAGCTGAGAAATGTTAAAATGGTCTGTTTCCTTCAATATCAAATATTCATCCATGATTTAATTCTTTATGTAAAAATAAATAAGCATGTCCATCTCATTAACATGCAAATTTGATTTTATTTAACAAATGGTAAAATTTACCAGTGTACTAACAAATTTTAAGGTGTATGATTTATTATCAATAAATATTAGATGTATGTTTCGGGATCTTTTTCACACTGTATGAAGATGTGTCACTGTTTCACCCTGCCTGCCTAAGGCACCTGATTGGTTGGTTCAATAAAAAGCTAAACAGCCAACAGCTAGACAGGAGAGGTTAGGCCTGACTTCTGGGCAGAGGGAGAAACTCAGGGGGATAAATCTAGTGTTTAAGAGACACCAGTGAGACACAGAGGTAGTCAGACATACAAAATGGAGAAGAGGTGTAGCACGAATCTTAACAGTTCTTATTAATAAAATCAAACCTGAAGCCAGGTATTGGGGTGAATGCTGGAAGATCAGAGAGACAGAACAAGCCACAGCCACCTCGCCTCACCAATTCCTCAGCTGATCCTGTTTCCTCAGACTGGAAGCCTCTGAGTCCTCACCCAGAATGAATCTCAGCTGAACTGCTTCTCGAAAGCCTAAAAGCTTAACCAGCCTAGGTCCTGGTCCTCATGCCTTACATACCTTTCTGCTTTCTGCCATCACTTCCTGGGATTAAAGGCTCTTGTTACCACACCTGGCTGTTTCCAGTGTGGCTTTAAACTCACAGAGATCCAGATGGATCTCTGCCTCCCAAGTGATAGGATTAAAGGCATGTGCTACCACAGCCTAACCTCTATGTTTAATATTGTGACTGTTCTGTTCTCTGACCCCAGGTAAGTTTATTAGAGTACACAGTATTTTGGGGAACACAATACCACCACAAAGAGGTAAAAGCCACATGGCAGAATGTAGATTAATAGAAGCAGGGTAATTTAAGTTATAAGAGCTAGTTGGGAACAAGCCTAAGCTAAGGCCAAGCTTTCATAGTTAATAAGTCTCCATGTCATTATTTGGGGCTGGTGGACCAAGAAAGTCTGATAAGAAAGATCTGCTACAGATATATGTAGCCTGCATACCCAAAGTTGCATACAAATCTCTTGGGCAGTCACAAATGCAAAAAGTTTAGGAAGTCCCGTTCTAGAATGTCCAAGTTGGTCTTTAGGACAAAATATCCTTCTGTTGCCATCGTAGTCTTTGACAAAGTGAAGACGGGTCAGTCTGGTCTTCAGTTATCAATCAGGACTCCCATTTTAGAGAGAGGCAGCACCAGTTAACATGCTCTACCTGGGTTCAGCCAAGAAGACTGACTTGGAGAGGGAAATGGAGCTGGGAGACAAAATAACTCTGGGATTCCAGACTTTCTACCTTAGGAAAGGAGCTGGTCCTAGACATCGTCTTCACACTCAGTCACTCTCAGGAACGCTCATCCTAGAGACACCACCACTCTTGCACCCCTCCCTACAAATTGTTTTAATTAGTCCGTTTCCTTCCTTTGTGTCTTAAGCCTTCTGAGACAGGAGATTAGAAACACCGAGTGGACTGGGAGCTTAGGATCGTCAGAACCAGAGGTAGGAAGATAGTCAGGTGAACATTCATTGAAAGGGAAGAAGATCTCAACTTGGACACAGGATGCCAAAGGCAGGCCAGGCAGGAAGGGGAAGCTCGTGCCTGAGCCCTGTCCACAGCTTCCCACTGTTTCCTTCACCTGCAGCTCTGGATCATGAGCTCTCACCTCCTGGATGTTTGCAAGGGACACAAGGGCCCATGTCTGCCCTGGTTCTTACATGATGCCCAACTATGGCGGCACCGGGAGGCATTATCCTTCTGTCCCTCCCATCGTTAAACTTGAGAATCGTGTTCCCAGTTGTGGAGAGAGGCCTGATTTCTCCTTGGAAGGAAATGTCTTTGCTGCAGAAGTCTGTGTCAGATTATCTCGTCTGTTAGCAGCAAAGCCCGAAGATAATGAGGACTATTTGACAGAGACCAACACTGACAAATGGTCCACATTTTTGAACTCGTTTCAAAGTACAAATTCCTATTTCCTTTCATTTTCTGGACCTCTGAGAAACTTATAGACAATTTAATTGACTGCATTTGAGACAGGGAATTCCTAAAATGCTGGGTATAATATTTGGATTTAAAGAAAAAGATACTATAATAGAGGCCATTGTTCGAGTAAGTAGAGACAGGTTCGTGTATTCCAAACCTTGGATAACATATAAAGAAGATAATTGAGCCTGAATTTGAAAGAATTCTGTTGAAAGACAGAAAACAATCCACCAGGGGAACATGAGAAAGAATTACAGTGTTTGATAGACAATTGCTTGCTAAGACACATTTACTTTATATCACTTTTTAATGAGAGTAGACTATAAAACTGTTTAAAATTCCATTGGAAACATTTGGATTATCAAAATAAAACATTTAGATTATGGAACACAAACGTGTTTACTCTTATATCCTTCCACGTAGATTGGATTACTCATGGAAGACAGTGGAAAGAATCTAAGACACGCTGTTTTGCAGCAGAAGCCCGACCACCTTTCAGAAATGTTATAGACTGTGTAAACGGGCATGAGTCTTGGACAGGGCTAGCAGGAGCTGCCATGAGCGGGTGCAGGGGAAATCACAGAATGAAAGGGTCCACAGACAGCAGAGGGAGCCTCTGGAAGACAGTGGTACACACAGCATTCTTCTCCCTGAAACAATGTGTCTGTTTAACAAACACAAGATGTCTTTATTTTGTTTTGTTAAATGCTCTGCTCCCTGCAAAAGTTCATTTGTAACCTGTGTGATAATTTATGCCCCTACAACGTCAATCTGGACCTGTGATGCTCTCATTCCCAGCACCTGAGCCCCATCTCTGGCCAAATGCAAACCTAAGTGGAGTTTGTCTAGAACAAAATTCTACTTTTTTTCTTTATTCAAAAGTTACATTTGGTTATTCATCTTAACACTAAAGAAGTGTTAATATTTCTACTGACCTAGCTGCTCCAGGATCAGAATTCACAACTAACTGCCTGTGGATGATTCTCAGGCAGCCAATAACTGTTGTGGAGAATTCAGTGACCTACCCTTCTCCAACAAGTATACTGATTCTGCTGCACAAGTTCTTAGCAGGGGTCCTTGAGCAATTACAGGCCACGCCCTTCCCAACTATATTGCCCTGATTATATTGGAGTGGGTGACTTGTAAGTCATGAAACTTGTCTTGTTAGCCCAAAGGAACTAGTCAGAAATGTGCCTGTTGAACTTCTAATGCGGAATGCACTTGAATGCACTCCTGCATATCTGGGACTGCAGCACAGGACCTTACCTCCTTAGGTCATGACGACATTCTCTTCTTCTTTGGTGTATTAGTTACACTTACTGTTGCTATAATAAAATACCCTGAGGAAAGCAATGTAAGGAAAGGTTGATTTTGGTTCAAGGTTCAAGCTAGGAAACATGTCCTGGTGGAAAACCCAGCAACTGGAGCATAAGGCAGCTGGTTACATTGTGTCCAGAGCCAGGAAGCTGAGAGATGAATGCTGACACTGTTATTTAGGCAAGGACTCCAGCTCATGAAATGGTAGCACCTACAGCTAAGGTGGGTATTCCCACCTTAATCAGCCTAATCTAGATAACCCTCCCAGGCTGCCCTGGGTCTCGTCTCCTAGGTGTCAGGCCAGCACAGTCCTCACGCTTTTTGGAAAGGCAGTTCTATTTCTCATCTGACAAACTTCAGCTCAGTTGTCACTCAGCTCAGCCTCCTTTGCTTTGAGGTCTTTTTCAACACCCACAGCAGACCCATGTGCCTGATATGCCAGTATTCACTTTAGCCATTGATTTATAGTGTTTTTATCTTCCGTGCAAGAAAATTAGAGTGCAGGCAGCCTCATGGGAATATCTGTCACACCCAGCACTGGGCCTGGCCTCAAGGAGGAGTGAAAAAGTGTGAAATAAAAGGATGGATAGGCATGCACTTTTCATTAATTTGAAATGACGTGTATATTTTTCATTAACCCAAAATGAGTTTCTCGCTTGGTGTGGTGGTGCATACTTATAATCTTAGCCCTTCTGAGGTGGAGGCAGGAGGATGGGAATTCAAACTCATCCTTGGCCATGTACTAAGTTTGAGACAATCCTGAACTACACAAGACCCTATCAAAAACAAGCTTTCTTGAGAGAAAAACTTCTTTTTTGGGGGGGTGGCAGGGGGTGAGACAGGGTTTTTCCGTATATCCCTGGCTGTTCTGGAACTCGCTCTGTAGACCAGGCTCTCCTTGAATTCAGAGATCAGCCTGCCTCTGCCTCCTGAGTACTGGACTTAAGACATGTGCTATTGCCGTCCAGCTGAAAAAAAAACAAAAACAAAAACCTTTCTTCAAGCAGAGGTAGCTAGAACATGATCTGGTGTGCCATAATTATGCATAGGGCTGCACAGTTACCTCTCCTTAGTCCTAACTGTCATGTAGGTGGGTTTGGTCCTAGTCCTGGGTTGGGTTTTCTCTGTGTAGTATTCACACATGGGACAGTTTGAGAGTCATCAAGATTGCCTTCTTACACTGGCTACAAATGGAATGTTGCATTATTAATTCAAATATCATAAGCTTTTTAAGGCTGAGAGTCCTCTTCTATGACTACGATCTAGCCCAGATTTATTTAGAGCCTTGGTTTCTTGTCTCCTTGGTAACCTGTGACTCTTCACACCAATCACAGGTATGTGGGTAAATACCCTATGTGTTTTGTTTTTTTTTTTCATTATTCAAGGTTTAAAAATGTATCGCTGGGCAGTGGTGGTACACACCTTTAATCCTATCACTCGGGAGGCAGAGGCAGGCAGATCTCTATGAGTTCAAGACCAGCCTGGTCTACAAAGTGAGTTCCAGAGAGACCCTGTCTCAAAAAAAAAAAAACCAATAAATAAATAAAAAATAAAAAGTATGAATTTCATAGAGCCAAGCTGTGTTCATCCACAACTGACACAAACAATTTGAGCTTTGGCAAAATAGTGTGTTAATTTAAGCCTCCTGCTTCCATTTGTGTACACATTCTGTTCTATGAATATTTTGAGAGAAAACCTAGACATGGTTCTGTAGCAAACACAGTAAAGTATTTTTATTTGTGTTATAGATGTTGTTGTAGATCCTGTCCTTGTCAATGGACTATGGTTGGCTTTTCATGACTAGAATGGAACACCTGCTAATGTTACTGAAAAAAAAGGAGGGTATTTAGTCTCTGCTTTGAGGTGCTTTTAAAAAATCTAAATAGCACAGTACAGGATCTGAGGAGCCGGGTCTCCTTGTGAATCATGTCAAAGGTGGGAGCATGTAGGGGAGGGGTGGTTGTACCTGGAGGAAGGAAGCCAGGGAGACTGCAGTCCTACAGTTCCTTCTGAGGGCATACCTGCTGCAGCTGATTAGGACCTCTCATGAGGCCCTGCCTCTTAAAAGTCTCACGCTAAAATTGTCACCCAAAGGAACAAGCTTGCCATATATCCTAGCAAGCTTCACACAGCATCCATTGTTTTAGTTGGTTGATTGGACAAGTCACACAGACAGGAAGGACATACAGAACACACCAACAGGAAGATGTGGTGGTATTGTGTTCCCCCAAATATTGTGCACCCTAATAAACTTATCTGGGGTCAGAAACAGAACAGCCACTAGATACAAAGGCTAGAAAATGGTGGCACTCACACCTTTAATCCTAGCACTCCAGAGGTAGAAATCCCTCTGGATCTGTGAGTTCAAGGCCACATTGGAAATGGCCAGGCATGGTGACACACGCCTTTAATCCCAGAAAGCCAGCCTTTAATCCAAGGGAGTGGTGGTAGAAAGCAGAAAGGTATATAAGGCATGAAGACCAGAAACTAGAAGCATTTGGCTGGTTAAGCTTTTAGGTTTTGAGCAGCACAGTTCAGCTGAGACCCATTCTGGATGAGGACACAGAGGCTTCCAGTCTGAGGAAACAAGACCAGCTGAGAAGTTGGCCAGGTGAGGCTAGCTGTGACTTGTTCTGTTTCTCTGATCTTCCAGAGTTCACCCCAATAACTGGCCTCAGGTTTGATTTTATTAAAAAGACCTTCTAAGATTCCTGCTACAGGAAGAAGAGTTTGTTGATGCTGCTGGCACATGACTTGGATTTGTGTTTTTCAACCACCCCACCCCCACACTGTTGTTTCCTTTTCTTTTGAAGCTGTGCCTCAAGGCACCCACAGTCCCCTGGGCATCACTGTTGAGGAGGACACACGGAATGATTAGACCCAGACACAAATCTCAAGGGCCAAGGAACCTTGAACAGATAACTTCTGACCTTAGCAGGTGTCCATTCAGACAGGTCTGTTTACCCACCAGTTCTGAGGGCAAATCTCAGGATGCCTGAAGTAAGCCAGTATTCCATGGATTAGCCTGATAACACCATCACGTTTGAACTGAATCAGAAGTTACCTGAAGGGTGAGGAAACTTTATCCTGCCCTTGGGTATTAATGGTTCAGTTTTACCTTTGACCTGCTGGGTGGATTCTGAATCATTTTTAGTTTTACATTTACATTTTCAAATCCAGGTCTTCTTTGCTAGCATGATATATCTCCCAACTTCAATCTGGATGCTTAGTTTGGGGAGTTGATGAGGTTATATTGTCTCTGTGGAACACCAACTCTGTTCCACCCCTGCCAGGCAGAGCAGCAACCTGGGGTGTGTGTTCTCTTTGCCTAAATACCATTAGGGGTAGAAAAGTTTCTGCTGACCAAGGTCGCCCATTTAATCCCTGAACAGCTGTTAGAAATATGTTCCTTTCACAAGGCTGGTGTCAGCTGAGGTCAGCTTGCCCTTTTCAGATTTGGATGAGAGTGTTTTCAGTTCTCATTCCTTATGTGAGCATCTGCTCCTTATGTGGCCAGCCCTTTAACAACCTTTCAGAGGCCCTGATACTTCTGATGTGTGGGTAGGGTGTTACAACCATCCCTGGCCACTTCTCTCAGAGGTTGATCACTCCATTTATGGACTCCTTGTCTTTCCCACGTATCCTCAGTGCTCTGTGTACCCCATGGACCCATCATTCTGAACATTTTTCTTCTTGTTGTTTGGACGTGCTCTTGAGCCTGTGAGTCGGAGTTGGAGGGTGGTGACACGTCTTACAGGAGAATTCAGGAAACAGAGTTTCCAGCAGTGAGGCTGTCTTGCTTTTGCATTAGATTGCTGTACTCCACGAGGCCTCCACCCTCTCCCCACCAGAACCTCTCCTGGATACTTTTCTTCCCAGCTCCACGTCTTCCCTTCGGAGCCTTTCTCTTCAAGTCTTCCCTTTTCTGTTGTTTTTAAACCATATTCCAGTTAACTTCTTCTACAAGAAGGTTTATTTTATCTTAGTTTTGCTCTCGACTTTGACCTTGAAACTGCATGCTTTATCTCTTGGGAAGTCTGTCCAAATGTCTTCCCAAACATAACCTACTCCCTGAAAGTCTTACACAGGCATTTACCCTGCATCCAGGTGGCCTCAGAAAGCCCAAGTCTGGTTGTGTTTGGCTTCCACACAGTTCATTAAAACACATCCTTTCTCAGGTAACATTCTATTCTGTAGTTGTTGCTGATAGTGGAAAGAACAGAGGATTTGGGACTAGATCTGAATTTGAACCCCAGATCTGCGGCCCATGGGTCACTTGACTGTTACATTACCTTTTCAGCCTGTGTTTCTCAACTGTGATACCACTAACAGATCTGCACCTCAGTGGATATGCAGCATGCTGGATGCCTTTTCCTTCTTCCCGCCAGCCTCACACATCAGTGCTGCTCTGAGTGGCCTCTCCCCACCTTGGTTACTCTATTTGCTTTGTTCCCACCACTGCTCCCTGGTACCTTCATTGTCTTGAATGCTTTATTTGACTCCTGCTTTTATTCATAGCTTTGAATTTTATTTCACAGCTACTGCTTCCCCAGGCTGCTCATGTATGGAACTGGTTTGAGTCTCATCTACTCATCTCTGCAGTTTCTACCTTTGTTTTCCTGCACAGGCAACTTCCTGGACTTTCTCAAGGCCAGTTTGGGCACCACTATCATCTGTTCCTCCCACACCCTGATTTATCCCTAAGACAGCCCTCCGCAGCTCAGCAGCCTCACGTTGCTTGGCCACTCTGTAGATTACCAGCTTCCTGAGGCAAATGCAACACCTTCCCCAAAGTCTGACCCCCCAGTGGGTGGCAGTTTGTCATTGGCTTAACACTTCTTGTTTTGCTTTTGTGTCATGTGATTGTTCACCCTCCTCACGTGACTGTCAGTAACATCAGCTTAATTATTGAAAAGGCAGCTTCTTCCCCCTACCATCCCATGCCCTCATTACACCTGCTCATCAGCAACACAGCAGTGCTGAAGAAAGACAGCACAAAAGGTTAGTAGCTCAGCAACTGATGAAAAGAATTCGTCCAACAGAGATCTCTAGGTTTAGTGAAGAATACTAAATCGGGTGGAAAGGGTCAAAGAATGAACATCCAGATGTTCTAGTAAAGTATTTGATGCGGAAAGAAGGAGAAACCTGTCCAGAAGCATTGTAGACAAGACGAAGACAAGAACGTAAAGTCCTGCGCGCCCAGCACAAAGCACAATCTGTACCTCTGCTGTACCTGCGCACCCAGCACAAAGCACAATCTGTACCTCTGCTGTACCTGCGCGCCCAGCACAAAGCACAATCTGTACCTCTGCTGTACCTGCGCGCCCAGCACAAAGCACAATCCGTACCTCTGCTGAACGCCGTGGTTCATGTTATGCATGAGTTACAAGGAAAGACACTCACCTGCCTTCCTACCCCTCATCTATAACATGACCTGTCTAACTTGGAAATAGCTTCAGAGATGAAGTTGTGGCATTAATTAGGGCTGAGGCACATCCAGAAATTTCTAAGTGGTGTTAGAAGTGCTAAGGCCCTCTTACTTTATCTGGAGAGGCATGGGGAATATGTGAGGGAAGGTTGAGAGAAATTCAGGCTTCTATATCTCTCTTACATATCTCATAAAAGCCCCTCAGTAGCCAGGCGGTGGTGGCACATGCCTTTAATCCCAGCACTCAGGAGGCAGAGCCAGGCAGATCTCTGTGAGTTTGAGGCCACCCTGGTCTACAGAGCGAGATCCAGTACAGGCACCAAAACTGCACAGAGAAAGCCTGTCTCGAAACAACAACAATAACAACAACAAAAAGCCCCTCAGGAGTCTGAAAAGGAAATATACCCAAGATGACATGAGTGTTGTCACAGCTCATGACTCACTAGCATGTAACAACTTACACATTTAAGAGAAGAAACAAAATACCTCGGGACATGTAGTAAATAACTTTGCTTTAAAGATACAAAAATCCAAAACATAAGCCCCTAAATACTAGTATTAAATTTACTATTAATCAAAGATGATAATTTTGAAGATTTGATCTATGATGCAGGTCATCTTAATTTCTAAGCTGCCTCTGAGCCTTGATGTGGTTGGAGGCTGCTATGGAGGTGGATGTGAAAAGAGCTGCCAAGACTGCGCCCAGCCCTGTGTACTCACTGACCGGGAAGCTGAGCCAGGCAGAGTTCCTGCCTGGGCATTCCTACCGAGTGAGAAAGAGCCGTAAGACTTCACTGGAGATCCCATATGACAGAAGAGTTCTAGAGAAGAGTATCATGGCTGGGATGCTGAGGGTCTGCCCTACAAGCAGATTAAGGCAGGTTATTTCTGTTGATTTACACCAGGCTATGAAAGTGAACACAAGAATAGTTAGGAAACAGGCCTGTGTAGTGGGTAGCCATTCCAGCTTTGATCTGGAAGTTCCAACCCCCATTGAGACTTCAGCAACTGTCACGCCTACAAGGCGGGGCCAAGGGAGGCGCCTGGAGACTGGAGAGCTGGATTGGCGGGCTCACGCTCAGATCTGGGACCCTGGACTGGAGAGGTGGACCAAGCAGAGCTCCAGAGAACACTGCTGGACTGCGATACACCTTCCCCAGACCCCGCGACCTACCTATCCCCTAATTTGTAAGTTACGCCATTAAATAAATCTCCCTTTAACTACGTGGAGTGGCCTTAATAATTTCACCAATAGGCCTGGCTACTGTAATGACTTCTGCTAAAGGAGACAGGAGCCTCTCTCCTGATACACACTGTATCCAAGTCCTGTAGAGTTGAGAGGGCAGCTCTAGTGTGAGGACCCAGAGCTGATTCCCATCAGCTTGCAGCTCTTGTCTCAAGGGTAGGTTGCCAGTTTCCAACTCTGAGCCTTCCCTCCAATGTTCCAGCCAGAGGGAAAACAGAGGGGCTAAGAGAGGGCTCAAGGTGCCCCCTTATATGGGCATGACTCCCATCTCATTAGCTAGCGCCAGTCAAGTGGCAATCAATTAGCAATGGAATCTTTTGGAGGGATGCCATGGGTCCAACCAGTACACAGGATTTATCTTTCTAACAAGGGAAACCTAAGTGCTCTCCAGCCATGCCAGGGGCTCTGGGGTCCATTTTCATGTTTTCAGTAGGATTAACAGGAATGGGTTAGCATTTATCACTAAGTATTGCCATTCACAGGCCACGCTCTGCTGTGTGCCATTCCCATTGTGTTTTGTCGTGGGATCAGTATTTGCAGTTATGGGATAGACTCATACTCCCACTATTCTCGGGATATACACTTGGTGATACAGGGGCTGAAATCCACTTTGCAATTTTATTAGCAGAAGGAAATTTAGCTTCCCCTCCCTGAAACAGTTCCAAGGAGTCTCAGATGGCATTCTCATCTCCCAGGCATAGGGACTCCCTGAGACAAGTGTCATCTAAAACACCAACCACCCAGTTACTAGCAGTAACAGTAATTATTCTATCATTTCAGAAGCACTGGCCTCAAAGTGTGAGGTCACAGTCACTGGGCTGCCAACTACAGACCTGGAATAACGGCACGGTGCACATGACCACACCCATGCTAGGTCAGTAGATAAGCCGCACTCTCTCTCCTGTAGAATGAGTGGGTGACACAGGCCCAAACTCAGGGGAGGCCTCCGGCTTGCACAGCAGGCACTCTACCCACAGGGCCAGCTCCCCAGCTCCACCACAGACAACATTTGCATTTGGTGCTCTATTGCCATCATTACTCCCACCTGCCTTTCATGCTGGGATCCTCCCATTCCCAGGAGCCAAAGGAAGAGAAATCTGATTGGCCAGCAAGACAGCATATAATGTACATAGCCCATCAGGGAGCTTCATGTGGTCTTAGTTGAGAGATCTATGGATGTGCTAGGGCCTTGTGGGGAGAAGGCAGCAGAGCTAATGCTAACCCTTGAGTTTGGGGGCTCCCATGTGGGCTCATAACATCCTGTCTGATACCGCTGGAATCTGTATCATAAAAAGAAAGTACTTCAGAGAAATCACTCACACACTCTGCTTTTTTCTTTTAATCAAAAGGGATGAGGTTGGAGATGATGAAACAAATTCTTGGTGTGTATATAAAATCGTCTGACTACTGTGTAAAGCCTGCATTCTTGGGGAGTTTATGATATGACAAATGACTTCAAATAAGCTCTTGTGTATAGAAGTGCATCCTGTTCAGGGCATTGGGAATGCCACTCAGGAATGCTGTATGGAGGTGATTTAAACCAGCCAGGAATATGGTGTCCTACTCAAATACTGGAGTGAGCATGAGACACAGCAGATGTTCCTAGCTGAGGGAAGGAGGAAGGGCTGCCTCTCCTGAGACAGGCTCTTTGTAAGTGAGGTTCTGCTGTACAGCTCAGGACACAGTGAGAATGACTTACATCACATGTCTGAGAGGAGAGCTGTGTGCAGAGAGCAGAGAAGAGCCAGCGGGTGGCCAGAGGCGCGGACAGCAGGCTGGGTGAAAAGCACACTGTGCAAGGCTTGAGGATGTGGCTTCCACCCCAGGGCAGTGACTAGTTACCCAAGCTGTGCCACCGTGGAGAGTATGAGAGTGGACACCATCTTTCTAGTTCTAAGAACTACTACTGAGGTATCTTTCAGGGCAGTTCTGAGCCCATGTGATTTCTTGCCTACTCCAGGGGACATTTAGCAATGCCACAGCTAGAAGTATCAACAGAGGTAAATGTTCTACTGGCATCTTGGGGTATGAGTTAAGAGTACAGCAAGACACCCTAATTTACAGAGGTCAGAGGGTTATGGAGGTCGCCCAGTGGGAAAGTGCTTGTTGTGTAAACATAGGATCCAGTTCAAGCTCCAGCACCTACGGAAAAGCTGAGCACGGCAGCTCACACCTACAGTCCCAGCACTGGGGAAGCAGAGAGGGTCCCTGAGATGTGCTGGCCAGCCAATACAGCCACATGTGTGTGTTCCAAGTTCAGTGTGAGACCTTATAACACAAACTAAGGTAGAGTGTGATGGGGAGATGTGGGACACCTGACAATGACCTCTGGCCTCCACTGGCATGCACACACACACACCTGCACACAGACAGATACATAGTCAGCTTCCTCATGGCAGAGTACCCAACTCAACAAGTGACCTGAACTAGCTAGCTGCAAGGACAATCTAGTGATGAATTCACATCAGCTAATTATCGTCATGTTACTAGGGCAATGGCTTTTAAAAAATACTTTTAAGAGAATCTGGAATTTTGGATATTTATGTGAAATATCATGCATTTAAAATGTGCTGACATTCTTAAAAGAAAAATAAAACACTCTGGGGATCAAGGAAAGCAGGGCTTCCCGTCTTCAGGATGTCATGTGTTACATCCACTTTAGCTGCAAACTGTCTTAGTAATTAATGAGTGTGGTTTAGCTGAAGGTGGGGATCCTTCCATCTGCATCTAGTTATCTGAGCCAAAGCTCAGCAGGTCAAGGTTAACCCCTGCTGTGCCCACACATCTGTGTGGTGAAGTGGATAAATCACTAAGAGAAATACTACGTTATTACAAAGGCCTAGGCTTAGAAGCCAGGTGTCTTAACTCCAGGTCCCAAGATCTCTGAAAAGGAGGCGAGAAGATGGAGGAAGAGAGTGCCAGATGTGTTACCAAAGGCTCTTCCAGATGTGTCTGAGAAGCATTAGCTGTGATCTGAGAATTAAATGTCAAGGCACATGAGGTGTTCTGTGGCATCTCCAACTGTGAGGTTTGTGTTGGAGAACCACAGAGCACTCTCTTGCCAACTGCAGGGTGGGTGCCTGACAGTGTCACAAGGGGCCTCGAGTTAGAGCACCGGGCTGGCTCAGCGCAGCACAGAGCAGATGGGGGCTCACCAGGGTGCTGACACATGGTGTTGTTATAACACTGAAAGGTCAGAAACCAAGTTACTGTTCTTTATTCACATGAACTAGTGGCGTTATGGTGAAGCTGTGAGGTCAGCGAGATGGCTCTGTTGGTAAAATGTTTGTGGCATAAGCGTGAGGACCTGAGTTTGATTCACAGAACCCACATGAAAAAAAAAATACCCCGATGTGATAGCACCCTCATAATCCCAGTGCTACCCAGGCAGAGGCAGGAGGATCTGTGGGGCTTGTTGGGCAGCCAGCCTAGCTGCGTCAGTGAGCTCCAGGCCAGGGAGAGAGAGACTTTGTCTCAAAAAACAAGGCTCAGAGTCCGGAGGAACAACATCCATGGTTGACCTCTGGTTCCTGAACATACAGGCACTTCTTACCCTCCAGAGACATACAATAATACAATAAAGTAAATGATAAATTATAGCAAGATAAAGCCCCAGGGCTAAGGCTAGTTCCATGCTCCTACCAGAGCTGTTCAGGGGCTAAGAAGGCTGACTCCCCTTACAGACCTGAATGAATTCCCTTCTCTCAGTTCTCTTTGTTAAGCATGCTTGCTGCTGGAGGTTACAACAGAGTTTTGCATCAACTCCCAGAAGACTCTTTTCCTGTTAATGATCATGTTTTAACTGGCAGGCTTTCTCTGGGCCCACTGTGAGCATCACGATGATGTCTGGGCAGAGAGAGGGCACAGCTGAGGTTGCATGCTCCTGACCATCACTGGGCAGCTTCAGCAGGCTCCACATTTTTCAGTGTAATGATAGAGTTTTAGTTACATACAGGATGTAATTACCAACACTTATTTGCAATAGAAGCAGTCCCATGTGCTTACTTTTCCATTAATACGACACTGCCCTTTGTGGAATGCATGTACCACCCTTTCCTTAAAGCTCAGTTGAAACCATACCCCCCCTTGGGCTACCCATCCGGCATCTTTCCCTCTGGTGTCCCATCGTTCCCATGTCGGCAACATGCTGTCTGCTCTCTATCAGTCGGCATGTGACGAGCTTCTTGAAGGAAGGACCATTCTCGCACTTTTTCTCCCTCCCTGCAAAACAATGAATACTTCCTGTGTGATGTTCACTCCCACTGTACAGTCCTGTGTTCCCCACTAGGAGTGTTCATAGTTGTGAGGCTCTGTGAGGGACAGGGCTGACAAATGCTTTCTCATTTCTCTGTGATTAACATTTTGAGGAAAAGCCACGGAGGAGCAGAGCAAAAAGCTGAACGGCCAAAGGGTGAGTGAGTTGGTTGGGAGACACTGCTTGGGGTGTGAGGGGGCTGAGCCTCGTGGGGGCTACCTTCCCTTGTGGAAAATCCATCCCCAGAGATGGAGAGTGAGTTACAGGGACATTAGCTGTGCCCTCTCTCTGGGCAGTTATTAATGTCAAACATGAAAATTAGCCTATGTACCTCCAGAGTGAAAAAGGAGCGTGGCTTGTAAGTTCCATTTGGAAAGTCCAAGAAGTGGGAAAGATGTGTTCCCTCTTAGCAGTTACTTTAAATGATAATAACTTCAATTTTTGAGCACAGCTCTTTCAAACATTGCCCCAAATCAACAGAACCTCTGGGTATTATTTGTGGACCACTGTGGCATGCTTGTCTACGCAGGATCAGCACCCTGACATCTGAGTCTCTTAACCGACCGTGCATCCTTGTGCATCCTTCATTTACTGGTCTACAGGAGAGAACTGCATTTCCCCCAGCCTGCCAGAGTCTGCAGAAGACTTAGGGGGAGGAAGTATTCAGCCGGGATGTCTGTGGACCCAGAACCTGGTGAGAAAGACAAGAACTGTCTAGGAACTTAATTAGGTCAATTCAGGGGGAAAAAACCCAAAGGCAGTTCTAGAACTTTCTAAGAAAAGAGCAGCCTTCTATGGCTGATAGCTGAGGATGAGTTATAGCCCCAGCAGAGAGGGAACACTGACATGGGTGGGTGGTATCAGCTACAAACGGTACTGGAGGGAAGGGGGTGGTGACTTGGAAAGGTTTGGAGCTAAGAGAGAAAGCTGGGTATCGCTTCCCTAGTGTTTAGGGGTTGCTTGTGGGTGTTTGTCTCTTTCTATCCCAGTCTGTCTCTCTGTCTCTGTCTGTGACTCTCTCTCTCTCTCTCTGTCTCTCTCTCTGTCTCTGTCTCTGTGTGTGTGTGTGTGTGTGTGTGTGTGTGTGTGTGTGTGTGTGTGTGTGTGAGAGAGAGAGAGAGAGAGAGAGAGAGAGAGAGAGAGAGAGAGAGAGAGAGAGAGCGCACGCAGAGGCTGACATCAGATGTCTTCCTCCATCGCTCCCCACCTAACTTTTCAAGGCAGGCGTCTCATCGACCCCACAGCTGGCTGACTGGCTAGCCTGGCCATCCAGTGAGCTCCAGGGATCTCTCTGTCTCCTCCTGTCCAGTGCTGTGTGCTGTGACCGGTGCACACTGCTGCTCTGGGCTTCTTCACACAGCTGCTGGACATCTGAACTCAGGTCCTCAGGCTTTCATGGCAAACATTTTACTGACTGAGCCGTCCCCACAGCCCATTCTCTCTGTGCATCATAGAAGAAATCTTTTCCCCACATCTGTGTACTTTCTATAAAAACACAGTGGAACCAACTGCCCGCCAAGTCCTCATGAGTGACCCCTTACTCACAGTGGATTGCAGGCTGTGTCCTTTCCTAAGTTGTTTCTATGAATAACCTGTGGGGTTGTGCAACATGCAGATGACACATGGAAATCAGAATTGGACTTTTATGTAGACCGAAATGGGTTTTTACCTATTTTAGCCTCCAAATGGCTTGGCAAGGGATATAGCTTTCTATCACTTTCAGCTACCTGTTTGGGCTGCATCCCCCAACCTAGAGCATTCTCACAGGGGTAAAAGAGTTCAGTCCTCAGGAAGACTGAAAAGTAGCCAAAAGGCTGAAAACAAAAGAGAAGGAGGGGTGATTAGGTGGAGAAACATTGGCTTTGGAGTCAATAGGACAGGGCTGGTTATGCCATTGACTAACCCATCGACCTCTGGCAATTCAGGGAACAGCTGTGACTCAGTTTTTGACTGCAAAACAGGATATTACTACTTAACTTCTGATTAAATGAGTGTGTGCAAAGGCTGTTTTCTGTTTTAAACATTGTCCTGCCCTCTGCACCCCTGACTGACGGACAGTCCTTCTGGGCTGCCCAGAACACCTGCCTTGCTTTCCTGACATCCAGTCTTACTCAGCACAAAACTCTGAAGTGATAAATCTTGATTTTATGTTCCTAAACCTGTCTTTCCACATCATGTCTTAACTTTCAAACCACAAAATAGCTGTTTTATTTGGCGGATTTTTTTCCTATAAAATAATCATATTTTTAAAATTAAGAAAACTTTGAATCAACAAAATAACAATTGTGTATGTTTACATGACATAATGTAATAATTCATGTATATTTTCATTGTAGAATGATCGAGTCAATTAACAAATCCGTCACTTTAGCTCTGCAGCATTTTCTTGGTGGCAAAAGCGCTTTAAACCCCTTTTCAGTGATTCTGAAATGCACAGTACACTAATAGTTTAAAATCACCATCTGAGCAACAGTGATGGAAACGTGAGCCAAAGTGAAATGCTGGTTGTACCTTCCCCTTTCCCCGCCAGCCCATCCTCCCTTATCTGGTAAGTCACCTTGCAATGAACCCGTGTGTATAACCCTGTTCGCTGCTTCTTCAAATCACACAGCAGGTCAAAAGCTTTCCCGTCACCTCTCCTTCCATCACTACTGTCCAGTTTCTGCTGCCAGCTAAGCTTAGTTCTCCCTTGAGGTCCTTGACATGGTGATGAGGTCAACGTTAAAGATATTTGATTTGTTCTTTTGACACAGTCCAAGTCACGTCTGTGATGACTTAGACACATTCCCTCCATTGTTTGAGAATAATGTTTACACATCCAGGGAGAAGTGCTCAGACTTCACTGTGTTAGAACTATCTGGAGCATTCGGAAGGAAGCCTTCCTCAGAAGATTGTGGTTTGGAGGCTGAGGTATGACCTTGGGAATGTGTAGCACCCAGGAAATTCTGCTGCATGGACCCTAGCTATAAGTCACTCAAGGCTCACCAGTGGCCAGGCCTCATCCCTGAGGACTTCCAATCACCAGGTTCCACCCACAAAGCACTCTAACTGCCCTAACAGCTGGACCCAGCCCCCACATTACAGAGTAAAAAGCCCAAGCTCAGGATTTGAAACCCCACCAATCCCTGGACTCGCCCCAAACTCTGGACTTGGAATCAGTTCTCTGCTGCTTCTCTCCTGACAGAGGCAGTCGCCCTCCTGTGTCCCTCCCAAGAAATCTCTTATGTGATATCTGTTGTACAGTGTGATGTTCCTTTGCTCCTGACTGCCCGGATACCTTTCCCTTCAGAGTGAAACACTTGGGGGAACCTTCCCTATTGGAGCAGAGCTGTAACATTTCCATTGGGAAGCCTGTTCCCTCAGAGCTGCAACATTTGCACAAGTCAACACCCCTAAACCTTCATTCAAGTAACGATGGCGATCCCAAAAGGAATCTGGAGACTCAAAACCTTGACATTTTAAAATGAATGTTTTACAGAAATGATTACTGTCCAAAGAAATTTTTATATTCATAATGCAAAGCTGTGGGGACAGGTGAATGGAAGTGTTTTCATATCTCACTTTCCTGGAATTTAACAGGACACCACAAGCCTCTCCAGGGAAGGGGTGCAAGTAAGAAAGAGAGTTAAAAACCATCACAATGCAGAAGAGCACAGCAGGGGCAACACAGATGCCCCTGTGGTTCTGAAACACCAATTCCTGCTTAGGAAGCTCAGTGAAAAGAAGCAAACTCCACGCGGCTCTTCTATATCGTGATATTTCCACACAGGCCAGGACAAAGGATGTGCTGTGGACACCCGGGCACACTTGGACAGAGGCCATTGTGCCAGTTCATTTCAAACTGCTATTCATTCTACAAAAGAAGAAACCGAAACCACTTGTCCAAAGCTGACTGCACCCAAGTCCAGCCATTTCCTAAGCTGTCTGGAACAGTGTAGGATGGAGCTGGGTAGAGGAAATTACACAGACCAGCTCATTGTCTGAGTTTTGGAATTTGGGGAGAGGAAAAACTCAGTATCAGGTCCCTCATCTCTCTCTTCTCACCTTTTTAAGTGTGCATATTTGTATATAACATTTAAAAAGACCACCAGCATGGCAATGTATAACATCGTATCTTATGTGTGTGCACACACTCCATTTTCATCTTTCTCTTCCTTTTCTCTTATCTCCTCTTCACTCTTCCTGGCCCCTCCTTGTTGCCCCCCTTCTCTCTGTCCTCTGGACAAGATCCCACTCTGTATCCCAGGGTACCTAGCCAGGCCTTGATCTCCTGCTTCAATCCTCTGGGTGCTGGGATTGTGAGTGTGATTCATTGTGCCCTGCTTCCACTTTCAAAATACCTTTTCCTGTAATGTAAAAATCTTTCAGCAAAATCTATCACAGAGAATGGTCAACACAACTGAACAAGTATTTCTAGGCAATGATTTAGCAAAAGGGTCACATTCTCATCATTTTTCATCCCTGAAATTGGGTACTGTGCCTGCAGACATGATATACTGAACACAATGTCACTGAGGTTGATGTGGTCATGAATTATGCAGTGATTTTCCAAAAGAACTAACTGTTCAGTGGCCATCATCCCACAGCAGTGCTGTTGGGGACCATCTTCTCTGTGGCACCCTGGTTGTGATGGTTTGATCTCCAAAGTCTCCACACAGTGATGGCGTTCTGACTTGGACATGGTATTTATCATCACTGTGAGTAGCCTGTTACTGTTATCTCCAACTGCCAAGGCAGAGGGAGAGAGTCTACCCTACATCCCACAGACCAGGGAAGAACTGCAAAGATAAGACCCGAGAATCCCTTCTACAGTAATGTCTGTGGTTTCCAAGGAAATTCACAACAGAGCAACAGCCTGTTTATGGAGGGAGAGTAGAACAAATAAACAAATGAGTTAATTACATCTTAATAAAAAACTTTCAGAATCAAAAACTGTGATGATGGAGGTTTGGGTACTGAGTGGTAGGTACATTGCTCTGAGGAAGATGCTGTTCCACCACTGGACGTGCAAACTTCAATCATAGGGAGTGAATGATTTTTTTTTTTTTTTTTTGGTTTTTCGAGACAGGGTTTCTCTGTGTAGCTTTGCGCCTGTCCTGGAACTCACTTGGTAGTCCAGGCTGGCCTCGAACTCACAGAGATCCGCCTGGCTCTGCCTCCCGAGTGCTGGGATTAAAGGCGTGCGCCACCACCGCCCGGCAGAGTGAATGATTTTTAATTAAGTAAAAGCTGTATTTTTTCTTGTGGAATTATTGGGAAAACTATCTAGTGATAATTTGTACTTATACTAGGCCAAAGCTAGCTGCCGTCTAAGGTAGTCTCTGGTCATCTCAATCTACGTGTGAAAAGGTTGAGGAGACAGCTCAGGCAGCAAAGGGCTTGCTGTGCAAGCATAAGGACCTAGGTTCGGTTCCCAGGATGCACACAAGGAAGACCATGTAGCTCTCACAACCCCAGCACCATAGAGCAGAGAGAAGCAGATCCTAGGACTTGCTGGCTGCCCAGATGAGCCTAGTCTGTGAGCTCCAGGTCAACGAGAGATTGCGTAATAAAAATAAAGTAGATGGCTCCTAAAGAATGACACCCAAGTAAAATATCTGGCCACCACATGCACCAGAACACATATACATGCAGATAGATGTACATGAGTATACACACACACACGCTCACATACAGATCCAGACACACACACATACACATGTAACACACACAATATACACAAACACTTACATACATATATACATATACAATGTACACACACACACACACACACACACACACACACATAAAGGCTGAGAACTGAGTTGATTCTCTAAGGGTTCTTTACAGTGTTGTGTCTTTTTCAATACCAGATCTCACATGGATTTAAAAAAAATAAATGACCAACCCTGCACCTGACATATAAAGTTGACATCACGAATTTAGACCTAAATTGCTAAAATCATTTGTCATCTCTAGTTTCCTCCCACAGAAGTAGGATTAAGCTCAGAGGTCTGGCCATTGGAACTGGCTAGATGTCCTGAGCAAGAAAAAAGGCCCTGTGGATTTGTGAGAAATTGAAGCCAAGCTTCATGTTTGCCTCTGAGTAAAATGGTTTCTAATCATAGTTAATCTTGCTTGGATGTATTCAGGAGAGC
This sequence comes from Peromyscus californicus insignis, assembly GCF_007827085.1. Taxonomy (NCBI): domain Eukaryota; kingdom Metazoa; phylum Chordata; class Mammalia; order Rodentia; family Cricetidae; genus Peromyscus; species Peromyscus californicus. The sequence continues at coordinate 160,079,212 of NW_026294584.1, read as the reverse complement.
ACACAGTACCACCTGCACAGAAATCTCCAAGGCAGTACCCTTGGGACATGCTGGGTAGGCCAACCCTGCCATTCACCTCCAGACCTGGGGGCTGATGTGTAGACAAAATGAGTACTTTTGGGATGTGCTGGGTAGGCAAAGCCTGCAATTCCCCTCCAGACCTGGGGGTTGATGTGTAGACAGAATGTGCAATTTTGCAACTGGCTGAGCCAGAAGAGGATTTAGTATTACATTCGGAACTGTGCTCAAATTGTTAAGAAACCTTCAATAAAATAACACTGCAAATCACACTTGGTGAAACCAGCTGGCAGAGGCAACAGGCTGAAATTGAGGAATACAGCAGATGGGACTTGCTGCTCCTTACATGTTTTCAGGTTCACACACTGGGTGGCTTTGCTATTTACAAGACAGTCAGTTTCCACCCTCCCACTCTGCTTTGGTTTGACGCAAGTCCAAGTCCTCAATCGGACTGCGTCTGACTGTGGTCTAGTTCAGATTAGATTTTGTCACCACTCTTTGTGGTAGACAGGAATCCAGTGGCTGGGGAAACAAGAGGGAAGAAAAGATGGATGGTGTTAAGTCTGGTGAGGTTGAACACACCTGGTCACGATGCAGAGACCATCACATCAGGGAGTATTGCAACCAGAGGTGCTTGGTCCAGCACCTTCTAGATAAACATTCAGGGAAGAGAACATTCCGGAATCCCACATTACTAGTTCTAGATGTGTGCCTGTGTGCTGCAGTAAAGCACTGTTACAAACTCAGTGTGAATGTGTTCAACAGATATTAATTAACAAATAATATGAGCAGATATTAGAAAAAATTTACTTAGAACTAATGAGCATCTAGTGCTCAGTGATCTTCAAGTAAGCTTATGTATGGCTTCCTAGAAGACTGTCAATCAGAACAGATGGGCCAATAGAAAAACAAACTTGGCTCAAAATTAATACTCCATCAGTGTGGAAATGGTCACTTGCTGCTTCCTTAAATTTAAATGCTTCATCCACAAACCAAGATAGCAGGGAATGAGCATAAGCAGAATAATTCTGAATACTTACAATTCATTAGACACTATTTTCCATTCATACAAACTTCATTTGTAAGCTGAAGGGTTCATTAAGGTTACTAAATTTTTATCTTCCATCCTTGTCCCTCCCTCCCTCCCTCCCTCCCTCCCTCCGTGTGTGTGTGTGTGTGTGTGTGTGTGTGTGTGTGTGTGTGTGTGTGTGTAGAGAGGATCTCGTAGCCCAGGCTAACCTCAAACTCACCATGTAGCTGAGGCTGGCTCCAATCTTCTACCTCCACTTATCCAGAGCACTGGTATCACAGATTCATATCATAATGCACAACTTCCTGCTTATTCATTTCAACTGAGGGTGCCTATTCTCCAAGCAAGTGTTCCTTCAGCTTTAGAGAGAGAAGACTCTGAGGGACAGAGAAAGCCCTTCTTTTGGAGACTCAACTAAAACACTGCTCACCCCAGGGGTCATCTGGAGGGAACTTTGCAGGCCTCTTTTGCTCCAGTTTGGCCAGAACTAGACAGCAAGACCCTGACTCACATCAACACAAATGGGTGGCAGGAGGAAACACAATCTAACATAGTAAAGATACAGGAGACAGAGTGTCCCTAGGAAAGGACACCTCCATATTGACACTCTCAGTATGATCACATCATGTAGATGTATATAAACTTAAAAAAGACCCCTCACAACCTTGTTTATACACTTCAGCTCGCACAGCCAAAATGCTGAGCGTTCCCTGGCCACATACACAATTCTCTACAAAAGTCACCACTGGGCAAAGGACAAGGAGAAAGGATAGTGGGAGGGTTGCCCATAAGAGTTCACTTTCTCTGTTCCAAGTGAAACAACCAACTATATCACCTATTAGAGACGTCACTGTACTTAGGACATTGAATCCTGGTCCCTAGGAGGCCTTAAATGAGAGAAACTCTCATTGGAGAAGAATGCAGAGGAGAAACAGGAGGCAGATTAAGTGTTGCACCTCATAGAGGAGAGGGGAAAGCCTTTCCAGGTCAGAGACCACACATACACTGACTGGAGGTTTGTAGGACTCTTAGCTGGTCAACTTTATCTGCCCAGGTGTCCTTTCATGGTTGGCAAACATGTCATTATTATACATACTCTAGAGACAAGGCACCACCAATGCCTGACATTATTCGTTGTCCGGGACCCAACAATCCACAATGAAGAACCAGTAAACACATCTTTCTGGAGATGTTAGCTTAGCTCTCAGGTAATCATGCTACTTAAGGAATTCTTGGGGCAAGTGTGGAACAAAGCTCATCTGCATTCTTCTTCAAAAGCCCAGAGCAGAGATCATGAAGGCTTTGGGTAGGAAGGGGCACTGAGATGGCTAGGGAAGTAGATGACTCAGGTTACACTACGGAGTGATGTAACTGAGTGTGTGTGTGTGTGTGTGTGTGTGTGTGTGTGTGTGTGTGTGTGTGTGTGTTGATTTTCTGTCCATTGAGATTAAGAACTAGAGAAGCCCTCAGAGGCATACAGCAGGCACTTAGACCCTGCTTTTGCTGAGAAGCAGTGACTCCTTGCTGGCCCCACACAGAAACAAAAGAAGTGTGAAGCTGGCTTCTCTGCCGCCTTTCTGTGTCTCCTCGTCTCTGGGCCAGACTCCTGTTGGATCTGCACAACCATGTCAGTCACTATGAATAGTCTGCCTAACACCTCATTCTCATTTAAGACTGAATGGCACACAGATAATCGTCTCAAACCTGTTGTCACCTTGGATTCCAGAAGACCATACATAGGACAGACTGTCCCCTAGATAGGAACAATCGTCTGTGTTGGAGAGGCTGCAGCCAGAAGCAGGTCCCACTGCAGGAACCAAACTGCCCCCCTCTGAGATGACAATGATTAGATTAATAATCTATCAGCCCACTTTGCAGGAACAGAACTGGACCAATGTTGGGCCAGGCCATACTGGTTGTTTAATTTCACACACCTTTTGTTCTCTGTCCCAATTCTCTCTCTTTAAGCTCACAGTTCATGTCAATACTTGACAGTCAACTTGGGGTCATCTTTATTCATCCCTCTTCCCAAAACATATTAATTAAATCCCGTTTGTTTGCTTTTCACTATCTCTCCTCTCTTCATTGCAACACTGGGATGGGTGGCAGATCCTTGCCTGCTGAGGGCTTCAGGAGCCAGGGCTTCTGCCCTAAACCCAGGGATGAAGATTCCTGGTTTTGATATGATGAGCATCACAGGACATATTAAGTAGGCAGTTAAATGGAAGATTCAGAATTAAAGGAGAGAAAATGCAGTTAGGTACAGATTTGGTGGCCACCAGCACATGGAGAGCATTTTTATCATGGTGTCAGTTGAGATCACAGTATGGAGAGGATGAGAAGTGAATGAAGGGGCTGGAGAGATGGCTCAATGGTTAAGAGCCCTTGTTGTGCAATCGAGAGGAAAGAAATTGGGTTCCCATCGCTCTAACTAGTCAAGGGAGTGTGATCTCTTCTAGCTCTGTGTGTGTGCACCCACACCCTTAAATAAATCTTTAAAAATATGAAAGAAATGGATGAGCTTAGCAGCCCTACACTTGGTGTTAGAGTCCACCCAGCACTGCACTATAGTGGTTAAGGAAGCTTTTGACTTTGCTGTAGACTATTGTAGCTGGAGTTTTCTCCAGTACCACTCAGGCCCCTATAGTTCCGCAGCCCATTTATAAAAATAATCACTCAGAAGCTCATATTAATTAAAATTGCTCAGCTATTAGCTCAGACTAACTATTGACTAGCTCTTACATCTTAATTTAACCCATTTCTATTAATCTATAAGTTGCCACATGGCTTGTGGCTTACCGGTACTTTTACATCTCACTTCCTCTGTGTCTGGTTGGCGTCTCCTGACTCGGCCTTCCTGTTCCCAAAATTCTCTGCTTGTCCCGCCTATACTTCCTGCCTGGTTACGGGCCAATCAGCATTTTATTTATCAATCAATTAGAGCAACACGTTTATAGCATCCCCAGCAGACTATATTTACATACAATGGAGAATGTACTTGTGATTGCAAACAGGCATAAAACGTTATTTCTTGAGAGTAAATCCTCTTCCTGCGGAGAACTGGCATCAAGGCACAGGGTTCACACAGGAAGAGCCCTTGAGCACAGAGGAAGAGTTTCATTAATGATAGTTATTGTTCTGAACTGCTTAGAGTCAGGCAGACCATTTCCTGAAATCTCAGACATGATATCTACTGAGTTTATCTCATTTTATGTAGCTGGCAGCATATGCTAGATTTAAGTTAATTTGTAGTGTGTTCCTCTGCTTTATAAGAAAATAGAGGACATTAAAAAATGTTGATAATTTTAGCTTTCTACATGACTAAAAACAAACCGTGTCTAAAATACTACAATATGTAATGAATTTTAAAGGCTAACTCACTGTGAAAGTTAATATTGTCACCTTGACAAGATCCAAAATCACCGAGGAAACGCCTCTGGGCATGCCTGTGAGGGATTACCTAGATTAACTGGACTGGGAAAACACACAGTAGCTATGGACAGCACCATTCCATGGGCTGGGGGTCCAAACTGAATGAGCTGAGCACCATGTCCATCTCTCTCTGCTGTGTCCAGCCTCTCAAGCCCCCATATGTGATCCCCACCATGGTGCTGTACCTGGAACCCTGAATCAAAATAAACACTTCTTTTCTTTGGTTGCTTGCATCAGACATTTTGTAGGAATGACAAGATGAACATAATACACTAATAACTATAAATTTAATAATTTAATAAGAAAGTAGTCACCATTTGTGTAGACTTCTAGCATTTATATTTTTGGCATTTATGAGAAATAAACACCAAAAAATTACAGTGAAAATAGTTTATGAAGTTCAGTGCTGTTCCCATGACCAGAGTTACTAACATTTTTAGAAAACAATACCTCAATGAAATGGGCAAAAACAACATTCATTACATACATATCTTGCCACAAAGAATTTTCTAGAATCTGTCTCAGTAAGTTGTGTTAAAGTCAGCGATTTGTACATTCTGTGGCTGTATTATTATTTTTTTCTAAATTAGCTTTCAGACTTCTGACAACTGAATGTTCGCCAGCACTGAGTCAAATTTTCCTACCTTCTAAATGAGCGTGCTTCTTGATTTCTGTGTACTCCCCATACAAGGCCAGTCTGTATCCCATCTGGGAATCAGAGATGGATTCAGAAAGGCTCCTGTCTAGGCTCAGCCTCTGTCTTAAGCAGCACTTGTATACCTTGTGCTCCAATCTGACCTGATGCTTTCCTTCTCACACAGGCCTGCCATTCCTGGGCTCTGTAACAGCCTACCTTGGATAAGAAGACCTTCCAACACTACTCCTCAGCCTCGTTGCTTGAACTGATGGAGCACTGAGCTTAGTCTCTCAAGGGGAGATGCTTCCTGGGATTTCATATAGAAGTTCTCATATATTCTTCCCCACTTGTGGTTCTGACAACCTTGTGAATTTGAGCAGCACATTCCTATCAAGGTAATTTAGTCACCAAACAACACTGGGAGATGAAAAACTTGCTTTAGAATTTTCAGGCCCTGGTGACTTGTCACAGGCTGGCTACTGTTATAAATAGGTGGCTCCAGGTTCTTATGGGACCTCATTTAGGAATATCATGATTTTAGCTAAATCCCATCAATTAGTAGACAGGATCTATTAGCTAGCTGACTATGAGCTGATTAGTCATTCTGAAGGTGGAGTGTTTTACTTATTGATTTGGTTATTAATTCACTATACATTGAGGTCACTAGAAGTAGCCACCGTAAAATGCTTTAGTGATGCAACACAAAAACTGATGCAGGGAGACAGCTCAGCACATAAGAGTACTTGGTGTGCAGGCACGAGGATGATTTCAAATCCCCAGCTCCCATGTGTAAGTCAGGTGTGTGTGTGTGTGTGCATGTATGTCTGTGGCAGGGGGCGGGGCAGGATGGCTGCCAGCCTAGGTCGAGACCCTGTCTCAAGGGAATAAGGAGCAAAGTGATAGTGCTGGACATGTGATGTCTTCCACTGGCCTTCGTGCAAGCTGCACATACACATGTGGACACACACCTGATACAGGCTCTCTCTTCAGGAGGAAGACAACATAAAAAGGATATAACCTCTGAATTACAGCAACAATCACATTTAATCAGAATAATTAATTATTCAGATGATCCACATGACACAGTGGTAATGATGGCAGGCAGGCTACTGGGGAGGGAACCATACAGAGCCCGGGGAGAGAGCAGACAGAAGTGATCTGAGAAAGACTAGTGCTTCCCCTCTGTGCACAAAGACCAGGGACTGACGGCCAAACAGGCTTGTTAGGGGCCAAGTGTGAAAATGCATTTGTTTTAAAATGAAACACAGTCTTAGTTTGTCTGGCTTTCAGCGTCTGGCAGTCTTAGCTGTGACCTCTCACAGACTGCTTCTCCTCACTGCCTGACACTGGTGATATCGCTAAGGTAAAGGGCCTGGGATGCTGTTGCTCTTGCTAAGGTAAAGGGCCGGGGATGCTGTTGCTCGTGTGTGGTCCACGGCTGTACATGCTTAGTGCACTGGCTTTCTGGGTTGTCAGTAGTCTTTAGGACACAACAGAGCAGTTTACTGGCATGAGAGTGGTTTAAACCCAGCTCTTCTTCTCTTGGTTTCAAAAATGCCTCCCAGGCTTATGCATATCCCTCCTCCTTTGAAATTTATTATATAAAACTTTTTTTTTCAGTGAATAGTGCTTTTGTTTTTACTGTTAAAATACAACATTTTCTAGTTTAATCCAGTTTAATTGCAAAACTATATAAAAACATTTATAAGAAGTTATAATTATGGACACCTGACTCTGCAGTATAACCAACCCCAGGGCAATTGCTGAGTCAGCTCCTTGGACTTTTAACATGAGTCAGCACTTAGCTAAGGGACTAGACTTTAAACCACCACTGATTCTGAGTTGACAGCAAATGTCTAAGCAAGGCTCTGTCTGCTCAGTGTCAGTGTCAGTGACTTTTTCAGTTTTGTCGGATGAGATATTGATTCAATGATGTATTCAACATTTCTTACAAAAAAAATCTGAGTCTTTTCACTCTAGTGTGGACTAGTATGTGGAGACAAGCTAGTATGTGCTGGTCTCCAGGGATTATGGGCAGGGCTCTTTCAACAGCCTTCACTGGTGTTTCTTCAGTGCAAGTAAATCACATGGGCTCTGGCTAGCTTAAAGGGAAAGTGGACCCATACGCTTCAAGAACACCTGGGTTATATCACAGAGTCCAAGACTCAGAACGTAAGGTGTAAGCAATCTGACCTTGGAGGAGAACACAGCTGCCTCTCAAGGGTTCAGTAGGTGACTTTCCAAATTAGCTTTTCACAAGAGTCTCAGTAAGGGTTAGGTCTTCACCTGCAGGTCTCTCAATCAAGGAGTGAATAGTTGGTTTGCCTGTGGCAGTCATCCCTGTGTTTTGTAGGGTTTATCACTGTGTACCAATGGCCATATCAGCAAGACTCATTATGCAGAGTACCAGCAGTGTTTCACAGTCTAAAAATCATTTCTCTGTCATAAATGTGGAAACTGAGCCTTTAGTGGGCGAGGCTGTGTGTCTAAAGGACCAACTTAGAATACTATGACAAGCCAGTTTATACACATGAGGTGCTGCTCATGGAGGGAGCACAGCAGCCTGAAAAAGCAGAGCCTGTGTTAAAAGGCTGGAGTTTGAATCCCACATGAGAAACTCAAGACATGTTCTTTTAATAAACTCCGACATGTCACCTCCTATCCACGGTTACTGACATCATATGAAAATGTTTGGCACAGAGCTTACAAAGATGGGAAGCTGGGGGTCTTTTCCACTGAAGCACAGTAGTGCCACACCTGTAATCTGAAAGTAATATCATCTGTCAAAAAGGCCCCACTGAACCTTTTACTTCTTTATTCACCTGAACTCAAAGGTAGGAAAGAGCCAGAGGACAGGCTGAGGAAGTGAGGCTGAGGTTCACGTCTCAAGGACAGAGTCATACCTCTGCAGTAAGAAGTGCCTGATCATCTAATCTCCTGGTGTATGAAACCAGACATGCTCTAGGCTCTTTGGATAACCAGAGCAAAACTCACAGTACATTTAATTGGAAATATACTTGAAATGTCACTGAACACTATTAGCTAATTCAGCATCAAGAATCCCTGCACAAACATCGGATGTCACAAATAGAGTTCCAGGCATCTTTGAGAACATCCTCATGGAAAAGGTACCACAGCAATCCAAGTGAAATAGCATGGGACCTGGTGGGTATCCCCAGCACCCATGGGCTGACAGATCTAACAGATTCCAAGTTATTTCAGAGAGCAATTACTTTGTATAGAAAGCAAAGCTGGAAACCCAAGAAGAAAAAGGAAAGAGTATCCTGTGGTGGTCAGGGGTGAAGCAGAGACAAGACTAGACACTTGCCTGATACCTTTGCCCTCTCTGGACCTTAGCAACAGTGACCTACGCCCCACATTAACCTAAGGATGGCTGGCCCATCTGAGTGATGTGTGATGATATCTGACATTTAATTTGGAAAGAGTCAAGTGACCTTAAATACTGGGCCCAGATGTACTGGCTTGTTTCTAAATTCAAAACATCCTTCCTTTTTTACTTGTAGTAACTCAGGCCAATGGCTTGCTTACTCCAAATTTTAAGTTTCTATGATAATAATTATAAGATTCTTGGTAAATATTGTCACTATTTAATGAGAAGTGCTCACAAAACACAATCATTCATGGGTGCAGAAATTTGAGAAAGAAGTGATACTTGTAAAGAATTAATAGACTGTGGCCTGGCACAGTGGACCATGCCTTTCCTAACACTTAGGGGACAGAGGAAGGTGGGTCTCTCTGATTTTAAAGCAGGACTTTACACAACAAGACCCTGACTCAAGGGGAGGAAAAGGAAGGAAGAAATAGTAAAGAGAAATAGAAAACATGATGACAACAAAGCAATTTTTTGGAGTTTCTTTTATTACACTGAGAAATCCCAGAAGTACAAAGCCCTGAAAGCAGAAGCATTTCAGAGACAGCATCTGCATAGGTACACTATTGTCAGTTTTGATGTTGAAACTGCTCATGATTTCATACTGGAGCACACTGCTCATGAATTAAGAACATCCCGATGAACCCATATGTCTGATATTTGATTAAATTCCCATAGATGTCTAGAATTCCAAGTTATGTTCTTTCTAGAGATTGATTAGATTATGAAAAATGATTTTCAGGCCTCTGAAGAAAGGAAGGAAGCAAGCCTGTGCCACACGCCCAAAGTTTAAATGTGGCAGCTGTTCAAAGCCTGGTCAGCTGGTGTTGTTTATTTTTGATAAATCAATGAAAACGCACAGATTCACCTTTAGAGAAGTGGTCAGGTCAGTCACAACAACGACCACGTCAGTGCTTCTATCCACTCGACTCCTCAGAAACAAGCGAATGTGTCGTTACACTGTAGCATAAATCTTAGAGAGTCTTATTAATAAAATCAAACCCGAGGCCAGTTATTGCGGTAAATACTGGAAGGTCAGAGAACCAGAACAAGCCACAGCTAACTTCACCTGGCCAACTTCTCAGCTGGTCTTGTTTCCTCAGACTGGGCGCTTCTGTGTCCTCATATCCCAGTGGCTCTCAGCTGAACTGTGCTTCTTGAAAGCCTGAAAGCTTAACCAGCCAAATGCCTCTAGTTTCTAGTCCTCACGCCTTATATACCTTTCTGCTTTCTGCCTCACTCCCTGGGATTAAAGGCTTGCTTTCTGGGATTAAAGGCGTGAGTCACCATGCTTGGCTGTATCCCTGAACACGTGGATTTCTGCTTCTGGAATGCTAGGATTAAAGGCGTGTGCTACCACTGCCTATCCTCATGTTTAATATTGTGGCTGTTCTGTCTCTGACCCCAGATAAGTTTATTAGGGTGCACAGTATTTCGGGGAACACAGTACCACCTCATTACACAAATCACCATGAGGCTTCAAAAGGCAATCTTTTACCAAACAGTGTCACCAGGCCACCTGAAGCTGTATTGGTTACCCCATCAACTTTGGGTAACATACCACTTTTCCCTGACTTTGGGTCATATATATTCTTCCATTCTACTTTTAACAAAATAATAGAGAATAAGTTAGATCCATTGATGGTTCTTCTAGATACTGCTTTGGCTCATCCTTGACCTGGAAACCAGCTGTTTAATCAGAAAACAAAAGCATCTTTCTAAGTCACAGCATCTACTAGAAGTCTAGTGATTGACACAATGGCCACGGCAAGTAGCCTGTCATGTTCCCTTTATTCAATGCCAATAGGCTCCATGGACCTTAGAGTACTCAGCTGCTTCTGGGCGCAGGAGAGGAACAGCTTCAGAGTAGGCAGGCTTAATGACAGGGACGGGTTGGCCAGCGTGTCTCTATTCAATGTCAACAGGCTCCGGAGCTATGAGAGCACTCAGCTGCTTCTGGGCGCAGGACAGGAACAGCTCCAGGCTGGACAGGCTGCGTTGGCGGGTGACTTGATCGAGCTGTTGATTGTTTAGAAAGAGGAAGAGAGAGAGAGAGAGAGAAACTTCAGTTGGGAGGAAGCCAATATGATGCCAATGAGACCACCAGGAGGGGCTTTCTGTGTGAGAAGACCTGAAGCCCAGTGGGACTTCCAACCATCTTGCCCATGCAATCACTGTCGCGGGCCTATTATCTGGGCTGTGAGAGTGACCGTATGCTCTCACAGCTGACTATGGCCTGTAGTTACCGGAGAAGCTGTAGGTAGACTATCAGAATGATTTTATAAAATATGAGCACAAATATGCTGGTTCTTACAAAAGAGATCAAAACCCCTCAAAGATCCTATCGATACCACAGATGCACAGAACAGAAAGGAAATCAATCAGTTACATCACACGTGGAGCCAGGAGGGATGCTGAATGAAGTGACACCCTCAATTAGCCAAGTGTTGTGGGGTGGAGAGGACTATGTTAAAAAAAAAAACCCAACAAAAAACAAACAAACAAACAAAAAACTGAAGGGGTTGAGGAGACAGCTCATCAGTTACGGTCAAGAGTAGGTACTGCTTCTGCAGAGGACTAGAGTTCGGTCCCCAGTACCCACAAAGAGAGGCTCATAATTGCCTGTAACCCCAGTTCCAGGGGACCTGAGGCCCTCAGTGGACTCTGAGAGTACCCACATGCACATGCCTGCACCACACAGACACAAACACATACATAAGTAAAAATAAAATCAATCTTTAAAAAATATTCAATAATGTTGAAACCTATATGATCTATTTCTCCTGTTAAGAGATTTTAAATTAGGTTAATTCAGTAGATCAATGGTGATCTAATGCAGTGATCAAAACCAGGTTGAGCAAACACAGTGATCTGGATGAGAACATTCTGGATGAAGATGATGTTGCTGATGGTACAGAAAGAAATATGCTAGCAATGAGAAGCTGGTGCCCACAGTTTAGACAAGGGGAGCCTTCAAGAACGCTCTGTGGGGTTCTATTTTATAATGTAAACCTGTCATATCCTTCTTATAAGCAATCCTAAATCCAAGTGAGAGTTCTCTATTAAACTGCACTTAATAATCCACTGAAATTCAGGATGATTAGAAGCTGGAAGACAAAACTTTCAAAGTATCCAAGAGTCAGCTGACAAAGAATGTAATTTAGCAAAACAGTTGCGTAGAGGGACTGGGCTGGACAAGACTCCCTTCAGTTCTGGGAAGCTGAGGTTTTCACAAATGTTCTGCAGAGTTCCGGCTCATCTTTCCTTCTCAACCCTTTTCTTCTTCCTTTGTCATATGATGCCTCTGGATAGCTATAAAAACAAATAGACATTCCTCCTACTCACAGGATCATAAATAAGAGGACCCTCGAAGTTTTAGTTCCAGGTGAACAGAGACATGGTCTGCCTTGCAAATGACTGTCTGGAAGTGTTAGACACTTGTCTATTTTTCTGAGGATGACTGCACTGATCTGTGCCCAAGCCTAACAAGGGGCAGGGCACCTACTGGGAAATGGCTGTGTATCCTAAATTCCAAGAGCGACAGGAGGTCCAACCTCATTCAGAAGTTGGGATACTAAAAAGACATTTTAATATGTGCAGGGCACGTGTATGTGTACACACACAGACACACACACACACACACACACACACACACACACACACACACACACACACACACTGTGTTGTGTCTTTGAAGCAATAAGAAAATTTAAAATCCAAGTGTACACCATTCATGTGAGAAAATGTTCAAAACTATCTTGGACAAATTCAGTATGTGGAATTTCTATGGCATATAAGCTGATTACTCAGGTAGTAACAGGTGTGACCAAGTTGCTTTCCAGAGTGAGTATACCAAGTCATCAGTCCCCAGCTTGAGAGGACCCTGTCCTCATTCTGTTCTTTAAACAGCTGCATCATTCCCATGTAGTGGGTAGCCATTCCAGCTTTGATCTGGAAGTTCCAACCCCCATTGAGACTTCGGCAACTGTCACGCCTACAAGGCGGGGCGAAAGGAGGCACCTGGGGACCCGAGATCTGGATCGGCGGGCGCTCTCTCTGTTGCGGGACCCTGGACTGGAGAGGTGGACCAAGCAGAGCTCCAGAGAACACCGCTGGACTGCGATACACCTTCCCCAGACCCCGCGACCTACCTATCCCTTAATTTGTAAGTTACGCCATTAAATAAATCTCCTTTTAACTACGTGGAGTGGCCTTAATAATTACACCAATATTCCCATGGTAAGTTTACAGTTTAACACAGCTAGTAGATGTTTTAATACTCTACTACATGTAAGCCTGTGGTGGGATTCCTTGATGGATTATTGACACGAGAGCCCCACAGCATTGTTGGTGGTGCCACCCGTGGATAGGTGGTCCTGGATTCTATAAGAAAGCAGGCTGAACAAGCCTGTAAGCAGTGTTCCTCTGTGGCCTCTATATCAGTTACTTCTCCAGGCTCCTAACCTCACTGCCTTTGGTGATGGACTATGATGTGCAACTCTAAGGTGAAATAAATCTTTTCCTCCCCAACCTGCTTTCAGTCAGTTAAAAAAAAACAAAAACAAAAACAAAAATAACAACAGAGCAACAGAAACCCTTACAAAGACCTATGCAGAGTACAGCTTGTAGCAACTGCTTAGGTCACAGACTGCTGCTATCCAGAAGATGAATTGTGCTCTCTCTCCACATGTGCAGGTATCTGTCTTCACAGTTCTCCACTGTCCACTGTGTTCCTGGCCTCATCTGTCTCCACACAATGTTACACTATCTTACTACAGCTGTATAACACATCAATCTATCACATATGGTCATTTTAAAAGAGGGTTAACCAGTAGACACTTGTAACAAAATTAACATTTGAAAGGAAGAGACCAAATGGAGTCTTCAACTAATTTTTCAGAAAGCACCAAACAAGCAAAACTCGGAAGTACATTATCTTCAGATGTAAACACAGGCAGAAGAGCCTTCCCTTTCCAGGTGGTTTGGAGGTGGCTTCATGGGCGTTCGCTTCACTTATGCTCCACTATCCATGCCAGCCTGAATATGGAAAAATATCCACAACAGACATGATGGTGCATGCCTGTTATTCCAGCACTGGAGAAGTGGAAGCAGGGGTACCAGGAGTTCAAGGGCCAGCTACATAAGGAGTTTGAAGCTTTGGGACCAGAAGACTCTGCCTCAAACAAAACCACAACAAACAACAGCAACAAAACAAGAAAAAAAGCCTCCCAGAAAAATCTAAAGCTTAACCAAGAGCTCCATTCAAAACAAAGCTGATGCCTCTTCACAGGCGTCAGATACAAGTATCATCATCTGAGTAAGGTAACTCACAATGCTTAAACTGGCACCCACTCACCAAACCTCCAGTGAGTGCCACCTTACCCAAGAAGTCTTTGCATGCTAAGATGGGTTCACACTGGATAAAAGTGGGCCCTAAATGCAACCAGGGATGCCTTCATAAGAGACACCAAGACACAACATAGAGGGGGTGACAAGGACCACGGTATCCCCTGTGCCTGCAAGGAGAGCCTGGCTCAGACATCTTGGCTTTGGGCTTCATGCCTGTCGTAAATTGATTGAGCAGCCTTTGACAGCTAGCTCAGGTGGGGTCCACTCCCTGGGAGGCCTCTTTGCCACTGCAGCTTCTTATCCTGTGTCCTGTGGGGACCTCTGTGTCACAGTGGCTTCTCATCCTGTGTCCTGTGGGGACCTCTGTGTCACAGTGGCTTCTCATCCTGTGTCTTATGGGGACCTCTGTGTCACAGTGGCTTCTCATCCCGTGTCCTGTGGGGACCTCTGTGTCACAGTGGCTTCTCATCCCGTGTCTTATGGGGACCTCTGTGTCACAGTGGCTTCTCATCCCGTGTCTTATGGGGACCTCTGTGTCACAGTGGCTTCTCATCCTGTGTCCTGTGGGGACCTCTGTATCACAGTGGCTTCTCATCCCGTGTCCTGTGGGGACCTCTGTGTCACAGTGGCTTCTCTTCCTGTGTCCTATGCAGCTTTGCGCAGTAATGTATTCTATTTTTACAAAGGGCTTTCTGCTGAGTTTGGAAAATACAAAATTTCAAGTGATTCTGTTAAATTTTTATTACTTTAGGTATTAGTATACGAAGTCATAGGTTTCATTCTGGCATTTTCAAACATAATTTGGTGATCTTCCTGTGACCTCTCACCCTCAGCTGCCCCCATGTTCATGTCACATGTGTTTCATTACCCACCTCCTTTCCACACAACTTCTTTCTCCCGTTTGTGGTCCCTGTTCAGGCTTTATGGCCTACCCCCTCAGTCCCAAAGACACACATATTTGAACATTAACTGTTAGGATGAGTACATGACAGAGAACATGTGGTACTTTCCTCTCTCAGTCTGGGTTACTTTGCTTCATAGAATAATTTCCAGACCAATCCATTTATTCTGCAAATTTCACTTTTCTTTATGGCTAAATAAAATTCCATTGTGGATCTACACTACAGTTTTTCATTATCCATCTGTCAACAGATCTCTAGGCTGACTCTACTTCCTTGCTGCTATGAATGAAGGAGAAATAAACAGGGATGTACAAACATCTCTGTGGAGGACACGGAGTCCTTAGGGTATGTGTCTGGATAAGATGGAGTTAGGCCATATCAGAGTCACTGAAACCTCCACCAACCATTGGATGGCCTTTCTGACCGGAATGAGATAAAAGAACAAAGCAGTTTTAATTTGCATTTCTCTCATGGATCAGGACGCAGAACCCTTTAAGTACTGGCTGGTCATTTGTGTTCCTTCTTTGGAGAACTGCCAGTCCTGTCAGTCCATTAGCAATCAGAAGGGTTTTCTGTTTGCTTGTTTTGGTGTTTAATTTTTGTAGTTATTTATATATTCCAGACACTGAGCCCTTGTCTGCAGTATGACTGGGAAATACTTTCCCCTATTCTGGAGGCCATCTGCTCTTACATCTGATAGTTTCCTTTTCTGTGTGAGCTTGTAAATCGTAAGTACTCATACCTGCCAATTCTTAGAGCTATTTCACGTGCTCCTGGCATCAGGAAGTTCTGCCTGTGTCTACGACTTCACATGTTCTTCCTATGTTCTCCTCTAGCGGTTTCAGCATTTCGGGACTTGAATCAAGGTCTTTGGTCCAACTTGAAATGATTTTTGTGCACAGTGAGAGGTGCTGTGGGATGGTCTGTATGTCAAATGTGTTGCTGATTGGTCAGTAAATAAATCACTGATTGGCCCGTGGTCAGGCAGGAAGTGTAGGCGGGACAAGGAGGAGAATAGAGCTGGGAAGTGGAAGGCTGAGTCAGAGACACTGCCAGCCGCCATCAGGATAAGGAAGATGTAAAGTACCGGTAAGCCACAAGCCACGTGGCAAGGTATAGATTAATGGAAATGGATTAATTTAAGCTGCGAGAACAGTTAGCAAGAAGCCTGCCACGGCCATACAGTTTGTAACCAATATAAGTCTCTGTGTTTACTTGGTCGGGTTTGAGCAGCTTGGGACTGGCGGGTGAGAAAGATTTGTCCTGACTGTGGGCCAGGCAAGAAAACTCTAGCAACAGAGAGATACGTATCTAATTTCATTCGACAATCTGACATCCATTTTTGTCAACACTGCTTGTTAAATTAGCTGCCCCCACTCCACCCCATGTGTCCTGGTGTTTGTGGGTTCATTTCTTGATCCTGTGTTCCGTCACTCTGTGTCATGCTGTTGTCATCACTACTGCTCTGTACGGCAGTTTGAAATCATGTACTGAGGTCTATCTAGCAGTACTCTTCCTGATTAGTACTTTTCTTGCTAATTCATGATCTTTTGTGTTTTCAAATAAATTTTAAGACTTTTCCCCTAGTTTTGTAAAGAATGCTATTGGGACTTTGAGAGGGATTTCACTGAATATGTATATTACTTTTGGTAATAACTATTTTGTGATATTAATTCTTCCAATCCAGGAGCATGAAAGGTATTTCCATGATCTAGTATCTTCTTCAATTTCTTTTTTTTTTTTTCAATGTCTTTTCACTTTCTTGGTTAGGCTTATTCCTGGGTACTTTATAAAATGTTCCTCTTAAATATTATTACTAGCCTTTGGGTATAATGAACATTGAGAAATGTCTTAGGTAGAGTTACTATTACTGTAATAAAACACCATGACTAAAAGCGAGTTGGGGAGGAAAGGGTTTATTTCATTTTACACTTCCAGGTAATAGTCCATCATCAGGAAAAGTCAGGACAGGAACTCAAGTCAGGAACCTGGAGGCAGGAAGTGAAGCTGAGGCCATGTAGGAGCCTTGTTCACGGGTCTGTTTCTCAGGGTTTGCTCAGTTCTTGTTCTTATATCATCCAGGATCACTACACCCAGTAGGTTGAGTCCTCTCACAATCATTAAGTAAGAAAATGGCCCAAAGGCTTGCCCACAGGCCAATCCGATGTGAGCACTTTCTCAACTGTGAGTCCCCTTTCCCAAATGCCTCTAGCTTATGCCAAGTTGACTAAAAACTAACCAGGATACCAAGTCCCTGGAGGGCTACAGAACAGGTAATATTTCCCTGACTTTTTAAACTTTATAATCCATGTATGCATAAAGCAAATTTTGAAAAAATATCCTACGATCTTATTTCTTCTGAAACAGTTATTTTAGACGTCAAACAAATTGCAAATACATGGAGAACAGTGTTCGATTGCTCCTGGGATCACACAGTTATGGAACTTTAATGGTGAGATTGAACTGCTCAGTCTAACTTTCCCACATCACAGTATGTTATTAACTGATGCTTAGTAGTTAAGAGTCTAGGTTTGCATTCTCAATAGTCCTCTGCACGTAAAAAAAAAAAATAAATAAACACACAAAACAGAAACAAAAACCAAGCCACTTCTTAAAAGGACATTTAAATATATCTGAGTTTGGCTGCTGTATATCAAGGAGAGTCTTCTGCCTTTATTTTCGATGAGATAGGTTCTTCAGAAGCTCATTCCAAAAGAACCTGCTCAAAGGCCAGAGAGACACTGAAAAGCTCTGGATGATGACACAATACCCCAATCTGATTTAAGATCATGACCAACTTCCAGATGCGCCACACACACAGACAGACAGACAGACAGACAGACACACACACACACACACACACACACACACACACACACAAGGACTAATGGACCCACGCACAGCTGTAAGATCCTGGACTTTTTCTTAGCCATCCACAAAGGGCTGATAAATGTGAAGATATGGAATTCTTTTTCTGTGTGGTCTGCATTGTGATACTTTGACACTTCTGATGAATATTGCTACCTTTCCTTCCCTTGTTTCTCCTCACCAGAGTTGAGAAGCAATCAAGCTTTGTCTATAACATGTCCAGTTGCTTTAATAGAGGCTTCCTGGTACAACATGAGGGCCATGCCTGCTGTAAGGAGTTTCTCTATTAAAAGGATTTTTCTCTATTGTTAGATAAATAAGTATGATGGTAGTTAGAGTCCACAGTATACATAAAGCTAAAGGTCAGACACAGAGCCCCTCTCTGGGAATGTATCAGTGACATTACTGTAAGTCATGATAATAGAGACTGAATCAATCAGGGAAATTAATGTCACATAAGATACATGTTTAGAAAAAAATCAGACTCTCAAAGATTCAACAGTGTGGGCAGTGGTTTGACCTTGAGGCAGTGCCAGTAGCCTTCATCTTGAACTTCAGAGTGTGTGGGTCTGGCCTCTTCATCAGAACACTCACAGTCTACATCTACACTCCGTGATGACACCCAGCTCAGAGTTTATGTCTCCAATGCATCCCAGAAGTCACCACAAAAAGAAGTCCTGTTCCAGATGGACTACAGATGCTCATTGGGAGTAAATGAAAAACAGGTAAGTGGTTCCAGGGAGTCTAAACTGTACTGGCCACAACTGAAGGACTATTGTTTTGTTTTAAGATGTCTTAGGGTAAAAACTTCTCTGTTCTGGAACCATCTAAATTAAGTTCTTCACATCTAAGCAGTCTGCACTTTGTCTCAAATTATTATAGAGCCCACGGGGAATGCAAACACTCACTTCTGCACTCTAGAATCTACATGCATGCACACACATCAGCATATAATCTTGCTCAACTTTAAGGCTCAGTAGCAATGCTTGGCCAGTAAAGAGTGCCCTGCAGTAGACATGGAGTAGGCAGGCAGTACGTTCGATGTCAAGAACACGGCTCCTGATGAGAGGCTCCAGGGAGCTAGGGAAGAATCCTGGTTCCAACAGTTCTAGCTCTGCCAATGGCAATGACAACACAACCACAAAAAGGAAAGCTTACTACTGCCTCCCACAGTGCCTCTGGCTCATTAGTCTGGACACCATCACTTGGAGTGTTTGAGGAACTGGCCACTGATCTCTTAAGGAGCTGGACACTGATTCCCAGAGAGTCTGAGAAGCTAGATATGGCTTTCCTGAGTGTCTGAGGAGCTGGACAGAGCTTCCCAGGGTGTTTCTGTCTCGTGAGCCTGCCCCTAAGTCATGTCATGTTTTTATTCTCCCAGCAACTATGTGAATAGGGCAATTGAGGCTTAGAAAGGTTATGACTTGCCCAAATGCAAGAGCTGGGACTTAACACCAGGTGTGTGTGTGACACCCAAGCCTATCCTCCAACCCCAACACGGCACAGCCTTCTCAGATAAGAGCTTCAGTTATGACTGGGGGCCTTGGCACAGGGTCTATTTTGCTATAAATACACAGGGGCTCTTTCTGTTGCATTACCCAAGTGCAAACACCTGTCAAGGTGCCAAAACCTGGCAGATGCAGCTATTAAACAATACAACCGTCCTCCTGCCACAGAGGATTCAGAAAATTCCAGAAATTAACACACAAAAGGGCCTCTGAAAACACACTGGAAGCATTTAAAGAAAATTCAGCTTATTAATACACCATGAAAAGAAACATTGCCTTAAAAAAATCTGGAAATGCCAGCAGCTATGCAGAAAAACAGTGTAAAACTCCCTCCTGCCCCAGTTCCTAAGGAAACAAAGGCTTTCAATTCAATTGTATTTAATTGTACTGTGTGGTACACCTTGCAGTGCACAGTCATCTTAAGCCTGGGTGACCTCTGCTCATTCATTTCTGCAGTTTTACTACCAGGAAAGAGGCTGGGTAGCCTGAGACCAACATGTGCTGGGGTGCATACTTGGTTAGGGATTCTAATTATGTAGCGCCCAAAACTGAGCGCACAAAGCACCACTGAATTGAGTGGAAGTTACTGTGAATAGATTTTCCCCGCTTTGAAACACTCTTCATCTTTGGGGATTTTACAATGTGTACATGATTGTGAAATCTGATCACTGTCAACTATACCAACCACCTGGCACATTTTAAACAGACTTATGCTCCCAAGGGAGTAACTACCTTCCCTGCCATCCCTCACAAAATCGCTGGCTGCTGCCTCCCGGCTAGACCTGGGAATGGAGAAAACAACAACCCCCTCCATCCAGTACAAGTAAAGGATGTTTGCTTTCATTCCACGCTAAACTTAGATATAAAACATAGAAATAAAAAGAGGGGCAGCACCTGCTCAGGCAGGGTTTATGGTAAAACTTGCTAAGCCTTGGCAGAAGGCTCCCATCTTCTCCACCAACAGGCTTTAAGGGAAATTCTAGGAACAATCACACATCTCTGGGTTACTCTTTGTCCCAGTGTGCTGTCTGCTGCTGTGATACACCTTGGCCAAAAGCAACCTGCGGAGCAAAGGGTTTGTTTCAGCTGACTGCTGTGGTCCCTCATGAAAGGAAGTCAGGGAAGGAGCTGAAGGCAGGAACCTAGAGGCAGGAACTGAAGCAGAGGCCACAGAAGAGTGCTGCTTACTGGCTTGCTCCTCATGGCTCTGCTCAGCCTGCTTTCTTATACAATCCAGGACCTCGTGCCCAGGGGCAGTACATCCAACAGTGAGCTGGGCCTTCCCACATCAATCATTGATGAAGAAAATACTCCCACAGACCTGCCTACAGGAAATCTAATGGAGGCACTTTCTCAACTGAGCCCCCTCTTCCCAGATAACCCTAGCTTATGTCAAGCCCATAAAACCCAACCAGGAGCACATGGTTTCTATGGTTAGCAGAAGGAAAGGAAAAGTCACCGGAGCTCAAGAAAGTGTCTTACAGGGGACATCTGCTCTTCCCCAGTTCTGTTCTTGTGTTGTTCCTCACCCCACCTTCTAAAATGGGAGCCTGAACTGGCACTCCATGGCACGAATGATAGAGTTAGGTGCTACAGGCAGAATGAGTGCATAGAGTACCGAACAGAAAGGGCATCGAGTCCCAAGTCCCTGACTGGAGAGAGTACGAGACGTCTGTGCTTCTTTCACTGTAGGTTCCTGAGTACGTGGCTGCTGCGTTCAGTCTGGGATCCGGGATATTTAAGTGTTACATGATAGGGGCACTCACTTCCCAGAAGTGAAAGTTTAACTTTGGCTTTATTTTTTAAAAGACTTTATTCATGGGTCTGTTGGAGTATATACAGGTGTAGGTGTGTGTGTGTGTGTGTGTGTGTGTGTGTGTGTGTGTGTGTGTGTGTGTAAGAGAGACAGAGAAACAGAGAGAGAGAGAGAGAGAAAGAGAGAGTACCTGCTCATCAGGTCCTAAAGAGCATGCTGCGCTCCTTGAAGCTGGAGTTAAGGGCATCTATGAGCCACTGATGTGGGTGCTGGGCTCTGAACCCAGTATTCCTGGCTGAGCAGCAGATGCTGTAGAACTGAAACCGTTTCTCCAACCTTGGAAACTCAGCTTGTAGATCATGAACAAGAACATGGGGACAGGCTCAACAGGTTAAATGCGTAAGACTGGAGCTTTTGCTGAACTGGAAAATTTAATTTGGGGGTTGAACAAGCAATCATTAGAACATAATTCTGATAATAATTCAGGAGTCTGAGCTGGAGAGAGATCAAGATCAAGGAAGCAATGATGCTTCTTTGTCTTCTAATGTCTGTTGGAATTTATGAACCTATGGTGAGCCTGGCACAGAAGCCCTGATATGTGGCCTTTCCTCCTATTTCAGTCCTGTTCTTTCTTGTCAACTACGTAACTCTGACCTACTAGTTTGATTTTTATGCATCTCACACAAGCTACAAAGAGCATTCCCAAAAAATAAAACAAACAAAAACCAGCCTCTTCCCCATTACTGTATTCCCAGATGATAAGACTTCCCACGTCTCTTTTATATTTTATGGGTGAAAAGGATGGAAAGAGAAGCTGGCAAAACTACTTAAACCTTTGCCTGTAACCAGGCTCTCCCAACATTCTAGTCCATTAGTACTGGGAGATAAGATTAATAAGGGGTAGGAATACTCCTGGAAAATGAGTGAGAAGCCAGGCCTACCTTCAGGTCACCACTGTCTGTGAGTGCAAGTTTACTCTCTAAGGACACAATTAATTAAGGTGATAGAGCAAAGACAGGCAAACTCTTTTCTTCTGTGCCCTAATGTAAACACATGACATTACACAGGGAACAGAAGGGTGAGTCCTCTAAAGAACATGTGGCAAGTCACCTGAAGACCACTGCCAGACGGAAATCCCATGGTGCAACTTCTCTCAAAGACAGGCCCTTTTACTATATCAGCATCATTGTGCTTAGATGCAAACTAAAGATGGCTTTGGCAATACATATCCAGATTCTTCTGAATGAGAGACACAGTTTAAAGTCTTTGGGAAAGGCCAGTACACAGAACACAGCCATATACATTAAAATCTGTTCAACATCAACATGGCAAGCTGCCAATCTAGTCTTACAGTTTCTGAGCAACTAGAGATCCCATCTACTTCTTGAGGAAAATATAGCATAAGAGGCTCTAACAGTTCCAATTTCATGGATCTTTATTTTTTCAAAGAAAGTACAGAAGTTTATTTGCAGAGGGCATGTTTAAGAACTCAAATTTTACAAATACATACATAGTGTTTGGGTGATAGAAGCAGTCTAGATAAAAATAAAGTAAACGTCTAGCCTTGCCCAGTTGGGTTAGGTATAAAAGAAATGGGGTAAAGCAGGGATAATGTCTAGGGAGGAAGACCACCATTATGCCTCACTGCTCACCCAGGAGAGCACTTGCTAAGGCACTTTCCTCAAATGTAGGAGAAAGGCAGGGTGACCAAAGTTCAGCAGTTCATAGCTTAGTCTAAAAGGCACCAATATGGTGCTCATTCTCCCAGGGGTCCTGACCTGAAGCTGAAACACATTTGGGACTTGCTCAGGGGAAGGGTGTGGCTCCCAAGAGTGTTAGGAATAGTTTCTGCATCTATCCTGTTCAGAGGAAATGAAATCACAAGTGCCGAGTCATAGATGGGCTACATCCCAGAAGCCACGGGCAGCTGGCTGGCATTTCTGTGCTTTGCGAGACTGACTCCATATCACTCACCATCATTTCAAAGGGCTTCCTGAACTGCAAATGCCAGCTGTTGATTTAAAACTCTTCACAAAGGCTGCATGGGATCAGCAGCCAGCTTCATGAACTCTTTTCAGTGGAAGGTGAAAAGAGAAGGGAAACATTGACCAGACTACGCCTTTTGTTCCACTTTCCTGTTCTACACACAGGAAGATGGAGGCAATGGAAAGCCCCCATCTGAGACTGTGGTATTGCTTACTTGTAACTCCAGCACCTGGGAGGCTGAAGCAGGGGGATTAGTGTGAGTCTGAGGCCAGTCATGGCTACAAAGTGAAACCCTGTCTCAAAAATCAAAGCAAAACAGAACAGAGTCCTTGTCTGGGAATCAGCAAAGTCTGGCCTCATACCAACCCACTGAACAGAGCTGGTTAGTTACCACTCTAAAGAAACGCATCGAGTTCTGTAAAATGAATGAGTAACACAGCAAAAGACTACTCTACTCCCCAAATACATGACTATATGAAGGACCTTGGAAAGATGGTTCAACAATCTGTGCTGCCCTTCCAGAGGACTAGAATTCATTTCCCGTTACCCACGTGATGGCTTACAACCCCTTACAACCCCAGTTCCAGGGGGATCTAATGCCCTCTTTTGGTCTCTGTAAGTGCACGGTCCATATAGATATATATATATATATATATATATTCAGGGGCACAGTACACATAAAATCAATTAGTACTTTTTAAAGTATATGAAAACATTTATGAACAAAAACAACTGATCAGAAAAAATATCTCCAAACACTAAGTGACAAAGACTTCGAAGGATGTCAGTTGTCCAGATCAAACAGTAAAGTTGAGGAAAACATCCTGACGATGATGATGATGATGATGATGATGATGATGATGATGATGATAGCAAAAACAATATCCCTGAAAGGCAGCATTCTCAAACCTGCATCTCAGTACTCTGCTATTTTAGAACTCCTCACAGGCAAGAAGTAGGGACATAATGAATATTAAGGGTCATTATAATGCCTGATTATTCTGAACATATACTTCTAAACGACACACACCTCAAGATAACCTTTAGTAATAAAGGAAGTACATTTATCAAATAAGATATCAAAACTAGTTACAAATGACAAAGATTTTAAGGCTGACTAACTACTAAAATTACTTGATAGACAAGCCATACACAAAGTTTTGAAGTATTAAAAAAAGTATGTATTTTATAGGCAACCAAGCCATACACAGAAAATGAACAAATTTACTGTAAAAATAAAGACTATTTGGTTTCTTCTTCTCCTCCTCCTCCTCCTCCTCCTCCTCCTCCTCCTCCTCCTCTTTTGTTTTGTTTGTTTTTCCGAGACAGGGTTTCTCTGTGTAGTTTTGGTGCCTGTCCTGGAACTCGCTCTGTAGTCCAGGCTGGCCTCAAACTCACAGAGATCCGCCTGGCTCTGCCTCCTGAGTGCTGGGATTAAAGGCGAGCGCCACCACTGCCCGACCCAGAACTGCTTCTAATTCTGACCACAGGAGTTTGATCCTGACATGGAATAAGTTAGGTACAATTGTACAAACTGAAACACAGCAGGAGGGAGCTAATGGAAATGCCTGACCACACCACCGTGGAGTAATTAAAAGTGGGCGACTCAATGGGAGCATAACACAGACTGCCTAGTCACAAATGAAGCGTGTTTGCGACTACTAGAGAGATGCATGGATGTAATTCCCAGATGAAACACAGTGCTGGGGCCACCACCACTAATCAACACCACAGCTGCAGGGGACCCATAACTACAGGTGCCAGTAAAGATCTGCATGTGTTCTGAGAAGTTCTTCAAAGGACAGGATTTCCAGTCCATGGTGCTTCTGTCATGACTGTGACCGACACTCTTTTAGGTTTCTTATCTACACCCTGCCATCACCAACTTAAAAATATGCTAATGTATTCTTTTTGAAGATACATAACATTTACATTGTTCCTGCTCTTTATGAATTTCTGTATGTGTCCTCCAGCCCTCCTTTCATGTCTGATACTCTATCTTAGCCATAAAACACCAGGGGATGATTCTATCTTACATCCCAGACATGGATATGTTCATTTTAATTAAAAATAACTGCTATCATCATAAATCTATCCATCCTTTCTAGGGATTAAAATGATATGTGAGTACCTTCAACACAAATTCAGATATTATAGTAATTAAAGGTTGTTCAATTTTAATACACATTTTATTTGACACATTTACAGTATTTGATAAAATATTCAAACCTCCATCAAATTCATTTTCTCATTTACTTTTTCTGATACCATTCTCTTCATTTCTTGCTCAACTTTTTTTGCTGTTCTCTGTCTGTCTTCTCTCAGAGGCTCACCCACAGCACGCCTTTGTGCTTCGAATTCCCTGGGTCTGGGATGCTCTTCCAGACTTAACAACTCTGCTCATGTCTCTTCTTTCTTGGCTCAGTTCACTAAGAAAGCCTCTCTCACGCCTCCTTCCCAACATTCACTCATTGTGTTGGTCTTCCCCAGGCCATCTCAAAATATCATATTTTGCTTTCTGTCGATGTTATATTAGCTCTCTAAGGAAACAGGGATTCTGGTACATTTACTTCTATGATTTCAAGGGTTAAAGTACTCCTTGGCTCAGTGGGCATGGCACAGCTAGGGCAGCTTTGTCTAGGCTCTATGTTTGGGTCCACATCTAGAAGACTAAATGGCTAGGTGCTTGTTATGGTTTGAATATGAAGCATTCCTCAAAAAGACAATGTATGCATTGGTCCTGATACAATGCTCACATGTGGGGATGTTGGTCCTGATGTGATGCCTATGTGTGGGAAGGTTGGTCCTGTTACAATGCTCATATGTGGGAAGTTTGGTTATGATGTGATACTCTTATGGGAAGGGTTGGTTCTGATGTTTGAAGGTGGCACTTTGGGGGAAGCAAGTATATCATGAGAACTTTGAGCTCATAAGTGGATTAATTCACGGATGGATTTATAATCTGATAGCAGTACTGGGTACTGGTAGATAAAAGAGGTACATCTAGTTAGAAGTAAACTTCACATCATGTGGATCTCATTTTCTCCAGGATCATAGTTTAGCATCTTTTGGTTCACAGCTAAAAGGCTCAAGTCCCTATGGTGGGGGTGATTTTGTCTATCAGCATATGGCAAATGTTTGTGGAGGGCAAGACAAGGTATTTTAGGCTTTAAGAGTCACTGAGCCACTGTCATAGTAACCAGTTCTGCTCCTGGGCCTTGCAGACAGCCACAGATAACATAGACCACAGGGCACAGGAGTCCCTCAGGGATGCTCCTCCACACAGGGCCACAGGAGTCCCTCAGGGGTGCTCCTCCACACAGGAGTGCCTCAGGGATGCTCCTCCACACAGGGCACAGGAGTCCCTCAGGGATGCTCCTCCACACAGGGCCACAGGAGTCCCTCAGGGATGCTCTTCCACACAGGGCCACAGGAGTCCCTCAGGGGTGCTCCTCCACACAGGAGTGCCTCAGGGATGCTCCTCCACACAGGGCCACAGGAGTCCCTCAGGGGTGCTCCTCCACACAGGGCCACAGGAGTCCCTCAGGGATGCTCCTCCACACAGGAGTGCCTCAGGGATGCTCCTCCACACAGGAGTGCCTCAGGGATGCTCCTCCACACAGGGCCACAGGAGTCCCTCAGGGGTGCTCCTCCACTGTCTCAGTTCTGTCATATTTTAGCGTCATCTTGAGTGAGATTCCGACCTTTCCTGAAGTTTTGTTTCTCCCCTACAAAGTGAAGATTGTACAGCTGGCTTCTGGGCTTGCAGTAAGGGAGAAACACGATGGTGTTCTGGAAACAAGGTCTCTGGGGAGTCACACACACCAAGCGCACAGCAGCTGTGAACGCGCTGTCTTGCCGTCTCCAGGGTTGATTTCTCCTTTCTAGTGGCAACTCCAATTTCATTTGGGGAATTCGTTCTTTCTCTGTGGAATGCAATTAGGAGTCTGTTTGTCTTTCCCAACTAATCCAATTGGGTTAGAGACTCTGGAGAAATGAGGGCTGCTGCTGCTGCTGCTGCTGGTGGTGGTGGTGGTGGCTAGCTTTGTCCATTCTTATTTGTCATTCAGAGGCCATCATTAATGTTGCTGCCTCTAGTTTCCAAGCCGTCTTGCTTCATTTCCTCTTAACAAGTCTGGTGTACAGATGCCAATCAACTCTTTCAGGAAATTCCCACTTCCTAGAGTTGGGCTGGTCCAGTTTCTAACACTTGAAAGCAAAGAACCAGGACTCCGAATGACTGTGTCTCAGCATCAAATCTTTAATTTAATTAA
Source organism: Peromyscus californicus insignis (assembly GCF_007827085.1). Taxonomy (NCBI): domain Eukaryota; kingdom Metazoa; phylum Chordata; class Mammalia; order Rodentia; family Cricetidae; genus Peromyscus; species Peromyscus californicus. Next base: position 160,052,061 of record NW_026294584.1, on the reverse strand, counting down.
TGTTGAACTAAATTAAATAGAAGTGAGATTTAGTGACATCTCTGCATTCACAACCACCTACTGCTTTGCTTCTGATTTCAGCCCCAATAGACATCACACAAGGCAAAATCTACAAAGGAATCAAATCCTCCTCCAGAGAAGCTTCCAGAGGCCCAAAGATGCCAACAATTGGCACTGACCGCTCTCTGTAGAGGCCTGGGCATAAGGGGCTTCAAGGAATACAAGGCCAGTGTTCAAGGCGCCAGGCCACAGGCACACCTGAGATCTTAACTAGGGGTCTCTTGGATCTGGAGGCCAGTTTGGGCTATAGCATGTGTTCCAAGGCAGCCTGAGCTAAAATGTGAGACCTTGTCTCAAAAACAAGCATGAAAAAAGAAAAAAACAAATAACAAAAAAGGTTGAAACAAAATTGTCAAGAATAAAATGTTTAGAAGCAAATGATTATCATACAAAACAAAGTAATACTAGTTTCATAGAGGGCATAGAGATTTTGAATGTCTACGTAATGTACGCCCCCTTTCCTAGAAGTATTTCGCCACCTGGTGATGGGGAAGTAGGCATTTCCAAGACGTCACTGTCTTCTACTAATGAGCAAATCTGCATCTATGGGAAGTGGGGAAACCAAGGTTTGAAAGGCTTCAGGTATTAATGATCCAGCTATTGAAACAAGCAATGAGCTGATCTAATGGAGACTTTTTGGTTTCCAGAAAGACACTGTAGACATCCTGTGTTAGTATCTTATTCTTATTTATAATTTAAAAACATCCAAGGATCCCCATTTCAGCAGGTGCTTTTTATACCCATGATTTAAAACCCATAGAGATCTAGAATATACTCACTTTAAACTTGACACTCGTTGGCAGGACAAACACACATGAACACATAGGTGTGCACACTCATGGTTCTCGGGCAAACACAGGTACATGAACACACACAAAGGCATCATACACATGTGTACACATACAGGCATGAACACACACAGGGGCACACACACACAGAGGCACACACCTTAGTCCCTGTGGGGTGTGTGTAGGGATGAAGAGTAGGCACAAGGACTCCCAGTTTCCTACATAAAAACATTATTAGCTCATTCTTTCCAAGGGCAAGCTCAATGTCAACCACTTTTTAATAAACGACATGACAGGCTTTTCTCATTTTGTAAACTGGTCTATTTTCCATTTTAATCAACCACACACAAACACACTTGCAACTTTATATATTTAAGTATATATTTATATATTTACTTCCGAGGGTAGTCTCTCTCCTTAGCTTTGGTTAGTGGCTACTACCCTAAGCCTCTGTATCCTGGCTGTGAGTTCTAGGTGCACTACACAAGCTGGACCTTGGCCAGACATTGCTGACCAGCATACCTAGTTCAGGTGACTTGGTACTGATGGTATTCGTTCACTGAATGATGAATTAACACAATGACATGAACACAATCTCAGTGGCATGAAAGAGAAAAGAACACATGTGCTGCTCGGTAGGACAGCACTGCTATGGAGAGGGTAGCTAATGAAGACTGTTCTCCCAGGAGATTTATCACTGGCTGGATAAAAGCAATTCTTCCTTCCCACCACACTTCCATGGAAGAATGGACTTTCCCACGGACTTCCTGGAGTACAGAAGGCCCCCTGACCTTGGGCTCAGTCACATGACTTGCTATGACAGGTCGGATCCTACACAGTCAGCTTACAGTGTTAGTGCATTGGGTAACATGCTCTGGGTAGCTGGTACGAGTACTAGACACTGTTCAACCAGCTACCTTTCTTTGCCTAAATTCAGGGGCTTTTGATTCCTGAATGTTATGCTAGTTTCACCCTCCTCCTGACTACTGATGGAGGAGTCTTAAGTATAAAGAAAGTGAGAAAGTCATGTTGTACCCTGGTAAGAGGAAAAAAGAAGGAATTTTTACTAACTATGAAAGTATATAATGAAAAATGTATGTATAAAACTGTTTTTCTTTCTTTTTTTTTTTTTTAAAGACAGGATTCTAAAGAAACCAATAAACTCAGCTAAGAACAGAAAGAGGGCATGTGATAGTTCTGTGGCTCAGCTCCATATCAGGCAAGATATTTTCACTTTCAACATATGAAATGTATAAGAAGAAAAACTGAGCCACAGAAATGGGACAAACGCTGAGGGCAGCAGCAGAGTGACTACAGTGCAGGTCACACTAAATCTTAAATGACTCAGCATGATAACTGATAAGGAAAAAGCTAAGCAATACCATTACCCTGAAGGCCCAATGGCTTCCAATCAATAAAATAAAGAGGGAGACATTGAAGTTCTTGACAGACAGCAAGGAAGCCGAGATTCAATGTCCTTGTACAGACTATTAATGGCATTAGACAGGCAAGCACTAGTGGGATTAGTGCAACCATTTCCTCAACTCAATGGCTGAAGGAAGATCCATCCCAAAGTATTTTACTTCAACTACAGATATCAGAAAGTCTCTATTAAAAGACAACATCTGGAAAAACACAAATGGACTGGAAGGTTCTGTGTTTGAAGATTAGTTAACACCTTGGCTGGAGCTGTTAATCTTAAGATCAAACAGTGAGGTTCAGAAAAAACAGACAGCGAGCAAGTCTACCTCTCACACAGCTAGGACCTCAGCCAACCCATTCCAGGCTTTTCCTGCTGCCTTGTTTCTCATCCCTGTCCAGTTTTACACTTAGAGCAGGTGCTGGAGAAAGCAGTGGCCACGCTAAGGCAGTCTGCCGGTTGTCGGCTAGCTGGCTGGTTTTTAATGAACCCTGGGCCTTAGGCATGCTGGGTGAGCACTCTGCCACCGAGCTGCATCCCCAGCTGAGGTAACAGATTTAATGCAGCAAGAACATAGAAAAGGAAGAAAAGAGAAAGAGACCCCCTGATAACAGTCAGCCATAAATACAGAGAACAGAGATGTGCAGAGGGCCAACGAACATGCTGAGATTTACCCCAGTGCATTCTGTGGAAAGGCAAGTTTGCCAAGCTCTTTATCCCACAGAGCTTTGTGGTGACCCTTCAATGAGGAAAACTGTTGTGACTACTACACACAAAATAGCCCCAAATTATAGTGGTGGTGACTGATGGTCAATGCAAGACAACAGTGGAATCACAGACACATGGAAATACCCATCTCAACATACTTTCCTAAACTGCTTTTTCTGTAAGTCCGTGGAAACAAAAGCATTATCCTATCAAACATGGTAGAATCTCTGGAGGTTGCTACACAATGTAGGCATCGGCTACAGAAAATTTCCGATTACTTAAAAAAGAATGACACTGTGGTAGCCAAGTGGCAAACATTTGCTAAGACGCCTGACAGCCACCAAAGCTCTGTTTTAATGAGAATGAACCCCCCCCCCCCCCACCTCCCAGCTTGGCTTCAAAGGATCAGTTTTAGGATTCATTGAGAGGGTAAAAAACTAGAAATATTTCTACAGTAACCATGGTTAGTTGGAAGAAATTCCCAAAGTATGTGGTGGCAATTTGTAATATTTTCTGATTTCTGACACCCTTCCTATGGAACTCCCCAGCCCCATGAAGTTCAATTCCCCTACATCAAACTGAGCAAGCTTGGTCGTCTGGCCTGCTCTCCTTCTCAGATGCCACTAACTGGTCATGTGAGCTGAACTCTAAGTCAGAAGTGAGCACTGAGGTCTCTGCGCAGGTACCTGTTCTAAGATGTGGGATGTGGCAGATTCAGCTGAGCAGTGGATTTTCATAATTTCTAATGTGACAGCTGTAGCAAAGGAAATGTTACCTTTCGCCCATTCTACGTGTAGATTCTGGTACTGCCTATGGTAATTTAGCCTTAGCTTGGTTTCTAGCCTTCCATTTGGCTGAGCACTCACTGTCCTTCTGAGAACCCTTGTGGCTGCTCACCCAGCTGGTGGCAGCTTCTGTGTGAACAGACACGAGAAACTCAGAAGGATAAGAAGGACCTATGGTTGGCTCTCTGCTTCTGTAAGGCTGGAGGGCTAATTATCCAGGCGATATTGGAAACAAGTATAAAGTGTGCAGCCCAAAACTTTTGGTAGTCTGTAATAAATTATTAACTTCAGGGCTTGCTGAAACTTGGGGAGACCCTGTAGAGGAGCAGAATTCAGACAAAAATGGTTGTATCCATTTCTCAAGAAGGCTTTAAGAATAAAGGGAAAGCCCACAGAAGCCAATTCTCAATTCTAGGCAAGAGGCTCAGCCAGCAGTCACTGCTAATGTGGAATCACGGAGCCCTGCCCACCTTCTGAGGGTTGGGGGCACTTATGGTCATCCTGCTTACAATGTGCACAATGGGATATTGTGGGGGCCAGACTGGGAACAGGGGTTACAGATTGGGAAAAGCACCCAATGGTAGAAGCCAGAAAGAAATGGTGATTGTCACTACCAGAAGGGCTAGGTAGTCACAGAACTCAGACTTCAGGGACCACTGGTGTCAGGGAGTCCATCAGAGGACTATACCTACAACAGTCACTGAAAGAATTCAGCTGAGTTGTGACACATCCAGGAAGTTTGAGTCACACAACAAAGTCATGTGATGCCTTCTTCAATTCTAGTCCCAAATCAGTTAGGGAGAGGAGCCAAGGCTCATCCATGCTAGGTAGCACTCTACTATGTAAGGCACAACCCCAGCCCAACCCAGGGGCTTCTGAGTGGGAATATCCACAGTGATGACATCACAAAGATGAGCTGCAACTCCATCTTGGCCTTGCCTCTGCAAGGTTTGAACTAAGTCAAAAAACTGGGGACCTGGAGAGCTGCTGTGGACCCTGGTCAGGAAGGAATCCAGCAGCATCAGAGGAGGAGATGTTTTTTAAGGTAATTATGCTGCATGTTGAGCCCAGCATGGTCCAACACACAGACTTCCGTCATTTCCAGAAAATACAGTGGGTACTGGAGGGGAGTGAGCAGTGGGATACTTTAGCTACACAATGACTCAGATGTGAGTTCTATACCAACACCCAGTACACAAGGTTAATAAGGCAAATGCTTTTCATGCATCCTGTAAACAGAGAGCACATAGTCCTCTAGGACTTGTCTCTCAGACAACATGGAAGCATTTAGGGTTGCCAAACTATAGTGTTTCACACCAGGGCTTACTATGATGCAACAGATCTCAGGATACAACACTGTGGCCTTCTATCTGCAGGTGGGAAGCAGAGAAATAGGTGCTGAGGAATACACATTCTACACCCACAGAAAGGGTTCTTTTGTGTCTTCCATAGCATGATTCTAACACTTCAATGTGAAGTGGGTGATTTGAGGGGCAACATCTTCAAGGGACCCTTTTTATTGCTGAGGGTGTGGGAAAGTAATTCAGCTTTGGGAGACACAGAATGAGGGTGTGAAACAGGGTTTGCAATTCACAGGGGACATTAATGAAGAAGTGGATCTTGGAAGGGCAGCAATGGTGGCTGGACCTATACCACTTCCTTGGGCTTTGCTTCTAAAAGCCACACCTGAACATCTGAATCCTCCATATAAATGTCTCTTCACACATCAGCTTATCTTCCCCCGATTCATTCTCAAAATTCAATGAGAATATAAGAGAATATAAATGTTTGTGTGTGTATGAATTTTCAAGTGAACCACAGCAACTTCAGCTTAGGTGAATTTCAAACACTGATATGTAGGTTTATAATAAAAGTTAGCTTTAGTGATGGGACAGGTAGCTCAGTGTTGAAAGGCTGGTGCTGTCAGAGGACCTGGGTGTAGTTCCCAACATTCACACTGGGTGCTCACCACCGCCAACTCCATTTCCAGGGACATTTGACACCCTCTTCTGGTCTCCATTAGCACATTCATACACACAGTGCACATAAACTCACACAGACATACTCTAAAGAAAAAGAAAAAAATTAAAATGAGTTTACAGGATGTAAAGCAATGTGAGTACTGGGCTTGAGGCACACAGCAGAGGATATGGACTTTCATGGAACCACAACTGAACCAACTGGCAATGGAGGAAGAAAACAGAAGTCACCAGTAGAAGGATCCAGTGATGAGAAACACCCACAACCAGAGAGTGCACAGCCCCAAAGGTGATGAGTGCTCCAGAGTTACCCTGTGACTATCCAGTTAGAACTCTCTGCCTAAGAAACAACAAAAAATAGTCGGAATTTTAGTCAAAGGCAAAGCCAGACTTACAGTATACCCACAATCCAATGGACATCATTCAAAAATAATACAGTGATAAGAGATGAACAATCACCCTTCTCTCTACACAGGTTGGCCGTTTAGGAGTGGGCACCCAGAAGTCACTCACCATAGCTTGTGAATCAGCAGCAAACTGATTGGCAGGACGCTGCTCTGTCTTCAAAGGAGAAGAGAAACACCACATCCCTCAGAGAAGGACATTTTCATGATATTTGCAAAACAGTATTAGTTACAACTGTTATTTATTTATTTATTTGGCTAATTTTTCAAAGGAAAGAAATGTTTGTAGAGATACACATGATAGAAAATAAAAACATGATAAATCAAACAGATTAAGACATCACCGAGTGTCTTTTAGTCAAGAAGTCATTTCCCTTCCACTGAAAATAAGGAAAGGCGATGCCGACCATTTCTGGAGTTACACTTAAAAAGTAGAACCTGGCCAAGAACTCATCAGTCTCCTTAAGACAAAAGGTCTTCATAAACACAAGATGTAAGGGGAAGAGTATTGACTGTTATGGCTATACCTCAACCTCACATCCAATTCCTAGCGGCCAAGTCTTTGACACCCATGATCACAATGGCTATTGTATTTCTAGATATTCTGTGGGAAACTCTTGTAAAAGTTATTTCAATGCCTGAAATTTGCCCAGTCTGTCTTTCTTGTAACAACGACTTAGTATCTCTAACTAGCAGGAAAGATCTGATAGTGAGAACATTAGAAAAAAGTACTCGACAGCAGCACACACCAGTGCTGTGTTGCTTTACCTTCATGCTGCAAAGGAGGAGTAAGTTTTTGTTTGTAAAATACCTTCTGAGCCAACTCAACTTCAAACTTTAACAAAATGGACGGCTTTCAGAGCACACTGGGACCATGACTCAGTTTTCTTAACTTGCTACAACCAAACCAAACAAAACCTTATTTTAAATAACAACTTGTATATCTGGATACACTTCAAGAACCAGCGAGGCCCTGGCATGTTAGGCTCTTCTTTCTCTCAACGCCCAAGGGAAGCATGACTTGAAATGAGTCTGGCATTAGCCCATGTGAAGAAAAATGCGGAAGAATGTGAAGTCCTTTTGGAGGCTTAAGAGTGAACTCCCCCTTAGTCCTAATGTGAAGCTAAGATAAGGCTGGAGGCAGTGACTGGCAGGCAGACGTTAGTGAAGGTTCCCACCACAGCTGCTAGGAAGGAATGGGCTACTGTTCGTGGGTTTCTGACTTGAAACAGAAAATAAATCTGAACTGCCTCTACAGTTAAAAAAAAAGATAGTTTGTGAAAGCAAAAGACTTAGTCTCTTACAGGAATAAATCTCCACCCACAGATTATTATGCACTGCCTTTCCTGGGGTCCTAACAAGGTACCATCCTTGGTTGGTCTTTGCCCAGTGGCCATGGCAACTAAGAGAATATGGTAAGGGCCAGATGTGGGGTACTGGTGATGAGCTACCGAGTCTTCCTATGAGAGTCTCCCAGGAGACTCTTGCATGGGATCCAGACAGTCACTCCTTGCCCAGCTGCCTGTGGTCTTGGTAGCAAAAGGCTGATTAAAGCAGGAGTACATGGAGTAGCTTTCTCAGGTTGCAATCCACAATGGTGGACTTCCTGTCTGTGGGGTCAACCAGGCTTCTGGAAGAAACCCCTCACCTGTGTTCTGTGATCAAGCCCAACAAACTCATGGGTCTCCCCAAGCTGGACTTGGGTCTATCATCAGTGCCCACCTGGGCTGATTAGAAGTTCATCTGTATCTCCCCAGGGAAAGTTAACACAGCAGAATTTATTCTGTTGTTTTCTAGATTCTTGACAGACTTCTTGGCTGTAGTTCTCAAGATGCTTTGGTTCGTGAAAACCAGATTATGTTGGCTGGACAATGGAAATGAGGCTTTATTATGATGATTTTATTTTATCAGGTTCATTTTTCTGTTAGCTGTTCTTAATTTTAAAAACATGCGCGTGCGCGCGCGCGCGCGCGCACACACACACACACACACACACACACACACACACACACACACACACACTTGTTCATTTACGTAGGGGCTATTTATTAAGGAACCTCAATCCTTCATTGTGCTCTCCTCACTAAAATCATCATGCTGCTGACAGAAGATGAAGGAAAATCCTCATGTATTCACAGAGCAGGCATCTGATTTTGTCCACCCCTCCCTATTTCATCCTAGGCTAGGAACATCAGTACATTTTTTTTTTTTTCTTGTTTGAGCCCTATGCTCAGGACATAAAGATAGAGAAGATCACCTGGAAAGACCTTATATTTCCTACATTTCCAGTACCAACTATGCAGTTCAGGCTGGCCTGGAACTTACTATATATCTGAGAATGACCTTGAACTCCTGATCTTCCTGCTTCCCCTTCCAACATGCTAGGATTACAGGCACGCACCACAACATCTAGAGTCATTCTTCTGTCTCCATCTTTCCCACTGAGGGGGTTTGGCCAAAAGTCAAAGCACGGGCTTCAGAATCAGACTGCCATTTTCTATCTCTGTGACTTGGGGACTGAAATGCAGAGCCACATTGTCTCTCCTCAGTTATATTCTTAGTTAGTACCTGACTTTGGCAGATGATGTAAGAGGCTTCATCATCATTTCAAGCTCCAACTTTGGATTTTCTTCTTGTTGATCCATTATTCATACCACAAGATCTTTAGACATCACCAGTAAAACACTCACCTGTTTGAACCATTTCAAAATAATGTCATCAAAATCATAAGCCTTCAATAACAGTGGACCTGGCCTGATGTAATGGTCTGATAGATAGATAGATGTCTTAGCATGGCCTCTATTCACATTCCTGTGAACATTCCCAAGAGTCTTCTTACGCAATGACACTTCAGATCAAGAACGAAGGTCAAGAAACGTGAAACGGAGGTAGGTTTAAGATTAAAGTGTATTTTATAAAAGAAACCTTCAAGGAAGAATTTAGGACAGGAATCAGCATCTAGAGTCCACTTGTATTGATACTGAAAGCTGCAAGGACCCTTTAAACCCTCACAGTTCATTGGCTTTGCTAGCTTTCCTCTAAATAATTTTTTTTTGTGCTTCACATTTAGGGAGGGTGCTCACTGGGGCCACTTAGCAAGGTAGCTCCAACTAGCTGACTTTATTGACTCTCAACAACTTTCCATAGGGCCAGCTGACACGTACAAAATGTTACATATTTGGAATGTAAAATTCTAATGGTTTAAATGAAAATGAAGGCCCACGTAGGCACTAAAAACAAGTCACCAGAAAGTACAACTGTGAAGGAGTAGTCCCCACTCCCATGTGCCTCAGTCCAGAAAAGCAATCTCAAATACGACATCCAAATCAAAAGCCGCAGCGGATCCTGTGGGTCCCAACACTGACATACTCCTGAGTTTATCCTTTTCTGACTACAGAGCTGGTCCAGGCCACACAGAAGAATGATTAATTAGGATGAAGGAAGCAGGGGTGGGGGTGGGAAGCAGAAAAATGGCACTGCTTCTGCAGGGATGTATCAACAATGTAGAGAGTAACTCCTGTAATGCAACCAATTTATAGCAAGAACTGAAAAGCCCTCAACACACTGAGCAGCTGTCAAGGAGCACGTCATTCACACTCTGGGTAGAATGTCACAACTGCGAGGGGAGCTGGAGCAGCAACGTGTTAATATACTAGACAAGAAACAAGGCAGCATGGCGACGTGACATGCTCTCTAGAGTTGTCTGTAATTCCAGTAACTGAAATTATCAGAAGTAAAGTAAGTTCACATTGGCTCAATGTTGCCTGTAACAGCTTAAGATGGAAGTGAAACCCCCGAGAACTGCAGCATAGCCAGCCTTAAAGAGACCAGCTATAATTAAGAAATTCTGACAATGTCTTGGCCTCAAATCTTTGAAGTAAAGATAATTGCTCCTTACTCCCTTCTAAAAATCTAAATTAAAAGAATCCTCCCAAGTGATGGTTATTTTCCTGGAGATGATTTTGAAAACACAGGCCATAATTCTGGTTCTTAAGAGGAAAAAATAATAATCTTTTATTACATTTGGATGAGATTTTATTTTTAGAAATTACCGCCTGGCTGTGAGTGGCCGCTGCTTGCTGAATGCTATTCCCACTTCCTCCCTCATGGCGATCTCATGTGTACCAGTCTGAACTTACGGGATGGGCTGGAACTCTTCATTCAAGCCCAAGGGCTATTGGTCGTTATAAACCACAAATCCTTCCTCCCCCAAGTGTCTGACCTTTCCCACTGCATTTCTCTGCAGCCTCCTTTATACAAAACAAAGCCTGTGGCACTAGTGATGTCTGCTGAACAGTTGTTCTGGCAGTTTACATGACAAGGGAGAGACGTCTTCAAAACATGAGCGAATGACAACTGCCTAGTTCCATGGTGAGAGAACTAAAGGGCTGACTGGCAGCCCGTGGACACCTGATGGAAGTCAGTGCTGCTTCAATAACACATGGCAGGTGTTCTACTCAGCTGCCGCAGCACAAAGCAAAGCTGAGTGTTCCTGAAATTTCACAAACAAGCAGTACGGTGGATCTGGCCCATCCCGATCTAGAATGGCAGGTACCGCAAGAGTCTGAAAGCACAATTTAAATTCAGCAGGATGCAGTGTGGTTGCCAGTCAGTGTGCCTGTGGTGCACAGCCAATTCTCAGGGTAGACATCTGGCCTAAATGTCCCAGGCTTTTCTGTGTGCAGTTCATTCTCTGTCCTGTCAACACAGTACAGACAACTAAGCCCACTGACTAGTGGACAAATAGTAGATACTATGGAAAACTTTTGGAGTGCTATGCTAAAAGTTAACAGTTTTTCTACTCCACACCAAATTTACAAAACTGATATAACATTTTCCCTTGGCCTTAGAAGGACAGGTTTTGCAGAGGAATTTTTAAAAATATGATTGGGCTGAATATTTATTTATAATCATTTTAAACACCCAAAATGTCTCATTATTAATTTATTTTTCCAATTAATCACAAAAATTCTTATTGGTAGGATGTTTTGATTGTACATTGTTTTTTTGTGGTGCAGTACTGTGTGAACAGTGCTGGAGAAATCCGAGCATGCACTGAGACTTCTTAACCAGTGCATAAAGGTTACTCTATCATCCTAGCTGTTTGGACTAGATGAATGACAGCTGTACATAACGTTTAACAGCACCTCTGTTGATGACACTCATAGGAATGAAACAAAAAATGCCAGTAAGACTTTTCACAGTACGAGTTCAATATTAATTCTAGTATCCTGGGTATATTTTTAACATTCAATAGCACTGAATGATTGATCAGAAAGTTACTGATTTAGACACGTAGAAAAAGCTATTACCTCTTTTGGTGACCTGCATTTTACACTATGGGAAAATTTAAGTTATTTGAGAATTTTAGCATTTTGAATCTTCTATTCCATATTTCTCAGTCCTATAAAAGTAAAAGCATATGGGGAAATGTGGAGTGGAGAAGTGTTCATTTCAAACTTTCAGGGCTTTGGGAAAGGGTCTGATGATGCTGTAGGACCCACAGAGCAAGGCCTACCTCCACAAGAGACTTCTACCAGCAAAGACTTCTCAAAACTTCAAGGCTATTCTAGAGACTGGAATTCAAGGCCAGCTGGAATCAAGGTCTTCAGGGTTTCTGAGGAGTCTGAGTTGAAAATTATAAGCTTGATTTAGGGTTTTTTTTTTGTTTTTTTGTTTGTTTTTAAAGAGCTAAAGAAAGTTAAGGAAAATTTTTATCCTGACAATATGTTATTTGATCAAAACAAAACAAAGCAAAAAACAAAAAACTATCTTCCAAAGGAAGAAGTGGAGATGAGTTGCCCCAATTACGTTTTTTTTGAAAGAGACAAGAATAATAGGAATTTGCTAAAATAAAACAAAACGAAAAACATTTCCTCTAAGTTAGTTTATAAGCTCTAGGTGTCCCTTTCAAACATTTTCTAAGTCCCAAGATAATATATTAAAATTAACTTGACACAGTAAATGTATTATTTTAGAAGGAAATACAGAATTAAGGATCTAAATTTTTCAAGAGTGACACAAAAAGACGTATCAGCAGCTGCTGCTTTCACTTTGGGCATTTTCATGGACTTTTCAAAGTTAGCTTTTCTCTTTGCGAAGACAAAATACCCAGATACTCAAAAGTTTCTCACAGCGTCACCAATACAACTGCAAGCCTAAGGCAAGTGGTAATTTTTCTAATTTTTCTACAGTAAGAGGGCTGTGATCTCCCGGGAATCGGTAACAGAAGTGGGATAAGGTTTCAGAACTCACAAGGTAAACGACAGAGCCAACACTGAGCTGAATACACATTTCAATCAGCAAAACCCACCTACCAACAAGTGGCTCCTGGATATTTTTATTAACAAGCTGAAGACAGTGCTCAGAACAAGTACGGACATGGCACAGGGTGTACATCCTTGCTCTAGCTGCTGTAGCCTATCACTAACTCATGACCACAACATGCAATAACACCAATACCCAAGAAAGCCGGGAGAACCTTATGGTGCAAATGGGGCCTGATTCTGCTGCGCCGCCACTGACACTGTTGTCAATGAACTTTACAAGTCAAATCAGGCTACTTCTCACAAACAGGTAACTGACAGGCCTTTAACAGATTTGGAGGAACACAGGTCAAACGGCCTAGCCCATAATTAGTTCTTTTTAGACATTAAATTGACATATAGGGGTTAGAGGAACCTAAAAAAGGCATTCTTAATCTTAACCAGATACTTTTATGGTAGCTACATAATACAGAAAAGTAATACAGCTTTAAAAAAAAATTACCCCCAAATGATCTTGTAAATGTGCGTTGCTATAATCCCTGTGCGGATTTACATCTCAAATATAGACTGATTGATTCAGGAAATTATATTAAGTATGCAGAAACAATCTGAATGTCTATCAACAGACGAATTAAGAGAAAATACATATACAACATACCAGTCAGCCTTGAAGAAGAAAGTCTGTATCATGTGACCCACCCAGGAGCCTTGAGGGCATCACGTTAAGGGGAACAAGGAAGCAGAGCACATCTTGTTCTGCTGAGTCACTCACATTGCGGTTCAGAGGAGTCCAATTCATAGAACTGGGGTGAGGGGAGGGGAAAGAGGCAGCCACTAATGAGCCAACAGCACTTTCAGTCAGAACAATGAATAACTTCTGCTGAGCCACTCTACAACAAGATGACAGCCAGTGATGACACCTTGGAGACGTCATACTACTGAGGTGGCCGATTTCATGCTGAGTGTTATAACCACCAAGGAGAACATTAAAGAACAAAAGATGATAGAAAGGAGGGACCTATAAGAACCCCTACATTGATTTTAAATCTATATTTCTTCACTATTCCAATTAATCCATGTGTATCTGCTATTCCTTCTGGGCACAGCTCATAAACTGGATTATCTGAAATAATCTCTGTGGGAAACACTGACATATAATTAAAATACCAACTTCACTTTTGGGTTCAGAATGTGAAAATCTATCACGAATCAGGGTGAAAACACTTTTAAAAAAACCCAAAGCAAGGTGCTAAAAGATATAACCACATAGAGTGCTTCTGTAGATGACTACTTATCTGGAAACATTCCTTATCAATTTTGTATTCTGATGATAAACTATTTGCTGAAATCTAACAGGACTCACAGAGACGAGGAATTTTCTTTGCACCATACAGACTTGACTTCAAGCTGGAAGTACAGGCCTGGAGTGGGCCTGACCCTCACTGCATTCTTAGTGCTTTGTTGCTAACTAAAGGTCAGCAGCCAACATTTTCCACTCGACCATTCAGTCAACTTATGCACCAAATTTCCTTATATACCGTTCCGCTTGTATGCTTGTTATGGTGTAGAACACCTGATAGTTTATAGTATGTATCTGCATGTAGTATACAGGAATTACCGTATTCTAAATGCATATGCTAGGCATGTAAACAAAACATACGAAAACGCTTTAGTGTAACACATTATGTCCTTATTACAGTGATTACACATCCCATTTAACAGTACTTCTTACATTGCCTATTATACTCAAGGTTTGTGGAAAGACAGTAAGTAAAATCTGTTCTACTTTCCAGTCCCTGCAGCTTGTTTTCTGAATTCTGACCAGCATGCTCTGACCTGCTCTGAAACAGAACCAGAGCAATGTGATATTTATTTGCTGACTCTAATGAAATCTGTTAGGACCACAGTCAGGTTAACAAAGAAGACTCAAGAGCATATGCAAGTGCCTACAAGAATTAAAGGAATCTACAAACACAGGGCAGCCCCTCTCCAATCCAAAACTATCTTCCTGAGTGCTCATTGTTGCTTGGTTCTTGTCTAATAGGATATCTAGAGATAATTGTTTAATATATAATTATTTGAGAAAATAACCTCCAAGGAGATTACTAATTTTATACTGAGGGTATTTTTCAATATCTCAACACCATATCACACGTGAAAGCCTCTGTTGTCACAGAGGTACAAAGCAGGGATCCGCAAGGACACTTACCCTTCTCTGCTCCCTCACATACTCCACCAGCTCGTCTCTTGTTCTCTTTACTGCCTCCTCCATGGCCCTTTCACTTCTCTTCTGCTCCTCTATTATTGCTGCTTTGACAGCTTCCTGTTTGGGGATGGAAAGCACGGTCAGTATGGCATGCACAAAGACACACTTGTGTATTTATATAAATGAAGGGCTTTTTTTGGGTGCAGCTCATTCTGTGACAGGCAATCTTTAGACTGGAGGGTGCCCCTGTAACAGCTTTTGGTAACAGAGGCATTAGGAGGAGAGAAATGGAATTAGCCATTTTCTGAAGGAAGTGATGAACCTAACAGACACCACTTGCTTCCCCAGCAACCTGTCACTCCTGGTTTCTGTCAGATTGCCTTCCTGTCCTCTGTACCCACACAAACGCAGTGTTTACTCTTCCATAGCAGTCATCAGATGTGGTCTGCGGAGCAAGCTTTATTACAAACACCTTGGCCTCAAACCAGGTCAAGATGCTGAGAGCTGGACACCAGGTGAAACTCCACCCTGTTAGCTGCTATTTGAAATGAGACCTCTAGGGAGGAAAGAAGAACTCACCGCCTTACTGAATTGGGTATCAGAAACCTGAGGGATTTCAGAACAGCAGATAAACAGAAAAGGGGTGAGTAGGTAATATTCTAAGACTTCTCAGAAAGCAACATTATTTTCTGCAAAATAGTACTTTACCCTTATATTTTTAATTAAAAATAAATAAAATAAGGATGTAACGTATTACACTTGACTGAAATGAATGCTACAAATCACAATTATTTAACTTCCATTTACCCACAGATGTCAGGACTTTCCTACTGGGTAACACCATCAAAGAGTATTCTCCGCACTTTTGATTCTTGAGATCTATGCATGTTTTCTCTTAGTTTTTCCTCAATCAGTTTAGACATGTATATATGACCCAAAAAATATAAAACAATAATGATTCACTATCACAAGTCTATTTACTGTGGGAATTTTGTAGAATGTAAGAAAGTGTGAGCATACAGTGATATACATGCAAATGTGTAAACATGCAAATGTGTACAGAGAACAAGGGACAGAGTAGGAAGGAAACTGGACATAAGGAGTCAGATTACTGTATGTGCTAACTACTATCTCTGGGAGTTTTCAACTGAAACATGCTCTGAATATTTTCTTAGGCTCTTATAGTCTTTTATAGTATGGTTTATATTCCTTTATACAGTTGCATAATGACTTATTTTTACCAGGTCTTAATAAGTAAATCACATTTATCATGTAGTTAAATTTTTTATTTCTATGCATATTAAATGTAATTAAGTATTATTATTATTATTATTATTATTATTATTATTATTTTTTTTTTTTTTTTGGTTTTTCGAGACAGGGTTTCTCTGTGTAGCTTTGCGCCTTTCCTGGAACTCACTTGGTAGTCCAGGCTGGCCTCGAACTCACAGAGATCCGCCTGGCTCTGCCTCCCGAGTGCTGGGATTAAAGGCGTGCGCCACCACCGCCCGGCTGTAATTAAGTATTATTTTTAAAGTTACACATGGTTGTAGAAAGGCATAGAAAGCGGGTGATTATAAGATGCAAGGGTCAGATTTCAGATGCCACAGAGTTCTCATTTGTGGTCAGCTCCCTTCTGCTCATGTGTTCACTTGTCAAGTTATCTGCTAAGTGTCCAGTAGTGCCTGTAAGACATAGTTCCAGATCCTGGAGCCTCCTCTCTCCTTCTCTCGATGGGCTGTAATTTACCCACACAAACAGGAAAACAGAGAAACAGAAGCGACAATGTAGAAACAGAGATTTCAAAAGACACTAGGGCCAATGGGTGGTGTGGACCCTAATTTTAGGAGTTGCTAGGAGAGATGTCTCATGTCTGTCTGCACAGCCCTTCTAAGAGAAGACAGGGAGTGGCCTGTGAGAGGTGCTTGCTGGACACTGGATACTTGTTACAAATAAATTTGTCTGACAGTTCTTGTGGGAGTGGCAGGAGAGGAAGGGGAAAAGCCAGGCAGACATCAAAGACCCTAAAAGCTCAAGCCACACTTGTAACCTGGCCCAGGGCTCCCAGGAACCCAGTGCACTGGCTTCCATTCCTGCCATGTGGGTTGGCAGACACAGGCTTGATCAACTCCCCACAGTCATCTCAGCCTCTCCCTGATCGTCCCCACAACACTTTTCACACTCACTCTGAACTATCCACAGAGAAAGGAAAAGCATGCGTGAATTCTCATTCCCTTCACTATGGACAAGGGCCAGCCTGTGTCTACACCCAGCCAAGTAAGCAAGGCAGACAACAGATCTGCCTGAAGTTAGAGTTTCACACTCTTAATACATGGAAACAAGATATTTCAGTATGGTAGGTGGCATGATTTGGTGTAATAAGTGCTAACAGAAGCTGGGTGTGCAAGGTTTGGAACTGACAATGTTTGTGTAGGGGAGGATTAGCCAATGCTGTAGCATTAAGGGATGGGGCCTGATGGAGGTACCTACATCATTGGGGAATTCTAGAAGGGACTAACTAGTCTTGTTCTAGTGGGTTGTTAGTTCCTGCAAGTTCATCTCTGAATTCCTCACTTCCTGTCTCACCATGTGATCTTTGCTTTTACATAATTCGGGCTGTCCTGCCACAGGCCTGAAGTGGCACAGCCTGGGAGTGATTTCTTCTTTTCATAATTTCTGGGATCAGTTACATTGTACCTGCGCATGTACACACACACACACACACACACACACACACAAGTGGTGGGTATGGAAAGAGACTGGTCAATGCATACAAAGCTATTTTCAAGGAGGACAGAGTTCTGGTGTCCTATGGCACAGTGGGATAACTACAAACAAAATATTATAGTGGATCTTTCAAAACAAAAAACAACAAATGTAAAAATGTGAGGAATATGTCAAATGCCTTGATTTAACACACAATATATACATGTGCTGAGACATTAGAGCCCACTATAATTATATGTGGTTATTATGTTTCTATTAAAAATGAAAGTAACAGATACTTGAATGTCTCAAACAGGGGGAACTAAGTTCAAAGCTAGCCTGGGCTACAAAGCAAATTCAAGACCCGTCTGAAAAACATGGTGAAACCTTGCCTTAAAATGAGAAAAAGAGCTGTGGTGTAGCCCAATGGTAGAGCACTTTTGGGCATGTACACTGCCTCAGTTCACTTTGCCTATCACTGAACAAAGTGAGCCAAAGTAGAACTATCATCGGTGTCTCACCTGCCCAGCGAGTCAGCAGTGTGCAAACTGTGAAGAGTCATGGGTACTCTGTATGCTTCCCTGTGAGTCAATACACTTCCATTTCCATACAAACTTAAAGCTCAAACTAAGGTTCAGAAGTGTTTTCTAGAATCCAGAACCTAGACCCCTATGGAGTAAAAAGAAAACTTTGTATCTCAAAATCCATGTGCTGTGCAACAGCCTTTCAGGCCATCTTGACTTTGAAGTAATTAGTCTGCACTGTAATGAATGACAAGAGGAGATGAAGAGAACACAGGAGGTCCTGGACAAGCCACCAGGGAACCAACATACCCCATCAACTCAGAAGCTTACTGACACAGGAGACAGGATGGGAGCACTGGTGACTCAGACGATGGGGACTCTGAATTCTAAGTAAGCAAAATGCTGTCCTCAGAAGAAAATCTTGTTCTTTGTATTAGTGAGTCTACGCTAAAAAATTATCCTCTTTTACTATATTGATCTTCACCGACTACGTGATAAACATCCCCTCATTATATTAGAACCTCCACTTGGTTGAAACCCTAAAGGATTTACTCTCTGGCTTGTTACGGGAAAAGCGTTTGCCAGTACCTGTTTCGGCCATGGTTCTCCATGCTGGGGAGCTGGGCTGGCTCAGCTCTGCTGGTCTTTGGATCTGTGCTCTCTCTGGATCTGACTCTCTCCATATTTGTCATCAGCTGCTCCATTTAACATGACTGCCTATAACTACAGTGGCCTAAAAAGAAGGACCTCAAAGATGGGGGCCACTCTCTTTTGATGATCTCCCATCCTCTACACAGGAAGATGCTTAGAACTTATTTTAGGAAAGCCAGATTACTACTTTGCAAACAAAGAGTACTTTGAAAACATGGAGGCCTCCTAGGAGAGGCTCAGGGATGATGCAGCTACTGTAGCCATGCACCCAAGTTCTCTTCTATTTGTCTATGGCCTTCTCAGCAAAGTCAAAGGCACCAGGGACTTGTGGATTTTCTAGACACTGTTAACACCCTGGGATCACATCAGCCGCATTCCTGGGACCCTCCGCATCTCTTTTCATCAGAATCTCTAGATTCTAGACCTATGCACTGTTTTTTGTTGGCTGATCCTTCCTTTGGCAGACCATCTCCTCTAGGAGGTTTTTGCCTGGGCATCTGCTTTGTCTGAAAATGTTTTTATTTTACCTCATCATATAGTTGGTGATCTGCATTTCTAGGATGGAAATTTCTGCAGTTTTAAACACTTTGAGAATATGATCCCAGGTTGATTCCTCATCACTGGTACACTGGTTTAGTTTTCCTTCTGGAGTATTGTACCTTTTGACATTGCAACACCTTGTAATACAGAGTTCACTCTAAAAAACATACATTTGAGTTTTTTAAAAATTGCAAAAAAATTCTAACTTCTTAAGTAAATTTACAATTTTGTATTAGGCCCAATTCCTAGCTATCCTGGGGTAGTGAGGCTTGTGGGCCACAGGAGGGACATACTGTCCGGGATCTAAAAGAGTGTATTTGCTTTATTAAGTTTCATTATGAACCTGGTTATAAGCAGATCAGACATGAGTCTCCATAATCTAGAAAGCTACACCTTCTAACTCTAGATTTAATAAGTGATGAAGGATTAGTACAGAGTTACAACTTCCCAGTTTTGATTGATCTGAGTCCCATAAAGCTGCATGCCTTCTGATGGACTGCCTGGTTCTTTTCTATATCAGCATGGATTTACTTTAGCTTTTTAAATTATCACATGATCGTTCCCATTTTTAAATCTTACACATTTTTAAAATTAAAGTGTATCACTTCCTCTACCCCCTTTTACCCTCTAGCACCTTCCAAGATCCCTCCTCGCAAGTATCCTCCCAATACTCCCAAACCGATAGCTTCTTCTTCTTCATTATTATTACATATATGTATCTTACATGTAATATATATATATATATATATATATATTATAAATACAATCTGCTGAGTCTCTTTTTGTTGTGTGGATATGTTTTCAGGGCTGTGCTGACATATGCCCTTCTGTATGCTGTGAATATGTGTTGTTCTCATTGGTTGATAATAAACCCGTTTTGGCCAATGGCAAGGCAAGATAAGGAAGGTTAGGCAGTACAATCAAACTGAGGACAGAGATGAAGAAAGGCAGAGTCAGGAGATGACGAGCAAGCAGGACATGTAGAAAATGAGGTAACAGGCTATGTGCCATGTGGCTAAACATAGGTAAGAATTATGGGTTAAGTGTAAGAATTTAGCAACAAGCCTGAGTTAATGGCCAAACATTTATAATTAATATAAGCCTCTGATAATTTGGGAAGCAGCTGTGGGACAGGGCAGGACAGAGATAAGCTTCCATTTACAGGACTGACCACTCCGCACTGTACACCCCATAAGAAGGCTCATCCCTGAGAGGGGCTAATTTTCCTTCCACCGGCAGCCATTAGTTGCCTGTAGTTCTTTGTCCAGGGGTGGGACTCAGGAGGTTTTCCCACCTTCCATTTCAGCACATCTATTACTATAGCCATTGTCCTGGTCAGCCGTTTCTAGGATAGATGGTTTCTCATCAGGATTCCTGGAATTCTGGCTTTTACAATCTCTCCGCCCCCTCTTCTACAATGTTGTCTGAGCCACAAATGAAGGTGCTGTGCTACATATGTATCCACTGGGGCTGGGTTCCCACAATCTGCTGATCTCGGCACTGGTCCAGTTGTGGTATCCTGTGATGGTCTCCATTTGCTGTAAACAGAAGCCTGTTTGATGAGGGAGGGCAGCTACATTTATCCAGCGAAGGTGTCTCAAGGACAAGGAGGACTTCAGGCCATGGTTCTGAATGAAGGCTTGTGCATTTGCTGATGGTGGCAGGTGAGGGACCAGATGGGCTACATTTGTATATTTAGACTCCTCTCTGGAAATCACTTACAACTTCAGCTTTTGACTTTTGAGTTTGATTATTTTTAATATATGTTCTTATTCTCTTGCTTTAAAAGTATAGCCTCCTGGACTGGAGAGATGGCTCAGCAGTTAAGAACACTGGCTGCTCTTCCAGAGGACTCAAGTTCAATTGTCAGCATAGACATGGCATGTCTATAAAAACTGTAACTCCAGCTCCAGGGTTCCAACACTCTCTTCTGGTCTCTGTGGGTACCAGACATACTTGTGCACAGACATGCATTCAGGCACAACACCCATACAAATAAAATAAATTTAAAAAAAAATCTTAAAAAGAAACACAGAGTCTTCTTTGTCTGGTGTGCACGTCTCTATCTCTGAGGAATCAAGGATGGCTTTTAATAACTTCTTATCCCCCCCAAATCTTTCCTTTACTCTCTGTGCTCACAAGCAGCCGTCTCTTCATACTTGACTCTTTTGTTTAAAGAGTCATACACTCTCGCAGGGTGACAACCCAGAACTTGCAGTTGCAGCCTGTGGCCCAGGTCTTGAGAACAGAGCCATCTGGCTGCTTGCTTCCCTGGGGCCATTTCCTATAACAATGTACTTAGGTCTTTCATCTCGGGCTGTCCAGATTCCTCAGGAAAAAAAAAAAAACATTTTCCAGTTCCCATGGCCCTCAGCATCTGAGAACTGAGATGGGGGTGGATGGGGAGGTGAGGTTCTCAATACTCAGCACCGAGTGCTCGCCTCTGCTGACCCACTCCACTTCAGGGGAACAGCTATATTTCAAAGGGGTTCCTGCTCTTGATTCAAGACCTTGCTTTCTTTCTTATAGTCCAAACCTTCCCTCTATGTAGTTTCCCCTGAGCCACAAGATGGAAAGTCTCTCAGGCATCCTACATTGAATTGGGTTTTAGAAAGGGGAAAATATCACTGAATCTCCTACATGTTCTTCCCACTGGGGCTGCGTTACTTCTACAGTTTCTAACAATTTCAGACACACAGAGATGCCTCTGTGTGACACACAGAGAGACGACAGTTCCTACAGATGCAAAGCACAGTACCTTCAGATGATCATCAATTCTCACCGCACTTCACCCATTTTTTCACTGAAGTCCCTTTTCTGCTTCAGAAGTAAGCTGGGGCAGGAAGACTGCACTTAAATGCCACACCCCAACTCCCAGCCAAAACGCAGCTCTTAGAGTTACGGGACTCCATCCTCATCCCAGTCGCCAGGTTTGTTCTTTTCAAGGTTTGTCTGTCCATCCTCCACCAGTTCAGCTACCACCACATGAGCCAGGAAGCCCTCTTCCTGCATGTTAAATATCCAGCCATTTCCAGAAAGCATTTGTAACACTCTCCTGTTTGGGTGTGTCATATTCAAGGCTATCTCATGAGTATTACCAAGAATACTTAGCTCTTATCATTAGTTATTATTTTTCAATTTGGCCTCATTCAAAATTTCAGGACATTGGTAAAATGCAGCCAACACACAACATGATGACCTCTAGTCCAGTTCCCAAGGTCTCCTGTTGCCACCTGGAGCCCAGAGAACATAGTCCTTGTGGTCCACATCTCCATCAGCAGCTGGCCTTGGAGAATACTTGCTTAATCCCCTGGTTTGATTCCCAGCACCCACATGGCAGCTCACAACCATCTGTTACTCCAGTTCCAGGGGATCCAATACCCTCTTCTAACTACCATAGGCAAAAGGCAGGCATGTGGTGAACATACATAAAAACAAAACACTCATACACACAAAATAAAATAAAAAAATTTAAAACAACAATACTAGGCTAGAGGGATATATATATATATATATATATATATATATATATATATGAAGATAATATTCTATTGTTACTATTTTATTGTTTATTTTCTTTTTGTTCTTTGAGTGAGTCATGTACTAGGGCACTGGTTCTCAACCTTCCTAAAGTTGTGACCTTTAAGTACAGTTCCTCATGTTGTAGTGACCCCTAATGATAAAAGTGTTTTCATTTCTACTTCATAACTGTAACTTTGCTATTGTTATGAATTGTAATGTAAATATCCAATATGCAACCCCTGTAATGGAGGTCGTGACCCACAGATTGAGAACCATGTGCCCAGAGGATGATTTTAAACTCCTGACCTCATGCTTCCACCTCCCAAGTGCTGCTACAGGAGGGCACCCCCATACCAGGCTATAGGACTACAGGAGGGCACCCCCATACCAGGCTATAGGACTACAGGAGGCACCCCCGTTCCAGGCTATAGGACTACAGGAGGCACCCTCATAACAGGCTATAGGACTATAGGAGAGTACCCCCATACCAGGCTAAGCACTTTCATTTTCAATGAACTACTTTTCCGGCACAATAGGAAGGTTCTGATGATTAAAGAGGCATGGAAATGGGGATGACAGAGTGGCAATCTGGGACAAATCCTAACCCTCTGCATGCATAAGGAGAATATGGTTTTCTCTTTGAATGAAGTGGGTAGCAGTCATACAGGAGAGGAAAGACTGGGGCAGAGAAGACAAGCTGGGCTCCTAGCTAATTTTTTCTTCTGGATTCTACATTCTTAAAAATTAAGAATGTCTGTAGCTGGAGATTTCTCCAGCCCCGCAGCCATTCAGACCCAAGTAAACACACAGAGACTTACATTACTTATAAACTGGCCGTGGCAGGTTTCTTGCTATCCAGTTCTTATATCTTAAATTAACCCATTTCTATTAATCAACAAGTTGCCACATGGCTTGTGGTTTACTAGTACTTTTACATCTTGCCTCCTCTGTGTCTGGCTGCCGACTCCTGCCTCAGCCTTCCTCTTTCAGAATTCTCTTCTCTGCTTGTCCCGCCTATACTATATTTCCTGCCTGGCTCCTGGCCAATCAGTATTTTATTTATCAACCAAATCAGAGCAGCACATTCACAGCACACAGAGCTGTATCCACAGTAAATGTCACTGAACTTTGTCCACTACAAATAGGTACCCATCAAATAATTCAGTAAAAACTGCAAAGCGAACAAATCCAAACCCAAGATATCAGTACAGCATGGGTTTGGGGTTGGGAAAGTATCTCGCTTGGGAAGCCTGGACAGAACTGTCACTTCCTTAAGAAGGGTTAGGGGGCAATGCTCAATCTCTATGAGAAAATTTAAGCCCTGATTATAATATCTGAGGATCTGTGGCTTCTAAGAAAACACAGCCCCCAAATTACAGAGGCTGTGCTTGGTTGTGAGCCACGCAGAGGCTGCAGCATCAGACGGGGTTCCTCACAAGCACTGTGCTACAACAGTGAGGTAAACGAACCCTGTCGTCTGTGCCTGGGGTCTGTTACAAACGCATGTCCCTTCCTTCGGCAAGGATCTTAACTTAGGTGGAAATAAGCCTGGGTTACAAATCTTCCTTTGAACATCTCCAAAAGGTGCACTCTGTAATAGAATGGGTCTTAACTCAGGATGAAGGCCAAAGTGAAACAGCCCTCAAGTGAGGTCTGCGGAACGGCAGGCGTGTGTCCTGCCTCCTCAGGTGATGCCAGGTGAGCATGGAGGGCTCTACAGGCAAATTCTGCAGGCAGGCTTCTTGCACTTCCTTTCTCAGAGGTAGTCTGGCACTCAGGCTTGCTTACTTGAGGCTTATTCTCCCGTGTTCTACCCTTCTGTCTGGACTCAAAAGCCAAGAAAAGATGTTCATTTCCATTAACGTGGTTCATTCAAGTCTCCTGTTTCTCTGAATGGCTGGGCTACACAGAATCTGGGGCCAGCCTCTGGGGACCCACACACGCCTGGTACTGCTAAAAGAGTTGACAGGAGTGCTGTCCTCTGTCACTCAGCTGTGCACACAGGAAACTCTGCATCCAACAGGATGGAAGCTCTGCCCCCAAACGGGGGCGACTGTCACTATCCCTTACAAAGTACAAGCATATGTGCAGAATCACCTCCACTAAACAGTCAATCTGAAGCAAACTGTGCCATAGTTAGAAGATGGCCACACTCCATAAAAAAAGTAAGAGCCCTGTTCCATGCTTTAAACAGCACCCATGTCTTATCTGTTCCAAACACTAACCCAGACGAGGCACCCAACTTCAGACCAGGTTTTTTCAAGAATTTTAAAATTATCATACAAAGTATAAACCAGAGTCACAAATACTTGACATCTCAAAGGTGCCACCTCACCACTTCCGAGCAGAACCTGTTCTAGTTTCTGTCTCCCTTCCCCATCCACATGCGTCCTTCCCCTGCCCCGGCTGTCTCTACTTTCATGCTCCGCTGTGTCCTTTCTGCCCTTCCCCCTCAGCATCCTTTCACCCTCATTTAGCCTCTACTTTTTAGGTTTTACCCACATTTCCTCCTGTTCATATACATGCAAACAAACATTATTGAGCGAGGATCCAGATATGAGGGAGAATGTAAGAGCTTGTTGTGTTTGGGGTTTGGTTTGGTTGTATTTCTGAGTTTGAGTCTCCTCATTTAATATATTACTTCCCAGATCCATCTGTTTACCTACAAATTTCATCTGTATAGCTGAGTAAAAGTCCACTGTGTTTATATACATTTCCATTACCCACCATTTGTTAATTCCACTTCCTTGTGATCATTACAGTCAACAAGGGTATGCAGGTGTCTCTGTAGCAGGATGTAATAGGCCCAATCTCTTCTCTAGGCTTATCTACAGATTATCAACAGGCATCAGATATTTAATACAAAACAGATTTTTAATCTCAACAAAACTTGAGCCTTTTTCAAAACTTTAATATAATAGGAATTTGTTCTTAAAAACCACAATTTACTAAGAAATGGCTCTGAGGATTGGTAGGTCTGGCCAAATGAAAGCACCACCACAATTCAGTTTATCACAATTCATACTATCACCTGACACCAGACAGAAGTTCCCAAGGCCCTGGTAACTACTGTGTAACTTCTACCACAACATTCTCTCTCCTTAAGAATTCATGTGAGTGGTACCATATAACCTGCATATTAATTCTCCAGTTCTGGCTTCCTTCCTATAGCTAAGGAATTCCCCACCAGTGACTCTGTCAAACACATAGTTGTGATACTTTTTTTTCTCTATCACAGCCCACAATACTATATAAACTTACCTTGTATACTATGGCTCCTTCTCAATTGACCTTATATACTTCACAAGGGCCAGCTCTGTGTACCAAAACCTTCTCTAGAACTGACAACAAGGGATCAGTGCTCAGCAAAAATTACAGAGTAAATGAATAGCAGGAGAATAATGCCATCTAAGGGCTTTCTTATATAATTATCTATTTCTATCCAAGACAAATCTGTACTTCATACTAAAGATGAGAAGCTTGGGGTGGAGAAATGGAGGATGGGGGTGGGGACAACTTGTGGCAAACTTCAATGCCTCTAGAGATAGGCAGCCTAGACCTGACAAGGTCAGATGCCCATTGTGACGTGCTATAGAACCCCTGTATCTTCACGGTGGTATAGGCAGGTGGGGCTGGGGAGATGGCTCAGTCATTAAAATGCTTGCTATGCAAGTCTGAGAACCTAGATTTACTGAGGTTCAACCTGCAAGAACCCAGATAAAAATCTGAGCATAGTAACATATGCTTGTAATCCCAGCATGCAGGAAACAAGCAGAGATAGGACACCTCTGGGGCTCCCTGGACAGTCATTCTAGGCCTAACCAGAAAGCCCAGGAACAGGAAACAGTCCACCTTGAAGGGAGGGTGGTGGGGGGACCGACTTGACCTCCAGCTTCCAGATGTTCAAACAGGAACCTCCATAAGAAGCGCACACACTGGGGGTGATAACGGCATCTGCCTCATTAATGTAGCTGATTAGGACGAATGTAGTGAAAAAGTAAAAAGTCAACTCAGACATATTAGCAACTAACTGGAAAAGTGCATGCCACTCACTGGAAGTGAAGAACCAACGCTGTGATGGTCATTGCTGATGTCAGGACAACCACTAGCAGCTCCTCTTAAGACTTCTACTCCCCACAGGAAGCCTTTCATCTATTCCTCCCCCAATCCTTAAAGCAGCTTCTTTGTCTAGAATAGCCTATAAAGTCATGGAGAATAAAGCTGCCCGAATGACCCCAGAACATGAAGACCATCACTGTTCTCCTTGTTTGCGATACAATCATGTCCTGTCAACTTCTGTAACACTTCCTATCTGAGGGGTTTTCCAAAGGATAACAAGGACATTAGTTATACATCTAAAACTCACAGCTACAGTGCTCCAGGGTAGGAACAGAAAGCAGGGACACGATTTCAGATTCCTATCACTAATAAGCCAAGGGGAAGTCTATTTATAAGTTACATTTCTGACTTAGCCACATAACTCACTTAGGAAAATTAATTTAACCTGTGGGAAACTTTTCAGAGCAGTTTATAATAACTCATTGATTTTTTTCAACTAGTTTTCCCTGGGGGATGCAACTAATTCATAAAGTGACACCTACAAATTTATTTTAAAATTTGGGATAAGGCCAGTTGTGGCAGATGTGCCTGGAATCCTGGTACTCAGGAAGTGGGGGCAAGAAGATCAGGAGTTGGGGACATCCTCAGTTATTTAGTGAGTGTGATTCCAGCTCTGTGCATGAGACTGTGTCTCTAAAACAACAATAAAACTCTGGGTTGAATACAAGGAGGTCACAGGAAGGAGCTTCCAGAAAGTCTATTCTTCAGTGGCAGGCACTGTGTGTCATTTCTAAACGTCTATTTAAGCTGGTATTTTATACCTATAATTTTATTTCTCTTATTTTACCTATTAGATTCATTAATTTACTTTTCCCTTTATATTGAGAGTTTTAGAAAAAAATCAAGATATAATCACATCATATGATGCCAGCAAGAGTGGAAAAGGAAGCCTTGATCTCGTCCCATGAACACTCAGAACCAACAGCAGCATAGGCACAAACAGTGCTCACGAGAAGCCACACACACTGAGAAGTTCATTTACCCTGGGTGAGCATGGAGTCAACCACATCAAAGCTACCAGGACATGGTGACAGGGAGCCCCTTTGCTTAACAAATCTGCCGAGGGGAAGGTGGTGGACTGCCCGCACCCCACCAGTCTTCCTGGGAGTGCTCTTGGCACTGTCTCACCTGTCAGCAATGACAAGGCATGACAAAGGCTGTTCCTGAGGCCCGAAGAGGCAGGTAAGAACGAAGATGGCGGATGGCATTACATCAGCACAAGAGCAGTCCCAGCTCTGCCTGGAAGAGAACTTCATGGTTCCTTCATGGGAGAAGAAGAGCTATAGCAAGGCTTTGCCTATGCAGGGCTATCAGGGGGGTGAGCCTCTACTCTACTGGGGGTCGGGGGCAGGGGAATGAAGTGAGTGAGACAGCACATGCCAGAAAGACAGACAGACAGACAGAGCTGACAGGATACACATAGCGAGCTTCTCAGAGGCTGTGCTTACCTCTGATCAGGCTGACGACTGAGGAAGAATGGAGAAGCTAGCTGGCTTTTCTAATGTACAAAGAAACTCAAAATATTAAAAATAAACGTGGAACCTGATCCGTGAAAGGTAACTTCAAGGAGAACCCACCTCACCTGCCAGGATGGGCACTGTAGGAAGACAGGTCAAGGGTCGAGAAACAGGAACTGTGTGCAGTGCTGATGGGAGTGTGGTCGGCAGTCACAGGACAATCTGCATGATGAGTCTCAACAGCACCTCTAAGCTTATCATAGGACCTGGGCCTCCCAGGCCTACACAGATGCACATAAACAGACTAAGAGAATTCAGTGACTAATGTGTAAAGCCTGGTGACTCACAGGAGGAGACATCAGCAGGAACTAAGGCAGAACTGATGACAGGTCCAGCTCTGGACAGCAGAAGCCCAGGGACAGTGAGAAACATTCAGGGCATTTCTGTGCTAATAACTGGCTGCTGTAGAAGACAC
This sequence comes from Peromyscus californicus insignis, assembly GCF_007827085.1. Taxonomy (NCBI): domain Eukaryota; kingdom Metazoa; phylum Chordata; class Mammalia; order Rodentia; family Cricetidae; genus Peromyscus; species Peromyscus californicus. Next base: position 160,023,451 of record NW_026294584.1, on the reverse strand, counting down.
AGTGACATTTCCACATGAAACCGCTACGTGATATCTGATGCCATCAAAAAAAGCCAACGGCACTCTTGATGACTATGCTGGAATGTGTGATCAGATATCCACTAGTGTAAGGTTAATTGTAAGAGACTTCTGTTCCTGACTTGTCTTAGGACAGGACATTTTCTGGAACACATTTGGTGAGCTAGACATTTGGACCTCCTAGGAGACATGGGGGTGGGCAGAGATCATATACAAAGCTCTCAAATAAGTAAGGTCAGACAATTTTTAAACACATGACTCAATCAAACTCAGGTTGTGAGAGAAAGTAACTGTGGAAGACACATGATCTGGTGTGGTGGTATTGTGTTCCCCAAAATATTGTGCACCCTAATAAACTTATCTGGGGACAGAGAACAGAACAGCCACTAGATATAGAGGCCAGAAAATGGTGGCACACACGCCTTTAATCCTATCACTTGGGAGGCAGAGATTCATCCAGATCATGGTGACACATGTCTTTAATCCCAAAAAATGAGCCTTTAATCCCAGAAAGTGATGGCAGAAAGCAGAAAGGTATATAAGGCATGAAAACCAGGAACTAGGCTGGTTAAGCTTTTAGGCTTTTGAGCAGCAGTATAGCTGAGATTCATTCTGGATGAGGACACAGAGGCATCCAGTCTGAGGAAACAGGATCAGCTGAGGAATTGACAAGGTGAGGTAGCTGTGGCTTGTTCTGCTTCTCTGATCTTCCAGCGTTCCCCAATAACTGGCACCAGGTTTGTTTTTATTATTAATAAGACTCTTTAAGATTCATGCAACAATCTGGTGGCACAGCCATATCTGAATGGAATGGCAGAAGTCATAAGGCCAGCACAGCTGCTTGACAAAGATCCAGCAGAGCTGAACCACATGATGGCTGCCATGCCACCTTTGGTTTTCATCTCCACCTGTTGCATACTTGGGGCATTTTTAATATTTGTACAATTTGGGGATGTTGGGTTGATGGAAAATTCCTTATGAATCATTTATGCATTCTCCCAGGAGTACGGCTTCAAAGCTTCCCCAGGAAAGCCTGAACATACTATTTCCCCTGCTTTTAGGGAGATATCCTTATCTACTTGAAGGTCTTCCTTTTATGCCTTGGAGGTTATGACACATAAAGAAGCCAGAGGTCTCTTCATGAGGCTATGAGACATTCTTGAAACATCTGTCTCTGTCCTTACACAGGAACAAGATATTCAAAACAAAGTAAACTTAAAAAGGTCAACAAGATTTGGTGGGCTAGAGGAGTTGGCCACAATTCAGATTCCAAGCCTCTTCCCACTGTATACTCAGATAATTACGTGTCATATACCTCTGCCCTACATAGAGACATATTGATGAGCAAAGTATGGAGTGGAAAGATGGTAAAAGTATGAGATGTCAGGACCTCCCTCTCTTAGAAGTTAGCTCATGCAGAGCCACTATAATGTCATATGACCAAGGAACAACAGAATGCCAGGATTAGACATATAGACAATATTATATAAATGTGAACATCGATTGTATTATGCCAGAATTGAATAATAACTGCAGCAGCCTTAGATTGAGGATTTTCCTGGGCACTTTGACCACTAAGAGTTAATAATACACTGCTTGGGACATGGCAAAATGCCCAGGGTAGCTTGAACATTTTTGTTTTGGTCTAGTGTCCTTGAAGCAACCAAAGCTGTGAGTCTGTGAACAGACTTTCATATGCTTCTAGAGTCTTAAAACTGGGTTATGGGGTTACTGAGTAAGAATGATAGCTCTGTTTATTAATGATGTCAGTACTTGAGGGAAAATGATTGGAAATGATAACTCTGTTCTGTCATAGATTATTAATGACTAAAAGATGAGCAAGAGGAAGTGGAACACATGTCCAAAACCAAAAATGATATGATCTGTGTTTTGGAACATAATGGATGTATCCCTGCTTACTAAATTTTGTATAAGTAAAGAAGCATTCTGGCTGCTAGTCAGTCAGGCCGCAAGATTCTCCTGACTATCATGGCCTGGCTCACTTCCTTCCCCTGCCGACTCCTTACATCCTCTGCTGGGACCTGTCCACCGCCAGGGATGGCTCCTGGCAATCTGGGCACCAGCACTCCCGGGAGCAGCAGGAAGAGTCACATGCAGCAGGTACACCTGCTCTGGGTAGGGAGAAAAGAAGGTGCCATTCTGAAAGTTCATGAGCAGCCTTCAGAAGACCTGTGGTTCTCAAGGAGCCCAGGCACTTGTGATACAGAAGACAATGGCTTATGAATGCAGTCAAAAACTGAGTTCTTCATGATGCAGAATAAAGTCTTAGTCTTTTAAGCCATTATTAGGTATTTCTGATTGATTCTCTACCTATCTGTGGATTTTATTTTCCTGTTTCTTTGAATAGTTTTTAGTTTCTAAACAATGCACATTTAAAATAATACAAAGCAGTGACTCAGAAACAGATCTTTTCTTCTATATTTATTCCCCACCGTGTGACTGCTAAAACACATTGTTTGTTTGTTTGGGGCTGTCTCACGTAGTAGTAACTTTTGGGGATTAATTCTGCAAAGTCTGCAGTCTTCGTCATATGTTTTACTGAAGTTTCTTATTTGTTGTTTACATTAGTGATCTATTAAAAGGTGGAGGCATAGATTTCCTTATTATTTCGAATCACTGAGGTTTCCACCTTTTTCCAGAAGGTTCCCTTGCTATAGCAACCTGGACACAGTAATTACAGCTCTACATCCTACCTAGTCTCTACTCTCTGCTTTCTGAATCTCAGTCAGAGGCCAGCAGGTCACAGGCCCTTCTCAGGGTGTATGTGACCTTAGCCAGAGGCCAGAGGGTCACAGGCCCTTCTCAGGGTGTATGTGACCTAAGCCAGAGGCCAGCAGGTCACAGGCTCTTCTCAGGGTGTATGTGACCTTAGCCAGAGGCCAGCAGGTCACAGGCCCTTTTCAGGGTGTATGTGACCTTAGCCAGAGGCCAGAGGGTCACAGGCCCTTCTCAGGGTGTATGTGACCTAAGCCAGAGGCCAGCGGGTCACAGGCTCTTCTCAGGGTGTGTGTGACCTTAGCCAGAGGCCAGCAGGTCACAGGCCCTTCTCAGGGTGTGTGTGACCTTAGCCAGAGGCCAGCAGGTCACAGGCCCTTCTCAGGGTGTATGTGACCTTAGCCAGAGGCCAGCAGGTCACAGGTCCTTCTCAGGGTGTATGTGACCTTAGCCAGAGGCTAGAGGGTCACAGGCCCTTCTCAGGGTGTATGTGACCTAAGCCAGAGGCCAGAGGGTCACAAGCCCTTCTCAGGGTGTGTATGACCTTAGCCAGAGGTCAGTGGGTCACAGGCCCTTCTCAGGACATGTGTGACCTTAGCCAGAGGCCAGAGGTCAGTGGGTCACAGGCCCTTCTCAGGACATGTGTGACCTTAGCCAGAGGCCAATGGGTCACAGGCCTTTCTCAGGATGTGTGTGTCCTTAGCCAGAGCTTTTCAAAGCCATTTATGGAAAATGAGTTTTTCCTCTAGATTTTTCCTCTTTAGTGTTTCCAGCCTCTGCTTTACCCCAACAGGTATTTCTGTAGCTGAGACGATAATCATCACCATCCCTGTCACTGACAAACATCCTAGACATAGGGCTTTTCTATGGGGCAGGATGGATCTGGTAGGAGTTGGGAAGAAGAACGGGAATATGATCAAAATACACTGTATTCACAAATGAAATTCTCAAAGAATTATTAGAAAGACTGTATTGAAACAGTAAAAGTACTTACTACACTGAACAATAAGAACAAAGAGCAGGTTTTCCAGTAAGCTGCAGAGCCAGTCACATAACAATCCTCTCGGCAGCAGCTTCTGTGGGGCTGCAAACCTGGTACCTCATGGGGGCTACGGACTGGGCTTTCACAGTTAACGCCCTGTCCAAAGCTGCACTAAGGAGACGGAAACGTAAGGAGCTGGTTAGAACTTCAGGAAGCTAGCTTAGGAATAACTAACCATTTTTTTCTTGAATAAATATTTGGATGGGTACAAGAATTTGGAAAAATTTGGATAACTTTTACTAATATTTTCCTACTTTTATGAAGCTGATTTTGGTGGTACTTATCCATCAATCTAACAGGCCTGCTTAGTCTTCCTTTCAAAGAATGTTAATATTTGCCTAATTCCTTTTTAGATATATAAAATTTACAATTTAAGTATTTATTCAATTTGGGATATATTTTACATAGAAAGTGCAGAAGGCAATGGGAAGCCAATTGCAGTATTTTAAAAAACTTTCCTAATTAAAATTCTTTTGAGAATTTAATAAAAGTAAAATTTGTCTTTGCAGAAAAATCTGCACATATGTACAGTTTTGTGTAATTTTAATAAATTCTTAGACTACCTAGGCTTTCTTCTAGGGAATACAGACTCAAAGCATGGAATCTGTCACATGATCCCTGTATGTATCAATCCTAGGAGGGACTGGGTATTTCTGGATTGGTGTCTGCTCCAATGTTCTCCCAGCCTGTTTGTTCTTAGACAACAGCACTGTTTCAGCTAAACTGGGCACTTCTCTGCTCTGCTCTCCTCTGAAGCACTATCCTGTGCACAGTAAGCTCCTCACACCTCTGCAGCTTTGTTTTTTCATGCCAACTGACCACCAAACACTTGACAGGACCACCAAACACTTGACAGAACCACCAAACACTTGACACGACCACCAAACAAACACTTGACACGACCACCAAACACTTGACACGACCACCAAACACTTGACACGACCACCAAACACTTGACACGACCACCAAACACTTGACATGACCACCAAACACTTGACATGACCACCAAACACTTGACATGACCACCAAACACCTGATACAACCACCAAACACTTGACACGACCACCAAACACTTGACACGACCACCAAACACTTGACATGACACCTTTGTCAGCTTCCTATCATCTTTTAAAAGGCTAGGTTACTATTTTTCTACTACTGTATCTAACGAAATGCTTTTCTACTACCATATCTAAATGGCACTGGGGAGAAATAGGAAGTCACTTTAGTTATTAATACAGCAAAGAGTAAGTTTGATTGTAGCCTCTTATTTGATTATCCTAAATAATCAGGTGAGGTGTGAGCTTCACAGAGCTTTCCACAAAAGCCATGTTTCTGCCACTTGCCCTGAGTAAGAGTATAGGCTTTAAGCAATGGAATGTCAGTTGTATGACTAACTGAAGTCAACATGTGGAGATTACTCAGAATGCATCTGATAGGCCAGCACACTCACATTGCTTCCCTTATGGCCACTTCCTGCCCAGGGTTCCCTGTGTGCAATCAGAGAAATTCACATTCAGATAGACAGACTCGAGCAAAAGCTTACATTGCTAAGAATCTCCATTACATTCTCAACTTACAGGGGGCACATTTTGTGCTGTTTGTGTTTTGGTCTTATGTAGCCCAAGCAGGCTGCAAACTTGCTACACAGCTGAGGCTGGTCTTCAACCACCGATCTTCCCGCCTCTATTTCCTGAGCTAGGATTACAGGTGGGCACTGCCATGCCCAGATTTTGAGGGGACACATTTTAAATGGTATGTTGTGCTATACCATATAGAAGCCTGACATCCTATAGAGAAAATAGGTCTTTTTATGTATTTGTCTTTTATTCAAGCACCTCTGCCCATACAAAACCTGAATCCCTGGTAAAACAGAACATGCAAGTTTGACTATGGAAATGAAGCTTTGGGAGATCATGGGCGAAAGTTACTCTGTATGGAGGACATGCTGGTTCACTGCACATTTCCTCTCGGGAGACCATGGGGAGACTTGTGAGGTTATGTTAGTTATTGCTGCCAACTAAAGATACACAGGTATACAAGTCAGACATAATTTATTTGAATCAAACTGTTTTTCTAATCAAATACATTATTTACTGTGTGAATGTGCACATATTCCTGCATGCATGCACATGTGTATGCATGAAAGGTAGGAAAGGGGAGAAAGAGAATGAATGAATGAAATGAATGTAGGGTGCTTAATACAGTTAGAGTGACAAAACAGAAACATAGATTCTGATCTTTCTTAAATAAAAGAAAAACATAAAATATGTTATAGGATTTTTAATACTAGGAAGGTAAAAAATTATTGAATATTAAAAAAAAAACAGGTCAAAACAGAAATATTATGATAAAAATAAAATACCTGCCTCCCAAAAGTAAGGTAGCAATAGCCAGGTGCTTTCTCCTCTGAGGGATGGGGACCAAGGAGCCACACTTCTGGGTGACTTACCTGACTCATCACTCGCTGCTCCTGGATGGCGGCCTGAATAGCCTCTGCTACCCTTTCCTGATCTCTTGCATGCTCTGCCTTCCACATTTCCCGTTCTTCAGCATGAACTTTTTCCAGATTTTTCCTTTCTTCTTCCACTGCTTTGGTGATGACATCTTTCATAGCTTCTTTCTCAAGCTTAAAACAAAAACAAAACAAAACAAAAATGGCCAAAACAGCAATGTTAGCAATAAGTTCAAGCCCCAGACATTAAACTTAACACACAGTCCCAACATTGCTGCATTTCTGTATATTACATAAAGGCGCACTGCATTCAATCATTTTGATACAGATTTCCCCCCCTCACCTCCTGATATTTCTCCACTTTAAAGAAATCAAACCTTAGCTTAAAGCAGCAGGCATCAAAAAGTAGGTCTTAAAAGTTATTTATGGGGGCTGGAGAGATGGCTTAGCAGGTAATGGCACCAGCTGTTCTTCCAGAGGACCCAGGTTCAAGACCCACACCCACAGGGCAGCTCACAACTCTCTGTAACTCTAGTTCCAGGGGATCCAGCATCCTTACACAGACATACAAGTAGGCAAAGCACCAACGCATATAAAATAAAAATAAATACATTATTGTTTAAAAGTTATTTACGATAAGGAAGTGCTGTGGGAAGTTCTGTATGGCAAATGTGTTGCTAATTAGTCAATAAATAAAACACTGATTGGCCGTTGGCTAGGCAGGAAGTGTAGGCGGGGCAAGGAGGAGAATAAAGCTGGGAAGTGGAAGGCTGAGTCAGAGAGACACTGCCAGCCGCCACGATGAGAAACAGCATGTGAAGATGCCGGTAAGCCACGAGCCATGTGGCAAGGTATAGATTTATGGAAATGGATTAATTTAAGCTGTAGGAACAGTTAGCAAGAAGCCTGCCACAGCCATACAGTTTGAAACCAATGTAAGTCTCTGTGTTTACTTGGTCAGGTTTGAGAGGCTGTGGGACTGGCAGGTGAGAGAGATTTGTTCTGACTGTGGGCCAGTCAGGAAAACTCTAGCAACAAATGGCGTCCAACGTGGTGGCAAGAGTTTCCACCTAAAAACTGAGAAAAAAAGATTCTAAAATGGAGCTAAAAACAGTTCCTAATTGTCTCTCTCAAATGAGCAGCAGCTGCCTGTTTGAGCTACTGGTGGGTTCCTAGAGTGCGTGCTCGACCTGCAGTATGGCGGGAATGAGGCCTCTGCAAGTGGCACATTAAGCTACATGGTGGATTTAGCCTTTGCTAGTGCAAAACAAAAAAGGGTTTCTGGGCTACTTGCTGCTTGGATAAAAGCATAGACCCACGATAGCTCCCAGAGCTGGCGGTAAACCACTGCCGTGTTGGGAAGCTGAGGTGGGCGGAACCAGCAGCCACAGCTGCTGCAGTTTAAAGCAAGAGATTCACAATAAGACAGATTCAGATGTAATAGTTTGCAATGTGTGTAAAAGATACGTAGGCTTGAAAGAGACAAAAAAGATGATATATAGAGTTATAGAAACAAATACATAGTTTTAAAAAATAAAGTCTTTAAAAAGACAGTAAAGGTAGTATAAAAAATAAGCCACGTAAAAATGGATATTACACAGAGAATCTGCATTGTGTTGTCTTTGGGACTTTTAACTGCAGAAAAACATTTGATTGTAAAAGCTGTTGAGTTATGCCAAAATGTATATTTTAAAGGTACCTTGACTTCAAAATTTGGATATAAGGATATGTTACTTTGGAAAGGAGACTCTGCTTTTGTTTCCACAGAAAGCCAGAGGCTATGGATTTGTTCCAGATTAAGACACATCAGGTTTGACCAGCCAAGACCCCCTGAAAGGTCTCCGATGACACCATGGCCCAGATGATCCAACATCCAGAACGGTTTGAAGGCATCTGGCTCAGACGATACAGCCTCATGGACTATTCCATAATCCTAAAATTTTCTTTGTTTCCCCATAAGATACAGCGCCCCCCCTCCAGCAGGAAGTAGTAAGAGAAGCTACGCCCAAATTCCCAAATTATATGTAATTTTACTTTGTTAAGGTTAAAACCTTCCTTTTTGAAAAAAAAAAAGGGGAAGTGCTGTGGGAAGTTCTGTATGGCAAATGTGTTGCTAATTAGTCAATAAATAAAACACTGATTGGCCGTTGGCTAGGCAGGAAGTGTAGGCGGGGCAAGGAGGAGAATAAAGCTGGGAAGTGGAAGGCTGAGTCAGAGAGACACTGCCAGCCGCCACGATGAGAAACAGCATGTGAAGATGCCGGTAAGCCACGAGCCATGTGGCAAGGTATAGATTTATGGAAATGGATTAATTTAAGCTGTAGGAACAGTTAGCAAGAAGCCTGCCACAGCCATACAGTTTGAAACCAATGTAAGTCTCTGTGTTTACTTGGTCGGGTTTGAGAGGCTGTGGGACTGGCAGGTGAGAGAGATTTGTTCTGACTGTGGGCCAGTCAGGAAAACTCTAGCAACAAGGAAGAAACTACAGTAAACTGAAATGTGTCTTTCACAACATAACTCTTTCCTGTATTTTCAAAGACTCCTGTAATTGAACATGATTTCTAAACTGCTGATATTTGGAAAACACGGATTCACGTGTTGCTCCTTCAGAAGTCTGCACACTTCCTTGTTACCTGACAGGTGAATGTCGTATTCATTTGCACGGTCACCACTCCACCACCAACCTCCCTAAGTCCTGGAAAGCACATGGGGACTTTCCAGACTATTACCTTTGCTCAGTCTCCCTCTGTCTCCATTCAAGCCAACAGCCTGACCTTTTGTTCTTCCTGGATCCTCTCTCTGTTCAGAACTTGGCTCTCATCAGCTACTCCTCACATGTGTTGAATTCATCACAGACTTCTGCACTTGTTTACTTTGGCTTTTAAGCTGTTTGTCCAATTATTCGTCTCCTATGCTACACTGCACATGCCCTCTACCAACGCTCTCCTGTGTCTAGCATCCTATTTCCCAGAAGCTAATGCCCATTTCCATTAATGACACACCTAAGCCACACAGTGCCACACACCTTCCTTAGCTACAGACTCAAATTTAGAAGACTAGCCACTTCTTCAGGCTCACTTTAAAGGTAATTTATTATTAAAAAACATTTTAATGTGGACATTTTACAGCCATGATAATTTAATTAGTTACTCATTGCATTGTTGATGAGTAGGCATTTTTTTTTATCCAACTGTAGGTTTCATAAGGAAATGACAAAAATCATAATAATTCTTGGACCACCACCCTCAACAAAGTGAGATTACATATGCCATTCAAATAGTTGCTATGGCTACTGAACCTACTTCTAAATCACAAGCATATCTGTTTCTCTCTCCTCTCTCTCTCTCTCTCTCTCTCTCTCTCTCTCTCTCTCTCATCTCTCTCTCTCTCATCCATCCAGTACTAGAGGTATCACTGTTCTAACATAACTATTTTAAAATAAGTAACTAATAATCTATGTTCAATGCCATCATCTTATAGAATATGAATTAACAGGAATATGAATGATCATACTGAAAGTAAAAACTAGAGTGACGAAAAAGTGGAATTTTTCTGTAATGAAGTATTGTTCTACATTGTGTTACTGTCAGTGACAATGATTTTCATTCCACTGAGAAAGAATGCCAGCATTATGCACAGGCATACCTACCTTCACAGCTGACTCCAGTGTCTCTTTATTCCTCTGCATTTCTTCCTGCAGGCATTTTCCCAGTGTTTCCTACGAACAAGAAGCAACAGGGAGGATTCAGCAAAGGAAGGCAGTTGTACCCCAGGCAGTTGACCCACCCTTCTCCTGCTGTGGGTACCCCAGGCAGTTGATCTACCCTTCTCCTGCTGTGGGTACCCCAGGCAGTTGACCCACCCTTCTCCTGCTGTGGGTACCCCATGCAGTAGATCCACCCTTCTCCTGCTGTGGGTACCCCAGACAGTTGACCCACCCTTCTCTCCACTGTGGATACCCCAGGCAGTAGATCCACCCTTCTGCTGTGGGTACCCCAGGCAGTAGATCCACCCTTCTCCTGCTGTGGGTACCCCAGACAGTTGATCCACCCTTCTCCTGCTGTGGGTAACCCAGGCAGTAGATCCACCCTTCTCCTGCTGTGGATACCCCAGACAGTTGATCCACCCTTCTCCTGCTGTGGGTACCCCAGGCAGTAGATCCACCCTTCTCCTGCTGTGGATACCCCAGGCAGTAGATCCACCCTTCTGCTGTGGGTACCCCAGGCAGTAGATCCACCCTTCTCCTGCTGTGTGTACCCCAGGCAGTAGATCCACCCTTCTGCTGTGAGTACCTCAGGCAGTTGACCCACCCTTCTCAAGCTCTGGGTACCTGAGGCCTTACCTTCTGCTCCTGCGACTGCTGATCCAAAGCTTCCTGGATTTTTCCTCTTAATAATTCCTTCTCATTGTCCAGCACTTCCAGGAGCCTCTGATGCTACAAGGAAAGACACCTGAGGTATTGTTATGACTCTGAAAATCGACCAGTAAGAAAAGAGAACATCTGTATGCGGGTAACCAGTGATCACTGGAGGAAACACAGAAATACTGGCAAAATGAGGGTGGAGGGTGCAGGAAACCCAAGCTGGCAATTCATCCAACAAAGACTTTAGCTTTCACCCCATGTAAGTATACAGGGTCAGAGACAACAATCACTTAATTTTAATTACAGACACGAAAAATGCCAAGTTCAATGCCTGCCTGTGCTACATACTAAGTCCAACCGTGCCTCAAAATACAACAGGCCAAAAAGAAGGCTGGGGCATAGCTCCATGGCAAAGTGTCTGCCTCCCATGTACAAAGTCCTGATTTCCATCCCCAGCACCACAAACAAAAGCCACATATGAGAAGATATACAAAGATATACATGAGACAAACAGACAGACTGAAAATTGATACAGGTGAGGCTAGGGAGATGGCTCATCAGGAAAGTGTTTGCATGTAAGTGTGAGAGTTTGAGTTTAGAGTGCCAGTACTCCTGTAAATGTTGGGCGAGTGTGTTGACACACTTGGAATCCCATTGCTCAGGAGGCAGGACAATGGAATCCCCGAGGCAAGCTGGCTAGCTAGGCAAGCCAAACACCACAATTCTGGGTTCAAATGAGAGACCCTGCCTCCATATATGAGGTGGAGAGTGAAAGCAGACACCTGATGGCAATCTCTAGCTTCCACAGGCTGCACACATATGTGTATCACATATACACATGCCCACACATATATGCACATGGTGATATTTTATATACGCTCTAACAAATAAAGCTTGTCTAAAGATCAGAGGGCAGAGCCAGCCACAGAGTTAGCCATAAAGGCTAGGCAGTGGTGGTACACACCTTTAATCCCAGCACTTGGGAGTCACATACCTTTAATCCAGCACTTGGGAGTCACATGCCTTTAATCCCAGCACCAGTTAAGTTGAGACAGGACGTGATATGGCTGAGCAGAGAAAGGAATATAAGGCGGGAGGAGACAGGAATTTGGTGCCCTTTGGGATGAGGACTCAGTGCTGTGGATATCGCTCTGTATAAATAAAACACTGACTGGCCAATAGCCAGACAGGAAGTATAGGCGGGACTAGCAGAGAGGAAAATTGAAAGAACAGGAAGGCAGAGAGGAAGAGAATGCAGCCGCCACCAGGACAAGGAAGATGTAAGGTACCAGTAAGCCACAAGCCACGTGGCAAAGTATAGATTAATAGAAACGGGTTGAATATAAGAGTAAGAGCTAGACAATGATAGGCCTGAGTTAATGGCCAAGCAGTTTAAATAATACAAGCGTCTGTATGTTTATTTTATAAGTGGCTAAGGGACTGCCGGGGCTTGGCGGGACCTGGAGAGAAAACTCCAGCTACAGACTCAGGGCCATTCAGTCTGAAGATTCATGGAGACAGGATTTTCCCCTTTCCGCTAAGGAGTTGGCGAGGTAAGAAGTGGCTGTGACTTATTTCCTCTGATCTTTCAGCATTTGCCCTGATATCTGGCTCCCGGGTTTTTATTATAAGACCAATTAAGATTCATACTACACATGCAAACACGCATGCACACATGCCGCATACACATAAACATAAAAACAGATAAATACAACTCTCTTGAGGAGAAAGTAACCATTTTAGGCTTACAGAGGTTTGGAAAACACAATTCAACAAAATATCTAGAATTAAAAATAAATAAATAAACTATCAGTCACAAATAACTTTACAAACAACCTTTCCTTGAAAAATTCTTATGCCAACAATGTGTAGTGACAGGTGAGCCAACCCTCCTCAGAGGACAACAAGAACACAAACAGGACATGTGCACTAAAATGCCAATGCCATGCTGAGAAAATGCACCAGAAGGATGCTTCTTACTCCACAGCACCCAGTATAGCACACAAATACCAACTCTGGCCTGATCTGGACAAAGGCAGATGATACTTGGTGCCCAACAAGTAGGCAAGAGGTTCCACCTAAAACCTGAGAAAAGATTCTAAAACGGAGCTAAAAACAGCTTCCTAATTGTCTCTCTCAATGAGCGGCAGCTGCTGATTTGAGCTACTTGTGGGTTCCTAGTGTGCGCTCGACCTGCCGTATGGCAGGAATGAGGCCTCTGCAAGTGGCACTTTAAGCTGCGTGGTGGATTTAGCCTTTGCTAGCACAAAACAAAAAAAGAGGTTTCTGGGCTACACGCTGCTTGGATAAAAGCACAGACCCACGATAGCTCCCAGAGCTGGCGGTAAACATACCACCGCCATGTTGGGAAGCTGAGGTGGGCGGAGCCAGCAGCCATAGCGCCCTTTCAGTCTTACAAATGCTGCAGTTTAAAGCAATAGATTCACAATAAGACAGATTCAGATGTAATAGTTTACAATGTGTGTAAAAGATACGTAGGCTTGAAAGAGACAAAAAAGGTGATATATACAGTTATATAAACAAATACATAGTTTTAAAAAATAAAGTCTTTAAAGAGACAGTAAAATTAATATAAAAAATAAGCCATGTAAAGATGAATATTACACAGAGAATCTGGATTGTGTTGTCTTTGGGATTTTTAACTGCAGAAAAACATTTGATCGTAAAAGATGTTGAGTTAAACCAATATGTATATTTTAAAGATACCTTGACTTCAAAATTTGGATATAAGGACATGTTGCTTTGGAAAGGAGACTCTGCTTTTGTTTCCACAGAAAGCAAGAGGCTATGGATTTGTTCCAGATTAAGATACATCAGGTTTGACCAGCCAAGAACCCCTGAAAGGTCTCCAGTGACACCATGGCCCAGATGATCCAACATCCAGAATGGTGTGAAGGCAACTGGCTCAGACGATACAGCCTCATGGACTATTCCATCATCCTAAAATTTTCTTTGTGTCCCCATAAGATACAGCGCCCCCCTCCAGCAGGAAGTAGTAAGAGAAGCTACGCCCCAATTCCCAAATTATATGTAATTTTACTATGTTAAGGTTAAAACCTTCACTTTTTGAAAAAAAAAAAGAAAAGGGGAAGTGCTGTGGGATGTTCTGTATGGCAAATGTGTTGCTGTGATTGGTTGGTAAATAAAACACTGATTGGCCAGAAGTCAGGCAGGAGGAAGTGTAGGCGGGACAAAGAGGAGAATAAAGCTGGGAAGTGGAAGGCTGAGTAAGAGACATTGCCAGCCGCGGCCATGACAAACAGCATGTGAAGATGCCGGTAAGCCACAAGCCACGTGGCAAGGTATAGATTTATGGAAATAGATTACTTTAAGCTGTAAGAACAGTTAGCAAGAAGCCTGCCACGGCCATACAGTTTGTAAGCAATATAAGTCTCTGTGTTTACTTGGTCGGGTCTGAGCGGCTGTGGGACTGGCAGGTGAGAGAGATTTGTCCTGACTGTGAGCCAGGCAGGAAAACTTTAGCTACAGATACTGCCACTTGAAATGAGCTCTTTACTTACCACAGCCAAGGCGACAATAACTGTGACTCTTCCTGGGACCTTACGCACACTCATGCTTTATAAGAGGTGGGGCAACACTCAACACTCACGCCGTCTGCTGGACTGTCCCACTCTCCTCATGCTCCAGTGTGCAATCCGAGCCCTAGTGAGGGTGACCCCTTTTCATGAATTCATGAATTCTTCAACTGTTTTATAGACTCATTTCCAGAAGGGTCAACTCTCTAATAACTCTGTTAATAACTATCAGTTCTACCTAGTTATGACCTATAGCAACAAAAGCTACATAATTAATATTCCACAGAAGGCCTCACTCACAGCAATCAGTCTATAGCAGAATTGATTTCATCTCTTTATTCCTGTCCTTTCCAAAGTACTCTTAAAATAAGACAGAATTAGTGTCCATTCTCATTCACTCTATGATTCATAGGAAGAGGAGAGGAATGGCAGATAAGGATTTTTAATTCACCATGCTTATACAGATTAAAGACACACTATCTGATATGTAGAAGTCAACTGCATGTATCACCAGTTGATTCATTTTTATGACTAAGTAGAATTCTTTTGTATAAATACACAGTAGGTTTACCCATTCTACCATGGATAAAGCAGTCAGAAATGATCTTATAAACACATCTTTATTTTTCTTACAAATATCTACAACCTGGTTCAAGGTAATGTCCAAAGCTAGGCTGACTTCAGTCACCAGCGGGGCTGTGAAATGTGACAGTGTCGCAGAATGTCTGTCTGCAGGTGCAGGCACTGGATTGCACAGGCTCAGCAGCTGCGGTGAAGGGCTGACTCTTGCTTCTCACTACGGAACAGGTGATGTGTGATGGCTTTACCCCAACTGCTCTGGTTAACAAGACTTGGCTTTACAGCCCTATAAAAGACATTATGAAAATTAACTGACACTATCCCAGCAAATCTCATCCAAGAGGGATCTGTTACATTTTGCCTATTTAAGATACTATACTGCTTTTTAAAACTGCAGTGCAAGTTTAATAAAAAAAAAAATTATATGTATTTTACATGAAAATATAAAAATAAAAGTTATAAAAATCATGCAATTGGAGAAATAAGTTCTACCTTTACAGAGTAGAAGCTGGGTACAAGGGTGTCAAAAACAATCTTTTAAAACACAGCCAAAAGGAAAGGCATCTAGGAATAGAATGCCATACCTCCTTGGAAGAAATCATCCCAAGTGAAAATGCTCCTTGCAGACTCAAATATCAGTATAGAGGTTCTGTGGTTTTTACCCAATCCTGAACATGTGAAAAACAAACAAACACCCTCTTCTTCCTTGGAATGTGAATGTAAGTGACAAGACATGTCTGAGACAGAGCCACCCCGTCACACATGGTGCCCCTTCTATCCTGCAGCTTAGACTAAGCCACCTTGGTGTTCATGGCCAGGCATACAGTTACCTACAAACCGTGCACCTGAAACCTCCTACTATTTTTCCATATTTGGGGTGGTGGTAGTACATATTCTGTACAACAGTCTCTGACCTTCTCCAAGCTGCTGACCCTACACACACCAGGTGATCTAGAAGGAATCTTAAGTGTGTGCTCCCACACATATTCCTGTTTGATATGAATGGAAACACATGATAATTTAATAAGCATCTTACCACAATATGAGTTACAGTCAGTCACTCATTTATGGGCCAACAATACTGGGAAAGAAACGTTATAGAAGATAAACTGAGATTTCATCTATTTGAAGAGGTTTTCACAAAACCAGAAACATCAACATGCTTCTCACTGTGAACAAAATCAGACCATTATATGCCTGTATTAGCAGATTTACTTCAACCAACAGTCATGTTCGTAACAAGCACAGGAAAACATCAGTGAACAAGTGGTTCCAATTTAAACAGGGCTTTTTGGCTTTCCAGAATGAAGAAATGAAGCATGCACTGAATTCCAGAGTGAAGAAATGAAGCACACACTGAATTCCAGGGTGAAGAAATGAGGCACGCACTGGGAGGCCAGGCAGCACTTAGGCAGCAGGCTTCCATCTTAGACAGCCGATTTATTATATCAGAGGATCAGACGCACTTCAAACATGAAGCAGTCTTTGTCTCAACAACTTCGAAATGAAACAGCTCTTGAAAATTCACCTCAGCCCTGTTCTATTCGTCTAAACAGCAGAGTAAACTCTGCAGCAGTAACCAGCAGTCGAAAAATGACTCCAGTGTATGCCAGGCCCAACAGCAGGTAGCTTGCGTCTTGGCAGTGTCCTGTTTGTGTGACTGTGATAAATACTTTAAGACATGGAAGTCAGATGCACCAGGAATTTATATGTCACTTGTGTAGTCTCCCTGGTCTCATGGAAATGCCTTCAAGGCTGTGTTCTCATTGTTGAAAGGTAAACTGAGGTACTAAGCTCACTCAGCTCCTCCAGGCCCTGCTCTCAGTACTGCCTTGCTAAGAATTATCTTGCAACATGCACTTTGGAAGACACAGACATTCACCCCATGGCAGCTAGGGAGGGGGAGGAATGGACACAGCTGTCCAGGCAAGGGTTTTACTCCACACTTCTTTTCAGAAATCACCTGAGCATTCATTGGGAGGCATAAAGAGCTTGTAGTTCTAACTCCCAGAAAGGCATCAGAAACTACCTGGTAGCTGGGGATTCTCATGCTCATCTTACAAACTCCACTTTCATATTTTACACAGCAATATCCCTAAACCAGCTAGAATAAGACTTTTTAAAGTCAGTTGAGAAAGGAATGCTTTAAACCACACTAAGTGTGCAAAATAGCACAAGTATTGTGGCAGTGTGTTTGGCAACATGGTTACGAAGCTAACATGGTTCCCTCATACAGCCTATCAATCGTGAAGGCAACTGGCTCAGATGACACACCCTCATGGACTATTCCATAATCCTAAAATTTTCTTTGTGTCCCCATAAGATACAGCGCCCCCCTCCAGGAGGAAGTAGTAAGAGAAGCTACGCCCAAATTCCCAAATTATATGTAATTTTACTTTGTTAAGGTTAAAACCTTCCTTTTTGAAAAAAAAAAGAAAAGGGGAAGTGCTGTGGAATGGTCTGTATGGCAAGTGTTTTGCTGATTGGTCAATAAATAAATCACTGATTGGTCAGTGGCCAGGCAGGAAGTATAGGCAGGACAAGGAGGAGAATAAAGCTGGGAAGTGGAAGGCTGAGTCAGAGAGACACTGCCAGCCGCCATGATGACAAGCCGCATGTGAAGATGCCGGTATGCCACGAGCCACGTGGCAAGGTATAGATTTATAGAAATGGATTAATTTAAGCTGTAAGAACAGGTAGCAAGAAGCCTGCCACGGCCATACAGTTTGTAAGCAATATAAGTCTCTGTGTTTACTTGGTCGGGTCTGAGCGGCTGTGGGACTGGCAGGTGAGAGAGATTTGTCCTGACTGTGGGCCAGGCAGGAAAACTCTAGCTGCAGAAAATTCATGTCCACACAAAGATGTGGACACAGTTGTGTGCAACACTATACCTAACTGCTAAAATTTACAAGTATCCAACATGCCATTCAGTGTAGAACAGATAAACAAAACGTTTTTACAAAGCACTGTATGAAAAGGAAATAGCAGCAGCAAGGAGGTGTGTCAGATCCTAAAGGCTTTCAGCTAAGAGGCCAAGCTCTACTGCAGGGCAGACTAAGGAGACCACAGATATCGCCAGTGCTTCTCAGGGCTGTGAAGGGCTGGATTCAGGCTGTCACACATTTGTGGAAACTCTTCAATGTGCACTTAAGAGTAACACTGAGGGGAACTACATCCTCTGTGTGACACTGGGATGGTTCACGGACAAAGGTGCTACTACAAAAGCCGACTATGTAGGAAGTTGTGATGAGTGGCTGCACCAGGCAGATGGGTACTGCAGTTTCTACAGCCTAAAAACAGTCATTAGAACGAAACTGTCGTCAAGTGAAAAGAAAAGCTCAGATACCCACTGCTCACAAGGGTTCACCCTGAAGCAGAAGCGCAGGAACCAGACACCAAAGCGAGACACCAAAGCAAACTTTAGAATACTTGACACAGAAAACTGCTTTATTAATGACACATGATACCCAGAGCACAGCACAACTGTAAACATGCATGTGCCTAATGACACACGTCCATGGCATGTAAAGGGAAGATGGAGAGGGCCATATGGAAGGGTGACTCATCTCATCACTGGAGCAATGAGTTTTCATGTGCTTTATAAGCAACTCGTCAATCCTTCTCAAGAATCAATGCACTGGGCTGTAAACGTCAGTCTTTAGCACAATCTGATCACAGTGGGCTGGACTAACAGATGAATACCATGAACAACAGCTGAGAAATACACACTTTCCAAGGAGTAATGACATGTCAAAACTCAGTGTTGTGCACATGGGATGTACACATGTATGTATTCGCAGACAATATTATCTGACCACAATGAAATACTTAGGAGTCAATTATGAACAAAGATCCTACCTGAATTTAAAAAATATTATATGGGGGGTGGGTTTTTGTTTGTTTGTTTTGAGACAGAATTTCTCTGTGTAACCTTGGCTATTCTGGAACTTACTCTGTAGACCAGACTAACTTTGAACTCACAAAGATCTGCCTGTCTCTGCCTCCCAGGTGCTGACTGCCTGGCTTAAAAATATTCTAACTAAAATTCTGTACTGAAACAGATACACTTTTCAGTTGCAGACAATTGAGGTACTAGAAGATCTATGTCACACACAATATAAGCAGCACTCTAGTTAAGACAGCTCCAAGACAGAGGGGTCCCAAGAGGAAAGAAACGAGCCAGATTCGTAGATTACAATCAGTTGGGATCATATTTCCCAACTTAGCAACCTTATCAGCAATTCCTCCTTCACAGGGTAAGGGTGGTAAGGGTTTGCAAACAGAGGTAAGTGCCCATCACAGGAGCAGAGGTGTGACAACCATCATGCCCCATACAGTCTTCCTGTCAGGATGGTTACCTCACCAGCTTCGTCTCATAATTGAGTTTTCTTTCTAAAATACACATGTGCACATGCAAACACATCTGCACACAACATAGAAAATTCAGTAGAATGTTGTACACACACACACACACACACACACACACACACACACACACACACACACAATAATTCAAAAATAATTCTTCCCGAGATTTAAGGAAGACTTGACCAACAGTAGGTACTTTGATGGGACCTGAAGGACTGGGTGCTGACTGGCGGAACACTGGGCCTCTTATGGCTGGGAAGAAAGCATGTTTCCTGGTCGGGGTCTGCTGCAGTGTTCCTCACACCAAGTCTACCATGGGGCACTGTTCTATGAATATAGACAAATCCACACAGCCTTGCAGTAATCACTTAAATGGAGAAAAAAACATGGCACAGCAAAACAGTCCTGATGTCTTTTATGCACATACATTTTTCAAAGAGATCAAGAAATACCTTTAATTGGGATTAACTGATCACTTTTCTAATTTTGAATTATATCATTCTACGAGACTTTTTTTTAAACCAGGAATTTCTTTTGAGCTTCCAAAATTTGGGTTAGTTATTTGTGTATCTTAAAGATTTTGAGGATAGCAGTGCATGGTGGTCTATATAGTTAATCCTGGAAATCGGGATACAGAGGTGGGTGGATCTCTTTGAGTTCCAGGGCTCGCCTAATTTATATAATGAGGCCCTGTATAAAATTTAAAACAACGAAGAATCTAAGGATGACTATAATAAGTGTTGATATGATTTCATCTTGTGCCAGTTAGTACTTCCAACAGGTAGGAAATACAATGAATATGAACCACAGTCTGGAATCCCAGCCCTGCAGATGCCAAAGCAGGAAGGTCGTAGGGTCCAGACCATTGAGAGCTACATAGGGAGTGTGGGAGCCTGAGCTACATAGCTAAACCCTGTCAGAAGTGAACTAAAAAGCAAAAGCTTTTTCTACTTCTTAAGTACACTTTAGCTGTGTGGTTTAATGAAAAGAAAGGCACTTCAGAAGAATGAGTTGACGGCTTTGAGAAAGATTACATTAGAATTAGAGTGGTGGAAGGAAACAGTTACGAGTGCTAACACTTTTATAAAAGAATGTAAGGGTGGCTGTAATTAAATGTTGATCTAATTTCATCTTACCTTAAAATAGCATTAATATTACATTATAATATTGTATAAGATAACAGCACCTATCATGTAGGATTCATACTGCTTTGCCAAGATCATTCTTGCATGTCCTCCTGTAATTTACTGAAAACAGGTCCCTTGGGGAGCCAAGGAAGCCTTGAGCAAATGTGTAAAGAGTTGGTAAAGTTCTGAGTGAGTGTGCATTGCTTGACACGGGCACAGTCATGTCAAGGGCCCCAGTGCCTCAGACCTATGGGAATGGCAAAGACTTCTGGTCTGAGTGCGAATGTTGACAGTGTGTGCAAGGACTAGTACCTGCAGCTTCCTCCTGGATGATGCAACCTGAGACCTCCCAGGAAGAGACTAGCCAGCCCCTCCCCTGTGCTGCTTATAGTAACTGTGGGGTCATGACATAGTTCGTGCCTTTCATCAGCTCGAACACAGCCCACCCAATCCCAGCTTTTCTGTTTTGTGTCTGTGCGCCTCTTCTTTCTCCACTGTCACATTGCCCTGATCAGGTTTCCAGGACCAAGATGTGCAGGACGTGGCAAAGACCTGAAGGAGGTCACAGTCTAGAACTGGTTTTATTTCTAGCACCATATATATATATATATTAATTTTTTAAATACAATTTTTATATTTTTAATATATATTTAGTATTTTTGACCCCACTGTACTTTGTTCTCATCTCCAGTGTAGTATTTATAACTATGTATAATTCATTTTATAGCTGATTCTATGGCATACTTGCTTCTTAGAGACACAGAATGTCCTTTATTTTAAAGTACAGAGCATGCCGTATTGAAAGCTCTGAGAGTAAATTAGCCATATATTATACAAACAAGTGTGTGGTCAAGTTTTAGCATATCAACATGACTGCCAAAATAACCCAAGAAAAGTGAGAACTAGGTTAATTCTTGACTGGCAAAAATAAGCAACCATCTTTTCATGAATCACAAAGGGGAAAAGGCTACTACCCATCTAAACCCTGCACAGAAACAGTGGGAGTAAGTTAATCAAGGAGGTCTCCACGTGCAACTGAAGTTTCGAGGACTTAATAGGAGCCTCCCTAATCAGCTGGTCTACAAGACTCCCAAGTGGAGATCACCACCCAGACCACCTTGAGAAATAGAGGTGGCTAAGGTTTACACAGACGAGTAATGCACTAAATGCTGGCTCAGTGGAAAACCAGGCCAGAGGTACATGACAGAACAAAAATAAGATGACCAATAAAAAGATTTAAACACCGACCTCCCTGCTCCAGTCCTCAACACTGAGCTGACAGTCATGAGGTCATGAAGGAAAAAGATGTAACAAAGCATGAGCTATTCTCATACCAAGTGGACTGAATGGTCAGAATGTGCGGACTGTGTTAAGACTGCTGGGAAGAATGGACACGTCTTTGTCTTTATGTCTTTATTAGCTTTAACAGCAGCAAATACCTTAGTACTATCAAATATCTTCAACCCCTAATTCCCTAAACAAATCATATGTTCATATAGAGGAAGAATACAGAAACTAAAAAGACTGCCTTGGGCTAGAGGTGTAGCTCAGTGTGAGAACAGAGCCTAGTTGTGAGACCCTGACTGTACAGAACATGAAGCATCAACAAAACCCACTGCCTCTTTTGCTTCTGCATGTGAGAAACATGCATTAGCTATAAAAAAAAAAAAAATGGGGGGGGGGGGTTCAACCACAATATTTTCTTTACTATAGTAAGAAAAAAAATGTATTATATAGTTCCTCTAGCAAAATATTTCAATGAAGTCTCAGTACACACAGTGAGATAATTATGAACAGGAAGAACGGAGTGTTGGTCTCAGTAACAAACAGCCTGCTCCTCACACAGAGTCACACCAGTCAGGTCTTAGGCAGTGCAAACTTTGTACCAAGGGTCATCACATTCTGTCTGGAAGAGTTCTAGAAATTTCCATTCCTACTTCTCTCCAAACCTGTGTGGCACCAATGCCCTATTTGTAGGTCTAGTCTTTGGAAGTGTTATCCAAAACAAATTTTGAAGTTTGAAATCAACTTATGGTGTGAAACTGCTAATAATTCAGTAATCAAACTATAATAATTTGAAATTTGTAAACACTAATATTTAAATATAAGTATTAAATGAGTTAATACAGCAAAATGTTTTGTGCAAACTGTAAAAGGGAATCACATATGTCATTTCTAGACAGAACAGATGTGATTCTGATAATTTTATAATTTGAACTTAACCTATTAATTTGCTCTTCTGTTGATACATCAAACATAGCACTAAAGGCTGAGAATGAGAAGTCTGAGGAAGCAGAGGACATCAGGACCAGCTGTAGATGTAATAAACTTCTTTAGGGGATTATCAGACAGAAGTAAAAATGACAATGATTAATATGTCTTATTCACAAAGAACACTTGAAAACTGACAAGGAAAACAGATAAATGTCAGTGGGGAAAGTGCTACTAAAAGGCAAATCTATCAAAGGATCAACCCCAGAGTCAACAGGCACAATAAATTCAAGATGGAAATGAGGCATCACAGCAAAGAATGAAACACCAGCAACTGGATTATCTAAGTCTGGGGCAACTGAGGATGTGAAACTCAAGTTTGTCAGAATGAGACAGCAGTCCCCAAGGACTTGTGGTCCTCACCTAGCACCTGCTGTCTCCTACAGAAGTGCTGGCAGGTAATAGAGGGGTCTGTGGAAAGACAGCCTAAGACATGGATGTCTGTTACACTACAGGGCAGACAGGAAAACACAGTGGAATCATAGCACAGACTCACGTTAGAATACATGAAAGTTACTCAGCAACAGACGACAGTAAGAAGACATACTCATTCACACACAGGAACAGTTCAGGATTTTAAAAACATGCTTAAGTGGCTTTCAGAGTAGTCTAGTAGAAAATAGGGAATGACTTCTATACATACCATTTTTGTGAAATAAATATCATAAAACACACTGTGAGTCACATATTCAATTAAGGACAGACACAGTAGACATTTTAAAACTGTTCCCCAGCAGGAGAGGAGAGGCTAGAGTAGAGAATTAAAATAAACATTAGACATACACAGTCATCTATAAGCTTGTGCATGAACACAGAGGGAAGGGAGAGATAGAAAGAAGGGGAGAGAGAGGAAAGGGGAGGGAAGGAACATTGCTGATGAGCAGCATATGAGGGGAAATGGTCAGAGACAGCCCAGAATTAACAAAATAGTTATAAACTAGATAAATTGTGCCAAACCTGGCTGGGGTACAACCATCAGAATAATGCGTCACTCAGATTCATGTCTTCCAAGGGGGTGGCTAACAGTGACTCTGTGAAGCCCCTGTGTTAAATTATCCTGGTGGTTTTGTCTTGTAAATTTGGACAAATGACTGCAAGACCATTCTATGACTAATTCTATTTCCAAAGACCTTTAACTTTCCTCCTACCCTGCTTTACAGTCACAGACTCCTTGGTCTGTGAGCTCATGAGAGATCACGCCAGCCCACAGGTGGGCTTCTGGCATTTCTGATATAGGAGTAAACAGGGGAAGCTGCCTGGGCACAGATGGAAACTGGTAGCATTCCAGAAGCTTCTATTATTCCAAGTCCCTCTTCACATGGAGGAGTGTTGTAGGAATTCAGTTTCACTTACAGAGGAGAGCTGACTGTGTTACTATCTTGGGTGGAACTGCATATTCCTCATGGAGGTGTGTTCTTGATTGTCTGAAGTGTTTGCTTAATTTCCAGCAATACATAAATATGAATTTTAATGAGTTGCAGCAAAATGCTTCACACACACACACACACACACACTGTATATAACGTGATCATATACACTTTTCTGGACAGAACACATGTAATTTTGTTAACTGTATAATCTGAACTTAACCTATTAATTTGCTCCTTTGTTGATACATCAAAATGTTATAGTTTCTCTAACAGTTAAGGTAGATATAGACTCATGCATATACAAATAAAATCATCATATCTAATGAACCCTTATGTCTTCATACAGATATTCAGGGTTCAAATGATGAGCACTGAAATGCTTGGTTCAGAGAAGCCTTATGTATAGTGGAACAATTCTTTCTTTAAATTAAAGGTCCAAATAATAAAACTAAGCTTCTTAACTCAACCTTACAAATTCTGGACTATAAGGTACCAAAAATAACAACTAACTCTAATCCCTTGTTTGGCATGGAATCCATTAACACAGACCTTTCTCCTGTATCTTCATCAAAATCATGATCAACAAGGACCTCCAGACAAAGGAATGAAGAGACTGTGGATAGAAGTCACCTCCCAAATAACTTCCAAGCTCAGCAGCCATCTCACTGTCTTTCTGTGATTTACTTTTGATATTTTCCTGCTGAAAGCTAATAAGCATTTCACAATAAATTATTTCAATATTAATTTCGCCCACAGGAGCACTCTAATAAACATATTCTCCTGAAGAGACATTGGTTTATACAAAGTCTCAAGATTTCCTAAATTGTTAATGTAAAAACAGCAAAATCATCAAAAAATACTCCTAGCAGAGGAGGGAATGGCCACCATCACACACCATGTCCATTTTTCTGTCTTTTAGTCAAGTGGGAAGTGTTAAGTTGCACAGGAGAATGGCCACACTCTCACTCAGGAGCAATGGTGCCCTGTGGTGACACTGGGGACACCAGGATCTCCACTAAGCAAGACACAACAGGTGAATCAAAAGCAGTTTCCAGAATCACAGAAACAAGAACATGTGATCTCATCACTCAACATGTTAGAGACCCAGGCACCAACATTCCAGTGAGGTCACCTTAGTTCCCCCACAGGGAGGAGAGCTGCCACCTCTAGGGAATTGTCACTCATTGTCTCTACACTAGGCTGGGGGATGGGAGGTCGCTGTTTTAATATGAAATTGGATAAATGTGGCCAATGCATCCCAGTGTGATAGGAGGTTCATGTTTAACCCTAATTCTAGGATAATCTAACAAGCCTAACCTTTTTCCTACATAATAAGCTTCCAAACAGGAGTGTATCATCAGTACCATCAACTGCTCTCTGCACTATACAGATTTATTCTGCTAACTCTGTATTCACCATCCTTGAAAGACGCTGCAATCTGACTATGAAATGATTAAGTTTGAATCCTCTAGTATTTTTTGGGAACTAAATTAATATTATAGGAGCCTCAAACTAAATTAGTGTTTTTAACTCTTAAGACTTGATGTTTAAAGACAAAATATTAAATACACACAGCACAGCTGGGTTTGGCTCCTTCTAATACTCTACCGATACAGAAGCTTTTAGTGAAAGACCCTAATATTCATTCCCCTGAACTGCACTTTAGACACAGTGCTGCTATGGTGCTGTTTTTAAGACTTCCAGTGTGTTATTCACAATGTGGAAATGGGTCTTCTCTACCCCAACTATTCACAAAACACTGAGCAGAATAAAGACACACTCAAGCTGCATTCCACCACAGACCCGACTCCAGCTGACACCCATCCACACAGGAGTCATTCCATTGCTAGTGGTCAGCTGTTTAAGTCCATCTTCTCACACATTCTGCTTCTGTCCACAGGGTTTCTGGAAGAACTGCCTGCAGTACAAATACGCCCTAGCCCATTTTCTAATCTGATGAGCCTAACTGGTCCCTCAAAAGGTTCAGATAGGTCCAGATATATTTCTTTAGCAAAGTATCCTTGGTTAGAGTTTCTAACCTCTTTTCATAGCTTACCATGTGAACACTGCTGTTGCGCAGTTATTTTCTCTGGGATAAAGCCTTCTACCTTGGAGGAAAGCTCCTTAGAAACAGGATGTTCTAAAGGGGGGGGGGGGTGAAACAGTCCATCCTCTAGGGAAGCTCTTAAGCTCAGCAAGTACACAACTAAAAAGTTTCAGGAAGTCCTTGAAATTGACTTGATGCTTCTTCCTATTCCCATGGGGTCTTCATTTATCATGGTCTCTTTTTCCTTGTTCTCACTCTCTGTTCTTGATCCAGCTGGGATCTCCCACTCCCCTAAGCTCTCTTTCCCTCGACCCTTGCCCTTCATTACCCCCCCAACACAAACGTCCAGTTTGCTCATGTAGATCTCATCCATTTCTCTGTCATTGGGTGATCCCTGTGTCTTTCTTAGGTTCCTCTTTTCTAGGTAGCCTCCCTGGAGTTGTGAGTAGCAGTCTAGTCATTCTTTAAATGAAGACCCCATGGGAATAGGAAGAAGCAAAGTGCTAGAGAGGGCCCCAGAAATCCACAAAGATACCTCCATAATAGACTACTGGCAATGGCTGAGAGAAAGCCTGAACTGACCTACTCTGGTGATCGGATGGCCAAACACCCTAACTGTCGTGGTAGAACTCTCATCCAATGACTGAGGGAACCGGATGCAGAGATCCACGGCCAGGCCCCAGGTGGAGTTCCAGGAGTCCAATCAGTGAGAAAGAGGAGGGATTGTTGAGACCATGATTGGAAAAAGCACAGGGACAAGTAGCCAAACTAGTAGAAACACATGAACTATGAACCAGTAGCTGAGGAGCCCCCAACTGGATCAGGCCCTCTGGTTGATTAGCTTGAACTGTTTGGGAGGCCCCCAGGCAGTGGGACCAGGGACCTGTCCTTAGTGCATGAGCTGGCTGTTTGGAACCTGGGGCCTATGCAGGGACACTTTGCTCAGCCTGGATGAAGGGAGGAGGGGACTGGACCTGCCTCGACTCAATCTACCAGGCTGAGCTGAATCCCCAGGGGAGTCCTTGCCCTGAAGGAGATGGGAATGGGGGGTGGGCTGGGGGGAGGGCGGGAGGAGGGAGGACAGGGGAATCCGTGGCTGATATGTAAAATTAAATTAAATTATATAAAAAAAGAAATTGACCTGATGATGCATTAAGCCCTTCCCTATACAAACAGTAAAGCTGGCCAAGGGAAAGGGTCAGACAAGCTGAGCTGCCTGAAGATGCTCAGATCACCTGAGCTGTCTGAAGGAGACAGCTGACTCCAAATTGTGCAAGTGGCCCAGGTTTTCAGCTATCTGTGAGCTGTCACCCGTGCTGGGGTGGGCTGTTGGTGATGCATTTGTCTGAGTCATTTCTGCTCCCATAACCCCTCACCCACATTCCTGTAAATTACCCCAGCAACTCACTTGGTTCACTGACTTGACCTCGGTGGTATCCGTGTTGTGGTCTGTCATTGGATTATTTGTTTACATTTCCCCAGGAATAGCGCCATACAGAATCTATAACAATCCTTACAAGCACTGGCTTAAATAATGTGCCTTTTGGAAGTGAAGAATGTTCTCTTCCATGTTTAGCTGCAGGCACTGAGACCATTCTTCAGGCCACCTGAGGACTGCAGGCCATGTTTCCCAATTTCCTGTGACCGTTCCCTGACACAAGTCCCCTGAACAACCCTGCTGCTCTCTCTCTCTCTCTCTCTCTCTCTCTCTCTCTCTCTGACAACATCCACTGTCAACAGGAATCCATCTTTACATAGAGAGAGACTCCACAGTGAAGAAACTCCCGGAAAGGCTAAGCAGGAGGTTCATCTACTTCATCCTCTCATGACACAAGCATGGGGCATGTCCTGACCTCTTCATAACATGAACCTGACTTCTCTTTACACTTTGTTTTTAGGAGGATGGTGACTCATCTCCCTCAAATAATGCATTCAAGAGAAATGGGGACAAGTATCTCATTAGTGGAGAAGGCTTCATTTTAAAATAATGATTTCTTAAATTTCTTAAATTTACTGTATGCAGAGAATAAAGCAAAGTGAAGTCTGCGGTGGAGGAAAACAATCTCTGGCTAGCCGCAATCTGCTCACCGTATCCCTATGTATACATTTGGGACAATAATTAGCAGTTAATAAAATGTGTTTTTCCTGGCAGACAAATGGTCGTGGGGCACACTTTATCTGCCTACTTTATGAGAATGAGACCCAAGTGGTCCTGACAGCTAAAAATGGACAAAAACACCAGCAGAACTTAGACAAAACTGCTGTTTTATAACCATTCTATAGAAAATTAAGAAAAAATGAGCTAGTGATACTTGTCATTAGACAATTTTTAAAAAGTCTGAATTCTGACACCAACAGTTTCACCTCATTTTGCCCACAGAAGTATCAGTGTGCAAAAGTAACTACCGCGAGCAAATCCCTGAGTTAGATAAAACCTAAATGGTTTTGTTGAGTCTGAATGGGAGCGAGGGAATGCTGTGTGATTCTAGCACTCTGCACTACAAATCACTTCTCTACTTAGACAGACAGAACACAGGACAATGCTAGGGTGAGAGGGTGACAGACTTATAGAGCCTCTCACCACCTTTGTGGACTCTGCTAATGGCTATCTAAGACACAGCAGACAGGAGCAGACATGTGCAGAGAGAAAAGCCCTGGACGTGGTGAAGCATCCTTAGACAGTCATATCAACCACAAGCAAATGAACAGAGCCTTAGGGATCCATCACTAAGGATGCTCACCAATGCACCTTACGAACAGGCTGGGAAGATGGGAAGAGGCAAGTGTTGATAAAAAGCATGAAGCCCTTAGGGTCTGCAAGAGGACTGGGAACTCAGGTCTTCTACACTAGAAGTATTTTTGTGGCAGGAAAGTGCTTAAGGCCTTCAACCGATTGGAGGGTGTGACATCATGTTAGCTATGGGAGAGTCTTCCTTTTCCTCTCTAAGTCTGTCTGTGTCTCCACACACGCACACCTTGCTTTCATCTCACACTCCTCTCCACACTGTATTTCCCCAGGTATTCCCTGCTGCTTCTGTGCACATCCTGCTTGCAAGTTCCTTTCTGGACTATGAAGTTGGAGGAAAGCTCTGATTGTGGTAGCTTCCTGTCCTTTGGAAAAGAGCACTGCTTAAGTCACAGCTCAAACTCTGCTGAACCTATTATATTTTCTCTCCTTTTTCAGCCTTAATTTCCTCTGTAGTACAGTTACATTTAAAAACTATTTTATATCAGTACTTTCCCTTTCTATGATATTAATACCACTTGTCACACGTTCCTAAATACATTCTGTCTGAGGAACAGAGTAATGAAATACCCTTTCATCTGCTTTCATGCCAGTCTGATATACTGAGTCACAGTGTCCGGCAACACAAGCTCCTTCAACTTTATTTCATAAAATTAATCTATTTAAGGAAAATAAGTTGTCGTGATACAAGTCTACGTTTTCCTTGGTTTTTGATTTATATTCCTTCAGTCTTGATTATCAATATTTATTTTCTCAAGTTCTTACCTGTTAAAAAACCAATGCCTGCACCACTGCAACTGGGAGTGGGATAAAGGAGAGACAAGGACAATGACATGTGCCAGGCCTTGGGCAAGGCAGAGTACAGCTGAGTCCACCAACCAAGACACACATGGTGCTCTAGAGAGGATAAACCACGGTGTATCCAGCAGAGAGCCAGCAGAGAGGGGCACAGAGACAGAGCAGACCCAAGAGAAGGAGGCTACAACATCCAACATTCACCTAAGTACAGAAGAGTCAGTGTTCCAGCAAAGGGAAGCAGAGAACTCTAGGCAGCATTGAACAGGGTGCCCCAAAGGACACGACCCTTGATAAGAAACAGCTGGGGACTCACCTGACACCTATGTAAACAAGTCCAGAGTAGACTGAACCATTCCTGAAATGTAATTAAAGCCAATGTAAAAACATAAAGAATGCTGCTTAAAAGACAAGACCATCTAGGGCTGGGGAGATGGCTCAGCAGGATTAGTTCTGATACCAGAAGTGCTGTAAATGTGGGGTGGGTATAGCAGGTCTCTTGTATTCCAGCTTTGAAAGACTGACACAGGATTCCCAGAGACTGGCCAACACAGAGAGCCCTGGATTTGACTGAAAGTCCCTGCAGCAAAGAATAAGGTGGTAAGGTGGACCCAGGTGTGTAGTGGTGCAGGCCTTTAATCCCAGCACTTGGGAGCAGAGGCAGGTGGATCTTATGAGTTCAAGGCCAGACTGGTCTACATAATGAGCTCCAGGACAGCCAGGGATACACAGTAAGACCATCTCAAAAGAACAGCCCCCACAGTCAAAAAAATAATAAGGTGGAAAACGAGAGGAAGATTTCTGACATAGCTTTGGGCCTCTGCACACATGAACACACAACTATGCACACATGTGCAAACTCACTCACATGCATGCAACATGCATACACATAAACTGCAGTTAATCAACTATCCAATATTTTTTTTTTTTTTTTTTTTTTTTTTTTTGGTTTTTCGAGACAGGGTTTCTCTGTGTAGCTTTGCGCCTCTCCTGGAACTCACTTGGTAGCCCAGGCTGGCCTCGAACTCACAGAGATCCGCCTGGCTCTGCCTCCCGAGTGCTGGGATTAAAGGCGTGCGCCACCACCGCCCGGCTAACTATCCAATATTTTATTGACAGAAAATGATGCCTTGTTTGCCCACCTATTTACCCAGAAATTTAATTAACTTTTGAAAGACTGTATTTGGTAGAAGGTAAGGACAGTGTCTCACTACGTGGCCAAGATGACCATGGGAGAAAAAGAAGACTAGTCAGCACCCATTAATTCAAAATCCAAAAAGGAGACAGAAAAGACATTATTCAAAGGCAAACTAGAAACAACGGAACAAAGACAGCCGCCACTGTCTTCTTAGTTACACACCATGCAGGCTTTGAGAATGACAACTTGGTGGCAGGCTCACAGAGGGAGAAACGTACACTAAGAAGGTCACCGACTCTGAGGAAGATGAAGTCCAATTTCTAAGATTGTGAAAAGGTACTGTTACAGCAGAGAAAATAATGCTGGAAGCTGGACTCTGCTGTCTAGCAGGAGAGTCATGACACTCACTCCTCCACAGTGCTCCTGTGGAGACACCACCCCGATAAGGGCAGGAGAGGAAAGCATGTACAGCGGAAAGAAACTCCTCGTACTTCAGAATGGCATGGCTTCTATGGTGAAAACCACTGACAATCTCCAAAGCCAGTTTCATTTTTTCTTCACACTGATAAAGTGTGCCACAGGATACAATATTGCAGGAAGTTTCTCGGTTCCGCCTAGCCCCACTTTCCTTGTGTCCTGCTCATCCAGAAAGGACAGCATGCTTACTGTCGGTGCCTGGTCCCCTGGGTCACAAGTAAACACACAGAGGCTTATATTAATTACAGACCATATGGCCTATGGCTCAGGCTTCTTGCTAGCTAGCTCTTATAACAAAACTCAACCCATTTTTATTAGTCTATGTCTTGCCACATGGCTTCGTGGCTTACCGGCACTTTCACATCTTGCTTCTCCTGGTGGCGGCTCGAAGCGTCTCCCTCACTTTCCTTTCTTTTCCCAAATCTTCAGTTAGAATTTACCACCTAACCTATTCTGCCTTGCCATTGGCCAAACCAATCAGAGCAACACATATTCACAACATACAGAAAGACATCTCACAGCAATACAAGGTCTGGATTAGAATAATAACAAAACACTTAGAAGGCGATAAATGGAAATTAATATAAAATAAACTGCAATCACACTAAAACATAAAGTTACCACAGAAATATCAAAATGTGGACAAAATCTGTGCATATGCCTTGTCCCTTCTGAAACTCATGCTGGAGTTTGATCCTCCGTGATGAGGCCCTAAGAGGGCAGAACTTTAATCACTGTGGTATCTACAGGTAGCTTGGATGCTGTGGATATTGTTCTGTATAAATAAATCACTGATTGGCCAGTGGCCAGGCAGGAAGTATAGGCGGGACAAGGAGAGAGAAGAATTCTGGGGAGTGGAAGGCTGAGGCAGGGAGACACTGCTAGCCACCGCCATGACAAGCAGCATGTCAAGACGCCAGTAAGCCATGAGCCACGTGGCAAGGTATAGATTTATAGAAATGGATTAATTTAAGCTGTAAGAACAGTTAGCAAGAAGCCTGCCATGGCCATACAGTTTGTAACCAATATAAGTCTCTGTGTTTACTTGGTCGGGTCTGAGCGGCTGTGGGACTGGCAGGTGAGAGAGATTTGTCCTGACTGTGGGCCAGGCAGGAAAACAATAGCTACACTTGGAGGCTAATAGAACTGGAAAAAGCAGGAAAGTTGAGTGCTGTTGTCTTTATGAGAATAGAAAGACACCAGACACACATGCACACATGTTCTCTCATCTCTCTACTAAATGGCCCTACCAACAGCTTTAGGACTCTGCCAGTAAGAACACCATCCCCCGATGTTTCTAGCTCCACAGTTGGAAACTAAAACAAACCTGTCTTCATTTACACACTTTCAGTCTGTACATTTCGTGACCCGCAATAGAAAATGCACTAATTCACCAACAGAAGTTCTCAAAGCAGGCACACAGAGAGCAGACAGCATCGTTCAAGCACTGGAGGAGTCAATGCATCTTTAGTTTCACTGATTCAACATAATTCAAACTGCAATACCAAAAGACTCTGTAAAAAACAAGCTAATTCCTAAATTTATATACTCATACATTAGTTAACAAGAGGGCTATTATTCAGAGAAAAATACTGTTGTGTGATTGTGTCATTGTGGCATTAGTACAATTCAATGTACACAATCCAAGAGGATCTAACAAAACTACCTCACAAGAAGTCTTGGTCATCAAGAAGTAGTAAACACAGGAGGCAGGCAGCTCCGCTGGGATGGCACAGTATTCTGGTTGATGGTGCAGGATTTGATTAGCAGACAGAGCAGTCTTTAATGACAAAGTATAACAGACACATTAATTAGTGCCCTTCACAAACAAATATCACGTACTGGACACAACCATAGATGATGTTTACACCACCAATCACCATCATTACCAACTTCATGAGTGATGCTTTGTGCTATAATGTTATCATGGTTACGGCATAACTATGTGGTAGAGGATTTACAGTTGAGCACACAGTGGCATGAAAAGGAAAGAAAGAAAGACACACAAAATTATGCTTCTAAGTAAGGCCAATTTACAAGAATTTCTATTGCTTCAGGACAAATTATATCACAACTTCGCAAGATAAACAGGAAGAAGTTGTTGTTTGAGGTTAATTATATAAAAGTGTACTGAGGATTTTATCAAAATAGCTTTTGTGGTATGTAATATTGGGAACCAGATTCATCATAAAATATGTCAATAATTTCAGTACTGCCAAATTTATTTAAAAAGAAACACATCTCACTACTGCATATTAACACAGATGCTGTGGGATGGTCTGTATGTCAAATGTGTTGCTGATTGGTCAATAAATAAAACACTGATTGGCCATTGGCTAGGCAGGAAGTGTAGGCGGGACAAGGAGGAGAATAAAGCTGGGAAGTGGAAGGCTGAGTCAGAGAGACAAGATGAGAAACAGCATGTGAAGATGCCAGTAAGCCATGAGCCACGTGGCAAGGTATAGATTGATAGAAATGGATTAATTTAAGCTGTAAGAACAGTTAGCAAGAAGTCTGCCATGGCCATACAGTTTGTAACCAATATAAGTCTCTGTGTTTACTTGGTTGGGTCTGATGGCTGTGGAACTGGCAGGTGAGAGAGATTTGTCCTGACTGTGGGCCAGGCAGGAAAACTCTAGCTACACACAGATGTTTCCAAGCAGATTTTTTTGGGTAGTCACCTTCAACTCAAAATTTTATCTGTATTAAAATGTATTTTTTGATATATAATCAGATTTCTTAACGAAATTTACATGTGTAAAGATAATATGAGAAACCATAATGTCACAAATAATATTTTATATGAGATTACCAATATATTTATAGTTATTTCATGGCTAGGTGCTTACTAACAATAAACATCTTTTAAAACACTCATTTTAAAATCCACTTTACAAACAAATAATATTTTAAGCTAATACCTAAAATAGATCCTAAGAAATGAGCCTTAATGTTGACTTGGAAAATAACAAGAATCTTCAAACACAAGTAGAAGCCAGAAAGTATTATAGGTTCAATAATAAGATGCAACTATATGCTTCCTACAAGAAACACCTTTGAAATAATTAGAGAAAAATTCATCTAGAATAAAAACATAGAGTAAATTATACCCAACTAACATAACCCATAATCAAAATAAAAGTGGGTCATCTGTATATCTCATTCTAACTAGTATCACCAGAGTAAGAGATGGGCATTTCATAGGAGGACAGGGACAACTACATGAAGGAAGCATAGCAATTCTCATGAGTGTGCCTCAACTGTTTATATGTCAAATGTTCTAAAAAAGGCTAAAACTTGACAGACAAGCACAGAAAACTGGGCTAATCTATAAGCAGGGGTCAAGTGTTTCAGTATCTTTCCCTGAACAACTGCCAAGGCAGGCAGACAGGAAATTATAACAATACACAAGTCCTGAACAGGACAACCAAAAGGCTTATCTAAATGATGACATTAAAAAAAAAAGTCCACACATTCTGGGCCATCGAACAGACCTCAAAATTACATCAAAACCACATGAAGTATGCTCTCTCACTACATCAGAATAAGACTTAAAATCAATAAAAAAAATACATCTGCAAAACATCAAAATATCTGGAAATCTGGATGCAGAGATCCATGGCTAGGCCCCGGGTGGAACTCTGGGAGTCCAATTAGCAAGAAAGAGGAAGGTTTATATGAGCAAGAATTGTTGAGACGAAGGTTGGATAAAGCACAGGGACAAATAGCCAAACGAATGGAAACACATGAACTATGAACCAATGGCTGAGGGGCCCCCAACTGGATCAGGCCTTCTGAATGGGTGAGACAGTTAATTGGCTTGATCTGTTTGGAGGCATCCAGGCAGTGGGACCGGGTCCTGTGCTCATTGCATGAGTTGGCTGTTTGAAACCTGGGGCCTATGCAGGATCGCTTGGCTTGGCCTGGGAGGAGGGGACTGGACCTGCCTGGACTGAGTCTACCAGGTTGATCTCAGTCCGCAGGGGAGGCTTTGCCCTGGAGGAGGTGGGAATGGGGGGGTGCTGGGGGTAAGGTGAGGGGGGCGGGAGGGGGGGAGAACAAGGGAATTGTGACTGATATATAGAACTAAACTGTATTGCAAAATAAAAAAAAAATCTGGAAAATAAATAAGATACTTCTAGACCCAGTTACAAGACAAATTAAAGTCATTCTAATTGAAAGTGAAAACATGATTTTGAAAATAAACTCCCCCGCTCTAGAGCAGGTCCACAAAGCACTCAAGGAGGATTCCACTGGTGGTGACCTGAGGCCCCAGCTGGAGACCTAAGTGAATGGAAACTGGTATCCAATTAATCTGAAAATTTAAATAGTAATTTTAGAGTAGAAATTAGTTACACAGAGATAAAAAATAAAAAAGGAAGTCAATAAAACCAAAAGTCTCATCGACTGACTCTTTGAGAAATTCCAAAATATTAATCAATCTCTAGCAGATGAGCAAAGAAAATGAAACATGACACAAATTACCAATATCTGAACACAAGAGACATAATCAAAATTTCCACATTACTAAAAGGACAATTGGGAATGTTATGTTAAGCCTAAACACAAATATACTTATTCAAAGGAAGAATGTGTAGTCAGATGATTAATAAAATCCTACATCTATTTCTAGAATAAAAGCACCTATTTGAAAGGAGCTCAGCTTAGCATAGAGCTTCGCCACAGGCAGCCACAGCTAGAGTTACACCCACGGAGAGAACAGGAGGCCAGAGTTACACCCACGGAGAGAACAGGAGGCCAGAGTTACACCCACAGTGAGAACAGGAGGCCAGAGTTACACCCACGGTGAGAACAGGAGGCCAGAGTTACACCCACAGTGAGAACAGGAGGCCAGAGTTACACCCACGGTGAGAACAGGAGGCCAGAGTTACACCCACGGTGAGAACAGGAGGCCAGATTTACACCCACGGTGAGAACAGGAGGCCAGAGTTACACCCACGGTGAGAACAGGAGGCCAGAGTTACACCCACGGTGAGAACAGGAGGCCAGAGTTACACCCACGGTGAGAACAGGAGGCCAGAGTTACACCCACGGTGAGAACAGGAGGCCAGAGTTACACCCACGGTGAGAACAGAAGGCTAGAGTTGCATCCAAGGTGAGAACAGGAGCACTTTCCTCGAGCAGCACAATCAAAAGGCCACGCAATCCACTTCCTCATCTTCAACACCACAGAACTTCAGTTGGCAAGGAAGAGGAAGCCACTCAAGTGGTCTGAATGTGAAAAGTCCCCATGGATTCAGGCATTTGAACACCTGGTCCCTGGTTGGTGGCACTTTGCAGGGAGGTTTAGGTGGTACACCCTTGCTGCAGGAAGTGCGTCAGTAGAGGGATGGGCTTTGAGTGCACATGAGTTCCTCCATTTTCAGCTGGCTCTCTGCCTTGTGTTTAAGGTCTGAGAGTTTGGTGAGTTAAACTGTCCTTCCATCATTAGACCCTAACCCTCTAGAACCTGAAGCCCAAATAAACTCTTCCCTCCATACATTGCCTTGGTTGTGGTGTTTCATCACAGCAAAAGAAAGTAACCATGGCAACAGCAAGAATAAAAGGGAAGATGCAAAAAATGTCTTATACCCAGAAATCCCACGGATTTTTGTTTTGTTTTTTTTTTTTTTGGTTTTTCGAGACAGGGTTTCTCTGTGCAGCTTTGCGCCTTTCCTGGGACTCACTTGGTAGCCCAGGCTGGCCTCGAACTCACAGAGATCCGCCTGGCTCTGCCTCCCGAGTGCTGGGATTAAAGGCGTGCGCCACCACCGCCCGGCATTCCCACGGATTTTTAACAGAAAATCTGCTAAAACTGATAAGCAACATTTGATCCTTAGAGGATATAAAAATGATAGAGTGCATTTTTATGTAGTAGCAACAAGCACTAACTGGATAACTGAAAACAGGGGGAGAGTGATGACACAGATTTCCAAACATGAAAAGCCTGAAATGAAACCAATGTGCTGACTCTAAACACTGAGGAAGTGCAGCAATAAGCTAAAACCCTGAACAAGCAGCAATGTACCCTGTTCACACACAGGCACACTCTGTGCAGCCCCTGAACAAGCAATGATGTACCCTGCTCATACATAGGCACACTCCAAACCTAACTCAGTCCTAATCAACAGACCAACAAGCTTTGTCATAAAAATTCACAGTGCTTATAAACTTTACTCAGAAACCTAAGACATCAAGTAGCCAAGCAATTCTGGACTACAAGAAGGATGTGGAGGGCTTTACACTTCCTGGTTCAAGACCAATAAGACACCTGTATAAATAAAACACAGCATCTGAACAGGTTGGGAACACAGGAGAGATGGAAGTCATTGGAATCCACATATACATGATAACTGTTTTCTGACAAACACATAAAGGAGATTTAGATATGGAAGATTACCTTTTTTCAGCAAAAGAAACTAGAAAAGTGTATTGTGGTGGTTTGAATGAAATGATCCCCTTAGGCCCATAGGGAGTAAGTAGCATTACTGGAGGTCTTGTTGGAGTAGGTGTGGCTTGGTTGTAGAAAGTATGTCACAGGAGGTGGGCTTTGAGGTTTCAGAAGCTCAAGCCAAGCCCAGTAGTTCATTTGCTCCTCCCGCTGCCTGAGAATCCAGATAAAGAACTCTCGGCTTCTTCTTCAGCTCCATGTCTACCTGTATGCCACCATGCTTCCCGCCATAACTGTTTTCCTTCATAAGAGTTGCTGTGGTCATGCCATAGTCTCAGCTCAGCAATAAAACCCTAACTAAGATATGTATTGATAAATTTAAAAAAAGGAATCTGATCTATTTCAAACACCACATACATAAATCAGTTTAAACTGATATACCTCAATATACTTATATACTCCCAAACCACCAAACTACGAAACATTTAAAAGAAAATATTTTTAAGACTGAATTAGGTGAAAGATATTTATAGAAGTAATCGAGACAAACATGAAGACAGGTCATCTCTGGTAGGTGTCAGACAATGTGGGAAGCCCTCTATGCTCCAACCCATGGTTGGTGGGGTTTGTTTCAGGCACCCTCAGCCCTACCATAACATGCATAATTCCGTCAATTTGAGAAGTCCAAATACAGTGTACAGAAACACACCCAACTGTCATTTGGCTTTGCCTTTAGCAAGCAGAGCAGACTATAATAAAATAGTAAGAGGCCAAAGAAACTACTTGTTACCCAAAATGATCCTCTGGCCAAATATTCTCTCTCTCTCTCTCCCCCCTCTCTCTAACAAAACAGATCTCTATTTGAGTCTAGTTTATCCACAAATCTCCATCAAATGCTATACTTTATTTTATTTCCGAAATTATTGTTAATTTTCTTCCTATTCTATTGAATAGGACTTTTTAAAAAGCTGCTTCCAACTTCATTTTCC
The DNA here is from genome assembly GCF_007827085.1 of Peromyscus californicus insignis. Lineage (NCBI taxonomy): Eukaryota > Metazoa > Chordata > Mammalia > Rodentia > Cricetidae > Peromyscus > Peromyscus californicus. Next base: position 159,984,982 of record NW_026294584.1, on the reverse strand, counting down.
AAGTTTTATGTTATAAAACATTACAAGAAGTGTTTTACACACATTACTGACTACGGAACACCTATAAATGCTCTTCAATTGATGGCTTAATTAATGTAAAGTAGCTTATTGTTTTGGCTTTTAAAAACAGTGAAAGAAAAATGTTCAAACAGAAACTAGTACACAAAATAATCAAAAACTCCAAGATGGACAGGTTGTTTCCCTGTTGAGTGTAGATATATTTTGTTTTTCTCTACCCATTAATAATCAATTTTACATTCTGAACATCATTTATAAATCTGTCACAACAGTCATTCAGATGCTTTGAAGCACTGAGCAATCTCTTTGCTTCTGTGACTTTGTGAAGCTTCATATAACCCAGAAATGGAAATAAGAGTAATCGTGGAGTGGGGGAAACCCGCGTAGTGCAGACCTGTGGCCCTATTCCAAATCCACCATAAAATTATCAAGCTACTCAAGTGTACTTTTCCTCCGAGATACATCAAGGAGCATAAACACCAGGGAGCTGATGGAGAAGGGACAGCAGCCTAGGGAAAGGGAGTTAGAGGGAAGCAGAGGGATGTGTGGAGGTGCATGGTTAATCAGTACCTGAGCATGCAGCAGCTCCTCACACCTGTGAGCTTGTTTCTCGATTGCAGACACATACTGTTTCTCAATGGCGTCTAGCTGCTGCTTCACTGAAGACTGCAGAAGTGCCTAAAAGCATGAAAAAGAAAAAGTTATTTGGACCCGACAACCCTGGCATGTGAGTGTCTGACAGTTCTGTGTCTCAAGTGGGCAATCTGTACTCCAGAACCCACACACACGACACGGCGCACTGACACGGGACATTAGCATCTATCTTTAGGTTTTTATTGCTTCCCATACTACACTTTTTTTGGCTCAAAGTCTACACACCTTCTCCTTAAAAAAGTCAAGCCATAGAAAATGATAAAGAGAGTAAATAGTTCTGTTAAATAGAAATTCAGTTCAGTAGAGACCACACAGGATGAAGAGCGAATGAAGGCTGGGGGGGAGGGGGGGAAGGAAAAAAAGCCAGACATATTTCACTGGCTGACAAAACTCCACATCCTCTGGACACACTGCAGTACCCATGGGCCAAGCATGATCTTCGAGACCACAAGGCAAGTGGAAGCAGATGGCGGCTCTGAGCAACTGAGACACTCAAGCCTGCCCCCCAGGATGCTCATGCCCCCAAGATGAAAGGGTGGAGGTTAGGTGTGTGTAAGCCAGCCATAAAACAGTATTCATAAGGGGTAGCAGGGCTCGTGAGACGGAACTGCATAATGTGGACACCGGAAGCCAGGAAAGGAACATCTCACCACTCTGAGAAAGGCAAGTTGGCAAGTGTTGGTGCCAAGGCACCCCTTCCTGGACATGTTTACAAGACTGCCAGCTCTAAGCACTGTGTGATTCTACCACATTCGCATAATATCTGTGTGCTATTTATAGATTCTAGCATCCTAAATGCGCACAAGGGCTCTTCAGCAAACGCTCTGCTGTTAAACCTATGGTATAACAAACTACTCACAGTCAGAATGGCAGCTGAAGGCAGACACATCTTATGGGAAACAGACCTTTGGCATATTAGCCAGCAAAAGAAAAGTGAGCCAAATCTCCTAATCTTTGTTTTGAAAATAGACTTATTCAGTTGGAAACAACAGGCATCAAAATCCTAAATAAACAGGCATGCATTTTATTTTTTTTAAACAAAACTAAAAATATTTTTTAAACCTCTGGATAAGTCTCAGATGCTCAGAAAACTGGTTCTTTTGCAATAGGAGTTGTAACGCTGCTGTCTCAGCCTCACATCATGTCATAGCAGAGCAGAGGGTGAGGCTAGGGCCCAACTGTTGGAAGGGAAAGGATAGAGTGCTCACCCATGTGGAGATTGCTCCTGAAGCCACCTCAGTCTTAGGCTGAGAAGCATAAGGAGTGATGGACAGAGAAACCAAAATTAAGTCTCTGAGCTGGACTAGATGCTGTGAATCTATTAATTTTCCTCTGGCAAAATTTATTATTTGTTAGCTTAAATTCTTTTCAGTGTTTTGTTTCATTTGAGACAGGATCTCATTATGTAGTCTTGGTTGGCCTGGAACTCATTTTGTAGACCAGGCTGGCTTTGAACTCATAAGATTCACCTGTCTTTGCCTTTCAATTGTTGGGATTAAAAAACTTTAATTAAAGAATGATATAGACAATGTGCTTGAATAATTGCAGGTAATTGTAAGGCATGCCTCCCTGTTTTGAGATGGGGAGTCAGGTAGCCCAGGCTGCCCTCAAGCTCACTCTGTAACTAGGTTACACTCCTGTCCCTACATCCCAAGTCTGGGAGGACAGTGTGTAGCCCCACGCTTGGCAAAACTGTCGTTCTCCTCTGGAATGTGTAATATGACAGAACTGCTCAACTGAAAGAGCTGTTTTCACTTCCCTACTTGCTGTGGTCCCAAACTATCTCAAATTCAAGTGACTAACTCTAATTTCTAGTCAGTTACATTTTCAGAAAGACAGAAAATAAAGCAGTCTCTTCCCATTAAGGAGACATCATCTGAACAGCCTCCACCTTCACCAATGCGTCACATGACCCCTCTTCTTTTGAACACCAGTTTTTGAGGATGAGTCCCTCAAAAGCTGCTCAGGAATGAGAAGAAAAGTCCAACATCCCGGCCGCATGCACACAACCTTCTATCTGCAAGGTAGGCAGATAGCACTTATTACATTTTAAAGACCTCAGGGACCAGAAAGACAGAAAAGAACAACTCTCTGATACCTATGTGTGTATATTGAGGCCTGCTGGTAAGGTTCAGCACAGCAGCTGGCAGGAGGAAGCCAGAGGCCAGAGTGGAGGCAAATGCAGACAAGTAGAGGTGAGGCAGTGGAGGGGGGGGAGACCCTGACAGACCTCCAGTTACTCAACCCTGGGGTGGTCAGTGCCTCAGCACTCACACACCCACTTGTGTGCCTGGCTTCCTGGGTTACTGTATACAACAACAGCTGTCTTGCCATGTGAAATGCTCATGGATTTTAAGTCAGAGAAGGTATATTAACATTCCTAACTTGTCTTCTGTAACCGTCTTTACAGATAACAGCATGGAACAAAGGCTTCAGTCTGGATTTAAGATTTCCAATTCATGCTGGCTCCTGATTCAAGTTCAAACATGCAGTCCCTATGACCGAGTTAGGAAAAGGCCATCCAGACCCCATGTGCTCAACCTCTAGGGAGAAGAAAAGAGGCCTCATGTCAGGAGTGAACACCCCATGTCCACAACAGATCTGATTCCATTTCATTTGACAAAAATGAAAAAGAAAAGGAAAAACTATTGTCTAAGTTTTTTAACTCTCAATTGAGACATCAAAGATTTCTCCGTTCTTTTATTTAAAAAAAAAAAAAAAAAAAAAAAAAAAAAAACAATGCCAGCAAGGTCACACAGAGGCTGCAGGCAACGTCTGTTACCATTTTGGGTGTGTGGAGAGGTGCTGGCATTCAGGCTTTTCTGTAGACTGAGGATCAGTGCTGCATTTATACACAATTCAAAAGAGAAATGTTAGCTGATGGGCGTCGATCTTAGCGGAAATTCAATACAGTCTAGCCATGTTATAAAGTGCTTTGGAGGCTGTGAAAGCCAAAGAAAACCTTCAGGACAGAGGGAATGGTTCCTGCTGGCCTTGCCATTACAGGATTCTAGTAACATAAGAGCTGTTACCTCAAACACCACAGAAGTCTCCCAGTGAAAATTTCTTTTGTGCCATGGACAACACATTAAAATTAAGAAGTTTCTAAAATTAAGCACAGCACAGAGGCTGTGCATGTCTGCCTTCCAGATACTTCAACCTTTTGAAAAGCTGCCACATGGACCAGCCTCCCTCTCTGATGCCACAGCCTTATTCCTTGTGACTTGAATCACAACTATGGTTTCAGTTGAAAGAACAAAGAAAGGAAAGCAAGATCGATTTCTGCCTAAACAGCCTCCCTCCTCATGAGTCCTCAGAAGATTAAATGAAGTACTTGGTTACTAATGCAGGAAGCCTGAAACAGAGGGGAGAAGGCATTGGGGGGGTCAGCTATAACGCTGGAATGGACAGGTCTGAACGTCCCAAGCAGAAGCAAGCCCTACATCAGGACAGGAAGGACCTGGCTCTTACTATAACTCCTCCTCCATCTGTTTACCTGCATGTATCAACATGGTGCCTGTGTCTCTGCCATCAGCAGTGGTAACTGGGAAGAACTACAGAACCTCCCTTTGGTGATGATGCTCTTTTATAATGGTGGTGTCTTCACTCTTCTTATGGATGATGCTCCGAAATGGGACTACTCTAACAATTTCCTGACTGTTTTGTGTTTTAAATTCCTCACTGTATATACATAAAATAGACTCCTGGAAACAAACTGGTGTCAGCATTACTTATAGTAGTTGCTAGATTTAAAATCATTACTTTTTTTTTTCCAACTTGGTGGGATCAACTCGTAACGTATAGGTCTCTCAAGAGAGAAGAAACGGTTCCTCACATGGAACCTTATCAACACTGATTGCTGAGAGGCTAGACTCAAACCAACTCGTTAGATCAGCATCAGAGACACACCTGCCTTGATGTCTTAATTTATTTATGAGGAGCAAAGTTACCAGACACCTCCACAGGTTGTTTAGTTATGAGGCAACAACACATGACAGAAGGGACTGCATGAAGGCCAATATCTGAAATTCTTAAGACCTGCTGACTTAAGACTCTTAGAAGTCAAGGATTACTTCCCCAAAACTGAAGCTTCCCCAGGATTTAGGAGCAGGCCACACAGAAGTGGTGGCCACACCGTCACTCAACACTTACATGACTAAACCAGACTGTCACTAACTAGCATGAAAGAATCTCACTGTTAAATAGTGTGAGCTGGCCCGACAGCCTTGCCATCAACCCCAGCTGGTCTTTACCAACAGACTTCCTAGATCGGGGAGCGGCACATGGACATTCCACAAAAATCACAAAACCCAGGTGTGCTGATTGCTGATAGTGGGAGTGGAGGGGAGTCACAGATCACTCTTCCCTGAAATTCCTTCTCACTGCTACAAAGCAACCCGATCAGACACAGAGAGTTTAAGTTCTAAAAAGAGAGTCACCAGTTTTCAAATTTTCCAAATTATTCATTGTGTATGTTAGTATGTCCAAAAAACAGTAGCTTTAGTAAGACTAATCCTTTAATAATATACAATTGTATAGAAAAGTTCATGTTCTCACACTGGGAACACACAGAAAGCTAGCTAGAAAATAAGAACTAAAATACAACTCAGCCTTTCTAATCTTGACAGTAGGCTACACACTAACAGGACAGACAAAGAGTTTCTTGGTTCATTATGTCTCTGTTGACTGTCCTCAGAGTCTATTACACAAGAAAGAACAAATTTAATCACTTCTCTCTATATCTGTCAAACAGGCAGGAAGTTTAAAAAGAAAATATACTCTTGTAGATGGCTGTCTTTATAGAGATGTCTATAAGCATACCCTCTCCCATACTTAGGAATTCAATTTAGAGTAAGAATGTTAACTCTCATCAGTTTTTCTCTGCTGGCAACAGCCATGGCATCTGTCCCATCACACTAAATGGGATGTTGATGACAAATGAATAAATAAACCTATGCTACAAACATGTCCATTCTTCATCCATTCCAATCACTGCTTCTCAGGCACTTTCTGAGTCTTCAGTCTCCACAGACCTGTCCTAGTGAGAGCTCAGGGACGGCATGACTGACACATGACACTGGTCAGGGCTGCCAGGAAACATGTTTTTACAGATGCCACTGTGCAGTCCCTTCTCTTACAGTATGAGCAGAGATGGACACGGTTGGATCAGCTTGGGTTCAGGCTGTCCACTCCATCAGAACATGCCTGGCCTCAACCATGTAAATAAGGAAAGGGGGAGCAGTACCTGTGGATTCACTGTCCTTCCAAGTCACTGACAGAATTTTCAGGGTAATAAGCAGAAATTGGCAATCTACCCTAGCTGGTAGAATAAGATGGGCAATGATCAGATCAAATGCTTAACAATGAATAGCACTGATCATAAAAGGTTAAAAGGACCTTAGTATGAACATTGTGATTTGTAAAGTGAAGGCAGTGTGGGGGAAGCAGGTGCTGTGCACTTAGGGGACAAATGAAAAGTAAATCTGGCTCATTCTCAAGTGTGTTATATTGGGGGTTCTTCCTGGAGATCTGCTATTCAGTGAAGGAAGGTGATAGAGGGAGGAGGGAGGGAATGGAGAAGGGAGGAGGACATGGGGGAGGGAGGAAGGAGAGAGTGAAAAGATCTGTGTCTTCATCCAGAAGTCTCCCTCCTGCCCTATTACCAGGCTGCTACTTACCAACAACACAGGCAAAGCCATAATCTATAATAGAACAAGCTTTCTTCCAATGTTCCCAGTGCCTTTCGGTTTTGGCCTGACTAGAAAAACCACAAGAATAGCCTGGCATGTGGAGTTCTGGCTCAGCTCTGTAAACTCAGAGGCACAGAAGAGCCATTCTCAAGTACTCAACCTTCCTCAAACTTCCAGTGAGGTTAAGTCTGGTGGGAGGGACAAGGGAAGACAGGCCAAGGCCTGAGTCCCAATCCAGTCACTCATATCGAGCAGCAAGCTGTTGGGCCAAACTTCGCTGGCAACAGCAAACAACATTAGTGTCCAGGAAAAATCTGATCACATGATAAAACTTGGAATTTATGAGAGTCCATGCTCAATCAAATAACTAAAAGCTATAAATTTATTTCATACCTTTGGGCTAACAGAATGGTGAGATTCAAATAAAAGTATCTTAAATTTTACTTTTCCCATCTTTGGATGAAGACCCAGAAACATCTAATCAATGGAAATTACCCAACAAAGAGAAAACAAAGTTGTTTCTCCAATTGGAAAAGAACTTTATATAATATGGAGTAACTGTACACCCTGGGAAAAAGTCTCCTAAATGCAATATGCTCTCCCTTACTAAAAGGCACAGTCATCTCAAGAGCTCAAATACAGTACTACCAGCCAGTAGAGGCTCTGGAAAAATGGATGCAGCAATCATGTGATTCTCAAGGCTGGCACATAACTGACACTGATTTGCTATAATTCAACGCAATGCTTACCAAAGGAATTTAAGGCATATTCAAACTAAAAAAAAAGCAAAAGACTAATGCTCCCCAAAACATGGTTTAGTTACTATGGGAAACTGGGATACTCAAGACTGAGTCGAGATTATTCCAGAACAACTTTATGCAGCAACCTCACACCACTTTCCCATTGTAAGTAGGGGAAACTCCTGTGCCTCAACTTCAGTGCATCTCACTGAGTGCCTGAATAGTGAAGGGAGTGGGGATCATCAGAATATTCTAATCATGAGAAAAAGAATCTGCCCATGTACTGTTTTTTCATTTAATAGCCCAGTGTTTACAAGTACTATTCATGCACTCAGTAAGGAGTAGACTTTGGCTTCTGGATTATATAGAACTAAAGATATCCTTGGCTTCTAGATTATACACAGAACTAAAGATGGCACATGGAGTTAAGCTTCAGAAATAGAGAGAAAAGTGGCACTGTATGCCTGTGGAGAAGACATCTTCAAGTGTGTAGATACTATAAGGTCAGGGTAAACTGGCTGGTTGGTTGGAGGTTGTTTGGTTGATCAGTTGATTGGTCGACTGGTTGGCTGGTTGGCTAGCTGGCTGGTTGGTTGCTTGGTTGGTTTGTTCGTTGGCTGTGTGGTCAATTGGTAGGTTGTTGGTTGGTTGGTTAATTGATGGGTTGGTTGACTGGCTGGTTGCTTGGTTGATCGGTTGGTTGGGTGTTTGGTTTGTTTGTTCGTTTGTTGGCTAGCTGGGTTGTTGGTTGGTTGGTCAACTGGTGGGTGGGTTGGTGGGTTGGTTGGTTGGTTGATTGGTTGGTTGGCTGGTTGGTTGGTTAATTGATGGGTTGTTTGGTTGGTTTAATTGGTGTGTTGGTTGGTTGGTGGGTTGATTGGTTGGTTGGTTGGTTGGTTAATTGGTAGGTTGTTTGGTTGGCTTAAGTGGTGGGTTGGTTAGTTGGTTGTTTGGTCAATTGGTGGGTAGGTTTACTGGCTGGTTGATCGGCTTGTTGATTTGTACATTTGTTCTGATAGAGGATTTCAGGAAGTAGTCCAAGTTGGCTCTGAATTTACTATGCATCTCAGCCTGGCCTGGAATTCAACAAGTGTCCTTTTTTAGTCTCCTGTGTGCTCCCACACCCAGCCAAAAAATGAGTTTCTTAAATGTATGTGTCATGGCCAAGTGTATGTCAACAATAAAATGGGGAAGGAAAAGGTACCCTCCTCTGATGTTTGGCCAGCATCTAATTTTCATTTCACAAAAAAACCAAAAATGATAGAGAAAATGTAGAGCCACCCATAAATATGCCAAAAAATACAACACATCTTTACAGTTATAACTTGTTAGGCATGATCTGTGAAGAAATAAAAAACTAAACTCTACTTGGGATTTTAACTCATCGAGCAGGTAAAAATTCAAGGTTTTAACACTTTCGTCCAATGTGATCTTCCAAAAGCCTAAACCTTCTAATTAAAAGATATTTAATTATTTGTTTGGATAGGATGCAAACCACTGAGATATCTCACTGTCCCCTAAATATTTTATTTAAATAACAGCAAAAGAATGTAATTTAATTCCAAAATTAGATAAGGTGAACTAGACAAGAGAACAACTTATAAATGCCTCTACAGAATAAAATTCTAAGTCCATATTTATGAACAGCAAAAAAAAAAAAAGCCTTTTACTAAATGATCTTTAAGTAAATACTATGCTAGGTTTTAGTAAAAAAAAAAATGTGGGAAAGGGCAGGGCTGCAATTGAAAAAATACCCTCTATACAGTAGCAAAACAAAAATTTTAAGCAAAACAACATGTTCAGATCTTGTGTCAAGCTGGAATTTTCTAATGAACTGAGTGAGCTTCAAGTGAGATAAAATAAAAGCAGCATGTTTGACTAAGTGTCTTGAGAACGTCCCCTCACTGTTAGAGCAAGCTAGAAGCTGGATTTCAACACACTGAGTCAACTAAGTGCTTCCTTGGAAAATTCTTCCCAAAAGTTATTTAGGGCAAAAATAAAAGCCATTTTTGAAGTGGAGTTAGCACTGAAAATTACTTTTTACTTTACCTCAAGTAAAGTGCTAGCTGGACTGAGGCATGAGGAGAAACTTGGTAAAGAACAATAGAAAGCAAGTGTCTCTGCAGAATGTGCTCTCTCTTCAGAAGTCAGGAAGACACCACTAGGTCAGTAAACATGCCATACTTTCTCCACACATGGCTTTCCTTGGTTCTCCCCTGGGCTGTTATACTGACCCTCCTTCACAAAGAGCTCTCTGACTCCAGAAACACAAGGCTGGAGTTTGTTTGTTTGTTCGTTTGTTTGTTTGTTTAAAAAAAAAACAACCCGCTCTCATATAAGTCAAATCCTATTTGCTTAGCTACAATTAAAACTCAAGTTTGTCTTGGTTTTCCCCTTAACTTTCAAGAACAAGAAACAGTCCATATACTCACTCACTTTCCCTGAGTTTATGTCATTTCTCTTATATGTGGTTTCACTGGGAAATCATGTGTATGAACAAGTGGATACAGACCCTTAAGGCTCAGTCAATAATGGGATAAAAACATGGGAAATAGCAACAACAGGCTGAAGCTGAACAAGTGACAGACGAGGAGATGCAAATGGCCATGGCTTACAAGCCCTTGGGGAAGCAGAATAATGTTCAAACTTTGAAATAAAGACACAGGCCCTAGCTACACCTACTGGTCTAGTTTCCTGGGAAGATACCTACCCTAGCACACGTGTCTCTGACAAGCAACACAAGGTATTTACCATGCCCTTTAAAATCTGAGAACTAAAAGTTACAGTGCTCTGATCCGTAAACAATTGCTAAGGTCACTTTAAAACAAAAAGCACAACTGTGATATAACTACCTGTGTCAGAAAAGGCAGACACTCTGATCAGTGTCTCCAGCAAAGGTCCTGTGCTTCTCAGAACTACTGGTCCTGAGGCAGCAATCACATCAGACAAAAGGATTCTAAGACTATCAAATAAGCAAATGAAGAAAAGCTTTCCTGCTGCTTGTGCTCAGCAATCTCAGGCACCAGACCCTAGGGCCTTTCAGGATTTACATTTGCTTCACTGTGCTAAATCCTGAGAAAAAAAAGACATTAAAAATCAGTGCATAATTCGTAATAGCCAGAACCTGGAAACAACCTAGATAACCCTCAACCCAAGAATGGATAAAGATAATGTGTTACACTTACACAATGGAGCATTACTCAGATGTTAAAAACAATGACATCAGGAAATTTGAAGGCAAATGGATGGAACCAGCAAAAAAAAAAAAAACCACCCTGACTGAGGTAACCCAGAACCAGAAAGACAAACATGGTATGTACTCGCTCACAAGTGGATATTAGCTATAAAATAAAGGATAATCATGCTGCACTCCACAGACCCAAAGAGGCTAGGTAACAAGGAGGGCCCAAAGCAGGATGCATGGATCTCCCTGAGAAAGGGAAATAGAAAAAAATCTCCTGGGTTGACTGGGGGCACAAGTGGGGATGGGAATATGAGGGATCAGGTTAGGAGAATGGATGAAGGGGAGAGTACTCAAAGGGATGACTGGAAGTGGCAGGGGGCAGGGTAGGGGGTGGGCAGTTCAGGGTCAGGTGGAACCTGGTACAAGGGAAGCTCCCAGGAATCTACAAAGATAACCCCAGCTAAGGCTCCTAGCAATAGTGGACACTGAACTGGCCATCTCCTGTGATCTGATTGGTGACTACCCTAACTGTAATCAGAGAGCCTTCATTCAGTAACTGATAGAAACAGATGCAGAGACCTACAGCCAAGCACTGGGTCAAGCTCAGGGAATCCTGCTGTAGAGAGGGAGGCAGAGGGGTCAAAAACATCACAAAGGAACCCATAGAAACAACTAACCTGAGCTCACAGGAGCTCACAAAGTCTGGACCAACAGCCAGGGAGCCTGCATGGGACCAACCTAGGCATTCTACATATACATGACAGTTGTGTAGCTTGATCTACTGTGGGACTAGTAGCAGTGGGAGCAGGGGATGTCCCTAATGATTTAGCTGGCTCTTGGGAACATATTCCTCATACTGGATCGCTTTCCCCAGCCTTAACACAAGGGGAGGTGCTTAGTCTCACCATAACTTGATATGTCATGCTTTGTTGATTCCCGTGGGAGGCCTGCCCCTTTCTGAACAGAAACAGAGGAGAAGTTAATAGGGGTGTAGAGGGGAGGTAGGAGGAGGGAATGGAAAGAGAGGAGGGAGGGGAAACTGCAGTGAGGATGTAAAATAAATAAATAAAGATAATTACGTTATGTTAAAAAAAATCAGTGCATAAAAGGCCAGCCTGGGCTACCAAGTGAGTCCCAGGAAAGGCGCAAAGTTACACAGAGAAACCCTGTCTCGAAAAACCAAAAAAAAAAAAAAAGGAAAATATACAAAACTCAGTAGACACTATGGGGGAATCCACATATTCAGTACACTAGTCTTCCCAGTTGGTTTTCTTCTGTTCTATAACAGACCTTCCTGTGTCTTTCTCATGCCCTGGTGAACTACTGAATTTCTAAATGAATAAAAAAATGTTGGTTTTTAAATAGGAGCCCAAAAGGATTAAAGGCCGGACTGGGCCACCATCTCCTGTTCTCAAGCGAGTCTTTCTGAAAAGTTTGCAACAAAAATCTGTACCACCCTATTACAGAAGTAAAAGAGTCGTCAGTCACAAAATAATGAAAGGACACTCACGTGCTGGGAAACTGACATGCTGAACACACGAGCCAGCACCTATCTACTCGGGCTCATTACCTATAGGATAGGTTTGTTCAGCATGTGTACAATATCCCATGACCATGGTGCATCTTTACTCCTTGTATATTGAAGACAATAAATGTCATAATCAGAGAAGCTGCCTCAAGGTCACAGGAGTCAACAACAGAGTCCAGCTCTAATATACACGTCTGATAATAAAACCTCTGCTCTTGGGCCACCAGGTCTACTACTAGGAGCACTTAGCTACAAGGTACAAATTGTGGTCACTATAAAACATTCCTTACAATAAATGTCTACAATATTATGTAGAATCTCCATAGACAGCATAAAATAGAACATCCAGCTTATTAATATAGAATGACTTTAAACCTTAAAGTCATTAAAACATGGGATTGGCTTGCATATATTCGCAGGATCACAAGAACTAAATTCCTCTCATTTCATAAATCCAGGAATGTTGCAGAGTGGATAAGAACTTTCTCTTCTTAAAGAAAAGTTCATGGCATGGCACGGCATGGCTTATTTCTATGTTAGGTTAAACAAAACCAAACAAAACAAAAACCAAAAAACAAAACAAACAAACAAACAAACAAACAAAAACACTACAGGTTGCTTCATTTGGACATTTTAAAAAGTGACATCTCACCTGAGCAGTAGCAGATAAAGAAGCCAAGCTAATACAATGACCTCCCGCCCCCATCTCCTGAACTGGTCAATAAACAGAACAAAAGATGGAATATTCAGCCCTAAGGCAGCATTCACATCACACTCCTTAACCCAAGGCTCAGGAATCTTCGTGAAAAGGGGGTTGCAAAGATGTTTTTAAAAGCCAGATGAGGTGGACGACTTCAAGGAAATTGCTTTCTAGACACAACAGTGCAGAAGCAGTAAGAACTCGCAGAGACTGTGTTAGCACAAGACCCTCCTAAATCTGGCCAGAGAGAATCCCAGCAGAGAGGAAAGGTGGACATGCAATCTCACCAGCTGAGAAGCAGTTAGCATCTGATAGCTGCTGGGAGAGGGAGAGACTCTTCTCCAATGATGGTAGGCTGGTGGGCTGACCATATACCAGAGCAGGCCCAACCCCAAGACGAGTTGGCCACACAAACCAGACTCAATGGGGAAAGAAGGGGTAAAAAATAATCGCAAAATTAGGTGAGAAGGGAACAGAATGAAGCTTTAAAGGACACTGGTGAGAATATCTCGGAGGGGCAGAGAGCACCACAGTAAGAATCACAGCTCTCTAATGTTTCAATCTCAGAGGAAAAGCTGACAGAGCAGCCTGTCTACACAGCCTATTTCTAGAGCACCTGCTGGAAAGATGCTACAGCCCCAACGTATCTGAGCTGTTTCTCCTCAGTGGACTCAACTCCCTTGTGCTAGGATGGAGTTTACCAAAGAGTCAGGAAGGAGAGAGGCATGTGGACACAGCCACACAGCAGTTCATGGGAACAAATTTTTGGTATCTGAATAGAAACTCATTATCCAGGATATGACAAATTCAGTGGCACTCTGTAGGCCATCTGATTAATTCCCAACACTTTTCATTAAATCACGATGGAGCACACTGGAACTTTAAGTCCTCCTTGAATATTAAACCGTGACAATAGTAGAGAAGTAGATGCAACAAGCAGGTCTCAGCCACGTTCCTTCAAAAATGACATTTGCAAAGAACATCACAAAATGCATATCTTATCATGACTTATCATCTCATTAACTACGAGTGTTGAGAATGATACAAACATGCTTGTTAAAAAGGAATACTGGAGAGATGGCTCAGCAGTGAAGAGCACTGGCTGCTCTTCCTGGGGACTTGGGCTCAATTCTCAGCTCCCACATGGCTGCTTACAACTATCTATAACTCCAGTTTTAGGATATCTGTAGCTATCCATTGGTGAACTCCATACCTATGGTGATATTTTAATTGTACTGAAATGTGATTTCATTTGTATGTTAATAAATAATGTTGCCTGGGGGTCAGAGCTATTAGAGCCATAGCAGAAGCTGGGCGGTGGTGGTGTATGCCTTTAATCCCAGCACTTGGGAGGCAGAGCTAGGCAGATCTCTGTGTGTTCAAGGATACAGCCAGCATGGAGACACACACCTTTAATCTCAATACCAACCATAGAAAACCTGGAGGTCTGTACAGACAGGCAGTGACAAGGAGGTCATGTAGTTGGGTTTACAACCAATGAGAAGGCAGAATAGAAAGCCAATAAAAAGGACAAACAGACAGGAAGTAGGTCTCTTGCTGAAGAGGACAACAGCAGCAGTGAAGGGTAAGGTTTTTAGCTCTGACCTCTTGGGCTTTCATCTCTGCATTGGCTCTGTGTTTCTTATTTAACGAGACCATTCATCTACACATACCAATACTATATATCACTGATATGACATTACCATAACCTGTTACTACTTAATTATACACAAATCTGTAGATGTAACATAGATTTAGCTAATTTAAAAAAAGAAAGCAAAGTATATAATTTTTTCAAAGTTATTTAGTATCTTAATATTTTTCCTATAACAGGTAAATCCACATCAGAGGTAAAGACACTATGGCAACTAGCTAATTAATTAATTATATACTATTTTACATTAGACTTTCACCTGCCAATAGTCTCAAATATTTTGAGTCTCACAAATACAACACAATATTTAGTGTAACTCTGTAATCATTGAGTACACTTTCAATGGCCACCTACTCCACTCAGTGGCTTATTCACCAAATACTGTATGGTCTGGATCTGAACTGTACCACAAAGGCTCGTATGTTAAAACCTTGGTGTCAGATGATGAGACCTGGAATATGACTAATCATGGTGGTCTAATCTCTCAATATTTAGGGGAAGCAACTAGAGGAAGTAGGTCCCTGAGGACATGTCCTTCTAAGACCCTTCCTGTCCTTCATCTCCTGGGCTGCCAGAAAGTGGACATCTCTGCTACACATACTCCATCATGACACCCAGCTTTATCTTGGGTCCAAAGCAAGGAGTCAACAGACTGTGAGTGGAAATCTCCAAACCATGAGCCAAAATCAACCCTCCCTCCCAGTGGGTGTGTTCAGCCATGGTCTATGACAGTGAAAAGGTCTGACAAACACATACAGCTAGGAGAGGTTTGTAGCAGGAATCTTAGAGAGTCTTATAATAAAATCAAACCCAGGGCCAGTAATTGGGGTGAAATGCTGGATGGTCAGAGAGACAGAACAAGCCACAGCTAACCTCACCTGGTCAACTTCTCAGCTGGTCTTGTTTCCTCAGACTGGAAGCCTCTGTGTCCTTATCCCAATGACTCCCAGCTGAACTGCTGCTCGAAAGCCTGAAGCTTAACCAGCCAAAAGCTTAACCAGCCAAATGCTTCTAGTTCTGGTCTTCACGCCTTATATTTGTTTCTGGTTTTGCCATCACTCCCTGGGATTAAAGGCTGGCTTTCTGGGATTAAAGGCGTGAGTCACCATGCTTGGCTGTATCCTTGAACAGATGGATTTCTGCCTCTGGAATGCTAGGATTAAAGGCGTGTGCTAACACTGCCTATCCTTTATGTTTAATATTGTGGCTGTTCTGTCTCTGACCCCAGATAAGTTTATTAGGATGCACAATATTTTGGGGAACACAATACCACCACAGAGGTCTATGACCTGAGTGTGATTCTGCATACCCAAGAGTAAAGCTTTCCCTGGGGTTTGCAAAGTCAGCATAACCTCCTGAACCTACCTTATACTCATCCACAATAATGCTCAGTGCCTCGTGCCCAGCCTTCCTCATGTCTTCCAATTCTTGCTTATGCTTTTCCTGAAAGGGAAAAAGAAATTGAATCCACAATTTGTTCTTCAGGTTTGTTCCACAATCATAATAAACCAGTAACTTTTCCTTTATACCCCTGTGGCATGTAGAATGCTGAGTCTGCAGGTGACATCAAGGAGAAAACGGATTTGTTGGCTTCTGTTTTTTTAGATAAAAGTCCATCTAAAGCATGGGCATGCAGAGAAGCAAGGAGGCATTTGTGAGACAAAGGCAGATGGATCTCTGTGAGTTTGAAGCCAGCTAGGTCTACATAGTGAAAGACAGGTAAGTCAGAGCCAAACAGTGAGATTCTGTCTCAAAAATAAAAAAAAATAAATGGAAGTATTTGAGTATTATTCTCCAATAAACAGGTTTGTTTTCTGCATAGAATTCAGTAATATGTGGACTTCTAAGTCTTCCATTATTCCTTCTATTGAAAATAAGATACCTTGATCACACTTAGTAATCCTGAAATGCCCATTCTGTTTTCCTTATGCCCAGAAAGATCCCAGCACAAGTGCTGTAGAGCCTGGGCTTCTGAATGGTATTAAAGTCACAATAGAAGCACTCCTACTTCACAGAGCACCTCAGCCCAACACTCAAGTTACCTGGCTACCCTATGCTGCAGAGACAGATGTGATGGAGACTCAAAGACTAGTGACTAAATAGATACATATGTAAATGAGGAGCTGTACAATCAACAGCAACATTTGCTTAGTTATCATAACTAATGGGGTGATTCAGTTAGGGTTCATTCTTCAATACCCAGGCTAAAAATTATTTTTCAATATTTACTTGTATATTACATTGTATAGTATTTTTATATTATATTATATATATTATTTCAATAATTATTTTTCTTTTATGCTTTGCCACTGCCAAGCCTACTAAAACTCACATGAATCCCTTCTAATAAATTAATCAAGGCAGAGCAAGGGCACCCTTTGCCATATAGATGGTGCACAGCCATCTTTTGATTGACAGATTGGTAAGGAATAAGAAAACAATGAAATTGTGTGGGCCAATCAAACATGACATTCTACCTAAGATAAGGTAACCAACCGATCTTGCCTTTCAAATTCTTCGGTGGGGCTCAGTCTAGGAATAGGAACTGAATTTGTTAATGTTGTCTGATTGAGATATTTCCAATGCAGGCTTGACCAGCACTTTCTCTGAAGCCACGGGTCATAATAACTAAATCAACCCCACAGGAGAAGGCAGCACATGCACCTTCAAACAACACACAAGGAAATGAGTCCAGCAAGAGATCAAAACAAGGGACAGCATGGAAAAGCCCAAGGCTCTGAGGAGCAGAGCACGCTTTGGTCCTGCTGTGGTCTAGGGAACTGTGGGAGCCCGTTCTCGGGTTCCTCGTGGCTTTACCCAGCAGGTCTGCACAGAGGACGATTAGGACCACAAGCCTGAGTGCAGGTGTCTGAGATGGTCTGCACTTGGCTGTGCTGGGGGAGGAGGTCATTTGCTCCACCCCTTGGCGTCTCTATAAAAACGCTGGGGCAGAGACAGTCTGGGCCTGTTGGAAAAGGTTCCAGGCTCTCTCGAGGCTATCCTTTATTTTCTATCTGTTTATCTCCGCAAGATTCTCTGCAATAAATCCTTCTATCTAATATTTCCTGCTGTTCGCATTCAAGAAAACTCTGGGGAGCTGTGGGGTTGGTGTGTGGGTTGCCCCACAGGGAACCACCAGGTTGGCCTACTGTAAACCAGGGCATGGAAGACTCAGGCTGTCACACACATGTCCAAACAATGAGATGTGGTGCAACACCATCTCCTTGCTTTCCATTAGCTGTGACACAAGACATTCCTTCAGGGTCTTTGTTTTTGAGACAGGCTCTCCCTGGACAGCCTGGGTTAATAATCTAGGACTCACTACGCAGTCTCCCAGGCTGGCTTCAAGTTGACAGCATTCCTCCATCTGCCTGGCAAGTGCTGGGATTCGGGCTGGAGCCACCACACTCAGCTTCCTTCTGACAAAGGCGTCAGGTCTGGCTGAGCCCAAAGGGTTCCCTACTCCTTGCAGAGAATATAGTCATAGACTTAAGAAGGCATCTGGCACTTTGGTTTCTTTATACACTTGGTGACAAGTAATAGCACGTGACCAAAAACCTGGGAATCTTCCCATGGGTCTCAAAAATGTCATTTTCAGACAAATATTGAATGGTGAGAAGTAACAGATCTAAGGATCAGTCTAAAAGTATCATGCAGAACTACAAACAGAAGCAAAGCATCCTTTGCAAAGCTGTTGAAGCATTTACATTTGTGACCTCAGTAAGACTGTCCCCTCAGCTTATGGTAAAGCAAATCTCCTAGGATTCCTGACTAAATGACTTGACCACTAATGGCTGACTCCACATACTGCATACATTTCAGCCACAAGCTTAGAAGGGCCTTGCTGAGTCTTCCTCAACAAAAAGAAGAGACTAAAGCAAATTCCTCCAAAACTTTTACTAACAAATAAAAGATGGGGTTGTACAGAGAACTCCAAATCTCTTCACAGAGGCACAGAAGTAAGGAACTCATTTTCCTACATGCTAATTTACAAAGGTTTTCATTTAGACATGACAACCCCATAACCATATCTAAACCCAAACTGTAAGGAATTAAGTTAGCAAATGAGGGACAAAGATGAAAACATCCACTCCTGTGGAATTCAGGGTGATGTCTGTGTCTCCCTCCTAGAGCACAGAGGCTCATCCATCCACTTGCAGGCTCTGAGGTGTGAACAACTCCACCCCCGTGAGGAGCCTAGGAAGAACCAAGCCTCCTGTGAAGCCACCAGGCATCAGATTAGCACCATTTGGGATGCTAAATTCTTCAAAGGCAGATCCTTGAGAAGACATGCTTAGAGCTAATTTAAGCTAAGCAAAGGGGGAAGATGGAAATGAAAGTTAGAAAAGGAAAACAAAAAGAAAATGGCAAAGGAATGAAGGAAGAGGGAGGATGGGGGTGGGGAAAAAAGGGGGAAGAGAAGGTGAGAAAGAGGGGGAAGTAGTGGAAGAGTCACCATGTCTAAGGAAAGCTGCACCTCTCTCCCTGTGCAGAGATGACCACCTTCAGCACTCCCTACCAGGGGATCAGAGCATGGTATTTAGCCAACCAACAGCAGAGCAAAGAGTCCCCAGGCAGTGAGGATGGCTCACTGGTAAAATGTCTGTTGTAGAAGCATGAGACCTAAGTTCAAGCCCCAGGTCCATTACAACCTGGTTGTACTGGAGTGTTCCCACAATCCCAGAGCTGGGGCTTGCTAGACAAGCAATCTCAAAATCAGAATGTGATTTAGGAAGACATCAAATATCAACTTCTGCCCTATACACACATGTGCACTCATACATAGACACACACACACACAAAAGAAAAAGAGAGAGAGAGAGAAGGAAAAGAGAGAAAGAAAGAAAAAATACCTGTGCACATAAGACTTTTAAAACATCATTCTAATCATTATGGATACAAACCTCTCTATAGATGCTGCAATGTTGCATGGCTTCTGGGGGTGGGGAGGGACACTTTCCAAGTCTGCTGTAGTTTAATCTCAGTGGCAGGAGCACACTTGTAACAGTTTCTCCAAATAGTTAACACTTCGGTCATTATAAAGTAGCTGAGCAAGAAAAATCACTTTTTCATGCTTTGGCCACTTGTCTGTATTGGGTATTTCTGCCCACAATATTATCATTTGGTTTCACGTATTTCAACATTCTAAAATCCCAGCTTTGATACTCGGAGTGAACTGAAATTACCTCACCCCCAAAGACATGGTTCGGGTCATCATTCTTGTATCTTCCAATATAACTATACCTGGACGATGATAGAATGTGACCAGCTTGGAGTTAGTGTGAACCACAAATCCAACTGATGGGATCTTTGCAAGGGAAAGGGAAGGAACGTGAGACAGAGACACTAGACTGTAAGGAGAACCGTGAGTCTGGTGGGTCGACTTGGCAAATGCTAGTTGTCACCTTCTATATACTCTATATACTCTCATGGCCCTCGGCAAGACTGAAAGGCAGTGAGGACAACGTGGAGAACAGTCACACTGTAGCAAGCCAAACACCCTTACAAGGGAGTCTTCAACAAGATCTGACTAGACAGAGGCGGCATGAGAATGGCAGGCCTGTGAGAACTGTGGGATGCGAGAGAAAGAAGCCTACACCCTGAAGAGCTCTGCGTTGTTGTACTGTAATATGGACATTTCCATAAAGTGACAACGACAAGGAAAGAACGTTGGGGGGAAAAGGCCTCATTTTAAAGTAAAAATGGCTCAACAAACAGAAAACTGGTGCAAACGTGAACACTAACAGTGCTTCTGGGAAGGGCACAGAGGAAAATGAAGAACATGATTTTGAAAAATAAAGGTGACTTCTGCCTTTAGACAGAGTGGTAGACATTGTAGATGAACTACAATCTACTAATGGGCAGAAAACCATTTATAAGTGATGTGTGTGTTTGTGTGTGTTTGTGTGTGTTTGTGTGTGTGTGTGTGTGTGTGTGTGTGTGTGTGTGTGTGTGTGTGTGTGTGTGCAAAGGCTTGACGGCACAGCCCGGTTTCTCCTTGCTGCTTTTAGTAAAATATAAGAGTAAAGAAAAACTGAGAAGGCAAATTACTAAACATAATACAAGAAACAGATGTTTAAGGCAGCAAGGGGTACAGGGACAGTGCCTTCAGCACCCTGCAAGCTTTCTGGGCCTCCGGCACAAAAGCAGCCAAATTAAGCAGCCGACTGTGTGCAGCGCTCCTGGGCGTAGGGAGCAAAGAGAACCAAGGCTGAAGGAGGAGGAGCACAAGTCCAAAGACTCTGGGTTCCATCCCTAGCACCACAGTCAACCAGTCAATCAACTGATAAATCAAGTCAGTGCTGTTTTCATTAAACTGTGACTAGAGTTTGGTAATTACCTTGTTTAGGTCTTACAGGTAGACCTGAATCCCTAAATCATCAAAGTTGAGTTCTGTGTTCAGTAACAGTATCCAATACACACAGATCCAGGGCAAGGTACATGCCACTCCCTCTCAGGACAGAAAGACGGCCTGCTGCAAGGCACATTAGGGGAAGGACATGTGGTAACTCATGTACTTAGGAAAAATGACAGCTTGGGGGAGGGCACAGTGATCCCAGCTTCATAGACTGTCAGTGTGGGCCCTACCTGGCGTGAAGGAAAGGACATAAATGAACAAGTATGTGCTGAGGAGAGAAAGAGTGGGCAACTCGTGGGTTGAAGAAAGACCAGAAGTCTACAACTAAAAAAGCATCACCATCTCTGAAGGCAACATGTGTTCACACCACAGAGCTGCTCACAGGACCAGGCAAGTTCACACCAGTGTGCTCACACCACAGAGCCACACACAGGACCAGGCAAGTTCACACCAGTGTGCTCACACCACAGAGCCACCCACAGGACCAGCCAAGTTCACATCCGTTTTCCTTATCTTCCTTTTGCTTTTGAAAAAAATTGGAAATTCATAAATCAAAGTGATTTCTTAAGCTGTCTCAAAGCAAAGACCACACATTCTAATACAGTTTGACACTGAGTAAGCATGTTACATATGTGAACCTGTGCTTTGAAATGTGGGAAGAAGGGACCCATCAAAAAGGGAGACAGTCTGTGCTACCAAGAAAATATCTTCTCCTCTGTCTGTGGCCAGAGATGGTGTTTCTACTAAGAAGTATTTACTAGAGTTTAATCATGTTAAAAGGAAACAAAAGGGTTAAGCATATCTGCTGCCATAAAGTATCAAAATTTCCTATTTTTTAAAAAAGTCAAGAAATGATTAATAAGTGGCCTTTAAATTCCAAACTACATATTTTTCTGTTATATTTGCAACTTGTTAAACTCAATTTTATACAAATATTACATTTTTAGTATAACTGAAGTTTCACTAAATTACAGCCCCTAAAATTTCAAATTTTCCTTTTTTCCTTTTTTGGGAAATATCTATTGATTCCAAATAAAATAACAATTTTAGATATGAAATTAGATTACCAGAAGAAACTATCTGTGACAAGAAAAAAAGTGTCCTATCTCACAAATGCAACTTTTTTCCTCTCTCAACTATTCTAAGTAATTGGCAAATCAACAAAAGCATTAGCTCTCAAAAAACTCATGTCAATTTTTCTCAAGTTAACATTAGAGACACACAGAAAATTCCGTGCAGAAGCAGAGGGTCTACCTTGAAGGACTGAAAGTCCCTGGTGCCCCAAACAGGTCGGGTAGCAACGCCGTTGGCAGGAGCACCAGCAGAGAGGTTTATAAAATGAGACACTACTTCCGTGCATTCGTACTGTTTGCCAACAAAAGTGGCCAACAAACAGTGGAATACTTCATAATTATGGAACCAGGAAGACCATAAAAATAAAAAAGCCAAATTCCTTTCTCTACATATTTTATAAAAGATATATCTACAGGTAAAAAAGCAGAAATGGGCGAGTCCTTTTCTCTAAGTTCATGTTTTCTCTCCCCACCCTCCCTACAGAGGAAGATGGCTTGCAGGATCTTTGGTTGTTTAGAGATAGTTAAATGTGCATGGCTGCTGTGGGATGTTCTGTATGGCAAATGTGTTGCTGATTAGTCAATAAATAAAACACTGATTGGCCATTGGCTAGGCAGGAAGTGTAGGCGGGACAAGGAGGAGAATAAAGCTGGGAAGTGGAAGGCTGAGTCAGAGAGACACTGCCAGTCGCCACGATGAGAAACAGCATGTGAAGATGCCGGTAAGCCACGAGCCACGTGGCAAGGTATAGATTTATAGAAATGGATTAATTTAAGCTGTAAGAACAGTTAGCAAGAATCCTGTCACGGCCATACAGTTTGTAAGCAAAATAAGTCTCTGTGTTTACTTGGTCAGGTTTGAGCGGCTGTGGGACTGGCAGGTGAGAGAGATTTGTCCTGACTGTGGGCCAGGCAGGAAAACTCTAGCTACACATGGCCTGGCAGCTTCCTGTTCAGCTTGCCCCCTCAGTCTCTTCTAATCGCTCTCATCTCCGTCAGTGGGTCAGCTGCTTCAGCAGCAATGGAAATCTACCACATAGGGTGCCTGAGACCCTTCGTGAGTCTAAACTCAGGACAATATCCAAACAGCCAGTGAGATGGTATCATCTTTTTCTCTCATGGATGCAGTGTAATTTTCCAGAAGTCCTAGGTCTGGTGATATCACCAACAGTGTGGTTTGTAAGCACAGTGACATGTTGATCTAGCTGTGCTTCAATGTTGCTGTGACTGCCAGTACCATGTCCTTGTGCTTTCTGAAAACAGTGTTACCTGGTGTCTTCATGGGCTTCCTCTCTCTGCTGTCCCCAGCACAAACCTGGGACCCATCACCGGATTGAAACCCTCTATACCAAGCTCTGTGCTCAATCCCCACTGCTGGAGCTCTCCTTTACCACCTACAAGCCAGTGACTTCAAGGTCTTATTTGTCCTTGGTTTTCTTCACTGCATGATTAGCAACTGAAAAACTACAAACCTGTTTGTTCCCTGTAAGCACTCCTAAAATGTGAGTGTGTAAATGCAGGAGTTTGTCTTCTGGGCTCAGGGCTCTACCAAAGCCTTGTGAGTAGTTCTCAGAATTTATTGTGCATTTGGGAATTAATTAAAAAAGTGTTCATAATAAAATAATGGCATTTAAATTAATACCTATAAAAATTGTTGATAAATATTTAATTTTTAAAGAGACCAAAGAAAGTTCAATATATAATGTTCAACAACTAAAATTTGGTAGGAGCATAGGAAAACATGCCTTTAATCCCAGTACTCAGGAGGCAGAGGCAGGTAGTCTCTGTGAATTCCAGGCCAGCCAGGGCTGCATAGTGAGACCCTGTTTATAGAAATAAAGCTGCCCTCCAATGCAGAGTCTGGGAAGGCAGCTACTCAGGAAAAGGCTACCACACAAGCATGAGCACTTGTCAGTGCTGAGTGGTGGAGACAGGTGGCAGCCAGACAGATGAGCTCCAAGTCCAGGGAGGGACCTTGCCATAGAAAGTGGGTAGAGGGTGATAGAGGATGACATCTGCCATCAGTGTGTGTCCTAGACACACACACACACACACACACACACACACACACACACACACACACGCACACACAAACTCTAAACTAATGATACTATTTTCTAAGTTCCAAACAAGTCATTTAAAGTGTAATTTAAACGGGCTACTGGTAAGAGCAGGAGACAAGCGTAACAAAAGCCACCTGATCTGGCCTTTCAGAAAGCCTATGGAATCTTATGTCTATACTTTCAGCCTCTGGCCCAGCAAAAACTCCTCTGACAAGTTACACTAAAACTATCAAAGTCAAAATGTGATTTTTTTTCTTAAAGTTTTTTTTAGCATTACCTTCTTTTATGTGCATGAGTATTTTGCCTGCACATATGTGTGTGCACCATGTGTGTGCCAGGTGCCCCCAAAGGCCAGAAGAGGGCCTTAGATCCCTGTGGATCTGGAGTTACAGCCGGTTGTGAAGCACTCTGTGGGTGCTGGGAACTAAACTCACACTGAAGTCCTCTATAAAAACAACTACTCTTAACCACAAGACCATCTCCTCAGCCTCCCAACTGTGCTTTGCTGCACAAAGGCAGACAGGTTCAGGGTGTAGTTCAGAGGTTCGGTGCCTGCATAACATGCACAAGGCACTGGGTTTGACATCCCCACCACCACAACTACCTGCAAAAGAAACTAGCTATACAGGGACATGGTTTTAGAGCAGAAAACAAAAAAAAAATCCAGATGTGCAAGCCCACAGAAATGATAGGGCTCTTTTCCCATGATAGAATACTACCGAAGTAATGTTTGTATCACAAGAAAGCAGGAATGTGTGTTATGCTAGATTAACAATAGATATGAAGGCATGGATCAGACCACAGTGAAAATATTCACTAAGGACAACAGGCCAAGCACAAAGCTAGTGTTTGAGGAAACGTGAGGGATAACACTGACTCTTGGCATTAAGGGCAAATCTACAAGGGCCAACATTACCACAGAAATTGTGCTATAAACTGAAAAAATAGTGCAAGTCACTACTGCACATTGAGGACAGCTGGCCTGGAACAGCTTCAACCAACGGTAAACTGGAAAACTATGTTACAAGCATGTGGATAAAGCATTCCACAGCCCAAACCCAGCCTTTCTTACAGAAAAAGCAAAAGTTGTAAACAGACTAACAAATGGGAAATGTGTTCAGTTAGCAAAAACCATACAGACTGAAAACCCACGTGCAGGCTCAAAGAACAGTTGTCAGGCTGCAGTTTAAGGAGAAAAATAAGACAGGCTTTCCCACAAAGCACTGTGGTGAGGCTCCTTCTCATCTCCCTTTGAACCCACGGGAGCTGGGAGACTCAGGGTCAGCAGGAAGCCATCACAAGACCCCAGAGAGCAAGACAGCAGCTTTGCTTTTCTATGTCCACCACATGATTATTCTCCAAACCCTTGCCTGCCTTCAGGAACAGAGCTGCTGTGCTCCCCAGAAGCAGTAATACAAAGAATCTGGACACAACTTCTCAAGCTTTAGAAAATGGCAGCCTAAGCCACCCCTGCCCAATGCCGGCCAGAGTGAAATGCTCAACTTGAATTGTTAAGCCTTTCTAAGTCCCCTTTTAGAGATAATGCAACCACAATTACAGAAGTTGCCACGATATAACCATTGCTGAAATCTCCAAAACACACCATGGAAATCGGAAATCTGTTTATCCCAACAGAGCTGAAGGAAAACTGTTTATAGAGGCATCTCACAGGAAGCTGGGTTTCTAAGCTCTGCACCTATGAGCTCCTGCCGATCACTAGTCGCTCTCTGCTCACAGTGCACCAGGCTAGATTTCACCCTGGAAGTATCCTGAATTAGGGACTTAGTGACTTTGAGTTGTCTGTTTATTTTCCCCATTTATTGCTAAGAAATTAGATTAAAGAGTCTATTTTTATTTCCCTGGGAAGGGATGTGGGGAGAGAAAAGCACAAGTGAAGGAATTATTTTTGTACTTGTAATCCACCCCTCAAAGTAACTTAAATTTATTCTCTAACAATAAGCCAATTATCATTAATAAGAAAACAAAGGTATCTGACAGACACTCTGCTGACACAAGACGTGCACATGCTGGGTTTTCTCCTTCTGGCTCTCTTGTAAGAAGCACCCTGTTGCCACAGCAGCAAGAACAGGCGTACCTGGAGCTGTGGCTCCCAACTCAGGCGGTCCTGGCTGATCCATTTCCAAACTAACAAAGGCAAGTGGAAAGGAGGGCTGCCTGCCTTGTACTGGAATTCTGTCCCAAACTAAAGAATTTAATAAATACAATACAAAATGGCCTTTAAGTTAAATAGTAAAGGAAAAGGGTGTGTGTGGCATTTTGTCTAAGCAAGTGATGGTGGTGAAGCCCCTTTGCACCAACTGCCCTCACAATGAGCCTTGCAGAGCAGATGCTCTGTCAGGGGCACAGCCATACCTGAAGCTCCTGCCGGTCACCTGCCTGCTCACAGGCAGGCCCAACATCCTGCCTCTCCCTGTCCATCAAGCTAAAGCCATGGGACCCACTTCCAGGATGCCACTGGACTGAACTGGATTGGGTTCCTTACATCATTAGGCAAACCAAAAGATCAGAAACCCAGAAAACCATTTCTTAGGGGAAAAAAAAAATCCTGAGAACTAAATACAAGTGTCTAAAAACAACAAAAAAAAAGTGTTCTCCAGAATGTGTGCTCTGCAGACTGCTCTAACAGGGAAATGCCTGGCTTCCACAGAATCCAAACACTAGGAAAGGAAGGGTAAGAAATATAGCCTGACTTTTAAGGCAACTGAACTCTCTGGGAAAAAGGAACTATTATTTATCTGTAATTCCAAGAAAAAACACCTGTCATTGAATGTCTGAAAATAACTGTTTTAAATAAACCCATTTTCCCTTTTAAAACCACTCCTTCTAACTGTGCAAGGCCATCAAGCTAAAGAAAAATAGACCCCATTTTAAACGTGAAAGGGCAACTCTTCCAGCAAAAGACTTGCCCACCACCAAGCGCACCACATAGACCTTGTTAAGTGACCTTCTGAAGTGCCACCCCTACTTAAGCTGTTAACACACACACACACACACACCACTGCAGAAGTCACTGAACTCCAAAAACCATGAACACTGATGTTTGCCTTTGAAAACCACGATTGGGGACAGTGGTGGCGGTAGGTGGCACAGCAAATTCAAGGCCAATCCAGGGCACGTAGTAAGTACCGGGTCAGTCCAAGCTACAAAGTAAAATCAGTTGTCAAAAAATAAGAATAAAAATTATGTATGTGAAAACAAACCATAATAAACCATTGGATATATGCTTAATTGTTAGTTTTATCAAAGTTGGGACTCAAACTTTATGCATGTGTTAGGTAAATGCTCTACCACTGCATTACACCTCCCCAGCCCTTCAATATGGTTTTAAAATGGTAATAATTAAAAAAGCAAATATTAAGAACTGGCTGAGTACAGAAAAGGCCACACAGTAATGTATCCATAACATAGAGAAATATTCTGATAAATTTGTAACATGCCTTCTGATTAGACTTCATGAAACTCTACACTGACTGTGTAAACTGAGGTAAGGAACAGCTAATGCTTTCAGGTTGTAAAGAACAGATTTTTAAAGTGTAAGAGGATAAGGAAGCATGAGACCCTGGAAGAGTATTTCCACCAACACAAAATGGTAGAAGTGAGGAACACAACACAAGGCACCAGCAGCCCCTCAGTCCTCCCAGACCACCACAGAGTCGTCCTATGACCGTCTGCTCAGGAAATGTATTTGCAATTGCAAGTCAACACATCAGAAGCTTCTTTAAAAAAAAACCCAAAGAAACAAACTGATGAAAATGTAGAGTACAGGGGCTGGAGAGAGGGCTCAGCAGTTAACAGCATGTGCTGCTCCTGCAGAGGACCTAAGTAAGGCCCCATGCCAGGTGGCTCACAATCTCCTATAACTCCAGGTCCAGGCGATGACACTTGATTCTGGTTTCTGTGAGCACATGTGCACATATCCACATAGAGAAAACACATTTTATTTTAACCAATCTCTAACAAAAAGAAAATGTGGTATGGCCTAAATTTTAGGAAATAGTGACATTCTTGTTTCCATGGTGGCACTGTGAACAACCAACATTTCCATGATCTTTTCAGCACTGTGCTTTTGTATTTTTGTGTATGTTATTGATGACTGTAGTGGGTAGCCATTCCAGCTTTGATCTGGAAGTTCCAATCCCCATTGAGACTTCGGCAACTGTCACGCCTACAAGGTGGGGCCAAGGGAGGCGCCTGGGGATCTGAGATCTGGATCGGCGGGCGCTCTCTCTGTTGCGGGACCCTGGACTGGAGAGGTGGACCGAGCAGAGCTCCAGAGAACACCGCTGGACTGTGATACACCTTCCCCAGACTCCGCGACCTACCTATTCCTTAATTTGTAAGTTACGCCATTAAATAAATCTCCTTTTAACTACGTGGAGTGGCCTTAATAATTTCACCAATAGATGACTGTCACTGTTTATGGTGGCCCTTAAGGTCCCTATGCACTGAGCTCGGGGCTGTCTTGTATTCATTAGTGCCAGCAGGTTAAAGCACAAAACACTCACACTAGGTTTGTTCAGACACCAAAACTGCTGCCAGCTGGGCCAGGGCTAATACATCAACAGTATACAGTAAGCAAGATGACTTTAACAGGAATGCACATAAAACAGGTTAAACACCGATCAAACGAGGAAGACGGCTCTAGGATCCACACATGTGCAGAGGCCAGAGGGCAGCGCCCAGCATCTTCCTTGGCCTCCCTCCACCCTGTTTTCTGAGAAAGAGTTTCTCACTGAACCTAGAGCTCACCGATTCGGCTTAATGGGCTGGCCCACTGGCTGGCAGGATCCTCCCACCTCGGCCTTCAAAGTACTGAGACTGCAGGTGCATGCTGCCACAACCAGTCGAGACGTTCTTCCTGCTCCTTCAACACTGTACTGACCAGTCACCTCCCCAGCTCCAAGGCTACTTTGATAGTAACCAGCCATTCACATTCCCAGGCTTCATTCAAGTTGATAAAACATTAGATGAACTTTCTGAATAAAAATGAAGACAGACACTCTGAACAGGGGCTTCCTCTCACTTCTTTATAAGAAATAGAAAGGTAGAAAAGGACTCTCAATCGCCATTTTAACCAATACTTTAAAAAGTCAAGGTCAAGTTCACTGGACTTCTTTCTGCCTTCCCTCGACACCCTGGCAGCTGTGTCACGGCCCTCTGCATGGTTTTCAGTGTCTTCCTTAAAACACAAGCTATTTGTGAAATGTAGCTAACTACATTACTAAACATGAAAGCCTCCTCTTGCCCAAGAAGCTGACTGTGTCTGTCTTGACAAGCTAACACGCTATCCTGTTACCATGCTGATTTCTACTAGTTTGAGGGGTCCTTACTGAAGCAGGAGGCCCCACGTCTGGCTTACCTAGACTTCTGTCACAAGTGTGCTTATAGTGTCCACACAGTTTAGCCATACACTGTGTAGATGTGATTTCCTAATACGTGCACGTAGCTACCACCAATCCTCCTGATTGGAGGGCTAACATTACTGCAGACAAACCATGAACTGTCTCCTAGTTCTGTAAAGAACACTACAGAGTAATAGTTCCAAAAATAGACTAATTTGTTATGACTATCATTGCCATAATGTCCTGGGCTTCAGAAGAGGGGGAAGAGGGTTCATATTTCAAGAGCTGTGGCTTTTCCACAATGTTTAAAAGGCTCATAGCAAAAGCTACAGCAGCATCACCACTTCCATAGAACACAGCACTCCAGCTTCCCCTGCCCTCTGTAACGTTAGCCCAGCATGACTCCTTTTCCTTGTATGAACCTCTGTCAGGACAGCTGTGCTGGCTGCAAACATTCGGTCCTGGATGTTCATCCCGAGACCATGGACAACCAGAAACCACAAGCCTGGAGAGAAGATAGTACTCTGTCTTTGGGGTCAGGATGCAGCTTGGCCTGTAGCTCACCACTTTTTACATTGTGGAAGTGAAATAAAAGTAAGAAAAAGATTCAGGTTTAACTGTCTTTGCCTCAGGATTATTCCCTGATCTTTTAAACAGATGTCAAAGAATCTAGATTACAATCCCCAAAGATGCATTTAACTCAGACATCTAATTGAAAACATAATTTCTGATCTGAGAGCAGGAACTTTTTATTTGAGAGAAATTCAGAAGAGCAGGCTCGCTTGGTGTTCGGCTTCCTCAAGAAACAAAGACAGCCTTCTCAGAAGGCTTCCTTCTACAACCAGTTTCACTCTGTCTCCTTTTTGTAAGGGGTGAAAACCAGCAATGAGCATTACTGTACCTCAAGATCAGGGCACCCATCTCCCACTGGAAAGAAAGAAGTCCCAGGAGAGCAATGGCCTGTGAGTATTGACCAACCCTGGTATATTCCCATCACTGCACTCTTGAATATCTCTGTAAACTTCCACTGTCCACACATGCTAGCTCTGACAGTCCTTTGAGCACTAATTATGTATGTCCCCTCCTACATAAATGCAAAGTGTGCCAGGTAGATATGGAAGCAATGACACTAAATTAAACACAAGCAGCCTGGCATGGCGGTGCATGCCTTTAATCCCGGCACCCAGGAGGTAGAGGCAGGTGGATTTCTGTGAGTTCCAGGTCAGCCAGGGATACACAGTGAGACCCTGTATCAAAAAGAAAAAAAAAAAAACTAAGCACAATGCACTGAAGTGTGCAGACAAGGGTTTTGCCCACAGAGAGCAATGGAGCCATAGACTCTTATCTGCAAGGTCAGTAGAGAAGGCCCTGCCCCATGGAGAGCATCTGCAGGGTGTGACACAGAGGAAGGATTTAGTGGTACTGAAACTCACTCCACGGCACTATAAACTAGCACTCTAAAATGAGTAAAACCAAGGAAAGTCAACCAAGGGACCAAGGAGGAGAAGTTCAATCCATACACCTTGCTTCCATGAAGCCTCTTGGTCCTGGAAGCCCCACACAACTCAAGCATCTGCACAACAGACAGCTGACTACCACGGCAGCCTCCGCAGTGTGACTTCAGGAAGGCCTCTTTATTCCCCATTCAATGCCACTGGATGGTCCAGGTATGAAAACATACACTTTTATTCTCCAAAAGACACACTTTACAGGGTTAGTGGAAAGTAAATGGGTTACACTTTTTCCTAAATACCATCATTTCTGACTATCTGAGGGTTCCGTCAGTGACTAACACTTCAAAAACTCCAACCACACATGGGATTTTTATTTTATTATTTGTCTTTTTTTTATTTTTTCCCCCAAAGCTGAGGACTGAACCCAGGACCTTGTGCTTGTTAAGCAAGCACTCTACCACTGAGCTAAATCCCCAAGCTCAGGGATTTTTATTTTAAACAGCTATTTTCAGCTAAATAGTCCACTACTGAGCAATTTTAAAAAGAAAGCTAAGAAGGTATTTGTTCTTAGTTTATAAATAAAAATAAAAAAGGTTTTTTTAATCTACTGATTTCATCTCTTAACACCTTTACAAAATACAGCAATTCCTCACAGCAAAACTCCCTGGTCCTCTGGCTCTTACAATCTTTCCACCCTGCTCCTCTGCAATGTTCCCTGAGCCTCAGATACAGGAGTTGTATTGTAGATGTATCAGCTGGGACTGGGCTCCACAACTCTGCATTTTGGTTGGCTGTGGTTTTCAGTAATGATCTCTATCTAATGTCAGAAGCTACATTCCAAGAAGTGTCTTTTTGGAAGATGTTATATAATAGCATATACTGGCTTGAAGTGAAATAAACATTAGCAATACTTCTATCACAAAATTGGTGCTGAGGAGACGGCTCAGCAGTTAATAGCACTAGCTGTTCTTCCAGAGGACCTGGATTCAATTCCCAAAACCCACAGGGCAGCTCACAACCATGTGTAATCCCAGGGGATCCAATGTCCTCTTCTGGTCCATGCAGACAAAAGTCCCATAATACCCATTAAAAAAAATAATTAATGAAAAATTCCACAAGTTGTAAATTCACGTAGTTGCTTTATACTGTGAACTAAACAGTGTTCTAATCTTACTTTAAAATTGGTATCAACCAAGCCAAGCACAGATGGATAAACCGTGTATGTTAAATAGACAACTATAGTACAATCTGAAACTTAAAAGTCAACAACTCTGCCCCGTTTCTTAGACTGCTTGTGCAAGCTAATGAACTTCCAAAGACTGGACAGCTTAAATACTAAGAATTAATAGCTCACAATTCTGGAGGCTGGAAGTACAGGAGCAAAGGGCCAGGCCTTTTTTGCATGGTTAGTTTCTGCTGAGGGCTTTTCTAGTCCCATTACAAGGCCCCCCAACTATCGAGACTCCATTTACACCTATCTTCCATAGATTCCAACTCCAACACCAGGGGGAGGCTTTTCTACTCCTCTACCAGGGTCCCTGACATGGCAGCTCATGTCAATAACACACATTCAATCAGGACTTCACTCACTCGGGGCTTCCTCCATTCCCTACAGACAGGAAGCAGTGAAACAAGGAATACAGCAACAAGAGCCTAAGTTTTCAAGAAAGTCACAGGAATAGAGTAGGGTCATCACCAACCTTAGCCAGAGGTTAGAAAAATGCTGTCTCATGAAGTAACTTCAAAATTAGTATGACCTAAATAACGACCCTCTAATAGTGGCCCCTCATTCCCACAATGCCCTTGTTCTCTCAGACAGACATGCTAAGGCATGCCTTCTCAACAGTGAACATTTAGAGGGCAGAGCACCTCAAACCAAGTATGGGTACAGCAAACATCCTTCAACTATTTCCGCATTCCATGCTTTCAACTGAAAAAAGTCTGGAATTTAAAATCCTTCAAATGATCATAATGTAAACACAGCACTGGGAACCCCTTCCCAAAGTTTTCTCAGATATCTAAGCTTGGGCGCAACTTCTTGCCATATTCTGACAATGGACACAGACTCATCTCTTCCTCTATGTTCTATATGAAACTCTGTAATTGAGGAGAAAAGTCTCTGTGGTGTAGCCACTAGATAAACTATATAGATTTTATAAGAATTTGCCCCAAACTCGTCTCCACATCCACTACTGAGGTCTGTGGCTTTGCTCTAGAATGGCTGAGGTCAGGGTCTAACCTCAGATAAGTAGAGAAATAGAGCGAAAGCCTCCCTAGGGACTGTAAACTGGTGTTTTCAAAAATAACAGGTTTCTTAGACACTGGGTGAGAGCAAGGCCTAGCCACATTACAAGTCAGTGCTTTCCTCTTGTGGAAGGTCGTCAGACACAATAAAAAACAACCTGTTACGAACACTTCCCAAATTACAGAACACGACGACTGAGAACAAACCCTGCACACCTGGTGCTTCTCCACGACACAGCACAGCTGAAAGGTGACAGTGGGGCACACAGACATCCCGGGGCAGGCGCAGTGGCTGTCAACATCCAAATCACACACTATGAGGCCCACCGGAAACGTTAGTTCATCTATAAAGCAAAGCTCCAACCCATCAATGACTACAACTCTGTCATTTAGATATGTTTGTGCACAAGTCTTTACAGAAACATTAATCTCAAGAGGTCCTGGGTTATAGGGCCAGGAAGCTTCTGCATCCAGCACTGAGTGAACTGTGATTTAAATGACTGAGAACTTTTAAGACTACGTGAATATACAGCAGGAATGTATTTTTGCCAGAGACATCATCTCGAGAACTTAGAGACCTCTGTGTAAGGCAGGTTCAAACTGGAGCATTAATTTTTTTCTTACAGAATACTTCCCTCTTTAACAATTTAAACTGTGGAACTGTCTAAGTGCCAGTGTGTGCTGCTGTGGTGTACCTTCACCAACAGCCCCTCCTGGGCTCGTTTTGCAGACTCTGACCTGCTACTTGGTAAAAGCCTCACCTTCTCCCCATGTTCCCTTTTATGCCTTCAAAACCAGCACCACCTGAGAGACACTTACACACAACCAAGTTCATCTGCCAGCACAAAGCACAGCCTTGGCCCAGTCTGGACCAAAGATTCTGTATGCTGATCCTGAGGAATCAATTCCTGAAGAACTGACCTCAGCAGTGCTGGTCTCTTCTTGACTGCAGCTGATAGTGCAGCCTTAGGTGACTAGTATTGGCTGTCCCAGAAAATCGAAAGTTTCACTTTAGTGGCTCCTAATTCAAAACATTGGATACCCCAGTAGAGTTTGTAAAGGACTCTCAAACTTCACTCTGAAATTTCACAAGCCAGGCCTCTGCTGCCCTCACTGCTCTCGGCATTATCTTCTACATTCTCACAATAGATCATTAGGCTCTGAACACTTAATGGCTTCTCTAGACCAAAGTACTTCCACAATCCTCTCACAAATATGGTCAGGTCTGTCACAGCAATAGTCCACTCTCTGGTACGAATTTCTGTCTTCACTGCCATGATAAAACACCATGACCAAAAGCAACTTGGGGGTAAAAAGGTTTCTTCTGATTATACAACCATATCACAGTCCATCATTGAAGGAAACCAAGGCAGGAGCCTCAGGGCAGGGGCCCCAGGGCAGGAGCCTCAAGGCAGGAGCTGAAGCAGAACACACAGATGAGGACTACTTCCTAGCCAGCTCCTCATGGCTCACTCAGCCTGAGTTCTTGTATCACCCAGCACCACCAGCCCCAGGGGTAGCACCACCCACAATGGATTAGACCCAACTGCAATCATCAATCGTCAATCAAAAAATGTACCACGGATTTGTCCAGGGTACAGTTTGGTGGGAGCATTTTCTTAATTAAGGTTCCCTCTTCGAAAACGACATAAAAACTACCCAAGCACAGCAGGTGTCAGCTGATATACCACAGGGCTACTTCCTTCAGCATTCTTCAGTCAGTAAATGTGCTGTTTTCAGGTTCCTGTGCAGACTTGGTTAATTCCCCACACCTGAGATTACCAAATGAAAAGTCTAGGACTATGAAACCACCGATTTAATATACTCTTATAACCAAAGGCCTCAAGATAATGTGACTATAATAGAGTCAGGCAAAGAGACCAAGGGTTCAACACTTGGATATTTAAAGTATAACAATAGTGAGAATAATCCCCACTCTTAGGAAGTTTGACAAGTCTGTGAAGTCAGGAATAGAACAGGGGTGGTGACCTAATGCTATAAAAACCCATTTACATACGTAAACCTAAGGTCCTTGAAATACTTCACTTTCCCATAACATTCTGGATGTGTTTTTTAATTTTGCTTTAATTCTCAAGCAGAAAATATTCAATCTCCTGTAACTATAAAGCACTTTTGTAGAAAAATGAATGGGGAAGAATCAGAATGAAGTCTAATGATGTGACAGCGCCATAATGAAGGCATATTCACTTGAAAATTAGTTGCCACAGAGAACAAATACAACAAGCCTGGTCTTTCAAGACTTACACTGAGAGCTCCGGGCTGGCCATGGCTCCAAGCTGACAACTACTAGAAATGAAGCCTAAGGAACTGGCTGAGTCCTTTATTAACCTTTTTTAACAACACAGCATTGTGACGTGCTTTCTGAGAAGGTAGCAAATCTCCCTGGTGCTTGTTGAGGTGCTGAGTCACAGAAGGGAGACCTGGGACCCATGCTGGAGAGAGTAAGGCACACTCCACTCAGTTCTAGGAAAGCCCCTTCAGAGTCTAGCAAGATCAGCTGACTCACTGACTCCCTCTCCTCCTCTCCTAGGTCTCTGCACACCCTAGACAGGACGGGAAAGAGGAGGTGTCCCCATTGTCCCCTAGCTATCACATCGGTCTTATTTCCACATACCCTGCCGTTTTCACACTTTCCCACCTATCCTAGTTATGAGCATGTATCACAAAATCAATAGACCGCTGCAATACTTCATATTTTAAATGGTCAGCTAAAGTTCAATACACATTCCATTTGTTAATTACTCTTTCGTGGGTCAGTCAAAACTTGTGCTAGCATGCATCCCATGCTGACCTTAGGATGGCAGGTTTCCTTAAACTTGAAAATTAAAAGCCAAATATTCTGAAATCATGAGAAATGATTTCTAATTTTCCTTGTAGTAAGAGTTTTGCTTTCTTTGTTCTATATTGCCCATATTTTCCAGAATAAGCATATTGTTTTAGAACTATACACCCTGGCATTTCTTTTGGAGAAGTGATTTTGATCCACACGTATATTCTACTTTTGGCACATCTTGGAATATTTCCCACAGTTTGCTTCATGTTGTGGACACTAGAGATCCAGCCAACACTCTACCACCCTTGCCATCTTAACAAAATAAACCGGCTCCTCTTTAACTCTCAATATATTCAGAAGAAGCACATGTTAGATATCTGAGCATAAAAAAGCATGGACAGTCCACCCTACTCTATAGGAAATGTGAGTTGGACCATCCACCCTGTTCTACAGGCAATGTGAGCACCCAGCCCAAGGCCAAACCTGGAACAAGCTCAGCAAGTAAGCAGCAAGCAGAGAGACAACAGGTGTTTCCCAGTCCAAGTGCCCCAGAGTTTGACACCCTTCTACCTACAATGACTTCCTAAGAGTATAAAGCATTACCCTAACAAACTCCATTTCCCCAATTTCTCCAAATCTCTATTTGCAAGCATCTTCTATAAGCTAGTCCACTTTAGCATGGAGTCAGTGATCTGATACCAGCATCCCGAAAAGTCATAACAACTGAAAATGCCACTTTCCAGTTCCTCCCAGACTAAATGTAGGAGACCACTCCCTTCGCCACGTCCTTCACTCACTCAGGACCGTCACTGAACATGTCTGGAAACAAGAGCGTGTTTAAGTAATTGCTCACCTGAAGCTCACGGTATCTGGCTTGAAAGGACACAGCATCCTGCTCCTTTTCCTTCAGGAAGTCTTTCTCCAGGACATTGTGCTTCTCCATCAGTGAGTCCACATCCTACAAGGAACCCAAACACAAGCTTGCAATGTTCCATGGCATAAAATACTTCTTCAGTAAACACAGAAAATATTTGTCAGGGAAGAAAATTAGGAAAAAATGCTTAAAGTCTAAGAATTATGTATGTAGGAAATTACCAAAGTTAACCAATTTCTAGGCCAATATCAAATACTGACATAACATTAAAATTCATAAATGTCTAAGAGTGGGGCTGTGGAGGTGGCTTAGAGGGTAAAGTGCTATGTGTACAAGCATGAAGGACCTGAGAGTAGACCCCCATATCCACATAAAAAGCCAAGTGTGTCCATAGACATCTGTAACTCCAGAACAGAGAGACAGAGACTAGGGTATCCATGGAGTCCACTGGCCAGTCACCTTAGTGGAAATGGCGAGCTCCAGGTCAGGAGACACAAGGTGTAGAGTGATGGATGAAGGCTTCCTGGGCTGACTTCTAACCTCTACAGAACATATGAGCATGTCCTACATGCATACAACCATGTATAGGCACCCACCACAAACACAAAACAAGGAGTAAATAAGAACAAGAGTGTCTCAATGAGTACAATGAATAAAACCCAATCTCTGAAAGTACTTTTGATGAACTGGCTAAGACAGACAGACAGACTTATGGGTGGACGAATGGACAGAAACAGATAGAATGAAGGATCTAGAGAGATGATAAATAACTGACAGATGATAAATGATAGAAGACAGGTAGATGGATAGACAGGCAGATGGAAGGACAGAAGGAGCTGAGAGCATATACCCGTCCCTTCCCTGAACATCTGTGTTCAAATACCCCAGGAGTACCTGACTTCCCACAGGGATAAGGTAACACAGCAAACCTAAAATCCACACACCAAGTATAACACTGCCTACAGAAGCATAAGCCATAGAGGAGCAAGAAACAACAAAAGCCCCAGAGAAATCTGTGCATGTCTTAGAACCGCATTCAACCTCCTTTCAGTTCATGTGGGTCCCTGCTGACACCAAAGTCTCAGGATGCTCAAGACCCTTATAAAAAACAACAGGATATTTTCATATAACCTACACATATCCTACCATATACACTGAGATCTTCAGCTACTTTGGAGGTCTGTAAACATACACCCAGAGCACATAGAAGATGTGTCCCTGATGTATGGTTGGTTAAATCAGATGCTGAATGCATGGGTATGCCAACCACTGACTAGAGACTTTTGTTCAAGGTTTATTTAGTTTTTTATTTATGTATGTGTTTGCCTGCATGTATGTACGTGCACTACATGCATACAGGAAACCCTTGGAGGCCAGAAGAGGGCATGGAACTGGAGTTACAGACAGTGAGCTGCGATGTGGGTGCTGAGAACCAAACTTGGATCTATTTGCAAGAACAGTAGGGTTCTTAACTACGGAGCCATCCATCTCTCTAGCCCATGACTAGCAGCTTCTAATAAAGTGCCTCCACTTACTATCTGATGTGACTGACCTGAACCTCCACCCCAGGGAAGACAATACAGTCTTTGGTGAAATTTTAATCCACTTTAGGTTGAATTTGATATCAAATTGCTATCATATACAATTCTACATTCCCAGGCAGATGTACACACACACACCTTTTTAATTCTCTGTTTTTCCTCTTCAGATGCTTTCAGTTTAGTCTCCAGACTTGATATTTTTTGCTGTAGTTGTGAGTGGGACACGTTGGCTCCAGGACCCTCGGGGTCATCCTCCAGTCCAAGCGCTCCATGGGTTGTCTCATCCGTTAAGCCAAGTGGAAAAAGTGGTATATTCAGATGTGTGTGTGCTGACTGCTGAATCTAAACCATGTGTTAACAGACAGAGAAAAGTTAGACCATCCTTTTAAGGAAATGTTCAAAGGGTATTGTAAACCACATTTAGAATTAAGTTGTAATGAAAGCAATGAAATTATCTCCCCTCTAAGTGAATCAACAGAAGACTTCAGACTATTACAATAGCCTGATCTTTGAAGTGTAAAGAAAAGTCCTCTTATATCTACAGTACTCACTACTGCATTACTGCTAATACACTAAAACACTTAAAATCTTTATGTATAAAAATGCACAGTTGAGCATAGACACATCCATTCTGAAATGTATACACAGACCTAGGATTCATTTAGAATTAATTGCAACTCAGAATTTCATATTTATTAATGATGCTAATTTATCAACTTCTAACAAAGTTAACAGGTTACTTAAAATTGCAGTTGACATTTTAAAACTGAGTTTTGGAACCCTGCCTCCAGTATCCAGCATGATATCTAGCTCTGCAAATACCTAAATGAAAACGCTATGATGATGCTATCTTTGGAGACTTTTACCCTAAAACTGAAATAGATGCTCCTGTACCTAAAAAACATGTTAATACTCCAAGAAAAGAAAAACAATTCTAATAATTATTTCCCTTTTTGAAGTTTAACTTTAAGTTTGAAATGCAAAAGCAATTATTCTTTTTTGTTACTATTCTCTAAGTCCAAGATAGCATATGCAAAGGTAAGTCCATTTTAATAACCATGCACAGTTGTTTACCACAGTAAAGCATCAACTTTGGTGGCAGAAATGCCGCCAACTGAGTACAGGCAGGCTGGATGTTCTTCCAATGCAATTTCACACACAGTTAAATTGTAAAGCAGGCAAAAAGTCAGCTGTGGAGCCCAACTCTGTCTCTGCAGCCTGCTAGCAATGTTCTTGTAGGAAGTTTACCCTGTGTGCCTCAGTTTACTTAGTGAAACCCAGTTCTGTCTCTGCAGCCTGCCAGCAATGTTTTTTTTTTTTAAAGATTTATTTATGTATTATGTATACAGTGTTCTGTCTGCATGTATGCTTGCAGGCCAGAAGAGGGCATCAGAACTCATTACAGATGGTTGTGAGCCACCATGTGGTTGCTGGGAATTGAACCCGGGTCCTCCGGAAGAACAGTTGGTGCTTTTAACCTCTGAGCCATCTCTCCAGCATGTCAGCAATGTTCTTGTAGGGAATTTGCTCCTCTGTGCCTCAGTTTCTCACCTTTCAACAGGACAATCAATGGTACATTTCTTTCTTTTAAGATTTAATTTTACCTGGGGGAGTAGGAGTGTCTGTGTGTGGATGTCTGTTTGTGTTTGAGGTGGCATCCCCTGGAGCTGCTTGATGTGAGTGTTGAACCAAACTAGGTCCTCTACAAGAGCCCTATGTACTCTCAACCGCTGAACCCTCTTGCCCACCCCAGCAGGACTTATCCTGGTGGCCGGAAGACTGCTTTGAGGAAGGAGTTGACACTCAGCATTGAGGAACTCCTCAGGAATTTACCCAGGAAGCTCTGGGCTCTGTACTAGCCTTTAAGCTCAGTGGATGTTTATGGAATAAGTCCTGCCAGCTAGCTTTCTTTTTTGAATCCAGTGTCCTCTTGGCCCCCTAAATGGAGCCATGGGCCTGAGTACTCAATCAATTTTAATAAATGAGACACTCAAAGCAAACTTTTATAACTAAGCTACTTAAGTGTTTTGCAATCACATCACAAAACAGTATTATATAGCATTTTTTTTAAATTCTAAGTCTTGGCTTCAAAATTAGAATATCCTATCTACTACAGAAATAACCCTTTTGGAAAATTCTATTTTAAAAAGAAGTAAGGACATGAATTAAGTCAAGATGCAGTTTCTATAAGCAAGCTTCCTTCTGAATGATGACAGCACTCACCTGAGCTTTGGGGATGGTCTGACTCACAAGGCCACTGTCTGCACGTGTATCATCTGGTGCTGAAATGATGGCATCTGGAGGGAGGCGGCCAGAGGATGGCGATGAGTAGTCATGGTCCAGAATGAGCTCCGGAGAAGCTGGTGAGAGACGCACTCCGGATACTGAAGACAGAAGCACGAGAGGGGTGTTAGAGACCAAACAGAGGCGGGTAGGCGGGTAGGAGAGGGTGCAGGAGTTAGAGTTAGGTGCAGTGCAGCTGAGAAATCCAGACTTTGTGACTAATGTCTAAAATCCGAAGGAGTGTTTCTGAATTACACACGATGTCTCCACATGAGTCATAGACAAACTACATGTTTTAACGTCTTTAACACACATACTAGCCTAGCCCACTGGAAATGTTCATTTCCCAGCAGAGAAAATATTCAACCTACAACATGGCACATCCACTCACTAACTCAGGAGAGTTGATTGAACTTTGTTAAAAGGGCACTGGCCTGGTGTGGCCAGGAGTGCTGTGAATGTGGAAGGTGCAGGGAGACACTGTCACACACTAGTGACCCTAGCTCCA
Organism: Peromyscus californicus insignis; assembly: GCF_007827085.1. Lineage (NCBI taxonomy): Eukaryota > Metazoa > Chordata > Mammalia > Rodentia > Cricetidae > Peromyscus > Peromyscus californicus. The sequence continues at coordinate 159,944,259 of NW_026294584.1, read as the reverse complement.
ATCTAGCAGAGCTCAACAGCTAAACATTCACTATGGAAAATGGAGACGAAGGGAAGACTGCTGTAAAAACCTCAAGTTCCTCTTTTGTGATAATCTTTTTAAAGTTTTCATGTTAAAGTCAATTTTCACTTACTGGATTGTTTCCACAAAAGTAATGTTGGAAACAATTTTGCTATTAGATCCATAATAAACCACTGTTACACTGTGATTAAGGCTCTCTTTAGAAGGTTATGGAAGCAGCTGATTGACAGGTACAAAAAAAGACAAAAATACAAATAAGGAAAAAGCAGATATTTATATTATTTTATTTTTAAATGCTTCCAAAATTCAAATGAATCTAATATGCTTTGAAATTTAAGGAGTCATCTTCAGCAGTCAACTCACTCACACACCCAAGGCCTAACTGCAATGACCTTTATTCCACATTGGCATCAGTAGCTCTGTCCTCGGGTCCTACCACAAAATGAAGGTGGTTCACAATTGCGTGTTGCCCTGAAGAAAGACACATAGAAGGCAGTGAGTACTAACGAGCTAAATGCACAGATTTCTGATTGCTATTTTAAGGAACTCTTAATTATGTAAAATTTTATTGTATCTAATAATGTTGTGGCTTTGTAAGAGTATGTTACACACTGGATAAGAGGGTGGAGAAGATGTAAATATAGTAACCATGCATGAAATTCTCAAAAGAAAATTAATTTTAAAAAAGAAAATCATTTAGCTGCAGAATTAATTTCTTTCTAAACTTAAATCAGTGTGCACGGGTGTGTGTGTCTCTATATGTATGAGCGTGTGTGTGTGTGTGTGTGTGTGTGTGTGTGTGTGTGTGTGCATGTGTATGTGTGTGTGTCTAGCTGCACAAAGATGTATTTCAATTTTTTCAACTCAAACACAAAACAGTAGAACTTTAAAGATTGAACTTGCCATACATTTTTCAGAATTTTTCCCAAATCCTCCCTACATATGGCTAAAGTGAATGCTCTAAAAATGTTAAAACATTCCAACTTCTCATTCTGAATTTTAACTGATAACATATTATGAACTCTGAAAAGCATGAACAAAAGTACTGCCTGACATTACAATATCACACTAAGCACAGAACAATGGTGAGTAGCCTGTCCTCCTGTCCTTCCACATCTTCTGTAAAGCAGACAAAACTACAAAGCAAGCTTGAAAGCGTTGAACACACTGGCTGTCATCTCAGATACTAAATGTCCTGGACACGATGTGTTCACAGGCAGACTCTAAGCAGTACCACCCTTGTGCTTTCTGTCAACCTGACACAAGCTGGAGTCATCTGGGAAGACAGAAGCTCAATGGAGAAAATATCCCACCAGGGTGGTGTAGATGTAACCAACCTTCTTATTAAATAAGAAACACAGAACCAATGCAAAGAAGAAATCCAAGAGGTCAGAGCTATGAGCTAAAACCTTACCCTTCCTCCTGCGGTGGTCCTACCTCTCCGAACCAGAGCTACCCCTGTGTTAAAGTCTTTATATAGAGTTCCTGTTCTGCCTTCTCATTGGTTGTAAACCCAACCACATGACTGCCTCCTCACGGCCTGTCTGTATAGGCCTCCAGGTTTTCCATGATTGGTATTGATTAAAGGCATGTGTATCCAATAATGGCTGTATCCCTGAACACACAGAGACTTACCCAGCTCTGCCTACCAAGTGTTGGGATTACAAGAGTATGCCACCACTGCCCTGCTTTCCTATGGCTTGCTAATAGCTCTGACCCCCAGGCAACTTTATTTATTAACATAAAAATAACATTTTAATACAAATAAAATAGCACCATAGGGTGGCCATGGACAAGGCCGTGGACAAGGCCGTGGGCAAGGCTGTGGGCAGGGCAAGGCCATGGGCAAGCCTGTGGGCAAGCCTGTGGTGCCCCTTCTTGTTTGTAGTCTTCTGTGGCAGAAGGCAGGCTGAGTGAGCCATGGAAAATGATCCAGCACACAGCACTCCTCCATGGCCTCTGCATCATCTCCTGCCTCCAGGTTCCTGCCCTGACTTCCCTCAGTGGTAGACTGTGGTGAGGATTTGTGAACTGAAATAAACCCTTGCCCCCTCCAATTGCTTTTGGTCATGGTGTTTTATCACAGCACTAGAAACCCTGACCAAGACAGCCCTAATACTGGAGTATTTCACCATCCCTGTCTTCACATCGACAGTCATGATTGAAGACAAGATGCCATGTAATCCTAAGGGAAATTCTTCAAACACTGAATATCCAAGTGTGTCACATGAAAAGAAAGAAAAGAGAGGGGACAGTAGGTAGAACAGCTGAAGGATGGGGAAAGGAAGAAAGTGGGGGAAAAAAGCAAGAGGCGAGAAGAGGTTACAGAAGAAAAATGACGAGGAGAGAGGAGGGCCTGGCTCTCAGACAGGCACCACCACCCTTCCATCTGCTTCATAACCACACTTCCTCAGCAGATTGCAGCCCATCTCCACCTTCCTCACTCCCATCCAGGCCAGTCTCCTGCAGCTGTTACTTAAGGTACTTACTACTGGTCCTTTGATGAACACTCACTCCACTCTCTTGACTTCAAGTACACACACTTCCACTTCCTTCAACCACTTTCAAGCCCACTATTAAACCTCCTATGACCCACAAAGCAATGAAAACCAAATTCCCATCTCGAGAATCAAGTGCTCCCTGGCCCTCTCACACCAGTCACTCACCTGATTACCACAAGGATCCATTTAGATGTCCCACAGGCATATTAGTCAGCTACACTTCACACAGCCCAGATCAGCCTCATGTTTCACTCTCCATTAACTTGAACACTGGATCTGCCAAGCCAGTGTTACCTCATCCAGTCACACTGCGCGCTGCTAGCACCTACAGTTCTGCCACACTGTTCAGTGCCTCTATGACATCACAGTACCACTGCCCAAACACAAGCCAACCTAGAAGTCCACCCTGGCTTCCAATGTGAACACCAGGCACTTTAGACAAATGACACAAACCCTTCAGAGTCACGGTTTCCTCTTACAAAAGTGGGAAATGACATGAACCTCAAACTTACATTTAAATGCTTAAATAAGCTGACAAAGATACAGCACTTAACTAAGCAGAGGCACAGGGTGTACGAGGAAACACAGCAGCAAATTGACACCAGAATGGTATATTCTTTCCACACACAGAAGACCAGCGTTCCCAGGATCATCCCACCTGTCCCATTATCCATTTAATCACAATGTAATTCTAATTACCTGCTTTCAGTTAAGAATATTATTGAATTTCTAAGAAATAAATGGCCTTAAAAACATTACTTACCAGAATCTGCAATGTACATAAAGCAGTAATTAGGGATGTAGATGTGTATACATACATATACATTCTAGGAACTTTAAAAAAAATACTAATTCTTTACAGATCAAACTAAAGAAATGGAACAGAAAAATTAGAGTAGGGAAAGAGAACTGAAAAGGATAATACAGGTATTAAAAAGGATTCATTAAATAATTGGTCTAATTTTTAAAATTCTGGGTTCAAAAGCAGAGCTAAAAATAATAGCAGCTAATCCAATGGGCAAAATACAAATATACACAATTAAATGGCAACAATCACAGCTTTAAAATAGGAAATTTCAGCCGGGCGGTGGTGGCGCACGCCTTTAATCCCAGCACTCGGGAGGCAGAGGCAGACGGATCTCTGTGAGTTCAAGGCCAGCCTGGTCTACAGCGCGAGATCCAGGAAATGTGCAAAGCTACACAGAGAAACCCTGTCTCGAAAAAAAAAATAAATAAATAAAATAGGAAATTTCCCTTATTTTATCTTTAGACTGCTAAATAATTTTAAATTTTTATCAAAATGGCAAGTGCTTAAAGAAACATAGTTCTCGACGTTGATTGCAAACTTAAAGCAGGTCTCCAGGAACACACCTATTTCTGGGGGAAGTTAAGCCATCAGGCAATAACCCCAGAGACCCCATGAAGCTCCAATGACATCACAAGGCTTTTCTCCCCAAGAGCCAAACCAACATAATCCCAATACCCTGAAATAAAAATGAAAGAAAACCTCATTAATATGAATGCATCAGTCAAACCAAACCCGCACAGGCAGTGAAGGGGCTGCACTGTGGCTCTGAGGAACGCATCTGATGCCAAGGCTGGCACCCGAAGTCATCCCCAGCACAGACACAGGGAAAGGGGAGAACAAACTCCTCCAAGCTCTCCTCCGACCTACACACACACACACACACACACACACACACACACACACACACACAGTCACCTGAATGACCACACCCACACCCACCCACCCACACACACACACACACACACACACACACACAGTCACCTGAATGACCACACACACACACACACACATACACATACACACACAGAGTCACCTGAATGACCACATACACACACACACACACACACACACACACACACACACACACACACAGTCACCTGAATGACCACACACACACACAGTAACAACAAAAATTGAATGTATTTTCAAAAGGCAGCAAAAATAAAAGCTTTTAGACAAAAAGATTCTCTATAAAAGTAAAAGTTTAATTACATGTTAGTGAACAAAATCCCAAAGCATATTAAGGAAACAAAACCCAGCAAACAAGCACCATTTTATTCAGGGACTAAAATGCTCATTCACTATTTGAAAATTCCCTAACACTCCACTAAGTACACTAAAGAGGATGACATGATTGCATCCAACACTCTGAAAATGCCTTTGCTAAAACTGAATGCACTTCATCAACCATCTCCTCTCAATAAATCTTCTCAATAAAGACTGCCCATTATCTCCATGTCCTTTAACCAAGGGAAAACACAAATCAAACAGTTAAACCAAAGAGCTCAGAGGACAGCATGCAACAGAAAAAAAAGAGGGAAGCCATCTTGGTTCCTAGCCTGAATCTCAGACCATAATTTATTCCATAAAGCAGCAAGAAAAACTCAAAAAATGCATCAGTGGTATTTATATGAAAAAGTGGTTAAAAAAAATAGCAGAAGTGTTCAAAAGTGGCCTACAGGCAACATGTAGCCCAACACAAACCATGAACTTATTTAAATGCTGAGGGCTTTTTGCATATATAAATATGCAAATATATGCAATATGCATGTATGTATTTTTTAACTAGATGACAACATCCTGTTCCAATGTCAAAAGGCTGTATACCCCATGAGAACAATGACAAAAGGAACTATTGTTTTTTAGTACAACAAGATAAAAAAAACTTCATAAATTTAGTAAGCAATGTGAGAAAAACAGTCACAAAAGATACAAAAGGGAAGCTTTAGGCCAAGACAAAGGAAGCCCTAGAATGATGAAGACCTCAGCACCATCCAGGGGCCATCCTTCCTTGGTTATGTTATAGGCTTCCTGTGCTCCCTGTGAAGTATCAACAGGCTTTTCAATGGGGCAAAATAAATGGACAACACAGGCCACATGAAGAAGCAGCCACTGGGACGACAGTCTCTCTCTTCCTCACTGAAATCAGCGCCCTAGTGTGCTGCCAGCCTCATGGAAAACTCCTGTGTGAAGTTACAGTGAAATGTAGCAAAACTTGAGTCAACGAAGACGCTGTAAAGCAGATCAGAACACCTGGAAAGTGACTCATCTGGGGAAAACAAGCACAGAAGAAATATGGCGGATTAAGTCACTGAGGTCATAAAGATGGGTTTTCAGCCTTTTGGAAAGAGGTAAGACACAGAACAAACTCCTCATAAAATCAAAAATTTAGGGCCTGAGAGACGGCTCAGCAGTTAAGAGCACTTGCTGATCTCCCAGAGGACCCAACTTCAATTCCCAGCACCCGTAATGTGGCTCATAACCATCTCCAGCTCCAGAGAATGCAATGCCCTCTTCTGGCATATGGAGGCACTTGCATACATGTGTGCATGCACACACAAACACAAAGTAAAAAACTAAATAAAATCTTTAAAAGATCAAAGAGTGAAGTATTTTAAAAAACAAAATCACATAAAAATCAGACTAAAACAGGGCTAAGGTCGTCAAGTAATGTAAAATGTCAGGAAAATGTCAAGAAAAATGTCCTAATGTCCAGCTATTTAAAAAAAAAAAAAACAGAATTACAGAATACACAAAAACTTTTTTTGCTTATCAAAAATTGTTTATTACCATTAAAGTGCGGCAATTGTCAATTTAGAAAAAGACATATGCAAATGCCCCCAAATAAAGCCCAATATTCTTAATATGTAGAGAACTTAAAACTGACAAAGACTTTGAAAGATTTTCAAATTATAGACAAAGCAAATGAGATGAGAAAAATAACGGAAGACAAACTTGAGAGCTGTTAAGGGGCCAAGACTCTAGTAGGAGGAAGGAACAGAAGCTAAGGGACCCTTAGAAGCTAAGGGCAGACAGGTGGGAATCCTGTGCGAAGACAGAAGTGAATGCTTGAGTCTCTCCTCTCAGCATCCTCTCTAGGGACTTCTGAACTTAGTTATCATTTCACACACTCAACATAATATATATTATATAAAGTGTGTGTGTGTGTGTATGTGTGTGTGTGTGTGTGTGTGTGTGTGTGTGTGTACATACAAATAGTTAGCCAGAAATAGGGGACTGAACCCTAAGACAGACTGCATGAGGCAGAAAGTGAACTACCCAGACTGCAAATGACCGTCTAGTCTCTTCTCTGTCACTGTGATAAATCCCACAACCAAAGCAGTCTGGGGAGGGACGACCTGCAGGCTTACAGGTCACAGTCCACAAATGATGCCAAGGCAGGACCTCAAGACAAGAGCCTCAGGCAGGACTGAAGCGGACATGTGGAGGAAGGCTGCCTACTGACTTTGCTCCCCTGACCTGCTCAGCCTAAAGCCACCTGCCCAGAGATGGCACAACCCCTAATGGGCTGACTCCTAGTCAAGGCAATGCCCCACAGACATCCCCACAGGCCAATCTGATGGAGAGAATTTCTCAACTGACATTCACTCTTCCCAAGGGTGTCAAGCTGACACCTGAAGTAACTGGGACAATACCCTAATCATACTGTAAGGTGGGGGCACTAATGTACTTTACTTTGGGACCTAGTACTGTCACTGTATGTCTTCAGTGTAATAAAGTCACAGTAAATGAATACTGAGGCAGAAAAGCAAAGGGTGGAGAGAGGGCTCAGCAGGTAAAGGACCCCTCCAAGCCTGACAAGCTGAATTTAAGGGTACAAGGTGAGAACCAACTCTCACAAGATGTTCTCTGACCTCCACATGCCCTGTTGTATATACATACAGAAACAAGCACACATAATAATAAATACATAAGTGTAAAAAGTAAAAGGGTCAAGGAAAAACCCTAAAAGACAATTCTTCAAGAGGAGGGGGGAGGGGCAATGGAGTGAGGGAAGCCAGGGAGGCAGAGAGAAGCAGGGTGTGTGGAGTGTTAACTGTAACTCAGTTGAGCAAAATTTAACAGGAAGATCAGGGACAAGCAGCAGGGAAGAGCATCCTCCGGACTGACCTGTGCACAGGGAGACTGGGGCATGGGCATGGGGAGTTCCATAGACAAAGACACTGACTAGGTTTTGACCAAAGAAAAGTATGAGGTGAAGTTACACTTGCAGAGATGGAGAATATTCCAGAAGGGGAGAACACCAGAACAGGAAACCAGATGCAGGAAGACTCTGGGACTGTGCTGTGGACCTAACTGCACATTTCTGAGCCATCAGAAACAGCAAGCATGACACTGAGTGCACTCAGGCACATGGTACCGTCACACAGAAGAACACAAACGTATACTGAACCCTGTGTAAAACAAACCTGAAGACAAAGAACCCAGGGTGTAGGTGTTACGGGGCAGCAGATGAGATACTCTAGGGATGGGAACTTGATTAACAGAGATGGAACTGGGGCTGAGGCGAGAAACAGAAAAGCAGCTGACACTACCACCAGGGTCCATGTTTGCTAAATGTAGAGAGCTGAGTAACCAAAAGGAGACATGACTTAAACAACACGACACCAAGGACTGATTGCCCTCAGTAAAGAAAACACACTATCAAGCTACTGCCCACAGAAAGTCCATGTGGTATGTGAAATTCTAAAGGGCTCAGTCATGTAAAAATACATTTCGATAATGGCTTTTTCAGGTTGAAAATATTAATTAATTGTAGTATCTAGTTTGCATGGACGCTCACAGAAATGTTAATATTACTTTCCAAATAAGAGCAGCCATCACTGTGAGTCACAGGCTTGCAAAATACAGCTTTAATTAGCTTAAGGGAAACTGACATGTATCTCTGAAAGTGAATTTCCAGTAAATCTTAGCAGTTAAGTAAAACATAATTATAAAATTAAAATTCTAAAACAAAAAGCTGAAATTTATCAAAATGATATACATAAGAGGTGTACATGGACCTTTAAAATATAAATTCACATATAAATTTCAACCCGCACAGAAAGGCTTATAGCCCAGGCTGTGCTACACAGGTTGTTACTACGAAAACATCTTAACTAGCATTTTGAACAGGCAAAACAATGAACAGCTTTTTAAGTAAATTTGGCCAGTTAAATTTCTGTACTTTCAAGCTTGAAAATGTGCCCTTTTGTGAAAACAAAAATTAACTTGCCCCAAGATTGAAAAAGTCTACTGCAACTTGCCATCAAACTGAGTAAGGCCAAGATCACGGTGTACCCTCAGCCATGCTCAGGTGACCCAGGATATGTGAAGTGAACCTAGCGGGAGCAGGGAAGGAAAAGAACTCTACAGAAAAGAGCAATTCACACCACAGTGCCATCCACACTACGGAAGACAGCTGCGTTCACCACAGGTGAGTCACACCAGAGTGCCGCCCTCACTACGGAAGACAGCTGCGTTCACCACAGGTGAGTCACACCACAGTGCCGACCTCACTACAGAAGACAGCTGTGTTCACCACAAGTGAGTCACACCAGAGTGCCGACCTCACTACAGAAGACAGCTGTGTTTACCACAAGTGAGTCACACCAGAGTGCCGACCTCACTACAGAAGACAGCTGTGTTCACCACAAGTGAGTCACACCAGAGTGCCGACCTCACTACAGAAGACAGCTGTGTTCACCACAAGTGAGTCACACCAGAGTGTCACCCTCACTACAGAAGATAGCTGGGTTCAACCACAAGCGAGTCACACCACAGTGTCCTCCTTACTACAACAGGACAGCAAATGCACATGATGCAATCGCTTTCAACAGAGGACTGCTATTACTTAGTTTCACAAAGATGAAAAAAAGCTCTTAAACACAACTAAGAGATGTGAACTTACAGTCTCAGGGTTTGAGGATATAGAGTTCTAGAATCATTCGCTCGTACGGTTTCTATGGAGTCCGGAGTACATTCCCCAGCTGTGACCTGCACTCTGACACACAATGGCTTGGCCAGAGACTCACACCCAGACTCGGATTAGCAAAATTCTCACTTTGTTTTCCACAGCAACATTTCTTCACTTTCAACAAAATTAACGGAAGTCAGGCAGCAGCAGACTGATAGAGGGGTTTTATTTTACTTTATTTTATTCTTCTTTTTGTTGACTTTAAAATTTCTCTTTCAAGCGAACAGAAGGCTAGGTACCCAGCTAAAATACTCAAAGAAGGCAACTAAGTCAGCCAAATTGAACATAGATGAAAATAAATAGTCAAGCAAAAAAACTAAGCAAAGGAATTAACCAAGAGAGATAAGCAAATTTTGCCAAATTCTGTAGACTTCAGCTTGTTTTCAGACCCTTGTGTGTGCACAGAAGGGTGGGATCCAGCCACATACTTCCTTCATCCCCAGACCTCAAGATGGACATGAGCTGGGAGCAAGGAAGTGAGACCCTGTTCTGCAGCAGCATCACTGTCAGGGGAGTCAAAGGGGAGGAGCAAAGACAGGAGGAACAGGGGCAGAAGGAGGAAGCACACAGACACTATCTAAAGTGGACAACGTGGGACACAAGGACAGTGGGGGAGAGCAGGGGGGGGCAGAGGACAGGAGGGGGAGCAGAGGACAGGAGGGGGAGCAGAGGACAGGAGGGGGACAGAGGACAGGAGGGGGAGCAGAGGACGGGAGGGGGAGCAGAGGACGGGAGGGGGACAGAGGACAGGAGGGGAGCAGAGGATGGAGGGGGAGCAGAGGACGGGAGGGGGGAGCAGAGGACGGGAGGGGGACAGAGGACAGGAGGGGAGCAGAGGATGGAGGGGGACAGAGGACAGGAGGGGAGCAGAGGATGGAGGGGGAGCAGAGGACGGGAGGGGGAGCAGAGGACGGGAGGGGGACAGAGGACAGGAGGGGAGCAGAGGATGGAGGGGGAGCAGAGGACGGGAGGGGGGAGCAGAGGACAGGAGGGGGGGCAGAGGACAGGAGGGGGGCAGAGGACAGGAGGGGGAACAGAGGACAGGAGGGGAGCAGAGGATGGAGGGGGAGCAGAGGACGGGAGGGGGGAGCAGAGGACAGGAGGGGGGCAGAGGACAGGAGGGGGGCAGAGGACAGGAGGGGGGAGCAGAGGACAGGAGGGGGAGCAGAGGACAGGAGGGGAGCAGAGGATGGAGGGGGAGCAGAGGACAGGAGGGGAGCAGAGGACAGGAGGGGGGGCAGAGGACAGGAGGGGGGACAGAGGACAGGAGGGGGAGCAGAGGACAGGAGGGGGAGCAGAGGACGGGAGGGGGGAGCAGAGGACAGGAGGGGGGACAGAGGACAGGAGGGGGAGCAGAGGACGGGAGGGGGGAGCAGAGGACAGGAGGGGGGGCAGAGGACAGGAGGGGGGACAGAGGACAGGAGGGGGAGCAGAGGACGGGAGGGGGGAGCAGAGGACAGGAGGGGGGACAGAGGACAGGAGGGGGAGCAGAGGACAGGAGGGGGAGCAGAGGACGGGAGGGGGAGCAGAGGACGGGAGGGGGAGCAGAGGATGGAGGGGGAGCAGAGGACGGGAGGGGGAGCAGAGGACGGGAGGGAGCAGAGGACGGGAGGGGGACAGAGGACAGGAGGGGGACAGAGGACGGGAGGGGGAGTATAGGACAGGAGGGGGAGCAGAGGACAGGAGGGGGAGCAGAGGACGGGAGGGGGAGCAGAGGACGGGAGGGGGAGCAGAGGATGGAGGGGGAGCAGAGGACAGGAGGGGGAGCAGAGGACGGGGGGACAGAGGACAGGAGGGGGACAGAGGACAGGAGGGGGAGCAGAGGATGGAGGGGGAGCAGAGGACGGGAGGGGGAGCAGAGGACGGGAGGGGGAGCAGAGGATGGAGGGGGACAGAGGACAGGAGGGGGAGCAGAGGATGGAGGGGGACAGAGGACGGGAGGGGACAGAGGACAGGGAGGGCTTGGGGGGCAGTGACAGATGAAAAGCGAAAGCAAAAATATAAGTGACTGAATGGACAATTTTACTCAAATTAGAGTAGGACTGAAAATGGTGAATGGAAGCTATCAGGCTTCTTCTCAGGCTGCTTCTCAGAACAGGTCTTCTGGAGTCCTGCCTCACCCTACTCACCCTGAACTGATGGGCTTGCATCTGATGAGAATTATTCCTCAGTCTAATGCTGTGCCACCACACTCTCTCTTCCCCCTTCTGACAGGCCTCCAAAGCACCACTGGTTATACAGCCCAGCAGTACTTAACCCAGCAGTACTTTTGTGCCCATTTAATCTCGGCCTTTTTCACTAGCATACACACCCATAAGGCAGACAGAATTGTTCTTTGTTCCCTGCTGTACTTCTGTGCTTAATACAACCTACAATTAAATGTGGGGCCCTTGTTTCACATTGGAAAAGAACCAGCAGGAATCTAAAAAGATCAGGAGAAATAAAACCTGTGAGCATCATCAATACACCGCACGAAGGCAAACACTCTGCTTAGATCAGAAGGCAAAGGGCTTAAAATTCTTGAAGACTGATCCTTTGGGGACCTGAATACCTGGAGAATTCATTGAATGTTTATTCAATAAATGAACTAACAATTCAACAACTTCCTTCAAATGAAAACAAATGGCATTTTGTGCTTAGTTTTAAGAGAATGTTAGAAAAGCGACCACTGACTGAGTCTGCTGAGTCCTTGCTAATCAGCACTGCTGGGTGATGACAGGTGATGCTGATCAGTGTTCTCACCAGCCTGCGCTCAGTCAAACCCAAGTGGCATTTTCTCCAAATTGACAGAATCACTTATAAAAATTTAAGCGTGTGTGTGTGTGTGTGTGTGTGTGTGTGTGTGTGTGTGTGTGTGTGTGTGTGTTTGTGGTGTGATGTGGGTGTGTGCATGACACTGACAGGTGTTTGTGTGATATGTGTAATACTACGGCATGCATGCCACACTCCATAACAACTTTTTACTACTGTTCAGGCACAAAATGACTGAAACTTCAACCCATCTGCAGAAAACACTTCTGTAGAACTAAGTTTAGGTAAAATTTTCACTATTTCTCCACAGTTCAAACATGTATCTCTACACACACATATTCTTGCTTATTTTCTTAGTATATTAGGCAATCTCTATGTTATTTATCCTAAAATTACTTTGCTTGGTCCCACTAGCCAAAATAATCTACCTGAAGTTGTATACAATAAAACTAGCCTTCATTAAATTCAGAGAGAGAGAGAGAGAGAGAGAGAGAGAGAGAGAGAGAGAGAGAGAGAGAGAGAAAGAGGGAAGAGACAGAGAGGAAAGAAAGATTAAAATATTTTCCATGTTAATCTAAAGAAGGGAACTTTCAGGTTAGGATCTGAACTGAGCCCCTCACATATGCTTGCCCAGCACCCAGCACTGGGCTACATGCCGAGCCCTCCCTCCACTCTTTATTTTGAGACAGGGTCTCACTAAGTTGCTCAGATTGGCCTTGAACTCATGATGCTCCTTCTTTGCCTTCTGGAGTAGCTGAGATTGCAGGCCTGTGCCATCAAGCCCTACTTCAGAAGTTAGGTGAAATGATTACCTCTTCACATCAGCCATGCTTTAATAAGAAAAAAACTTAATATTTATTAGCTGCAAGGCAAGAGCATCAAGTAAATTAATAAAGAAGTCAAAAGTGAGATCAAACGGCTTCCACTAGACCTAATAGCAATACTTAGATCAAGTGAAATTTTGTAACTGCATAGTTCATATGATTTATTCAGAAGAACATGGTAATTATAGGTGCAAGCCTTTAATACACTGCAGAGGTTACTAAAACACTCAGAGGAACATCATAAAAATAGGTCAAATTATAATCACCAAAATCATAGCTAAATAGATGTCTTACACTTCAATATTTTGGAATCTACAAAAATGAAAGGAAAAAAACTTTAAAGTAAAATTTCACAAACAACAAACACCCTGATGGCTAAGTCCCAGCCCACTGGGTTCTCACTGGAAACCAGAGTGGGTGCAAGAAGAAGTGGTCACAGTCTCCTGGAAACAGTGTGATGGAGGCTTTGCTCAGGCAGGGAGCAAAGTAGAGAAGAGCAAAAGGGCCACCACATTCGGCTGACGGCTGATGGGTGAGATGCGAGACAGGATGTGGGGCAGATAACCACAGAGGGGACAGGAGATGCGGGGCAGATAGCCATACTGAGGAGACAAGGATGGTTTATAGGATTCCAGAACCTCACGGAGTAAGGCCAGCTCTCAGTGGAAGGGCCGGAAATAAGAAGAGCCAACAGGAAGTTCTGAGACTCTGGGATCACAGACCTCAGAGGGGAACGAAGAGGAGCCTAAAACTGAACTTTGTAGCACAAAGTGAGAGTTGACTCAAACCCACGTTAGCAAAGATGACATGCACAGGACAAGAACGGAGGGCTGGGCCCTGTATCAGTCAGGGTTCTCCAGAGCAGCAGAACGTAAGAATGAATCTCTCTTTCTCGGGGATTTATTCGAATGACTTACAGGCTGAGGTCTGGGTGATTAAACAATGGCTGGCAGTGAACAGAAAGTCTAAGAAGCCAGCAGTTGTTCAGTCTAAAGGCTGATGTCTCAACTGGTCTTCAGTAGACACTGGAATCCCAAAGAAGTAGACTTACCGCCAGTGAAGGAATGGACTCGCTAGCAAGGCAAGAGCAAGCAGGAAAGAGTAAAAGCTTCCTTCTTCCATGTCCTTATGCACAGCAGAAGGTGTGGCCCAGATTAAAGATGTGTCTTTATTGTGCCTCGAGATCTGGACTAAAGGTGAGTGTTTTCCTATCTCAAAGGTCCCAACTAGAGGTGGAGCCACCTACTTCACACCAAGCAAAATTATCTCAGAGGTGTGTGTGCCTTCTATTTCTGAACTGTAGTTTACTCCAGATGTAGTCAAGTTGACAACTAAGAATAGCCATCACAGGCCCTGACCCCTCTGCCAGACGGCCTTACAGTTCCCTCTCTTCTCCACCTTGCTCCTTAAGAATTCCAACTACAGAAAACTTACTGTTTCTATCCATCTATGCTAGGCTTGTAAGAGGTCAATACCAGGATGTGGGAAACAAAAGGAGGAAGAGTGGAAGGAGATGGTTCTGTCTACTGCAATGGCCAGCTCTGGTCTTTAGAATCCATAACAGCAACTTTAGACCAGATGTGAAAATGCAAATATATAAAACAGGATCACTTTCTCCTAAGTATTAGAATCTTTCACTTGTATCTTTAAGTGTGTATCTGTTTGGAAAGAATGTAATTGTGACATTAGTGTCACATCACTTGGTCCACACAGTTAAAATCAGGCACCCTGATTCATCTAGAGTAAGCTTTGTAAATCACAGAGCTGCAACCAGAAAAAAATAAAATAATAAGTTCAGGACTCAAAATCAGGAAGTATCCTTAAAGATCACCTGGCATTTCAGTTTACACACTGGCTAACAGAATTTCAAAGAAGCCATAGACAGTTGGAGACAAAGGGTCACTGCCACAGTAGCTTCAGTTGTTAATTTGACACACTTGAGAAGAGGGAACCTTGCCTGGGAATTCCCTGTTGGATTTGCTTCTGAGCGTGTCTGTGGTGCATTTTCTTTATTGTTGATCGATGTGGGAGGGCCTACTGTGGGCGGTGCCAATCCTAGACTGCGGGGGTAAGAGTGGAGAACAAGACCAGGGAACCAATCAGTAAGCAGCTTTCCTCCATGGTCTCTGCTTCAGTTCCACCTCAAGCTCCTGCCCTGGCTTCTCTTCTAATGCCCCCTCCTTGCCCACACAGGCACTATGAACACACAGAGTATGTGGACCTATATGTAGGCTATAAACCCATACATATATAAAATAAACTAAAAAGAAAAGAAAACCCAGGGTATGAGCTAACAAAATGTCTAAATGGACAGTAAGCAGGAAGTAGAGAAAGTTTTAAATGTTACTCACACTACTGTTATCCAATGTGGGGGTTAAAACCAGTCCCCCAAGTCAGGTCCAGTCACACATCCTCAATAAATCAATTAAAAGAGTCAAATTAGAAGTAGAGAGCAGAAAAGAGCTTTACTCAAGACAGCCGTGTGGGGAAGAAGGAAACAGGGGGACAAGGGAATGACATCTCGGCAGTCTTGGTCAAGGTGTGGCTCCAGTCTGTCTGTCAGATGGTCTGACAAGGTGTTGGAACTGTGTGAAGTCTCCTTTCAGGGAACAAGTGCCCCCTCTTTTCCTTCTCTCAGCACCAACTTTCTGGGAAATTCTCATTTCTTGGGGCCCATTACTTCACTGGTCTCTTAGTCAGACTGAGACACAGAGTCTCTTTAAAATGCCCTCTGCCAGGCCGGTTACACTGCCTGTAAGACACAGGTATGTGAACAAGCAACGGGTCACTTTCCAATCCTACCACAGATGCAGATCAGACCAATGAATCTAGTGCTTTTTACTACCACGTACAAACATGCAAACCGCACACAAAAAATATACAAAAAAATGTGTAGACTCAGGTCTTGAGCCCTTGAGATGCATAACACAGATCCCCTGGAAAAGCAGGGCCAGTGAAGAGAGGAGCGGGGATTAATAAAACGACCGAGTTGCTGTCCTAGGCTTTCCGGCCAGGAGAGTGGAGAACGGAAAGACAGAACCATGAAATCAAAAAGGCATCTGTCTTCCAGGTTCCCCTCTGCCAAGGTCTTGAGAGGAATGTTTGAACTTTCCTGTTGGCTTTGTATGCAAATAGCTCCAGATGCGAAGGAACCACATCTAAGTCACTTGCTTCAGCATCTGCTGGTCCAGTTCCCATTATTCCTTCTGCAGGGCCGGCTTGTGACAGACAGTTTAGTCTGCCCTCTTTATAAGCTGTTTTGAAGGAGCTAATTTGGATTAAAGTATCTATCTGGAACACTTGTTTTTCCCTTTGATGGTCACTGAATTCTAATGTGGTCTGTGCAGAGCTGCAAGGAACTCAGAAGCATTATTGGAAAGGACAGTATTCAAGGTTTGTGCCTCCCACCTCGCCTTCTACACAACTTACATTTGACGGTCAAAAGCAAAAACCGAACAATCTTTTGCCTCTTAAAACTGTGCCACCCACATTGTACAAAATGGCTTCATAACACGTCCCGACCTAGTGTTCACTGTAGGAACTGCTATCAAAGACTTGAAGCTAACTAAGATTAGGGGTAGAAGGTCTGCCAACACAAAAACGCATCATGGGAAACACTCTGTCCTCCCAGGCAACAGCTTCCACAGTCAGTCAGTGAAAATGAAGTCCGCAATGCACAGAGCTGTGAGCCTGACACTGCGAGAGCCTTCTGAATCTGTGGCAAAGGAATGAATCAACGGTGAACACAGAAACAACCTAAATAAATTCCATGAATTCTGAAGCTCTGGGTCTGCTACGAAAAGAGGCACAATAAAGAAATTTAAAAAAAAAATGCATACAGATGCCAAACCAAGACAATGAAGTACTAAGAACTGAGCAAGTCAAGTACAGACGAGTCCTTCTTTCTGTCACAAGAACACAGGAAAGGGGTGCAGGGGAGGGGAGGGGCAGAGGGGAGAGGGGAGCACAACCAGCGTGGAAGGGTAAAGCAGTACGGAGAAGACATCACCACACAGGAGCAGTCAAGGTAGATTCCACATGCCCACATCCCCAGGGTCTCCATATATACATAAGCTTTCACACTCACATGCGCAAGTGTTTACATGTGCATTCTATCAGCAATCATTAATTTCAGGGAAATGAAAGGAGAACAGTGCTCCTTTTATAGACATTAAAAAAATAATTATTTTGCAATTTCATAAATAAGATTTCTTAGTAAAAAAAAATTGTTACTTTCCTATACTCTTATGAGCAACCATGTTGAATGTTGTTGAATTATCAACCACACAAGTCCTGAAATGGTTTTCCTTCAGAAAAAGTGTTAGGAAAATAAATGACCAACGAAACACAGGAGACGATGCCACCATTATTGCTCCTGGACCTGCAGTAAATTAAAACGTGATCGAACATGCACTATTTCTGTCATACAGGAGAAGCCAGGAGATAGGAGATCAGCACAGTAACTGCTCTGTGCTTCCAAGCATCTGTGGCCTCTTTAAAAATAAGAGCCATTGTGCACCATGTGCATGCAGGCAGATGCCTGCCATCGCACCCCTGAAGTCAGGGGACTATTTCTGCCACGGGCTCCAGAGGTTGAACTGAGGTATCAGGAGACAGGTGTGTTACTCCCTGAGCCAGGTCACAGGCCTTGTGACTGGAGCATCACTTCCAGGTCATACATCTTCCATACATCACTTCTATACATCCATGGAAGTCATCAGAACATCTGACTCAGACACAGAAACATCCAGCTCTTAGCAAGTACTGAAGGTTTCCAAGGTTGATATATTTTTGAAGCAAAGTTTAGTTTTCTGCTCTTATACCTTATCACTAAGGCTATTTAATTATTCGCCTTGGATTGAAAATAACCAAGAAGAGATAACTACAAGTAAATCTACTCACCAGTCATCAAGAATCACAGAGCACTGGCTCAAGGTATCACTACCTTCCAAAGAATTCAAACCAATTTCCTGCCATAAAAAGACTAAAACAGGCATATAAAGAGGAGTCATACACAAGATTATAGTTAAAGATCACATAACAACCATCCTCACAGTGTCACTATGCAAAATACCCAGAGGTAAAAGGAACCCAAGTGTCTATAATGAATGAATAAAAAATGGGATATTAGGATTAACAGAGAAGGAAACTGGGACAGATGACACAGCATGAATGAAACTTGAGGGGTTGTTCTGACTGCTCTAAGCCAGTCACAGAACTGCAGTCTGAAATCACCCATGCATACACCCGAGGGTTCAAACTCAGAGACAAAGCAAGACAGTTGCTGCCAGGAGTGACGGGGAGGGGGAGGGGAGGTCACAGGTATTTAACAGAATGAAGTTTCAGCTATACAAGGTACAGTATAACCTATACATTAAAATAACGAAGACGGCAAACTTCATCACGGTTTTAAATATGAATTAGGAGACATGAAGCACCAAGCAAGTGGAACAAAAGGACACCATGATAGAGCTTCAGGTGCTGATCACAGCACAGCTAGAAAATGGCCTCAAGGCAGGCAGCTCTTCTCCTCGGCCAGCTCTCACTAGAAGGCAGTAATCACTTCAACGCCGTGTGCTGCGGTGAGAAGGGGCCGTGGTTTCATGCTCACCATCTTCCATTACATTCTCCAATTCCCATAACATGGGTGTCACTGTGCATTTCAGGTTACGTGACAGTCAATTTCACTGTCAACCTGACTAGATTTAGAATCACTGAGGAGGTACATTTCTGGGTGAGAAAGTTTCCAGAAAGGTCCAACCAAGGAAGGAAAACGCACCCTGTGTATAGGACAGGGCAGGATAGAATGGCAGCACCTCACGGTTTCTCATGTATTCAAGACTGAATACATGAGAAAATGAGCTGGACACCAGCATCCACTGTTCTCCACTTCCTGCCTACGGGTGCACCATGACAGCTGACAGACTGGATCCCCTCAAATCATGGACAAAAATAAGCCCTCCTCCCTTAGGTTGTTTCTTATCAGCTACCTGATCACAAGAGAAGTAACCAAGATGGTCAGAGGCTGCACGTGAGGAGGAGGATGGGGGCAGAGGGTGTGTGCAGGGCGGTGTGGTGCGGATCCTGCCACTCATCCATCCACCATCAGTACTGCCCGTCAGTGACACAGCTTAAGGTCCTGGAACCCCCAAAGAACTGCAGGCTATAAACAGACATTTAAAGAGAGACATAAATTATCCCCAGTGGGATAAACTGTCATCTAGCCCTGTCATCTAGCCCTGTCTTGAAGCTGTGCACTCACTAGGAAAACAAACCTCTTATACTCACTACTTAACAAAAGTCTTATCTTGACCCTGAAAACGAACCTTCCCATCTTCCCCAAAATACTTAAAACTTAAACCAAATGTTTAAGTTATTTTCTAAGATATATCCATGAAAACATTTTTTTCTATATAGATGATAGACGGGTATGGTGTAGAAGGGACTGTCATGCCTAGTAACCCACTCACGTCACCCTCCTGGGAATGACCTCCACGAAGGTGGATAAATCCTGTAGCCTGCATCTACCTGCATCCAGCAGCAGCTGTGTAAAAGAGAAGCTGAAAGCCACAGCTTCAAGGTCAGCCTTTAGCCAGGCCTGCTAATGTCATTTCTGCAAACCAATAAGGAAATCAGAAGAACACCATCTTCAGATCTGAGTTTTTTCCAGGGAAGTGAGGGAAAGAGAGAGAAGAGGGATGAGAGAAGTTGCTGGCTCATCAGCCTACATACAGCCTCTGACACCAGGGACAAGAGCTTCTTGGTGACGGCATCTCACATCCAGACACGGAAGAAGCTTCTCTTCCTCACCTCACAGAATTGGGGGTCTCCTTCCACTTCCATTCCCTCACTGTGAGCATCCAAACTAAGACACAAAGCTACAGCATCTTACAACGTCTTCACATCATTACACAATGTCTTCCCCTTGTTCTGGTGAGAAGAGCAGCATTGAATATGGATGTATGGATCTCTACAGTGAGACACTGAGCCCTTAAGGCTTATCTCCAGGAGTGGCAGAGCTGGGGAATATGGTGGTCCCACTGTTACTTTCTGAGAAACCTTCAAACTGACTTCAGGAGTATCTGCACTAGTTTGTGTTCCCACAAGCAGTAGCTAAGAGTTCCTCTTTCCTCTGTCCCCTCCAGCATCCCCACCACTGTTTTCTATATCATAAGCATTCTGACAGTGTAACTGGGGGTTTCAGAGTGGATTTTATGTGCATTTCAAGATGGGTAGGATATTGAACACTTTTTGAAAATATGTATGGGCCAACTGTTATTGTTAATTTGTAATACTTTTGAATGGTTTTACTATAAAAAAACTACTATATTTGAATAGTAATGGACATCATAAATTAAGATGTAAAATGGAGTCTGCCATGCACAGACGACCCAGGAAACTTCTCAACACCTTCGTAAACCAAGGTAAATTTGAACAATGTATGTTGTACTTAAGGTTTGTTCAGTGTTCCTAATCTCCTTTTACAACCAGCCTCCAAGCTAGCATTGAATGTACAATATGATTCATACTTTGTAAGAAAGAAAATTTGGATCTAGGACACTACATTTTCAGATCAGAAAAAGAGCAAAAAAAAAAATGAGAAATAGGTTTTAAAAGTAGCAAAAAAAAAATCTTTAAATGCAAGAAAAAAGAATCCCATGACCAGGAGGTAGTACCTGCAGGAAAGGTGGCCCAGGGGACAGCAGGGGACATTGCTTGGTTTCCACTGTGTTCACCATCAAAGGTCTCTGCGGCCTGTAAGACAAGGCAAGACCATCCGAAAAACCCTGAAGAGCTGTACTTTTTAATCAGGAATCACACACTCGGCCCCACAGGCACACTCCTGCGACACGCCAACTCACTCACTCTCTCTGAACACCTCCCTGTTCCACCCCTGCACTGGCCCCACCTACAGTGCCCAGGCCCCGGTTCCCAGGTAAAGATTTCCTTCCATATTCCAACAACCTGATGCCAATGAAATGTTCGTTTCAAGTATCTTTCATCATGTTTTCACTTGTGAACTTTACATCAACTATTCTATTTTAACTCACCACATTTATCCACCCATGTAAAAATTTCCTTAAAAACAGACTGAGCAAATCTTTTATTTAAAAAGATCATTTAAATTAGCGTAAGACTTAGAGACTCTGAAAGAGCAGGTGAGCTTGTCTTCCTGAACAATCTACTCTGGTCTCCTGAGCACTAAACACTAAAGAATTACAAAAGTCAGCATTTTCAATGACTGTGCTCTCCTGCTTGGGGGAAGCTACTTAAGACAAGGTTTACAGAGAGAGCACAAAGTGTTCTGTCTCTCAGATAACCCTTAAAGCAAGATTATGACTGAAGTCAGAGCCATGGTTTCATAATTTTGATTTCCATTCTGCACTGAGTTGCCAGGCAGCTCAGGCGGCAAAGGACACAGTCTGCAGAGAGCAGAGGACAAGGCCGCGCTGTCCACTGGCTGTGACAGTTAGTACACTGTACTGAAACATAGGAAAAGTCCTTCCACTCTTCCACAGCAGGACTGAGAAGTAAGACACCAGGTGAAGACAACGAAACCACACTAGTTAACGCTGCCTCTGGTGTTGAGAGGACTGACACACTGAAGAGACTGAATTCAGTCGTCACCTGTGAGAGCAACGACCAACTGTGGCCTTTCTGTGGGTCTACTATGCTTTAGACACAAAAACATGCTTGGATGGGGCCCTCAAATAACAGATTCCAAGCACCAAGGCAAGCTACAGGATAGTATGAAACACACCGTGTCCTCAATATCAATGGAATTTTAACAAATTTTTAAATGTTCCATTTAACATGAATAAGATTCAAAAACATAACCTATTAAACAAAAGTATGAAACACTCAAATGAGCTTTTTGAAAGGCAGTTTGGGATGAGACATGGAATGCATGCATGTCTACACTGGCTGCCTGCACATGAGAACATGCATGTCTACACTGGCTGCCTGCACATGAGAACATGTGTGTCTATAGTACTTGCCTGCATATGGAGAACATGTGTGTCTAAGTACTTGCCTGCACATGGAGAACATGTGTGTCTAAGTACTTGCCTGCACATGGAGAACATGTGTGTCTAAGTACTTGCCTGCACATGGAGAACATGTGTGTCTATAGTACTTGCCTGCACGTGGAGAACACATATGTCTACACTGATTGCCTACACACTGGCAGCTATGAAAGACGGATAGAAAATGACCTGCTGCTGAAAAGAACTACATTATTCTTCCTTGAATAATGCCCCACTTCTCTTACTAACATTAATTACACTCCCTAACTTTTACAGTTTTCTTTTTACCAAATCCAAACTAGGTGAACAACAGAAAGAAAGAAAGAAAGAAAGAAAGAAAGAAAGAAAGAAAGAAAGAAAGAAAGAAAGAAAGAAAGAAAGAAAGAAAGAAAGACAGGAAGGAAGGAAGGAAGGAAGGAAGGAAGGAAGGAAGGAAGGAAAAGAAAGAAAGAAAGACAGAAAGAGAGAGAGAGAGAGGAAAGAAAGAAAGAAAGAAAGAAAGAAAGAAAGAAAGAAAGAAAGAAAGAAAGAAAGAAAGAAAGTCCCCTGAGCGTGCGCAGTGGATGGTTCCAAGACTTGAGCCCTGCATTTCTCTTAATCCAGAGATTTTCCTGCAAGACTACACTGGTTCTGTAAAAATAACTGGGTTATAAAATATTCCAATAAAATGAACACACACTGAAAAGGACCAAGGAAAAGACACTATATTTTCAGCTAACAACACCTACTCACAAATGTTCCACCAAAACCTGAGAGAGCAACGGAACAGCACAGCATGATCAGCCCCCTGGACATCTGTGTGTCTCACACAGGAAATCCACTCATTACAGGTGCGAACAGGGCTGTGACAGGCTCTGACTCCCATTCTGACAGACGTGTCCCCATCCTCTTCTGACAGTCTGAGTTCTTCCTGATGCTCCACCAGCCTCATTAATTACCCTGATTTAAACCATTCCTATGGCAAGATCAATGCTTCAGCGACAACCCACCTCAGTGTCTGGGTGGATGATGCCTCTTAATTCTCCTTGTTTTCAATCTCTGTCTCAGAGTTACATCAAAAAAAAAAAAAAAAAAAAAGGTTCAGAATGGATCATGAGGGTAGAGGTAAGAGCTCAGATGGTAAACTGTTTGCCTTGCAAATACAGAACCAGAATTTCTTCCTCAGGACCCATTTTTAAAAAATCTGGGCATGGTGGCATGCATTTGTAATCCCAGTGCTCGGAAAGCCGATCCCTGAGACTTGCTAGCCAGCCTGTATAGTCTACTTGACAAGTTCCAGGCCAGTGAAAGACCCTGTCCAAAAAAACAAAGTGAACAGGACCAAATAAGACACATAAGCGGTCGTTCTCTGGGCTCTAGACACTTGAGAACATGCAGCACACACACAAAGAATAGATCAAGAAAACAATGAAAGTAAACACATTTTTGTAATAGTTTGCTGTTACCCAAAGTTAAAAAACAGAGGATACGTACCTCAAAGCCACCAAAGTCATCATCCTCCATTCTTTAGGCAGCACCTGAAAAACAGAACAACAGAGATGAGTCACCTGCATCAAAGCACCCCTGGGACTTAAAGGAATACACACTCTGAGTTGTAAACTAAAGCTGTTTCATTTGGATTATGAAAGGCCTTCTTAGACTGTATGTGTGCATTTTTTTATCACTTAAAAAAACAGCTGGTAATTGGTTTTTACTTTCTGGCAAAATTAGCAATTTCTGGAACTTTTTCAGTAACCATGTATTTTGCCATTTTCTGTTGAGACTCTAGGAGTGGAAAAATATTCTTTTACATTTTAATTTGCTTTTCCCAAAGTGGCGCTAGGCCCCATCAGTAATGCTTCCTGCTTTCCGAGTCTACTCCTCAGCTGTCTGGCAGCATCAGCACAAACTCCAGTTAAGAACAGGACTGTGGTGAATTTTTGGAAATCTGTCCCCACCACAAAGGTTCTTCCCTCGGTTTCATGGCCGGGCTGAGTTAGATTTTCAAAATTGATCAGCATTTTTGAGCTGTGGCCACGACTTCTGGAGCATTTGATATGTGTATTTTTAGCTGAAACTGCTTTGCACTTCTGGAAAAATGTGGAGCGAGTTACTGGGCTGATCAAGGTAAATCAAGTCGTGTGTTCACGAGACAGGGCAGAAAACATGAGAATATCCAGGATCCTTCACACCTTCACTCTCGAGTGGGAGAGAGAGAAGCTGCAGCATAGTGTATACTGTGCTTCTTCCTAAATACACTACAGAGGGGTCAAGGTTCAAGCCTTAGCACCTAGGCCTCAAAACTAAAGCTGAGGCTTTGGCTCACAACAGAAAGGAAGGAAAATGCCTGAAAAGGCAAAGGAGCAATCGTTACCTACGTTAAATGTTCTCTCCCTACAACTGAGAACAGGAAAGCAGAAGCTAAGCACCATGTGAAGCCCAGCAGGCCTTGTCTCCAGGTCACCAGCAGCCATGCTCAGCTTCTTGAGAAACACTGACCAACAACTCCATCAAGAAAACTCCATCCACTTCAAAAAGTAACAGCAAAGAAATACACTAATCACAGATTGTTGTCACTAGGCCAAACAAACTCATTTTCACAAAAAGTAGACAGTACAAGGAATGTATGTGGATGGGAATAAGATAATTTTATAAATAGCACTGAGTTACTAGAGCTTCTATCACAGAGGAGACAGCACTACTGCCACCATTTGCTCACAGCCTCACAGTCTGATGACATTTCTCAAAAGATGTATTTCTTTTTATAAATTTAGAAGTTAAAGCTAAGCTAGTCATGTATATGCAGCACCAGACTTCTAAGAACTGTTGATGGCAGTTAGTCTGAAATGACGTCACATTAACCATGTCTCAAGTGAGGAAAATCCTCCTCCAATTACATCTGTCAGGAAGGAACTATGGGAGAAGACGACAATGCATCCTAATAATTAACAGTTAAAGTGTAAACACCACAACTGTCCTTTCACATCGGCACCACAACTTCCGGAGCCAATTACAAAATATTTTTAGCGTCTATGAATGCCATCAGACTCTGGTGTTCACTTCTAAAGACTGTGGAGCTTTCAGAGTTAATGCTCCTGTGTTTTCACAAGGCACATCCTGACACAGGACGGGAAGGGTGCCAGTGAGTCAACAACATGAGCATACAGCATGTTCGCCTGCGGTAAGGAAGCAGATTCCTAAGTTCTGATTGAGCTGTGCAAAACAGCAGAATGGTGACCACTGATGCTCTAGGCTCCAGCAATTCCTACACACCAAAGAAGACAGGACAGAGTTCCTCTTCTACATCGTCAAAAAGCTGGTCACATGTTTTATTTAAGAGTAAATAAATGTGTCCTAGATATCTTAAGATATGGTGCTACAGAAATGCTATTTTAAAGCCAGCGCCTTTCTCCAAATAATTTAGATTCAAACCTCATGATAGTTTCCTTTTGAAAATTTAAGAGAAGAAAAACAACAGATGTTTTTTTGCTGCTGATTGTGTGTATGTGTGTTTTTTAGAAACAGGGTCTCACTATGTAGCCCTGACTGGCCTAGAACTTGCTATGTAGACCAAGCTGTCTTCAAATGCACAGAGATTTGCCTGCCTCTGCCTCCTGAGTCCTGGAATTAAAGGTGTAAACAGCACTGGTTTTTAAAACTCAATTTTACAGTGGCCTGAGAAACAGCTCAGTAGATAAAGCATTCGCCACACAAGTATATGAACCATTGTTTAGACCCCCAGAATTCAC
Source organism: Peromyscus californicus insignis (assembly GCF_007827085.1). Lineage (NCBI taxonomy): Eukaryota > Metazoa > Chordata > Mammalia > Rodentia > Cricetidae > Peromyscus > Peromyscus californicus. The sequence continues at coordinate 159,918,623 of NW_026294584.1, read as the reverse complement.
ATAAAAACCAGGCAGATGTAAAACTCCTTTTGTAATCCCAGCACTCGGGAGGTAGAGAGAGGGAATCCTGGGGCAAGGTGGCTAGATAGACTAGCTCTGGCTTCAGCAAGAGAGCCTGCCTCAAAAATCAGTGATCAAAAAACGATGCCCAACATTTACTTTGGGACTCCACACCCCTTACACACACATGAACATGCAAACAAGCAGCCCACAATACACAAACAGACAAAAAGAAAATCAATTTACAACATACAAAGGTAAAAAAGTAATACTTAAGAAGGAAATAGCACAGAGGTTCTTGATGGATTCTGTCACTTGAATACATTCAAACCTTGGTTTTATCTAAAAGTGTCATGATAAGGCTTTATAAAGCATTTTTGTGTTTAAATTTTGTGTTACAGCATCAGAACTAGTGATTACCAGGATGTGCCAACACCACGTAATACCCAAGTCACAGAAGGATGAGACTCTAATTCAGAGCTATATCCCATTAGTTCAGGGACTCGGACTAAAGGTTTTCGTAATATCTAGGTTCAACAATCTCAGAACTCCTTATATGTGAATTAACTTATCTTGTTGCTTTATTATTTTAATTCCCTATTCTGCCATCCTCAGTATTTAATAGAATGATGGTACTTTTAAAGTATGGTTTGAGAAAAAAAGACCAGAAAGTAAAACATGTACACAGACAGTACAGCACACTCTCTGGAGTCACTCCACGGATGTCAATCAAGGTCTTTGAGAAGCTGGTGTGGTGTGGAGGAACGCACACATCCAAGGGAAAGCACACAAATATCAAACAACGTGAAAACTCTTGAGAACACTGCCCAGTGTGGGGGAAATGACTTCAGAGGGGACCTATCTAGTTGGGATTATCAGGACATACTCCAAGTTGGGAATATCAGGGGACCTTTGAATCAGACTGAAGGGACTGGACAGAAATTTCAAATAGAACATTTAAAACGTACATTTTATCCAAGTTTCCACTGAAAAGTCTTCTTTTAAAATGACAAAAAAAAAAAGATGTTACATTAAAATGCTTGTGTTTGCTCTAAAGACAAACAAGGTTTACAGAACAAACAAGGTACAGGAGAAAAGTGTGAGCGAAGGCAGGGAGGATGGACTGATACCCATGAGAAGGGCAGGCTCAGCCCATTTCCCTCATGCTATCCACAGAAGGCTCCAGAATGGGCCACTAGTAGTTGGTCAAAGGTGAGACTCAAAATCCAACCAGAGTCGGGGCTGCACCTCAATCCCCTCCCCAAACCCATACAGCTAGTCACTTGCAGCTCCTCCCCCAGCAGAACACAGGTTTACTCCACTAGCTGCACTGGAAGGTGAGATCAGATTAGCCAGACACAGAGTTTCCCTTTAGCTCCTGACTTCATTGAAGGACAGGCCAGCATAAAGGCTAAAAGGAAGCAAGGATGGTGTCCAGCTGCCTGGGTTCAAATCCCAGGTCTGACAAGCACTGTGTACAGTGGACATGTAATTGTTACTACAGGGGTCACTGGAGAGATCAAATCATCTAAAAACAAGTGAAGCACTTGGACTAGGAGCCCACCCCAAGGTTTACCGCACACGTTCACTCTCCGTGCCTCCATCTCACACATAAACAGGAGTCCAAGGATAACCAGAGACAGAATCACAGCGAAGACGCAGAGACCAGACAACCACACAGACCGTGGAAGAAAGCAAGTTCTCAAGCACACACAGTGTCCCCAGAGAGCTGCCAACAGGAGGTACACCAATGAAGTAAGAACAGGGCATCCTGTTTGTGAGGGAAGAAAGGGGAAGGAGGTGAGACTGGAAGGTCTTGGAAATTTAAGTTAGGATTGCAGAATTGAAGAATTGTGGAATGGAAACTCCCTTAAAATGAAGCATATAAAAGAAAAATGGAAAGGGATTAAAATATAAGAGACTTTCAGTCCAGGCTATGCTATCTAATCATTAGGAATTCTACAAAGAACACAGAACTATGAAATCATCAGCAAAATAATTCAAGAAAACTTGCTTTTATAAAACTACAGTGTAAATAAGAGAACACTCACCAGAGCACAACACAATGCATAGAGGATCCAACAAGCATCCGGAATGTGAGACAGGCTTCACCCAAGCACAGAGGCTTCATGCAGCATCACAGGAAGGCAGAAGACAGTAGTGAGTGGCTTTTAAAACTCAGAGGGAAAATGATGTGCAACACAGAATCCTATAACCAGCAAGGCCAGTAACTCACTGAGTTCAGGAAAGAATAAAGTCATATCCACACCACCCATAAGGTCTCAACACGAGTTTTTATACTCTTTCTTAAAAATGTCTTGTGGAGCTGGGGATGTGACTCATGGCAGAGTGCTTGCCCAGCATGCACAAGGCCCTAAATTCTGGGTTCAATCCCCAGAGCCACAAAAAGACAAAAAATAATTGTGGAAAGCAAAGGTGTAAGACAAGGAAGAAGGTATGAGAATGGAAAATACAGCCTCTCAGGGTGAGTCTGGTAAGCTGCCTCCATGTCAGGGACATCCAAGAAGACCGGACACTCAGAAAGCTCCTGGGAGGCACTTCAAACAAAAGAAATTAACAGACCACCTCATATGGCTTACCATCATGAGTGGAATTTTCAACACTTCGAGGCAAGCTGAGGGTTGCATTAGTGAGTACAGTGCTAGCCAACTGAAAACAGAAACCAACAAACTGGACAAGAAAAATAAACACCCAAGTTTTGCACTGAACAGTGTGTGACTGCAGTGATACAAACACTGGGTACTAACGGTACCAAAATCACCACGTGACCACTGAGAGCGAGCAAGCAGAGGGTAGGGAAGGCGGATTACATCTTTCCTACTAGAAGGGTGCAGGTCTGCAATGGGAAAATCAAGATGCAGCCATGATACGCATGGTTTGGATACACTTGTCCAAACACCTGCCCCTGGTAAACACGGCAGTGCAAGGAAGCAGAAAACACAGGTGGGCGCTGCTTCGTAGAAAAATACCTTTTACAACTTTAAATTATGGGCAGAAAAACAAAATGTTACGATCCAATCTACCTAGCATTTCTATCCAAATACTCAGCAAAAAAGTCAAAGCAAGTTTGTTTATTTCAGAAACTAAAGCAAAGCATATACAACATTTTACCAGTAAAGAACTGGATTGTTTTTATGTTCCTCTGCTACATTTTCCCACAATGCAAGTATTTACACACAAATAAACTATGCCTCTGACATCAGAGCTGCTCAAAAGCAGACAACCAGAAAGTCTAACAGAGAAAGAGCCTTCAGAGGCTACATGTGGGCTACTGGTGTCTCAGAGGCCCTTCTGCTGACCACAGGCCACAGAGCACCTAATGCAATCACTGCCCAACAGGAAAAGGCTGGCCACTCCCTCACAGACCACACCCCTGCCTGGCTGAGCTGTTCTCTGTAACTTTCTGACTTTCCAATGATTGCAGGTGAGGAAGAAGAAACATGACAAACAGGATCAGCGGCAAAGACTGTGCATTCCAAGTCTCATGGCCTGAGAGCAGGATGGCCGGCTCATCAGCTGGAGAAAACCTGAGGGAGGACGGGAGCACAGGGTGTGTGGCCTTTACTTCTTAGCATAGCACCTCACACTAGCAGCTGCTGGACTATTAATTCAAAGAATACTTTTAATTGGTGCTTTGGGAATGATAACTGATGAGAAAAATCTTCTAGGCCCTTGTCAGTCTCTGCTTCAAGACATGTGACAAAGTCCTTTCTCCGTTTCAGTCCTCACAATTAAAAGCAAAACTACACCAACTTGTCCTGGAAAATGCCACCATTGTGTCACAGCAACAGACACATGAAGGCATCAGTGCTGAGGATCCCTTGCTGCCCCCACCCAGTCTCCCATTCCTTCAAACCGATGAACCATTCATTACCTGTTCTGCATCTACTACCAACAAAAGCACTCTTTTATTTCAGCTACTCTTTATTACACATGTTTGTGAACATGTATGTGCAGAGTCAGAGGACAGTTTACAGGAGTTGTGGGTAAACGCCTTTCCCACTGAGCCATTATCACTGGACCAAACTGTCAACTCTGTGTATTGTAAGCATCCTCTAAATTGTAAGCTAGTTTTTTACTTTTTTAAGGCAGCTTTTGATGAAAAAAATTCTATTTTTAATAACCAATTTTAATCTTTTTAAATCTTTCGTTTTTGCATATTTTCAGATACATACCTGCACTTGCTACAAAGGAAACTAACATTTTTAGACATTCAACTGTTTAAGCTAGCTACAGATTAATATTTACATTTAGTGAAACCAAAGATCTAATTTCTTTTTTAAAAAAATACGAACATTTTCTCCCCATTTCCTTTATTATAAAGTAACTTTTTCCTTCATTAACCTAATACTGTCTTTATCATACAACACATTTATTGCTGTGGAACAATCTTTGTACACTGTAAATATGTATTACTCTCATTGGTTAATAAAGAGCTAACTGGCCAATAGCTGGGCAGGACAGCCAGACTAGGAGAATTCTGGGAAGAAGGGCAGAGTCAAAAGAATCGCCAGCCAGACTGAGAGAAAGCAAGACATGCCAGAGAGGTAAATGCCACGAGCCTCAGGACAACACATAGATTAATAGAAATGAGTTAATTTAAGTTGTAAGAGCTAGTTAGTAAAAAGCCTAAGCTTCGAACATTTGTAGTTAGTGATAAGACTCTCTGAGTGGTTGGGAACAGCTTGTGGGACAGAAACTTCCACCTACAATTTATTTTGGAACAAACAGACCCATGAATATGTGTGTCTATTTCTAGCTGCAGAACTATTTTGATGGAAATGACACCTGTACAACACTGAGGAGTCCTACCCTAAGCCTGGCACACATCACTAAGGTGCACCATGGCTTATCAGTGACGTCTGTCATTTTCCTGAAGGAACTTTTGTGAATCTCTTGCCAAGTTTACCCGATGCTCTACGATTCTAGTGTCTCCTTTTACGTTACCTACCAGTCCGCTGCTGTTACATACCAATGCCACTGACTTAACTATGTCGTGCATCCATCTTCCCCTGGTAAGCTCTCATTGGTAATAATTTATCTGCACATTCTTTCATGGTTCTTTTATATGCAAATGACCATTTTGTCTCCAAACAGCAAGCTTTGTTTCCTTCATTACAATTCCCACCCCCTCGGGCTCTGTCCCTCCTGTCGCTGTGCATGGGCCATGCTCTCCACTGCCATGCTAGGTGCATGATGTCATGTAACGGGCTTCACTTGCTGAAGATAATCTCAAAGCCCTCTCCTAACCCATGTGTCCTTCTAAAAATGGATGCTAGCACTGTCTTCTCCCTGACCCTGGGCATATGTTCCCTCCCTAACCAATTGGAAGACAGCCAAGCACCACCATGTATGGGAATGCAGCATCTTCTACCGTCTGGACCATATCTTGTCTCTGGAATACAGATGCCAGGATGCAGAAAGACTACAGGAGCCCACACAGAGACCATTTGGAGAAGCCATGTGTAGGCTTTCCAACTGATTGCCAACCACTGGCATCCGATCTCAAGATATAGGAAAGAACATAATTTCAGATGATTCCAGTCCACCAACCAAGTCACCTCCAGTGACCAAATCATCCCACCTGAGGAACTAAAAGGGAGAGCGAGGCTGAACACCATTTTCGACAGCCCACTCCCTGACCTCGGAATCCTTGGTAACGAATGCTGTTTATACCACACATTAAGTTGGGTGTGACTTTACCATTCTTGGTTACAGAGAATCTTCTACCCCACAGAGAAAAGAGGTCTGCTGACCAACAACAGTTTGGTTGGTCCCTAACAGGGTAAAAGGGGTCTCTCCTTTCTGTAATTTGCTGAACCTCATCATCAGGAATTCACACTGCCTATCAAATGAGATTGTCACACAGTTCTTATAGTCTTCTGTCACTCAAGAGTTGGGGTCATGGAATGGTGGCCATCCTGGCAGAGCTGGGATAAACCATCTGGTAACTGGACTGTTTTCTTCATTTGCTAATATCCTGTCTTAGATCTCTAGACCACACTGAACCAGGAAGCCCCCTCACGCTCCTTTTTCATAGAATCTTCATCTGATTTAGATATCAGGTTTGAGCTGGGCCCTGAGAACTGGCTGGAAATTGTTCCTTTTTTCTGCAATTAAAAGAGATTGCATCAGAATGGAACAATCTATTTCTCAGAATTTTGGTAGAAAAAAAGTAATAACTTGCTTAGCAAACCATCTGAGCCTGTTGTTTGCTTTGTGGGAAGATTCAGTTTCTCATAATTATGGGACAATTCAGACTTTTAATTTCTCCAGAAGTTTTTGTAAGTAATATTTTTTCTAGAAAACCCATTTTTAAATAGTTGGCATACCATTATTAACATTATTCTTGTTAGGCACTTTTAATGTCTGATTTATCTGCCGTTCTAGTCTCTTTATTTTATATACCTTGAGCAATACGTTATTTAAATGGTCTACATCCTATGGGTCTCTGCTTTGTTTCACTTTTTATCTCATTTAACTCACAAAGGTGAGTTGAAATCTTTGTCACAGTAACAGCAGAGCCAAGGGCTTCGGGGTCTACCAAGCTAGGGAGGGGATAAATCCTAGTGTTTTACTGGGAAACAACTGGGAGTGATTATGAGGTCAGATGTATGTGAGCAGGGCTTAGTTTAGTCTACTTTAGAAACACCAGTCATCTGGCCTAAGAAAAGGTACGCCATTTCATGACATAAATTATCTCAAGCTTTAAAAATTATTGATGGGCAGGGCTGGGGGATGGTACAGTGTTTAGAGTACTGCCCACTCTTGCAGGGGTCCAGATTCAGTTCCCAGCACCCACATGGTGGTTCACAACTGCCTATACCTCCAGTTCCCAGTGATCTACACCCTCCTCTGGCTTCCACATCCACTGCACAAACTTGGTTTACAAATATTCACGCTGGGAAAACTTTCCCCCACCTAAACAGTAAAGCATAAATAAAACAGTAACAGGCATAAATTATAAGACCAACAACAACAAAAAAGAAATGTTCAAAATTAAAGTGATGAGGTAGACCCAGTGTGTGTGTGTGTGTGTGTGTGTGTGTGTGTGTGTGTGTGTGTGTGCACATGCACACATGTGGGTATTACAGCAAGAGAGTGGAGGTCAGAGGACATGCTACAGAAGCTGGTTCTCCCCTTCCATCATGTAGGTTCCAGGGATCAAACTCAGCAGAAAGCACTTTTACCTGCTACGCCTTCTTGCCAACCCCCAAAACTTCTTTAATGGAACCAATTTGAAAACACAATGGAAAGACAGACAGACGCATATAAAAGAAGAAAATTATAAGAAAAATAAGTAAAGTGAAAAATGTCAGTGATTCAAGACACTGTAAGAAAAAGCATTTATGGAGCTATCAGTAAAGCTTGTAAAACAGAAAAGTGTAAATACAGAACGAGGTGTATCAAAACTGAAGCACATGCAGGCACGGGCAAGCACCCACCCACACCTACACACGTACACACCCACACCCACACGTACACACAGACACATGTGTACACACACACACACACACACACACACACACACACACACACAGAGGAGAGACAGAGAGATTATTTAAGAGGAAAAAGAAAAGCATCCATTCCTGGGCTACTGGGTGCTGCCAGAAAAATCAACCACGCTGAAAATGAAATTCCAAAAAGAGAAGACATTGAGAATGAGATGAAGAAATACCTGAAAATGAGATGGCCAAAACCATCTTGAGATTAATTAATTAACAACAAACTACAAACCAAGGAAAGCCAGACATCCCAACAAAATGAACACTGGATGCTCTCATCACCCTAATATGACACGAGTAAGATAAAATCCAAAGAACCCAAATGGCACAGCACATGGGACATGAGCCATCCAGGCCCCCAAACAGGACCTGAGGATCTCCCTCCCATCCCTCCCCTCCAGAAACATTTGTTACTTAGTCCTCACACATTTGTGTGGATTTCAAGAGTTAAAAAGTTAACCATCAAGTGACTGAATAAAATGGCAGAGTTAAACTACCTTGGAAGTGACTGGTTTGTCCCAACCTTGGACTTAAGAAGGACACTATTAGACTAACCAGCCTGGAGAACTAGACTGGCACTTAAGAAGGACAATCCTGAACTAACCGGCCCGGAGAACTAGATTTGAACCCAAATGTAAACACTGTACACACACCTGAGACATAATTACAAACTGTCTTATCACATTCTTCCAAAAAAAAAAAAAAAAAAAGGAAGAAATCCAGATCGTGGAGTTGTAGACCCACACATAACATTTCTCTAATTTCACTTTCAAATGTTGCTGACACTTTGTCCAATTTGATTGTCAAAATACTGTAGAAACACTTCACCATAATCCACCTTTTCCATTTGCATTTCACTGTTTCCTTCTAGCACACAGAAATACATCTGACTACACACGACACTTCAAACTGATTTACATCCAATGTGCTACAAAATACAGTGTTATGTTTCTAATGACCTTACAATGGCATTGTGCATGGCTCCATTACTGACCAATACTCCACCAATATGCGAATTTAGTTATGCGCCAATTATTAAATATCTAAGATGCCTTCATGCATTAGTTTTGTTTTCTTCTTTTAGTTCATAAATTTAATGTAAACTCCCAGATTTTGAGCATTTAACCCAAAAAATATGGACTGCCTGTAAGATCATGTAATGAAGTTTCCAAAGGAGCTAAACTTTGTTACCATACAACTTGTAAATCCTTTCAAACGTTATCAGTGTTCACTTGGACTTTAAAGCAGGTATATATATGAGCTGGGAACAGAAGAGGTGGGCCTCCCCAACCAGGAGCACAAGTGGTCATCCAGTGCCGACCGTCATCATGAAAAACATACACACAAGTAGTATTATACAGACTAAATAGCTTATATTTATGAGTGTGTGTGTGTATGTGTGTGAATACATGCAATAATAACTGATATTAAAAAAAAGGAAGCAGAGTTGGCGGGGTGGGGGGATATGGGAGGGTCTGGAGGGAGGAGAGGAAAAGCAGAAATGTAATTATAACTCCAAAATCACATACAAAAACAGATTTCACACACATGCTAGCTTTGACACTGCAGGTCTTAAAGTAACAAACATTTTTCATCATCTTGTATTTTTCTCCCACAGGAACTTCTGCATGAAAATGTGTCCTGGTTAGGACATCGACCTGATTTATTCTTTCCAATGGCAACAAGAATGCATTGTGTAAATCTCCAATGCAAACATATTTATCTGACAATTCCCCTACTGACAGACACAAACTATGTGTTCAGTTATGTTACTACAAACAGAAACCCTTCCATGCTGAGTATGTTTCTATGGGCTGGACTCCAATAAATGGAAGTGCTAGGTCAACTGGCATATGTATTTTTAATTTTTATAGCTAGTGTCATATCACTTTCCAAAAAGGCTCAACTAATCCACATTTCCAACAGCAAAATATAAAAATAGCCGTCCTCCTCTGCCATTAGAACATTACTGTCCCCTCCTCTCTCTCCCCCGTCCCTCTCTGGCTGTCGGCACCAGTCACCAGTGAGTCTGATGCCTTTACATCTTTTCCTGTTGCTGGACTTGTGGGTTTGCTTCTTGTGTTCTTCGCTCATTCCCTCTGCTGCTGTTTCTTTTCTGTCAATATATCACAGGTATCAAACCTGTCTTTACACTGAAAATATTTTACCAAATGCACTGTTTGTATTTCTTACTCCAAAGTTAAGTTCCATACAAATATCTTTCTTTATTCACAGCTTGCTCACCAGAGTAGCTAAGGCCTCTCTCACCCAAAGAATGTACATATGATCTGCTGCATTCAGCTTGTTGTTTTTATTAAGTCTTTCCATGTGGAAATGGTGCGCTATGTAAGACAGCAATGTAATCTGACTTTTTCCCAAATCAAGGTCAGAGTCAGTCTGTGTGTGTGTGTGTGTGTGTGTGTGTGTGTGTGTGTGTGTGTGTATGTGTGTGCGCGCGCGCACCAGTGTGTGTGTGCGTGCGTGTGTGAATCTCTCAAACTGAGTCTCCACATGTTCCTGTATAGGCATGGCATCTGTCTCAAGACCCTCCACCTGGTCTCCTACTTCACTCTCTTCAAAGCTACACTGATTAGATTTTGTCAAAAAGCTCAGGTCATCTGGGAAGACAGAACCTCAACTAAGAAAATGCCTGCATCGGAATGGCCTGTATGCAAGCCTGTGGAGGCATTTTCTTGATTAATGACTGATGTGGGAGGATCATGTCCATGGTGGTGACGCTAACCCTGGGAAGGTTGTCCTGGGTTGTAGCAGAGAAAGCCCTGGTAAGGAAGCCAATAAACAGCACTCCTCTATGTCCTCTACTTCAGTTTCTGCCTCCAGGTTCCTAACCATAAAAATTTTAATTTTACATAGTCACTCAGAGAATCTATAGCTTATATATTTTATATATAAATATATTTAATATTTTATTTATGTTATATGTTTATATAAATATATATAATTTTATATTTTATGTAAAATTAAACAGGAGAACTTTCCCATGAAACACCTCTATCTTCAGATATAAAATACTTACACAAAAGGGGAATAAAGTCAATGGCTAGAAAAAATAATTTATTTCTATGAATCATGTAATAGAATAAAAATACATAAGAAATTTAATGAGTCATTTCCAATAACAATGTTTTACAAGTCACTGGAAACAACTATTCTTTGCCTAGAGAGAAGAATCTCTTTCGGTTACAGTGGAATTCACATCTGAAAGCAATTCCTCTTGGCAATATCATGGAAGCAGGTGCCAATACCAATCACAAGAGAGCATTTTCATTACTGCTGTATTTAAAATATAACCACTGCCATCAGTAATTACATTCTATTGATACTGATTAATAAAACATATAAATCAAGGGGTCTTGATTTATATATTTCTAGCATCTAACTAAGCATGACACAAACTCCATAAATATCGACAGATGTCAAAAAGCTGCATTAGCTGAAGATGGAGTTCAGTGGAGAGGGGCTGCCTGGCAGGCTAGCATGCACAATGCCCATGGTTCATCCTCAGTACCAGGAAACAAAAATTGGAATGAAGGCAAGAATTTGAAGTGGGGGAGGGTGAATTCAACCTCTATTCTATACTCTGGTAAAATATTTGGGTTCAAAATTCAAAGAATAGAACATATGACAAATGTTTTAAGTCTTATAAATACTCTTTTCATGACCACCTACTCTACCCTAAAACTACATAAACTAAATTACCAGGCCTAAATATCAGACAAATGACCTTGTACCCACTTTGTACAATGCTTTTAAATTAAGAAATAAAGTTCTATTCACAAGGTGAGTTCTACAGGTGGATGACAGTGACTATAGTATAACAGTACTTAATGCCAATGGAATGTCCATTTCAGAATCTGAAAACCACCCTTTGTGCTATGAATATTTTACCACAATTTTTAAAGAGAAAGATGGCAGGAAGAGCTGAGCCATATGTACCTGGCATAAGTCCCCCTGAACTCAGGGTCACAGATCATGATGAGTCTGAGGATGGATGGCCATGGCCAGAGATGACCTATCCCAAAAGCTTTCTCCAACATCAGCTGAGAGAAGCCTCTCTCCACATACCCTTCACTGTAACAAGATGGAAACCTGATAAAAGAATGAAAAATAAACAGAAATGGAGGTTTCTTCCTTCCAAACCTGAAAGATGATCTCTAAGCATAAGAGTTTGCTAGTCAGATCACCTTTACAACAAAATAAATAAAACAATGACCTTATTTCCCATATGAACTGGCCCATGTAAATACCTGATGGATAGCCACAACTAGCAAAACCTGGCATCATGAGGTCACAGCGCACTGCCGAGGGAGGTGCTGTCACTCTGGAGACGCAGTGATGCCTGCTGGGATCTCTTATCCACAGGGAGTATGTATGCTAACATTTCTGACCACTGTTCAGAAAGTTCTCACGATTGGAGTAATCATTAAAAGCCACAGCATTATTTCAGCAAATTAAGCCAATTAAAAGGCACACTGTACAAGTCCATGTACAGTACAAGTACTGTACAAGTCCACTGTCATACAGACCAAACTAATCCACATAGCACAGAATCCCGGAAGCCAGGAGGCGAGGAAGGAAGATGGCCAAGATGTGCTACGAAGGAAATAAGGAAAAGAATGCTCTAGGACATGAGAATGTTCTTTTACGAGGCAAGTTTATCAGAATTCAAAAAGATATATTCACACAGGTGTTTTATAATATATACATGAATGTTAATACTTGAAAATTAGGGAGTTCATGAAGGGCAAAACTCCAGAAATGAACTGATGATATTTATTCACTGGGGAAAACGGTGTCTTTCACACCAGAATTACACATGACTGAGGCAAACACTGACAGGCAGTGTAGCAACAAAACATAGGCCATCACTTCTAACTTAAGAGGTTTTTAAGGTGAATCTTAATTATTTAAGCAAGCACAGAGTCGGGAACGGCTATAAGACCTTGTGCCCTGTTTGATCTGCCCAGCTTCTCCCCTTAGGTCTAAGCAAGCTAGCCCACCAAACTCACGACACTAAGTGCAAGGCAGGTATAATCTGGTGCGATGTTGAACTTCACTTTTTATTTCAAGTGCAGGAAAACCTCCTCTCTTGGATTTGTGTTTCTAAGAAGATAACTGTTAAAAACCTAATAGTATTTTATTCAAAGTCCTTTGTTTAAAAAAAAATACTGTGAATTTTAAACTATACCTGTAATTTTGAAGAAATTTTGAAGAAATACCTGAAATATGAAGAAATCTCAATGGTTTCACAGTCCACCAAGTTCTGGCATGCAATCTCAGAATTCTTCCCTAAACTTCCCACGAGTGAGTAGGAAGGAACTGTTTAACAGTGTACAAGGCACTTGTGTGGCTGTTCCATTCCTTGGATCCTATGGCAAGCAGAAACCAATGCAAGTTAACAAGTGTCCGTCCACAGCCAAGGCTCAGAGGACGCAGTCTGTGGACACTCACCTGACAGCACCTAAGATGATGTCCGCCTGCCTTCTGGGACCACCTCAGTGTTAACCCTCAACTGCTGGTTCCCAGTTCATTCCCACAATCCACACATCAAACCCAACATGACACCACACAACACTGATGCAAAAACAGTTATGAGGATCAAAAAAGTAAATTCACAATAGAGTTCAATTTCAAGGAGTGCCTTGGAGCCTGTGGTGCAGTCTCACCCACAGTAACGCACACAGCAGCAACTGAACCGAACACTAGGATGTGCTGAGCTCAGCCTGGATCTCAACACAGACGTTCCTGCTTCTGGGGCTGTCGGTGCCAACGCAGCCAGCACACTGAAAGTGCCCAACAGAAGCGCTGCTGACTTCAAAATCAGTCTCAAGTCAACCAGAAATCTTCCTCCCTGATGGCTACAATTCACAGTGCAGGAAGGCACTATGTGGACACAGGCATGAGTGCACACACACACACACACACACACACACACACACACACACACACACAGCAGACACAAACACAGACAGACACACAAGCACACACACATACAGAGACACACACACAAAGACAGACATACACACAGACATATACACAGACATACACACACAAGCGCACACACACACACACACACACACACACACACACACACCAATACTTTTACCTGACAGCTGGACCCTACATGTTACAACAGAGATCTGCCAGGCGAGATGTGCTTACTGGGTCAAGAGTGGTACCACAGTTAGGGAAACTGGTGGCTTTCTGACTGGGTCTGAGGTGTGCTCCATGGGTGGGAATTTCAAGCTTGGTACTATTAACCTACTCAAAAGCCCATGAAGGATGTGGTGGTTTGAATGAGAATGGCCCCCATAAGCTCATATATTTGAATGTTTCATTCCCAGTAGGTGTTTGGGAAGGATTAAGAGGTGTGGCCTTGTTGGCAGAGGTGTGGCACTGAAGGTGGGCTTTGAGGTTTCAAAGGCCCATGCCAGGTTCAGTCACACTCTGCCTGACACACCTGGATCGATATGTAAGCTCTCAGCTGCTGCTCAGCACCATTTCTGCCTGCAGATCGATAGAACAGTACGGAGGACAGACGGTAAGGTCACAGGCCACACGGTAGGACCTGCTATTGTTAATTTCCTAAGTGATCAGGTTGTGAAGCTGCCTTCTAAACATTTATAGCCATACCCATGGACCTGGGCCACTCTCATCCTTGGTCAGAGAAGCTTCTTTCTGCAGTGGACAACAGTCAATGGAGATATCAAAGTATTGAGAATAAGAGACGAGTGTTCAGCCCTACATGGGTCATCTTTACCACTGATGCCCATTCCCGAAACAGCATTCCTCACGTATCTATTAGTTGTTTTTATATACTCCTAGGAAAGTCTCAGTTGTGGTGTTCTGCACACTTACTCATTGGACAATTTGTTCCTCTGCTGTTTGACTGTAGGAACTGTCCGTTAACTGAGACCCTCAACCGTCCTCAGAAACACAATTTGCAGTTTCAACTTCCCAGTTTGTAGGCTGACTTTTCATTTTGTTCCATTTCCTCAGCTTCATAGAAGCCTTTTAGTTTATCACAGATACCTGAACTCCCAGGTTCAGTGTTCATAACAGCCAAAATATGGAAACGACATACATGTCTACCAATGGCAAAGGAAATGTGAGAGGGAGAGACGGACTGAAATGGATTATCACTAAATGCTGAAGGGCGGAGGACAGCGAGGCAGCTCAGGAGGTGAAGGTGCCTACAGCCAAGCTGGACGGCCTGGATTCACCCCCGGGACCCACACGGTGGGGGGAGAGTCATCAACCCACACAAACTGTCCTCTGATGTCCATACACATGCCTCATGGCATGGGCGTGCTCATCCACCCACCCAGATAGATAGATAGACAGACAGACAGATAGATAGATAAGCAAAAAAAGTGGGGGATACTGACAGAGACAGAGTAAGAAATAGTGTTACTAGAGACAGTGGGGAGGCAGGAAGAGATGGGGGAGACTGAGGTTGAAGGACAGAGGGTAAAAACAGGCATAGCATCATGCACAGGGGAGACGAAGCCAAACTGCATCACTGTGCTAGAAATCCGGGTTCAGTAAACAAGCCCCAGAAAGGAACTGAGATAACTGAACTGATGCTAACCTAGTTCACCGTGGTAACATTCTGTGAAATAAAATTCTTAGAGAGAGAGAGAAATCAAACAAAAGAACAATGCCCTGGAAATCATGAAGTGAGTGAGTACACAGACAGAAACGCGTCCGATGGTACAGAAGTCATGGAAGCACAGGTCACGATGTGGCTCAGGGCAGCCCATGAGCCTAATTCTCAGCACCTGTCTTTTCAGGATTCTACTCTCCCATATCTAGTGGGCATTGTTCTTTTAGTCTGTAAAACTTAATTCCTACTGAAAAGCTGTAAAGAGCAGAAGTGAGGAGTAGTAAGTCTTAGAAAGTAGCACACTCGCCTGTAATTCAGAGAAAACCCATGGGTCAAAAGGCTTCAACAAAGAAATATGCAATCTGCGTCTCCTGGAAGTAGGCACACCACACTGCAGAGTGGAGACTCAACACTCACCTCCAAGTCCCTGGAATCTGAGCCCCACCTGAGCTACACACAGAAGCTAGAAGCAACATCACAGAAATGTTTGAGGCACTGACCTGCCTGTCCTTGAACTAATCGCAAGCAAAGAAGGAACCAGGCATTTCATTTAGACTAATCAGCACAGAAGCTGGGACAGGCCACAGGGAGGAGGGCTTAGATGCCTGAAGCAGAGAGAACCTACCAAGGGAAGGGCTGACACTTAACAGGCAGTCACAGCAGCCAGCACGGGAGTCCTTGTTTGCTTTTTTCAAAGCCTGAGAACCTTTACAAATTATTACCATAAAAAGGTTGAACAAAATAAAGGCCACAAAACGTTCTTTTTCAGAAACCAAAGAATAACCTTCAGGTTATCAGGATAGTCTGTAAGTTCAGGTGGAAGATGGATCCGATTTGCTCTCATCTTTGTCACAGAAATGAAATGTATGTGGATGCTTTCACACCAGCACTCTACACCTGTTTATACTCTGGAGCCTTGTTTTGATAGACAGGACGGTGAGAGGCCCCACGGTGGGGGAGAGTGCCGGCCACGCAGTCGGCCTGTGGCTCCAGTCCCAGCTCTCCTGCAAATCAGTGTCATCACAGATGTCACCTAATCCAGCCACAACTCAGCTTCCTCTGTTGAAGGATCTTATTTCTGATTAAGCTCAGATTTCTGGTTAACTCCTAATTAGAAATAATGCACACTTGTTAACGGCAAGATTTATGGAGACTATTCAAAGCTGTAATTCTGGGCAAGCCAAGTCCCCAAAGCTCTTCCAAGATCATGATGACACATGAAGCTTTTTCCTACAGAACCCAGTTTCACAAAAACTTTCACTGTGGCCAGAAATGTAAATAGAATGATGTTAGAACTTCTAAAATAACTGAAGAATTTAATTCAATTTCTCTTTAAGCCCAGATTCATTATTAAAACGGTGCAGTGTACCTACACACACAGACCCTCACTGCTGGACCAAAGAGTGGAAAATGGCAGGAATGAACCGCTCTGCAATTCAATTAAAGAGGAGATTTCTAACCACGAAGCCCAACCGAGGAAGACGACGATGGAAAAGAACAGTGAAAAGCTGGGACACAAGTCACAACCAGAAATGGAAATTTCTATAGTGTGAGAAGTGGGGGGTGTCTCCCCAAGCCAGCCTACAGGATTAGAGAATTAAACTTCCATGTCTTGTTGAATTTCTCTTAATGGTTGTTGATTTAGGCAAAATGCATAGAAATAATTTCCACACCAGGTTGCTGACAGTGAGCACAGGGGAATGTGAGATGAACAGACTTTGGCAGAACAGATACAAAACCCACTGGGATGACCCTGGATAAAGCACAGTGGCTTTAGCAACCATGTTTTGACCTGGAGTTGGTTCTTCTCAAAATTATTAATAATGAAAAATACTTACACAGGATACACAAGATTGCCAGGAAAAAAAAAAATGAACTTCTTTGAAAAAGCCACCCAGAGAAACCACAGGGGCACAAAATGAAACAGCCAGTCCCTCATCTGTGGAGTGTGCAAGCTCCCTGGAAGAAAAAAAAAAAAACAAAAACGCTTGTAGCTGGGACTAGTCCTCACACTAGAAGATCATGTGTGGAGATACCTGACAGACAGCTCCCAAGAAACAGACCAAGCACACCTATTGAAGGCCTGCAGTTCAAGAGGAGTGATTTCTGTAACGAGAACTTCAAGTTTCAAGAGACTACCTGTTTCTCCAACCTAGATTTCCATCAACAGTGAGATGGACAGAAAATGTGGCACCTGGACACATGTGGAGTCCGTTCAGCTGCACAGAATGAATCACGGAACCGGAGATCATTAGATTCAGAAAGACAAGCATGGCATCTCTCCTCTCATCTGTAGAATCTAGACTGAAATTTACATACACATACCATGTGTGTGTGAATATGAAATTATCTGAAGGGAGGGAAAGGAGAGTGAGAGGTAATGGAATGCACATGACAGGGAAGCAGACGTAAGGATATGGGGAAGGAGACTAGGAAAAGTAGGGAAGGGGAGAAGAGGGAAGAGAGGGAGGTTCAAATAACAAGTGTGTTGTTTTTCAGGGTGTGTGTGTGTGTGTGTGTGTGAATTTAACACAATCTAGAATCATCTGGAAAGTTATCTATTTCATGCTGACCTTTTCTCATCTCTGTAGGGAGTTGTCTTGATTACTAATTGATGTAGGACAGTCCAGCCCCTTGTGGGCAGCACTATTCCCTAGGCAAGGGGTCCTGAACAATGTAAGGGAGAAGAAAGCTAGCTAAAAGCAAGTAAGGATCCTTGTGTTTACTCATCCTTTGCTCCTGACTGTGGGTGTGCTATGACAAGCTGATTGAGTTGATAATGTCATGATGTCTGGACTTTCTCGAAATGCTACACTGTTAACTTTTAATTGAAGGACAAATGAATCTATTTTCCACCAAAGTTACATTTTGTTGGAATGTTTTATCACAGCAAGGGAAATTATGAAACGTAGTATGAACCATGTATGTATGCTTTTACATACACATATAAAAATACCATAATAAAAGCCATTACTTTGTATCTTTGTGAACTAACTTAAAAATTACTTTGAAAGCAGCCAAGATTTTAAAAGGTTAATTTTTTTTTTCCTTTCTTCCCAGTAAAAATCTAAATAAACCTTAAGATTTGGCTCCAAAAAATCCTACATAATATGTTTCTATTGCAATGTTAATGGTATGTAAGTTTCATCTGCAGGGCTGACCCTGGAATTCTAACACCACCATCAACAGTGGTGGCAGCAGCATAAGAGCAATTATGTAAGATTCTTGTAAAAATAGCATGTTTAGGTGCATTCACACAGAGGAGGGAGTAAATAGAGAAACCAACTGTTCGGGAAACAGGGAAAGAAGGGATGGCTGCTGGACGCCGGCTGCTGGACGCCGGCTGCTGGACGCCGGCTGCTGGACACTGCAACACCAGGCGCAGGGATGGCGGCTACGGGACACTGTCACAGGTACACCCACCAAGAGAGGGTACCAGAGAAGGAAGCCACAGGAGGTGGGAGCCAAGGCTTCTCTGGAACACACCTCTGCTTGGGGTTGAAGGTAGAGTTTACACAAAAGTCCTTTCACAGGTAGAAATCAGACAGACTGGACATAGCAACAGCAAATGCAAGCTTACCCTGGAGTTGGCATCCTTTCCTCTCAGGAGTGCAGAACCCAAGAAAATACAGCCACACTCACAAGCCACAAGTCACATGTGCCTGTACACACATCCTTCACCATGCTTTCAAGTTCCTGACACAAGTCCATAAAAACAGAGGTTTTTTCCCTCCTTCTGGCTCTGTGGGAGGTGCTGACTTTTCTCTTTGATATGTGGACAGAGCTCGCTGTCAGAGCCTGTGTAACTTTCAAGAGCACTTACAAGTTCCAGAGGAAATAGAGGAAGAATGGAAAAAATAGATGTTTCCAGAGGAACCCATTTTAACCTGAGCGCCTCTAGTACTCTCCCTTTACAGAGCACGTTACCAGTGGCTTTGTTACACCTGAACAAAGCCTCAGAATGCATTAAGAGTCATTCAGGTGTGAGTGCAGTTATAAACTACAGCTCTAACCAGGGGAAAGAGATGAGGCCACAGACAGGAAGCCTGCTTTTCTACCTGGTGAGGAAGAACACAGACCTGAGAAAGGACAGAGGGGAGACTCACTTCTTCAGCTGAAGGAGACCTGTAAGTACGCACAAGAGCACACACCCTGCACAAAAGCGGTCTTCAGGGGAAGAGGAGGCAACTCTTCTCAGGCTGAGGATGCTGGACGACTACTGGCATAAACGCCAGAAAGCTCCTCTACTGTGAGGCCAAGCAAAGCCAGGAGAGGCAAACAGTGAAGCGTACAGCGCATGTCGAGGGTGGATTCGGTTTTGTCTTGCTTTGTTTCTGTTTTTTATTTTTACACTGCAAACTAAACCCAGGGTCTGTGCATGTCAGGCCGTGCTCCACAAACGAGACGCTTCCTGCCTTCTCAGAGCTCTAGTTCTATATAAAATTTAATGGCAGGTTGAGGGAAGAGATTTGCTTTTTATAAAATACACATTAATGTAAAAGAACAAAAGAATAAAGAATGTGATGTTAAAATGCACATTTTCTACACAGCAGCGGCAGCAGGCTAACTCTTTACCTGGCCCTGGAGCACCCATCAAAGTGAAGCAGAGACTAACAAGCAGTTAGTTTAACTGCCAAGCTTACAAAGTCGACTGCAGCTCCGAGGCCAGAGCTCGGGCTGGAGTGCAGAGAAGCCGCGCTGAGGGAGGCTCTGACCAGCCAGTCAGAACTCGCAAGGCCAAGAACCCAAGCTTAGGAACTCTGGATAGAACAGTGTTCTGAAATCATGGGCTGGGTACTCACCTACTGACAGAAGAGAGAACCGGGCCTAAGAGCTCTGGCTGGAGAATAAGTATTGTTAGATAAGGTTATTAAAGGGTGTTCATGTCAGGTTAACCCTTCACTACATGTATTCCTTTAGGTTGTTTTTTTTTTTTTTTTTTTTAATGGGAGAAGCTGTAAACCACACACAATTCCACTGCTTGATGAACAGGCAGAAGTAGTCACTGCCCTGGAGCAAGAGGAGGGAATATCCTCAAGTCCCATAGAGAGACGGTGACCAACGCTGGTCTGTGAAATGATACTAGTGCCACTGCTGACAATCCATCAGGCAATTCAGGCCTGCCGTTCTCCACAGACCCGCAGAGCTCTGTCAGTCATGCAAGTCTTCAGCTATCATGGCCACAGCTGCTTAAAACAACTCACAGCTGCTGAGAGAGGGGCCCACTCAGTCACCCACACCTGGAGATTCTTTCCCAGTCGTGAGAATCACCACCACAACTCCATGACCACAACTTCAGCACAAAAAGCCGACACAAAACTAGAGACCCCGGTATATGTCCTATTCCTTTAAGAAAGAAAACTACAGAGAGATGTGGAAGAGCTGAAGGAGGCACATGGGACTGCAGGAAGAACTAAATGAAGGAAACACCCCAGGACTAACATCATATACGCACACGGCAGATTGTGAAGACAGAATCAGCAACAATGGATATCCAAAAAGGTGGAGAGAATGCATGCTGAGAGCACAGGGCACGTTCAAGTAGCCTGGAGTGTGACTACAGCCTTTCCAAAAATGCAAAGACACTAAATGAAAAGTCCAAAAAACGTGAGATCCAAAAGGCTAAGGCCTTCAGAGAAGTCATGAAATAGTGCAGTGTGTACCAGTCTAATTGCAGAAAATAGAACAGTTTAAATAGTCCAGAAAAGGGAGACCTTACACACCAAAGAATTAAAGTAAGAATAAAAGCAGACTTCTTGCCAAAACCCACATAAGCCAAAAGCAATGACAAGGTGTCATGCTCATGTGTGATAGTTCGTCTCCAACCAACCTGACTGAGTTGGAAAACACCAAGGTGGTTAGTAATGTGCACTTTGGGATTGGGGAGGCACACCCCAGCTGCAAGCACAGGCCTACGCTCTTTGGTTCCTGTCCACCAAGAGGTGCTCCACTACAAATTCCTGCCACCAGTATGATTTGTCTCACCAGAGTTCCACAGCAATGGTGCATACCATGCACACACTGAAACCATGAGCCAGAGTTCTCCAGGTATTTGTCACAGTGACTGAAAGCCCACTCATACTTAGGAGGAAAACATATGGCAGTATGGAATTCTTGAAGAAAGAATCTTCAATCAGACAAACAAAATGGGGAAGAATTATCTGCCACAGATCTGCACTTAGCAATAGGCATTTCCCCAGGAATAAAAAAATAAAATAAAATAAAGCCAGACTGAAACGTGGACCTCACAAACAGAACTAACAGAACTAGCATTGCTGTGCTAAAATTGGCAGACATAAACATTTTAAATCTAACTGGCTTTATAAGGTGAAAGTAAAAATGCACTGTTGACTCACAGAATATAAAATTTAAAGACTGCAGAACTGCATACCAATACCACAAAAAGATGAGACGACAGTATTTTAGAAAGTAATTTTACTATACAGTAAAAATATGCAGTATAAGTTTAAATGTATACTATAGTCTTCTGTATCACTTCAATAACAATTAGCAAAGATATGTCAACCAGCCTTTAACAGCCATAAAATGAAATTATTACGGAAAAACACTCAAACACTCTGAGTGAGGAAAAGGAGGAAAGAGGCAGAATACGACACACAGTGCAACACAGAAAACACTAGTAAAATGGTACTCAGGTTCAACCAGAGTGCCAACTGCACGGAGGACAGCTGGTGTGACCAACTGAGTCCGTGTGGACTGCAGACTTAGGGTGTGAGAACTGGCATTTTATAAAGGAAAGGAGATGAAATTAAAGGCTAAAGAGCTAACAACATACAAGTGTGGTGGTATTGTTTCCCAAAATATTGTGCACCCTAATAAATTTATCTGGGGTCAGAGAACAGAACAGCCACTAGATACAGAGGCTAGAAAATGGTGGCACACACACCTTTAATCCTAGCATTCCAGAGGCAGAGATCTACCTGGATCTCTCCACAGCCAAGCATGGTGACTCACGCCTTTAATCCCAGGGAGTGATGGCAGAAAGCAGAAAGATATATAAGGCGTGAAGACCAGAAACTAGAAGCTTTTGGCTGGTTAAGCTTTTAGGCTTTTGAGCAGCAGTTCAGCTGAGATTCATTTGGATGAGGACTCAGAGGCTTCCAGTCTGAGGAAACAAGATCAGCTGAGGAACTGGTGAGGCGAGGTGGCTGTGGCTTGTTCTGCTTCTCTGATCTTCCAGCTTTAACTCAATACCTGGCTCCAGGTTTGTTTTTATTAATAAGACCTTAAATTAAGATTCGTGCTACATACAAGCACTTCTCACAAGACAATCTCATCCATAAACACATATGCACCTGAAGAGCATGCTTCAAAACACAGTGTGAAGAACTGACAAGATGGGCAAGTCAGCAACCACAGATAAAGGTGGATCTTTCTCAGTAGTTGATTAAACATGGAGGGGGAAATCAGTAGATATACAGAAAACAAAGCACTATTATCAACACCTTGACATAACCAACATTCCTTGGGAGTAGGTGCTACCCAACAAGGTCAGATTAGGCCTTCAAGCACATACACAGTGTTCAAAGCCAGATGATATTCTGAGTCACACAAGTCTCAATTTGATTTAGACAGCTGACATCATACAAAAGGTCCTCACTACCACAGCTGAAATACATTGAAAATCAGTAAAGGTAAAATTTGGCAAGTCCCCAAATCACTCAAAGAAACAACATACTTCTAAATAACTCATCATAAATTATGAGGAAATCACAAGGTACTACACAGTTTAGAAACTAAAATGATAGAACAAGTGGAGGAAGAGGGGTGCTCTGAAGGAAATGTGCAAATATACTAATATTGTGTGCACTATTTAGAAAATGGCAAAGGATTCAATGAATGATCTAAGAGTTCTCCTCAGAAAGTGTGGAAGCACAGAACAAACTCCACCCAGAAGTCAGGGTCTCCAGACGAGGAAAAGGGGATTGGGGGAAAGAGAGACAGACAGACAGAGACTGACTACAGACTGGCCCACATGATCATGGGGTCTAAGACATCTTGAGATCTGCAGTCAGAACACTAGAGACCTTGAGAGATGGCAGTACAGGCCTGAGCAATCAGTGATCCTGAGTCCAAGTTCAAACACAGACCAGAAGGCCCATTGGTGGGGAACAGTGCATCTCCCAACACAGCTCTGTCATTCTACTCGACTTTCCATTAACTGGATGAGGTCCACTCTTACCGGGGAGGGCAACAGTAATGTTATCCAAAAACACCCTCAGACACACCCAGGATAATGCTGAACCAATTGTCAGCATACCCCACGGCCCAGTCGGCTTCACACAGGACACTAAACATCGAATGTGCAGCGTACCCCACGGCCCAGTCGGCTTCACACAGGACACTAAACATCGAATGTGCAGCGTACCCCACGGCCCAGGCAGCTTCACACAGGACACTAAACATCGGCTTCACAGAGGACAGTAAACATGGAATGTGCAGCGTACCCCACGGCCCAGGCAGCTTCACACAGGACACTAAACATGGAATGTGCGGCGTACCCCACGGCCCAGGCAGCTTCACACAGGACACTAAACATGGAATGTGCAGCCTTTGTCAACCTGTCACCTGTATGCATTCTCCTAAGTCACTCAGTCTCCCACACAGCACAAAACAACCATCTTGCACAGAACATGAAACACATTCACTCCCTTCCCAAGAGAAGGTTAAGACCCTGAGTGATGTTCATTCTTCTGGTCCTCAGGCTCCAGTAACTTAAATATTATAGCACCAAAAAAACTTAAATACTATGAAGTAAAGTAAAAATATCTCATGTTACACAGTGAGGCAACAGAACAAGAAAGCAAAGATACCTGCTTTACATGTACCACAGATTCGTAAGAAAATGCACATGCAAGTGAAGCTCCTACTTACCTACCAGGACAACCCTAACCCCTACTTCTGAGGCGCCAAGGCCATAACCGTGCCAGTTTCTGCAAACTTTAACTGCTGAGCTTGGCAGGATGAAGAGCGACCCTAGGGGACTGCCTGGACCCTGGCTCTCTGTGCCTCCAGTACAGAACAGCAGCTTGGTTTCTCCTTGACAGGACTCACCCAGACAGGCACACTCTCCCCTTTGCCTACAGATGCAGAGGCAGGGACAGTCACTCAGGAGCAAATCTTAGTCTGTTCAGCAGAAGCACTCCTGTGCCTCCCATTGCAGTGTTCCTCTCCCAGAACTCAGACCCCTAGACCAGCAAAGGTAAGATGACAGGAAAGGAAACACAAGTCTTGCTAGTGGGTCACTAAAATAATAGCCAAGCTCATCTCCAGCTTTGATTCCTAAATCCTAGAATCCGCACAAGGGGAGGAGCAGTACGGCGCACTAGGTGCTGACAAAGAGTAGAGGCAGATTCCAGGGGAATCCTGCCTGAGCCCTTTTAGGATCAGCCCCCAAACTGGTATTGCAACTGAGCCTTCAGAGGACTACTCCACTATTCTGTCAAGCCATCTGATTTTGGAAGGCATGGAAAATGGTAAAGTCAGTGAACTCTGTAAAATTGGGTCCACTGCCACATTCTTGTGGAACATGGTAGTCCATGAGCCCCACTAGTTTGGGTCCACTGCCACTCCCATGGAAGATGGTAAAGTCAATGAACCCCATAAACTTGGGACTACTGAAACACTCCTTGGTCATGACATGAGTTCCTCGATCAGATTTACCATGAAACAGCTGACCTGCAGCTCTGTGCAGAATATCACAGTAGTGGTTAAGGAATTCTGTGTAACCCATGAACAGCAGTCCTCACAAAACTGCATGTAGGAAAGGACATCCATGTCGACAACAAGAACAAAACTCTGCCCTTTCCATAACGTAAGTGGTCCAAAGGAATCAACCTGCCACTAGGTAACTGGCTGATCATCCTAGAGCCTGGCACTGTATCAGGGCCTTCATATTGGTGGGTATTGCTGGCATACTGTACATTCAGCACTGGACACACGCAGGTCAGCCTTAGTGAGTGGGAATCCACAGCGCTAAGACATGACTGAGTTACGTGGAACCGACGGACGCACAATGGATGCAGAGGAGGCTGGCTAACACCACTTATGGATCTGCCTCTGAAAGGAGAGCAGACCAGAAAACAGACCATCCTATGCACATAACCACTGATCTCTGCTGACATCACCCCCTGGAGAACAAGTACTTGGGGCACAAGTATCTTCAGGATGCTTTGCCCATTCTATTCATACTTTTTTCCCAGGGTTCCTTTCATCAGTTTTCTAATCCTGTTCTCCATACACCACAGACCACCTAGCCAAACACTGGCCACAACTCATAAATCAGTCTGTAAACACACACCAGCACTTTTCCTTCTAGGCAAATCAAGTAACTACCACACGGCTCACAGCTCTGCTTCTGGAAAGATTAACCAGGACCACTACCCAGAAGAGTCCCCCAAAGGCACTTTACATGCTAAATAACAATGTGGGGGGTAGAGCCTAAATGTCACACATATCAGGACTCAGTCTTCTCTTCCTCTGTTAAAGGGTATTAGGAAACTCCCCAGAAAGCCATAGGTGCAGGCTATGGGGGTCAGGGGGTGAGTATAGCAAAGTGGGGATGGTGGGCATTAGGACCACTTCCTCCTGGAACTTACTTGAACCTCAACAGCCTAATCCCAAGTGCACTCCTTACATCTGGTAATGGAGTACTGATGATGAAGATAAGAATATGAAAGCTTAAAGTCTTCCCGCTCGCTCTACTGTACTGATTACTTGGAATAACCCCCTGGCATTTTCCAACACTGGTTTGCCTTTTATATAGGACAAGTAGGAGAGCTGAATAGCACATGGTAGCAATCACTGCTCATATATCTTCCAAGTCCTTAGGGATTCACTGATCTTGAATGCCTCTTGAAATGAGATACTGCTTTGGATGTACCATCTTCTACCAGGGCTTTGCCCCTGCAACAGCTCATTCCATTGGCCCAAACGAAGAGTGGGGTCCAATGATTAAGAGTCCAAAACAAGAACTACTCCACTTGAGTATTCCAAAATTGGGGAGATAAACACAGGATGAGTTTGGTGACCCACAAACCCCACTAGAAATAACTAGGGTCAAATACAATGCCATTTTGAGTCTCTAAAACTATCAGAGTCCAGTAGTTACCCCAAAGGTCTGACTATGTTCTTTACCCAGAGCACAGTTGCCTGGTAAAAGACCACTGGTCCTTTGGAAAGGCTGGAGGTGAAACTGAAAGTATAAATTTGATGGGTGTTGGAGGGATATTGCTGAAAGGGAACCAGCCTGCCCTTCATTTGGAAGCTATAAACTGCTCAGGTCTGGAACTGGCCAAGGGCTGTGATGTGCTCTTTTATTATTCTGCTTACAACTTATTTCACCTGACCTTAAACTTTCTGCTTATGCAGATCAATTCTTTATTTTGATTCTGGGAACACCAAAATCAGTAGAAAGGGCCACAGATCTGCAGAAGCCAGACTATTCTGCCTGTTTGGCTCTGCTGAGCATCTTGGTGAAACCCCCCCCCCCATCTCATTTTTGGCAGCTGAGTGCTCTGTGTTCAGGTTCCCCAATTCAG
Source organism: Peromyscus californicus insignis (assembly GCF_007827085.1). Lineage (NCBI taxonomy): Eukaryota > Metazoa > Chordata > Mammalia > Rodentia > Cricetidae > Peromyscus > Peromyscus californicus. The sequence continues at coordinate 159,891,909 of NW_026294584.1, read as the reverse complement.
TGGCTGCACTTCCCACTCTAAGTTCTGCCCTTCAAGTACACCACCCAGGTTCTTCCAGGATGTTGGGGCTCCACTAAAAAATATATCCCAACAATTTCAGTGAGTAGGTTTTTTTCTTAAGGCAGTATCTCATGTAGCCCAGGCTGGCCTTGAACTCCCTATGTAGCCTAGGATGACTGAACTTCTGATCCCCCCACATGCTGGGATGATATGTGCCATCACTCCCAACCCCAGTGAGTCAATCTTAAACAACAAACAGGCTCACATTCCCATCTCCCAAAGCCTACATATCCCAATTGGCCATCACACCACAGCGGGTGCAGAACTCCCAATCTGCTCTGGAAAGTGCATGTGGGGCCATGTTGCAGTTATGCTGGGGGGCAGGGGACCTAGTACCACCATTCTTCATAACTCCCCAAGCTGAAGTGCAGAATAATCTCTGCTTAATGCACGCACATCAATAAATTCACTCTGATCGAACTTTCTTTCCCCGTCAGGCCATACCCTGGGTATCAATTCTACCACGAATGCCTAAGACTTCTCTCGGTGTGAATGATGAAGCTCACACAGTCCTTTCAGAGCACAGCATGTCCTCACAGGGCACACTTTGTGCTTTACCTTTCTGGACTGACTGAGGCTTCTAGAGACAGAGTGCTGAGCAGTCAGCATGCCTACCATGAGGTCTCCTCGACGGCACACAAAATTAATTCCCCAGGAAGGACAAGGAAAGGTCACTCATCGCAATTTAGGGTTCAGTCCTTACCTTCACTGGGGTTTTGTCTTATCTCCTGGTGCTGTGGAATACTACTTTAACTCTGTGAGGATGTGTTACACTTGCTTATGTTGTAGAACATTAGTTTAACTATGTAAAGGTATGTTGCATTTGTTTGTTACATTTGTTTAATTATGTAAAGATGTGTTGCTTTGCCTGCCTAAGGCACCTGATTGGTCTAATAAAAAGCTGACTGGCCAATAACTAAGCGATTAATGGATAGGTGGGGCTAGTGGGCAGAGAGAATAAATAGGAGGAGGAATCTAGAAGAGAGAAGAGAACACAGGAGAAAGAGAGCGAGACACCTGGGGCCAGCCAGGCATCCACCAGCCAGACAGACACGGAAGAAGCAGAAAAAGTAGAACATACAGAATGAAAGAAAGGTAAAAAGCCCTGAGGCAAAACACAGATGAAGAGAAACAGGTTAAATTAAGTTATGATAGCTAGTAGGACAAGCGTAACATAAGGGTGAACATTCATAACTAATAATAAGTCTCCATGGGAGCTGGTTGGCAGCCCAAGGAAAGCCTGCTACATCCTGGTTCCAACTTTCAGATCTTATCAAATATATTCAGGGTGGTGTGTCTCTAGACTCCGATCTGACGGCGTGGACCCCATCCTTTCACAATCAATACTCTACTGCAAATATCTGATGTTCTCTCACCTTCCTTACTATGAAGTCCTGGAAGAGCCAAGGCAGTGAAACCTAAGTAAAGACTCAGTAAAGACTGCAGATGTGAACTGTGCATCCCCACACCTTTCAGCTTCCCACTGTTTAATTTTCAGACTGTTGGACAGTTCTCGTATCCTACTTTATGCATCTACCAAAGGTCTGACCTGCTAATAGTGTCTCTTTAAAAGAAAACAGACTCGTTCACCAAGAGAAACATATAAAGTACTTGCCTGTTCACATTTTTCCAAGATGATATAAAACTTATTCTAACCACTAATTTTCACTTCCCCTTGAATTAAAAATACCAGAATCCTCAGCACATATTTTTCATGTGATTCTGACTTTAGCATGAATCACCTGTAATTTTTTCACCTCCACACCTAGTAAGTAATTGAGCCCAACTCTAATAACACTTTCAACATATATAAACCAAATCCATCCAGTAGAACAATTACTCTCAAATGTTACATGAAAAAGTCCTTTTCAGAAATACACCTTCATATCTTAACTCTGACAACACCCAGTCCAAAAGTAGTAGCTAGGCATGGTCTTCTTTGTCACCTGACACCTTGGTGAGCCAAGGATTCCCACAATGTTCATGTGCTATAAGGTCAGGGTACTACAGACATGCCAGCTGGCCCTGCTTCTCTACTGAGTCAATTAATGTCATTAAACTCAAACAATGTTACCTGCTGAGAGACAGGAATGACACTCATTATTATTAAAGGAAGTTTCTTTCCTTATGTATACAAATTCCTTAAACTGTGTAAGTCTTCAGTAGTTGTTTTTATATTTTATACTGAACCTTAAGCAGCTATACCAGCCAAAAGAGCCAAAAGAGGGGTACTGCCATGGTCATCAACAAGTAAAAACCTAGCCCCGAACTACATGGTTGAAGGAACAAAAAGGGCGCACTTTGGGGCTACCTAAGTCTCTCTTGTGAAAACAAGTCAGGTACACAGGTCCTCTGTATCCGTCAGCTCTGGAGGACTGTGAAATTCTGAGCTTGTGATGGTCCCAAGAGCTGTCGATTCAATCTGTAAATAAGGAAATGCATGTCGGGACGCATCTCTTAACCACATCTGCAGACCATTCAAGTCTGCCTCAGTGATGAAGATGATCACACAAAAGGTCGCAGACATGCACAGTGGACAGACCCACCTTCATATCAAGGGTCTGCAGGCAGGAACCCCTTCTGCAACAGTAGATTCATCTACTCTACGCTCAGCTATGACACTCAGATTCTACTACAAGACAGGAACATTCTATCAAATGGGAAAAAATGTTACCTTCAGCGACCAAAACATGGAAATATACAAAAATACACCTAGATATATTCAGCAAATCAAGGGGGGAAATGTGCTCTGGTTGTCTTTTACTGGGAAAGTCCTTTTGCAGGAAATCCAACTTCCCATAAGCAATACATTCAGGCATAGGACCCAATTCAATAAATGGTTTGTTTTGTTTTCTACTTTTCCTTTGTACACAATGACTCTGCAATCCACAAACCTGAAACTGTAGTAACATCTGTGTAAGCTAACTGAGCTACACAGAAACAGTGTGATCTACTAGCTGGTGACTCTTGTCTAGGATACAGTGTTTATTATAGCTAACAGTGTTTCTGTACTGCCTCATCTGATCTACTTCTCACTCAGCTAAGGACTAATCTTTCCACTACTCTGGAGCCACCTTGCTAAAGGTGGGAGCTGATTCTAGGTTTTATCCTGTGGACTCATCTCACAGCACTTAAGACAATAACTAATAATGCCAAATAAGTGGTTTTAATACACAAGGGAAATTTTTACGTATCTGAATTTGAATAACCCACAAATGATTTCTTCCACAAAGCTGAAATATACATAGTTGACGAAGAAAATGGGAGAATATGACTGGTAAATCAACACTAAGAATTTGGACCATTCAAATGTTACCCCACAGCGGAAGGAGGAAGACTACCAGAGGAACTCCAAAAACTTCACAGTACTTGAACAACAGTGGCAAAAACTGCCAGTCAACTTTCTCCTAACTCAAAATTAACCAAAGGTTTGCAATAACCAGGGAGCATCACTGTCAGGAAGAACAGAGGCTCTGAGACAATTCAGTCCCTCCTACCCTCATCCTGCTCTCCCCAGCACTGGTGACCTGAAAAATCCAACAGGTTCAAAGCACAGGAACCCCAGCGGCCGGGGGCCACCCAGGAACTCTTCTGAAGGTCCATTCTCAGAAGCTGCCATTCTTGACCTGTCCAGCTGTTCCCTGGAAATGCTGCCCCTGTGCTTATCTGCATTTGATCTGACTCAGGTTGCCAGGATAGCCACCTTTCACCAGAACGGCCTCTGCCAAAAACAAACAGGGCCAACCTTCTTAAAACTCAGCTGCCAGAGGCGGTGGTGACAGTTACACACACAAGCTACATATAAAGATAAGAAGTGGAGGAATAACATGTTCATGTGTAATTTTTAAAAGATCCAATATTTTCCTGAAAATCTAAAAAGCCCAGTTTGTTCATAAAGCTGTGTAGATGTTCAGGGTCTTGTGTGTGTGCACAGGCTGGAGAGAGACCTAAGACGGCCCTAAGACTGCCTCTGCTCTGCACAAGCAGCAAATGCAGGATAAGGCAGTTACACAGTGCTCCCAGGAGCACTGCGGGCGTGCACCATCATTCAGGGATCCTTGGCAAAGACTAGATGTGTTAGTTCTATGCATTAATGAAAATAATTGTATGTGGCCAATAATTTACGCAGACTTCAGTGGCCACACATAAAAGACAGAGCTTACATAATATACCAAGAACTAATACACAAACAAAAAGCAACAAGACCAAATCCAGGGAAGAGAAAGGGCAAATACCCAAAGAGCTCATTTAATATATTTTTACACATCCAGTTTTTAATAAAAGAGCTGAGACAAACAATAAATAATGAAGTGCAGTGCATAAGAAACACAGGACAGTGCATACAGACGGATGCGGAGGGCAGCATCAGCATAAATAAAGACATACACCCTAGACTTACCAGACAAAGCCATCAAAACTGGCAACCTCAAAATTCTTATAGATATACTTTCAAAGAGTTCATAGAAATTGTATTTTAATAAAAGAGAAAAACCAACTTGATGTTAATTCCAATGGGATAAATTATAATTGTACTGACAATAAGAAAACAATGAAATGTGAACATAGAGTATGACACTAGCCCAAAGCCGTTGCAATCAAGTTACAAAATCCCCCAGATATATTGTTACTCATACTGTAATACTTCAAAAAAGGGATTACATATAAAGTATTTATAATTTTGCCTAATAAACTTCCCAATGAAAAGCGACATGAGGAGGCACCAAAATGTAAGCAGCACCCATCTCAGAATAATAGCAGGGATAATTTTCTACCTTAACTAATGATTTCTACAATGAGATAAAGCAATATAACAGTGATTTATGACTGAAATTTAAAAGCTCTAAGCAAACCAGGAGTCAAAGATAACTTCCTCAATCTGATCAAAATGGTAAATAAATAAATGACTACATGCTTTCTTTAATGTAAATTATTAGTAACTAATGTCTCCTGTGACTACTTCTTCAACATAACTAGAAGTCTTAGCCAGTGCAATGAGACAGGAAAATGCAAACAGTCGGGAAAATATGAAATAAAACTGCCTCTATGGGTGGAATACAGGAATATGCAGAAAATCCCAAGGAGTCCACAAAAGTCACAAGTATTAATAAGTAAGTTGAACAATACTGTAGGATTCAAGAACATGTAAACATCAACATATGTATAGCAATAATTAGAAACGTGTAAGTCCACAGAGACTATTTATGATAGCACCAAACAAACAAACATACAAATGTAACGAAACAGGAATAAGATGTTTATGCTAAAAGCTGAAAAACAGTAGGAGAAACCTATGTTCTGGGTAAGCAGAAGCATCAACTAGCAAATTACAAGACACCTAAGATGCCAGTCACCCCAAAGTGATTTATAACTTAAATGCAGTCCTAACCAAATCCCCACCCTGTTCTGGAGAAGCGTGCCTCTAAGCTGCCTCTAAAAATTACACAGGAAGAAAAGGAGCTATAATATCTGAAACAATCTGAAAAATAACCAAGCTGGAGAATTCAGTCTTCCTGATTTCAAGACACACTACAAAACTACACTGCAGAGTGGTTTGCACCAAAAGAGAGATACACAGAATGATATGGAGAACAGAACAGAATGACCAGAAAGAAACGGAGCCACACATACTCACAATAGTGCCAAAAAATATCTTGCTGAAGGACAGTAAGAAAGATTCTCCCAGATGCTGCCAAATGTGTGCATAAGTAAAAGAAAGTAGGCAGAGAAAGGCACAGCCTATACCTCACATTATAAACAAAAAGTAACAACAGATCCTCAGTACAATACTACCTAAAACTACAAAAGATCTGGAGGAAAACAGAAATTCTTTGCAAACTTGGGTCGTATGCAAATCATTTAAAAAAGGAAAAAGAACTGACGCAATGGACTTCAAAACTGAAGTTTCCCTCACTCCTTTCACGTGTCAGGAAAAGGAATAAATGGCAGACTCAAAGAAAACACTTGTGAACAAAAAGTAAAATAAAATAAACAACTGAGAACATATACACAATATATATCACATATATACATTACATAGGCATATAATTAAGATTTATGTGGATTGAACCAAAAATTAATTATATAATAAAAACTCAATAAAATGACAAAAACTTTGAACAGATGCCTCACAGAAGAACATATGAATGACAAAAAGCGGCAAAGGAAAATGTCTTATATATTAGTTAACTAAAAACTCAAATAAAATCATCTGTGAGAACCAGGTATAGAGGCACACAGCTGCAATCCCAGCTTCAGGAGGTGCTGGCACGAGAATCAAGAGTTCAAGACTAGTTTCAGCTACAGAGCCAACTAGAGGCCAGACTGGGCCATTTGAGACCCTGTCTCAAATTAAAAAAAAAAAAAAAAATGAAAAGCCAATGAGTCCTGCTAAAGCAGGAGCCTGATGCACAGCAACGTGGACCATGAATCAGGCGCAGCACACAGCAGCCACCATGGAAAACTGTGTACTAAAACGTTCACCATGCACCTGCCACCTGGCCCAGCATTCCACATCTCAGTATTTAACCAAAGGAAATGAAAACTAATGTCTCTTAAGACTTAAATATGAATATACCTCAAAGTGCTTTTTTAAAGAAGCTTCATTCCAAAATACAAAACTTAAAAACAACCTAAATGTCCACCAACTACTGTGGCCTACTCACATAAGGAAATACCACTCCTCTTTTTAAAGGCGGCATGACGTGCTGGTTACAGGCACCAAACGGATGAGCCAGAAAAGCATTCAGGGAAAGACTGTTGGTGCAATGGTTTGCACTGTACCATTCCACTTACACAATTCCAGAAAAGGGAAAAAGGGACAGAGAAAAAAAATCTGTAGCTATCCAGGATGATGCCAATGAGCAAACTGGTGATGTTATATGACCAGGCATTTGTCAGAGTGTATACAAAGACACACTAGTTTAGTTAGTGGAAGGTTTGCCATAAACTAAAATGTGAAAGAAATGTCCTATGAGAAAATGTGCCTAAATCCAAGTCAAATAAACCAAGTTACTGGAAACTGGAGTAAGAAAGGAGACACACAGAGAAACCAAACCCCTAAAATGTTACCAAATCTATAAGCAAAAGGTATCATTACTAAGAAATAGATACACATTGATACAGAGTGGCCTTTCAAAAGTTTACATTGTACAAGAAACGAGAAAACTTAATGGAAATTTATAAGGAACAGGTTGCCAGTGTGAACCTTAGAATTTACTTTTTCCTCCTTTTTCATAAATAGAAACATCTCACCCACCTCAATCCATTCCCATTTGGCTGTGTCATCAAGATAGAGCCCCTTCAAAGTTTTCTTTATTCATAAAAATTCTATATAATTTACAAATTTGACAGTAGCTGGGTGTTCAATATAAAGTGACCCATTAGGCAAATTCTTGTCTGCCCATTCAAGCTTGAGACAAGTTAATTAGTGATTGTCTCTTCTTTCACTGCCACACACACAGACAAAAGAACAATGTTTCTCTGATTTTCCAAGCAGTTTCCTTTTTCTGTGAAGTATTAAGATTAAAATTTTTCTTAAAAACTCAAAATTCCTGGGCTAATTACCCATTAAGACGATAGATTTTTCCATTTCATAAAAGAGGTACGACTTAACTTTCTCATTTTGTTTTATGTTTATTTCATTTGGATTATGCTGTTGCTAGGCAACCAGTTCACATTTCCCAGGCCACGGAAACGCCTCCTAGCCATCCTGGGGGACACCAAACTTCCTCACCGGGCAATTCTCCACAACTATAGCACTGCACCAAGAAGAAGAAGCGGTACCAGCATCTTCCATGGGCCATTTATCCCAACAGGTGTGGAAGAGACAACCCCAAAGCAACAGAAAGTGTGGCTGAGAGGACCACAAGTACGAGGCTCTGCAATTCTCATCGGTGGCTGTCACGCCTCTGCAAGCTTTTGCCATAAATCTTGAGGTGAGGTGATTGTTGGCCCACCCAGTAACAAGACGGTAATCCCTCAACTACACAGCATGCAAACGTGTTCCTGAGCCATCCACCGATCCGGGCGGTAAAGATTAGGGGCGGACGATATGTCCGTGTGCGCACAATGGAAGAAGTCGGGATTCGTGGGGGTGGGGGTGGGGCACTGAGGCACCTCGGCTGAGCCCAAAGCCTTCAGGTCCCCAGCGCGCTGAGGGTTCAAGAGCACTGCGGCCGCAACAGCCCGGCGCTGCTGGAGAAGCAGACGACTCGAGTGCAAAGCTTCCTCCGGAGGAAGCGGCCGCGCAGACGGTGCATCCAATGGGGGATACAGAGGTCGCGCACTCCGCAAGGTGCCTGTCTCGGGTGGGAACCCGAAACGCGGGTTTGGGTGTGTCACGTGATCGGCTCTCCCGGAGGACTCCCAGGATGCACGCCAGCAGCGCGGTTTCCCAAAAAGCTGAGACCGGAAGGGTGCGCCGCTCGGCGCCGGCGGGAACCGAAGCCGCCTCAGCACTTCCGTTCCGCCGGAGCTACAACCGCGGCGCGGCCAGCACGCGAACTTCCCTCTCCACTCGGGACCAGGCAGGTGCAGGTCCATACAGGCGAGGGCGGCAGCTGGACGCCTCCCGACCCCAGGTCCCATGGATCGCCCGGCCGAGGCCTCGGGGCTGGCGGCATCTCTGCCGTTCCCACTCGAGAACGCCCCGCATGCGGCCGAGACCTGGACCCTGATGGCGAGCACTCATTTACCTGCTCCTGCCGCCGCCACAGTGCTCCCCGCGCTGCTGCGCGCCACACCCCGCTCTCAGACTCGAGCACCAGGACACGGGCCAGCACCCCCCTCCAGGTGACTGCGTACCCAGGTATTCAAGTTGGGGCTGCCCACGCACCACCCAGCGTCCAGGACCTCCTCACCGGAAGTTGATTTCCACCAAGGCCCGCCCAGGCCTGCGCGCGGCGCTCCAGTCACCCTGGGCGCATCACATGACCCCAGGATGAGACAGGCTGAACCTCATCTGAGGAGAAGAGGGACCTGTGAAATGGACTGACCTGATTTGCACTGCCCTGACTATCCTCAGAAACTGCATCATGCCTTATCTTTTGTCCTGAATGGTTGCTCCATTTAAAACAAAACCGTCCACCAAATGTTCCTCCTATCAGGGATTCAGCAGACTAGGCCACGAGAAGAGCCTCCTACTTGGGTGATCCTCAGATAATTGCACTCTGCAGTAGATTGACTTTGGCTTACGCTTTTCCTGGCCTTCCTCAAGAGCTACCTCCTATTTAAAGTTCTCATTCTAACTAAGTGAGAGACCCATACAACCACCTACCAAATCAGAATGTTTCTCCTGTTCAGAACTCGAATCTGCCATAAGAAGACCCTTCTAATCCCTTCACCACTTACAAGCAACTAAAAATGAGAACTGAATAAAGCACCTGGCTGTATGACAGGCTCATGAAACGTTTGGTGTGACATCTGATCCTAATGGCTTAGCAGAACTCCTAAGTTCCTGGACGTGCCTATGCTAAAAGCTTATCTAGACTGCTGTGTATTTTGAAAATCTCTGCCCTAGGACTGTAGTTACTGTGCTCTCCAGTCTGTCATAGCGGTTCAGCCATACTCTAATAAAGACAGCTGAATGGTGACATCCTTATCTCAAAGCCTTCAGTCAACAGCTTCTCCTGAAGGGAATGCACACATACTTGATAGATTTTTATTTGAAGGAGAGGGTGGTTGTGTAGAGTGCTGTGCCTGTTATGTGGAAGGTAGCACACAGATGGTTTGGACAACATTCACTTAACCATACTTATTAAATGTATACCATTTACTTGGGACTAGTCAAATGGTGACAGTCTGGGAGTGAACCAGATACATTCAAGATGTTTTACTGTCTCGTACTCTGGGTCTTTGAGAGTGAGTCTCTGGACTGTGTCTATTCATCATATAAAGGGCATTCTTAAACATCTTGGGAATTGCTTTTCTCTCTTCCACTGAACAAAATTGACTGAACTATATATAATCTCTAAACTCAAAGTGGGAAGTATCAACAGCTGACAAGCCCCCACTGAGCTGAGAAACTTGAAGTCATTAGTGAACAATTGTAATGTCCAGCAGATCAGTATTACAGTGCAGTAATACAGAGCAGATCACCTCTTCTGGCCCTTTTTCTATCCCACTCCATTCTTTACACAAACAAGTGTATTTCTGATACTGGAATTTGATGCTTTCTTACACATATATTTTTTTTACTCTCTGTTGAGCAACAAGAAGTCAAGGGCCACCTCTTATTTGTACATCCAGCAAGCTGCTTCCCATTTCTCCTTGTAGATTGGACAGTCTAGTGGTTAGAAAGGGAAAAGCATTCTATAAGCATTTCTTAAACTGTTATCAGTACCTCTGTGTCAGCTTGTCTCTTCTCTTTTTGTGTCTGACACTCTAATGACTTTGGCTTTCCATATAAATATCTATATACTTACTTTGTCCCACCTAATCCAAAATTCAGTATTACATGTACTTAAGAGTAATGATACTAACATCCATAGAGTATTCTGTATGCTTATAGCACTGGACAAAATAGAATAAAATTATATTCTCTTAGTTTGTACAATAAATCTACAATCTAGGTATATTAATTTAATCACTTCAAATAGGAATACAAACTCAGAAAGGTCATTTAACATGCTGTAGAGCAAGATGGAAAGCTAAATTTGCCCAACAGAATGACCATCCCCTACAGCACACCATTCCACTTTTCAAATCACTGTTTATCAGTTATCAGAATCTCACCTTTGAAATTCCTCATAGTAATCTGTGTATTTTTAACTTTAAATTTTCAATATGCTCACACTTAAGAACTCATCACTGTGATCAACTTTAAACTATTTTCATAACTTACAAAGGAAACCCCATGCACTTCAGCTGTCATCCCTTCCTCCATCTCTTCACAACTCACCTCAGCCCTAGGCAACATTAATCCACTTTCTGTCATGTACACGTGCTTCCTCTGGACATGTCTTATACATATGAAGTGTGACCTTTTGTGCCTGGTCTCTGTCACTTAGCATAGTGTTTCCTGAGTCCACTTACATGAATAATACTCCTATGGATGGTCTTCCAGAAGCACTGTGTCGACCATTACCTCCTGGACAGATACTGGACATAGACTATAGTTGCTGAGTCATATGCTAACTCCACCTTTTAGAAACTCTCATCTTCTACAGCATTTTATACTCCCACCAGCAAGAGGAGAGGCCTTTCACCTTGCTGTGCCTCACTTCTGGAACCTTGATCTTGATTTGTCAGCAACCACCTGACACTGCTCTTGGCATTTGTTGTTATGCATGTGTCTGCAGATCCATAGTACTTATAGCTAGTGAGCCGAGGTGAGAAGCACTGTCCCCACCCCAAGAAGATCAAATGTAGAGAAAGATGCATTCAAAACAGAAATGAGGCTATGCCAAATTAGAAGCGCTGAGTGCTCCTCTCAACCTGGCCAACCAGGAGGTGTTGCTCTTTGGATAGAAAGCTCAAGACAAGCCCCAAAGAATCAGTAGGAACAGTCCAGCTAAGAAACAGGAGTGTGTTTCAAACAGGAAGGAAGGGATAGAAGGAGGAGACGGAGGGAGAGAGAGAGAGAGAGAGAGAGAGAGAGAGAGAGAGAGAGAGAGAGAGAGAGAGAGAGAGAGAGAGAACATGGACTTAGTGTCTCACTTGCCTGGAGCTGTAGGATAAACAGGTATTGTGAAAGCTAAGATGGTGCAGGGAGGGGCTGTGACAAGTGCAAAACACAGCTTCCATTCCAGAAAAAATAAGACAATTTATTGTGTTCAAATATAAGTGATCATGGTCTGTGAACACCAATTCAGACTACAACAAAATGACATGTCCCACCATGAATGAGATGACTATGAATGTGACTTTTTCATAGTCACAGGGTCCCAGGACAAAAAGTCACAAATGAATGCACTTTCCAGACTTACTGTTGAGGACATCAGCTAGATGGGTTACAGCTAAGCAGAGAAGTCTCTGCCTATATATCTAAGATGTTATGACTTTCTTAGCCTTTGGGTCAGTAAATGTGGGTGTTCTGCTAAGTTAATACATTCCAAAGATCTCACCTGGTAATAAAAGGGAATGTTAGATCAGATGTGAACATAGGTGTAAATGGCTACTGCTACTAAGGGGAATAAAGACAGCCCAAGCTCATTTTATTTCTGAGTCTGTAACATTCCACCCCTCCATAATCAAGGACATTTTAATCAGTCAGTCCCCAGAATCCTCAACATAGATATGGCGTTGAGGGTAGGGGGTAACATGAGACCACACAGGAAAAATAGAGGAGGCAAGATAAGAGTTTTCGCAAACTCTACAGAAAGACAGGAGTTTTATTCTGAAGGCAATGGAAAACTTCAGGATTTGTTCATCACGTTTGGGGGAAATATTTCAGCACAGGTGTGCAGATGGGGAGAGGTAATAAAGACTAAAATAGAAATCAGCTAGCAGACATGAAGTAGATGAGAAACTATGAACGAGGTGACCATGAAGGTGATGTTTATTGGAAAATTGTAGGCAGAAAAGTAGGCACAGGGGAGAGGAAGATCAAGAACTGCAGACGGGTCCAGGTTCTGAAGCTGTTTTAAGAAGTTGGGAAATGGAGATACATTTGGAAAGAACAACTATAGAACACTAACATATCCTGAGTCCCATCTAACAACTGAAACACAGCCCTGGGTGACTTGTAGGTGATAAGTTATTTCTCACAGCTCAGAAGGCTGGAAGTCCAAGATCTTGGTGCAAAGCAGATCTGATGTCTGATGAGAGTACTTTCTGGTTCATAGACAGCCCTTGGCTATGTTCTCACACAGTAGAACCCCCTTCCCACCTGAAGACACTAGACACATCCATGAACCAACCATCTCCCAAAGGATCCACCTCCTCATATAGTCACACAGGTAATTAGACTGTAATGTGGATTTGAGAAACACAATCAGAACACAGCAGGGCATTACCAAGTTCTGCTCCTGACAGTGGCAGTTCAGGTGTGGCTAGAATTACCCACAGAAATGACAAGGACCACAACAGAATGTATGTGATATCTCAAGACTTAGGACACCATGTGCAAGCTAAGTATCTGAAAGGGTTTATTACTCCTGAGGTTTTGCAAGAAGGTCGGGGGAGATTTCCAAAGTGGATCCAAATATGAGAGTTTGGGAAAGACTTTTAGCATGTGGAGGGGGGGAGGGGGTGTTTTATTTTGTTTTCACCATGGCATAGAGCTACTGTGAAGATCCACATACAGGGCTGGGCTTATAAGGGCTAAATTTTCTGCTGGCACCAAATCTGGAATACCCAGCCTTGCTTATCACTTTGCCCTCATTAACAGGAACAGATAACAAGTTAAAAGTATGATTTAAATTTATCAAGAGGTAAACATCAAAAAATGTAATCAGCCTGTATATTATGTGTGTGTTACATGTGCACATTCATAAGGTGGACATGTGTGCATGTGAGTGAGTGTTCACATGGATGTGTGTGCATCTGGAGGCCAGATGTTGATATCAGGTGTCTTATTCAGTTGCTCTGCACCTTATTTTTTTATGATTCAGGTTCCATGAAGCTCATCAATTTGGGTAGGCTGTCTGGCCAATGAGCTCCAGGGATCCATCCGCCTGTCTCTGCCTTGCCCCACTGCCAGCACTGGGGTAACAGATGTGTATTACCACACTTATCTTCTATGTGGGTAGAGATATGAGCCCAGGTCCTCATATTTGCACAGCAGGCACTTTACTGACTGAGCCAGAAAGGAGCCCCATGACCCTATTAAAAGTGTGGCAAGAAACAGTAATTACTTTGCAATGTTTCTGGGTATCTTCTTTTTAGTTGAGGATTTTTATTGTTATTTTGACCTTTCTCTCTACATTTTGTTTTTATCGGGAGTAGGTGTTTGTGTATACCATATTGATTTCTAGAATTTAAGGCTCTCCAGAAGAACCTAACCTATTTGACAGTGAAGCTGGGGAGGCAGAGAAAAAAATAATATGCCAGTTAACAGAAGAGTGGATGGTATTTCTTTGGATGGCAAAGGAATCCCATATAGCAGATCTGGTCATTGTTGTCTGATATGCACCCTGCTCTCGTGCCACTTCTTAGTCTCTGGGTATGCTAGGTAAGCGTGCTCAGTCCAGGTGTGCCCTGATTGATAGAAGCTAGGAAGAGGCACTGCAGTTTCCTTGCCGCAGTTACGTGGGTCTGGAGAAGGGATGACCCAGTCCTGGGTTTATCACAGTACTGCTTCCTGGAATCATGTGGACTTGTCTGGTGTTCACTCATGCAGAGCTCAAAACTCTTTTTAGTGGTTGTTGGAACTTTGTCTCTTCCAAGCATATAAGTGAAGAAGTATGTGCATCTCAGTGCTTTTGTAGCTAATTATGCACATGAAGGAAACAGCTCTTAGAGCAGGCCCAGGGAGCAAGACAAAGACACAGAATCCAGAGATGTGAACTAAAGCTCTGATTAAAGCAATTCCAAAGCCTCCACATCAGGGCGATTGTCGAATCTATTGTCTGTTGGGTTTTCTGTTACCTGCACCCCTAAGTGTGTGATGGTGGAAGGATTCTGTATTTCTGTCTTCAAATTAGATATATGGGATGAACTGCCATCTCCTTAAAACAGAAAAGGGCCTTTTCTGCCTTCTTCCCTTGGCCTTGTGAAGCTACACAGTGGTGAGAACTGAGCAGCTTTTCATAGGAGCTGCTCTCCCAGGTCCACATGAGACTCGGCTTGTGCACAAACCAATGGGCAAGGCTATTGGACGCTAATCTGAGGTGTGCACAGCTGAAGAACATAGTGAGCTGTGAATGACTTAGCACCTTTCTTCTCCAGTTAGATATCCTCTGAGTTATCTCTGACACACAGCCACTTACGAAATTCTCATCCTAAAGGGAATGTGTGACCCCTAACTGAGATCACTGGGGGACCCCTCCCCAGTCTGCCAACACTGTCCTCATCGTATGCATTCTGGTTTACGTAGTTAGCCTAATTCCAACTGAATGAGATTCTCAATATCTAAAAACATGAATTGCTTCTTTGGTAGGCGAGGGCAAATGCATAAAAGAAAAAACAAGCCAGAAAATTGAAATAAGTTATAATATCATCTGTAAAATGATATCAGTTAATAAACATGAATTTCGTGGCCACCTCCTTGTAACTGGGACCTCTGAGTAACTCTCAAAAGTGCTGGCTGAAGATAGAAGGCACATGTGTCCACTCTGCACTAGAGCTCCACCTACACCATTTAAATAAGTAATTCATTTCTGTGCAAGTAAACTTTCCAAAGTCAGTCCTGGGGGCAGGGGAGGGCTGGCATGTAGTGAAGTTTGGTGCTTGCCTAGCACATGCATAGCCCTGGGTTGAATCCCCAGAAAACAAAACCCGTCTATCCTCAGTGTTTAATTACAATAATGATCTCACTGAAACAAACAAACAAACTGAAATAATTTTATATCATGGATTAATTTTAATAGGCAAGTCATTCAGATAATTACAAATGGTTATTCAAATGGCAGCTGCTAAATGCTACTTTTTATACTACATATTGGAAAATCAAAGCAGAAGTTTAGTTTTACATCCTATTGGACCTCTGTCTTCCTTCTTTCAAATCTTCTACACCACTTCTGCAGACTTTGCAATCAGTACTCTGGGCAGAATGCCAGGCAAGAGCTGCTGGTGCAACTAAGATAAATTGAGTTTGAACTAAACATTTTCATAAATTTTGGTGTACCACAAAATTAACACATCATGAGAAAACTCTGAAAATGGGGTTTGAAAGAACATGATTGAACCCCAGACAGCATTCTCGTGAGTCTGATCACTCTTTCAAGTTGACCAGAAAAAGGAAAGTATCACATGGGAACAGCAGGCAGTCTTCCTGTTTACCTCTTTCTTTTTCCTTTAGCCTCTTTTGGGGTTTGCATTTTAAATACTTCTAATTATAAAAGGCAATTACCTCTTTAATTATGTCAAACTTTAATCTAGCGTAGAAAAAAAGAACTGAAAGCAGTGGATACAATTCTGCCTGAATGTATGTTTTAGGGTCAGTTCAAAAACACTTTATTTAAAATTTACATATATATATATGAATGAATGAAAATATGGAGGGATGTCGAGATGGCATAGCAGGTACAGGCCTTTGCAATGCAAGCCTCTTGACCGAGTTTGATCCCTAAAACACACACAGGTAGAGAAAAAAAATCCAATTCCAAAAAGTTGTCCTCTGATCTCCACAAACATGCTGTGGCATGCACATGCCTCTATACAACATCATATACCTATAATAATGATAAATAAAGTAAGTTTTAATTAAAAATCTAATAAAATATTTATCCAAAAAGTTTTAGAAGTTTGAAAGCATAGTTATATGGAAATAAAGTTCTTGATGATATGAAGCCTGCAGTATCACAATTTGCCCCTAGCAATAAGCAACACCCACTTTGTACGAGGGAAGGAGGTTTGACTACAAGTTAAACCTTGCAGGTATACCCATCCTGCAGCCAGATGTAGCTGCACGCACTCCAGGATAGCTATAAATGCCTCCCAAAGTAAAATCATAACAGACTTAAATAATTATGTGGTTGTGTGTGTGTGTGTGTGTGTGTGTGTGTGTGATTGTTTCATACCTTGATTGTGTGGTTCTCCATGGCTTTTGATCATGAAGTTTGTAGATGACAACACGGTATTGTGATGTAAAAATGTTCAACATTCCTGAAAAGCATATTTCTCTATTGAACATAAAAACTTTTATGTTATTTACATACATTTATCAGACTCTTCACTCAAGACAGGTATGTTAAGCCTGAGTATCACACAATAATTTACCTGATATTTATCTGCTAGAAGTTATAATTTAACAAATGTTAATGTCTTCACCAGAGATTGGCAAATTAACTTTTAACTTAGTGAAGTCATTTCATTGAGTAAAATTATAAGATGCCCCCAAATCTAAGCTCTTATGGAAATATTTGCAAATCAGGCTCCTAAGTAGAATACAGATTATATGAATATTATTAGAAGGAATATATGTAATGCAGTTAGTTCTCTTTGGTTTCTAAGAAAACACGAAAAATTTCTTTTACCATTTTTCCCAGTGCTAGGGATTGAGCCCAGGGCCTCACACATGCCAGGCAAACACCCTACTGCCAGCCTACATCCCCTGCCCCAAATGCTGAGAATTCTTGACCACCATGTGAATGCCTTTTGTGCAGTCAGCATATCCCCTAAGCTCATAACCATGGCACAAATGTGAACCAGCTGTCTGTGAGGTGAATATGCTTTATAGTCATTGTGCATAATTGGTGCCCAGTTCTGTCTCTTCACTAAGATGCCTATGTACTTGAGAATGCAGCAGCTGTCTTTATACAAATTCCCTTAGCTGTAAACCTCAAGTTCTATCCTTCAACTTGCAGCTTCCATATCACTATCCTGCAGTCTTGAACCTGTGTGCTTCCTGGTCCTGTTCTCTGTGGGAAAACTCCACTCCTTACAGATGTAAAGTCCTATATGAAGATATTGATGTTACATATAAGTAATCAAAGCCAATTTTAAATATCATATCTGATAAGCTAAGTACACATTGAATTTGTGGATGTTTTATTTATTTAGATGGGACCTCACTGTGTAGGCCCCGGCTGGCCTGGAACTCACAACATAAGCCAGGATATCCTCAAACACAGAGATCCACCTGCCTTTGCCTCCTAAGTGTAGCATGAATTGTTAGAAGGTCTTATTAATAAAAACAAACCCAGAGCCAGGTATTAGGGTGAACACTGAACGATCAGACAAACAGAACAGGCCACAGCTAATATCATCTCGCCAGTTCCTCAGCTGAGCTTGTTTCCTCAAACTGGAAGCCTCTGAGTGTGGTGGTATTGTGTTCCCCAAAATATTGTGAACCCTAATAAACTTATCTGGGGTCAGAGACAGAACAGCCACAATACTAAACATAGAAGTTAGGCAGTGGTAGCACACGCCTTTAATCCTAGCATTCCAGAGGCAGAAATCCATGTGTTCAAGGATACAGCCAAGCATGGTGACTCATGCCTTTAATCCCAAAAAGCAAGCCTTTAATCCCAGGGAGTGAGGCAGAAAGCAGAAAGATATATAAGGCGTGAGGACCAGAAACTAGAAGCATTTGGCTGGTTAAGCATTTGGCTGGTTAAGCTTCAGGCTTTCGAGCAGCAGTTCAGCTGAGAGTCATTGGGATGAGGACACAGAAGCTTCCAGTCTAAGGAAACAAGACCAGCTGAGAAGTTGGCCGGGTGAGGTTAGCTGTGGCTTGTTCTGTCTCTCTGATCTTCCAGTGTTCAATCCAATACCTGGCTCAGGTTTGATTTTATTAATAAGAACTTTTAAGATTCATGCTACATCTGAGTCCTCATCTGAATGGATCTCAGTTGAACTGCTGCTAAAAGCTAAAAGCTTAAAAAGACTAGTTCCTGGTCCTCATGCCTTATATACCCTTCTGCTTCCTGCCATCACTTCCTGGGACTAAAGGTGTGTGTCACCATGCCTGGCTGTTTCCTGTGTGGCTTTGAACTCACAGAGATCCAAATGGATCTCTGCCTCTGGAATGCTAGGATTAAAGGCGTGTGCCACCACTGCCTAGTATGTTTAATCTAGTGGCTGTTCTGTTCTCTGACCCCCAGATAAGTTTATTGGGGTGCACAATATATAAACCACACCTAAGTGCTGAGATTAAAGGTGTATGCTACCACTCACATTAGTAGGTATTTAATAAACAATTTTGAACCTTTAGTAATGGAGGAAAAACAACTGTGGGAAACTAAAGGAGTCTGTAGGCAGCTCATTCCTCAGAATACCTGCTGTACGTTGTTACTGAGGCAAACTGAAGAGAATTCTATGCTAACCAGCAACTCTCTCAAATATGAATGAAGAACAATACAATTGAACTACTCAAAACACACACTACTGAGTGTGCCATTCAGCTTCATTGTCAGCTTGACTAGATTTAGAATTGCCATGGAAACATACCTCTGAAGACCTGTCAGAATGCTTACAGAGTCTAAACTCGGGAAAGAGATCCACCATGAATGTGTGCAGCACCATATTATGGGCTGGATCTTGGGCTGAATCAAAAGGAGAAAGTGAGCCCAGCACCAGCATTCCTCCCTCTGCTTCCTGACTATGGATGTCATGTGACCAATGGCTCATGGTCCTGTACCTTCCAATTGAGAACCCCTCTTCCTTTTTTGCTGCTTCTTGTTGGGTATTTGGTCACAACAATGAAGGAATAATGGATGCAGGGGTACTATGGAGAAAAGCACATCTGACTAACAGGTGCTTTCCTTCTGTTTAGTTTTTGTTATGTTTTGCTTTGATTTTTGAGCTTCATCATATATAATGATGCAAAGATTGAGTCTAAATACATATTACATGTGTGTCTTAGGGTTTCTATTTCTGTGAAGAGACACCATGGCCATGGCAACATTCATAAAGGGAAAACATTTCACTGGGGTGGCTTACATTTTAGAGGTTTAGTCCACTATCATCACTACAGTACGACATGGTGGTGTGCAGGCAGACACGGTGCTGGAGAAGTAGCTGAGAGTACTACATCTTGACTTTCAGGCAACAGGAAATGGTCTGAGACTGGGCATAGCTTGAGCATGAGACCTCAAAGCCCACCTCCACAGTGACACACTTCCTCCAACAAGGCACACCTAATCCAACAAAGCCACACCTCCTAATAGTACCACTCCCTATGAGCTTATGGGGCCAATCACATTCAAGCTACCACAATGTAATAATACTTAAGTTCCTTGATGTATGTCACTAGAAACTTAGGATTTTTATCACTTGAAAGAATGTAATGCTGTTTTGGTTAAATTTCTCAGAATCAGAAGTTCATTTGCCCTTGTTGAAGCAATAAATCAGCAGAAGCCAGTCAAAAGCCTCCCACAGAAGTATTTTCTTCTTTGAAAGTAACATAATAGGGAGTAAAATCCAGTTTAATGAATTCACAAGTAAATTGCCTTGGGAGCTGCAAAGTTTGACTCATGAAACCATCCAAGTTTGGTAAAACTTAAGATTTTCAATTACATAATAAAAATATCAGGAAAAATTCATTTTCTTTTAAGAAAGTTCTAGATAAATCAATTGATTGCGTTGGAAAAGTAAAAAACATTGATATAAGAGTGGTTTTTTTTTCAGATTTGAATTTCATTAAATAGGCACTTGCTTTTCATCTCCACAGCTCTCTGTTTCAGAAAGAAAACTGTTACTTATCTGAAAATCATTGAGGACCAGGACAATGTTGATTACAGAAATTAGTGAAATACCACATGGGAGGCTGGGTTATTGGGATCCACCCTGAGGTATGAGATTTGAGCATGTTCCTGTCTGTTTTGAAGCTGTTCCTTGTTGATTCAGCTGGAGATGGTCCCTAGTCAGGTGGTTATGAATCCACGAACACATCTGGCAACATGGCAGCATGAGCAGATGTGTGGTCAGTCCAAGCCAAGATTCTCGTGCTATTGGATTCCTGTTTGGTCTTTGGCCTTCTCTTTAACAGTGAGAATCCTCCAGAGTTTTATATGTGAAATCGTGCTTGTTTATATGATTTAGCCAGCTTCTCTGCTCACTGGGAAGACTGTTCTTATCATGATTTTCATATGACACTTTGGGAATATTTGCAGGTGAAATATAAGTATAAAGTCATATTTTTAAATCCTGGCTTAGTATGACTCATTAAAATTCTAGATCCAATTTTGGCCAAATAAAGAGGAAAATTTTACCAACTGATGGCCGCCCGATGACCTGAATGGAAAGAATTGGTGGACCCAGGAGAGCACACAATTGAGAGAAATGATCACATCACCAGATGTGACATCATGGTTTGGCACCAGCTGCCATCCTGGGCATAGAGAATGCACAGTACACTCAACTCTTGAGTTTCCCCTCTGGATTCTCCTGGGTTCAGCAGAGGGCACTGTGTAGCAGTACCTGTACTGATATTTATACTGATGGAAAAACCAAGGTAAGAGATCTGGCCTAATAGTTATACATTACTATCACTCATAATACTGTATCCTGTAAATAAGTATAAATGTTACAGGTCAATTAAAATTCAAATGTAAAAACCAGCCAGCACACAAGATAATAACCTAGAGAAGTGATTAGATTCACTGTATTTGTGATCACTACAATGAGTTCTTAAGGGTGAGAAATTAACCAGTCACCTCGGGACATACTTATTGCATGATATTTTAAACAATCCCATGTTACAAACTTTCAAGTTTATGAGAATCATTTTGGCATTACTGAACAGATTTTCCCTTTTAGTCTTAAAAGTACAGAATACTATCCAAAAGTGGGTAAATTTCACTCCCTTCCTGCATGCATGCATGTGTGTATTTGTGTGTGTGCATGTGCACAGGTGTGTACATAGAGACTAGAGGAGGACATCAGGTGCCTGCATTATCAGTCTTCAACTTAGTCCCGCTGAGACAGGGTCCCTTAAAGAACCTGGAGCTAGTTTGGCAGCCAGCAGACCACTATATATTCTGCCTTCCACAGCATTGGGATTATGGATGCATACAGCCATGGCTGGCTTTTTATGGAAGTGCTGGGGATTTGAACTCAAGTCCCCATGCTTACATAGCAAGTGATCTTAACCTATTGAGCCATCTCCCCAACCCCTGAACCGCCTCCTTGCACACACCCCGCACCTGAATACTCAGGTGTTTCTGATTATATACACAGGCAATCAGAGAACATCAACTGGAAATGATAACAGTAAACTCAAACATCTGTCAGTCCTCCTCATTAGGAGCTTGAAATCTGTCATGGAACTACAGGGAGAAGAAAATGAAATACATAGCTGAACTATATAAAAAAGGAGGTATATAAAAGTAACAAGAAGACTCAGAAGGTTCAAATTTGAGCTGATCTCACAGGCAGGGCAGTCACCATCATTACAGGGACCTACAGAGAATAAAGAAAATCCCTCCTCCTCAGATAAAGGAAACATCAGCATATGCAGAATCAAAGGACCCAGGGGCTTGGGCCTTGCAACAATTGTGAGGAATGATGTCAGAGACTCAAACTGTGAGAACATCTTTGGCATGTTGCAGACACTGAGCCCACAGCAAAAGGTCATGTAGGAATGAAGGGGCTATACCACAATTCTGCACACAGAAAGATCAACCTGTTCTGTTTGGTATGGTGAGAAATCCATGGAGTCTGTTTAAAGGGCAAAGGAATTTATTAAGGGAAAAACCCACTGTACAGAACAGAATAGTCACAGGTTCTGGAACGCTGTTCCAGTCGCCTGAGTCAGTCTCACATCCCAAGCCATGAGGGAACGAGAGAAGACTGCCTACATGCATCTCAGGTCTTAAGGGTCTCCAGGAGCCATGCCCCAGGGGCATGTACTTCAAGGTCATAGGCAGGTAGTGCAGTAACCTGCTGCATCTCTAGGGGTGGTGCTTCAAGGTCACAGACAGAACAGCTACCCACTATGATTTGGAGCTGTGTGGATGGACTGAGTAATGAAGAGCCCAAAGGCAGTGTGGTGATTTGAATAAGAATGGCCTGCATGGCTCATATATTTACATGCTTGGTGTCAGTTGGTGGAACTGTTTGGGAAGGATTAGGAGGTGTGGCCTTGCTGGAGGAAGTGTGTCATTGGCTGCAGGCTTTAAGAATTCAAAAGCACATTCCATTGCCAGGTACCTCTCTCTCTGCTTTATGCTGTGGGTCAAGATATAAGTTCTCAGCTACTGTTTCAGTGTCATGCCTGCCTGCTGCCATGTTACCACCATGATGGCCACAGAACCTAACCCTCTGAAACAGTAAGTCCAAAACAAACCTTCTCTCCTTTGAGTTGCTTTGATCATGGTATCTTACCGCAGCAACAGGACAGTAACTAGGCAGGCTGTTCTATTGTGCTTCTGGTTGCTGTGATAAACACCAAAAGCAACTTGGGGAGGAAAAGGTTTATTTTACTTACAACTCTCAGGTTCATCATCAAGAAAATTCAGGGCAGAAACCTGGAGGCAGGAGCTGATGCAGAGGCCATGGAGGAGTGCTGCTTACTGGCTTGCTCCCCATGGCTTCTTCAGCCTGCTTTCTAATACCACCCAGCACAACCTGCACCTGGTGGCACCTCCCACAGTGAGCTAGACCCTCCCACATCAATCATTGATCAAGAAAGTGTCTCTCAGGCTTTCCTACAGGACAACCATTTGGAAGTATTTTCTCAACTGAGGTTCATCTTCCCAGATGATCTGAACTTACATCAAACTGACAAAAAAACAAACAAACAAACAAAAAAACCCAACAACTAACAAGCACACAGGCAGACTCAGACAAACACTGAATTTTTTCATGTATGAAGTTTATCTTTAAATTAATATACACATATGCTTATTTGTGAAATGAAAGTAGAAAGAGGCCATGAGAGGGAGAAAGACACCTAAAAGGAGCAGCGAAAATGAGAGAGGATGATGTAATCTATATGACAGGAAAGTAAACGCAGGGAATGAGGAGAAGAGCAAGAGCAGGGCAAAGCGGACAGGGGAGGCACAGGGTGTGTGCAATAAGCACACATGCATGCGTGTGAGAGCACACTTGAATGTGCACACTCACACAATGGTGTTGACTAAACACACACAGTGGTTTTGAATCAGCACACATACACACACATACACACAGTGGTTTTGAATAAACACGAACACACAGACATACACACTCACACGACAGTGTTAAGTGAACACACACAATGGTTTTGAACAAGCACACACACGCACGCACACACACACACATACACACACACACACACACACACACACACACATTTGTTTTCATATCAACCAAAGAAGTTAATAAAAAGAAAAAAAAAACCTTAAAGGACAAACAGAAAGGGAGTCACACCACCAACAGCAGGGAGTTTGGTTGAAAGAGTCATCATTTGAAAGGGGATCCATCGAAAAGCTCTCTGAAAACCCCTGCAGACTTTAAGGCTGAGAAGAACAGAAGGAAAATCAGCTGTAAAGCAGAATTTTGTCTGAGTGAAGCTAAGTAGTTGTGGGTGGGGTGGAGATCGAAAGAGTCAAAACATAGTCTGAGGTTTTGAGCTCAAGTGGGAGGAAGATAACGTCATCCATTGACACAGGGCTCACAAGAAGCAAGTTTGAGAGAGAGAGAGAGAGAGAGAGAGAGAGAGAGAGAACAAGCAGATTCATTTGCCATTTTTTCTTTTCTTTCTTTCCTTTTTTTTTAAGTTTTTCAAGACAGGGTTTTTCTTGTAGCCTTGGTTTTCCTGGAGCTCACTCTGTAGACAAAGCTGACCTCAAACTCACAGAGACCCACCTGCCTCTACCTCCTGAATGCTGGGATTAAAGGCCTGAGCCACCACCTCCCAGCTTCATTTGCCAATTCTTATAATGAGAATCCCACTCGATGTTTTTTAATTTGTATTTATTCTTCTCTCAGACAATATATCCATCCCAACCGCAGCTTCCCCTCCCTCCACTCGTCCCACTTCCCCCACCCATCTCCCCTCTCCCCCAGATCCATTCCCCAACACCATCCCCCGCATCTCCCCCCAGAAAAGACCAGACCTCCCAGGGACATCAATGGAACACAGCACAACAAGATACAATAAGACCAGGTACAAACCTCTCCCATCACAGCTAGGCAAGGCAATGCATTAAGAGGAAAAAGTTTCCATGAGCAGGCAAAGAGTCAGAGATACTGGACTCCCATTGTCAGGAGTCCCTCCAAAACACTAAGCCAAAGAACCATAACATATATATGTATGTTATACATATATATGGTTATATTTTATTTGTAGTGAAATGTGATTTTATTTGTATGTTAATAAATAAAGTTGCCTGGGGGTCAGAGCTGATAGCAAGTCATAGCAGAAGTCTGGCAGTGGTAGCACATGCCCTTAATCCTGACCACATGACAGGCAGATCTCTGTGTGTTCAAGGATACCACCAGCATGGAGACACATGCCTTTAGAAGAAATGGATGGGCAGTGACGAGGAGGTCATGTGGTTGGGTTTACAACCAATGAGAAGGCAGAACAGAAAGTCTATAAAAAAGGCAGATACACAGGAAGTAGCGCTCTTGCTGAGAGGAAGGACAGCAGCGGCAACAAAGGGTAAGCTCAGCTCTCAGCTACTGCTCTGACCTCTTGGGCTTTTAACTCTGCAATTGGCTCTGTGTTTCTTATTTAATAAGACTGTTCATCTACATATATACAGAGGACCTAGCACAGACCCATGTAGGCTCCTTGATTGTGGCTCTGCTTCAGTCTCTGTGAGCCCCCATGAGCTCTGTTTAGTTGATTCTGTAGACCTTGCTCTCCTGGTGTCCTCCACCCCGCTGGCTCCCACAGTACCTCCTCCCCATCTTCCACAGGGTTCCTCAAGTTGAAGTGGAAACCTCAAAGCTGGGATCTCTCTAAGTTTAATCCCATCAGCTACCAGAGGCAACCTCTCTGATGATAACTGGACTAGGCACCAATCTAAGAGTATAGCACAACATCATTTGGAATAACTTTATTGATTGTTTTTGTTTTTTTTTTTTTTTTTTTTGCTAGTCCTGTTTGGTTCTACCTTAGCTCTCTGGGCTATCCAGCCTCCTGTTCCTGGGCATCCAGGCAATGTTGGGTATGGGCTTCCTCTCGTGACTTGAGCCTCAAATTAGATCAATCATTGGTTGGCCACTCCCCAAAGCTCTGAGCCACCATTGCCCCAGCGCATCTTGAAGGCAGGATAGGTTGTGAGTCAAAGGTTTTGTGGCTGCATTGGTGTCCCAGTCCCACCACTGGGAGCCTTGCCTGGTTACAGAAGATGGCCTGTTCAGGCTCTGTATCCTCCATTAGTAGGAGCCTTCACTAGGGTCACCCTCATAGGTCAGAGAACTTACACTGCACTAGGTTTCCACATTGCCTGCCCTCCCCCATGAGGTGCCCTCCAATTCCAGTCATCTCTCCCTGGACTCTCTTCCTCGATTCTTCCTCCCCCACCTGATCCCTCCTATTCCTATCCCACCCACCCCTAGTCCACCCACAAAATCTATTCCATTTCCCCTTCACAGGAAGATCCATGCATTCCCCCCAGAGCCCTCCTTGTTACCTAGCCTCTCTGGGTCTGTGGATTGTAGCACGATTACCATTTACTTAACTTACATCATTTACTCCACTTATAGTGAGTACATAACATGTTTGTCTTTCTGGGTCTGGGTTACCTCACTCAGGATGATTTTTTCTGGTTCCATCCATTTGCCTGTGAATTTCATGATATCATTGTTTTTAACAGCTGAATAATACTCCATTGTGTAAATGTACCACATTTTCTTTATCCATTCTTCTGTCGAGGGGTGTCTAGGTTATTTCCAGCTTTTGACTATTGTGAATAAAGCAGCTATGAACATACTTGAGCAAGTGTCCTTGTGATAGGATGGAGTATCTTTTGGGTATATGCTCAAGAGTGATATAGCTGGGTCTTGAGGTAGATTGATTCCCAATTTTCTGAGGAACTACTATATCGATTTGCTTAGTAGCTGTACAAGTTTGCACTACCACCAGCAATGGAGGAGTGTTCCCTTTGCTCCACATCCTCACATGCATGAACTTTCACTTGTGTTATTGATCTTAGCCATTCCGACAGGTGTAAGATGGAATCTCAGAGTACTTTTGAGTTGCATTTCCCTGATAGCTAAGGATGTTGAACATTTCTTTATTTCTTGGCCATTTGACATCTATTGAGAATTCTCTGTTTAGATTTGTACCCCATTTTTTAATTATATTGTTTGTTTGGTGATGTCTAGTTTCTGGAGTTCTTTATATATTTTGGATATTAGCTCTATGTCACATGTGGAGTAGGTGAATATCTTCCCACCCTGTAGTCTGCCATTTTGTCCTATTGACAGTGTCCTTTGCTTTACAGAAGTGTTTTGGGATACTGCTTTTGTACACTAGTTTAATAGAATGCTGATTGGCCAGTAGCCAGGCAGGAAGTATAGGTGGGATAAACAGACAAGGAGAATTATGGGAAGAGGAAGGCTGAGTCAGGAGATGCCAGCCCGCTGTCCAGGGAGCAGCATGTAATGGCACACAGGTAAAGCCATTGAAAACATGGCAACATATGGATTAACAGAAAATGGGCTGAGTTTAAGTGCAAGAGCTAGTCAGTAGTAAGCCTGAGCTAATGGCCGAGCAGTTTTAATTAATATAAGCCTCTGTGTGTTTACTTGGGTCTGAGCAGCTGTGGACTGGGTAGGACACAGGAAAACTTCAGCTACACAGAAACTTTTCAGTTTCATGAGGTCACATTCATTTATTGTTGATCTTTATGCTTGCACTATCAGTGTTCTGTTCAGGAAGTTATCTTTTGTGCCAATGTGTTCAAGGCTACTTCCCACTTTCTCTTCTATCAGGTTCAGTGTATCTGGTTTTATGTTAAGGTGTTTGATCTGCTTGGACTTGATTTTTATGCAGGGTGATAAATATGGATCCATTTACACTCTTCTACATGCAGACATCCAGTTAGACCAAGACCATTTTTTTTTTGGCCATTGTGTATTTCAGGCCTCTTTATCAAAAATAAGGCATCCATAGATGTGTTAATTTATGTCTTGGTCTTCAGTTTGACTCCACTGATCAACATGTCTATTTTTATGACAATACCCGTGAGAGTTTAATTACCATAGTTCTGTAGTACAACTTGAAATTAGGGATGGTGATACCTCCAGAAGTTCCTTTACTGTACAGGATTGTTTTAGCTATCCTAGATTTTTTTGTTTGTTTGTTTTTCCATATGAAGTTGAGTATTGTCCTTTCAAGATCTGTAAAGAATTATATTGAAATTTTGATGGTGATTGCATTCTATCTGTAGATTGCTTTTGGTAGGATGGTCATTTTTACTATGTCAAGCCTACCAAAACATGAGTATGGGAGATCTTTTCATCTT
Organism: Peromyscus californicus insignis; assembly: GCF_007827085.1. Lineage (NCBI taxonomy): Eukaryota > Metazoa > Chordata > Mammalia > Rodentia > Cricetidae > Peromyscus > Peromyscus californicus. The sequence continues at coordinate 159,863,905 of NW_026294584.1, read as the reverse complement.
CTGCTATCTTCTTCAATTTCTTTCTTCAAATCCTTGATATTTTTATCATAATAGTCTTTCACTTGCTTGGTTAGAGTTACCCCCAAGGTATTTTATATTGTTTGTGACTATTGTGAAGGGTGTTGTTTCCCTGATTTCATTCTCAGTGTGATAGGAGGGCTACTGATTTTTTTTTAGTAAATCTTGTATCCAGTCACTTTGCTAAAAGTGTTTATTGCCTATAGAAGTTCCTGGTATAATTTTGGGGGTTGCTTACGTATACTATCATATCATCTGCAAATAATGATACTTTGACTTCTTCCTTTCCAATTTGTTTACCCTTGATCGCCTTCAGTTATCTTATTGTTCTAACCAGAATTTTAAGTACTTTATTGAATAGACATGGAGAAGATGTACAGCCTTGTCTTGTTCCTGATTTTAGTTGAATTGCTTTGAATTTCTCTCCATAATTTGATATTGGCTATAGACTTGCTGTAAATTGCCTTTACTATACTTAGGTATGTTCCTTGTATTCCTAATCTCTCTAATACTTTTATCATGAAAGGGTGTTGAATTTTGTCAAAGGATTTTTTTGGTATCCAATGAGAAGATGTGTTTTTTTTTTCTTTCAGTTTATTTATATGGTGGATTAAATCAACTGATTTTCATATGTTGGATCGTTCCTGCATCTCTAAGATGAAGCCTACTTGGTCATGGTAGATGATCTTTTTGATGTGTTCTTGGATTCTGTATTTTATTGATTGATTCTACATCTATGTTCATACAGGAAATTAGTCTATAATTCTCTTTCTTTGTTGAATCATTGTGTGGTTTGGGTATCAGGGTGACTATGGCCTCATGAAATGAATTTGGCAATATTCCTTCTGTTTCTATTTTATGAAATAATTTGAGGAGTATTGTTATTAGTTCTTCTTTGGAAGTCTGGTAGAATTCTGTGCTAAAGCTGTCTGGCCCTGGGCTTTTTTGGTTGGGAGATTTCTAATGATTGCTTTTATTCCACTATGGGTTATAAATCTATTTAAATTGTTTATCTGATCTTGATTTAACTTTGGTAAGTGCTATCTATTGATAAAATTGTCCATTTCTTTTAGATTTTTCAATTTTGTGGAGTACAGGTGTTTGAAGATGATCTAGTGATTCTCTGGATTTCCTCAAGTTTGTTATGTCCCCCTTTTCATTTCTGATTTATTAATTTGGATATTCTCTCTCCACCCTTTTGTTTAGTTTGGGTAAGGGTTTGTCTCTTGTGTTGATTTTGTCAAAGAACCAACTCTTTGTTTCATTGATTCTTTGTATTGTTTTGTTTCTATTTTATTGATTTCAGCTCTCTGTTTATTTCCTGTTGTCTACTCCTCTTGGGTGTACTTACTTCTTTTTGTTTTAGAGCTTTTAGGTGTGCTGTTAAGTTGCTAATATGAGATCCTCCAGTTTTGTTTTTGTTTTTTTGTTTTTTAACGTAGGTACTTAGGTGGTATGAACTTTCTTCTTGCACCACTTTCATTGTGTCCCATAAATTTGGGTATGTTGTATATTCATTTTCATTGAGTTCTGTAAAATCTTTGATTTCTGTCTTATTTCTGTCTTGACCTAGTTTCCATTCAGTAGGGAGTTGTTCAGTTTTCATGAGTTTGTAAGCTTTCTGTTGTTGTTGAAATCCAGCTTTAATCTGTGGTGGTCTGATAGGATGCAAGAGGTTATTTCAAGTTCTTTATTATTATTATTATGTATACAGTGTTCTGGGTGCATGTATGTCTGCATGCCAGAAGAGAGCACCAGATCTCACTATAGATTGTTGTGAGCCACCATGTGGTTGCTGGGAATTGAACTCAGGATTTCTAGAAGAGTAGCCGGTGCTCCTAACCTCTGAACCATCTCTCCAGCCCTTTCAATTTTCTTGTATCTGTTCAGATTTGCTTTGTGACCAAGTACATGGTCAATTTTGGAAAAAGTTCAGTGAGGTGCTGAAAAAAAGGTATATTCTTTTGTGTTTGAGTTAATGTTCTGTAGATATCTGCTAGGTCCACTTGGTTCATAACATCTGCTAGATTCAGTATTTCTCCATTTAGTTTTTGTCTGGATGACCTGTTCATGGTAAGAGTTGGGTAGCAAAGTCTGTGGTGATATTGTGTCCCCCAATATATTGTACACCCTAATAAACTTATCTGGGGTCAGAGAACAGAACAGCCACTAGACAGACATAGAGGCCAGAAAATGGTGGCACACACACCTTTAATCCTATCACTTGGGAGGCAGAGATCCATCTGGATCTCTGTGAGTTCAAGGCCACACTGGAAACTGCAAGGCATGGTGACACACACCTTTAATCTCAGGAAGTGATGGCAGGAAGCAGAAAGGTATATAAGGCATGAGGACCAGGAACTAAGTTTGTTAAGCTTTTAGGCTTTTAGCAGCAGTTCAGCTGAGATCCATTCAGATGAGGACACAGAGGCTTCCAGTTTGAGCTGAGGAATTGGTGAGGTGAGGTTAGCTGTGGCTTGTTCTGTTTCTCTGATCTTTCAGTGTTCACCCTAATATCTGGCTCCCATTTTTTTTATTAATAAGACCCTTTAAGATTCGTGTTACAAAGTCTTCCATTATCAATGTGTGAGGGTCTATGTGTGATTTAAGCTTTAGTAGTTTTTCCTTTACAAATGGGTGCCCTTGAGTTTGGGGCATAAATGTTAACAATTGAAAGATCATCTTGTTGGATTTTTCCTTTGATGAAGCATTCTTCCCTATCTCTTTTGGTTAATTTGGTTTGAAGTCTATTAAATATTAGACTAGCTATACCAGCTTGCTTCTTCAGTCCATTTACTTAGAAAATCTTTTTCCAATCCTTTATTCTGAGGTAATGACTATCTTTGTTGTTGAAGTGTGTTTCTTGTATATAACAGAAGGATGTATCCTGTTTTCAGGTCCATTCTGTTAGTCTGTGTCTTTTTATTGGGGGAATTGGAGTTTATTGATATTAAGAGAGATCAATGACCAATGATTGTTAATTCCTATTATTTTGTTGTTGTTGATGGTGGTGGTGGTGTGTATACTTCCCTTCTTTTTGTTTTGCTGGTGTGAGATTATTTATTGCCTGTATTTTCATGGGTGTTAAACTCCTTGGGTTGGAGTTTTCCTTCTAGTGCTTTCTGTAGGGCTGGATTTGTAGATAAGTATTGTTACAATTTGATTTTACCATGGAATATCTTCTTTTCTCCATCTATGATGAGTAAAAGTTTTTCAGGGTATAGTAGTCTAGGCCGGCATCTGTGGTCTTTTAGAGTCTGCAGCACATCTGTCCAGGCCTTCCTGGTTTTTGGAGTTTCCATTGAGAAGTCAAGTGTAATTCTGATAGGTCTGCCTTTATATGTTACTTGGTTTTTCCCCTTGCTGCCTTTAATAATATTCTTTCTTTGTTCTGTATGTTTAGTGTTTTGATTATTATGTGGCAAGGGGACTTCCTTTTCTGATCCAATCTATTTGGTGTTCTGTACCTTTATATGTATGTCCTTCTTTAGGTTAGGAACATTTTCTCCTACAATTTTGTTAAAAATATTTTCTGAGACTTTGAGTTGGGAATCTTTTTCTTCTATTCCTATTATTCTTAGGTTTGGTCCTAGATTTATTGGATGTTTTATGTCAGGAATTTTTTAGATTTAACAGTTTCTTTAAATGGTGTATCTATTTCTTCCATCATATCTTCAATGCCTGAGACTCTCTCTTCTATCTCTTGCATTCTGTTGTTGAAGCTTGCCTCCATAGTTCTTGTCTACTTACCTAGATTTTTCATTTCCAGAATTCCCTCAGTTTCATTATTCTTTACAGATTTCCATTTTCAGGTCTTGAACAGTTTTATTCGTTTCCTTCAACTGTTTTTTTTCTTGGCTTTCTTTAATGGATTTATTAATTTCCTCCATTTTTGTTTGTCTTTTGATTGATTTCTTTAAGAAATCTATTCATTTCCTCTTTAAGGACTTCTACTATCTTCATAAAGTTGTTTTAAAGTTTTTTTTTTCTTGTGTTTCAGCTGTGATGGAATATTCAGGGTTTACTGTAGTAGAACAGCTGGAGTCTGGTGGTGATATGTTTCTCTAGCTGTTGTTGATTGTGTTCTTAAGCTGGAGTCTAGGCATCTGGGTTTGTGATGATTATATGCCTAGGTGCTGATTTCTGGGTTTGTCTTTGTTGGATGGGTGTTTTGTTCCTTGGTTTCTGTTTCTTCTCTGATCTTCTGGCTGGTGTGGATTGTGGTTGAGCAGGGGGTCTCCACCCAAGTTGGGGGCTGGGACATGGTGACAATGAGGGATAGGGTGGGGCAGCATCCAGAGAGTGGCAGGTGTGGCCTCCTGCTTCAAAGGGGTTCTCCACCCGAGTCAGGGGCTGGCACACTCTGGTGGAACTGATGAGGAGTGGGGAGTTGGGGATAGGTGGGGTGGCACCAAGAGAGCAAGGGAAGTCTGCTGGCAGGTGGCATGCCTGGACTTCTGGCAGCCAGCATGGCCTCTAGTAGAGCAGGGGGTCCACTCAAAATTTTATGAAGATAAAACTCACTTACCTTTTTGGCTATTTCTAATTATTTCAGATAATTTGGGGACATTATTCTCTTGATACCTATATGTCAGCTAAAATAATAAATGTCTATTAAAATATTTTTAAAAACTAATGTGAAAAATCAAAGACAAATATATATATATATATATATATATATATATATATATATATATATATATATATATATATATATTCAGACTTCAATTACAGCAATAAACAGGAGGACCTGTAAAGTGTTTTCTCACACTAAAGAGATTTCGCAAACTAAGATTTGCTATCCTTTATACTGATTAAAATTTTAAGATAACCCTAATTTTAGCAAATTGAATTTCTGCTTAAACAAAAAGGAGAGAACTGCAACCTTCCTCTAGTGCAACCATAGTTAATGTATTATTTTCCTTTCAATAAGAGACATGATAGAACACTTGAGAATCGGTAGTAACTTTACTGAGTAAATAGGAAGAAACATAGACTCCTTAGCACTCTCAAATGCCATTGTGCTCCCTGCAGAGGTTCAGAAGGAATCCCTTGCTTGCATGCACTGTCAGATTTTCCTCAACTTGACTGAAAGTTTATAGAACCCAGAGGTTAAGTCTTGAAGCAAACTTTTCCACTTGAGACATCTCCTTTTGTGAATATTTTTCCAATCAACCTATTGGAAGTTTTGGGGTTATATTGACTTCATCTGTTGTTTGGTGTTTTACACAGATTAAGTAAGTGGCACTGTCAGTGGTCAAGACCCTTGCTTTCCCGATCCTTACTCTATCTCCCTATCAAATTGTTCTTGTACATATTTGGTGACCCTATAGCTTGAATTTGTTTCTCTATACACCACAAAGGGAGTCTTCTACATTTGTTCATGCGTTCTCCACTCTCGCCCCACACCTACAGAATTATTTAGGACAAAAATAAACTCCCATTTTAATAGGTATTATAGTTGATATTTTGGTTTATGTCTCATCAAGTTAGAATTGAAAGGCTTTTATACAATTTCTCAATGTCATTGTGCTCAAGTGCTGAGGGAATCCCTCAGGATTTCAGCTCCAGGGTGACATTGGGTAAACTCTTAGGATATGAGACCATCTCACTGTGCCATGACCACCCCCGCATCTCCTGGTCTGGTTAACAAACTGTCATGGGACTGGCATCCATCTTTAAAGGCAAGGTGTGCTCTGAACTCCCACCTGTAGATAGCAAGGACAGGACTGCCCTCAAGGCTCTGGGCCTGCTGTGGTTTCAAGTCCACAATGGGTTTGGTTTTGAATGAGAAGATGAAGACTCAGCCTCACACTGTTGTGTGTGGCACTCCACTTTCTTAACCCTGCTTGTTGACAGGCTGTCATTCCCCGTGAGTGATCTGAGATCCTTTATTTGTCCACATGTGCAAGGGTTTTGTGTGGCTTCTTTATTCTCACCCAGTGGTCTTGGTGAAGATTTGGGGCATTGCCAAATTTTGATCACTGTGACTTTGATCCATTTTGGAAGAAGGAAAAGTGAGATAACCAACTCTGCTCCTTTCAAGATCATCTGGCCCATTAGTTGTTCCATGGGTTTCCGTGTTGTAGCTGGAATTTTCTCCAGTCCCATCCGGGCCCGCAGTCACTCAGACCAAAATAAACACACAGAGGCTTATATTCCTTAAAACTGTATGGCCTAATGGCTCAGGCTTCTTGCTAGCTAGATCTTACATCTTAAATTAACCAATTTCTATACATCTATACCTTGCCACATGGCTCATAGCTTACCAGTATCTTTACAACTTGCTTCCTCTGTGTCTGTCTGGCGACTCCTAACTCAGCCTGCCTATTCCCAGAATTCTTCTCTCTCTTTGTCCCACCTATACTTCCTGCCTGGCTACTGGCCAATCAGCACTTTATTTATTAACCAATCAGAGCAACACATTCACAGCATATAGAGTGATATCCACAGCACTTCCCCCTTTCTTTTTTTTCAAAATGGAAGGTTTTAACTTTAACATAGTAAAATTACAGATAACAAAACAATTATCAAGCAATAATTACAGTTACAATATCTAGTCTATTTATAATATCTAGTCTATTTGTATTTGGCAAAATTAAAGAAGATATCCTATCTATCCTATATTTGTGAGTCTAAGGTTTCATATCTAACTTATATTTTATCATAACTAAGGAAATTATAACTATGTAGTCTTCCACTACATCAAAGATCTCAGAAGGATATAATATTACCTGGGAAATGGAAGAAGGATGCAAGCAACTTTTGGGAGTCTTGCAACAGTAGACAGAGACAGCTGGCAGCCTGGACAGTCATCCAAAGATCCTCTGTAAAGTTGGGGCATCTGTCTTCAACCCACAGGTATAGAGTCTCTCAGTCACTTTTCTCTGTGTCCTGTAGAATGTCTGACAGTTTCCTCTGTGAAGCAGGAACCTGAAGGACCATTTCACCAAGCAAAGTTAAGTGGTCACCTTCTTATGGGTCCTGCATGTCCAGTTAATCAAGAAGTCCAGGCAAGAACAGTTTCTTGCCCAAATGGCTATTTTTGCCAAGAAGAAGATAAACTCCATATAGAGTGTCTTCAATGCCCATCCTCCTCTCTGAAATAAATTGGTGTTGCCAGGAGCAGACATGTCTCATAGTCCAGAAAGTCATAAATTTTTAAAACATTTTAAATGCCATATTCTGTAGGTCTTTGAAGTGTTTGAAGATTACCTACCTAGTCGAATTATATCTATGTATACCTAGAAAACTTAACATGACTATCATAGAAGACTAATTATTAATCTGTATTTCTTAATTATCCATTACAATCTAAATGAGTTACATAAACATAATACCTCAAACGAGAGTAGAAATATATATATACAGTATAACAAAATTAAGTTTAAACTTGTATCAATAAACTAAAATCCATAGTAACGTAAAACATTTCTAAACAAGTTGTTGCTCTTTAAAAGTAGGTTCATTAATCTACCCTTTCATCCTATCATATCTGTATCATATCCCCTTTTCTTCTTTAGAAAGAGATTGCATTTATAATCAACCTGATTTAAATAAAAATATTGGTTTTTCTCTGTCCCACACCAGAGGGCTCTTCTGATATGGGACAGAAGACTCTTTCAACCTTTTATGTTAGCAATATGCTTGGGTTTAGAGAACGAGTGAGCCAATTCCATCTCCAAAGCCAGCTTGGTATATTTGGGAATTTGGGCGTAGCTTTTGTGTGCTGTATTCTTATGGGAACATAAAGAAAAATTTAGGATTATGGGGTAGTCTGTGAGGCTGCATTGTCTGAGCCAGTTGCCTTGAAACCATTCTGGATGTTGGATCATCTGGGTCATGGTGTCATCGGAGACCTTTCAGGGGGTCTTGGCTGGTCAAACCTGATGTATCTTAATCTGGAACAAATCCATAGCCTCTGGCTTTCTGTGGAAAGAAAAGCAGAGCCTCCTTTCCAAAGCAACATATCCTTACATCCAAATTTTGAAGTCAAGGTAAGTACTTTTAAAATATACATATTGGCTTAACTCAGCAGCCTTTACAATCAAATGTCTTTCTGCAGTTGAAAATCCCAAAGACAACACAATCCAGATTCTCTGTGTGATATCCATCTTTATGTGGCTTTTTTTAAAATTACTTTTACTTTCTCTTTAAAGACTTTATTTTTTAAAACTATCTATTTCTTTATATAACTACATATATTACTTTTTCTTCTCTCTCCCAAGCCTACGTACATTTTTATACACGTTGTAAACTGCTTAGAGGTTTATCCCATCTGAATCTGTCTTTTTGTGAATCTATTGTTTTAAATGGTTGCATTCTCCACCCACCTCAGCTTTCTAACATGGTGGTGGTATGTTTACCATCAGCTCTGGGTCTGAGAGCCCATCAACTCTCAGGAGCAGTGGGTCTATGCTTCTGTCAAAGCAGCGTGTAGCCCAGAAACCTCTCTCTTTTTTTTTTTTTTAACTAGCAAAGGCTAAATCCACCATGCAGTGTAATGTGCGGCTTGCAGCTGCCTCATTCCCACCATGCTGTAGGTCAAGCCCGCATGCCATGAACCCGCCATAGAGTAGCTCAAGCTCACAGGCTGCCGCTAACTTGAGAGAGACAACTAGGAAGCTGTTTTCAGCTCTGTTTTACAATCTTCTTTCTCAGGTTTTAGGTGAAAACTCTTGCCCCACATTCTGGCACCATTTGTAGCTGGAGTTTTCTCCTCTGTGTGAATTTTAGGATTGGTTTTCCTAATTCTTAAAATGAATAAAATTGTCACAGATTTCAGAAAGGACCACATTAGACCTGTGTGTTAGTGTCTTTCTCATCACTGTCACGAACTATCAGATAGAAGCAGCTTGGGGGAGGAGAGTTCAACTATGGCTCACAGCCTACGGGGACATAGTCCATCATGGTAGGAAAAGGAGGGGCAGCTGGCGCTGTGTTCATGGTGGCAGGAAATTGGGGCAGAGTTCATTACACCTCCATAAGTTAAACAGAGAAAGAAGAGCAGTCAGTGTATGGCCCTCAAGTCCCACCTCTGTAGCATAATGTCAATCGATCAAGGTTCACAATTTCATATTCAAACTGTATCATTCCATCCAGGTACCTCATGGCTACTTCATAATTCACTATGACTTAAGCCCAACTTCAAAGTCTCCATAGTCTGATTACTCCCATCATTGGTCCAAAGTAGAAAATATCTTCCAACAAGGCAAACTCTTAGCTCTGAGACCTCTGCAAAATGAGAAAAAAATATTTGCTTCAAATATAAAATGATATACAATAGATATTCCCATTCCAAAAGGAAGGAGTTGGAGGGCAATAAGGAAATATTTGACCACCACGAGGCAAACACCAAACCCAACAGCTGCATATGCAGCATCTGGTTGTAACATATAGGCTGCAACAGTCTTATAGAGCCCTGCCTATGCAGCCCTGCCATGTACAGCACATGTGACCTCTCTCAGACCAGTTCACTCACTGACTGCAGACATCCCAAGTTCCTGGCATCTCCAACATCTTGGGATTTCTGCTGCAAGTTAGGCTTTACCCTCAAAGCTCCTCACACTGGCTTCTCTGCTACATGTTGCCTGATTTCATCAGCTCTTCTCTGAACCTTCAGGCAAGCTTCAATGGCATTACAATTCTTGTAGTCTACATGCCTGAAAGACAGCATCCTGTGGACAATGCCACACTCTGCTTTCCAGCTCAAGATGTCCTCCATTTACTTCAGCTGCAGTGACCTCTGAGCACCTGAGTGGCTAAACCTGGGGAAAGCACTTCCCTGGGTGACCTTGTTGGAGGACTGTTCCACTGTGTAGCATTCTCTTTTTAGGCTCTCTTTTGTTCTATCACTCTCTTTTTACATAAAATATTTCCAAATTTATTTGCATTGTTATGCCTGAATGTGTGGACTCTTGCCGCCAAAACATTCATTGCTCCTACTATCTATAACACTAATCTTAAAAGGTCTTATTAATAAAAACAAACCCAGAGCCAGGTATTGGGGTAAATTCTGAAGGATCAGAGAGACAGAACAAGCCACAGTCAATCTCACCTCGCCAACTTTTCAGCTGATCCTCAAACTGGAAGCCTCTGAGTCCTCACCCGAATGGATCTCAGCTGAACTGCTGCTCAAAGCCTAAAAACTTAAAAAGCCTAAAAAGCTTCTAGTTCCTGGTCCTCACGCCTTATATACCTTTCTGCTTCCTGCCATCACTTCCTGGGATTAAAGGCATGTGTCTTTCCCAAGCAAGACATGAGATCTCAAGTCATGGAATTAAAGGTATATGCTACCCTGCCTGGCTCTGTTTCCAGTATGGCCTTGAACTCAGAGATCTGAATGGATCTCACTCTCTGGAATGCTAGGATTAAAGGCGTGTGCTATCACTGCCTAACCTCTATGTTTAATATAGTGGCTGTTCTGTTCTCTGACCCCCAGGTAAGTTTATTGGGGTGTATAAAATATTACCCCCAGATAAGTTTATTGGGGTGCACAATATATCAACCACAACTATCTCAGTGCAAGCTGTGTGACTTTGCCATGATGCTCTTAATCTTAAACAACTGCAGCCATGCTTCCACCTGCCTCATTTGCAACTTCAAACATACTCACGCCCCTTACTCAAAAAGCCACATATTTTTCCTCCCTTCTTTCATCAGAGTTCTCACTGTAAGCCTTACAAAGAGTAGTAACAGTAACTATGCCACAGCCTGCTGTGCTGTCTTGAAATTTGCTCTCCTAGGAAAACTAGTCCCTTGCTTTTTAACTAAGCCTTACCCAAAATTTGAGGACACAGGTAGAACACAGTCTTATTATCTGACAGAGTGTGACATGAATGATATCTACCCCATTCTCAGAGAGTGCAACCTGGTGAGTCTAGCATTTAAAAGCGTTTCTATAGGCACGCTGGCCTTCCCACCACAGTGGCCTATGAGTCTCTGCCTATGGCATACTGGGCCTTCCCTCTTCCACACTCTTACCAGATGCAAAGGCCTAAAGACCACAAATTCAGGATATGACAGTGATGACCTTCTCCCCACAGCAATTCTATGTCAGGATGTCACAGTGGTGACCTGTCTCCTTGCATTAATTCTATGTCAGGATGTCACAGTGGTCACCCTCTCCCCACATCAATTTTATGCATTAGTTACTTAGCTCATTACTCTGACATAATACCTGATGGAAATAAATTAAGAGAGAATTTTATTGTGACTCACAATTTGAGAGAATATAGTCTACCATGATGGGGAAGGCATGCTGTACTTGATTTATTCATGGGAACAAGAGTTTGTGGTACAACTTCTTACATCTTGGTAGACACAGATCTAGATAACCAGACTAGCCTATAACCTCAAGGTCCAAGACTTTGTCACCTCACAAAACTGTATTACTAGCTGGGCACTAAGTACTTATGCATATGAGCCGGCAAGGACATAGTGGTGATGGCCCCATAGGCTCAGGCATGTGAACACATTGTCCCTGGTGAGTGAAGCTGTTGAGGGTGCTTAGGAAGTGTGGCCTTGCTAGAGGAAGCACATCAGATGATGAACTTAGAGAGTTTATAGCCTCACTCTACCTCCAGTTCACTCTCTCTACTTAACGCTTATGGTTGAAGATGTGGTCTCTCTGCTTCCTGCTCCAGGTGCTATGCCCACTACTGCCATTCCCTCCCACCACCACCACCCCCGGCCATATGGACTGTCCCACTGGGACTGTCAGGCAAAAGAAACTCCTTCCATTGGTCACTTCTGGTCTTGGTGTTTTATCGCAGCAACTAACACATGGGGATAGTTTACATCCAAATCACAACACCCTGTCAGGTGACTGTGTACTGTTGCCATCTCAACATCAAGTGTTCCAACCTCCAATATGTGCCTCTGAGGCTGGGAACAGATATCAACATTCTAATGAAAAGGCCCACTTATTGAATGAATGGCACACTGTGCAGTTAATCTAGGTGGTCATGATATGAAATTTAAAGAAATCAATGCTGGGATTAGAGTGATTTGTCTATTAAACAATTTAAGCATAAGCAGTGGCATTTACTACTTTGGTGAAGAAAATAGAAAAAAATATGCAGCTTTGCTTTTATATTAAGTTCCTGAGTATGCTAGTTTCTGTTCATACTTTTAAATATATTTTTTAATTTTTAATATTTATTTATTTTACGTGTGTGAATGTTTTGCCAGCCACATGTAGATATGTGCAACACATTTAGGCAGTGCCTGTGGAGACCAGAAGAGGGCACTCTATCTCCTGGAACTGGAGTGACTAATGGATGTGAGCTGCAAAGCAGGTGCTGGGAATCAAACCCTGGGTCCCCTGGAAAACAGAAGCACTCTTAACTGTTGTGCCATCTCTCCAGCCCCCTTTAAATTTCTTCTTATTGATTCTCTATTTGGTGTAGTAACACAATTTTATTATAATCTTTTGACTTCATACTAGATGAATTATCTACAGGTTTTTTCCATGAATGATTTCATTTTGTTTATGACTTTTCCAAGCATTTCACAAATATTTTATCAACCTTTATAAATTACCATAAATACTTTATTTAAACAACAATTAAATGTGTAAAGTAATTTGAGGAGGTCTCAATACTTCTATAATACCAATTCCTCAACATCTACAGTTGTGTTTTATCATCTATACAGAGACTTTTCTCTAGGTTTTCTTGAATTCTTCATATATATTCACTGAGTTTGATGAGAAAATAAGTAATGTGCACTGTTACTGCAAATGTTTTCAGCCTATTTTTTTAAACTCAGGGAAAAGCCATGATTTTATGTTTAATTTACCTGTGCTTTTTGAAGTAAAAGAAGAAACCACATATGACAGTACTGGATATTGTGCTCTCTTCTGGTTCTGTAATTACACCTTGTCATCCATAGACTAAGGATTACAGAAGGGCATCGTGCTAGACAACATACTTGTGACTTTTCATACAATGTCTGCAATGTTTCACCATTAAACATGGTAGAACTCAGGGGTAAACCATACTGCCATGTTGGAAAAGTATATACCCTTAATCTATTGTGAGTTTTGTTTTTTATGTTAGATGTTGAATCCTATTAAATATAATTCCTGTGTTATAGTTGTGAGGGATCTGCTTGGAATTCAGAAGCTATTTTGTGCACTCAGGTTATGAAGAATTTATTTTCATAATTACAAGCTTAGGCAACTGTTGAAAGACCAAACAAAGGGCAGGGAGTTCATAACCCAAGAGCTCATCCTGCAACTTAGTCAGTGTTCTGTTGCTGTCAAGAGATACCATGACCATAGCAACTCTTTAAAAGGAAAGCATTTAGTTGGGGCTGGCTTACAGTTTCAAAGGTTTAGTTCATTGTCATCACTGCTTGGAGAAAGGCAGCAAGCAGGCAGACAAGGTGCTGGAAAAGCAGTTGAGAGTTCTATATCCAAATCTACAGACAGCAGGAAGAAAGAGACACTGGGACTGTCTTGGGCTTAACAAGACCACACCTCCTCCAACAAGGCCATACCTCTTAATCACTCTCAAGTAGTGCCATTCCATGATGACCAAGTGTTCAAATAGATAAGCCTTTAAGGGTCATTCCTATTCAAAACACCACAGCCTGCAACACCATAGCAGGTGTCCCAAGGGCACCCATTAACCCCACTGGGAGTCTGTTTGCTCACTTGTCAGTCTGTAGTGACCTCTAGATGCCAATACTCCCTGGAAAACTCATGTGAATCCTGTTCTTCAGTGGAATCTCCTTAGGACTGGAAAGTAGCCCTTGGATTCTCCTCTACAATGCTTGGAGCCAGTAACAAGGAACAGAGGCAATGCCAAAGGAGCAATTATGCAGCCCAAGTCATTACTTCTGGAGAGGACATTGATGAAATCTGTTAAGTTTTCTTAATGTACTAAGCTCTTTTTTGTAAATTACTTTGTCTTGAAATATTTTCTAATATATTGTAAAATTTAATTTTTGAACATTGTATTTTATTTAGCTTGGTGTTTTATATTCTATTCATGAAAGAATTTTATAGTTCCATTGTGCTATGAGATCTTTCTCTGATTTTGCTTCACACAATTAATTGACAAGGCTTCCATCTTTCTGTTGTGTTCTTTTTAAAATATTATTTATTTTATTTTTTAAGATGATTTGTGTTCTTTAAGAATTAAAGTTTATCAGTAAGAACTACTTGTTTCTTGATAGTTAGAAACAATTAATAAATACCTCTGTTCTGGGACAAATACATTTTATACACCCCCACACATAGACATTTCTATTGCTGAGTGCAAAAACATGTACATTTGTAAGCCAAAGTGTTGTTGGTTGTTTTTTACTCTTTTGGGAGACCTGCCACCCAGCTCCCAAATAAATCACACACAGAGGCTTATTCTTAATTATAAATGCCAGCCAGGCCTTAGCTTGGCTTGTTTCTTGCCAGCTTTCTTTAACTTAAATTATCCCAACTGCCTTTTGCCTCTGGGCTTTTCCCTTTTCTTTTGTGTATCTTGCTTTCACTCTTACTCTGTGGCTGACTGGGTGTCTGGGTGTCTAGCCGCTAGTGTCCTCCTCTCTTCCTTCTTCTTTTTCATTTCAGATTTCTCCTTCTATTTATTCTCTCTGCATGCCAGCCCTGACTATCCTTTCTCTTGCCTTGATATTGGACATTCAGCTCTTTACTAGACCATCAGGTATTTTAAACAGGCATAGTAACACAGCTTCACAGAGTTAAATAAATACAACATAAAAGAATGCAACACATCTTTGCATCATTAAACAAATGTTCCTCAGCACAAACGAATGTAACACATCTTAAAATAATGTTCTATAACACAAAAGGGCCCAATGTTTGAGTTGAACTAACTTGACATGAAAATGTTAGTGACTACATTTATTAGAAATATCAAAGACAAAGAAAAAATTCCAGATCACACCAACTGTGTGGCATCAGTTGTTTAGGAAACCCAAAGGGCCATGGGATGGCACTATATCCAGCATGAATGATTGGGTTGGCTTCAGCAGCAGAGCACAAAGAGGAGAGATGGCTGCTCAAATCTTAGGCAGGGGCTATAAAAATATTTTAAGGGAGAAAAAAATTATCAAAGTCCAAACTAAATC
The DNA here is from genome assembly GCF_007827085.1 of Peromyscus californicus insignis. Classification (NCBI taxonomy): domain Eukaryota; kingdom Metazoa; phylum Chordata; class Mammalia; order Rodentia; family Cricetidae; genus Peromyscus; species Peromyscus californicus. The sequence goes on along the minus strand of NW_026294584.1, from coordinate 159,848,791 downwards.
TATGTCCTTGATGTTGAAAACAAAAGAGATTAATTTGAGGAATTGAGTAGTAGTTGGCACTAAAAACAAACACAGTGTTTTATTTCCATGTGGGTTGAAAGAAAAAGGACAGAACAGAGCCATGGTTGGAGATATCGAGGGACTGGGATATAACTCAGAGGTAGAGCACTTGCCTAGTATGCATTACATTTTCACCCCCTATACCTCAAACCCATCTACCTTGGACAACTGGATTAAGGATGGATTCCTGACATGGGCAGCCTTAGTTGCTGCGGGATGTTCTGTATGGCAAATGTGTTGCTCTGATTGGTTAGTAAATAAAACACTGATTGGCCACTAGTCAGGCAGGAGGAAGTATAGGCGGGACAAGGAGGAGAAGCATTCTGGGAAGTGGAAGTCTGAGTCAGAGACACTGCCAGCTGCCGCCATGACTAGCAGCATGTGAAGATGCCAGTAAGCCACGAGCCACGTGGCAAGGTATAGATTTATAGAAATGGATTAATTTAAGATATAAGAACAGTTAGCAAGAAGCCTGCCATGGCCATACAGTTTGTAACCAATATAAGTCTCTGTGTTTACTTGGTTGGGTCTGAGCGGCTGTGGGACTGGCGGGTGTCAGAGATTTGTCCTGACTGTGGGCCAGGCAGGAAAACTCTAGCTACACTTAGTTACTGCTCTGTTGCTATGAGGAGACAACATGACCAAAGCAACTTATAAAGGAAAGCATTTAATTGGCTGCTTACTTATAATTTCATAGGGTTAGTTGGTGACCATCATGTCAGGAAGCATGGTGACAGGCAGGCATGGTGCTGGAGCAGTAGCAAAGAGCTCATATCTTATATGAAAAATGGAGGCAGAGACAGAGTGAGACTGGCCTGGCATTGACTTTAGAAACCTCAAAGCCCACCCTCAGCAACACCTCTTCTAACAAGACCACACCTAATCCTTCCTAAGCAGTTCCACTCAAACATTCAAATAAATGAGCCTATGGGGCCATTCTCATTCAAACCACCACAGACACAAAGAAGAAAAATCAGATTTCTGGAGTGTAAAAATAATTTTATGTTGGCAAAGACTTTGAGGTATTTGTCAGGAAACTATGCACAAATACCAAGCAGATGACTCAGAAAACTGAATGGGAGCTCAGGTTTGGAGATGGGACAGGAATTTGGGCACCATCAATGGACTAGACCGAATATATCTACTTCAAATTCCCCAGGAAGAAGGAAGAGAAGAAGAAAGGGTGAGGCTACAGCAGAGAAGGTGCCAACATTTAAGTGGTTGAAAGAAGACAAGCTAACAGAGGAGGCTGAGAAAAAAGCAACTCAATAATTAGAACCAGGACAGCGTGGGATCCCAGAAGCCACATCAGGAGAAAGGGAAAGTGTTCACAGGATGGAACAGCCAGAGAGTCACAAGACATAAGAACTCAGTTCTACACCCAATAGTCACTCAGAGAGCATTGTTGATGGTTTATGGACTCTCCTGGAACACCAGTGTTTGGGGAAGTTAGAAAAGACTGAGAAAGATATATCCTTTAAATAGATATTGCCTATACCCCAATGTTTTTCAATTCATGTAAGCTTTGTTTTATTATTATTTCAGACACGTGCATGAATCCTGCATACCATTGATTGAATTCTGACACAGTGAATACACTCATGTAATCGACAAAGTACCTCACCTCAGAGGCCCCTGATGTTTTCTGTCTTTTATTATCATCTAAAAGAAAATTTACTAATATAAATGAAACATTCTATCCCTAACTCACAATTATTATTATGAGAACTAACTAAATTTAATTAATTAAATGGAGTAAAGCAGTAACCCCATTTTCCTTTGTATTCCTACATCCTAGTAGAGTCTTATGAGAGCTTCTAAATTATCAAGGTGGTGCACACCTGCAATCTTAGCTTGAACCTCAAGTAGGAGGATCAGGAGTTCAAAGCCAGCCTGCACCACCTGCAGCCTTGTGTCAAAGTAAGATTCTAGGCTGACACCCCAACATGCCAGTCATCATTTGACCTTCCCCAGATCACTCCAACTGCTCTAGATTTATCAGGAGCTGAGTCACTATCCACTGCATGGTGTGAATGTCAGCAAGGAAAAATGCTGCATAGTAACATGGATTAAGCTAAGGATTCAGCTAGGTGGTAGTGCATTGGACTGGCATGCATATGGTCCTGGGTTCAGTCCCCAGCACTGTAAGAACAAACAAACCACATAACATGAGTTGAAACTGTGTTGCTTTCTTTTGAGAGATGCCTTTGAGTTTGCCACGCTGGCAGGCATATGTGCCTCATCCAGTTTGCCATTTCTGAGCTGCTCAGGGCTGCCTCCACACCACCTTCCAGAACTGACTGTCAGTAGAGGGATCCATGAGCAAAGTCCTACCCTGGCTTTTCTGGGTTGCCTTACAGCTTTAACAAACATAGCTGTTTTTATTAATGTTGAGATCCTTAAGAGTTAGGATGTATCATAAAATCACATACTTCCCTGTAGAAGCCCAAGTGATTTACATAGTCTTGCTATAAATACATTCATTTGTAGCAAAAAGCAGCTAAAAGGAAACCTGATTACAAAGCAACTGTCATTGATTTCATATGGTTCTGGCCGCCTGCCGCTCCCTCCAGTCTCCACTGTGTTTAATCTGATCTGATACCATTAAAATATTATCCTCAAGGGAACACATGGGGATTCAATGTTAAGATTAAAACCATACGTTAAAGATGTTCTTTGCCTACATTTTCTGTGTGTTCCTAACAAAAGCAAGTGCTAAATAGAATCCATTCTCCCCTTCTGCATCACACACCGCACTCTACCAGAACAGAACACACACTAGGAAAACACTGGCATGACTTTTAGGGATGTATCCAGAAATGCAGTTTGTTGTTGAGCAAAAGAAGCCAAATTCTTTTTTCTCTTTTCTTTTCTTAAGAGCTGGGTCCTCTGTTACACCAAAAGCCCACTTGTGAATATCAGGGGCTGTTGACAAAAATGAACCAGAATGCTCTTGATATAAGGCAGGTTATCTTCCTGCAGTGAGCTGGAGAAAAGGATGCGGTGAAAATGTCCTCAGCTCTACGAAGAACAGGCTTCTTAGATCCCGTTATTTTCAATGGGAGAATAAAGGCCAGTAGTTTTAGGTATGCTAAACTAAAATGTTTATCATTTAAATCCTAATTTACATAGAGAACTCAGACAGAATTCATTATGGAAGCAAATATAAAAGCACAAAATCTGAAGAAGATAAAGAGGGAAATTTTTACAATATCAACACTGAAGATCTTTAAATATGTTTACACTTGCATAGCTTTTCTAAAAAAGAAAGGGAAAGTTGAAAAGTAATGAGAACCAAGAATGAAAAAAGCCGATAATTGGCATTGCCACACATTGAACCACTTCTTAAGGCCAGGCAAGGCTGTGTCGGGTGGGCATCAACTTATGTGTGTTGACTGCTGTGTCCTTTTAGTAAGTTTTAAATTGCTTTTCCCTAGATTTATGAGGGCATAAGGGACTGTGTAAAAATTACCCCAAACATTAGTAAGACTCTGGAGAAAATAAGGTACATATTTCATGATTAGTTTCCTAGTTTTTTCAAAATACAACCTCTATCTCTTCAATATGTGGCTCTAGAACACATGATAATTTCATATTTCTATCAGCATTACTATTACCTTCTATATTGATAATACAGGTACAATAATAGAGCTTTCTGAGGAAATATAGATCACTACCTATTTAAATTGCTTTATTCATAAATTTTAAAAAGTATTTCTCTGAAGAAAATACCTTTCCATGAAAGAGGCATACAAGTGTTCTCCACACTGTGCTGTGGTTTTACTTTCTGTAGGGTCCTGCTGTCACAGTCCCTATTTTCTATACTTTCCTCTTGTTGCTACAATAGAACCTGTGAGCACAGATTCTTCAGCATAACCCTCCTCAGCAGAGTAAGAAATAGCACCTATGACTGCCTATGCATGCTGCAAACTTCTGGCAATTAATTTCAATTAAGTTATTTACAAGGTGTGCCACTGCTAACTTTGTGCCCAGATGTTTCACTTGGCAAAACGTGGCGGCCACCAATGAAGTCGGTTTCAGCAACAATCACTCATTGATGGGATTTTCGCAGTGAATTCACAGCACCTTCATAACACCAGTGCATGATGTCATCACCTTGCCCCTCATCCTGACTATAAAAATGCCAATACAAGTTGCAACAAATGACTGCGGGCAATGGCTGAGTTCTAGAGAGGCTGCGTTGAACACCTGGGCTGTGGCGGAATCTAGCAGCTTTCAAAGTTTCATTACCAGATGTTTGTGGAACAACTTATGCATGTATGGAAAACATACATTATTTTTCATTTGCATGAGTGATTACCAGAACTTTGGAAGTAGTGGAAACATGGATTTCTTTTCTTTTTTAAAGGCTAATGAAAATTTACTAGGGAAATATTTTTTAATTAAAATCAGCACTGTTAATCTTAACCATTAAGAGTTGAATCTGTGTAATAATGTTTTTAAGTAATTGTTTGTTCAGATAATACATTTTTAAAAGTAAATTAGGTGCTAGGGTTGTAACCTTGAGGAAGAAAATAAAAACCTATAAAAGTTTTACTAATTTTTAAGTCAGCTATTAACCATCTCATTTTGTTTAATGATTTTTTTCATGTTTTAGGATACTATTTAATAATCATGTATTACTTTTCTTAACTATTCTCTATGCTCTTTAAATAAGACAAAGGAAGGCTGGAGAGAGACCTCAGTGATTTAGAATCCTTGATGCTCTTCCAAAGGATGGGAGTTCAGCTGCCAGCACCTACAGCTAACAAACTCCTATAACTCTAGCTCCAGGGTATCTGACGCCCTCTTCTGGCATCTGTGGGCACTGCACTCATGTACCTATACCCCCAGACAGATACACACACACACACACACACACACACACACACACACACACACACACACACACACACACACTTTAAAAATAAGGCAAAGACTGTTTAAAATTATCTATGTGTTTACATTTACCATCAATTTATCATAGCACTTTCTCTGCGGTGTAAGAGGAATTGTACTTTATGATTAAATTCCGTATCATTTGAGAAGGTGCTTTTTCCTATCAGTTCCAACTGTATTCTCTACTCACAATGATGTTCCAAGTAATAAAGCTTTACAAACGTTTTGATAGGTGTGTTTCTTACAGGATTGTATTTTTTTTTTAAGAAAATTGATGTTTCTTAGTTTTTAATTAACTAAAATGCTAAGCCTATGAAAATAAACAGTGGACTCATTTGTGAAAGTTCAACTATTGTTCCCAGTATAATATACTTTATTTTATATTAGGGGATGAAATGGACCACATTTCCTCCCTCTGAGCAACTACAAAAAGCTGCTCAAACTATGCACAGCTGTGCACTGAGACTCTCAGTGATTTCATATAGTTCAAAGAACTCTGAATCTATACAGGTGCTAAAATGAAGTAATATTCTGAATAAAATCAAAGCATTTTCTATCAGGGTCCAATGAATGCATTATGTTCATAAAACCCAGTTTCTGAAAATCTATGTATGCTGCTTCCTGAACAAACAGGTAAAAATTTGTCTTGTTTAAGAAGCAAACATTTCAACCATTTCAACACCTTGATTAAGAAATGGCCATTAAATCGAACCTGTTCGCTATCAGGTTATAAAATGAACGAAGTGTCAGAAGCAAATACACATTAATAGGTGGGATAGTAAACATGAAATGAAAACATCTTTGCAAGTTTAACACTTAGGAGATGGATTCCCATCACCTTTGCCTTGCTGTGAAGTTCATGGTGGTCCTTGGGTAGGGCTGGGAAGCCTTCCTTTGCCTTTCCTTCTTAATGTGTCCGGGATCCTGCCAGCTCTCCAGGGAGCCGTTAGGAACAGCAGGGTGGTGCTGCTGGCAGGCGCCTCATGGCATCTCCAGGGAGGCCCAGTCTGAGACACTGAGAGCCACTGTGAACACACGTCCTCATTCCTAGTTTGTTGTATGCTTGGGCCTAACGTGATGAGAACGAACACTGTGTGATATAGATAGTGCTCTGTTTTGTTAAGAAAATGTAGGTGTTTACCTATTGCACACTTTATCTGAAATGATTTTAACTTTTAATCTTGGCCTCAAGGCAAACTAGTGGAGAACTTCTTAATGCTTATGTTAAAGGGGGCTACAATTTGTTTTCAGTACTTGGGACACTTTTATACCACCATTAAATAAAGCAATAATCACAAAGGAAATTAAACTACAAAGAAAATATGGTAAGGCCATGTTAACATCTGACCTAAATATATACAACCAAGGAAATACACGCCTGCAGTTAAAGCTTGCTCCTTGACCACCTACTGTAGTTACAGCTCGGGGAACATGGTGACCATGTGTTGAGGTTGTTCTTAAGCCATACTGACTCAATATACTTGGACAGAGAGTGAAAGAAATGCTGGATTATCCCCAATGTTTTGTTCCCTTGAAATAAAGTTTGCAAGGTTTTACAAATGCCCATGGTGCTAGCAACCAGAGAAGGCTTGCTAGCTCCTTAGATGCAAATATAATAAATACCATTTCCACTGGAAATATATTTGCTCAACTGGAAAGAATCGAACACACTGTTAGTTCAAGCCACACCTGCCAGCCTGTGGCAAATGAGTTGTGAATGCTAGGATGGGGTGAACACAGTGGGCCAGTTCCACCTGAAGCACATCACAGACGGTGAACTATTCATAGTCAATGTTTTCTGGGTGCGGAACTGCTAAAAATCAAGTATATTATCTATAATCGAGGTCTGTGCTTTGTGGCTATTGAACTGCTAATGACCAATCTAGGCCCATTGGGTAGCTGAAGATACTTCTCATACTTGGCAGACTGGCTAGAGAACTCTGTCCTCTTGGCAGTCTGTAGGATGCTAGGCCACTCCCAGGAGCTGATGATGGAGGAGAGTTCTGTTATGCCTCTGGCAAGAATCTTGCAGAAATATATGTGTCTTTGGGAAGGTTAATTTTGATGAAAAAGTACTTGATGATATCTTAGAATTTCCCAATCATTTGCAAAGATTTCTTTTACATGGATTTTCCCATTTAATTACATGTCCATCTTCCCCTGTAGATCAGATGAGCCAATTACTTGGAGGTTAGTTAATAACAAAAAACAACTAGGAAAGTTACAACCAGAGTAGAAGAAAGAAAGGAAACACACAAGTCCTTTGTTTAAATATGTACTGTCATTATAAAACTTGGCCCTTATTCAAAATCCTTGAGACCAGTATCTACAGACTGGGAAGATAACTCAGTAGGCTAAAGCTAAAGGTTTCCCAAGCATAAAGGCCAGGGTTTGGGCCCTAACACCCACATAAAAAGCCATACTTAATAACCAGGGAGGCCAAGACAGGCTTTCTATGTGAGGCTCACTGGCTTGCCAGCCTCCCAGGTCCCAGGGAGAGAGGATCTCAAAAAACAAAGTTGACAGCTCTTAAAGAACCATACAGAAGGATGACCTTGGCTCCCATACTTACATGTGCACACCAATTATAAGAAAGAACAGTGTCCAGAAGCTAGCAGCTGAATATACCATGTCCATGTAAAAGGGAACTATCCTACACAGAAAGATGCCTGGAAGCCATTGCATGGTGGTGATGAGGCTCATCAGTCCATGCTTTTCTGTATGCTCCAAAACTTTCACTCAACAGATGTTCAAGTCCTGAGAGGTGACCCTTATGGAAGTCAGGCACAAAGTCAGACTTAGGAGTTTTGTCAAATTTAAACTTTTTGTGGGGAGGGGGCAGGACTCCAATTAGAGGAAAAATTCAAATAAAACATAGCATAGTTCACTGTGGCTCTAGCAAACATCACTGCAGCCCAGATGTTGGAGGGCATGAGCCTTCAGTGTCCACCTTCACAGAGATGGTTCAATTCTCACAAATCACGGAAACCAGTGAGAAACTTTCTTCTCTCTGCTGCCTTTCCCCAAGAGTATATAAGCTGTGTGTATGCACCACAGTGTGCAGTGACTCAGATACCTGTCTCTCTGTTCAATGTGAGGTGCATGTCCCACAAAATACCCAAAGCTGGGCCTAAGAGTCTCACACATTTCCACAAACACCCCAAAAAACAAACAAACAAACAACAACAAAACCTGCTAGATGCTGTAGGCACAGCCTGTGTATTTAATGTTTTTAAATAGAAGAGAAACTGCTACTGCAGAAGAGGCAGTACACTTCATGTTGGTCCTCACAAGACCTCCCAGTTCCCAGTGTCTTGAACCTTCTCAAGGCAGAACACACAAAGGTTTCTTCCAAAATGTCCCATATTGTTTGTTCCCCTTCCATGTAGACTCTAAACTGGTGCAGGCCCTCCATTATCAGTCAGCATTTTCCAACTAGGGTAAATGAAACTTGGACACGTGGAAGGAAAAATGTTTCCTCTTCCGCCAGACTTGAAAGGAGATGGGGTCCCTTCCCCACTTTTCTCATTAGCATTGTTGTATAAAAACCATCTGTGACAATTTAGTAAATTAAATACATTGGAGCAACAAATAAAAGATACTCTAATGAATAAAATACAGAAGACCCCATATGGCTGTCCATTTCTTTCTTGACAAGCAGCATGAGCAAGTGGCCAGCATCAGTAGGACCAGCCAGCAGCCCGACAGGGAAGGCTGGTGAGCTGCCATCCTCTTCCAGCTCCTGCTCTCATGCCTCCCTCACCATTAGTGACTGTGCACTTAAACTATAAGCCCAGACAAACCCTTCCTCTCTCCCCTTTGTCAGGTGCCCACCACAGCAACAGGACAAGTGAGTGATACACACGCCAGCTTCAGCTGTCTCTTACATCATCACCCCAGCACAACAAATAGACTTGATTTGGCCTATGGAGAACAAACTCACAGCCTAGGAAATACAATCACCTTTCTTAAAATCTATTACAAATTTGCCTTCTGCAGAAACTATTCCTGAAAATTTCTATTCCTCATCTCTGTTTTCTGTTCCTTTCAAAGTTTATATGCCTTTAGACTACACAGCTAGTTGCTTTCTATGTAACTCATGGATGAGTGTCTCACTTTCTCACCTATTTAGGAAATATATTTTCCTTAAGGCAGAAGAATGTATTATGTATCTATGGTCCTTCTGTTCCAGTGTTAATCTTCTCTTCAGGGGTGTGTGCACATGTCACGTACCCTGGTGTATAAGGGTCAGAGGTCAACATTATGTGTCTTCCTTGATCACTCTCCTAGTGTGTTTTGAGACCGGGTCTCTCACTGAACCTAGAATTCATCAATTGGCTAGACTGACTGACCAGAAAGACCCAGGGATCCTCCTGTCTCTATCTCCCAAGCTCTGGGATGAAAGATGCACATTGCCACGGCCCAGCTTTTTATTTAGGGATCTGAATCCAGTTTGCCATGCTTGCACACAAGGGTTTTGCTGACAGAGCCATGTTTCTAGGCCTTTGTTCAAGGTTTTACATCTACTTTAAAAACCAGTTATTAGAATAATTAATTTTTGCGGGGTTCAAAAAACCATGTAGGCAGCTAAAATTATATATAAAGGTTGTATGTCTTGGGATGGTTGGCAGACCTTATAACACACATCATATTCCCACTTAAACGGACAGTACAGAGTTCAAGGGGGAAATGTTCATCAAAGCAAAAAGGATCACTAATGTACCGTTTGGAAGAGGTTTTCAGTCTCCCAGCATCAGGAGCCGTCTGAACTGAATGCCTCATTTCACTGCAGTTCCTCTGTCTGTAACAAAAGTGAAGAGGGAGGTACAGTCTTGTCAACAGAATACCCACCACCAGAACACCTTCAACATCGAACAAAAATCAATTGCTGACAGGCATTTGAAGTTGGTGTTGTTTGAGCCATCAAATGAACCTTGTAAAGAGAAAAATCACACACACTCTGTAGTTGGCATACACCTTTCCACACTGAGCTGAAGGAACTTGGTTTTGCTGAATGATTTTCAATTTTGTTCTCCTCTGGGTTTCTAGAGAGCATGACTACACACACCACTCTGCTTACAGGGAGTCCTGCTGCAGTACATTGTCATGGAGGTGGGTCTCCTGCAGGTCACATTGTGCTCCTGGGGGCATCACTAAGTCAGGGAAGCCTGTGGTGGGAGAGCTAGACCTTGAAGCAGAAGTTTATAACATGCCAAATCAGAGAGCCTTGTGGAGGGTTCCTCCTCCGTTCTTTAGTCTAAATTGATTGATTTCTAAAATAAAGACACAGACACAGAGGAGGAGGGGGAGAAAGAGGAGAAGGAGGGCATAAAGAGGGGAGGATGAAGGGAGAACAGAAGAAGAGAGCCGCTTTCTCCCCCCTCCATGCTTCTCTGCCAAAGCTGCTCACCTTGATGCCTCCTCCTTTTCTCTTTCCTTTTCTCTTTCATTTTTTCTCTTTTTGTTTTGTTTTCATGGCTGTTGTGTGACACAGGGTCACACTCTGTGGCCCTGGAGGGCCTGGGAGGATGGTCTCTGGAGAGATCTGCCTGCCTCTGCCTCCTGAGTGCTGCGGCTAAAGGTGTGCGCCACCTTGCCAGCCTCCATTTTTCTCTGCGGTCCTCCATGGTCTGCCTTCTCCTTCCTTCACTCCCATCAAACAGCTCCTAAAACAGCCTCCAAAGGCCCTCTGGCTGAAGGGTCAATTGTCTCAATTTACTTTTAGAATTCAAAATAGTTATCAAATGTCACTTGACACACTTATTTTTCCTTATGAGGCAACAGCTTCTCCATCCACAGCTCTTTCTCCTGCCCCCACCCAGACTTAGCTTCTCTTATACATCGGGTTCTTTTATCTTCTGGTTTGCCTCCTCGATTCCATTCTTGCCCTCTCCAGAGCAGCCTCCCTCTGCTGTAGACTACCAATACCATCAGCTCACAGCTCTTGAGACACTGACCTGTGCCTTAAACTTCTGACTCGTTATTTCTAAGCTTCTCGTCGATCCTACCCGTTGTCTCAGAAGCCTCTTTACCCTGATAACAGAAACGTGCTCCTTCTTAACCTCTTCCTTCCTTTGTGTGTTAGAAGCACTCTCCCTTTGTTACCTGTGTATCCAGTTAGTCATGGCTCTAGATGAGCTACCTGGGGAATCCTCCCCTAGGGCTCTGCTGTGTCACCTCTTGAATCTGTGGTCCCTATCTTTGCTTTGTAGAGATTTGCCTAATACCTTCCTGTGACTTTTATCACACATAAATACAACTACCAGCTCTTTTCTGGCTACTTCCTCTTTGTAAATTTTACCTCCCTGCTTGCCCTTGTTCACTTTCTACTGAAAACTTTCTAAACAGCCTGTTTCAGAGGAGCCTCAAGTTGGAGACAGGTTAATATGTTTGCCTAGAAAGCTTACAATCCTGTGTACTGTGCAAACCACTCAGCTCCCTACACCTCACACTCGGCACATTTTCTTCTGGTGGCCATCGATCATGATGATGGAGGATACACCTCCCTTAGTGTTTTTCTCACTTTATGGGAGTTTATAACATGTAGAATCTTAATCAATCCTTGAAGCCTCTGAGGAACAGGAAACATGCCTCATTCATCTTTTCCCTGGCATTTTAAATTATGAATTGTAGAATATCTAACAACTGAATAGAAAAAAAAGTGACCAGACAGACCAGCTGGTTGAGTGTTTGGTCCTCATTTCTGGTGCCGTTGGCACTATATGCAATATTATGCAAGTATTTCAATTTCAATTAAAATATTTTTATTTATGTATCCCTCTCCCCTTTCTTTTTCTTTCTCTGTTTGTGTGTGTGTGTGTGTGTGTGTGTGTGTGTGTGTGTGTGCATGCCATGTGTGTGCAGGTGCCTGCAGAAGCTGAAAAAGGGCATCAGATCCTTTGGAGCTGAAGTTACTAGTGGTTGTGAGCAGGCAGCCTGACGTAGGTATTGGAAACTGCACTAGGGTCCCCTGGAAGAAGTGCTTGTAACTTCTGAGTCACCTCTCCAGCACCTACAATTATTTTCTTAAATCCCTTGAAAACTATTTTTCAGAGAAGCAGAAAATTATATAATAAAGCAACAATTAGAAAATCTAAACAATTTCATAGCAAAGGAAATGGTTACTCTGAGCAACAGAAGAATCTGAACTCATTAACAGAAGAAATCCCTCTGCTGTTAGTTAACGGGTGAAATGAGAGGTGGGTCTTGCTTCAGCCAAGTAATTTTTCTCACTGGAAACATTTGGAAAAGAGTAAACCACCTTTCAACCTGTGGGGTCAGTTCTGTCCACCCAACAAAGCACGGACATGTGCGTCATCATCCCCCTTGCAAAACCTCGGTGGGCCTGCAGCTACATGCAAGCTGCTGATTGTATAAGACTGTACGTGACAGTGAACACCTCAGCAGCAAGTCTAGACTACGAGGTCATAGTCAGAAATGTATGACCTCAGTGGGGGAGGGTGGAGATTGTGGGGACAGAGCCTGGGTCAGATGAACTTCTGAACGGAAAGGGTATTTGTGAGATCATGAAAAATAAATAAAGGAACAAGAAGAGAAAGCATGTTAACAAAGGAATGATCAGTCATGATTCTGGAAGCTACTGGAGCAGAAAGCTATTCAAACAGTCTGGTGCTGGAAGATTTCTGCCAGTTCTTGGGTGGGACAGAGAAAACTAACAATTTTTTTTAAATGCAGATTAAGATAAATTTAAAAATTAGTTTTCCACTGAAATTTTGAAAAAGCTTTTTGTTTTTTCCTCTAGACAATAGGTGACATTGGATTGAAAGGACAGTGAAAACCTAGGAGCCTCTGGATAAGTGAGATAGTTGTTTAGCTTGAACTGTTTAGGGGGCCCCCAGGCAGTAGGATTGGGACCCGTCCCTAGTGCATGAGCCGGCTTTTTGGAGCCTAGTGCCTATGGTGAGACACTTTGTGAAGCCTTGGTGCAGGGAGAAGGGGCCTGAACCAGCCTCAACTGAATGTTCCAGGCTCTGCTGACTCCCCATGGGAGACCTTGCCTTGGAGGAGGTGGGAATGGGGGGATGGTTTGCGGGGGGAAGGCTGGGGGGCAGGAGGAGGAAGGACAGGGGAATCTGTGGTTGGTATGTACAATGAATAGAAAATCTCTTAATAAAAAAAAAAAAAAGAAAAGAAAAAAAAAAAAAAAAAAAGGAAAAGAAAACCTAGGATCCAAACTCTGAAAGAAATACAAATCAAGAACTTCACAAACCATAGCCCAGTCAGACTCTCTCAACATATCTGAACTCCTCTCTCTGCTTCCTGCAGCCAACTTTCTGTGTGACATCTTTTCTCTCTCTCTCTGCAGTAATTACTCACAGCCTCCCTAATAATTTCTCTCTTCTTATTTGGAGAAAAGGGTGACATTACCAATTCTATTCAAACCAACTCCTGAAACCAAAGCCCTGAGTATGGCTACAGCCAAACTCTGCCCACTGTGAGCCAAAGTCGGGCATCAAATGCATAGGGAACAGCAGTCAGTGCAACGTAGCATTTTGTGTTATTTTTGAATCTCAACAAATGATTAAAAAAAACTATTCCACTAATATTTCCACTTACATCCTTAAATTACCAATTCTGAACAGGAATATTAAATGGTAAGCTATCACTTGGAATTTATAGTGGGAAAAAAAAGGGCCTGGCCGTTGAACAAACTCTTATTGACTTAACTTAGGCCTTTGCCTCTGTGGCAGGAAAAGGCGTGATATTTTACAGGGAGATATGAGGCTGAACTTGTTAATGTCCAACTGTTTAGAGTACCGCTTCTAAATCCTTGATTTTTTCTTACTAATCTTGTATTGACTTTATTTTATCAGAAGTTTTTCTCCCACTCATTTACATTCACAGTCCCCATATTCTTCTGTGGGTGGTGAACCCCAAGTTCTCTGTCAAGCATATGAAGATGCATGTTTCCTTCCTTAATGAGCTTTCCAGTAGGTCTTCATTTGTGATAAGATCAGTGACTCCATGATTTTAGGAACCTGGATTGATTTTCCCACTCTGGATTATTCTTTTCTACATGTTGCTCTTTTGACATTTTCTGCACCTCTGCATTTTTCATGCCATACACTTGATCATCTATGTCTAGCTTCTCAGGCTAAAGCATATAATTGTGGTTTCCTTCAGAAAATGATGATTGTGGACTGCCTTGGTCATCTCCGTGGACTGTCTGTCTTGGCAATCTCCGTGGACTGTCTGCCTGTCTCGGCCACCACTGTGGACTGTCTGCCTCGGCCATCTCCGTGGACTGTCTGCCTTGGCTATCTCCGTAGACTGTCTGCCTCGGCCATCTCCGTGGACTGTCTGCCTCGGCCATCTCCGTGGACTGCCTGTCTCGGCCATCTCCGTGGACTGTCTGCCTCGGCCATCTCCGTGGACTGTCTGCCTCGGCCATCTCCGTGGACTGTCTGCCTCGGCCATCTCCGTGGACTGTCTGCCTCGGCCATCTCTGTGGACTGTCTGCCTCGGCCATCTCCGTGGACTGTCTGTCTCGGCCATCTCCGTGGACTGTCTGTCTCGGCCATCTCCGTGGACTGCCTGCCTGTCTCGGCCATCTCCGTGGACTGTCTGTCTCTGCCATCTCCGTGGACTGCCTGCCTGTCTCGGCCATCTCTGTGGACTGTCTGTCTGTCTCTGCCATCTCCGTGGACTGTCTGCCTGTCTCGGCCATCTCCGTGGACTGTCTGCCTCGGCCATCTCCGTGGACTGTCTGCCTCGGCCATCTCCGTGGACTGTCTGTCTCGGCCATCTCCGTGGACTGCCTGCCTGTCTCGGCCATCTCTGTGGACTGTCTGTCTGTCTCTGCCATCTCCGTGGACTGTCTGCCTGTCTCGGCCATCTCCGTGGACTGTCTGTCTCGGCCATCTCCATGGACTGTCTGCCTGTCTCGGCCATCTCTGTGGACTGTCTGCCTTGGCCATCTCTGTGGACTGCCTGCCTGTCTCGGCCATCTCCGTGGACTGTCTGTCTGTCTCTGCCATCTCCGTGGACTGTCTGCCTGTCTCGGCCATCTCCGTGGACTGTCTGTCTCGGCCATCTCTGTGGACTGTCTGTCTCGGCCATCTCCGTGGACTGTCTGCCTGTCTCGGCCATCTCCGTGGACTGTCTGCCTCGGCCATCTCCGTGGACTGTCTGCCTCGGCCATCTCCGTGGACTGTCTGCCTCGGCCATCTCCGTGGACTGTCTGTCTCGGCCATCTCCGTGGACTGTCTGTCTCGGCCACCGCTGTGGACCATCTGAGCTGCTTTTGATTGTGGCTGCAGACTGGCCTGTGAATACCTGATTTTCTCAGCTATAGTTTTTAAGAACTTAAGTTTCTTGTTCATTTGATTCTTTAAATGAAAATAATGTTTTTTATTAATAAAATTCCAACAAATAAAAAAATATAAAAATCACCAGACTATTCCATACCAAGATAATCACAGTTGTTTTCTGAATATTTTTCTTTGCTCATATTCAGATATAAATTATTTTTCTAAAAAGAAAAAGAAAATGAAGCAGTGACTCTTGTCCTGGAAAGATTCTAGAAGGGAGTAGTTGGCAAGGGGAACTCCGGGTTCTTTCTCATAGGCACCTATTTCTCGGCCTCACTCCAGAGGTTCGCAGAGGCAAATCACGTTTTTGAGATGGGGAGAGAAGAGTAAGCTGTGCCTGCATCCCTTCCTGCCTCTCCACTCCAGAACCACCCCTTGCACCATGTTAGAAGCTGCCCCCTGCTTGTTTTTAGATTTTTTAACACTCATTTTTATTTTGCAAACATTTTCATATATCATTGATCATGTATTAACTATTCAAAGAAAGATATCCACAAAATGCTTTCAGTGAATAAAAACAAACTACAGAATTATTCAGTATATTCTCACTGTGATTTTTTTTGTAGATATATTTGCACATTCACAGGAAACTTGAAAGTGTATGTGCCTGTTAGTTACCTTAGGGCCTCTACATAGGAGGCTGTGGAGAGCATTTTCATTATCATTTATTTGTTCATTTTATTGTTCCATGATGTAGATAATTTCATGTGATAGATTGTGTTCTGTAAATGTGAGTGTGAACATAGAAAATCACCTTGATGGCTGCATAATAGAGTTTGTTGTTTGACACTTCCCATTGAATAGGAGTTTGTCACTCTTTGTTTTTAGACAGACTTTCTCATAATGGAATGGACAAAGAGAACGTGCCTAGGAATATTTGGAATCTGTAGTCACACTAGTGTCGGAATAAATCTGCTCCAACCAGAGAGCATGGCTACTGTCCAACAGCTTCAGTATCACAGAACATTTCTAATCTTTGCAAATATACTGTGTGAATGATTTATCATTTAGGTTTGCATTTATTTGATTAATAATAATTGGGGAGAGTCAGAAGTAGCAGCTCACATCTGTAATCTCAATACTTGGAAAGCTAAGGCAGGAGGATTGCTGGAAGTTTGAGACTAGCTTGGTCTACATATAATGAATTCCAGATCATCTTAAACTACATAACTAGATGCTGTTTCCAAAAACAAACTTAGGTTGGATTTGAAGCCTACTCTACAAGAGGGAATTCCTGTCTGGTAGTAAACTTGGTTTAAAAAATCCATGACTGGAGGCCTTAGGCTTTTGGGGGAAACACATTACTATGGTTTAGCTGAATTGTCATGGTGTCAAGCTGCCTTTTAAATATGTCTTTATACCCGTAAACTAATGCTACTCCAAGCCTTTGTCAGAGAACTCTCTTTGCAATGAATGACGGTGAATCCAGAGACCTATGGCTGCTCAAGGGCTGAGAATAATTGGTATCTGAATGATCAGCCTAGACAGGATTTTATACCACCTCCTTTAATGCTTAAGAACTAACTTGGGAGAGGAGCTAAAAAATAGAAAAAAGGGCCATGAAAAGTTGTTATGACCTCACAGTGGCAGTGGCTGCCTGCAGAGGATCTATACAAGCCTGGGACTAACAACTGTCAGCCATGGGTCAGGGAGGGACTTCTGAGACTTTATTCATCCTCATTGAACTAATGGCTACTGATGGATTCTGAGAGATGGTTATTGTCTTCAGTTGTGTCCCCACTGAGGAGCCCACCAGGTACCAAACAATAATCCCAAACCCATCAAATGAATGATGCTGGTTGAACTTGGTGGATCTAAAAAAAAGGGAAAAAAAGACATGAATGTGGGTACAAGATGTGTAAGGAGGAGGTGGGGGAATAATAGGAACGGAAGGGAGATTAGAAAAGGTGGGGGGTGGTGTTAGTCGGGAAGTAACCAGAGTGCACTTTATATATGAATAATTAAAAAGTTAATTAACAAAATGTAATGCAAACCATTCACTAGTTTGCTGAAGGGCCTGATGCTTCATGGGGCCTTAATAAAGATGATAGATAGATAGATAGATAGATAGATAGATAGATAGATAGATAGGGTGATATTGTGTTCCCCAAAATATTGTGCACTCTAATAAACTTATCTGGGATCAGAGAACAGAACAGCCACTAGATATAGAGGCCAGAAAATGGTGGCACTCACGCCTTTAATCCTAGCATTCCAGAGGCAGAAATCCATATGGATCTCTGTGAGTTCAAAGCCACACTGGAAACAGCCAGGCATGGTGACACATGCCTTTAATCCCAGGAAGTGATGGCAGGAAGCAGAAAGGTATATAAGGCATGAGGAACAGGAACTAGAGTCTGGTTAAGCTTTTAGACTTTTAGCAGCAACTCAGCTGAGATTCATTCTGGATGAGGACTCAGAGGCTTCCAATCTGAGGAAAAAGGATCAGCTGAGGAATTGGCAAGGTGAGGTGCCTGTGGCTTGTTCTGATTCTCTGATTTTTCAGCATTCACCCTGGCTCTGGGTTTGTTTTTATTAATAAGACCTTTTAAGATTAGTGCTATAGATAGATAGATAGATAGATAGATAGATAGATAAGATGATGAGGATGAAGATAAATAGATGACAGATAAATGGATGGATGGATGGATGGATGGATGGATGGATGGATGGATATAGATGTAGCTATGGCTAGAAATATAGGTACAGATACAGATGCAGATACAAAGTCCTTGTGTGTGTATGATAGTAGATAAACAGCCCTATGATTCACAAACAATGGGAGATTCTTGTTTACATTCAGCAGGAGTTTGTCCACTATTCACTTGTTCCCTTCTAGCACTGGACAAGCACATGGCTTAATGTCCTGGGCTTTCTTAGTCCCACATGCCACAAGCATCCATGCTTACCTTACTTTATAAGATGACAGGAAGATCGATAAGACACAGGTTCTGAAACTACTTTGAAAGGAGTTTTTACATGAAAAATGCTATGTAAATGTGTAAACAAAGAGCTTTTCCATGGTTGGTCTGATGCTGTTAGAGACGTGAATGAAGGAATGAGAGACAAGTGGCAGGAATTTCAGGTGGCCAGTACAGGCTCGTTATTTTGATCTGAAGTAGAAAACTCCCAAAGAGGGTGAGGTGGCTCAGTGGCAGAGGTGGTTGCCACCAACCCTGAGGATCTAGTTCAATCTCCTGGATCCACTTGGTGGAAAGAGAGAACCGACTTCTGAATCTTGTTCTCTGACTTTACACGCACACCATGGCATTCATGCACCTATACATATAAGCACCCAAAAATCTATAGATGTAATAGAAAATAAAATAAAACTCCTACAGACAGACCTGCCTACCCTGCTGGGCCTTACTGTTCACAGGACCCACATCAGCCACCACAGCCATTGTGAAGAGGAGATGAGATGTGTCATGTAGGCTCAGTTGTATGTGATCACAAGCTATGAATGCTCATGTTTTAGGGATGTGTAATGAGGCCATTGTCTGCACTCCATGGCCTTCTGCCAAGGCCTCTGTACAACCAACCAGACAGCCACAAGAGAAAGATTTGCTCTATGCAGTCATGGCTTCCCCTCCTGCTCAAGTAACACCTCCCACTCTCTTTGCTGTCCAGCGGCAATCATTACTCACGGAGTTTCAAGGAAGAAGCTACATGACTACACATGAGTAATAGTAATATCTACCATATTGCTTTTTCCTTAAGAATTGTTTATTTTTAATTGTGTGTGTGTGTGTGTGTGTGTGTGTGTGTGTGTGTGTGTGTGTGTGTTTATGTACACTTGAGTGAAGGTGCCTGTAAAGGCCAGAGGCATCAGATCCTCTAGAGCTGGGGTTATAGGCAGCTGTGAAGCTTTCAGTGGGTGTGCTGGGAATCCAACTTGGGTCCTCTGCAAGAACAATGCATGCTATTAACTGCTGCGCCACCTCTCCAGTTCCCACTGCTCTTCAGAAAAGCTCACAGTAGCATGACTTGGCATATATGAATACATGTGTCTCATAATGACTGTCACAGTCATAAAATTAATACTAGACCCAGGTTTATCATATTTATCTAGAAGCTGCTATGTGTCCACAGTAGAGTGACTGTTAGAACCATCTGGCATTAGTTCGTAATCTTCAGAGTTTAGCAATCTTTGGAGGTGAGGACTTGAAACTCGAACATGAATGTCTAGTCCCTAACACTTCAAGGACTGTAGTCTTTGCTCTATCCTGAAAATCTGTACACCCACCCAAACCCAAAGGTGGAGAACGCAATGATGAAGTTGAGAGCACTTGAAGGTCTGTAGGACATAACTGGACCATGAAGTCAGAACACTCACAAATGTGACTGTAAAAGGGCTGCCACCGCCTCCTCCTCCTCCCCTCCTCCTCCTCCTCCTCCTCCTCTTCCTCCTCCTCCTCCTCCTCCTCCTCCTCCTCCTCCTCCTCCTCCCACCTCGAAAAGACAGAGTGAGAAGTTTGTGAGCCAGGGTGCACATTCTCTCCAGGCCCCTAATCCACAAATGTCTTTATCTTAGACTTTAGAACTTGGACAAATGAACTGTGCTTCATAAGCAATCCAGTAATACTTTCTCATCAGGACCGCCAGCCTACAATAATGATTCTGAGACTTATTATTAATTATGAAAGCCTGGCCTTTAGCTTAGGTTTGTTTCCAGCTAGCTCTTATAACTAAATTAACCCACATTTTTTAATCTACGTTCTGCCATGTGGCTCTTTATCTTTCCTCAGTATGGCACCTCCGATTTGCCTGAGTCTGCTGGTGAAATCCGTACAATTAGATTTTTCCTCCCAGTTTCTCTCTCTGCCTGGAAGTCCTGCCTATCCTTTCCTGCCTAGCTATTGGTCATTCAGATTTTTATTAAATCAACCAGAAAGCATCTTAGGCAGAGACATATCTTTACAGTGTACAAAAAGATTATCCCACAACACCAGTCTATGGAGTTTTATACAGCACATTAATCAGACTATCTTTAGGCATAAGTTGATACGGCAATAAGAGATATAGCATAAGACTTATATAGCATAAGGCTCTAATGATTAGAGCAAAACCCCGGCACCAGCATGCATCACGGGGAAGGAGAGCTTGGCTTCCTGGGCTTTCTCTTGAAGACTTGGGAGCTGATAGTTGACAGCTATGCTATCGGATTGGGGATGATACTGATGTTTGTGATACAAAAGAAGACCCTCAGAATGAGAACTGTGAAGTCCCCTTACCTTTCCAAATGTTTCATTGAGCAAACAGACTCTGGGGCTAGAGTAGGATAAAATGAGAGATTCTAAGGATATATTCTGTCTCAATGCCACTGTCAAGACCCACAGGAGACTGTCAGGATGCAGTGGAAAGCTCATTTGCTTAGAATGAGTATGGTGACCCATGCTTCTGACTCTCTAGGAAGATCATTCTATTTCTATGTTCACTCCAACTGTTTAAAAGGCTAATAGGGCAGAGGATGTAACTCGCTGGTACATTGCTTGCCCAGCATGCATGAGGCCTGGATTCAATCTTGGGAACCCTCCCCTCCAGAAAGATTCCTAACATAAGCAGGCTGGAATGCCCAGCCAGGGGCAGCTAATCTGATTCTTGCTTTTATCTGCACTCTATATCCAAAATTCACAAACATTACAATGAAAGAATCAAAACTCACAAGGACCAAGAGCAAGAGAGGAGCTTGTCCTGGCCAGAGAGAGTAAGCCCAACCACATCACTCCTTACTGAAAACTATCAGCATCTTCCTATACTTGATGAGACTTCCTGTCCTAGCCATGGCCCACGATCCTATTAAAACTGCCACCATCACCGTTCTCTGACTTGACTTCCTCCTTTCAGACACAATGCTTATGCACTGGCCATGCTCCTGCTCTATGTTCTTTGCGTGTGAATGTCCTTGTTCCAGGATGCATGTCTATGTTCCTCCTTCCTCTGCTTTTGTTGGGCTTTTGTCTAAATGCTGCTTGTCTCCCCAATCAAGGCAGCACACCAGCTTCACCCACCAGCCCTTTCATTCTAACTCATTCTCTTCACGTATTTATTGTCACCCCCACATGCTGTGTTCTTATTTATAGTGTCTTATTCCCTGAAACATGAGCTATAAGAGGGCAGCCAAGAAACAGTTGTACCATCGAGGAAAAAAAGGGAAACAAGTGGGTGATATGTAACTGACAATAGAGAAAACTGAACTCATATGTCTGCAGACAGAACAACCTAAGTAGGTAATTCCAGCCACACAAGGATTTGAATGAGAAATGTCTTCAATAAGCTCATGTATCTGAACTTGGTCTCTGGTTGGTGGCACTGTTAATGGAGGTTGTGGAACTTTTAGGAGGTAGAGCCTTGCTGACAGAAGTGCATCATCACTGGGGGTGGGTTTTGAGAGGTGGTAGCCTCACTCCACTTCCTGCTCGCTCTCTTTGCTTCCTGTGTGTGGATGAACATGTGATGAGCCACGTTTTCTCTATGTTGCCACACCTTCTCTACCATGGTAGAGTCTGTCCTTCTGAAACTGAAAGCCAAAACAAACCCTTTCTCCTCCAGGTTGCTTTTGGTCTTGGTATTCTATCATAGGAACAAGAAAATAACCAATACACTGCAGAGCCCGGAAAAGAAGCAGGAATTAGAGATACCGCATACTTTAGAGCAGTGGGTCTCAACCTTCTCAGTGCTGTGACTCTTTAATACAGTTCCTCATGTTGTGGTGACCCCCAATCATAAGATTATTTTCATTGCTACTTCATAACTGTAATTTTGCTACTGTTATGAATTGTAATATAAATATCTGTATTTTCCAATGGTCTTAGAAAACCTCTGTGAAAGGGTCCTTCCAACCTGAAAGGGGTCAAGACCTACAGACTGAGAACCATTGCTATGGAGGAAAAGGTGGGCATACAGTAGATTAGACAATAAGATGGCACACAGCACACCCGATCTGGTAGCCATATCTGTAGCCCCAGCAATCAGGAGGCAGAGGCAGGAGCATTATCACAGATTTGAGGCCAGCCTGGGTTAAACAGTGAGAACTTGTCTCAAAAGAGAAAGGAGGAGGGAGGAAGGGGGGCTGGTCAATATCAGTCAAAATTCCTGTAAGAGACATATGTCACTGGGCTCCTCTGTAACTTCATGTCATCAAGTGACTAGCCCTCCTCAAGCTTGCAAAAGAATAGATTATTATTTATGGAAAGGACAGAAGCTTAGATTGAAGAAAGCCAGATAGTACAGGGATGAAGTACAGCACTTGACACTGGAGACATAAACACAGGCCTTTATTGTGAACTGTCTCCCCAGAATCCACGTGTGAACTTTCTAATATATTTACATGAACATTCCCTGCATGCAAATACATCGCTCTTCAATAAGAACATGATCAAGAGGGCGTGCATCTGACGGAAAGTCCCAACAGAAAATGAAAATCAAAACAACGATATGGAAAGAGAAATTAAGAAGAAAGAAGTCATCCAGAGTGAAGAAAAACACATGAATAGAATAAAGTAAAATTTTAGTAGAAGGCTTATTTATATGACATAATTGTACAAAAAGACAAAGCAGTGGAAAACTAAGGAAGATAGTTGAAAAGGTTTAGAGGTTCAAGCTGGGTAGTACAATAGACACATCCTAAAAACGCCCCAGAAACTGAAGGAAATACCCAAGAAATAAAGAAAAGTTCCCAGAACAGAGATACATGAATTTTTATTTGCAGAGACAAAGTTCAACCACTATGAATGAAAATGACCCACAGCTAAGCAGACCATCATGGGCTCCCAGAAGGACTGACTGACTTCCAGAGAGAGTACAGAAATAAAGACAAGCAAGGAGAGGGCACCAGTAAAGGTTTCACAATCCTGAAGGGTGGTAGCAAAGGCTCGCTCTTCCCTGTGAGTTATTTCTCTGTGTGGGGTAGCCTAGTCCAGGGCTGCCATAAAGTGTCACTCCTAAGGGTCTTGACCCTTCCAGACCCTTAGTTCATCACATCATGGGTCTGTACTTGGCCCATGGACTCGGAGTTCATGGTGGCAACAGTATTTTATCCAAGACAAAGGATAAACCCTAGTCTGCTCTCCAGAAAAGTCCTTTTCTACCCCTTGTTCTCTGGAACTCCATCTGTATCGCCAAAAAGTGGCTCAGGAGGCTGGGACCATGCTGCTCAGGTTGGCTGAAAGCTCATCTATGAGAGGTGGTTCTCCAGTGGGAGCCTGAAATCACAGGTGGTTCTATGCCCGTGAGATTTTCCTACTGAGCTCACAACACTCAGCCTTTTGCTCACAGTGCACACCTCACACTTTTTCCTAGTAGCACATTATGTTCTTCGGAGCCACTACTGAGGAAAGCTAACCACCTGAAAACAATACTGCTTCATCATAAAAGTGGATCTGATCCAGTTGCCACGTAACTGAGTGAGTGTACAAACTTAGTGTGCACATACTCAATGAAGGCTGAGTCACATCCGGGGAGGGACTGAGCAGGGCCATAAGAGCCTTCCTCATGCTGCTCAGAAGGCTACACAATTTCAAATGTGTACTTGTTTGTTCCCTGAAATTTCTAGTCAGTATATTTGAACTACAGGTGACCGTGGGTGAAGGAAGCTGGGGAAAACTAAATAGTGAGTAAGCAGGGGACCGCACACAGAACAAAGCACTAGTACTCAGGGAACCTTTGTGAGGCCTTTGAGAATGAGGTAAGTGCCTCTAACACAAAGGGTGCCCTCTCTGAGGAAGCAGACCGGAGGGAGTAAGACAGAGGGAGACAGGAGCTCACAGCTCACAAGAGGCCCGTGTTTGCGGAACTCACATCTGGGCCTTGCAACCTCCAGAACTGTGGGAAATAACGTTGTGCTGTTTGTGACCCCTCATCTGTGAGGGGCCCAACAAACCAAAACCATGTGTTCTTTCTTAGCAAAACCCAAAAGTTGTGCAATGAAGGAAATGTAATCACAGTATATCATGAGGCTCGGAAGAGAGACGATGGGAAAACAGACCCTGAGGAGAAAGCAATTCCCTGGGAAAATGACAGGAGGGGTGGGGAGGGGGTGGGAGGAAAGAAAGGAGAGGGAGAGGAAGAGAGGAGGGAAGGGGGGAGAAAGGGAAAGAGAAGAGAGGGGTGGAAAGGGGAAGAGAGGGAGGACAGGGAAAGAGAAATTTTCTTATTTCCTATACTTAGAAGTCCAGTACCTTCTAATGTTGAAATATAAAGAGAAAGTACAAATATCGATAAAGCATCTTATTTGTCAATACCAGAGAATGTTCCTCAGAGATAAAGGGTGTGCGTAGGAGACAAAATGGAGGTAAAGGAGTAGAGTAGGTGGCTGACGGCTTATGACCTCATTCTTGTAGGCCTCAGTACTTTTATTCAGAAAGAATAGGATAAAAAGTGGCTAAGAAAACTAAGATGAAATCTAACCCTTTTTGACTTATTAAGGTACCTGCTGAAATCCTTCCATTACAAGGTTGTGAATAGTGCACATGTCTGTAACTCGGAACTTAGGAGACTGAACCAGGAGGACCAGGAGTTAAGGCCAGTCTCTGCTCTATAAGTTAGTTATATGTAGCCTGGGCTACATGAGACCTTGTCCTAAAACACCAAAATTGATAAAATGAAATAATAACAAAAGAAATTCCCTCCATTATTTCTGCTGGTCACAGTACCTCATGCCTGTCAGCTCAGCATTCAGGAGAATGTGAAGTGGAAGATCAGGAGCTCAAGTCCAGCCGTGGCTACATGGTGAGCTTGAGGCCAGCCTGGGCTACATGAGATCTAGCCTCCAAGATGAAATTCTTCCACTGTTCCTCACTAAAGTAGAGAAGGTTTATGGGGTCTCATTCTTTTGTCTGAAAATCAACCACTGATGTTAGAATTATAATTATGATGGGGGTGGCTACCATTGTAGAGGTCCTGCTGCACACTGTGATTCTTGAATTCTCACTCATTTGAGCAAGGTATCACCATTGCCTTTACTGCACATAAGAGGAAGTAAAAGCCCAAACAGCTTCCATAACTTGCTCAATGTCGCTTGGCAAGCCCAAAACAAAATCAGTAAAGAAAGAGTTGAAAAGGGCAACTTACTTATTGACTGACATCAGGTGCCCCTTTCTTTGACCCGTGAACATGATATACTCTTTCAAAACTCTAGTAAACACGATTTAGAAATGTGTAGCACCTTTACTCCAAGCCTGATAGAACACCCAAGAAGTTTCCCACGGGCAACATGGCCAAAAGAACCTCGGTCATGACCTGCAGCACCCTGGCTCCGGGAGTCTTCCGAATCAAGTATGCCAAATTCTGTAGGATGATGTCAGTGGTTTTATAACAGTATCACGTCAAGGTTTTGGGGCTACATATGGAAAGTTCCACTTGATGAGGCTTTCATGTAAAGTCAAATTAAGCAATTGTCACTTCTCAGTCATGTCTAATGAAATCACATTAGAAGGTCAAAGGGCCACGAATTCAGGTGAACACAAAAAGACCGTCTGTACTATCGGCTTTAACAGCTTTCTCCCCTTTCATTCAAACATATTAAGCCTGCTCTTTAGACCAACTTCTCCAACCAGAAAGACAAGGAACGAGGAAGGTCATTTTTCTTGCCTTTCCATCCCTCTTTTCAGGGCTCCTCACTTTTTATGACCCTCTCCTCTCTCATAAAGGATATAGTATACTTCATCCATCAGTACAGGTGATGGATACTAACCCTGACAGCTCCAGGACTTTGGCTGATGATGTTCCCTGGGTTTTCTGCTGGATGCTATGGACCAATCATGTCCTTTCTCTTCCACAATGGCTGTGACATCACTTCACTAAAAACCGACTCACTTAACAAGTCAGAAGAGAAGGGAAAAATAGGGTAGAGACATGGAGAACACGCAAAGGAGGCATTTCCTCGAGAAAACCTGAGAGCTAAGTTTTAGTACAGTTATTGAGATGGTCTTACTCCATAGATCAGACTGGCCTTATCTGTGTAGCTCAGGCTGCTCTTGAGCTGCCTCAGTCTCCCGAGTACTTGGATTAGAGGAATGCACCACTGATCTGTGTCCCAGGGGCTCTTTTCTAGTTTAGTTCACTAATTAGATTTGATACTGCCAGACTATAAAAGTGAATCCTGAGGTGGGAGCAAGCTTTCTGATGGAAGGTAACTTGTCAAGGTGAAGTCCTATCTGAGGAATATGCAGAACTTGCAACCGGAGATGTCTCCTGAGCATCTGCTCTGGCAGTGTGGTAGCAGAACCCAGGGGATGCCACGGGAACCAAAAAGGGGCCAGTGATGAGAAAGTTTGTCTTACTCAGGGTGTGGCAGCATGGTCTGGACCAAAACGACTGCATTTCCAGACATCAAGAGATGGAAATAGCTCTATCCTTTGTTTTAGTTTCATTGCCTCCTTCTAGCCTTTGGAGCGCTCCCTTCTAATTATCCTCATCTGTTTCTGCTTTAATGGCCTCTCTGGCTTTCTGTTTACCTTGGGTTGGGACATGCAGATGCCTTTCTGCCCCTCCCCTGCCTGGGTAGATGGGGGACACTGAGCAAGACCTTCTTTCCACTGAGTCTTGGAGATCTGTGGTGCTCCCCTCTGCCTACTGTTCCCAGCAGCACCCACCGAATGGCATGCTCATGAGGAAGACCCCATTTCATCCTCATCTTCCCCCAGCTTTAGCTCTCTAATCTACACCCCAATTATCTGGGTTTGCTTTGAGAGCTTCCCCCTCCCATTTTCTAAACATCTCTTCACAATTTTTCCTATTTCCGCCCCTCCTTGATTATAACCATTCTCGGAAACTTCCAACTTCCAAACCAAAGGCCACAAATTCCACAGGGTGGAATTATGGAGGTGCAATAGAAAGGCCTGGGCCGAGGACTCCAACAGATGTGGGCTCAGTCCTTCTTCCCTTACCTGCAAACCAGTGCACATGGGTGGATTAGCTTGCAGTGCTAGTCTGTGCCACAGCTGAACCATATCAAAAACAATATGTACCTATAGGATTATAGATTTGAAGTCTAGCTACTTCACACACAACCTAGTATCTAGCATTTGTATTTATTTATTTTGGGGACCTTTCTCCATCTCTCTCTCTGGAAGCCATCAAGCCCCCCAAGAGCTGGGTTTATGTTGCTCTGTTTCCCTCACAACACCCACCATGGTATCATAGGTTTTCAATACAACCTCAATATATTCTTTCTGAATGAACATGAAGTTACTTGATGACTTTGGTGGTTGTGGTGGTTGGGGGGGAGCAGGTAGAGATACTTTTCTTATTTTAAAAAGACCAAGGTATATCATAGCAAGCATAACTATTACTGTCTT
Source organism: Peromyscus californicus insignis (assembly GCF_007827085.1). NCBI lineage: Eukaryota > Metazoa > Chordata > Mammalia > Rodentia > Cricetidae > Peromyscus > Peromyscus californicus. Next base: position 159,821,202 of record NW_026294584.1, on the reverse strand, counting down.
AAAGACCATCCAAGTAGGCATTTATTTTGTGCTCACTGTATACCCAGGTTTTATTGTATTTTTTTTTTTAACTAACCCATTCCACACCCCTATAAGAGAATACTGTTACCACCTCTACATCCCAGGTAAATATACTGAGGCAGGGGAATTATAGATGACTTATTCCAGCTTATCTAGATAATAATTCAGAGATCAGGGTTCCAGATCCAAACATGAGATGTCAAAAGCTTCTGGGCAGAGACTCCCCTTTCTAATATTCAAACTAGATTCAGAAAATGTCTGAACAAAACCAAAAATTTACTTTAAATAAGAAAGCCACACTAGTTTGTAGAGAGAATATCATGTTCCTCATTCCCAAAGCCTAACTGAAAAGTTGTTTACAAGCACAAATGGCTGACTTACCCATTCGTAGATTTGATTTATCCATCTTCATATGCAAATAATCTGCGTCGTGTGTGTGTTTCTTGCATTCTGCCTCAAGCACCTGGGGCTGTGACTGGAGAGGCAGAGTAGGCAGGAACAACAGTGGGTGGAAAGTTGGGATAATTCCTCCATGGGGTTCAACCTTTCATTTCTGCTTAATTTCTCCAGAGAGGGGTTCCTCAGGTAAGACATGCCAGGCAGACCACATCTCCAGTTCATCTGTACACAAAGTGCTCCTACCATGTCCTCTTGCACCCAGTTTGAGAAGAGGTCAGACAGACTTGAGTTCTTTGAGAACTAGGTACAGGCCTCCTTTCTCTTTTCTGTTTTAGTACTGGAGTCTGAACCCAGGGCTTCACACCTGCTAGACACACGATCAACCACTGAGTTACACACCCTACTCCTCTCCATCTCTTCCTTTCTGCCAGGTTTGTGGGTATTTGGTTTTGGTGGTGATGGCGGAATTTTTGTTGGCTTGTTTTGTTTTTCTTCTAGTATCTTCTGATTGGCAGGGAGACCATACAAAGCTACCCAGCACAGTTTCCAAGTTTCTTCCAGAACGGAACTTGATCCTTTCACTGGTGAAGAGTTGACCTTGGGCTTACACTGGAACTCAGTCCATAGAAAGCTCACCTGCCACGTACAAACCCAAGTTCAATCCCTAGATCTACATAAACCAGGCATGGTGCCACATGCCTGCAGCTCCAGCGCTTGGGAGTGACAGGCTCTTACCTGTCAACAACAAAACCAAATTAACCTTCCCTAGTGATCAACGATGAGAATTTATGTCTTCATTGGTAAGGCCACAGTAGAATAAAGAAAACTCTTGTCCAAGATGAAAGAACAGAAACCCAGTTAGAGCCCTGGCGGGAGGAATTGTGAGCCGCTGTGAGAGAAGCAGCTCTTAGGACCAGAGTCCCTGACTTCACCCATTACCATAACATGACCTCTCTTAACCTTGATGTCATCATTTGTGAAACAATAACAACAAATTCATAACAATAGCTGACAATGAATTAGATGCCTGGTTCTGTTCGACCCATCAACATACCAGTTTGCCTAACCTCTGTATCAGTGCCATGAGGAAGGTTCTAGCAATACCTTTTGACAGATGAGAAAGCTAAGAGAAAGAGGCTCCAGTACCTTACTCCAGATCTCAAGCCACTAAGTGATAGATGGAGTCAGGGTTCTACCCAGGCAGTGGAGATCCAGAGACAGAGGACCTAAGGTCCTTCTCATCCTAAACTCCTGCTTGAGTCTAAAGCATCCTCTTGACCACAGCCAGACTCCATTTCAAACTCCACCAATGATAGGAAGAGCTTCACCATTACAAAACACCTTGGGCTAAAAACCAATTGTTACCAAGGTTGATCTGATTTGCATTTAGTTAGAATGTGTTAGTTTTGACTATTTCAGTTTGCATATTTCTCTGGGGTGGAGCTCAGTTGCACAGAGCTGGAGCATGTCACCTTTTGTTATAATCTGAAAAAGGGATGCTCAAGAGAAAAAGATGTTAAATGTTCCTGTGTGTCTCTGTATGGTTGGAATAATAATGGGCAATATTTTTAGAAACCTTAAATCCTTCCACTCTCTGGACAGAGAGTGCTGCACATGCACTGTTCACGTGACAGTCCATTCACAAGACTTGAGTCTGACACAGCCCTACTTTGCAGAGACACTCAATAGCCCCCAGTCACAAAGCTCCCGAAAGTCTTGGGTTTTCATCCACTTCCATTTTTTGATACAAAGCCCTCTTACTCAATTTCTTCATTTGCATAGAAAAGGAAATCATGAAAAACGGATTTTTGAAAGGAAGGTAAACACCAGGGGTCAGGGCGAGAGGGGGTGCGTGCTGTAGTCTTTTAAAACCTGCTTGAAGGTTTTGAATGACAAAGTGAACACATGAACAAAGCCCAGACCATAAGGACGGACCGCTGGCCATTGCCAACATAAGCATACTATTAGCATTAAAATTAATTTTCCATTATCTGTCTCATCTTGGCCTTGGAAGAGCACAAGAAATCTGAATTCTTAACAGATTCAGACCGCATTTTAGTGAATTTCTCCATCTTTTCCCTAACTGAACACTGTGCAGAATGACCCAGTTATTACTGTTTATAAAATGGCATGCCATGAGTTCTTTTTTCCTCTCTGATACAAAGCGTGTTTAAAGAAAGACGAGAGAAATGTGTGCCCTGTGCCTGGACACCACTTCAAGTGGATGATTACTTTCTTGTTAATTAAATTGTTGGGGAACATATCAGACACCTTGTTAACCATTTTTCCTGCTTCTAGACTTCTGCTTTAAAATGTGGGGAGCCAATGGAGGCTGAAAGCTGCTACAGCACACCAAGGGTACCCTGGACAAGAGCACACAGACTAAGAGACAAGATAAACTAGTCTCTTATCTCAGGAAACCCAAGATTGTCCTTTCCTCTGAACAGTTCACATTGTCCCTCATGGACGTTGAAGGTTACAGATGAAGCCACACCCTACAGGGAACACGCTGTGGAAAGAGCTGTGTATCTCTTCTAAGCAGAGTGCAGGAAGAAAGCATTTGGTTTCTTGGATGTGATGCATCCACGAAATTCTCGCTGTGAACATCTCATGGACTGAAGCTAATTAACATTTAAACACTGGGTTTCTGTGCTGTTTGGGGTTTGAGAACCACAAAGAAAACCTACCTTTTCTTAGTTTGGGGTACTATGAATCACAGGCTTGTCATTTCCTCCTTTCCATCTACATCTTAACATTTTCAGACAAATAGCACTGAAAAGGAGCAGGATCTTCATTTCAATCAGCTACATTCTTTGCTCTTTTTCTGCTTAATTTCCCCAAATCCTGTGACTGACAGGAACATCCAGACATCATCTGAATAGAGCACCCCATTAAAACACCCCTCAAGGATCATGGCCATGAATCCTCCATCAAGACAAGTATGTACTAAATTGATTAGATAATACATACTCATTTTGTGTTATTCCCAGAATCCTCACAGATTTGATGAGGACAATAGTCTGTGTTTTCTCATCTGTGAAATAGGGGCTGGTGTCCTGGGTCAGAAGTCCATGGTTGTAGTTCAGGGTTTTCAGCCAGCTATGCCAATAAGCTATGTGGAGTTCAGAAATGTGGACGGCATCCTGGAATTGTCATGCGGTTAGCAAGTGGCAAAGCCATGACCTCAGGCCAGAGAGGCTCAGGGCTTCTGTTTCAATAATCCCTTCTTCCACCCTCTGAATTCTTCATTTATGTGGCGGTTCACACTTTATGAAGGTCTTCCATGTGCATTCTCATTTTGAGTTTTTTATTTTTTACCTCATAAATAAATAATGTGAGATAAAGAATAAATGCCTTATGGTCCATTTGACCAGGGAGGGAGAAGAAGGCTTACACTCCCAGGTGTGTGTGTGTCTTTGGTTGTGCATACATTTTATATGTATGTTCACAGGTTGTGTATGCATGCACATGGACATGTGAAGGCACAATCAAATACATGATTGACAGAAGTCTTCCTTGATGGCACTCCACCTTATTCACTGAATCAGTATCTTTCAAGTGAACCCAGAGATTAGCCACATGGCTAGCCCAGCTAGCCCATTTCTCCAGGGATCTTCTGTTTCTGCCCTTTGAGCCCTGGAATTACAGGCAGGTCACCATGCCCACTTAGCATTTACATGGATTCTGAACATCTAAATTCAGGTCCAAAGGCTTGCACAGGAAGTGCTTTATTCACTGATTCATCTTCCCAGTCCTGCACTCTTCTTTTCTGGCCCTAAATTAATGCATTTTCTAGCACATTGTACCAGCCACTGTGGTTTACAATCTCAATTAAGAATACACACAAATACACTGGAAACAAAGACAAATGGAGCCTGAAAGCCCTACACAACCACTCTCAGAGAAGCTTGGAGCTCAGGAGCTGAGACACTCATTCCATGCTTCCTCCATTCTCACCTGTTGCCCTCTCACGTTTGGAGCCCTGCAGAGCTAAATCTTTCCATTCCCTTATGTCACTCCCTGCCAATCTGCGCCCCCCCCCGTCTTTGTTCGACTTGCATATTAAATATTTCCAAATACAAGTATCACATTCCTTTCATCCTTGAACACAGTTGTCTTCACACATGCTGAAGTTTGCATAGAATGATTTCTCTTTGTGTTAACTGAGGTGGCAGGTTGCTCATTACCGCATGGGGTTTACGTGTTCATACATTGCTAAATACCTTCCACGTTATCCTTTGGTGGCTATGCAGGAAATTCTCAATGACTCAACTTTAGCTGGTGCCAAGTACTGTGACTGAGAGCAGCACTCCTTTTCCATGGCAAATCTTCCTTCTCCCTGCCCTCTCCCCAGCTAAGCAGCAGGTCAGTACTGGGGCCATATTGGAGGATTACTTCCCCACGGTTCTTGTCCAGTCAAAAGCTTGCTCAATCTGTGGGCTGCCATTTGCTCTCCTAGTGGGGAAGTTGAAGAAGAAGAAACACCCTGCTCTGCTTGATGGCCAAGCTCCTGGACTCAGTGCTGAATTCTGCTGTAGTTCTGTGACCACCACCAAGCTACTCTCTGCCTAGGTTTCCTCATTTGAAAAGGCAAGAGGTTAACTATAGATACCTTCCAGGGTCATTATGAAGATGAAATGGGTCCCAGTGCAGTGTTTGAGCACAGCAATGCCCAGTGGGTGTCAACGTGCAATATAAGATTTCACATTAATCAGTATATCAGGGCTCTCAGGAGGTATAAAAGTAATGTGCTTTTGTTAGCTCATGGAAGTCTTGTAAGAGCCCCAAAGAACTACTATTTTCCATTCACAATGAAGGGACTGAGGCAGAGGGGAGAGGAAATTCATATGAGCTCTTATGGTAAGAAAATGGTAGAAGCAGGAGCTGGTTTCTGACCAGTTTCATTCCTACATGCCAAGAAATACTGCAGTGGGCATGTGCCCAGTGCTGGGCACCGCCTGGCTGTTCTCCTTCAGCCATCATATTAACCCTTTAAAGTAAGCCCTGCTGAGCAGCCTGTTTCATAGTTCAAGAAACCAAGGTATAGGGAGTATGAGTGACTTTTCAAAAATCAAGTCAAACTGATCAAGACTCAAAATATATTTCTTGATTAAAAAAAAAAAAAGATCATCCCAAACTGGATGGTTAAGACTGGGCCAGTTGGTGAGTTGGGGGCATGTTCAAGGTCAGCATCATGACAAAAAGAAAGTCCTGTAATGAGGACTGAGTGAAAATGTGGCACACTTTGCTAATAGGTGGCCTATAATTTAGTGCCATGTCCAAATGGTGTTTGGAGGAATCAGACATCCCCTCTAAACAATGAGTCAGTCAAACACAATATGGTGGGGGACCCACTATGTCACAGAGCTTTGTCTTTATGTCTCCCAAACTAAGGCACACACTAAGATTACTGCTGGGAATGTTTTCTCTATGGCAACAAGTGAGGGAGCATTGAGGTGCGCACTTTGGAATTGGTGAGGTCACAGGTTAGTGGAGACTTCAGGTTTGATTTTTATTTAAAAGCAAGACCTTGGGGAGATGGCTCAGTACATAAGAGCACCTTACAGAGGACTTGAGTTTGGTTCTGAGCACCATGTGGGGTAGCACACAAAAGCCTGTAACTGCAGCTCCAGGGGAGCTAACACCCCCTTCTGCAGACACTTGCACTCACATGTGAATACTCACACATAAACAGACAGACATAAAAATAAAAAAACAAAATTATTTTTAAAAATGAAAAAGAAATGTAATACCCATGCTAAGACCCCTTAAAAATGAACATTGGTAGAAAAGGTATTTCCCTTCAAAGGGCGCTGTGCTTCACTGGCAGTTTGAGCAATTTCAACCCAAAGCTTCACGGGGACATGTGTAGGACTTCCTCGGGACAGATTCTGTGTGACTATAGATAAGAAAAATTTTAATCACATAAGAAACTCAGCCCACACCTGTTGAACATTTCTTTTTTCCAAGATTTCTTTTGGCTTCATGACTGTCACAGTTCAAACACTTTCAAACCTTTATTTGTGAGAAACTAATGACTCTCACAATCCCCACTGTATTTCTTCTCTTTTGACCCAGTTACCTTGCCAATGCCAGCCCCTGTTTAATGTTCGCATTTGGTTTTAAGGATTTTTGTTTGTTTGTTTGTTTCTTACCTGCTTGAAATAAAATTCAAATCACTCCACATTTCCTAGAACGAGATTCTTTTGTCCTAAGTTTCTATTGTAGCTGGTAGTTTCTTTCTCACAGTCGATAGTAAGCATCTTATTCCTAGCTCTCTAGAGCTGAGGCATTTGCACATAGAAAAAGACAGATTAGCAAGAAAACGTATTTATGTAGCACAAGTCTTCAATGCCATGGGAGCCTTTGGAAGTGAAACCCAATGAAACTGGTAAATTTGTGTCTTGTGCCCAAGCGCAGAGTCATGGATAAGTATGATTGGGTAGAGAGGGTATGACGTACTACATGGGGGTGGAGGGAAGGGCTCAGCAGGGTTTTATCAAGGTCCGTTTTCTGTTTGTTCGGACTTCCCTCGGTGTCCCTGTGCACTTTTCTCTGGATACAGGGAGGGCATCTTTCCGACCTGGGCTAGTTCACTCCTCCTTAGGCAACCGGTAGTTGCTGGCTGCCAGAAGCTCACCATATTGATGCCAAACTTAGTGCAGACACCAGATCTACATAGCGCACTATAGCCCAGAACTCCCGGACTCAAGTGATCCTCCTGTCTCAGCCTCCATAATAGCTGGGAGTACAGGCATGCACCACCTGCTTCAAAGAAGAATTGGGTAGAGAATGAGCATGACCTTCCAACTTTGGCTATTTGGTCAAATGCTAAGAAGCCCTATATGGGAATTGTGAATCCTGCTGGAATATACTTCCCCCAGGGCAGGATATAAATAATATAAAAGTGTACGTTGGTGTGTATTTTCGAACTCTTGAGACCATTTGATGAGATTTTTCTGCAAACTTAAAAAAAAATCCTTTAATATGCCCCATCATTTCTTAAAAGTCCATTTCCCCAATAAAGAAAGTCACATAGCCCATGATAGTTAGGCTTTTCAATCCTATCCTTCCAGTAACCCACCAGGAACAAGCCCAGACACAGCCATCCTGGAATGACCCCTCCTCCAAACAAGAGCATGGACCGATATATACATGGAAAAGGTATAGATGACTCAGTTTGTGGGGTTTGGGCCCTTGAGGCAGTGCTGCTGACACTGGCACTTTGTGTCTTCAGACCAATTTCTAGCAGCCTCAATTGAGCGCCATCACAGTGTGTCTATGAGGTGTGTGGTCAGCATATCAACTGCTTGATGCCAGTGCCGCTAATGAGGGACGGAGAGCACCGGTGAGCCCAGGAACATGAGGAGGGCACATCTTGTTGTGAATGCCTTGCTGTCTCCCTGGCCTTCACTTGACCACATTCTGCCCGATGGTGGTGTGTGATTATTAAACTTCTATTCTCCACCGGATTGTTGGAAGGCAAGGATGGTTGGATCAGCCAGGGAAAACATAGCTTTGTAATCCTGTATCTTCCATGAGTGTAACTTGAGATGTCAATCATCTAAGACTACTACCTAGAGAAAAAAGACACTTTTGCATGATGCCTGGTCTTTAACAGGTGGCATGAAAGAAGCAGATGTGAAGAGGAGGAAGGGCTCACAGTTTGCCTCAGCCTTTCTCAGGAACTTGTCCCCAGCGCTGATAAAGCAGAGGAAAGGGGAAGCCATGGGTCCTCGGGTCATTGGAAAGCAAATAGCAATCCTTTCCTGTGTCCACTAGGTGGAAGGAGGAATAGGTAGGTCATCAAGACCCAAGGAAACATTAAATAAGAATGAATTAATTAGGATACTAACATTGAAGCAAGAAAATTGCAAATTAACATTGCAAACTGACAGAGTGAAGGACTGGGGCTTGAAATGAGGCCAAACACAGGCTGAGCTACTCAATACAATCTGTTCAGTTGCTTCTTTCTGAGAAGCAGAAGTAAAGTGCACTTGAGATAATTTTACATGAAATGATATGGTTTTTTGTCTTTTTTTTAAAAGAACAATTATTCTTTGGCCATTCTTTTATACAAGGTTGTGCCTCTGTGATATGGTCAATACAAATATAAATTCTTCATAACACTTACTAAAATGTTAGCAAACTAGAAGGAAATGATTTTCTCTATATCATAGTGGAACATTACAACCTGAGAACATATCTATTGTAGCATTAAAATTGTTGGCACTGGTTCTTCATGGTGACAATTATAAAAAGGACATTCAGAAAATAATGGCTTCACAATTTCTTTGTTTTTCAGAGGAATGTCTTCCTATGTCTTAGACCCATAAACCTTAAAGAAACCTGCTGTGATCAGCAGCTGAGGGATGAAGACCCATAGTGGCCAAGAGGCTCCTCCCTCATCCAGGGATTATCTTTAAACAAGGACACACAGGGCTCTACCTTGGCACATACTTGCCCACTTTTTATCTCCTATATACAGAAAAACTCGAACTACTTCTATATTGTTACAAAATTATTTCCTCAAATCCTGACAAATCTCTAAATCTTGAATTGGAGAACTGTGCTTTTTCTTTCCATGAAGGGAAGAAACAGTATTGTGACGTTCACTGATTAAAAGAGAAAACTGGGAATTGAAAGGAAAGGAGGAGAACACTTTCACAATGGTCTCCGTTCCTTATGACAAGCCCAATGATGGCATGCTTAATCATGTTAGGTTAATATACCTCACCAACCACCGTCATTTTTTATACCAAGTGGCAATTTTAATTACCCAAGGAAAACCATAATTATTTGAAACAAGAACTTTCTGGCCACTAGCTAAAATAAGAACAGATCAGCAATAAAGAGTTGTGCTTGATATATTGTGCACTCCAATAAACTTATCTGGGGGTCAGAGAACAGAACAGCCACTATATTAAACATAGGTTTAAGCAGTGGTAGCACACGCCTTTAATCCTAGCATTCCAGAGGCAGAGATCCATCTGGATCTCTGTGAGTTCAAAGCCACACTGGAGACAGCCAGGTATGGTGACTCACGCCTTTAATCTCAGCACTTGAGATCTCATGTCTTGCTTGGGAAAGACACACACCTTTAATCCCAGGAAGTGATGGCAGGAAGCAGAAAGGTATATAAGGCGTGAGGACCAGGAACTAGAGGTTTTTAAGCTTTTAGGCTTTTAGCAGCAATTCAGCTGAGATCCATGCAGATGAGGACTCAGAGGCTTCCAGTCTGAGAAAACACTATCAGCTGAGGAACTGGTGAGGTGAGGTTCGCTGTGGCTTGTTCTACTTCTCTGATCTTTCAGCATTCATCCCAATACCTGGCTCCTGGGTTTGTTTTTATTAATAAGACCTTTTAAGATTCATCTTACAAAGAGTGCATAATGCTCTTCCAGAAGACCTAAGTTTGACTAGCACCCAAGTCAGGCAGCTCATAACCCATAACTACCTGAAATCTAATTCTGGGGAGACTGGATGCCCTCTTCTAGCCTCCATGGGCACCTGCACTCATGGACCCATACACTCCCATCACAATTAAAATAAAACAAGAACAGAGAAAAAATATTACATAGATGACAAAGTTGCTCAGAAAAGGTTATTTTTTTTTCTCTCTTTACAGAAATAGTCCTGTATTCTACTCTTAAATTCCTTTGTGAAAGTCTGCTGTAAGGGTCCAGCACCATGAGAGCTGTAGCCAAGCGGCTGCTGGGAGCATTTTGGCTTCATTTACTTTGGGCTGTACTTGATGTATGGAAAGGTTTTTGGTTTTTTTTTTTTTTTTCCTAATCTGAAACACTGGAGTCTTGGAGATCCTTTGTTATCAATCTGCATCACAACAGGAGGGAAGAACCTTAGACACAAAACATTTCTTGGAAGAAGAATAAACAGGTTATACCAGTTTGAACAAGCCATGGAATTCAGAACTATAATATCTGTGATGTTATTAGTAAAGTGAGTACAGCGTGGGGGAAACCCATAATCAAAATGCTTGCAACAGACCCAGAAAGATATTTAAAGGAGTCTCGTTCGCAAACAATGTAGATGTTTTCACCAGGGTTGGATCCCGTAGGCATCTGCCTGTGTGGACTGCTGCATTACTTCTCTGGCTCTGAGAAATCTGATTAGGCATCGACATTTGTTCCTTACAGTAAGAAGCTTGTCTGCTAGGAGTTGCTTGTTTTCATCCACTGCCCCACAGAGGAGAAGTGTTTCAAAATAAAGGTCTGTTCTGTTCAGTAAGGAACTGAAGCCACTCACCACCATTCGCATTGGGAAAATTCAACCTGACTCTTTCTTTTTACGGTTTCTACCCTGGGGCTTGACCAGGATTCTTCTCCATCGCTTTGAGAATGTCAGAGTTTAAAACTTCAAAGGTAGGAGATGATGGATGTACGGCATTCACAATAGATTGCTTTAAGTAGCACATGTATGTAGTGATTCATTCTCAACATTCCTTTGAAAGCCTAAGCCCCATTCTTAGAGAAGACACTTAGACAGGGAACATGAGAAATAACACTGCTCTGAGCTGCACAGCCCTTCTGGAGGTTTCTCCTAACTGTGCTGAATCCTTAGCAATTGCCTCCATCATTTCACTCCTAATTTCATTACTTTTTTTGTTTAAAACTTTGTGAATAGTTTTGGCTTCATGTAGTAACTGTGTTTTTGTTTACTGTTTCTCCTCTTGCTCGTCTCATTTTAACTACACTTGCAGTTTTTACAGCTGTGCTTTGTAGCTATATCTAAGGCTTTTATATTAACACTGTCCCATCTAAAAAGAACCTCTTTCTAATTTTTTTAAGACAAAGGTCTCACCTTTAGTCTCATCTCTGACTAATTTGATAAAAAGAAATACTTTACAATGGGCAAGATACTGCAGATGAAAATTTTCTCATAAAGACATAGCTTTTCACATTTCAGAAACAATGGTGTAGGTTAAACACCGATTGGAATGACCAAGAAAGGGAAACCCCTGGGCTTCATATTTGGGAAATGACTTTATGTGGAACCAAAGCAATGTATGTGACCGAGAAGGGGGTGAAGGGGAGTTCTACAAACACACTCATTACCAGGGAACGCCCTGGCTTTGGATTTGGCCAACAAGACACTCAGCTGGCAACTCCTTTAGAAGATAAACTCAAGGAGTGCCACATACCAGCTTCAACCATCGCCTGAAAACGTTAAAGGCATTTCCACTTCTTCTTCACGGTTCAAAGTGTGTCTCCTTAATAAGGAACACTCCAGGAGTACAGCACCTGGCACAGCTTTCTGTCTTGTCTCTAAGTCACAAGAACCCATTGGGACAGTCCCTGTCTGTCTGTCTGTCTGTCTCCAAATCCAAGTTCTCATCTTTCATTAGCCATTGACATACTATATGAACTCTAGAACTTATGGAGAATTCATTTAAACAAATCCCCTAAAAATGACCGAGAAGTTTTGACCGGGCGGTGGTGGCGCACACCTTTAATCCCAGCACTTGGGAGGCAGAGGCAGGCGGATCTCTGTGAGTTCGAGGCCAGCCTGGTCTCCAAAGCAAGTTCCAGGAAAGGCGCAAAGCTACACAGAGAAACCCTGTCTGGAAAAAAACCAAAAAAAAAAAAAAAAAATGACCGAGAAAATGCCAGGCGGTGGTGGCGCACGCCTTTAGTCCCAGCACTCCAGAGGCAGAGCCAGGTGGATCTCTGTGAGTTTGAGGCCAGCCCAGGCTACAGAGTGAGTTCCAGGAAAGGTGCAAAGCTACACAGAGAAACCCTGTCTCAAAAACAAAACAAAAACAAAACAACAACAAAAATGACCGAGGAAAGAGAAACCCAGGCTAATGCATCTCAGTGTTGCTGAATAAATATAATTTGTTATAGAATATGTGGGGTTTTTGTCTGGTGGTGTTTATTTAAAAGATCAGAAAGGCAAACCCAGAAGTGAGGTATTCATCCAGTGAGCAGTCACCTCAATGTATTGTAAAGACCCAACCCTGCTTTGACCCTTGCTTTCTCCTAAACTCCACATGCTTTTCTTTGGGGTGGGAGGTGGAAATGGAATGGAGACAGTTTGGGCAACATTAGGATTTTGGAGAATGAAGCCCTACTAGTATGACCAGAAGGCAACTGGCCCCCTGGTTTTATGGGAACACAAACCTTTCAGTAGGTCCCTGTGGGACTAGTGGCCTACTTTGCTCCTGGAAGGTCTGTGTATTGGAGACAACCATGGAGACTGCCCTGCCTGCTGCAGCACCCCTTTGCCCTACACCCTGACACCACACCACCCACTGCGCCTCCACAGCCCTTCCCCTCTGCTGCTATGGCAGAGTTCCTCTTATGCTAGGTTTAACAGCCCTTACCTATCTTTAAACACTTGCATTTCTTCCAATCAATTCATCCTGCATATATATTTTAATCTATTTCTCTACCACCCCTCCCTCCCTCCCCACCTCTCTTTTCTTCTGTCCCCCTTCCTTTCCTTCCTTCTTCCTTCTCTCTTTCCATTGTCTCAATTTTTCAGTCTTAAACAGATTCTAGAGGAGAAGAGCAACTATTCTGAAATCACTCGGAAGTCCCTTTGTTGACTTACTAAACATACTTTCTTTAGAAGTGAATTAACCTCGCTCTGTTCTGTCATTCATAGTCTTTGTGTGTATAAACTTACACTGGTCTGTTTAAATCTACAAGGGTTTTTCTAAGTCACTAAAATAGACACCATCCAGTGAATATTTGCTTGGTGATACGCACTTCGTATCTGTCCCCTGGGAATTATACTAATCTTGTGCATTACTACCCCTTTACAGGAGAGGAAACAAGAGTTCCTGGAGGCTAACAGCGTTGCTTCAAACAGATGAAATAACAACAGCACACAACACGGAGCACATGTCTAAGGCATGGTTACAGAGGTAAAGCTACAGCAGTAAGGTTCTCAAGACGCCATCCCTTCTGCTACAACATGTGGCTTTTGAGTCCTGCATCAGAAAAAAAAAAAAAAAAGCAGAGAAACTAATTAAGGACCATGCCAAAGAAAACGCAGCAAAGTTTGATTCATTTACCCTTGGCTTAAAAACTAAAGCAAAACACAGCCAGCCCTACTGGCCTGAAAGCTTGCAACATTTTCTTTAAAAATAAAAGCAAGCAAGCACAGAACTGGTACTATAGTGTATTTTAAAATGATGTAAAATCTACCCCCAACCTCCCCAAAACTGTGCATATAAAAAAGATTCAGGAGAAAAAAAAGGAAATCCATCCAACACTCAGTGAACATTCTGAGTAAAGGGATGCTGGGTATCTTATTTATTTTTCCATTTTCTTCTTTCCTGCCTTTTCTATGGTGACTATGAGCTGCTTTTCAATGCATTTAATCTTCAGCAAAATTACTTAGCCTGCTAAACCAGTGAAAAAAGAAAGAAAGAAAAAAGCTTTGCTGTAACTATGTGAACATTTACCATAGGAGTGAGGGAGGCAATATCAGGTGATTGGGTATATACTTATAAAAAGAAATGTTTAAGCAGAGCTTAGGGAATAGGGAGCCCCTGCCGGGACAGGCATGCTATCTGTTTGATGGAAGGAGGGAAAAAAAAAGCCCCTCTCAGCTGAGCTAAACTTCGGAGTTTAATTACTGTTCAAAAGAAGAATTAAGATTAGAGCCCAGCTAGGCATTAACTTCTCCAGGCCAGTGACAGGCAGTTTTAATAAGGCCTCTGAGCTGATGCTACATGGGAAGTGAGAACAGAAAAAAAAACAGCTCAGTGGATGCTTGCACCGACCTTGAACCTGAGGCAAATGGGGCAGGAGCTGCAAGTGGCAACTCCAGGTCCCAGCACTGAGCTTGTCCTAGGAAACCTTAGCTCCCGGGAAGCTGAGGACGGGAGCAATCTATTCTGCTTACCCCAAAACTTCTCCACTGTCCTGCTTTTGAGGATAAGCCTTGCCTTCCAAGTCTGTTTCAACCAAGAGGGAAATACCCATAACAGGAAATCGATTTATGACCCAGGGGCTCAGGAGAGAGAACTACTAACGGCGAGGACTGTTTTCGGGAAACAGAATCTCAGCACACCGAGCTCTATAGTCCACTTGCTTTAATTCCTCTGGGATAAGATCCTATTTACACAGCTTCAGTTCTGTTCTCGTGCCTAGCTCCTTTCTTGCCTGATTTCTCTCTATATTTATCTACTGCTCCCTCTAAGTTCTATCTTAATTCTCTTGTCTTAATTCTGCCTCATCTAGGTCCTTTTCATCTTGTTCTTACCCAGCTAGTACTTCCCCATCTGACTCTTCCTCATCTTCCATCTCGTCCACACGTTCTCTCTGGTCAGAATCCTCCTTATCCCTCTCCGTTCTCTATCTCTAAGTTCTCCACGTCCCTCCTAAGTCTCCCAGGAATCCAGTTATGAACCCAAGCAATAGCAAGCCCCTGGTCGAGCAAGGTCACCAGGCTTGAATTCTACAGGGTCATAAAAGTAGGTAAGAATTTTCCTCAGGCAGTGACCACCAGGCTTTCTTTTACAACCCAAAATGGGAGTGGTAAAAGAGGAGGTCAATTGAGTGCTAATGACCGGTTAGTATATCAAAAAGGGGATCTATGTGCTCAGTCTACATTCCTAGAAGTGGTTAGGTAAGAAATTAGGGGTCTATTAGTAAGGTTGTATAAGAAAGGAGGGTCTCACCCTAAATTGCAAAAGAAATAAAGCTATCTGCCTGACCTAGGAGACAGATGTGGTTTCATATGGCCTTGGATGCTTGATAGGCATTTTAGATAAATACACTGCTAGGAGTTCTTGGAAGCACACAAGAAAATCATTTTAGGAACCAGCTAATATATATACAAAAGCTAAAATATCACCAAGACTCCTTAAGCCATGGCTTGACCTTTGGAGACGTCCTTGACTTTTCCAAGTAGTAGCTTTTGTGATAGTAGCTGAATTCCATTATGTTTCCCTGCGGCTTGCAGCATGAGAGTAATGAACAGCCAGCACCACACATCCAACCCATCACACAGCTTTAGAAAGCAGAACTCACCAGATTGTTGAGGTCATTTCAGCCTGTGTAGACCTCTCATTCTGCTGCCTCCTCACATACTTCACTGGCTTAGTGTTTTATGTCTCATACACAACTGAGTATTTGTGTGTCCACCAGTGTGGATGCACATGTGCACAGATAATACACAATATGGGTGTGCTTACTGCATAGCCAAGCTTACATAAATGGTATACTGTGGAATGCACCGAACTACAACTTCAGTTAAAAACCACTTACTGTGAGTGCCAGTAAACGTGTGTGCAGGTGCACATGCATGTGCGTAGAGGCCAGAGGTCAACCTCCAGGATCCTTCCTCAGGCACTGTTCACTTTGTTTTTTTGGAGACAGGGTCCCTAATTGGCACAGAACTTGTTTAAATGACCAGGCTGGCTGGCCAGTGAGCCCCAGGGACCCGCCTGTCTCTGCTGCAGAGCTGGGATTATAAGCGTGTGCCACCCCACCTGGCTTTCTTACAGGGGTTCTGAGGATCTACCTCAGGTTCCCCTGCTGTGAGGCAAGCACTTCATGAGCCGTGCTGTCTCCCCAGCCCTCAACTGATGTTCTTAAGAGTTCACCATAGACAGACTTCACTAGCATGTTCTTTTATTCTTTAGTTTTTAATTATGTGTTAACCAACTGGGAGTCTGTTGCCTGGCTGGCCTCAAGTCCATACTCTCCCTGCCTCAGTCATGGAAGCCCTGGGAAATGCTGTGTGAACATTGTGAAAGTTCTATCACAATACATTAATCTATTTCCCTAGTCAGTGCTAGTTTGGTTTTTAAATATTTATTGGAAACCACGCCACACAACAAGCATTTTCGTGCCCGCACGCTTTCACACCTGCACACTTTCCCCTGAGTTTTACAATTAGAAGTTGAGGACCTAAGCTGGAGAGAACAATCATCATCAAATTCTGGAGGCACTTTGAACCCGGTCTGCAGAGTGGTATTTCTAGCGCCCACTAGCCACGCAGGGAAGCAATGGCTGCACCACTCAGCTTCATTTCACTATACTTTAGATTTCATGAGTCTGACACAATGGCTTCTGCTACTGGTGTTTTGTTTTTTTTCTTTTTTTTCACTTCTCCAATTACTAGTAGGCTGTGTGTTTTTTCCTATCCTTTTCATTTATTCTTTTTTTTTGTTTGCTGTTCAAAGATTCATTAATGGCTCTGTTCTTTTGAGTTGCTTAACTGAAAAAATTTCTTGGTCACATGAAGTATAAAAATCTTTTCAAGGCTATGTTTTTATCCACCTTCCCTGCTTTCTTCTGTCTTTGAATCTTGGCGTCATCAGACTCACCAATCTTGTCTGCAACTTTTTGTTCCTGGAGTTAGAAACTTTCCATATCGGTTATTGCACATTTTATCCAAAGCTGCTGTCCACATCTGGATCTTTAATCTATCTGGATCTATTTTTGTCTATGTGTGAAAATGGGATCCCATCTTCTTTTCCACAGGAGTTGTCAGTGGCCCTGCCCCTGTTTGCCAGGCTGGCCTGCATTTCCTTTCCTCTTGTTTTGCAGAGCCATCCTGGTCACAATTCAGGTTCAAGTGTTTCTGGACTCTCTGCCACACTCCCCGAGCTTATTAGACTCTCCTTATGCCAAGACCACACTTCTCGCTCTCTAGAGCTGTATACATTCTTGATACATTTGGCCAGGCAACCCTCTCCCACCCCTCAACACACACATACTCTATCTCCCTATTCGTCTTGAAACCTCACTTGGCTCTCCTTGACATCTGTTTTTTTATGTTGATTTTAGGACCCACTGGCAAATCCCATGAAGCCTCTGGTCAGACTGGCACAGGTGTATGAAGTGCTTTGGAGGGGTGGTGATGCCCAGCAGTTCTAAGGTACTATATCCATCTTCATACTTTTTTTTTTTTTTTGGTTTTTCAAAAAATATTTTATTTTCTCTCAAAAGTCTTAACCATCATTTATTAGTTTTATTTCTGGGTATTTTATAAGTTTTTTGTTTCCATTTTCTATTTCATTTTCTGTCTGCTGTTATTTTATTGAAATGCCCATTATTCTTTTTGTGTGTTGGCTTGAGTTCAGTAATCTTATGGAACTTTATTGGTTCTTGTAGAAGAAAAGCACTTGAATTTTCTTGGCTGAAACTTACACTGTTTATAAATAAGGACAGTTTCATAGCTTCTCTTTCCAAGCATTGTATTTAACCCCTTTCTTCCTGTACTGCTTTGGACAAGCCCTCCAGCTCAGTCAACTATAGTTTATAGAGATAGCAGTGTCTGTCTGCTGGAGGCTGTCTTTACATCGTATGTTTAAGTGGGAGGTATTTAGTTTTTCTATAAATATCTTTTATTCAGTACTTGGCTCTATTCCAACTTGTTGTAATTATTACTATTACTATTACTATTATTATTTGTCAATTTAACTGAGCCACAGTGTCTGTACATTTTTAGTCAAACGTTATTCTGGGTGTGTCTGTTTCTAGAAGAATCTAAGATTTAATCAGTAAAGCACAGGCCTTCTCCCACACAATCAGTTGAAGTGTAACTAGAGCCAAAGGGCTGATTGTCTCACAAGTAGGAAGTGACTGATGCTCTAATTGTCTTCAGCCTGGGACATATAATTCTCCTGCCTTAGGGTTCAGCTAACCCCAAGTTCTTCCTAGGTCCCAAGCCAGTGTGGCCTTCAAACATAACTGCAGAACTGGCTCCCCAGGACCACCTGCCCTGGGCACTGCAAACCTCCATAATCACATGCTCTCATTACTTCACTAAAGCTCTGTTTTGAAGCAAGCCAGGGTGCTTACAAACTCCCTGGGACACACCACAGGCTTCGGCAGAGGTCCTGTCCCTGCCACCTCCCTGGCCGCCGCCGCCGCCGCCGCCGCCGCCGCCGCCGTTAGTTTGCTACGTGTATTCTAAAACATGACTCAAACCGGGTCATCAGAGAAGGATCCCAAGTCTCCCCTCGGGATTCTCAGGGATGTGTGAGTGGGTTCTGGTGACCTTGCTTGTTCTCACATCTCCATCCACTCACTACTCTTCTGTCAACCAGGCTGGCTCCTGAACTTTCCTCCCAAATCCTGGAAACAAGCAGCTTCCTTCCTGCCTTGGGGCCTTTGCCTTCTGCTTCCCATCTGAGTTATTTTCTTTAATTTTTTGTTTGTTTGTTTGTTTGATTGATTGACTTTGTTTTTTTTTTGAGACAGGGTTTCTTTGTGTAGCCTTGGCTTTCCTGGAGACCTCAAACTCATAGAGATCCATCTGCCTCTGCCTCTGCCTCATAAGTGCTGGGTTTAAAGGTGTGGGCCACCACTGCCTGGCTGTCTTATTTCTTAATTATTGTTCTTCTTACTGGTTTGGATGGTTTTTTAAGGAGAAGGAAATAAAATATCTTTATTGCACTCACTGTAAAACTATAAACCTTGTATGAAAATTTCAAACCAAGGCCTGTGGCTAGTAACCGTTACTATTGCTTTGAATGTGTTCCATTTTCATTCCTAACCCTTGTATCGCTTCAATTCCTTCCCATCTTTCCAACAATCCACTCCTTATTCTCAACCCTGAACCATTTTTGAAACAATTGCACAGTACTTAGAAATCCAAAAGATGGACTGACTCTTTTCCAGAGCTTTCCCTAGGGCATGTGTTGCAGGACCAAATTATTCTTCTAAATTATCATTTCTTATCACAGAATTATATTAAGAGAAAGTTTATAATTTTATGTTCAGGGATCATAGTGAAATCATGACAAGATGTTTTTAACTATGATAAATGAAAACATGATGATGGATTATATACAAATGAAATGTCAGTCTATTCCAAAGAAAGTGTACCTTAGGTATCCTTATTAAAAAATTATGCTGTATCAAAACCGGTAAGCTGGTTAAAAGGGCCTTATTTTGAAACAGTACAGCCATTGCTGAGGAAAACTGTGCTCGTATTAAAAGTGAAGGCTGTTGGAAGCACCTGTTTGATTTAGTTGGTTAAGGAATTGACTGTATTTAAAGTAGTAGGCAAGCTTTTTAAATGCCCATTTATCAGTTTATGTGGAGAGACTGAAAACCACACTTCAGAGCACATTTTAGACAAGTATGGGGTTTTTATTGTGCTTCCTGTCTCTGCTTCTGCTGGCTGCCTGCTTGGGACTGCGGAGGGCTGTGTGATTGTAGCAAGGACTGGACGTAAATTTATATCTTTGGCATAAAATGAAAGCTAATACGATCAGAAATCTGCGAATGTTTCTGCTTGTCTAACAACTTGATCTCAGAAGTTCAGTGTACCTCTCAGAAGGGGGGAGGGAGAGAATGAATGTCAATAGTCTAAACATTGGTTTGGGCTTCTGGAAGAATCCCCATGAGAAGCAGTGGGGTGCGGTGAGTGCTTACTGAGCATGCTGGGATATTCCCCATCACAGGCCCACACAGGATCTACTTACAGCTCCCCAGACAGTGAAAACTACTTGGCCCAAAGTAATCTCACTGTAGACCCCAGAACTCAGTAGTTCTAGTTAAACCAGGTAATGTTAGAGATGTACATTTAAACCTAAAGAAAAGAACCCGCCAACAGATGTACACAAGAACAATGTTTACTAGAGCAAAAGCCTCCCCCTTTGAAATCCACACTTTTTCACTTTGTAGTCTTCTAGGTATTTCTAAATTAGACTCCTCTGTCCTCTGACAATAAGGCTGTTGCCACAGCTGCACCAGGTCTGTCCCCCCTTCACTGAGTTTGGGGGGAACTGGAAACCAGTGTGGTTTGTTTTTGTACATAGCAACTTGGCCCAGATCTCAGGAAGACCACAGAAGAATCTGATAACACACTTGGACTCAGGCTATACACGCACGGATAGAAACACATCCCAGGCCTGGTCTTCGTGCTCACCCACGGGGATGAGGTGTTCCTAAGCAAGCGTTTCAGAACATGGAAGGCTCCTTTAAGATGATGCTGTGGGGCTCTGCCAGGCACCCATTAAAGCACTTGAAAATTGACCATTCTCTCTCAAAAACTCTGCACTTCATAGAAATGATAGCTACAGTCTTTTCTGATCAGGGTCTAGATCTGACAATATCTCTGTAACTTAGATTAAAAATGTGATCATGGGTTTTACTGTGTAGGTGAGGACCATTGTTTTGGTGGCCATTTTTGTGCCTGTTTATTTAAGAAGCATTAGGCCAGGGAACTCAGACTTGCCCTTGAGTAAATGAGGAAGTAGACGGAGGCAAAAGTTAGAAAAGAGAGGACATACTTCCTAAGCAAATGGTTTCTACATTCATGGTGGTTATGGACATCTTCCTCAATTGAAATTTATACGTAAGTCCAAGTCACCAAGTACATAAAGCTTTTCGGACTGAGATGTGAATGGGTGTCACAATTTTTTTCTTATTTACTAGATCATGGCAATCCTTAAATTTCTTCCACAGGGTTTTTTTGTTGTTGTTGTTTTTGTTTTTTGCGAGGTGGGGTGGGCAATGTCACAAGAAGGTCAAAAACAGCTTGCATAATCTCTACTGTAATATGCATACATCTGTTTACTTAGTGTGTGATGGGTATGTGTGTAGATGCATATGTGGAGGTCAGAGGACAGCCACCTCCCACTGTCAGTCCTTGCCTTTCCAGCTTGCTTGAGACAAGGTCTCTTCCTCACCGAATAAGCCAGGCTACTTAAGGAGAGCCTCCTAGCTTCGTCTCCTCTCTCCCATAAGGGTGCACTGGGACTACAGACATTGTGTTACTGTGTCTGGCTTTTACAAGGATTCTGAGGATCAAAACTTAGGTCTCCTGAATTGCATGGCAAGACCTCTTACCCACTAAGCCATCTCCCCAGCCACACACGCATTTGTCTTTTCCAAATGCTTGGGGATATTGTATTTAATTCATACGGGCCTTTGATGTGTAGCAATTTCTTACCCTACAACTTACAATTGCCATGTGTAGACTATACATAAAGCAGAAATAATGGTGGTCACAGTGCCATGTGCCCTCAGGAAACTGAGACAGGAGGATAGCAAGTTTGAGGCCAGCCTGGGTAACATAATGAGACTCCATGTTTAAAAAAACAAACAAACAAACAGCAAGCAAGCAAACAAAATCCATAAAACAGAAGTAGACGAGGACTGGAGTGGGGAGCAGAGTAAATCGAGAGAGGAAGTGCAGAGAGGGCAGCTTCTTTCTCGTCAGAGCATAGAGCCAGTCGATTGCTGGCAGATAGAAACACGGCTAGACTTTCCTAATCCATGCCTCTGTGGATAAATATTTATGAGAACTGGCATTATTTTCACCCCTCAAGTCTCTCCTAATAGCTGTGCCAACTGACAAGGACGATGGAACAGGATCTGTAGTGAGGACTTTCCTATGTTAGGGTGACCCAGGTAGGCCTTGAGTTGGAACAATTATGATCTTATGAAAAAAGTACTTCTTAGCTATTAACTAAATTCTGAAAGATCAACCCAAGTTCTATCATAGCAGAGTTTATAAGGTGGGTTCTTGAATATAAGAGAAAATTAAAACTTTCTATATTTAGGTCTTCTTGTGACAAGAGGGTCAAACTCCCAAAGTTATGTGGCCCTCGCTATTTTTTTCATTTATTTTCCTCTTTCTATCATGTAAACACGTGGCAGAGACAATAGAAAGTACACTTTGGGGGCTGGAAAGACAGCTCGCTGGGTGAGAATGTCTGATGAGTAATCATGAGGACCTGAGTTTGGATCTCCAGCACCAAGTAGAGGTGGAGTGCCAATACTCTGTGTTTAGTAAGAGAGCCTGCCTCAAGGGGAAAAGGCTTTGACAGAGCAGGACACCTGACATCTGCTCTGCCCTCTGACAGGGCACACATACACTCACAAGCATCCACCACACACACTGGGGGAGGAGGGAGGAAAGTGTGCCTAGAATATGAGTGGGAAAATAAATCTTTTAGAATTACAAAATTTTGGCATTTTCATGTATGGGCATCCTTTAAATATGCAATTCCATGACTTAGCTTCCTGGGAACATTTTCCAACATGGATTTTTTTAAAAACTCACTAGATTTTGAGGAAAAGACATTGATGTTAGCCATCAATATGGATGGGGTATAATTCTAGAGCAACTGGAAGAGCAGAGTTGACAGCCAGGATTGGATGGGGGGAAGCTACTAAGGAAATTTACCAAGGAAAGAGTGGGGATTGAGAAAGGGCAGGAAAATGGCTTCTATTAAAAGGCTAGAGATAAAACCAGATTCCCAACTTGATCAATGGGGGCACTTGTTGGAAATACCTGGTGACAGAATATTATAAGAGGTAACCCCACTGAGAGAATACATACTGATATTACTGTGCTGTTCCCAAGAGTCTGCAGTTTCTGTGAACTGTCTGATATAGAGGTGACCTAGAGCTACTCACTACCTCTGCAT
Source organism: Peromyscus californicus insignis (assembly GCF_007827085.1). Taxonomy (NCBI): domain Eukaryota; kingdom Metazoa; phylum Chordata; class Mammalia; order Rodentia; family Cricetidae; genus Peromyscus; species Peromyscus californicus. Next base: position 159,798,410 of record NW_026294584.1, on the reverse strand, counting down.
GTGCACCACTCGAGAAAGGACATCTGAGAGGGTCACCTTCACATCAGGCATCATGACATACATGACAATGTCCCCCACTGAAGGGATATCAGGAGGAAGAAAAGCTTTTGTCCCATTGCCATACACCTGCACTCACTCCTCTGAAAATAATCACACAAACGCCATCTGGTGATTCATCCCTTCTCCTTTGTTTTTCAAAGGGTTGGGGTGGATGATGAGCTAAACTGCTCATCTGATCCTTGGACTCTTGGCATCCCGAAAGAGAGTTTGCATTCAAAAAAGTGGGAATGAATCTGAGATAATTTTCTGTAATAACACAAGATGGGAACTGGGCAGGTCCAAACATAAACAAAAACAAAAACAGGGTTTGCAAGGGACATGACATTCCTTCTCCTGGGTGTTTACTGCCATAGTTCTTGAGTGGTTTAACAGCCACTCAAGGAAACATTTCAGGAATGAATGAGTCTCCATGGAAGACGTTGGCTCTCTTTTCCTTCAGTACCCCCTGAAGGCTAAGTGACAAACCACTGACATGGCAGATGTGATCTTACTGATTTGTGACTTTCCTAGACTTCATTTTCTCATACCCAGGCAGCTTCTCTCCTTTTTCTGATTAGCCCAATGTCCATGTTCTGGCAGGTTCTCATGCACACTTGACATTTTCATCAACACAGAGGAAATCATTTCAAGCCCAGAGGATAAGCACCATCCTAGGAAAAGGTCATGAAACACTGGGAGTTGCTTTTAGCAATAGATTTTTGAAGGTAACTCCAAAGAAAACACGGGACATGGTTTGGAACAAGACTGTGTATACTTCATCATTGGGCTGTGGTACACAGGATGAGAAGGCTTGGGGGGAACTGAGACACCACGGGAAAGAGGGCTTTGCTTGCGTTGGCGATAATAAACATGTTTTTACAGTAAACAAATCGGCAGCCATAAGACATACATGTCTGAGGTTGAAGGGAAGCCTGTTTGCACCAAATAAATTACAGAAACAGTTCAAGAGCAGTTCACCCCAGTGAAAATATTATCCCTGAACTACTGGCAGGGTTAGTGTCAGGCTAGGTTATCTCCCGTGTGAGTGCACCACACCGCCAACTCTGCCTCGGGGTAGTCTGTGGAAACCTGTACACACTTCGGAGAACTTTGGTGACCTTACACACTTTAATTTGGCCATAGCCAAACCTTACTCTTTTCCTCTCAGGGTCAGATTTTCCCCTCAGGGAGCTGACAACCTTTCGGTTTGGAAATCATCCCTTTTTGCCCCTCTCTGCCCCCTGTGCCTCCGCACTCTGCCCCAGCCTATGTGACTACATCCCAAATGAATGTCTGAGATGGGGGCCAGGCTGATGGAGGAGGATACTGTAGAAATCACAGTACAGACAGGAATGATCCAAAGGCCATCATTTATTCAAAATCTGGCCCTTTGGTTCACAAAAGGGGAATGACTTTTAAAACATGGCCAGAGAAAACAATGAAGTAAGAATTGTTAAGGGGGGAGGAATTTCATCAAAACTTGAAAACTTTCAGATGTTCACAAATTTTGACTTTGTAGAATAGTACAAGCATATCATATAGTTGGATTTACTGTAACTTACACATATTTATGTTGCAACACAAGTACTTAAAAGTCATAGTTTTCAGAGCCTCTGCGCAAAAATAAACACAGAACCAGGAGTGGCACAAGCCTGCAATTCCAGCTCTGGGGAGGCTGAGGCAGAAGACATGATCACGGCCAACCTAGAAAGGCAGGTAGCATGAGGCCAGCCCAGGCTTCACAGTAAGTCTCCATCTCAAAAAACAAACAAACAAAAATGAACATGAATTATTTGAGTGGTGAACAAGACACGGGAACACTGATCAGAACTGACCGTTACTATTCTAGCTGCTATGAACTGCAAAGCTTTGTAAATACAACAAAAGGTCAAAGCAACAACCTGTTACCAGGTGTTCGCTGAGCACCCACAAACTGGAACAGGTGTGTGATATAAGCTTCTGTGGAGATTCTCATAATGTGTGTGTATGTGTGAGTGTGTGTGTGTGTATGTGTGTGTGTGTGTGAGAGTGTGTGTGTGTGTGTGTGTGTGTGTGTGTGTGTGTGTGTGTGTGTGTGTGTATGTTGTGTAACGGCCAACGGTGAACACGGAATGTCTTCCTCAGTTTCTTTCCACCTTGTTTTCTGAGGCCCCAGGGTCTCCTACTGGAGTTCCCTGACTTCTCCAGGCTGGCTGCCCATGAGCTCTGTGTATCTACCTGTCCCCACCCCAACTCTCAGCACTGGAGTTCTGAGATCTGAGATCTGGAGCTGCCACATCTGGATTTACATGGGATCTGGAGTTACCACATCTGGCTTTACATGGGTGCTGGGGATCAAAACTCAGGACCTATCCTGTGTGGCAGGCACTTTGCCAACTGAGTTGTCTTCACAGGCACTCACTCTTCCAGCGTTTGGGCCGATTAGACTTCTTAGGAATAAACATACGTTAAATGCTGGTACTTGGTACTATTGTTGTTTGTAATAATGTCTCTTTCTCAACTAAAGGTTCCTTTTGAATAATTTCTTTTTAGACAGGGTCTTACAGTGCAGCTTTGGCTAGCCTAAAACTTTCTGTTTAGACCAGGCTGACCTTGAACTCATAGAGATCTGCCTACCTCTGTCTCCTGAGTGCCAGGATTAGAAGTGTACACAGGAATAACTTTTGAGTGGTCAGATTAGGTGTTCTTACTTGTAGGACATTGGTGCTATAGTCCTGAACGTCCTTAGCTGCAAGCCAAAAGAGCGGGATTTGCATTTACTTTACCCCTTATAAATCAGGAAGTGATTGACACTCCCTGAGCCTCTATCCCTTCAAGCAATAAAATGAGGAAAGTTCATATTCTCTTCACATGATGGCTGGCAAGCATTGAAGAGAATAATGTGTCAGATAAAGTCATCAAGGCTTGTATAAATATGCACTGTCATTCTGAACCACCTTTTAGAGCCTGATGGAAGCTCCCTAGAGTGAAGGTTCCTGTAAATCAGAGCTACATGATGAAAGCTTAGAAGTCACTGACAGAGCAAGATGAAAACAGCATTGAGGGAAGAGTGTTAAAACAGCTTTTCACAAGCAGCACATGGGTTTTTCACATGTGTTATTATGAGATCCTGGTACCATCTGTGATCATACAGATGCTAAGACTCTAGCGATTCAGTGCACATCCTAAGCATGTTCTAAGCCTGTGGAGAAACACATCTACCTGGTGCTAGGAATTTGAATTGAGTGATGGAAATTTTTTTGTTTTTGTTTGTTTGTTTGTTTGTTTGTTTGTTTGTTTGTTAAGAAAGAATACTGTGGGTGGTTCAGATTAAGTTCAGATAAGCATTCACATTTTCAGTTACTTACATCAGATCAACCATGAAGCCATCTGACATGTTCATATCAGTGTTTTAGAACAATGACAAAGAAATCAACCAGAATTTTGACCCAATATGGACAGCAGCCCTGGCTGTCCTGGAACTTGCTATGTAGCCCAGGTTGGCCTCGAACTCACAGAGATTTACCTGCCTCTGCCTCCTGAGTGCTGGGTTTAAAGGCACGTGCCACCACACTGGCGGAAAGTTGTTAATTAAAACATTTGCTATGTCCTATCTAATGGCAGGCAAAATAAACAAAAATAGAACTGACTCATGATTTTACAGACTCTGCAGTTCCAAAGAAATGACACTTATGTGCAAAATGCAGAGGAGACGTAAGACTCTGCTCTTCACCTTGGATGGGCTGGGAGACCCCAGATCACCTAAAGCACAAACCAGGCCTGCACTCGCTGTTAAAACTGACTCAATACACTCTTAAAAAGAATTTTGAACTGAACCTTTCTGAAGTAGGAAAAAAAAAAGATCAGTTACCATTTTATTATTTTTCATTCTCATTCACCTCTGAACTTCCTGGTTCGGTCTGAGGCCAAAGTCAAACTTGCCAAAACACCATGGGGAAGGCTGCTCTCACAGTATTCCTGGCTCACCAAAAATTTTCTTGAGAAAGCCAGTTTCCATGAGATTTCAGTTCCAATTCTGTAGACCCAAGAAAACTCAGGGCAGTTCAGATTAAGTTCAGATAAGCATTCACATTTTCAGTTACTGATGCCAGATCAACCACGAAGCCATCTGACGTGTTCACATCAGTGTTTTAGAACAACAAAGAAATCAACCAGAATTTTGACCCAATGTGGACAGTATGAGGAGAGTACAATGGATCAAGAAGCCACGAGGTAGTCATAGATACTTTCTTCTTTAGAAAAAAATAATCATCAAGACAAAAATAAGATAACCTTACAGGAGATAACCTCACAACATCAACACTGAGCAACAGCTCGTCGGACGAAAGCTGCTGTGGTGACTGGCACAAGATGTGACCTGGAGTGATAATACATCGCCCACTCCTCCCCATCATCCTTTTAAAGTGGGCATGTCAGTACCAACACCACTGAACGTTGTGTGTCCCAGGAAGCAAAGTGAACTGCTGGGATTAAAGGCGTGCACCACCACTGCCCGGCTCCATTTCTCTCCTAGACTGAGTCAATCTCATGTAGTCCAGGGTGGCTTTGAACTCTCAGAGATCCTGATTAAAGGTGTGCACCACCACTGCCCAGCTCTGTTTCTCTCCTAGACCAAGTCAATCTCATGTAGTCCAGGGTAGCTTTGAACATCCTGAGACCTTATGGTCCTCAAAGAATCCATTTCTCCTACTGCCATGGAGAGGAACAATGAGAAACAAAGGCTATATTAACCTCTGGGACCCAGAAATTATCCTCAGAGTCAAGAAACAAATTTTTATTTTTTTTTCAAAGGGTAACTTGAATGTGAATTCACTGAGCAGGAAATCGAGATCCTTCCATAAATGTTACCAGAAGCCAAACACATCTAGTGTATACTAATGTATTTTATAATGCAACCCATGATGGTGAGAAGGTTGGTCATTCTCAGAGGTTCCACTACAGTAAGGGCAGGAGGAGCCTTCTATAAGGTTTTACTTTGTTTTATATACTATAGGTAAAACCCTATTCTTCACAGACACAGTAACTGAGAAATGGGCCATAAGCCACACAAAACTGCCATTAAAACATAAGCATTAGCAATGAACATCTGTATTTTCCTCAACTAGCATAAATTACTGATTCTTAGTTAATGGAAGGTACACACTGGACAGAATGGGTAAAATATGATGAACTCTTCATGTATTGTTTACTTTAAAGGAGCATTCTTAATATTTCCTGTGTAGTTGGCCATTTTCAAATATTGAAGTAAGGAGAATTTGACTAACTCCTAAAATTTAACATGCCATGACATCTGCTTTCTTCTTATCCCTCCAACTGATAAACTTGGGGCCTGGATTTCTCAGATTCCCTCCTATATTTACCATATCTACTAGAGATTATGGCTCCATACTAAAGGAGAGGTGCTGTGGGGTGTCTTTCTGTATGCTACCAATATGTGTTGCTCCCATTGGCTAATAAATAAAGCTGTTTTGGCCTATGGCAAGAAAGCTTATAGCCTTGTGGGAAATCAGAGAGAGAGAGAGATAGAGAGAGAGAGAGAGAGAGAGAGAGAGAGAGAGAGAGAGAGAGAGAAGGCGGCATCATGGCAGAAGCTGCGAGCTGCCGCCAGGAAAAGCAAGATGTGAGAGAACAGGTAATGCCACGAAGCCGCATGGTTAAACATAGATTTTTGCTCAATTTCTAAATGGTCTTATAATTTAAAAAAAAAACAGGGCCAGACATTGGGGTAAATGCTGAAAGATTAGAGAGACAAAGGAAAAAGCCACTAGAGAAACTTCTCACCACTACCGAATCCTCAGGCTGAATAGAAGACAAGACCCTATCTCCATGAATCCTCTGAAAGCCTCTAAGTCCTCCACCGAAAAAGCTCTAGTTCTGTCTCCTCAAGCCTTATATTCATTCCTTTCTCCACCCAGCCATATTACTTCCTTCCTAGTGCTGGGATTAATGGCATGTGTGTTCCTAAATACTGGTAGCAAAGGCATGAGATCTCAAATGCTGGGCATTTGTGTGACTCCCAAGTACTGGAATTAAAGGTGTGTGCCACCACTGCCTGGCTCTGTTTCTCTCCTAGACTGAGTCAATCTCATGTAGTCCAGGGTGGCTTTGAATTCACAGAGATCCACATGGATCTCTGCCTCCTGAGAGCTAGAATTTAAGGTGTGTGCCACCACTGCCTGGCATCTATGTTTAATCTAGTGGTTGGCTCTGTCCTCTGATCCTCAGGCAAGCTTTATTTGATACACAATGTATCAACACAATAGATTAATAGGAATAGGTTAAGTTAAGATGTAAGAGCTAGCTAGCAAGAAGCCTGAGCCACAGGCCATACAGTTTGTAATTAATATAAGCCTCTGAGTTATTATTTTATAAACAGCTGTGAGAGCTCAGGTGGGAGAGATTTGTCTGGACTGTGGGGCTAGGCAAGACAGAGAAATTTTCCCCTACAGAGAGGTCTATCCTCCAGGAAGAAGCTAACTGGCTCTTACTATTGTTAATTCTTCAAAATTCAGGAAGGTGAAGGCATTTAGTCATATGTCAACTCCAATAACTATTAAACAAAAGTATGAAGCATCCATTACATATATTATTAATCAAAGTTTGTTTTTGAATTTTAACTAATACTCATGTCATCAGACAGAATTAAATTCCTCAAAGAAAAACATATCATACCTAATAGACTATAAATATCAATGAGTATGGATATTAATATTCTGTGAACTGAAGGTCACTAAAGTCAACTCAGCAACTCTTGTCTAACTAGTGGGAGCTTGAGAAACAAGCCTGAAGCACTGGACTTCTTTCTCTAATGCCAGTCATTCATTTGAGTATGAGCATGACCTGTGGTCAGTAATGAACTAAGACTGTAGAAACAAAAGTCTTAGAAACTATACCCAGATGTATATTACTACAAATATTTAAACCACGTGTTTTCTTTTAATTGGCACCATTTTAATGCTGCTAATTATTGGAAACTTTTATAGGCATTGCCCAAGTGTTTGATCAGTTAGTTTACACTTAGAAGAGTAGCCTCGATATAAACATGATTGCTACCAATATTATAGATGAGGACGCTGAGACGGAAAAGAGTGGAACTAGCCCATCTTCACATAGCAAAAGACAGAACTTAATTTTTAAACTAGGTCTGCTTGAAAAAAAGTCTCTGCTCACTATTCACTGCAAACTTTATTCTAAATGAGAATACTGTGCTTTGTGACTCTATAAATATCACCAGGGTGAACACTTCAATGGTGGAAACCAACAACGGAAGTTATCTAAGCTAGCATGATTATGTATAATTTAACACCGGCCAACATTCTCTTTTATACTTGTACTAATGAACTCGTTGCTCATGCAGCTTCAATTGCCTCCTGCATATGAATGTTTCCAGATTTGCATCCAGACTGAACCACTTACTCTGTTATCAGATTAGAGCAGTGGTTTGTCAGACACCAAAAATCTGGAATATAATGTGTTGAAAATAGAAAATATTTTACCACAGAGAAGTTAACACCATTGCTTTATGTGGAAGACTTTATTTTAAATGTTCTACCTAACCAAAGAAAGGAGAGGGGTAAACACTGCAGTGGCCTGCGTCTCGGGGAAATCAATCATCTGGGCTCTGACGGTCAGAAAGGTCTGGGTACAGAAGGTTCCTGGGTTGCAGGCCCTGGAGTCCATGACTTTTAGCTAATCCTGCAGGGGTGGTGGTGTGGTACAAACAAGATCTGGGAAAACTGCGACAGATTGTAAGATCACTTGAATGGGAGAAAAGCAGACACTGTTAGCTCCATAGTCTTGGTTCAAGAATAGAACTATCCTGGATGCCAATGTGCAACTCGACCTCAGACAACCTGAGTAGCACAGAACAGTCGGTGGGAAGAAGAACCCTTCAGAAGGAGAGGAGGCAAAAGGTGTTGACACAGGAAGAGCCACGTACAGATCTTCAAGATGGGACAAGAATGGATTAAGGCTGAGGAGAGAGTTCTTTGAGGAAAACTCCAGGAAATAGTTCTGGATTCTCTAAGTTGGTGGCTCTTGAGGAGCTCCGAGGAGACAGGAAAAGTTGCAGAGGTCACTGCACGTAGAGGAGGTCAGTCTGCGAGCCTTCCAGCACAGGGAAGAGGAAGGTGGAAAGCTGCTGTTGGGGCCATGTGGGTCAGACATGGGCTTCTCTAATCGCCCAAGCAATCTTAAATCTACAGAGGGACACACTGGTCTGTGTGAGGCAGACTAATGCCCAAACAATGAGTAATTCTTAAGGGAAGGGTCTGAGGTCCAGGTTTTGTAGTGACAGTCCAGCCAAACTAAGGCTAAACTGGCATTAAATGTATTTCAATAAGGAGTCTGATAAACTCAAATTTTGATGAGTTTTAACTTTCTAGATTTCATTCTGTTGAGGAAAAAGGTCCCAATGCAAGGACTTTCATAAAAAGTTTCTAACACAAGCTGGGTTTGGTGGCACACTCCTTTAATCCTAGCACTTGGGGGCAGAGGCAGGTGGATTTCTGTGAGTTCAAGGCCAGCGTGGTCTACAGAGGGAGTTCCAGGACAGCCAGAGTTGTTATACGGAGAAACACCTCCCCCCCAAAAAAAGTCTCTAACACTCCAAGAAGAAAAGGAAACTGTTCACTTTTCTACCAAAAGAGATGAGAAAAGCTGACCCCCACCCTCGCCCCAAGACTGTGTAATGTGTAAGGGTGGCTTTCTTGAAGCTGTATCCCTGAATCTCCTAGGTTAACTTGGAAGAAACATCTGAGCACAAAGGCAGCAGACCACGAGCATCCCACTCTTCTCCCTGGTTTCCTCTGCAAGACCCTCACTTCAGTACTATTGCCTTTAGTACTGTTGCTAGGGCCAATGGCTCCCAGAAGTTGTGACCATCCCCATGAGTCTCAACTCATGGAGGAGGTTTGGGCACCAAGCCCACGTCTCCTTGGGCACAGCAGGCTAACTGACAAGTTGGCACAGAGCTTCCGAGTTTGGCTTTAGTACGGCAGGGATGGGGCTACTGCTGCTATGCTGTCTCTCGCTGCTCTTTTCTACAGAGCTAGAAGCAAAACTCACAGAAAAGAGAGATTTGCTGAAAGCTTGGGAGCCTCACAGATGGGGACAGCTATAATGTACTCAGTATTTTCTCATTTGTATCCACCTACAAAGTTGCCTTGCTCAATGCTGCACAGATTTTACTTCCAACAACATAAACTCAGTTGTGTCACTTTTCTGTTTCTGTGACACAGTCCTAACAGAAACATCTTAAGGTGGAAACCTGTCTGGCTCGTGGCTTCAGAAGTGCCAGTCCACACTGCAGCCTGTGAGCACGGCAGGGAAGAGCGCTTCACTTAGCATATCTTGACATCCAAGAGGAATAGTGTCTCTCTAGGCTTTCTTCCTCTGAGTCCCTAGCCCACAGGAAGGTGCCACCCACTGAGGTGGGTCTTTCTCCCTCAGCTAACCCTCTCAGAAAGCACCTTCACTGACACACCCTCACACGCAGCTTGCCACATTCCTAGGTGGTTCTAAATTCAGTCACGTTGACAATGACGATTAGTCATCAATCAAACATCATGTTGAAATCTAAAAATATTTTGCAAATTGGAAATATTGTATTTCTGAGTCACTATATTCGCCTTAGTTCTGACATTGAAGGTAGAATATGTAACCATAATGTGCCACCAACCCATATCAATCTACATCTTGTTCCTCTAAACCGTGATCTAGAAGCTTCTAATGGTTTTGCAGTGGCTGGAGTGGAAAGCAAATAAAAATTAACCCAAGGTCTGACAATAAAAGGGCGAAAGATTAACTAATTCAAGCAGGTGCATACATTTCAACACTAAAATGTGGTTTTGGAAGATGTTTGGCATCCTACACAGGTCAGTAGTTTGAACTATGTGTTCCTAGTGGACAATTATACAAGATATTGAGGACAAAAGGCGTGAATTGGCAAGAGGCACCATGCATATCCGTCATATCTTCCCAGATTCCCCAAAGACAAAGAACTCCTTCCTCTTCCTCTGTGTCCCCAGGCTCAAGAACTGCTCCTGTGAGCTTTCACGAGGTGTTCATGCCCACTATCCTACTTTGTAACACCTACTGAAGGGCATACCACAGCACAAAACATGGAGTGGGCACTGAGGCATGTTTTGCATCAGGAACGAGCTTGAGTTAGAAGCCCATGTGCTGAGACGCGTTCAAAGCTCTATAGATCAGATGCCCTCCTCCCAGCCCCGCTTTCCGTGACCTCTCCTTGGTAACATGGGCACTGGCCAGAGTGCACATATTCATTCACAGAAACTGTCACTTATTGTGAGCACTAAGAATAGAAGCATTGTACCTTTTCTTCCCCCAACCAACTTATAAACTGTCTTCAGCTTAGTAGATATGGATTCAAACACAGAATTGATGTATGTTTCTAAAATAATTTGATTAAAGAAAAATTATTTTTATATCTTTTTATGCAACTATTCTCAACTATTCTTTTACTTAGTTTATGTAAATGGCAAGTATTAAAAGAAAAATTGCTATTCTGCTTTAGTCAAAAGTATTATTAAATAATTAATAATGACTCTAAAATGTAGTTTTTAATGACCAGGAAATTAAATTGTCATGTGTAAAATTGGAAAATAACATTGTGTACTAGAAAGTTAATTCCATCTCATTAAAATTAGTCTCTTTGGAAGTTCTATTACTGGTTGACAAAATAATTATTGTCTTAGCCAAATTCCTAGCACTTTCTGTCTCAAATAGGCTTATGAGTTTCAGATGCAGGCCACCACTTTCTAGAACATGCATGGGGGAGACAATGGTCTTTTGAAGTTAACCTTCTAATAATGGGAAGGCTGTAAAGTGCTGCTGAGGAACCAAGAACTGGGGGACAGCTATAAGGGTTCTAGTCCCAGAGGGAACACACACACACACACACACACACACACACACACACACACACACACACACCGTATTAGCTTACAACCTTCAGAGAGTCACTTTGTTCCCTGACACCTGTGTCTTCACACCTAAAGGTGATGACAGACCCTATGTCTGGTGCTCCATGTCCTTCCAAGCCAGCGGTTCTCAACCTTCCTAATGCTGCGACCCTTTAATGCAGTTCCTCACGTTGTGGTGACCCCCAACCATAAAATTAGTTTTGTTGGCCGGGCGGTGGTGGTGCACGCCTTTAATCCCAGAACTCAGGAGGCAGAGCCAGGCGGATCTCTGTGAGTTCGAGGCCAGCCTGGTCTACAGAGCAAGATCCAGGACAGGCACCAAAACTACACAGAGAAACCCTGTCTCAAAAAAAACCAAAAAAAATACTTTTGTTACTACTTCACAACTGTAATTTTGATACTGTTATGAATCATAATGTAAATATTTTTGGAGATAGAGGTTTGTCAAAGGAGTTGCAACCCATAGGTTGAGAACCACTGTTATAAGCACTGAATATTAAGCATATACTTCTGAATTAGTTATTAAATGTGTATTTATTGGTGTGATACAGATGAATAAAGACTGATGTCTGTCTGTCTGGGCAGTGGTAGCACATACCTTTAATTCCAGCACTCAGGAGGCAGAGTCAGGTGGGTCTCTGTGAGTTCAAGGCCAGCCTGGTCTACAGAGTGAGATCCAGAATAAGCACCAAAACTACACAGAGAAACCCTGTCTTGAAAAACCAGAGAGAGAGAGAGACTGGCGTCTGGTGAGTATGAGGAACACAGCAATGACTAAGACAGGCAAGGTACTCATTATTTAGCCCAAGGAAGTAGACAAACCCCATCTCAATGTTTAGGGATTGAGGAAGTCTGAACCAGTGATTCTCAACCCGTGGGTCATGACCCCTTTGACAAACCTCTATCTACAAAAAATATTTATGTTACAATTCATAATGGTAGCAAAATTATAGTTATGGAGTAGCAACGAAACTAATTTTATGATTGGGGGTCACCACAACACAAGGAACTGTATTAAAGGGTCTCAGCATTAGGAAGGTTGAGAAGCATTCATCTGAACTGTGAACTCCTAGACAGCATGTTAAAAGCAGTGTAGATGCAGAGATAGATGATTTGGCAGGGTACAGCACAGGCCTAAAACAGCTAAGACAATCGAAATGTCCCTCATCTAACCGGCCTGAAATGGGCTGTCTAAGATTCCCCAAGGCTGTCTAGGGGCTCAGGTCCCCTAGCTCACAGCCGCATCCTTTCTAGGACTATTCTCTAACTCCATGGACTGAATAATTCCTCAGCACACTCACATGCTAAGCAATAGGTTGGAGGATTGAAGAATATCTCATCCCACTAAGGGAAGTGAGAATGAGAAATTATTTCTTGGCCAGGAATGGTAGCATATGCCTGTAATCTCAGACAGAGAAAGCTGAGTTAGGTGGATCACACGTTTTGAGAACACACCGAGTTCCAGACCATCCTGAGCTATCTAGTAAAATCTTGTCTCAAAAATAGATTTAAGATTATTGCCTTCAGTTCTTTGTGCCACCCACTAGGAACTTCACAGAACCATCCAACTACATGGAAGCTGGGAAAAGTGTTTATCATGAGTGACCCTGTGCCAACCTAAAGAAAGAAAGCAGCTCAGGCTAGCAAAAAAGGAAAGGAACAAAAAACAATACTCTTGAAGGACAGCTCCACGTGCCAGGTGTATTCCATTCCTTTGCTAGTGCTTCATCCCCCTGTCTCATCCAACTCTGAATGAGCACAGCATGGGGCTGTGTATGTAAACCAACAGCAGAGTCATCTGCACCTGATCACCCAAGATAAATGACAGAGTCTGGAGCAGGAGGATGACTGAAAACTCAGAGCATCTCTCGAGAAGGGAGATGTGGAGAACAGAGCTGTCACCAATCCCTGGAGTGACCCGGTCGTATTAGAAGGGAAGCACAGATGTGTCCTCCCAGCTGCTGGTATGAGTCCTCTGGACGGCTGCTCTGGCTGTTGCAGCTTTCACTCCAGGGAAGATGCTCACACCTACTGCCTTGCTTAGCCACAGCTAAAGCGGACATCGAAGGGGCACTGCTTTGGAGCACCTGCAGCTTTCCCACTCTGCTCTTGCTGGTTTCAATGTACAGACCCAGGACTTGGGCTGACTTGTCCCAGGGTTAGCTGGCCACTTTCCTGGCTTTGCTGGTAACATAGTTCCCTTGTAACTGTGAGGATGCCTTCTAGCCATGTGTTTCTGCTCATTTCCATGTGTGAGGGATCCCAGCCAAGGCTCTACCCTTGATACAGATGTGAACACTAAGGGCTCTGGTCTTCATAAGGACTCTGGTGTCCCTAGGAGTCTCTGAGGAGGAACTCTTTCCAGAATGGAGACTCACATTCTGCTTCATGCTGACAAGCTTGTTAAGTCACCCTTTGACTTTGTCACCCTGCTATCAAGAGTTTGTGGGTGACAATTGCTCTCAAGACACAGCTACTCAACTTCTGGTTCTCAGGCCACACCCCTGCGAGCTGTTCCTCAGCCTACTACCCGTACCATTTCCTGAGTTTTGCCAATAACAGTCACTCCTCCTGCCCAGTTCTTACAAAGTTGGATCCTTCTCACTGGGCCTCTGAATAAAAGGTGCCCTCCCATATGCATGTCCACACCAGTAGTGCAGAAACCACACCCACAATTCCAGAGGGGGGTTCTTTCAATATGTCTCGTTCACAAATTCATCTTCTTTAGCCCCCACCTTATTTTTTGAGATGGATTTCTTGATAAAGCCAGAGCTCCCTATATTTTGCTAAATTGGCTGGCACACAAGCCCCACAGATCCTCCTGACTCCATCTTCCCAGTGCTGGGGTTACAACACATACTGCTAGCTCAGCTTTTTACATGGGTGTTGAGTATTGAACTTAGCTTATGTGGCAAGTATTTTACTGACTGAGCTTTCTCTCCAGTCCCATTTGCCTTTCTGTTACCACTACTAACATTATTAATATTATTAAGTAATATTAGCTAACTTAGAACTACATGCCAGACATTACTCTCAGAACTTTACATCTACTAACAATCATGTAAAGATGACCCCATTTTACAGATGAGAAACCTAGGAATAAAAGATTTACTTGACTTGCCTAGTTGGGAGCAGTTAGTACATAGTAGGATCCGACAGCCTAGCTGCACAGCTTGCATCTTTAACCACTATGTATTCCAGCCTCTTTTATTTCTCCCTTCATCCATAAATAAAGCCTATGGTGTTTAGTGAGTTGGAAGATAAAATAAGAAAGATCCCAGAAGTAGCCCTGATATACTAAGACCTTGACAGTAAATCATCACAGTTATCATAACTTTTCTGTGTGCTGTGGTTGGTACCAAGCCAGCCTGAAGGAATTCTACAACAGTCATTCCTATAGAAAAAAGAGTGTGCACCCCACTCCCCACCCACATCAACTGAACTGGCTGAGATGTTCAGCCCCCACACAAGTCTCCTGTATAATAATTGAAGGGTGGGGTTTTCTCTCCAAATAAAGCCAGAGATCATTTGTTTCCTGCTAGGTTTACTCCTTTGAAGACAGCGCCAAACAATCAGAGACCAGTTAGAAGAACAGAGATTGATCTGAAGCCTCCAATTCCCCTTGATCAAGTTCCCAACACAGAGTTTAGGCTGGGTGGTTACTGGAGAAAGATTCTCTTCTGTTTTATCTCCTCTGGCAGGCAAAGTGTCAAAATCCAGTTCCAGACCAAAGGCTGAGCAAAGATCGTGGTGTGGTGTGTGGTGTGGTGCACTTCCCCGGCATGGGCTGCTTTGCCCAGAGTGGTAGAGAATTCCAGTTGCAGGCTAGAGATAACAGTGCCTGTAAGTGGATTTGTATTTCTGTAATACTGAGGTGCTGGGCAAAGGCTTGATTACTTCCAGTTTAGCAATTACACAGGTTTCTCATTCACCTTCTCAGTGGGATTAGGCCCCTGCTTGGACCCACAGTAACTGTGTGATGCTAGGTTGCTAAAAACAAAAGGCAGTTTCTCACATGCCCCCACGCACCAGACAGGTAGCTGTAAAGGGGCTTAGAATCCAAGGCACCCAGTCTCACACTCCCCACCACAGAACAGAACAGCTCTTACAGTTTGTTTGGCCACTCACAAAGGAAGAGAAAAGCAGGGTTTAGTTGTGTCTCCAAAACTGGAGTTCTGTGTCCCTGAGGTAGGAGGGACAGGGATTATTGCCAAACTATTTCATCTCACTTCCCCCACCTGTAAAAAGGAAGCTTGACTCCAAACATTCTTGGAAATTCAATTATTATTACTTAACAATGGGGAGCATTATACAAGGAGGAAGCAGCATAAAGCTGGATCTAAATGGTGGAGAGACAACAGGACAAGCAGAGTTCCCAATCTGCAGACAGAGCTCCTCAGCCTTTGTAACTGGAGAGCCCTCAGGAAATCCTGGGCTCCCAGAAGAGGAGGAGGGCGTGAGCAGAAGTCACACAGGCAACATAAATGTTTTCCCAGATCCCTCAGAGAGCCCATGCAGCTGGATTTGAGGGTACAGAAGGTTTCTCTGGAGGGTATCTATCTTTTTCACACAAATACTAAATCCTCTGTTTCTCATGTATCCAGAAAGGTTCAAGAATGTAGGACAGATTCAAAAGCAAACCCAGGCTAAGCTAATACTCAGTAATCAAGCACATCTACCTGTGCTGACACCAGCCTAGTGGGCCATAAACTGTTCTTATTGCAAGGCACATCTTAATACCAGGATTGTATTAAAAGTAAATAATGCCTGGCTGTGCCGGACGAAGGCAGAGTCCGTAAACCACAGTATCTCTGTGAGGAAACAGACTTTCTGTCTTTTTTTTTTATGTGCCCAATTAAGTGCAGATTTTTGGCTGCATGAGCAACAAAACTGTAGTATTTTTTCCTTTTCTTTTGTTCAGAAAAACCAAGAAATGAACTAAAAAACTAAACAAGGAAAGTTCTTATGAGAAGGTGGTTGACAAATGTTGTGAGGCAATTCCTTTTAACTGCTTGGTATCTTCTAACCTGGATGTAACCAACCTCTAAGGCTGTGGCTGTAGATCACATTTCCAAGGCACTGCCAATGGCTCACCCCAGAGGGGTTGCCACCCAGTCAGGTGAGTGCATCTTGTGGCTTTGTATGGAATAAAGTATCATGGCATCCAGGCTAGATGGGTGGTTTCTTGTACCTGAGGATTAAAGTCGAGTAAATTATTTGGTGGAGAAATAAAGGCCTGGGTGACCCAGCTCCAAAGCAGTAGTAGCTGAGCTGTCTAGTTCGGATCTAAACACACACAGTCTAAGAAAAGTTCATAGATTTTCGTTTTCCTCCTGAGCTCTGCACACCTGAGCACTTCTGGCCCGAATCAGAAGCTAGTATGCTAGAGCTCCGTGAAAAAGACCGTATGGGATGGGACGGCAGCAGGACCTGACTCTGCTACCTCCAAGGGATCTAGGAGTTCTTAGAGACCGCAGATGCTCTATGAACCTTGGCAGAAGCTTAAGTGTGCCTGATCAAGTCACTCATCAAGTCATCAAAACCAGAGCCTCCATTTGAAGCCATAATTGGATCCACACAAATCTTGAAGACGTAGTTTGGTGCCAACTAGCATCCATGTGTCTTTGTCTATACGGTACAGATGACAACTCCTGAACCTGAGGTTCAAGGACACTGTGGAAGAGGGGACCAAAGGACTCTAAGAGTCAAAGGACCAAGAAATCTGCTATGAGATTGTGTCTTCTAGAAATGACAGGGAAGCTTCAGCCATGATATTTCAATACCCTGGCTGCCTGAACAAGACCTGAACTGTGACAATGCCAGTAGACACATAAACATGGAGGGGAAAATCTCGTGGGGCCCCATTGCTAGACAAAGAACGATAGAATTAAAGAGTCTAAGAATAGGAGAATTCGTCTTCCCTATCCAACACCCAGTGGTCAGCCCTGAAATCACATATACACTAATAACATGAAGCAGACTTAGCAGGCTGTTATTTATATGTTTAGGGGTGTGTGTGTGTGTGTGTGTGTGTGTGTGTAACAATAACAATTAAAGAAAAAGAGGCCATAAATCCAAGAGGAGCATGTATGGAGGGGGCATGTGGGAGAAGTTGGAAGGAGGAAAAGGAAGTGGGAAAATAATGTGCTTATATTTAAAAAACATTAACAGTGCTTTCAGCAGGGAGCCCAGATCAGATGAAAGGACCTTTGCCCTTATGCAAGGCTCCAGTTGACTCAGAACATCTCTTTGAGGTAAATTGATCCAGTATCCAGTATCTTCTGAACTTTTATAAAGCTCTGGATTGCTGGATTTCTGAGTCTACAGTAAGTATTGATATATACGTGTGTATATACTTACACACACACACACACACACACACACACACACACACACAGCAGTGTAATATTTCCCTCCGTGCCTCCCTTCTACCTTGCTGCGGGCTTGAGTGAGTTACCCTGTGCTGCTGTCGTTCTCATCTGTGAGACGTGTTTGGCCATATGGGCTGTACCAACTTGTACTGACTGGATGATGGCAAATCAGACAACATAACTGAAAATGATTTAAAAAACTCTAGAAAAAAAATCCCAGCCCTTTCCCAGTGTAAAACTGAGCCCTATGTTAAAGCCAAACCACAATTGTTGTTTTCAAAATAAAGGTTATAAACAGGGAAGCCAAACAGAACCGAGTGCTTCAATGTGGACGGCCTTGTGATTTCAATGCATTTGAGGCACAATGGAAAATGTGAACTTGGAGGGTGGGAGGGGCCCAGGGGAGCTACACTTATAATTAATGGGCTGTAGTGATTGGGGGAGGATCACATTGTTACGTGCTTATATATGAATGTGTTTTATTTTATCTCATGTCATAAAAGCTTCAATTTAGATCTAATTTTGAGTCCTAGTTTGAGATGTAAGTAATATCAGACATGAAATAAGCTCGTTAAACTCACATCACACCCTCTCAGGAGTCAGTATGCTTCATGAACCACGGCCCTATTGCTCACCAAGAGTCCTTCTAATGAGGCCAAACTGACTAACGCATATTCCAAGAATAATACTTGACCAAAATTGAATGTAATTCTCTTGTACTTATTATAATTTTCTATGACAGAGAGCAGAGGCTAAACTCGGTGAAAGTATTGTTTTTCTTCTAAGTGTGGGTCTGCCAAAATTTGTTTTTATTTCTGCCCGTGCCCCCTCAGCCATCCACATGGGAATGATGGGGTGGCCATGACAACAGGGGACTTGCTGGTGTCTGGGTGGTGCTGTTTTTTACAACTTCTTTGCGCCCCTCTTGATACATTTGTGGTACAGAGTGGAAATAGTCCCAAACAGAGGACTCATTATGGAAGGCAAATTCAGGAGCAGCCTGGAAACATGTGTCTGGTATTCCATACGATCAGGCCATCATCACACTGACCATGGAGACGCCATGAGAGCTCTGAAGCTTTCTTTCTCTCCCAAGGAGATGTAACAGCAAACCAAACTGATATCGAAATTTTAAATATGTGTGGCCACATGACATTAGAGGAGAGTGTAAGTTCAGCATTTGAGACCAAAAGGAGAAAAACAAGCCACAGGTAGCATGTTCCTACCATTTGTTTCAGCTGTTGGTGTAAAATGGTAGCAGAAATATATTTTTATTACATGAAAACTGAGATCTCCTTCCCAAAATGGTTTTCCACCAATCTAAAGCATCATTGTACAAACCAAAACACTGTCCTTGTAGAGTTTATCTTGTGACTAGAGGGATGTGTAGAGGGATGTGTGGGGTGTGCTGTGCTGGAGCAGGATGGTAGCCTTAGTGAGAGATACCTTGTCTTCATAGATCTTGGTGGGTTTAACTTGAGGTGGGGTTAGCAGTCTAGACTCAGCACAACACACTTCCCTCTGGGCGCTTGTTTGTTTGTTTGTCTCAGGGAAGGAGACTAGACAATGGAGCCAATGGAAACAAACCACGAGGTGGAGGGTAGAGTTGTCACCTTTCTCCTGGCTATGACCAAATACTAAGGGGGAAGGGTTTAGTTCTGACTCACAGTTTGAGGGCATACAGTCCATCATGGGGAGAAAGCTTGGCTGGCAAAACCTGAGGGGACTGGTCACAGAAAACTGATAGGAAGTAGGAAGAATTTCCTAAGACCTGCCCCCAGTGACTCACTTTCTCTAGGAAGGTTCTACAATCTTTCAAAACAGCCTCAGCATCTGGGGGCTACTTCACATCAAAGCCAGAGAGGCAAGTCGGAAGGCCCAGAAGCTTTCTCCTCAAAGCTCACTGTATGTCTTTCTTGCCATTCCCAAGGCTGTAGTCCCAAAGGTCTCCTGAAACAAATGTAAATTTGGCAAACATCCCTGTGAAATCTGGTAGATGCTGCCACATGCTCCACCTGTTGAAACTGCTGACTTACTGCCCAGACCCTGGAGTGCAGGGCAGGTGTCTCCTCTTCCTTCTCTATGGGTGGCCCTCACCATAGGGCCTATTGATACAAGTACAAGATAAGAATGACTATCAACACTGCCTCTGCCCATGTGTGTGACATGCACTAAATGGCTAATAAAAATGTGCCAAGCACTTGTCATGACTGAATACCCACACTCCCTGCCCTGGTACCTTTAGAAGCCTCGGGTCCACTCAGGATTCAGGGCATAATATGTCCCAAGTCCCCCAGAACTGAGTCATCCAGGATGTCAAGATAGACCATTTAAGACTTTTGTCTTAAATGTGCAGGGTATTATGCACAGTAGAGGGGGTGGTAAATGTGGGCTACAGACATTCCTTAACAAGAGAAAACAGCTGATCACTGTTCCCTGTTATTCGGGGTTTAGTAGCATGCAAGTTATTTTAATGACTCTTTTCAGCTTATCTGGGATGTATCAGTTTCTATATTGTTCAAATGGAGAAACTGAGTAACTAGGTCATCTATCAGAAAATAAACATGTCCAGAAGACTTGTGTGTCAGGGTTTCAGGATGTAGATGTGACGTATAGGACAAATCAGACAAATTCCTGTTCTCCAGGAATTCAGATTCAACTTGGTGGGAAAAGAAGATGGATAATAGAACAAGGCCCAGGTGAAGCACAGCATGCCACAGGACTTACTGGAGAGAAAAATCATGACTGGGATTAGAGATGATGGAAAATGGGTGGGAAAGACTGAGAGTTTTCCCTCTCTGCTGACAAACTGACGCTGGAGCAGACAGCTGCCCAGACGCATGCCTAGTACCTGGTACACAACGGATCACGGCAGAGGCATACATGTCCCACCTGAGGTACTGCCAAGAGACATGCACAGCTTTCAGGGAATGAACAGGTCTGGGAAGAGTTGGAGAGGCAATTGAAGATGGAGCAAAGAAACCCATTCAGGTGTGGTCTTTGCTTTTCTTTTTAATAAGTGCAAACACGGGTGGCACTCAAAACACTTAGGTAGGCAGAGCACCCATACTAATCATTGTGGCTATCTGGCCTCTGCAGTAATGCAGAGTCCCAGAGGGTCCCAAAGGGCCAAACATCAGCTTTTGAGTTGGCACACAGTAGAGATACCTCCTGGTAGATTCCAGAGGAAGTTGGGGTAAAAGGAATTGGGGGCAGGCATCAACCAATAGGGAGAGCAGGCTTTCCAATAACTTCAGTGTGGCTGTGAGCTGGAATTTCAAGGGACAGCAATGACTCAACCTCCTTTTGGAGTGACTGTTCTGACTGAAGTGTGAGAGTAAACCCTAATGAAATGAGGGTGAACACAGGGACCAGTCCTGGAGAAACTGTATACCAATACTGGAGAAGTGTACCAATACTGTCAATTTGACAGAATCTAGACTCACCAAGAAGACAAGCCTCTGGGCATGTCACCAAGGGATTTTCTACATTTTATTAGTTGGGCTGGGAAGACACTGTGTGGGACTGTCCATGGGCTGCGGTACCAGACTGAGTAAGTAGCAAGTGAGCTGAGCACCAGCGTTCATTGCCCTCTGCTTCCTGACTACGAATGCAATGTTACTAGTTCACACTCTGACTGCCTTGCCTTTCCCATGGTAGAGCGTATCCTTTATAACTGTGCACCCAAATCCTTCCTTCCTTCCTTCAGCTTTCAGGCATCACAGCCATAATAAAAGTAACTAATCCACCTGGTGAGGCACGGTGAGAACCTGAGCAATGGTGGCAGTGACATGATGATACAGGGAGTGAGGCAGAGGCAAAGGGGTGTTCTGATAGACTGCATTTGGAGTAAGAGGGGAGGAGTTTGTCAACCTGGCAGGGAGAGCTGGAAGACAGGGTTTTGCCATCATCTAGGAGGAAAGACTGGAGGTGGAAGAGGATTAGGAGCCAAGATCAAAAATTTGATTTTAGGAACACTGAGTTTGAGATGAGTGATAACTATCCACACCTTTTGTGTACTGAGCCAACACCCCTGAGAGCCAAAGAGCATGTGTCTTTGCCTTTTGAATTGAGGAAATGTGGCCCGAAGAGCTGAAGTGACTGGCCTGTCTCACACACACAGCAAGTAAATCAGCCCATTAAGGACTCCACAGAGGGCTTTCAATTCTGAGTCTACTGTTTTTCCTGGGAGACCCCAGCTGAGAGCTAAAGCGAGTTACAGGTAGACAACGGAAGGGAATTTCCTTTCCTGTGACCTCTCACCACCAAGATTTAAATCAGAACTTCCAGACTTTAAGAGAGTCTGCTCTGAAAGGAGAGAGGAACTCAATCTCAATCCTCTTGAAAAGTAGAAAGGGTTTTTTTTTCCTTCCTCCCCTTAAAAACTAAAAACCGAGGTGAGTCTAAGGCCAGCCTGCTGATTACATCAGAGGCCAAGATGAAAAGAGGGTAGGGGAGAAGTGGGCAGAAACTCTAAGTCAGCGGGCCCAGGGGCCAGCCTGGAGGCTCGAATTATCAGTCAGAGGGGGCTGTTCTTCAGCTGGCTTAAAGAAAACTGAAATAACATGTTAATTTTAGGTTCTTTGATATCTTTTCCTGGAGATACTTTGTTTTGATACATCCAACAGCCAATGAAAAAAGCTCAGAAGACAGACATAAGAAAAACAGCCAATGACCCAGGGCAGCTACACGTTAACTTCATGTTCATGGTCCCATCCAGCCCCAGAGAGCAGATTACCAAGGTGCTGCCGAACCCACCACAAGGAGAATTTAGAGTAAGCTTCCACACTGCAAAGCTCCTGCCCTGGGGACTCCTTCAGCTAATGACTCTGAGCCCTGTTAAAATTAAGATGTTTCTAAGAAGGACACAGACATGCAACTCATTTTGAAGGGCACTGAGCTTATTGGGGGGAGGGTACCAATAAGAATCATAACAGTTCAGCTCAGGAAACTCCTGGGCAGATGCAAGACTGGCTTCTAATGGCTAAGAAACCAGGCTGTCACTGTTTAGATAAAGAAATTGATGAGGGTAAGGGGTGGGTGGGCAGGGATGACATACTCACCCACTTAACCAGTATTTATTGTCAAAAGTGGTAACATAGCTACAAAAATTAGAAGCTGAAAGGAAAATTGAGAAAGAGTCTGTTTTTTTTTTAAATAAAGCAACACCTAAGATATTCCAGAAACTATAAAGATGTTGACCAAAACAAGCAAAAGTACGGATTGAAAAGGGGTTGGTACAGGGGCATGATGGGAGGGGTTAAGGAAGGAAACAAAAAAAAACTTCTATTCCACACACTTCTATAGTGTTTGCCCTTAATTTTACTATTTTTGATTATGTGTCTGGATGAGGAAGGCCTATGCATGTGAGTGCAGTTGTCCCTGGATGCTAGAGGCAATGGATCACACTGGAGTTGGAGTCCCAGGAAGTTGTGAGCTGCCCTATGTAGTTGCTGGGAACCAAACTTGGGTCCTCTGCAAGAGCATTACATACTCTTAGCACCTGTCCAGCTCCTAATGCCTGCCTTTTAAAAATTGCATGTGAATGTTTTCATTAAAAATTTAACCTGAATTAACATTAAAATTATTTTTATATAAACAAGAGCATAGGGCTAAATGATGATTGCTTCCTAATGTTAAGGAAGCTTAGAATGGAACACTTACATACAGAGAAGAGTAAAACAAGGGGAAATGAAAACTGACTATAAGAACAAAGCAAGAAGGAACAGAGATCTATTTCTTTTGCCAACTGGTCAACCAGTGTTTTGAAGCTACCTGGTTCTACATGTTCCTGGCTAAATTCTTTCCACTTCCTTCTCTCTTTCCTGGCCTCAGAAATTTTGGAGTTTTTTTTTTTCAGTGGAGATTGACCCACTCCCAGAAGAAGGCATATAGGATGAGTGGGGAGTCAACACATGCAGCAGAGGAGTCCATTTCCACCATTTCCCTTTGCTATTACAGCTCTGACCAGGCTATGTTCTTATCTACCAGCTTCTTGGCTAGATCTTAAGGAAGAAATTTCAAAAATAAATTGTCAGAAGCAAAGAAAAAAATGTTAATACATTTAAACATGCTTGAGGTGAATCATCCCTAGAATTTCAGACTTCAAACAAGCAATCATTAAAATTACTAGTGTTGACTATGGGGCCTGTTCTCCAAAAACCAGGGATGCTGGAATCCCTGTTGTAATACTCTGACAATTCTTTCATCACATTATTTGTGCCAGTGTCTCAAGATTTTCCTTTCTTTCTTTCCAAGGAGCCCTGTTTTTGTTAATTCCCTAGAAAACCTTTATAAATCAGTAGCTGCTGGTCAGTACCAACCCAGGATGATCAGCATAATTTCACAATGACATGCAGGCTCATCACTGATAATAGCACTAGTTTACATTCCCACTCTCACATTTACCCTGTGAATTCAAACAAAGTTTAATTAGTATGCCAAAATTATAAGGGTACTAGGAAGAAATACTTGCTCCGTTTTAAGGAACACAGTCTATTAAAAAATTGAAATAAAGCCTAATGTGTGTTTTAGTAAAGCATTTTAATATGGGTGATACTCCCTTGCCCTTCCTAGTGAGCATCTTACCACTCTGTTTCCCATTGACCTTTGTGGAGTAGAAGGACAGATCCCACTCAAATGGATCAGAGTGTGTCAACCCAACTGTCACTTTGGCACAAGGACTACTCTGAGCTGGCCAACCAAGTAGACAACAGACTCCAGTGAAGCTTTTAGCCCCCCTCTTTCAGCCTGAAATGGAACAGATTTCTGTCTGTTATGTCTATGGTGGTGCCTCCTCCCCACACCAGAAAGACAGGATGGCTTACTAAAGTCACTGGCTTGAGTGTATATCAAAAGCCTTACCAAGAGACTCAATTCTCCACAGCCCTCATATACTTACCCTCTGAAATTTCATGTTCAGGAAATCCAAGTATGTCCCCTTCCATTGCTAGGCTCCTTGTTCTCTGCTAAGATGGCATAAATACTGCCATGGCTCTGAGCCCTTGCTCTTTTTTTGCCCCTCTGAATACTTCCATATGTTCATGTAAAAAAATCAGTTATCCTATTGATCTTTGTGAGTTTAACTTTCCAGCATCAACTAAAGAACCTGAGAGTAAAGGGCAGATGGTGTACATTTCACAGAGGAAAAGCAAGCAGAAAAACCGTGCTACACACAGCATGGAAGACTGGAAGGACTGGTTAAGTTGAAGAGGTCAGACTTTCATAACCGTTCACCACACCTGGAAAATGAAACTTGGCTTGGGTGAGACACATAGGAACAGCAGAGTACGTATACAGACATCAGGGAAAAGGGCAGCTTGGAGCTGCCTGCATCTGCAAGAAGCCCACATCACACTTCATATACCCTGGCAGCTTTACTTCACTTCATGTTTCTGAGCCAAGGTTTCACCAAGGATGATCTTGAACTGGTAATCCTCCTGCCTCTGCCTCCCAAGTACTGGATTACAGGTGTGTGCCACCATGCCCTGCTTTTATGCAGTGCTGAGAATAGAACCCAGGGCTTCACGGATGGTAGGCAAGCACTTTGTTGACTGAAATACAACCCCAGCCCTGTATTTTAATTTTCTTCTCCAAAAAGCTGAGTTGCTGTGGAATAATCCTTCTGTACACTGTGGAAATTATGCTGTGCTTGGTTTAATAAAAGAAGCTGCCTGGCCAATAGCTGGACAGGATAAGTTTAGGTGGGAAAATCAGACTAAGTACTCCGGGAAGAAGAAGGACAGAGTTAGAAAAGTTGCCAGCAAGACATGGAGAGGAAACAGGAGGTGCAAGATGAAAGAGAGGTAAAGCCACATGGCAGAATGTAGATGAATAAAAATGGGTTAATTTAAGTTGTAAGACTTAGCTAGTAACAAGCCTGAACTTTTGGCAGAGCATTTATAAGTAATATTAAGTCTCCATGTTGGTTATTTGGGAGTGACTGCCTAGACACAGATAAACTCCACCTACACTGAGTGTTAGAGCACTTGTTTAGTATGTGCAAGGCCTTGAATTAGAGTCTCAGAACCAGGAGAAGAAAAACGTTACAAAAAAAAAAAAAAGACTTCATCCATTTGTCATAGTAACTGTGCACTGGAAAAAAGAAACAAGATTTGGGAGAAATTATTAAATGCTGATTCTGAGCTGTCCTGTGCATGGTTCATGATACAACCAACCATCAGTGTGGATCTCTAGTCTGAATAACAGCTAGTGAAGTCAAAGATCTGTAAATTTAGCTGAGGCTGCTTCCATGTACACCACTGCATACCAAAATGATCTCATATTTATTTTTAAAATTCAGCAGATGTAGTTGCCACACACATATTTGTCAACTAGCTGAGCTTCCATACTGGCTTTCTCATCCATGAAGCAGGAGTGATGGTGGGAAGAAAGGCCAATAGAAAGCCCTGGCATTTCCACCAGATTCCAGTGTATTTAACTCGAGGAGTGCTCCATTTTTGGAGTGGGTAGAGAGTCACATTGTCATCAAAGGCTTGGGTGAACCAGGTTGGTAAAGTCTAATGCATTCTTCAGACACCTCCTCACCCTGAGCAGGAGACATGTGGGTTATGGAAAGGGACTGTTTGTGATCATAAAGTCACAAGTTGGTGACTCATTGGGGTTGTGGTAGAGGTTTTCTTTGTTGGACAAATCAATACATTCCCTGGGTTTTATTTTATCTAGTGTAGGTGGGGAGGGGCTTGTATATACCATGGCCCTCATATGGAGGTCAGAGAACAATTTTCAAGAGGTGGCTCTCTCCCTTCTGTTTCAGAGATTGAACTCAAGTACTCAGGCTTGGTAGCCAGAGCCTTCACCAGCTGGGCCATCTTGCCAGCCCTCAGGTAGTTCTTGGTGTGAGAACTGCTTTGTTATCTGTATCATTTATTTTGCTTTTAAAGACACTAGAAGCTTTGTGCTTCCAACTTGAAAGGTCCTTGATGTTTATGCACTGTTCCATCACTTAAAGTTGGTCATCACTTGGTCGTAGGACCTTGGTCATTTCTATGTTCCACAAAAGAAAATTTTTCTCAATATACTGAAGGTATGCTGGTGGTATGTGGCAAGAAACTGCAATTATTTTGGAAATCTTGGTAAGATACATCTCTGCCCCCAAGATGCTATGAATTAGATCCCACTGAAAGCCAGGAGCCTGTGGCAAAGACGCTGGTGCCAGACTCAGCTTTCTGCATATGTGTAATCTGGTAAGAAGACACCGGGTGAAGAAAAGCTAATGGAGATGTTCAGGTTAGATCGTGATGCAAGAGCTGACTCTGTGTGAGCTGGTTAAGGGGACTGTCAAAATAAACAGATAAATAACAAACAATAAAATTCCAACAGGAGAAAGAGCATTGAAAATCCACAAAAAGAGTGAAGGATACTTGGGAGAAAGAGCAGAGGGTTGAGGGGAGAGAAAGACATGGCACAGAGAAGTGAGTGGAACTCTGCCATACAGTTCCCTGGTGGTGGTAGTGGTGGTGGTGGGTGACCAGAAGCCACTTCCAAAAAAATGAAAGACCAGAAAAAAAATGTTGGATGGGACAGGGTGCTTCACAGAGTGCACAGAAGTTCAGGGGGCACTTGGGTCCTGACCAATCAGAACAGACCTACCTCCCTGAACTTTGGAGCATCCAGCAGGCTTCAGGAAAGCCACACGTCCCTCATGTCCTTTGGAAAGGAGCTTACAGTGATGACCCTGGACATTTGTATTAAGAGATTTCTAAGCAAAGACCCAGAGGTGCAACTTGGTTTCTTTTAGGAAAAATATCTGAAGTCCACCTTGGCTCCTTCCAACTGCTTATAGCAGAATTCGAACACAGAGAGATGATTTTAAAGCTGAGATTGATATGCAAAAGGGAACCAGAACTTGGAGCAAAGAAATGTTCAACCTATCAATAACACGTACTTGAAGGGGGGAAAAAGCAAGCATGTTTGGAAGGGAACACTAAGGATGTGGCCAAGAGACTGTGTGATAAGGAGATTAATACAGACAGGAGCCAAGGACTTTATCAACTATCTCAACAAAGCGGAGAAAAGGAGATGGGATCAGAGCAGCAGAAACACTGCTGGTTACAACTAGAGGAAACAGAACAGGGCAGCAGAGTCTACACCACCAGACTGGAGGATGGTTTAACTACAACAAAATCTTCAGGACCAGTTCAGAAAGACTATAAAGGCAATTCAGAGCTTGTCCAGGTTTTACCCACTACAGCTCACTGTACATGGGCTCAGGGACCAGAGATGCTTCTTCCTCACTTCCAAAGGGCAGGGCAAGTACCCAGAAGACCTCTGTGAATGCAACAACCCTGCGGAGAACTACAGTATGAGAAGTACCACCAGGAGAGCAACAGTGTGATTATTGCTCCAACAGCTTGATTCTCTGAGAGTCAGGACTCAAAGCATCTCCAGTTCTCACGCTCTTTGCCTTGCTGGGTTGGGGCTTCTTAGAACGCGTCATCTTTTCCTCCTTTTTGCTACCTTTTGGAATGGAAATGTGGGCTCCATGTGCATCCTTCCTTGTTTTTTGGAAGTGCTTAATTTGTTTGATTTCAGGGGTTCACAGCTGAAGAGGAATTCTGCCTCAGGTTCAGTCTCACTCATATCTGATTTAGTTGGTAATTAGATGAAACTCTGGACTTAAGATTTTAGAGTTGATACTGGAATAAGTTTGTGCATTTGGGGCTGTTGAGATGGGAAAAGTTCATGCACGTGAGAAGGATGTAACTTTGAGCCAGGATAGTGAAATACATTGACTTAGAGAGGATTAAAGGTCATGATTTCTGTTTCTCATTGTACAAAATGCACACATGTGGAAGGCAGTTGAGTAATAAATGCATCAAGAGAGCTAGGGAGATGGCTCAGGGGCTAAGAACATTTGCTATGTAAAAAGAATCTGAGTTCAAATCCCCAACATCACATAAAAGCCCTTCATGACTACACATACCTGTAGCCTCAGCACTGGGGGCTAAGGACAGATAGATTCCATGAGGCTTCTGGCCAGCCAACCTAGCCAAAACCACAAGCTTCAGGTCCAGTGAGGGACCCTGCTTTAAAAACAAGGTGGAGAGTGACAGAGGAAGGCATCCAACTTCCTCCTTTGGTCTCTGCATGTGTATATCTAGGGTAAATGTCCCTCCCACATATTTGTGCTTACCACACAGATGCATCATACAGCCAGAGATGCTATCTATTGAAAACTTTGAAAAATATTTCTAACAAAGTTGAGAGGACATGTCCTCTGCCTACAAGAATTCTAAGAAATACTGGAAGGAGTTACTTAGACTAAAGGAAATAAAATCATATGAAAAATCAGATTTACATACAGTGGGAAAATAAATATATGCTGAGTAAATATAAACATGTTTTCTTAATCGTTATTTCTTAAAAGCCAACAGATATTGTTGTATTAGTTTGTTTTCTGTTGGTATATTAAAATATGCAGGGCTGGGTACTTTATTAAGAAAAGTCTGTTTATAACACAGCATTAAAGGCTGTGAAAAATCTTTGATCACCAACTTGATAGAATGCATGGAGAGTAAAGCAGATCTCTGGGTTTGTCTGTGAGCATGTTTCCAGAGAGGGTTAGCTAAGTGGAAAGACCCACTCTGCCCCATGGGTCGAGAGTCATGATGGAATAAAGGGGCAGAAGGAAGTCAGCTCACTTAGGGGCTTTTTCTGCTTCCTGGCCAGCCTGGTGCCAGCCTGGTGCCAGCCTGGTGCCAGCCTGGTGCCAGCCTCTCCTTCTTTTCGAAAGTTGCTTTTGTCAGATACATTGTCAAAGGTCCAACCTCACCTGTCTCCCATCAGATGATTACTATAACAGGTACACAGCAGAAGCTAATACAAGATAAAGCAGGAAGGCAGAGAGATTGGGGCCCTTCTTGCTCTTTGGATAGTAACTCACTCTCAAAGAAACTAACCAGTGTCCCAAGAGAGCAAGATTAATTGCTTGGAAGGATTGTTCTCCTTGATGTCCCACTTACCACTGAGAACCAAGTTTCTATTACAATCACCTCTGAGGGACACATTCAAATCATATCCCACCACAGGAGCGATGCATCAGAGGCCGATGGTGACTGTCTGGTTTTGACCACTGTGGGTTCACTGCACAGTTTCGTGTCTCTGTTCACTGGAGGCTACTGGCCTATGGTCTCCTTTTCCTGCACTGTACTCATCTGGCTCTGGTATCGAGGCAGTGCTGACTCTGTAACATGAGTCTTGAGGTGCTGTATCTTCTTCCATGTGGGGAAGAGTTCAGTAGACGTTACTGATGGATTTTTAAATTCTGGTTCTAGACTTGGCCTTCTTGATGCAACCTACCCAAATTGAGTCATGAAGCAACAGAAACTTGACCAAAATAGAACAGCAGATAATGAGATTGGATCAGCACACAGTCCTCCCAGCAGGAAAACTCCAGAATTAGATGTCTCTATTACCTACTCTGTGAGTTTTCTGCTGCTGTGTACTAAATCACCACAAATTGTGTCGAGTTTGAAATAACCAACCCACTTCATTCTTTGTCAGTTTTGATGGGTCAGGAGCTTGGCATGTTTCAGTTGGATCTTCTGCTCACAGTCATAGCAGTCTGGAATGGGATGTCAGCTGGGTCTGTGGCCTCATCTGAGACTTGGGATCCTCTTCCAATTTCACTAATTGTTGGTAGGAATCAGTTCTTTATAAGACTGAGATCCCTAGTTCTCTACTGGCTAGCTGCCAGGGCACCACTCTCAAATGCTACAGGCTGCCCTCTGTCTCCCACCACACAGCTCTCTCTGTAACAAGGCAATTTGCCTTATGGCCAGCAGGAATGCTGTTCTCTTCTGATCCCAATGGCAGTCTGTTAAGGAGTGGCTGTCCCTTCGTGGTGCATGCATTACCTAGTCAAGGCAGTGGCCCTCCTGCCATGTTCACAGGTTCTATCCAGACACTATTTTGTCCTTAGCACTTAGTCCATCAACTGGTGACAGTGATTAGAAGATGTAGGGAACTTGGATAGAAGAGAAAAACAAAAAGATTATGAAGCCACGGTATCGCATGGGTTCTTAGATGTATGTTTCAGGACTGAGACACAGAATTGGCCCAGCAAAGACACAAGCCCAGAGAAGCGGACTCTGATGCTGAAAGTGGTGGGGTACTGCACCGTTACAGTTGGAGAATGGGTTAAGATCTGGAGAACTTCACCACTATACCAAGAACTGTGTTCAATAGGAAGACAGAAGGGCAATATTGATGCATGGACTTTTGGTAAAAAAAGACAGTAATGGTTGATTTTGATTGTCAGCATGATTAAAACACACCTGGGAGGGGGAGTGGCAGGAGGGGTGAGAGGTGGATCTGTGGTTGGTATGTAAAATAAATTTTAAAAATTAATTAAAAAAAGGAAGAAAGAAAAAAGAAACACCTATGGTTTTACTGAGGAACACTTGGCTATGTTTGTGAGGGCATGTCTACAGAGGAATAACTGGGGGGAGGGAGATAGGGAGAGACCCACTCTGAGTGCCATCTCATGGACTCGAGTGCAGTATTGGAAAAAGCTAACACAGCAGTGGTGTTCCCATTTCTCTACCTGCTGCTCACCTGGATGTGAGCAGGCAGCCTTGTGCTTCAACTGTCACAATGGAGGGTCACCCCCACCACTCTGCCCTCCTCACTGGGATGCACTGGACTCTCAAACCAGAGCCAAAGTAAACTCCTACTGCCCTAAGCTGCTTCTTGGAAGATACTTTGTCACAGAAACAAGAATATGACAAAGCACAACAATACAACAAAAGATTATTTAGGGTGAGAAGTAAATAAAATCTGTCACTGTAGCCAGACATCATCTGTTTGGTGTGAGGCAAGAGGTAGAAGGGGGAGTTGGCTGAGGCCGAGGAGAGTCTGTGACATTTTTGCCCTTTTCATATATGGATTTTTCTCAGCCCACAGTGTCGTGATTTTACAGCCTTGTTTATAGCTCTGTATTCTAGGAACTGGTGCCTGCTTATGCATTGACCTGGATAATTCATAATAAAAATGTCTACCACTTATAGAGGCTAATTTTCACAACCTACTATTTCATACCCATCATGCTAATGCATAAACAGAAGTATAAAGATGTTGAGCAACTTGCATGGCTAATGAGTACAAACTTTCAATTGAATTCAGGCCTTTCTTCCTCCTCGTACTATGATACACTGCCTTCATAAACTATTGAGGTCATTAGGTATGTATAAAAGGCACTGTAAGGACTTGTTTTGCTTGTAATTGCTGTGGTTTAATATTCTTTCTTTCTCCAGGAGTCTGATCCAGAGAATGCCATCTGCGAGAGGACTGGGAGCATAAAGCTGTGTCTCCTCATTCTAGACTGAGGATGAGATGAAATCCAATGACCACTGAGAGATGAGGCTCCTACACCACCAAGCAGAATGGCCGGCTCAAGGAAATCTTCAAACAAATATCAGCTCCCTTTCCTCCTTCTTCCTCTTTTCATTTTCTTCCCCTCGTTCCTCTCCTATCTAATAGTTAATATGGCAGGGCCTCCCTGTTTCAGGTTGTGTAACAGAGAATCACATTCATTCGAGGCAAGCAGCAAGCTCATCCATCTGCATGCCCCCAAAAGGTTTCAGGAAAGAAATCAGTAGATAACACACTTTAGGAAAGAGGGGGGATCTGGCAGAGATGTGGTTTGAAGGAACAGGAAACTAATGTCAAGAAAGGGAAATGCATGGGCTCTCTGTCAGTAATCTTTCAAAGTGACCTTAGCATTTGAAACAATCTGTGGTCTGATTTACCCAGATAATTACATTGGTTATGCATCTGGCGTATCAGAGGACACAGAACTGTGGTTCTGCGGACTGAACTGCCCTTTGCAAACTGATTTTTTTTTTCCCTGAATGAACTGTGCAGTAGCAGCTCCATCCCAGCTCCACCAGAAGGGGACCCTACTGCACCCCTGCTCGCCAACAAGTCCAGACTCAGCCTCTGCGCCCCATAAATCCAGGCGTGTGTGGGTTCATCTCCAAACACCAGCATGCCTGCTTCATCAATTAGAGAGTTAGACAAGGGGGCCACTAGTAAACCCAAGCAGGAATAAGTAGCTCTGTGCGTTTTCACACCCACTTTTAACATTGCCATTTTTTCAACTGAAAAGTCTAGTTATTAGTTCTATTAAAAAAGGGGCAAGACGGAGGCGAAGAAGAAGCCACAGGCTTGCGTCCCAGGCACGTTAATACAAGCCCCTCCTCGGCTCTCTTGATTTAAGGAACATTCTCAAAGGGAGAGGAAAGGCGTTTGGGGTTGTATGGAAAATTTGACTCAACCCAAAAACCCAGCCAACACCACAAAGTGGAGTGGAGTCAAATCAGATAAATAGAAAAAGGAAAAGAATATAAAGTATCTTTGAATGACAGTATCAAAAAGGTTTAAAAGATTAGCTAAACTGGTCCAGGACATACGGATTCCAGTCTTGCATTCTCCTGGGAAGGCACTCAGGTATTGACTGTAGAGTGCCCTCTGTGCCCACAGAAACACAATCAAATGTTCAAAATTTATATGTGCCGATTGGTTCAGTTTCTGGACCTACCAAAAATAATGTTTGAAAGAAGTCACCCACATCTCCCAGCTTATTATTCATGTAACCTAGATATCTCATGAAAACAAAATGTCCATGACTGTCGTGCCAGCGAGCATGTGGAAACACCCTGCATAGTCCACTTTGGTAAGTAAACAGCAGCTGCCTTGGGCACCTTCACCTGCATATTTCACAGAGCCTGGACATGGATCTTGATAGAATGTGGGGGTCTTTGATGGACTAATAGAAGGCAGGCTTCAAGGTCAATAACCATTAAAAAGAGCTGGGTCAGATGAGGATTCCAGCTGGTGATACATTCGGACACTTTCCATTCTAAGCACCCCCAACATTTAGTTGCATTCTTGCACTTTCTCTGTTTATGCTTTTTATTCTGAAAATCTTTACTCGGCAAAATTGTGTCCCTCCAAGACATTTTGCCTGCATTTGGCCTGGAAATGGTAACATTTGTAATAGTATATCTTGAAATGCAAAGGTGCATCCAAGGAGAAATCAAAGTGAACCAGACACTTTTCAAACTCCAAAAATAAACAAACAAACAAATAAATAATAAAAAGTTTGATTTAGCAAGTGCTTGGGGTCAATAGTTGGAGAGGAGGAACAAGATAAATTTTGAAGAGTCCAAGTCAGTCTGCTTATCCTGTGCCAAAGCCAGGTTGGTATTTTTCAAACAAAAGTGAATATATATTGAACAAGGAAAAGGAAGAGATAAAAGCTAGCTCCATTTTTCATTTAATTGTGTGTGGGGGGGAAGTAGAGTCTAGAGGTTTTTTTTTTTTTGGTTTTTCGAGACAGGGTTTCTCTGTGTAGCTTTGCGCCTTTCCTGGAACTCACTTGGTAGCCCAGGCTGGCCTCGAACTCACAGAGATCCGCCGGCCTCTGCCTCCCGAGTGCTGGGATTAAAGGCATGCGCCACCACCGCCCGGCGAGTCTAGAGGTTTTTAAGGACTCACCAGCCCATGTGCTGAGTGACAGCCCCTCAGTCAAGGCCACCCCTGGCTTACCAAACACTTGTCCTTTTCAGCAAAACCCATGACTGGATCAGTTTTTCTGTGTCATTCTGTAACTAACCTGCTTTCTTGATCACTCAGGCCTTTCTGAGCTCCTGGGACCAGCATCTTAAGGCGTTAATCCAGAAGGCTGGAATGATGTCTGCAGCCACGCTGCATGACGAGCCTCCATCCTTGCCTTCCGCCCTGCAGAATGAGGAAGTTTCTGTGTCTGACATAGCTCAAGGTTGGCAAATTTACAAGTTTTACTTTACTTCTTTGTATGGCTTTGTTTTGGTGTCTCTTCACTTAGTAACTGACTCAACACCTCTGTGTAATAGAAGGTCGTACATGTTCTGCACAAACCATCCTCAATAGCAGGCGGCCTGTCCCACCATGAGCATGAGAAGTGAGAAGTGTGGGAGCATGCATGGAGCATGAGCCATAGGAAGGGTCAGGGAAGAGGGCATGAGACATGGAGACTTAAGAGAGTGGCCAAGCCACAGAGGAACCACATCACAATTGGAGGAGAGACCTGCCTCCCTGCTATCCACAAGATCACTCTGAAGAAATGGAGCTTTGCTGAGACTACAAACATGATGTGAGGTGGGATGTGAAGGCGCATGCCTGGAACCCCATCATTTGGGAGCCTGAGGGCAGGAGGACTGCTGCAGGTTCCAAGCCTGTACGGTCTATGTAGTAAGTCTTAGACCAGCCTGGGCTACAAAGTGAAACTGTCTCACAACAAAGAGACTAAACCCCAAACACTAAGAATAGGGAAACAATAATTAAGTTTCCTAAAATTCACAGTTATAGGGTCTGGTCTAATCAACAGACCATTATAGTTTATTAATTCATTATCGCTTCTTAATTTTTTATTATATTCTAATTGTGTGAGTGTGTGTGTGTGTGTGTGTGTGTGTGTGTGTGTGTGTGTGTGTGTGTGTGTAAGTCAGAGGAAAGCCTGTAGGAATCAGTTCTCTCCTTCCACTATACAGGATCTGGGGTGGACTCAGGCTTGGCAGCAGGTGTCTCTACCCACTGAGCCATCTTTCTGGTCATGCAACATTTTCTTCCAAGTCAATCTCAAAGCACAGCCATCAACTTGGACTGATGATACACAATCACCTTTAAGGACTCCAATATAGGAGTGAAGCCATGGCCACGTGAAATGTATGTTAACATTCCAGTTTGCTAAGACTTGTATTACATAATCTTTTGTTGAACTGTGAAAAACTGCCACTCTTTATTTTTACCTATGAAAACAAGGGGCAATTTTATATGGTTCTTTTTACCTTTATAAATAGAACAGTGTAAAGATTTTCTTTGGACTTGAACACTGGTCTAATCCTGTGGAGTTTTCAGATTCATTGCATTTAAAAACTAAACACTCTGATATCTGTTTTTCCTAGAGATCCCCCCTTCCCCCATTTTCATGGGTATCAGGTGTTTTGTAGATATCTAGCCCCACATGCCAAGTCATGGGAAGATTTAACTCTCAATATAAAATCAAGGATGTGATTTCTGGTTAAGCCAGCAAACTTTGCACAGGAAATGCTCCATGTTTAGTGGCCATGTCCTGTGTCTCTTGCCCTAACAGCAAACAAGATTAGTTCTTGGTCCAAAGAAAAACTGAGAGTGAAAATAAACTGTTCACTTCTAAAAGAGCCATTTCTCCATCCAGTGTTAGAGAGAGTCAGCTTATTCTTTCCAGTGGGTAAGCGGGTGTAAGTCAGAAGGCCTGGCTTGGTCCCTCTGGGCCTCTGTACCTTCAGACAGGACTGTACACCATGACTTAGTGCCCTCTGCTTCATGCTCTGTTTTTGAATCATGGATTCATGGCTTCTTAATGCCCTTGAAGTTGTTGGAGTACCTAATGAGTCAGCACAAGGCTTGCTGTAGTCTGCTTGAATTTGCCCAAACCTTTAAAATCACACAAATATGGAGCAATGAGCTGAAATTAGAGCAGACTTACATCCGCTGTAGAAAACTCCCTATTATCACTACTTTTATATAAATGATCGCCAATCATGCAAGCAGGAGACAGGCCACTTAATAATTTCCAGGCCAGCAAACTTCTGCCCAACTTTAAAATAAAGTTTTTATTCTCCTTTCATCAAAAGTTTAGGATGTAGTAAGCCTAACGAGAACGAGTTACCAGAGGGGAAAAAACACATTCATCGTCAACAGCACTGCTAACCATGTCAATCAAGTGGGGTGGGGGTGAAGAATAAAGAGGTTGACAGTAACTTTAAGGCAACATTCTCAGGGAAAAAAATAATTTCCAAATGTCTGGACTGCAAATTGGCAAGAACTGGGATCGAGTCCTGATCCTTGCACCGATAAACACTAGGACAGAGAACAGTTAGCTTCTCCCTCCCCAAAGGTCTTGAAAACCATGTTTTATCTGGATCTTTCTATGTCATAGTCATCATGGTTTCCTAAGAATAAGGTGGGATTGTATGGCAGCTCAGATTCCTTCCAAAGGTGTCATCGTTTCTTTCTCCTTAATTAGCTGATCATGTTGCCAACTTCTCCCCAAGGCATCCTATTTATTCCAGCAAATTCCTATTTAAAAGGCTCGCATGTCAATGATTCTGTATGCCTCATCTAGATTGGTAAATTTAAACCCCATCCAGTAACTTCTGCACGTTTCAGTTGAGGGGGCCTATTGAAAAGGCCCACAACTAAATGTCTTGAAGACAGAGCAGGTGAAAGCCACATCCAATCCCATCCATGAAAGCATGCATGCCTGTGTGCATGTGTCCACTGTGCATGTGTACATTGTGCATATGTACACAATGGCAGGGAGACCACTGTAGGGTGAGGCAGGAAGAGACTCCAGGGATGACATTAGGACAACTCTATTCTGGAATAAACTTCAGAGATGGGCCAGAAGTGGCTGGCCCTAAGTGATGTTCCAGCCAACACAGAGCTGACTCTCTCATATTCTGCCTCAGTGTCAGGAGCATACTTTGAGCCAGATGTGGTGGCCACATCTGTAATCTCAGTACTCAGGAGGCAGAGGCAGGAGGATCCTCCCAAATTCAAGTCCCAAGCCTGGTCTTCATAGTGAGTTCTGAGCCAGCCAGAGCTACATAGTAAGATTCTGTATAAAAACAAAACCAACAAAGAACAGAAACATGTGCTTTGTCATCCACAGGTTTGGAAGATGCTTTTAAAATTATACAAGAAGAGCCAAGGCAGAAAGATGAAAGGCCTGGGGAAATAGTTACAAAAATGAACAACACAATCTTAAAAAGGAGGAAGGATGGTTGTGGGAAGAGAATCCAGGAAGCTAAAGAGGGGAACAGAGAAATAAAAACAAATACATGTACAAAGACAAGAAGGGCAAATTGAATTATTAAGGAAAGAAAATGCATACAGACAAAGACCAGTGAATGAAGAAAAATCCTTCCTGGTGATCCTGCCTTTCCTGACCATGACCACTGCACGTAAGAATTCTAAAATCATCCCA
Organism: Peromyscus californicus insignis; assembly: GCF_007827085.1. Taxonomy (NCBI): domain Eukaryota; kingdom Metazoa; phylum Chordata; class Mammalia; order Rodentia; family Cricetidae; genus Peromyscus; species Peromyscus californicus. The sequence goes on along the minus strand of NW_026294584.1, from coordinate 159,761,019 downwards.
CAGTTCAAACCGGCATGTCTCTTACTCCTCTTTCCTTTCTCTCAAAATATCAAAAGGACAATTCATTCTGACCTGCTGGAGGCTCTTGCTGATGTCGATAGAGTGCATGCCTTGTCCATGCTGTTTCTCTCGGTTAACAGCCCTCTGTGATAAGGAAACAATACTATAATGAGCAACACAATAAGTTCTAGAAACATCCAGTTTGGAGATCCAGGGAAGAAAGTGGGCTGTGGTCACTTTCCATTGCTTTGGCCTTCAATCTGACTTCTCTGTCACTAAGGATGGATCTCAATGTCCCATCTCAAGGTGTTTCCTATATTAGCAAACATAAGGTGACTGTCCAGACTGTCCATGGGCTGCTTGTCACTGTTTCTATGTATTTTCTTCCCATATAATGTCTGTGCATTTTATATATATATATATATATATATATATATATATGAAAAAAGATTAAATAAGACAAAATACTTGCTTTAATCGTGAAGTTCTTATAAAGGATATATGGGTTCTTTGTACTATTCTTGCAAATTTTCTTTAATTTTAAAAATTATAATGAAGTAGGAAGCTCTGAAAAGTTATCACAGAATGGAGGAACTAACTAGTTCCTTAAACAAATAGCCTATTGTATGCTTAACCTCTCCTGACTACGCTGACATCAAAGTCTTCATCCAGCCGCTAATAGAATACATAGTGGAACAGGAAAGCAAAGGCTCCAGTGTGTGCTTTGAAAGCTTCCTGTTGGCTTTCAGGAGCGATTGCAAACCCTGTCATCACTTGAAGGCACCATTTCTATATCTTAAAAATCTCAAGCTTCAAACAAAAATCTTTTGTTCCCAGTTCTAATCAGCTTGACTCAATGTATCGACAGCTGCTGAGGAGCAAGAACCAAAGACAAGGAGGAAGGAAGCTGGGACTCTCCAGGTGGCTAGGTGTCCCCGGTTGGGGGAGATGCTGGCAGCCCGTTCCTCTGTGGCACTACAAGCTCCGTGGTTTACGGTTTCTCCTGGCAGTTTGGGAAGGTTCTCCCAAGCCCTGAGGGACATGATGTTGAATTACCTCTCAAAAAGCCAGCAGTGGTATTTTGCGGTCATGGCCAGATTATACACTCAGGCATGGATCACACCTTCTCACGAAAGTGAGTTTCTGGGGCCCATGACTCATTGCAACTTCTATTCAGGTAGATAGCGTATTGTGTTTGGCTGAGACACAAAAACAGGTGGCTTAACTCGTGGCACAAACATGTGGTCTTTGTCCATAGCCCAAAGGTGATCACCTGCTGGGACCTCTATGGAATTTCCACGCCCTTTGAGAATCAAAAACATAATTGAAAAAAAAAAGATGCTGAGATGCTGTTGTTCTCCAGGTGTTTCTTTGCATTGGCCAACTTCCGCCCTCTCAGTTGTATTTCCCAGGGATGGGAGGTTTGCACTGGGCTGGTAGGTAGTAGGGTAGAATAGATCGGTAAATGGGAAGTAATGTGCAGCCAATTAGACTGGAGATCTCTTTCTGAGCTCACCAGACAGCTTCTGTTCTGTCTAAAGAGTGGCTCCTATAGGAGTCACTTCCGGGATGGAGATGGCTCATCAGCTCATCAGCTTACAGCTCTCCCTGCTTTTTACCTTCTCCTGGTTGATATGCCACTAAAAATACTCTTCTCCTTTATATCCCCACAAAAACTAAAACATAGTTTTATCTTCTCTCACAAAAGTTCCTTCAAAGGCTGAATATAAATGTAATTTTTATGTTGTGTGTTTTTTGTTCTGTGTATGTTTACATGTTTGTGACTGCATGCACATATGGAGATCAGAGGTCCATCTCAAGTGTCTCCACCTTAGTTTTTGAAGTAGTCTCCCTTGAACTCACCAACTGCACTAGGCTGACCGGCCACACCTCCCCACAGTCCGCACTCTGCTCCCCCACCCCAACGCTACACCTGGCTTTTTATGTGGACACTAGGGATCCACACTCAGGTCCTCAACCAGCACAGCAAGCATGTTGCCTATTAGACCATCTCCCAAGCCCTTGAAAGCATTTTTTTTAAACATTCTATATATATTGGTCAGGTCTTGTCAGCAAACAGAAGAAATACATTCCAAATTCAAAAAGAAAGGAATTGATTAGAAGCGAATGTTATTTAGAAGACATCAATACAAGGGCTGAAGAAATAAAATCTTGGGGGAAATGCAGACTAGAGCTGAGGAAGACCTTGCAGTGGACAGTGGATTAATCTACACGTGGTTCCTGTATAGACATGTCCACTGACATTCCACCCAACCAATACTGGACACCATAGCAGCTGCTGTCTCTTGGGTAGACACTTAGGTTCCCAGAGCCCTTGCATCAGTCTTTCCAAACTCCCTTACAGGTAGAGAACCCAGGCAGCTGGCTTAGGTCATGAAGGGCAGTCCTTGCCAATTGGGCCCTAATGGAGAATTGGACTCAGGGGAACAAACACAAAGGTCAAAACATTTTAAGACCTTCCAGGTAACAAAAGCTGAGAAATTCTACATATGATCACTTATAAGTTGAGAAATCTTAACTTTTACCAATTCCCCCACAAACTGAACCCTCTCATAGACCAGTACCTTTGGCTCACTGAATACATCCATCCCGTCCCGTTTCATTATTTCTTTTACCTTTTCTGAGTCCACTCTAAAGCAAGGTAAAAGTTGTTTCAGTCACTGATCTGAATTTACTAAAATGTTTGTAAATTTCAATCTACTTATCATCATTTTGTGAGCTAAAGAATGAGAATAAATGTATTTAACCAGAAATCCAGTTAACTGGCTTCCTTCTGTGCCGTCTCCCTCTGCAGGGGTTGTGGGATTATCAGCTTTCCAAATAGGAAGCACCTGGCTGGTCCTTTCCTTATATTTAAAGGTTAATTAATAAGCCTTGAAGAAAAAAAGTAAGTCAATATATTCCATCTAATATGGATTTCCCTGACATGCAGATGAGGCCTCAAAAATACCTTTGTTTCAAGTTGCTAAAAGAAGTCAGATTTTTGGATATCAGTTTTACGGCTGCTGTCCCTCTTTGGGAGGCAGCAAGGACGTGGTGCACCTCCCCTGGGATGCTAAGCAGGCTCAGGGTAAAAAGGAACTAGCTCTAACTGTGCCTGAAGTCTGTCATCTTACAGAGACACCAGGAAGAGTGACATACCTTCCTTCCAGGTAAGTAATTGAAAACTGAAATGGGGAAGTCACTCAGAGTCACAGAGCAGTGCATGAGAAAGATGAATTCAAGTGCAGACTCGGGCAACCCATGGTTTTGACTCAGACCTCTAAGGATGCAATGTCAGAATCTAGGCAGGGCTGCTGTTCAGGCCACAGTGGCCTCTCACAGATGCTGAGAGTCACCTACTGAAGGCCCTCTCTAACCTCCAGCCTACAGACTCACCACTTCCAGAGTGTCTCCCCTGGAAACAAATGTTTCCACCACTTGGGGGCTTAGGCAGCCCCACTGCCCTCTTTCTGCCTCTCTTTCCTTCCGCCTGCCTGGGGATCAGAGCCCTGGCTGCAGGTTCACACTGTTAAACAACCCATCCTCAGAGAGCTGTCACAAGAGAACCCACTTCTGTCTCATAAACCCTGCTTCCTCTCTTCAAAGGCCCGCGCTCTGCCGCCTTTGGTGATGGGGCCTGAACTTTCCTCAGATCAGCAGCCATGCTGCTGCCTGTCTGTTCAGGGTGCTAATGACTCTTCTAATAGTTTTCTTACCCCAACAGTTGTCTCAGTGTCCCTACTGAATCCACATCTCAGATCTTTCAACACCTTGGAACTGTACTTACCTTCAGTCTTCTATCATCTATCCATCTTCTACCATCTAACATTAATCTGCCATTTTCTGTGTCTGTCTACTCACTGCCCTCCATCTTCTACCTTCCATCATCTGTCTATCTATCTATCGTGTATCTCATCTCCAATGTTTTCTTTATAGCCAGGAACTTCTATAAAATATACCATTTCCGCTTTTCCAGGATGACCAGTGTGACCATGAATGCTGACAACCTGGAACCTAACAGGAGTGCCAGTTGCTGTCATGATCACCTGCCTTGCGTTCATTCACAAGAGCATGTTTTACCAATGGCATTTTGTACAGCTGGATTCAGGCCATCAAGAGAGGAAATCAAGTCATAACTTCTAAATAACATATTGCATTTGAAGTCCTAAGAAAGGAGAACTATTTTTGCCTTTATTTTAATGTTAAGAAAAACACACCCTTGGTATAATTAATTTAAAAATATGATAATGTATAAGAACAATTAAAATCATTCATTGATGGGATGGTTTTGATTGGGTTAGTGTCCAAATTAGCTTCTTAACATAGCCCAGAGTTATCTAAGGAGTATCAACTGGAGGATTGTTGAGGCCAGACTGGCCTGTAGGCTCATCTGTGGGGGCGTTTTCTTGATTGCTAATTGATGTAGGAAGGCCCAGTCCACTGTGGGCGGTGCCCTCCCCAGGCAGGAAGTCCTGAGTTGTAGCAGAAAGTGAGCTGAGCAGAAGCCAGGGTCTAGACAGCAATCCACTGCCGTCAAGGTTTCTGCTTCAGTTCCTGTCCTGCTTTCCCTCCATAATGAGCTTTAAACTGAAGGACAAGCCAAGCCCTTTCCTCCCCTACTTGCTGTTGGTCAGTGTTTTAATCATAACATGGAAAAAGCAAACTAGACCACTTGCTATTTGTAAATAGCAAATAAATAAACAAATCACGAGACTTTGATTCTGTACAAATGTTTCCAGTACCAAACCAAGCCCTAGATTCCTGTAGGCCAAAGCTGAACCTGACCCTAAATGTGAGAGCTCAAGAGAGCCCAACACCAGAAACTCAGTATTCACTAAACATTCATTTGATTAACCTATCTTACCTGATTTGATCCCTGGCAAAGGGGCTTAAATAAAAATGTGTATGAGAGACAGATATACATCAAGCAATGGTTGCCATCAAGTATCCTTTGTTTATTGATGAGAAAGCCAATAGAGGCCAGCTCAGCTGATGATAGTTGCCAGTCCTACTCGTAACCGTAGGAGGGTGTGTGTGTGACTGGGATGGATTCATTGATACAATTCAACAAACATTGACTGAAAACCAATTATGTGCTGGGGCTGGCAAGTTTTTATAGGTGCTGGGTGATTAGTGGTGAGCAGGGCAGGCAGAACCGGCTTGAAAAGGAAAACAGAATGAGAAATGTGTTCTGAAAATCACCGTTCTTATATCCGATTATCTCAAAGGACTTCCTGGCTATCTGTACTTTGTTGATTTACACCACAGGTAGGGGGACAGCCACTCTATTGTGATCTGCTTCTGGTAGTGACGAGTGAGACCCTGTGTTAAGGAGCGTGACATTACAGAGGGAGCAGGTTTGAACTGGAGTGACACTCACATAGAGAGCTGCATGTTGGCATATCCTTTCCACCCTCTGATCCAAGGACCTGGGTCAGTGAGCAGGATTTTCTCTTATCCGTTTATGTCCCTAGAGCTAAAAGACACCAGTCTACCTGATCAGGAATCTCAGAACATGTTGCTTTTCTCCCAACAGTCTTGGGGAACACTACACCTTTCCCATGAGCCTTCATGATGCCTTGGCATCTGTGTAGGTGTCCTGAATCACGTTTTAAGCTGATTTCTGGGTGTAGCACTTTTCTTCCATCTTTGTTAATACAACACACCCAAACTGCCACATAGAGCTCCTTACATCAAAACACTGGATGCTACTGAAAGATCTCTGTCCTTCCAGTGCCGGAAGTTGAGTTACTGACTTTTCTCTGTTTCCCATGACCGCTCAACAAAGGCAAGTTATCAAACTTTAATGTGGGGACAACAACCTGGCCGGGTCATTTGAATGCACATATTCTGGCTCTCTACCCATTCATCTCCCATTTATTTGTTTGATCCTGAGACTGTTTGCTCTTCTCTGGGGCCACCCTCTGCTTCCTGTGTGACCCAGGCTGGAAGGTAGGACACTCAGTGATGGAACTGTGGAGTGCAGAGTTTGGCAGGCATCTGCTTTCCCTAGCACATTTCCAGTTACTCACAAAGGGTATGAACGACCTTCTCTTCTGACTGGCTGCAATACCCGAGTGACCAAATCATCACTGTTTCAGGGGTGGGGAATTTCTATGGAAACAGAGACACAACTTCATCTTTGATTTGGGCAACAAGAGCATTCAATCAAAGGCTAATTTCTTTCTTTTCTTCCCCCCTCTATTTTTCTTTTATGGAAAATAGATTTTTTTCATACACTATATTCTAATTATAGTTTCCCTCCTCCAAGGTCCTCCCTACCTCTCCTCCCATCCTCATTAACATCCTTTATGTCTCTCCTTAGAAAACAAATAGGCGTCTAAAGAATAATAAAATAAGATAAAACAAAAACAAACAGGAAAAAAAGAGCTAAAGAAAAAGGACACAGAGATACACATCCACACACCTAGGAACCCATAAAAACACGAAATTGGAAGCCATAATACACATGCAAAGGACTGGTAAGGTTAAAAAATTTTTTAAATGCCCCAACAAAACATGAGACAAAGAACCTCCAAAGACGTCATTGAATTTGTTTTTGGACTGACCATCTACTGCTGGGTGTCAGCCTGTGCTTAAAAATGGTTCATATATCCAATGAGACTACATTGGAGAGAACTAATTTTTTTATTTGTGAGTGGCAAAAATTCAATTTCTAATTCCATGGAATTAGAATATTGGGTAGGACTTCCTGAAGTTTTTATACATGAAAAATAATCAAGTAATTTTAAAAAAATAGATATAAACACATACCCATACACAGCAACAGTGGTTAATACTAGTTAGTAAATAGACAAATTTCAGATACTACTATGTGTTAATATGTTTTTAAATGAGTTTATAACTTACCTGTGTGTGTACATGTTCGTGTATGTATGGAAGCCAGAAGTCAATATTGCATGTCTTCCTCAATGTCTCTCTACCTTATTTTTGCAGACAGTATCTCTCAGCGAATGAAGAGCTCACCTACTGGTAGTTGGGCTAGCCAGCAAGTCCCAGGAATCCACCTGCTTCTACTTCCCCACTGTTGGGATTACAGGTACATTTACATATATATATTAAGGAGTTCTATGGGGGAAAACAGACTTACTGATACAGGATAAGGTAAATTCAGTTGCAGAGTCCTTGGGAAGTTGGGGGCCGATCATACGCTGCTTCACACCACCTTATCTCTGTGCCAGGATCGTGCACCAGGAAAACCTTCCACATCCAAGAATGGGTGACCCCCTTTCTCCTCCCTCTTAAGTGGTCAGGTAGGCCGATAATAAGTGCTGCCTCTATCAGGACAGATAGCCCAAGGTTATGGGAGGGGCGAATTCCCACTACGGTATGTGGTGCTGAAAATCTGAGCTGGGTCCCCATACTCACACAGCAAGAACTCTACCAGCTGAGCTATCTCCCCAGACCTTGTATTTTATTTTATTGGCATTTGCTCATTGTACACAGTCCTGGATTTCATAAGGACATTTTCATAAAAGAATATGACGTACTTTGACCATCATTAATAAGAAGGATATCTATAAGCATTCCAGAAATAACAGTACATGCATGTAGAAGATACTATAGGCATGCTTGGTACATCTCCAGACTTTAAGATTTCTCAGAATAACACCGCTAAGTGGGTCAGAGGTTTGGATCAGCTCACAAGTTGAAAAGTTCACAGTGGGAAAGAAACATTGCACTTGACTTGGGTTGTGCCTGAGCCAGGACAGGCATCCAAATGTTTCAGACCTGACTGTATCTCTAGCTCACAGCCACACAAACCTGGGTGCGCTGCAAATGCTTCAGGTCTGACTGTATCTAGCTCACAGCCACACAAACCTGGGCTGATTATGTCTGTCCCACGAGACTTCTTGATCTTCATCTGTAAGTGGTAATGGTCTGACCCAATGATGCCAACGGAGTCTCAAGTTGGATGGATAGTAGATGTGAAGACAAGAAAGGCAAAGCCCTGGGATTCAAGCTGCCCTCTGCTCTCCGGTGTCACTCAGGAAGAAGGCACAGCATCACTCATGCATACTTTCTCCGAAGGCCAGAGACGGCAGACATTTCCAAAAGACTCAAGCCATACAGGTGGTGACATTTATCTATCACTGGCTGCGCTGGACTTAAGCTGATGACCTTCTCATGAAAGCCCTGGTGTTTGCTTTCCAATCCATCAAATCATTTCCCAAACAGGAGTTCTGCCAACTGCTGCCTCCTGACATGATGCACAGTGTTGCTCTCTGAGTGCCAGCCTTTTTACTGGTTCTGATACGTGCAAAGATCTTCAGAGAATGAATTCACAGCAGAGATGAGCTAATAAAGTACGCATTTGTAGAAGAGATGACACCAGTGATATTCTGAGTCCATAAATAGCACCCCTTATATAATCCATTATTCTCAGTGAGGACCCGTGGGCTTGAGTCTATTTATTTTAACTCATACTTTTTTATGTCATCTGGTAAGATTTAGCCATAACCTTAACAGTCACAGTCCATGTAACTATTCTTCTTAGAACAGGATTACAGTGTGCTACCACAGAGGGTGACTGTGTCTTTTCAAGTATGGGTCCCATGCTAATGAAGAGTGGGCCAGGCAGCCCTGGAGCAGGTAGCATCCCAGAGATGATTCCTTAGGGAGCCACAGCTGTTCAGCCCTCACCCCAAGGGCAGTCAGAAGATGGAGATCAAAGGGAGTTCAGAGAAAATGAAAGCACACCCCTAATTCAACACAGGGAAATTGCCATGACTGGAGTGCTTAGTTCAATCTTCTAAGAAAACAACAACAGAGAGCAGAAAAAAAGACAAAAAAAAAATGACTAAGGTCAGGTTCTGGCATCAGGAGTCAGCTTGCCAAGGCGGAAGGCATACCCGATGCGGAAGGCAGCTCATTCCCCTAGATTAATCAGAGTTCTGAGTCGGCTGTGAGTTCCAAGTGTCCCATTGCCAAGATACAACATAAGCCACTTAATTCCTTCCCACAATCTAGAATTGTTAGTTGCTATCCAAGCCAAATACTTTTGATAAAACCCTGGGAGACATGAAACCCATCAAAGGGGGCAGTTACACCAGGATGGATAACCGGAGCTTAGGGGGCAATGGGACCCCACCTTATGAAGAGCCTAATGTGACTCTATCACGGGGTGCCAGGGAAAAGCAATCATCTTCGTTGGTTGCCTACTGTCAGCTCCCAAGTCACTTGGGGATAAACAGAGAGGCAAGGGGCAACTCTCACTGTAAGAATAGGGAACTGTAGGCAAACTCTCTCTGTGGGTATAAAAGACACAGAAAATAGAAAGGACAACCACATTTTCCATTGTTACAGTTTCTTTGCAAGTGGGTTGCGGCAATGATCAGTGCAAACCTAGACAAAGGGGCAGGAACCTATGGTTTGGAAGCCTTTGAGGCAAAATACCTTCCCATAGTGGCGGATACTAAGCACCCCGCCCCGTGAGTCACTCTTTGGGGTTGAGAGTTCCCAGGAGGCACATGCATGACCTGGGAGAGTAATACACAAGCACCCAGTATCACATCAGGTTGCTTAGTGAGGGAGCAGAGTGCTAACTAAGCCTTAAGAAAGAAGTCGGAAGCCATTGAGCTCCTACTGGAACAAGGTCCTTCTGGGGAATTCCTAAGAGCTGTCTCCTATTCAGGGCAGCTGGGACAGCATGAGGGCAGCAGATCACAGAGAGGGAGGGCTTAAGGATCTGGACAGGTCTATACTGAGTCTACCATTTATTTCCCAAGAAGAAATTCCAGAGCTAATGCTGGAGTATTATTTAGAACTCACACTGTCAGTTGTAGAGGTTTTCAGGATGACAACAACCATTTTAATGGCAAGCACTACTAACTCAGACCCAAACAGTTCATGTAAAAGCAGCTTCTGGGGCACAGGCTACAGGGGAGGCTGAAGCAGGGGGTTCTTGAGTTTGAGGCTAGACAGTATTATGTAACAGGACTTTGTTAACAAATAAATAATTTAAATGATAATAATTATAATAATATTAACCAAAAAGATAAAAACGCATATGCTAAACCTTCCTTTAATATATCACTTCAGACATAGAAAAAAAATGTCTTGATTGTTTCAGGACAGCTTCTTAGCATTTACCCAAGCCTGTTTACTTATCACACCTGGTAACGAAATTAAAAAATTTAATGTAGGGAGTGGGAATTTAAGATTTTACTTTAAGCTGGAAAGCTGCACAAATACATTTCTACTTTCACAGACAGCTACCTCTTAATCCAAACTGTAAAATAAAACTAAATTAGGAGGAGATTCACACTCACTGTCTGGGGCAAGATAGTTCCTCTATATTTATCCAATCTGGCTCCATCTTTTGTTTTGCCTTTCCTAGCTGGGGGAGTGATGTTAGGTTCCACAATTTCCCAGTGGACAGATTCACCATATTTGACATGGTGCTTTTCTCCTCCAGCAAGGAGGCTTTACCCTACAGCCACACCCCCTCTTATATCCCTGGTGAGCTGTACATGCATGTCAGCTCTCCATATGAACAATCACACCCATTTTTTAAAAAGTTACCAGGGAGTAGAGCCTAGAACTCGCAATGGAGTATAAGCTGACCCTGAAGTTGTAACTATCATCCGACCTCTGCCTCTCAACCACAGGGATCGCAGGCCCAGCTTCTTCTTCTTCTTCTTCTTCTTCTTCTTCTTCTTCTTCTTCTTCTTCTTCTTCTTCTTCTTCTTCTTCTTCTTCTTCTTCTTCTTCTTCTTCTTACTAGAGCAGAGAGAGAGGAGGGGTTGCAGATTCTGACAGATTTTCTTCACCAGCCTTTTGTTGTCAGTTGGAAAAACAGGGAAGAGGGGAGAGAGTCAGAGATGAGCTTGGGGCTGCTCACAGCTACTGATGAACTACTCAGAACTTCTGGGCTGGGCTCTGTGTAGATGAGGCACAATAGACTTTAAGGTATGGTGCAATGGAGCTCATTGCTCAATCCTATCTGGGGAGCCCTCCCCCAAGGCTCCTGAGGCTAAATTATCATCATCAGTGTCAATATCACTCTACTCCCTGGTAACTTAAAAAGAAAAATACTAGCCAGTGTTACCACCCAGATACATCATACAAAAACATCCTTTCTACTAATTTGCACAAAGCAAACCTCTTCTGAAACATGGTAATCACTCTACCCCACAGGGCTCACACTTAAATAAGGCTAGCACCTTTTAGCAAGCTTAAACAAGGCTGATGCTAAGTGGGTATACGAGAATAAGAAAGATCTCCAGAAGCTGCGGAAGTCTCCCATGTGCAGCGCTCTGGCACTTCGGTGAAGTGGGGGCTCTTCTGCCATGGTAGCTGATGCAGTCTAGAATGTTTTCAGCACACAAACCAGCAGCCCACATTTGCCAAGCAGCCCAAGTCTGGTTTTCCAACAGCCTCAAATATTTATGTTCCTGTTGCTACCGCACAGTTGTCAACCTCCCCGGCTTTTCCCTCATTCAGTCAGTTCCCTCCCCTGCTCAAAACATCAATGACTCGCTGGTGGCTTCCATGCATCCTGCTTGTTTTAGATGACCTCCAAGAATCTGATAATTTGCACATCAATTTTGCAGTCATTTCTACCCCATGTCAGCTATTGATTCAACAGACATATCTTTGACCCTCCATATGCTGGACACAATGGCAAACAAACTTTTTGAGAGCCTCGAAGAAACTCATTTCAAACAAAACACTCACAACTCCAAGCTATGTAATACTTCTCAGAAACATTATAGATTTTCAAAATATGACGCTCTCCCAAAATACCTGTCCCTCTTTGCAGCTCTGGTAGAAATTCTACTCTTCAGTGTTTCTGCCCTCCTATGAGAGCTCTTCCCTTACCTCAAAATCAGAGTACAAGAGTCCTTTTCTACACTTTATACCACTTGTCATAGAACCAAAGACCTGAAGAAAGAAGACACCTAAGAATACAGGAGTGGGAGGTCCAGCTTCATAATCAAAGACAGAAATATATTTGGAGGATATGGATTAAGTCTAGGGATGAAGAACGAAGTTGAACTGCCGTGTCTTAGAATCAATGGGAACCAAGGTAAGTTCTTGGGTTTCACAGACTAGGCAAAAAGTATTTGTTTATCAGGAGGGACAGTCAATACATTTTGATTGACAACACGAGGAAAGACAGAATCTGGTGAGGGTAAGACTGTTCCCCTAACCACAGGGCATACACTGTTGTCAGAGAAAAGATGGGTCAGGTAGGCAGAAGAGGCTAGTGAATATTATAGCTGTAGGAAATGTCAACTGCTTCAGGAAAGCTTGCTTGGAAATTCACAGGTTTAATGTAAGTATATTCATGTATAGTAGATCCAAAATAGGATGCTATTAAAGTAAACACTGTGAGACATGACCTAACTTGAACCAAAAAGAAAGAAAACAGCCTGTGTAATAGCAGAAAACATTTTATAAAACAAACCTGCTCAGTTTTTCCTAGGTTCTCTTCCAAGACTTGATTATATATAAAAACGTGGTTGTATTTTCCGGATCCCCTTTTTCATATCATGTACATTTTCTCAGGCTGCCTCACAGTCTTTCTAAACTTTTCCTAACATCATATACGTTACTTCTACATCTATTGAATCTCATGAATGTTCAGAATAATCCTGTTTTCTCCTCCTATATACAGCTCCATAATTAACGCCTTCATGTATACAAATTTTCCTTTCTCTGAATTATTTCCTTAGGATAAGTGCCAGTGCGTGGGACAGGAGAGATAAACAAAGTAGGAATGTTTTATGGCTGCTGAAGCATCTTGCCAAATCATTCCAGAAAAGGTGCCAGCTCAGGTTTGCCACTGGTGATGTCTGATTATCCCAAGTCCTTCCAATGATATAGTGCTAGGATCCATCATGGAGGAATTCTCCACAACACACCATCTTCATAACAAGGCACCAGGCAATTTGGTCTATAGCCACCATTCATTGGCCCAATGTTTCATTTCTTGGGTTTTTATTTTTAATTTATAAGAACATCTTCATTCCAGCAAAACCAATTTTTCTCACTTTTGAATGTACATAAAATTATCATTTCTGAGCCTTCAAATGTTTTGCTAAACCAAAACTTATGTGTATGCACCCTTAATATTCAAAGAAAAATGCTTTTAATTAATTTAAGTTAATCTTAGAAATTTTATTTTATTTGTAAGCCAAAATAAGTTAGTAATTTTTAAAAAATCATTTAGAATAATATTTTGTTCTATTTATAAATGCTGTTACTTAAATACAAATAATTTAAACTCTGATCATAAATTTAATATAGTTTATGCTCTCTGTTAACTATAGTTATCATGATGACTTTTCTGAGTCCCTTTAGAACTACATTAGTCTAGTAAATTAAACCTATGAAGACAATGGATTTTGTGTTTTCTTAGCTTTTCCAATAATCTAAATAAACTTGTTAAGATTCAACTTAAAAGCACAAATCTAAATTACTTATATAATTATATATTTTACATCAGAATGCCAAGGCTGATCTGTTACCGCAAGAAGCAAAAATATTCTTAGACTCAGCAAGATAAACTGATGCACATATCAAATTCTTTATTATGAAAGTATCAATACTAAGTGATTCTCTCAAACATCTACAACTAATGCTAAGTCTGCCCTCTAGGAATCCCTCTTGGCTACCTGACAGAGATTTTACCTTGATACTGCCTGAATTCTCATTATAACTCTGATAATACAGGAAGCCACACTCATAATCCATAGCAGAGACCTCATAACCTAAATAAAGTGATGGTTTCATGGTCTTCCTACCCAAATGTTCCAAATGATCCCACTAAGGTCTGCAAGTCTTGCCCAGACTGCCTACTTGGTTATCCTGAGCACTTCTCTGCCTTCTAACTCTAACATTCTTTGGATCTGACTGCTTCCTGTATTTCCTTTTCATTTTTTTTTTTTGGGGTTTTTCGAGACAGGGTTTCTCTGTGTAGCTTTGCGCCTTTCCTGGAACTCGCTTTGGAGACCAGGCTGGCCTCGAACTCACAGAGATCCGCCTGCCTCTGCCTCCCAAGTGCTGGGATTAAAGGCGTGCGCCACCACCGCCTGGCCCTTTTCATTTTTAACCAACCAAAGTTAAACCATTCTTACAGATACTAAAGTGATATCCAGTGAAAATCTGGACATCTTATATGCCTTTGCCTGGCTACCAAGTCCCACCTTGGAAGTCCATTTGACAGACACTGGAGCCCACTCTGAGTTTTCATCATCTCACTGAATTCATGGCTCTCTTTCCATTTTCAGCCCTTTAGAATCCAATCTTGACAGCTCTTGCCTTGGTTAATATGTGCTACATGAGTTTATATCTCACTTGCCATATTTTTAAGTTTGCTAACTAGACTTTTATTATAACAATATTTTGTAGCCAATATATCTGGAAGCATATGCATGTCAAAAGGCTTGGAGATCTCCCAAGCACTCAGATGAATACTTGCCATTATTCTAGCATTTAATGCCATCCAAGACATCCATGTTTTGATGACTGTAGGAAGATTTAATAACTACATGACCATAACAATATTCATGATGCAGTGAACATTTTCTTTCATGCCAATGACATTCATTTAGTTCTCTCTTCAAGTGAGAAACATTCATACCACTGACATTCACTGAACTCTCTATGAATGAGACTCACACCATCAATGTCCTTTGAGCTCTCCCCATAAGTAGAGGCTCTGTGAATACTTTATAAGGCCTGTTTCATTTGCTCTAATCACAGAACCCATGAAGTGCTAGCTTTCACACTCAGCATTCTTGGTATCAGGAAAGAAAGGAGAATGTGCAAGAAAAGAAACAAATGTGTTGAACACCAGAGCAGTATCTAGCTCTGAGAAAACTTGAGGTGAGTGTATAAAGTGTCTTTCAAAAGATTTGGGGTGTTTTTCTTCCATGTGTTTTCAGGCAACAAGCATTACATCATCAGAGCTCCACATGAGCTCATATGCCTCTGCAAGGTCTAGCTTCTGGCTCTATGATGATAAAGGAAGATCCATAATGTTTCTAGTTACAAGCAATCCTATCTTTAGGCTGCTAAGCTGGGGGTCATCTCTGTACCACTGTGTCCCCTGTGGTGGCAGAATGGATGCCAAACCAAAGGGAGAGGGGGATGAGGAAGAGCTCAGGAGCCCATCCAAAGCCAGGCTCTCTTGCTGAACTCAGTGTTTCAACCTGACATACCCCTCAGCTCCATCTCCCCCAACCATCTGTTTCTATGCAGAAATCCTAAGAGAGGCCACCCTGGATATGATAGGTAAATGATGCATGTAGCTGGAGTTTTCTCCAGTCCTGCCTGGCCCACCGTCAGGACAAATCTCTCTCACCCACCAGTCCCACAGCCACTCAGACCCAACCAAGTAAACACAGAGACTTATATTGCTTACAAACTGTATGACCATGGCAGGCTTCTTGTTATCTAGTTCTTCTATCTTAAATTAACCCATTTCTATTAATCTATAAGTTGCCATGTGGCTTGTGGCTTACTGGTACTTTACATCTTGCTTCTCATGGTGGCAGCGACTGGCAGCGTCTCCTGACTCAGCCTTCCTGTTCCCAGAATTCTCTTCTCTGCTTGTCCCACCTATACTGGCTAGTGGCCAATCAACATTTTATTTATACAGAGGGATATCCACAATAGATGCAAGGCCTTTGTACACACTAAGTTTATCATATCTTTACAAATCTTTCAGGGGAAAAAAAGTTGGGGTTGGCAAAGGAAGAGAAGGTGGAAGTGGGTCCCGGAAGGATCAGGGCACAGTCACCGCTGGTAGTTCCGGAGTTGGAGCAGAGCAGCTGATGTGGCACAAAGCTCCCCAAATAAGCTCTCTAGCTGAAAATGTGGTTCACAGATGGGTTTTAATCACAAGTCTGCGCCATCTGGTAGCTTCCTATTTTAGCTAATTATTCTTGGTAAGTAAGTGCTAAGCTTTTAAAATCATTGTTCAATTTTGTTTTGCTTTGTTTTTACCACCCTGCCTCTATATTTTGATTTCCTGGGGTAAATCCCTGCCCAGTCACTCCTCCAGGGAAAGCCTGGCATGCCTTCCATTCTTAGCAGAAAGGCCCCTCAGAAAACCTCAAGAATGCTTCCATTAGCTCTCTAATTCTCTGTTTTCCACCAATGCACTACCCAAAACAACAGAGCTAATTAAGCACATTCCCCAGGCATCTAGGGCTGTGGTCTGGGGCAGCTCACACTGGCTGTCTTATCTTATATTGAAATGTCTCACCATTTGCATTTGTGCTACCTAGTTATGTAGATATCTTATTTGGAGGGAAATGGATGGTTCAGCTATCCTTGAATAAAATGGAATATCAAGAAAGATGTATCAATGGGACATCAATTATCATGGGACATTGTCTGTCCTCCAGAACATGATCACATTGAAAAGGATGACGAAGGAAATGAGTTTAGAAACATAAGGACAGCAGAAGAGAAAGGCCCTGGTCAGATGGTGGTAGTGGAGAAAGGAAGGACATGATTCCAGGAAGAAACGGTCAAAGTGTATAGGAAGCAACCCAGAACCAAATCACATCCCTGGGAGCTGATGCCAGCCCAGAGCCTCATCCACAAGAGCTTCTGACTTGCTCTTTACCCATTCATTCTCATCATCAGACCCCAGCTCCTGAGAGCCACTACCTGGAGCCACATGGCCTCCTTTCTTAGTCCAGAGGGCAGGGATGGGGGTTGGAGGGCACAGTTTCCAGAATTCTCCAGAAGTTGTTAAAACACAACTAGCCTTATTTCAAATCTCATTTCTCCTCAGGAGCTGTGCAAATTTGTACATAGTCACCTCAGTTTCCTCAGTAGTAGAGATGTTCTTAACCTCATCACCCTCCTCCAAAGACAGAGGAAAGCATATAGCAGTGTTTGGAATAGCTACTTTAAAATTTTTAAAGGATTTAAGTATTTATGAAACAAATAATGATTTCTTTCAAAAGAAAGTCAGTTTCCTGGACTTGGGATGTAGCTCAGTGATAGAAGTGTTGTTTAGCTTGCATGAGGCCCTGGGTTTGATCCCCTGTGCAAAACAGAAAGAGGAGGTGTAGTGAAGAGAGAGAGAAACAGAGAGAATGCATGAGCGCAGTTATAGTTCATGTAACCAGTGTCTCAAATGAACACCCATTGCTACTAGGGTGAGGTGGAGAGGTGTGAAGAGAGACCTTCATCCAGTGACAGCTGCTTTGTTCTTCCAGGGGTCCTGGATCTGTTCAACCCATTGGATTTCTTGTGTCCACTGAAGAACTCTCATGCTGGGTGGGTGGGTGAGTGTAAGGTGAATCAGCTGCCTCTCGTGGCTGTGTCCCACCCTTCATGAATATCTTCTCGCTTAGCCCAAAGATGACACCTGGAACGAAACAGCTTCCTTTCCTTTGGTCCTTCTAACTCCCTCCCAGGTCTTAAACTCAGTCTTGTACCCCTGACCCTGGCTGTTTCTCCCACTGTCCATGTCTCCTGGGAGCCTCTGCCCACTTTCCCCTGGCCTATTCTGCAGCACTCTGAGCTTTCTCCAGCCATGGCTGACAATATCTTACAGATCTCATTCTTTCTAGATATGGAGCTGGGTTATGGGTATCTCAGAAGTCTACATATTCTTCCTCTCTAGATAAACTCTACATTTCAAGACAGTTGTCTGGCTGTGGTCTCCAACATTCTAGCCCAATTGTCAAGAGTTCAATAGACTCTGCATTCCTGCGGTCACAATCTTCAACCTCCTTGATACAAATGGCTGCCAATGGCAAAACAGAAAGAAATACAGATGAGCAAAGCATACTGATACACTTAAGATCATTTATTACACTCGTGACATTGTTTCTCTTTCCACAAAGCCAGTGTCCTGTTGGTAAGGAGGCCTCAGAACACTATACTATCAATACCATATTTCTTGTGATGAGAGCTGAATATGGTTTTAAGGGCGGGACTGGGAATGTAATTGTCATAAATAACACCATTTTCATGGGAAAATTTCTTGACAGTTTCTAACAACTGACTTCCAAAAGACACTTTGGAACACAGCTGGTTTGTAGTTGCGTATGGACAGTATTTGCTCTATGACCAGAAGTTTCCCTGGGATATGCACAGTGAAACCTAAGGAGGGTGATTATCTTGGACTAGAAAAATTAATATTTCTAGTTTCTCTGATTTTGTAACTCATTTCCTTAGCCCTTTAGCACAAATACAACAGATCAGAGGAGCCGAAGATGAACTATAAACTGGAGACTGTGGTGAGTTAAATGCACTGGCTTTGTTCTGCAGATGTTAAACACAATTGCCTCAAAATCTGAAAGGTGGAGTTAATTCTGACTTAGACGAGCCTAATGAGCATCTGCTTTGATTTTTCCAACCATTGATCTGATTTTCTTTTAACTTGATACTGGTCCGTTTGCACAAGTCCGTGTGATAATTGCAAATAGCCAAAGGTAGAATCCTTCCACAACCCCCACCAGACAGTTTTCCTCTGAACACGTCAAGATTCTTCAAAGACACTGAACAATTTTATTTAGTACAGAATGCATGATACATAGATGTACTTACATCTTCTAGAAATCTGTCTGCACATATAACTAAATAAAACTTAAGTTGGGTATTGTTTTTCTGTAGAAGGAAGACACTTCTTTAAGAAGAACATAAAGAATCCTGGAAACTCCATGCTGCTGGCTTAATTATGTCATTTCAAAACTCATATGTTGAAGGCCTAATTCTCAGTGTCTCCAAATGGGACATTTAGAGATAGGATCTTTAAAGAGGCAATTAACTGAAAATGAGGTCATTAAGGGAGCCCAGCTTCAGTGTGACTGCTGTCCTTGCAAGAAGAACAAGTTTGGACACAGATAGAGTGTGAGAGAGAGGACCACACAGACACAAGAAAAACAGCCACCTGCAGACAAAGGAGAGGCCACAGAGCAAACCACCATCAATGACACCTTATCTTCACTTCCAGCCTCAGGATCGTGGGAAGATAAATTTCTACACAACTGCCCAGCCCACAGCAGTTTATTTAGGCGGCCACAGCAAAGTAATATACTCTCCAATCTAAACGTAGCTGGAGATGTGAGGTTCAAGCTGAATTATCTGGTGGGCTAAATATTTTACATTGTATTGAAAGATTGTGGCTTTCTTTTCTTCTCTCTTATTTTTAATTTAAAAATTTTAAGTGGTATATTTTGATCAAGTTTTCCAATCTCCCAATTCCTTCCAGATCCTCTCCACCTCCCTACCCAACTTCATGTTCTCTCCCTCCTGCCCCTACACACTCACAAACCAAAAACAAAAATGAAAATAAAAAGAAAATAAATACAAAACCAGTAACACATGCACAAAAATGCCAAAATGAAACAAAAAGCCCACAAAAACAAACCATGGAGTTCATTCTGTCCTAGCTAACTACTTCTGGGTATGGGACCTGCCCTGGATATACCCAGGGACACTTCACTGGAGAAAATTAATTTTCACTTTGCCAACTAGAATCAATTACAAATAGGCTTCTGTGTCCACATCTCCCTCTTAGTGCTGGGACCCCTGTCTGACCTGAATCTGTGTAGGTCTTGTGCATGCTTCCACAGTCTCTTTGAATTTATGTGTCCATGGACACCCCCACCCCCACCCCAAACATCACAGACTGTTGCCAAGGCTAATGGTTGCTCTCCACAACCTGATGCTAAAGCTGTATGGATGTAGACAACACCTACTTATTATGTCATTGAACATGGAGAAGTTGGACTGGTGCCAGACTAGAAGCTTCACCCCTACCGACTGGCATTCATGGTGCTTCAAGGTACTCTGCACACTACCATACGAAAAAGGTAACCATCAACCCTAGCTATAAACCCTGTGATCTACAACAGTGGTCTGCCTGCAAGACATTCTGGGGTAAGAGTGGCACAAATGTTATGGTAGTAACCAACCACTTTTTTTGGTTATATGTAAGGCCCACTGTGTGAACAGAAACCCACACCGGACACTGCTCAAGTGGCCAAGAACCTGAGACTAGATAGTACATGGGCCTAGGGAAAAATATACTATTATTATGCTAAAAGAACATAGCAGTAAAATGACTCCTAACACATTCTGCTGTTCCTATAGATCAGTGCCTCACGCAGCCCTCATCAGAGAAGCTTCTTCTTGCAGTGGATGGTAATTAACAAAAAGATTTACAGTGGACCGAGTGCAGAGTGTGCAAAGGGTGACAGACTTTGAGTCACTTGGCCCTAAACGGGGTGTCTTCATCCCAACCCTCCCCTCAGGGCATCGGGATCTACAAGGAAGAAGGAGCAGAGAGACAGGAAGAGCCAGAGGCAAAGATGACTACAAGGAACTAGGGCCTTCCAGACACAACAGGATGGATGGCACTTTTCAAATCATGTTGTACATTTGAGTGTTCTAAAAATGCTTAATCTGAACTCTCCTTAAATTAACTATATTTAAGTACTTTTAAATGATAATTTACAAGTTTGACTCCACCGGGTATTACTGTAGGCCTTCCTTCCATGAGCACCCATAGCCTTGCTCTTTGGCCCTCCATTGTGAAGTTCTTGGAACTAAGCTGCCCCTCACATTACTGGCAAATCCTATCAGAAGTACTGAGTACTGTTCAAGAGGTGTTTTAAAGAGCGAGCATTTCTACACCAAGCCCCACGTTTGATGGCAGCTCTTTAACTTTATCCCATTAAGGAGGAGAGTAAAGCATCAAAAACATTTTTATAAGAAAACCTAAATGTGGTAGGAAAGCCATGTCCATGGGTTAGCCTCTTCTTTATTCATAGCTCTCTGTTATTGACAGTTTTTACATTATTGGAGTACAGATATGTGGTTGCTCAGCTGTCAGGACTTGAGAGGCTAGGATAGAATGATACCATGTTTGAAGTAACATACTGAGATCACACAGCAAAGGAAACAGAACAAGGAGGGGGCACTATTCTAATGGTGACAACTGAGGAAGAAGCCAGGCATGATGGTGCACCCTTTAATTCTAGCACTTAGGGGGCAGAGACATTTGTCTTTCTGTGAGTTTGTAGCCAGCCAGGGGTGTAGAGTGAGACCCTGTCTCAAAAAAAAAAAATGAAGACTATATAATATTTGAGAATAAACAATATATTCAAAAATGTTTACCGTGAAGCATTCTAAAAAGCATAAATTAAAAAGATGATGAAAGCACTCAGAATTATACAAATATACATATAAATATATGCATACATACACACATGCTCACATACAACTATGAGCACACTACATGGAAAACTGAGTGTGTCATGCTCTAACAGATGATAACTAGGGCTCTAGCAATGGCTAGTCCCTTCAGTGCATGAACATGTCATGATAAATATGCAATAATTGGTTGCATAAAAATATGAGATGATTGTGACATGCTGAGTCATGGTGACATCATGTTAGAGATACTTTGGGCCCACATTCTAAGCTTTCTATATCACACATATGTATCATAAGAAAAGCAAGGAGCTGCTAGATATTAGCAGTTAGGTTGAAATAAAAGCTCCTAGTAATCCTCTTTCATTAACATAAGAGAAACCCAGTATCACAGGCAGAATGACTTTGATCATGAATAGATTTTGCATCTGCAAACCTCCTCTGTGCAGAAGAGAACTGGATTCTGATGCCTCGTGTTCAGTGTTTGTTTGTTTCTAGTAAATAGTCCCATTGCTCTCCTTAACTTCATACCAAGGAAATATAAACACTCATCTCACTCATTTATTGTAATGTAAAATTTCATTTGAATACACACACACACACACACACACACACACACACACACACACACACACACACGAAAAACCACCAGCATAGAGAAATAAGTAAAAAACCAGGAACTTTCATGTGGACTTTGTACATCTGAATGAGAGATTTACTCAGGTTGCTTCAGAAAAGAGGGGTATGGAAGTTGCAGATGGAGAAATGTCAGCACAATATATGGGAGAACTTTCCCGTGGTTAATTCTTTCTAAAAGTAGACTTACCTTGTGAGCTCTGGAAGCCCAGCTGGTGGTATTCAGGCAAAGCCTGCATCTACCAGGGGTTCAGTGCAGCTGGGCCTTCCCTGGGAGAACAGATTCTCTCCCAACTCAAAGCTTAGCACCTGGGGACTAACCTCCTTTGAGAAGAGAGCAGCACTTTGGCCCTCCTCCTTCAGGGATCTGGGAGAAAATCCTTAAATTTTCTGCACACTTAGTCATGTAAACCAGGAGATTAAAGCCACATACACCAGAGCGTTCTTCCTGCTGTGGTGCAGCTCTACAGCCCAGAGCGGCTAGGCTTTACAGAAGTTCCCCTCCATGGGGATAAAGGGAGAACGCCAGACTCAGGAATCAGGGCTTTTAAGGTAGGGAAACAAGAGAAGAAACTCAAGCCATCACAAGCCAGGAGGAAGAAACAGCAGCTGTGAAATGACTTACATAAAAACATTCTGTAAGCTCAGATCAGCACAACTAAAAAGAGAGTAAGGAAGTTTTGTCACCAGGGTGCTCCATGCCTACCCTAGCATCAAAGGCTTATCCCAGTTCTCCACTATTTGCTCTTTAAGTTGAGGCTCCCTGTTGCAAAGTGAAACTTCAGTCTGAATTCATCAGAGAGAGGCAGGAAGGGGTGTAACCCTTGGAAGCCTGGCTTCAGGGTTTCTGTGAAGGTTCTGTCTAGGGTGTGGCCCATTCACTCAGGTTTGCTCGAGATTTTCCCAATTTCTGCTCTGAATGCCCCCTTTGAGAACTACCGCAGATTTGAACAAACTGGGATAACTGGTCATCTTATCCCAGCAACCCATAGACAAAGGACTTGCATAAGATTCCTGAATTCTTTGAGGTCTTACAGGGACTTGCCACACAGAGCTGCTAAGAGAACTTGGGGTAACAGTCACTCTGCAAATGAGTGTTTTTGTTATCTGTGAGCTGTCCTACCAACACTAGGACCTTAAATAACTTGTCAATTCTAGTTTGTACTTACAAGCAACTCCTTAGAACAAGATTGTGGCTCCTTTTTATCATGGTCTTACTGGCTCATACAAAAGTGGATGCTCTGGAGACTACAGCTCAAGCACATGGCAAGTGCAGGCAGGTTCAGGTCTGTGGACTACAAAGGAAAGGAAGAATGCTCCCCATCATCTGAACCCATAGACTTCAGTCAACATGTAAACAGTACACACATGCTCAAATTAGGGACTACACTCTTCAGAAATCTAAAAAGTGCTTTTTCTGCCTGAAACAGTCCTGAGTAGGGCATCGAGAGGACAAGGAAAAAGGACCAGAGACAAAATAGATTATGAAGCCATGAATCAGCATGATGATGTGGCAGTGGTATAGCCCTGAAAGAAAACCTCAGGACAGACCAGATCTTGCTTCCAGCATTTACACAACTTGCTGATATCCAGAATAGTTTGTCTGTAGTCTGTAGTAGTAGTCTGTAGTCTGTCTCGGGTGGCACTGAACATGAACATCCCTTTTACAATTGGGTTAAGTGCTCTAATCACACGTGGGGTGAAAGATTGTGTAGACAAGGTCCCACATTGCAAGGATCTTGAAGGCTACCTCATCCGCTTTAAGGTGAGAGCACTAGGCCAGACCCACTGGCATCATATTTCTATCTGACTCAAAGCGGCCAGATGGTCTTGAGCATCCCTCCAGGGAAAAAGAATGAGGTACGTTTAACGGTTCCAAGCTAAGAGAGTTAGCACCATCACTAGACCAGGCAGAGGCCAAGAGTATGAGGATGGGATCCTTGCTAAGGCTCATGGTGGGGAATTACTTTCTGACTGCCTAGCAGCCGGTATGGAATAAGAGGGGCCGAGGAGCCATGGCCTCAATCATCCCACCCTTCACCAGCCTGTCTAGAGACAGGAAGATGACGCGTCACTGGCTTTGTTTGTTCCTTGGGATGATCCAGAGGTGGCAGGTCACACAAATTGTTCTTTCGTGGAATAGTTTCATGTAGTCACCCAAGAGATTGGCTTAGACAAAGAAGAGCTTTAGTCAGCTGGGGCCTGGCTAACGACAACCGCCAATTAACGTTTTTCCTTTTCATTCAGTTTCGATGAGAAACTAAGTGAATCACAAGAAAGTCATTTGAAATCAGGGAGTTCTCCTGTTAACCACCCAGTTCCAAGACGTCAACAGGTATGAATGAGTAGCTTCCTCTAATACATCCGAGACACTTTCATGTTTAAGATCAAATATAGAATCTGAATATACACAAGGCTTGTGATCCTTGGATATGAAGGAGTGTGAGGTATCTAGAATTATTTCTCCCAAAAGATTTCTAGTCAGCCCTTAGTTAAAAAGCATACCAAAATTGGGGTGACCGTAGATGTGGGGATGTTCCCCACCTAGTGAGTACCCTTTTCTCTCCCCTGGGTGCCCAGGTTTACATAGCAGACCTGTTCACTTTGCAGTAGACCTTCTACCATAGTGATTTCAAAACAGTTTAGCAATCAAACCCTGTTTTCAGACTGTCTTATATAGCACTCTGCTATTTGACTAGGTGTCCAGCATCCCAATTCTATCAAAATGATGAGGGCTTTCAGAGCAAAGGGCTTGAGAACCTGATGTTAAACCTGTAACTCAGAAGGCTGAGGCAGGAGCTTTGTGAGTTCCAGGCTAGCATGAGCTATATAGCAAGGTCTGTCTCAATAAAAGAGAACAAGGAAGGAATAGAGGGAAGGAAGGAAGGAAGAGGAGGGAAGGGGAGGGAAGGGAAGGGAAGGGGAGGGGAGGGGAGGGGAGGGAAGAGAAGGGAGTTCTGATGCTAACTAGGAGCAGTGCCATGATATTAAACCAGCACGGTCTGTTGTATAATTATGATATATGCAAATCTTCTGTTTTGCTAGTGAAATGAATATTCATAAATATTTATGCACGATTCTTATTTACTGTTAAGCTAATCAATGAAAATAAGGCCATTTCAATTGCAAAAGAAAGGAATGGGTACTATTGAAAGTGGCAGTTGCTCCCAGGTGAACCTCAGGGTCCAGTTAATACTGGGCATGTGAAAACATCATTCTAGGTGGAAGCTGCTTACAGCTATTCTGACAGGCTGTATAATAAGCTCAGACTCTTTCTGTCAGCCTGACCCATTATAAGAAGAAAAGCAGGACTTGTTTTTTTTTAATGTCCAGTCACAGACACAATCAGACCCATTCTTCAAGACAAATGCAAGTCAGATGAGAAGCATCCAAAATTCATGAAGGACAAAAAAGTCTCTTATCATACTGCATATACATATATGAATCATATTCTACACACTAAAAGACACATCACACCATATATATAATAAGAATAAATATAAGCACACACATATAAACAATGGTATGCCAATGACTAGCTTCCTAAAGATCACCTACCCTACAATCAGCCACTGAAGTGCCTGGGCCTAGCTGTTTTCCTGGTCCCTTGCAGAGGCTCTGGCATGTGTGGGAGTGTCCTATT
Source organism: Peromyscus californicus insignis (assembly GCF_007827085.1). Lineage (NCBI taxonomy): Eukaryota > Metazoa > Chordata > Mammalia > Rodentia > Cricetidae > Peromyscus > Peromyscus californicus. Next base: position 159,735,581 of record NW_026294584.1, on the reverse strand, counting down.
CAATTCTCCTCTGAGACTCTCGACACAAGCCTGGATTTTACATAAGCAGCTTAATTAATAGCAATATGTTTATAAAAAGACCTGGCAAAAAAAGATTTTGTCCTTCACAGTAAGAGAGCTAAGCAGCACAGGCCAGAAGGTAGCTGATGGTATGACGTACACTGATAGATAATAGCTTTCTGTTTGCATGGTTTGGGTTTGTTTTGCTTTTGAGATAGGATTTCATTCTGTAGCCTCAGCTGACCTGGAATTCACTCTATGGCCTACACTGGCCTTGAACCCAGCAATCCTCCTACCTCTGCTTCCAAATTCTCCTTCTGAGAATGCTAGGATTATAAGCATGAGCTGCCTGCCATACCCAGCTTACATTATGCTATTCTTAACAATAAAACACACACACACACACACACACACACACACACACACACACACACACACTTTAAAGGCTAAAAGAAGGCTTAGTGATTAAGTTGCTCTCCCAGAGGACCCAAGTTCAGTTCCCAGCACCCACATCACGTGGCTCAAAACTGCCTATAACTACAGCTCCAAGGGATATAATGCCCTCTTCTGGTCTCTGCAGAGACTTACACATACAGAGCATACACATGCGCGTGCGCACGTGCGTGTACACACACACACACACACACACACACACACACACACACACACAGAATTTTTAAAAAATTTAGAAAGCTAGTATGCTTTAACATGACATTCAACTTCAAATCCTCAGAACTGGGTTCAAGAATACAGGGAATAACATCTGTAAGAGACACTTCCTTATGTGGTTTGCCATTTGCTGGGCTTTACATATGAACCCACTAATGTTCATAGTCACTGTTTCCATGGAACTGAGGTGTTAGCCTAAGTGATTTGATGAAGGTCACGAAGCTTCTAAGTGCCAACTACAGACCTGAGCTCAGCAAGCTGGATTCAGAGTCTGTGTTCCTAACCATCAAACTTGATGCTACCCTTTGTCTCATATAAAAACTGCACAGAATATGGCTAGGCCAAGACTGTGTAAGTTGTAAATGACAGAAAGTCAGGAGCCTGCTTCGCAGAAGCCCACATCTGGGCCTGTCTCCAATGACTCGACTCTGCTTGGCCCACCTGTGCAGACATCAACAATAGATGACTGTATTATCTTTGCTTCCAGAGAGGGAAGATGTTCCTAATTCATGGTGCATTATTTTATTATCAATTGCTCTACAAAACAGAGGAGTGCACACTCCACAGCCTCAATGGAGAGTCGCAGAGCCGGGAAGCAAGGTCCTGATTCCATGAGAAAGAGTAAAGAACTCTTTCCCGGTACAGATTATCTGGGCTATAAAGGATCTGTTTACAATTACACAAATATTGCCTATTTTGTTCCAAGCAGGCCTCTAAAACATCATAAGCAAGCCACAAAAACCAAGAGGGTGGCCCCATCCCACCCCCAGCATGAAACAACACGTTGGCTTTTAGAATTCATGAGATACTCAGCCTTTCATCGATAGCATCAGAGAAAGAGCAGCGGCCAGTCCACACATTCCCCTGCATTACCTGTCCCATGTACTCAAAAGGCTGACTACTGGAAAATCACAAGTGTTTCCATATATGAACACCATTCCAACATTTAATTAGGCAGACACTTCGGTTTCCAGTATTTTCCAAAGAAGCATCACAAAGTGCTGATTTCCTTTACAGGCTTCTTTCCCAAGTGTTTTCAGTCTATGCAGTGCTGAAATATGGCATTTGCAAACAAAAGAGAGACGCTGTTGAATATCCCAAAACAGTACATGAGTATAAAAAGCTGTATCTTATGACTTCTAGAATGGACCCACACAATTGTAAGTAAACCATGCTAGAAATATAACTAAATAACTGGTTTTGGTTATCTTTAGTGCCGATGCCTGAGGAAAAGCAGGTTTAACTAGAGAAGACAGGATGGTGGATAGCAATGTTGCTGAATGTTGAAGAGACCTTCTGGGCATTCCAAGAACAAAGGCTAAGTGGACAGAGCATTAGTCCTCTGCCTACTGTTACTTTGAAATGAGGATTCTGGGTTTCCTTCCTATTGAGAGGAGGTGCCGTTTACTGCATGCTTCCTCCCGGTTTCCACAGTGAGGTCACACAGTAGCTTGGAGAGGGTCAGTCTGTCCTCACGTAGACTCATCTCAGCGCTATTAGAGGGTAGTGGGGCCACACAGCCGTCTTTCTCAGAGTCCTGCTCCCGGGTGAGAGGTTACAGCCCTGACTGGGAAGCTGGATGGTGGCCGAGCATTGCTTGCATGACTACGAGCTATGTTGGACCACACCCACCACCTCGTCCCTGAGGTCATATCCACAAATGGTGAACGATAATATTCCATCTTCTGATTTTTAGGGTAGGAAGATGGGTAATAGAGAATCCAGGCTCAGTGAAAGGCAACTCTCCTCACTTTACAGTGGAAAGTGTGAGGACAAGACACTGAACAGAGATTTCCTGAAGAGACTTGGAACAAATCCTTACTTCCTCCTAAGGGCCAGTCCTTTTTTCAGATGTTTAGTTTGACAGCTTCTCTGTCAAATGTGGCTTCCTGCCTGCCCTCTGTGACAGGGAAGAGCCCTATTAAGTTCTCTCATAGCTCCTAATCGCAGTTCCCGTCACCTGGTCTCTTATCTCCAACCTGCTCACTTGACACTACTGTGTGGTAGTTAAGGTCACAAACTCTGATCCAGAACAGTTAGTATTTGCATCTGCTGGGTAACCCGGGCAAGCTCTTACTTTCTTTAAAATCTGACCACCACACCTACCTGTCAATCTTGAAGATTGGTCTTACTGCTTCCAACACACACTGTTGCAGTTACTATCTACAACTATCTACTCTCTACATCCTTTAAGAACCTGCCCTGGATCCTCACTGTTGTGTCAGGTGACCTGTCACCATGTCCAGGTCACAGATGGTGGTCACTTAACACTATCTCACTGAGGCTGTGACAACAGCTAACTAAAGGCAGAGGAGCGGTGCCTGCCTCCCATGGTACTGCTCAGGGAGCTGCAGGACTCAGTGAAGCTGCCCTAAGGTTGTCTGAGCGCCTGACACTTCTGGTTTGAAGGGAGATGAGTATCTTGGCTGTTAATTTCAAGTGCTGAAGGACAACCTTGCTCTGGGATGCTTCACAAACAGGCCACCATCTGCTGCAACAATAAAAACGCTTGGCAGTGAATCTGCTGTGGTTGTCAATATGGATGACCTGGTACTCAGCACACTTACTATTTTATAGAGCTGATTTGAGAGCACAGAAGGCTTCTGGGAACGCTGCCCTTTACGGCCAGAACAGCTGTGGTAGAGTTTTGCTGTTCAGAGGCTGGGATGAGGGAACTGAAAGAGTCCTCACAGCCAGGCTCTTTCAGAGCCCTTTGGGGCTATGGTTCCAGCCCTTCCCAGATTTGTCTTTCAAGTTGTACTTTGCTCATCACTGCGAGCTTTTAAAACTTCACTATGTCCCTCTTTCAGGTGGACGTGCCAGACATACATCCCCATCTCATCATCACAATTCTGACTCTAAGAAGCACGTTTCCTCTCTAATTCTCTCCTCTCCTTTGGAGTTCCCATTTCTCCTGAATTCCGTGTGTTGATCACTCCCCATTATAAAGAGGTTGACAATAGCCCTCATTCTCAACGTCCTCCACTCTCTGAGTGAGTACTAGCTTGAGCCACTTCAGGCTGGGGCTGCCTTGGGTGCCACCCCTGGAGCAACAACCCTTCTGTGGCTTTCTTACTGAGGTTGAGAGTAAGAGTCTCTGTGCAGCTCTTTGTGGCTCCAACTGCTGCGACTTAAAGAACAATCATTCCATATCCACGGTCGAATGGCCTCCAGAACTCTCAAAAAAGGTCCTGTCTGCTCAGATCAAGGAGACTGAGAAGGACCTTGCTCTGCTGCTCTCCTCCACTCTGCCCTACCTTCTCTGGGGGAGCATCCAGGTAACAATCTGAAATACCCTGATATCCATCAAATTCTCAACAGTTTGGGTAATTCCCAAATCCCTTCCATTCCCCTAAGGCTTCCTAGGAACAGGAAGAGACTCTCATTTTTTTCTCTCCTCTGTGTTATGACATTTTGGAAGGCAGACTGACCCAGGGAGAAGGGAGCCGTGTGCAAGACAGGCAATCATTATGTAACAATAGAGAGCTAAGGGGCAATAATTATATAAACAAGGAGAAGCCAGTGTATGCATTGTCTTTTCATGGGTCAGAATCTGACTAATGTTTGACAGACATCATTTCATGTATCCCCACAACCCTACAGGCCAGCACCAGAATAGGGTAAGGTGACTGAAGGCTTGTAGACACATTTTTGTTTCTATTGGGTCTATAAGGATGAGAAGCAATCCTAAATATTGGAATTCTATTGGAGGCAGAAAGACCAACATGGTAGATGGAGATTTAGCAATTGGGAACGTCTGATGAAAGTTTCAAAGCTGCATAAGATGAGGCCAGGTCCTTTGGAAGGCCAGACTGCAGGGCCATTCTCTCAGGAAACAAAACACAGTGAATTGACTTGTCTCCCTCACTGGATTACTCTTCCTTTTTCCATCAGTTCTCAAGTATAAATCATAGGATGCCATCTCAAGATAATGTCAAAAATCTAGAATTTAAGTTGACACCGGTGTTCTCAACACTGAGGAAACTAAGGAAGACGATTGCCGTGAATTAAAGGGAAGATCCTAGGCTATATAATGAATTCTAGGATGTGGTGGTATTGTGTTCCCCGAAATATTGTGCACCCTAATAAACTTATCTGGGGTCAGAATCAGAACAGCCACTAGATACAAAGGCTAGAAAATGGTGGCAATCACACCTTTAATCCTAGCAAACCAGAGGTAGAAATCCTACTGGATCTCTGTGAGTTCAAGGCCACATTGGAAACGGCCAAGCATGGTGACTCACGCCTTTAATCCCAGAGAGTGATGGTAGAAGGCAGAAAGGTATATAAGGCGTGAGGGCCAGAAACTAGAAGCATTTGGCTGGTTAAGCTTTTGGCTTTTGAGCAGCAGTTCAGCTGAGATTCATTCTGGATGAGGACTCAGAGGCCTCCAGTCTGAGGAAACAGGATCAGCTGAGGATCCGGCGAGGTGAATTAGCTGTGGCCTGTTCTGTCTCTCTGATCTTCCAGTGTTCACCCCAAAACTTGATCCGGGTTTGATTTTATTAATAAAACTCTTTAAGATTCATGCAATACTAGGACATCCTAGGCTATGAAGTGATGCTCTGCCTCAAAACAAAACAAACACACACATACACACACACACCTATACATATATACATACAGACATACACATATGTACACACAACATATATATATACATTATATGTATATGTGTGTGTGTGTGTGTATATATATATGTATCCTAAATGTTTTTACTAAGGCACAATAACTTCAGGACTTTCCTTTAAGTTTTTAGTTTCAGACTAAGTAGAAAGAATTCTAAGAAATATTTATCTTTTCTCACTTATGGTGCTCTATGACAAGCAAACACATGGTGAATAGCATTCACTGTTTGCCAACATGAATAACTCTGCAAATATTACCTCAGCCTTTGTGATTTCATTGATCTCATATCAGGTGTGCAGGTCTGTCTTGTAAAGCTAAGTCAACAAGCTTTGGATTGTGTCCTACCTAAGAGATCTGTGGCCTGGGTACCGAAAAGAAAACATTATAATGCCAAAGGCCTGTGTCTCAAGGTGGAAGCTTTTGTCTAGGGAAATATGTATAACATTTTAACTGATTTTTGTCACACCAATCTCTGAATTTCTATCTATTCAAACAGACCCCAGATGATGCTGCAATAGAACTATCAGAAAAATGAATATTTAAACTGTTGAGAAAAAAAATAACTTACATAGTTTAAAACATAAAGGAAATAAAGTCAAAGCACATTTCTAACATACAAAAATCTTTTTTTTAATTGTTCTGTCTCACAATGTAGCCCAGGTTGGCCCCGAAGTATAAGCAATTTTTCTGCTTCAGTATCCCATGTGCTAGGATTATAAGCATGAGTCACATGTTTGGCTAAAATACAAAAATTCTTATACTATAAATTGAAACAAGAAAGGCATGATGCTGGGGGAATTATTTTCACAGATAGGTCATGAGGCTAATATTTATGAAGAAACCTTGGGCTCTATGAGGAGACTTTCAGTGCTCTGATAAATGACCACAGTTACTGCAGAAACACCTATCAAGATCCAGGTGTCTATTCACCCTTTCACTCATTCTTTTTGATTCTTATACAAATCTCCATTGTTATTCTATCTTGGCTGCTAAAAAAACCGTAGCTTTTACAACAGTAACTTACTGAAGTTATATAAATGGTAGAGTGTACCTGGAGTTTTCCTGCCTGGCCCACAGTCAGGACAAATCTCTCTCACCTGCCAGTCCCACGGCCCCTCAGACCCGACCAAGTAAACACAGAGACTTATATTGCTTACAAACTGTATGGCCGTGGCAGGCTTCTTGCTAACTGTTCTTACAGCTTAAACTAATCCATTTCTATAAAATGGCTTACCAGTATCTTCACATGCTGTTTGTCATCATGGCAGCTGGCAGTGTCTCTGACTCAGCCTTCCACTTCCCAGCTTTATTCTCCTCCTTGTCCCGCCTATACTTCCTGCCTGGCCACTGGCCAATCAGTGATTTATTTATTGACCAATCAGCAACACACTTGACATACGGACCATCCCACAGCAGCAGAGCCAACTTTAGTTTTTAAATACATATTTATTTCCATTAGTGTATATTGATTGTACATGGAACTGTGTTGCATCTGGTCCTTTTCATCCACTAGTGCACCATACATTGAGCACATTGCCTCCGTTCTCTGCTCTCCACCCTTACCACCCCTCCCCCATTGTCTCCTTTGTCCCTCGACAGTTTTACTTCTACTTTCAAGCCGTAAACATACGTGACTTTATTTATCTACATAAAATCTAGGATCCACAAACAAGAAGTGTGTAATATTTGTCTTTCTGAGACAATGGTCCCCAGCTCTACCTATTACCCAGCAAATGATGGAACTTAATTCTTCTCCAGGACAGAATTTCATTGTGCATGGGTACCATGTTGTCTTTATCCATTCTCCTGCTGTTGGACACCCAGGTTGGTACCATAATTCAGCTATTGTGAACAGTGCCGCATAAGCACATCTGCACAAGGATCTCTGGGGTGTGTGAACTGGAGGTCTTTGAGTGAATGCCATGGAGTGGTGCAGCTGGGCAATATGATGGGCCTGTTCTCAGTTTTTGAGAAAGTTCCACATTGGCTTCCATAATGGCTAGAGTCATTTTCCTTCCCATCATCAGTGAGGATTCCCTTGTCCCACATCCTCACTGCTATTCTAACCAGAACAGCATGAAGTCTCGGAGTAGTTTTAAGTTTGCCTTTCTCTGAGGATTCACAAAATTGAGGTTTATTGGCCACTTGTACTTACTTTTTTGAGAATTGTCTTTGTATTTAATTAGCCTATTTATTGATGGGGTCATTTGATTTCTTGTTATTCTGTTTGGGGAGTCTATGCCTATTTTAGGTATTAATTTTCTGTCAGATGTATAGTTAGCCTCTGCCAGGCTCTTCACTGTTGTTTGTTGACTGTGCAGAAGCCTTTTAACTTTGAGGGCCCATTTGCCAATTACATGTATTATTTCATGAGTGACTGGGGTCTCACTGGGGAAGTCCTGACTTTGAAGTATTGTCCCTGCTCTTTCCTCTGTTTTATGGTTTCAGGTCTTACATTAAGGTCTCGATCCATTTGGAGTTTTTTTATGCAGTATAAGAAATAGAGATCTAGTTTCATTGTTCCGCCTGTGTACATCACGTTTTCCCAGAGTGTTTTTCCAAGACTGTAGCTGTGTGAGCTCATAGCTGGGTCCTTTCTTCTATTTTATTAATCTGCATTTCTGTTTTTGTGCCAGTCAATATCATGCTCGTTTTGTTCCTGTAGCAAAGCTGGCTTTTAAATGAGACTTGCAAGTCTATTTTACCCTGCTAGGTCTCACCAGCAAGTGAGGCATGAAGGCCGTAAACTGAGCCAGTAAATACAATGCTGCATGTTATCTTCAGTCATAGTCTAAGTAAACAAAGACAAATTTTCAACTTTTTTTTTTCAAAAAATGTAAAAAGGGAGGAATTTTATCATACTGACATCATTTATTTGATAAAATCTATCTGGAAAGAAATTTGGCAAGCAAATATTGTTTTCAATTGTTAAAACACAACAAGTATTGTAGTGCATCCTGTCATCCATCATTTGAGAGGCTGAGGCAAGAGGGTTGTGAATTCAAGGCAAGCCTGGGATACATAGTGAGACCTTTTCTAAAATATAAAATATAATAGTTGTCAAAATAATTCTTCACTGTGATTGTCTGGATGTCACATTCACTGGGAAGCATCTCCTAGTGTCCTCAGACCCAGATGGAACTTGGGAAATTTCCATCTCTGTGTCCTCAACATACCACAAGTGAACAACACATACCAAAACCTTCCCAAGAATCATTTATTGACTAATAGAGGAATAATCCACCGGAAGAGGACAAAGTCACAGACAGAAGATATTCATTACAAAATTCCTTACAGGAATAAAATGTTAGAGACAAGAGCAGCACGACAGAAATAGTTTAGCAGAAGACACAATGGTAGCACGTTGGGCAATTGTTCAGTCTAGAGCAGCACATGCAGCTATCGGGAGAACCTGGAGAATCTTTACTCGTTGTTGGGGGAAGATTAACACAAAATCTACCAAGATTATTCTCATGTTAAAATGTTTCATGGACAAAGTCTAGAAATTAATATACTAAAGGTGTATGGTTCTGCGAGACGGGAAAGCTATGGTTTACAACAACAATTTCTCACACGTTCCATTCGTGAAGTTACTAAGTTAACTCTAGTCATGTCCAGGAAAACAACCTGTACCACCCTTAACATGAGTTAGAAACTAAGAAAAAAGGGCCAAAGTTATCAAAATGTCTCTCTTGACCATGGGGAAGTTTAGAGCAGTGGCATTTCTTTCTAAAGTAACTAGTGTCCCACCATTGTTCCTAATACTTAGTTCTGAACATTTATTCTTCTTTCAGTGGTTTGTGGAGTTAATTATATTTGTGTCTTCCACAATAAGATGTTTGAATCCTTTTGGGAAGCAGGAGAATTAAAAATAAATAACAATAAATATTATAAAATGTCAACTAAGCCGTATGTAATGCTATGACATTATTTGAGGAATTAAGCAGTGCCATTAGATGTCAAGAATGATGATTTGAATGGTAATTAAAGCTAACCTACACTTCCAACCCTCACAGCCCCTTCCTGCCCTCAAAAGAGTGGGTGCCCTTCCAACAGGCCCCACAGCATCGCTTTCCTGTGATACTCTTTTTATTTTAAACCTCTAACAACATGGCCTACCACAGCACAGGATGTGCTGTACTATTAGGTGTCAGCTCATCACCACAACATCATCTGTTCAGGCGAGTGACACCCCCATCCCCTGCACTACCCCCTCACCTCCCACAAGCTCTTTTTCTCTCAGGATGTGACCTGGACTTTAATCCTCCTTGCTCCATTTCAATGCTTTGTATTTTTAGATGTTGTATCACTTAAAGTCAGAGTCAGATAACGTGGCTACTCGTTCTATGTGACTCCACTCACAGGCCAAGTTGCTCACTTTAACCATAGACTTGAACAGTATAATAGTTGGTGGGAATCTGTACACTGATTATCTTTGAAAGCTAACTGACACTTCTTATGCAAGGCTCTTTAAAAGAAATGTTAGCTAAATAAATCCAACCTTCAAACAACTTTAGATAGACTGTTGAAAGCCCCATTGTCTGAACTGACCTTGAACCCACAGGACTCCTTTTACCAACCTTGCCTTCCGCCCTCCCATTCAGTCTGCTACCATTGGTATGAGCCGATATTGACCAGAAAATGGAAAAAAAAAATCAATAGCATTTTTCAGCCAGTTCCTATTAAGAAAGAATTGGCACAGTAAGACCCAAACAATATTTCTATCATCCAACTCTGCCCTACTGTGTAATTTAAAGATCTTCCAGGGGCTTGAAAGATTAAATATTATTTTTACTAAGCAAAGGAAATAACTTACTTGACACCTGGCAATTAAGCCTTTGCAAACTCAAGGGTTGGCATGTTTTATTTAATTTATACCAAACAGAGACAAAGGGCCCGAAAAGAGTTGGAAGAATATATTTTGCAGTATTAAGTACAATCATACGGAGGCCTGATCTTCTAAGTACCAAAAACATTCTCCAAACTGCCTTCCTTAGGGGTGAGTGGAAAGGAAGTGCCTGCACTCTACTGTGGATTTCAGGACAGGAATTGCATCTCTGATCATGTCACACAGAAAGCCTTGAGAGCCATTTCAAAGGAGCCACTAATGTTTTCGGAGAATACCTCTTGTGCCCTTGCTGCTGGCTGGCTAACAATGGAAACACCGTTTGAGATGTCTGCACAGAAAAAGCACTGGTGAGACTTCCTTGGCAGTGTGTGCCCATGGACGAGAAACCAAAGAGCAGGCAGTTCTTGGTACCTGTGACCTAATACAATGAACAACAGCTCTCAAATCATGAGATTCAGCTCAAGGAAGACTGTAATCCATATCCATTTTCCTTCCTTTCTTCTGTATGTGAAGAAACATGGATAGACGACAAAATGGTTTGAAAGTAGGGTCCCTAATCCAGTGTTTAGCAACTTGCTACCTGTCCTTGTCCATTATTCCATTTGCTGCCCACCCAGTTGTGCAGCCCACTCTACAGACAGTTATGACATATAACTGTGCCAGAAGCAATGTGTGGCCTTGGTGAATCACTCCTGCCTCTCTGCAAACTCCTTCTCAGCATGACTTTTCCATTCCTCCCATCAGGAGCTAGTTTATTTCCCAATCAGGGACTGACCTTGGTTCTTGCTTTGACTTTTGAAATGTCATGAAGCGATACTGCACAGCCTCTAAATGTAACCTCAGGAGACTCTGAAGCTTCTGCTCTTGCTCTTGCCGCTTGGAGACTGCCATGCCAGGACGCCTGGGCAAGCCATCTTGAAGATGAGAAGCTATATGGCAGAGAACCAAGATCACCCAGCCAATAGCTCCAGCCAAGTACTAGACAAGCACACAGGGCTAAGTGAGACCAGCCCAGTCCCCAGTCCCTGTGCCAACTGACCTCAAATACATGAGTGATCTCAGCCCGTACATGGAGGGAGTGCTCAGCTCTCAGAAATGAGGCTGGTACTCTGTGTTGACCCATAGCCTCCTGAGCATGGGAAAAGGTATGATTTGCAACTTTTAAGTTTGGGGTGACTTGTTAAGTCATAAGAGGGAAGGAATCCACTATTAAATGTTACAGTCTATATAAAGAGATCACCAAAGAAAGATGAAAAGAAAGAGCCACTAGAGGATTCAAAGACCTTAGTAAGGGACATAAACACAAGCAACTGTCTACAAAACAGTCGTAAGCTTGGTGCCATTTTAATGTAACTATTTTATTAATTCTTTGAATGCTATACAACATATTTTTAGATGAGTAACCCTTGCTTATAACACGAAATCTAAACAGTCTTTCATATATATATATATAAAAAAAACCCTGATCCAGATATTGGGGTAAATGCTGAAAGATTAGAGAAACAAAGGAACAAGCTAAGCAGCCTCTTACCTCTTGGACCCCTCAGCCTGAAAAGGCTTCAGTTCCTGTCTCCTCATGCCTTATATACCTTTCTCCGCCTAGCCATCACTTCCTTCCTAGTGCAGGGATTAAAGGTGTGTGCCACCACTGCCTGGCTCTGTTTTCTCTCCTAGACTGAGTCAATCTCATGTTGTCCAGGGTGGCTTTGAACTCACAGAGATCCAGACAGATCTCTGCCTCCTGAGTGCTAGGATTAAAGATGTGTGCCACCACTGCCTGGCCTCTATGTTTAATCTAGTGGTTTGTTCTGTTCTCTGATCTTCAGGTAAATTTTATTAGGGTACACAATATATCACCACATTTCCCCTTTTTTGTCTAAAATAATAAAAGAAGGTTCTAACTAATATAAGAAAAACTATATACAATAAGTATATACTATATATAGTCAAGAATTACATTAACAATGTCCAGTCCATAAACATTTGACAAATTCAGAGAAAATACTCCATTATGTATCCTATTTTGGTGAGTCCAAAATGTTGTACCTAATTCACTTTCTATACTAACTTGTATTACCAATCCCAAACTATCTTTTGATGTCTTTCAAACTTATACACTTTATACCCCTTTAGTGAGTTCCTTTTCTGAATTTGTTAACAAGGAAAACTATAACTGTCTAATCTTCAACTCCCTCAGAGACCTGAGAGGAAATAATATTAACTGAGTAAGCAGGAAGTGCAAACAACCAACTTCCAAAAAATGTGAGAAATGACAGAAACAGCTGGCTGCCTGGACAGTCACTTTAATCCCAGTATTTGGGAAGCCACAGACCTTTAATCCTAGCACTCAGGAGGCAGAGATTCATCTGGATCTCTCTGAGTTCAAATCCACCCTGGATTACATGAGATTGACTCAGTCTAGGAGAGAAACAGAGCCAGGCAGTGGTGGCACACACCTTTAATTCCAGTACTTGGGAGTCACACACCTTTAATCCCAGCACTTGAGATATCATGTCTTTGCTTGGGAAACACACATGCCTTTAGTCCCAGAACTAAAAAGAAAGTGATATGGCTGGGTGGAGAAAGGTATGTAAGGCATGAAGAGACAGGAACTGCAGCCTTTTCAGGCTGAGGAGTCCTAGAGGTAAGATGTGGCAGTGGCTTGTTCCTTTGTCTCCCTGATCTTTAGGCAAATTTTATTAGAGTACACACTATATCACCACACTTGCTGACCTAGAACTTGCAGAGATCTTCTTGCCTTTTCTTCCCAAGTGCTGGGAATATGCCTCATGCATGTTCACTCTCCACTCTTCTCCTCTCCCTAACTCCTCCAAAATCCATTCTCCACCATCTCCTTCCCAGCTTTCTGTCTTTCATTTTCCCTAAAATAACCCAATTTGTGTTGCCCTTATACTCCTGAAGGTGAGGCCATCTATAGGAGTCTGTTTGACCTACTAGGAGCAACTCCCTTAAAGAAAAGTAACTCTCCCAGAAGCCATCCACTGTCAGTAGCATCTATTGGGGACTTGTGAGCCCTTCACTCCTCCATGCTGGGATGTTGACAGCTAAGTCTTGTGCAGACAACTACATAGACTGTGAGTTCATGGATGTAGGCATTTGCTCATGTCAAAAAGACACTGTCTTATCCTGGTCCTTCCAAACCTCTGGCTTTTACACTTTTTCTGCCCCTCTTCCAACCCTGAGCCTTCGGGAGGTTGGAGTAACATAGATTTCCCATTTGTGTCTGAGCACTCCAGTAATACTTATTCTCTTCAGTTTGACCAGTTGTGAGTTTTTTCCCTCGCTCCCATCCACTGCAGAAAGGAGCTTCCCTGATGAGGATGGACAGTGGCACTAACCTATGGGTGTAGAATGTGAAATCAGGGGGCAGTTTCATCCTGAGTCCTCTTACAAAACAATAGTAGTAGGTTCTGTGAGCTCCTCAGCCATGGGGTCTTCTTTGATGCCATTTTCTAAATGAGACTTATGAAGAGCTAACTCAAGATACCGCAGGTACATCGGCAGTGATCCCCTCCCCATGGCACATTCCAGTCTTTCAGGGGACCAATCACTACAGCCCATACATGACACTCTGTACATAACATTCAAGGTCATCATCAACAAACAAATACAGTCCATCCATGTGATGAGGTCTTATTTTTAACAGTTTAAAGCTTTAATTTCCACTTGCATTTTATACTTAAATGCAAAATCCAGGCTATAGTGAGACTTTATTAACCAAAAATGAGATACTGAATACATGGATAAAATACAATATTAACTAACTTCTATATATTTCTAGGCATTTCAGCAAATGGTGTGTTTACATTTGCATGAAATGCCTAGAGATATATAGAAGTTAGTTGATGGTTGCCAGGGGGCTGTGGGAGAAGTAAGAAGGTAACTGCCAGTGGATTTCTTCTAAGAGCAATGAAATATTCTGTAATCAGATGATGAGCGTGATGGTATGCTCACTAAATATCTAAAAACAATAAAACAAAATTAAGAACACCAGACTGCATTTTTGAGTGAGTTTTGTAGTATGTGAATTCTCTCAATACAGCTGTGAATTTTTCTAAGTGATTGCCGGTCACTACTTGGATTTAGTGGTGACAGGAGTGCAGAAGGCAGCCCACGGCATGCTAGTATGATGAAACACTGATAGCATCCCTTTGGAGAAATCCTGAAGGAGAGCAGGCTTGGGAAGAAGGGAAGACTGAGGGTATTCAGACATGTGACATCAAAAAACACTTCAAGATGAAGTCTGGGCCTCTGCAGCATCCAGGTAGTAATAGCTCACGTTAACATGAAGTTCTGCACAGGTGACTGGCTCACAGAACAGACTTCAGAATCGTCTAGACACTTTATTTGTTATTCATAGTTCAGATCACAGATGGGTAAAGTTTTCATGGAAAGTATATTTAGTACATAGAGGTGAAGAAGTGAAGACCCTCAATAGGTTACCCAGTGTATGTTTATTTACACACGTGTTCATGTGTATGCAGGTTTTTTTTTGTGTGTGTGTGTGTGTGTGTGTGCGTGCACACATGCATATGTGCAGAGGCTAGAAGACAACCTCAGCTATTACATGTACTTTTACTCTATTCACCCCCAATACCCTTTCTTGGTCCCTCCCCTCCAAATGACCTTCTTCCTCTTCCCAATAGTGCTCCTAGTTTCACGTCTTTTGAGGGGTGGGGCTGTGACCCAATGAGTCTCATAAGGTTGTTATAGGGGCACAGGCATGGGCACCTTACCATCAGTTATAACACTGAAGAAAATGCCTCTCCTTTCCCATCAACCATAGCTGTACATAAATCCTCAGGGAGGGATAGCAGGGTGTGGTCAGGCCCAACCTTGTGACACATACGTTTGTCCTTGGTTGCAGGACAGAGAAATCAAGTGAAGCTCTCATCATGGCAGAAGACTCTATGCAGGCGTTGGGGGAGAATTGTTATCGACAGTCTTCCTCAGCTGTGGGCTCCGTGTGCTACACTACAAAGTGGGAAGGCAATTACAGACCGGCACAGTAGTGCCAAGTCTGCAGTGGGGCAACGATCTCTTTCTGATGGGATTTGATGCTCACACCCCAGGAGGGAAATCGTGACTGTTACAGCAGGGGAGGGAGGTCATAGGCCTGAGTGGAGAAGCTACTGTTGTTGTTTTGCTAAATGGAAACCATGTGTTTATCAAATTACTTCCTAAATATTTGTGTCTCTGCCCATAGATTATGGCTGCTCTCAGCTTTGGACAGAAGAGCTTCTTTTCACAGTGGTCAGCCGTGACTGGACAAGGTACTAGAACAAATGGCTGTTGAGTGTCCAGCCAAAGTGGGGTGTCTATAACACCTCTTCCATAGCACTCAGGGAGCATTGTGGAAGAAGGGACAGAAAGGATGTAAGAGCAGGGGGAGAGAGGGAGCAGTGTGGAACACTGGGTGCCAGGTATGATATGGCTGTTAAACTCTTGAACTCGCATCACTTGTGATGTTGTGTTTGTTGTGGTGTGGTTTGAGTTGGGTTGCTGGTTTCCTATAGCAGAATCTCTTGCTTGCCTGGTTGTTGTCAAGGAGACTGGGCTGACTGCCTAGCAGTCCAGGTATCTGCCTGTCTTTATTTCCCTAGTGCTAAAGTTCAAGAGCAAGCCACCCAGCTCAGCCTCTGAAAACGCTTAGATTCTAGGGCTAGAATCAGACACCCGAGCTGAATACAGCTTCACCAACTGAGCCATCCCCCTGACCTGGAATGCTTTCTTTTCAGACTTTTACTGAGACTGAAAGGATAGATGGGGTAGCTTTCTGTTTTGCCTCACGGCAGGCTTAAAGGAAGATTCGGCACTCACATTCTCCCTCCAAAGCAAAGCAATTGCACAGAGCATCAGCTAAGCATGTAAAACTTGCCTGGGAGTTTGAGAAGACTCAGCATGGGAGCCCCATCACTCAGCACACAGCATTTCTTTCCAAAGATGCTCATTAGCTAAATCTTTCCAAGTCGCTCACCAGGTCAACTACTGTTGACTCTCTCTTTCTGTCCAGATGTTCTCCTTGCGTGGCCCTGACAGTGTCTCTGCCCTTTCTTCTTCAAAGCAGTTGAACACATCCTGGTCTTCTGAGGCATCACTGTAGCCTCTAAGAGGGTTTTCCAGGCACTCACAAGACAGAACTCCACATGGAATGTTGCTAAGCGAATACAGAAACTTTTCCTTATCCTGGTGTGTTCTTAAATGAGTTACTGGAAGTGTGGAAAGAGAAAAGCCCAGGGCACTGTCTATCACAGGGGCTGTCTGTCTGTCACAGGGGCTGTCTGTCTGTCACAGGGGCTGTCTTGTCTGTCACAGGGGCTGTCTTTGTCTGTCTGTCACAGGGGCTGTCTGTCTGTCACAGGGGCTGTCTGTCTGTCACAGGGGCTGTCTGTCTGTCACAGGGCTGTCCTGTCTGTCACAGGGGCTGTCTGTCTGTCACAGGGGCTGTCTTGTCTGTCACAGGGGCTGTCTGTCACAGGGGCTGTCTGTCTGTCACAGGGGCTGTCTGTCACAGGGGCTGTCTGTCACAGGGGCTGTCTTGTCTGTCACAGGGGCTGTCTGTCTGTCACAGGGGCTGGCTGTATGTCACAGGACGCTGTATGTCACATGGGCTGCCTGTCACAGGGGCTGCCTGTCTGTCACAGGGGCTGTCTGTCTGTCACTGGGGCTGTCTGTCTGTCACAGGACACTGTATGTCACATGGGCTGCCTGTCACAGGGGCTGCCTGTCTGTCACAGGAGCTGTCAGCTGGTCATCAAGGAAGCAGATGGTTGGAAGGGATGTTTCTGGGTTCTGGCCAAGATTGAAGAGAGAGGCACAGAGAGAGGAACTGAGCTTTAGCTTGGACATTTCTGGTTTTATTTAACTCATTTGCCCACTTTTCTCTTCCTAGCTGCAATCCTCTTAGTTCCAAGAAGAGCTATAGAGCACAGTGAGGGACTTCTTCCCTTTGAAACTGAACTTAGAAACCATCACAAATTATAAAAATCAAAAGGTGCCTTTTGATTTTTTTCTAGTTAGCATTGCATGCCTACATGGAAATAGGTGACCATTCTTGCTTTTAAGTAATTCTTGCCTCTTCCAATGGCAGGTAATACTGGATAAGCTCTTGAGAAAATACATATCCAGTGAGATTTTGGCTCATTCTGTAAAGTGATAAATAACTCAGGAATAAACTCCACACCAGAAACAGCTTCCTATAGAATAGAGGAAAATAATTTCTGTTATGGCAATTATCCTTTTCAAAAAAAATCTGCTGAGGCAAAAATTAAGAAAACAGCCAAATTCTCTATGTTTGACCCAGAGGAATAAAAATTATTCCATTATGAACCCAGTGTATCTCGGGGGAAGTTTTGTAATGTTTTGATATTTTACCAAACTACTCTGTGATGCAAATGAAAATAGTAATTGTAGCTTGCAATAAAAATAATATTTCAACAATGGAAAAAATTGCTAATAATTAGTTGTACTAATTAGAACTATGAAACTATGGCTCTCTGAAAAGCATTTTAGAGTTTGGCATAGAAATCACTTTAAAAGTTCACATTTTACCTAGGCCTGGTTGGTACAGGTACAATCCAATCACCTTAGGCAGTTGAGGCAGGAAGGTCACAAATTGGAGCTCTCCCTTAGCTACAGTGTGGGTTCCAGGCCAGCTTGGACAACTCAATGAGACCTCGACTCCAAATACAGAAGTTAAAGGAAAGCTCTAGTATAGCTCAACGGGATATAGTTGCCTTCGCACACCAGGCCCTACGTGTAAACTCCAGGACTTCAGCACTGAGAAACTTCCTTCTTCCCAACAAGGCAGTATAAGCAGCCAGAGGAGTAGTGAGGGTAAACATGGATTCACAAAGCTCTGATTCTAAGAAAGATTTTGTTTTTGTACTTATTTTATGTGTTCGGGTAGGTCGTCTGCAAGTACGTCCGGGCACCATGTGCACACAGTGCCCCTGGAGGCCAGAAGAGGGTGTCAGATCTGCTAGAACTGGGTTTACAGATGGTTCTAAGCTGCTGTGTGGGTGCTTGGAACCAAACCCAGGACCCCTGGAAGAGCAACCAGTGCTCTTAACTGTTGCATCATTTCTCCAGCCCTGAAATCCAAGAAACTTTTAGTTGTTAAAAAAAAAACAACTTTAATATATAATTAGAAATTCAAGCGTCTTCAGAAGATCCATAGACTTTTTATATTTCCAACCCAGTATTGAGACCTCTCACTGACTATTACCGTCGCAGCAAGGCAGCAAGGGAATCCTAGCCACTACAGGCATCCTAAGAGTTCGGAGAGTTTTCTGGTTCTCTGCTCCCTATCCCCATTATCAGACCACCAAACATATTTATAGACATGTATATTCTGAGACAGGGGATCACCTAGTCACTAGTCATGACTAGTCTGGAATTCACTTTTAGACCAGCGTGGCCTAGAATTCAGAGATCTGCCTGCTCCTACCTCCTGGTGTTGGTATTAAAGGTGTGCCCCGCCACACCTGGCAAACAAAGCCTCCATTTCTTTAAAATATGTTGATATTCATGTTAAAATAACTGAAAGTTCACCCTGAGAGACTGTGCTCTATGAGTTAGACTTAGCACAGCTCTCCATAGACACACATTTTCTGAACATCAGGTTCTACTTAGGTCTATGGTACAGGCACTGGACATCACGGGAGAACAGTGCACAAAACTCCTCCTCGTGAAGTTGGAAAACATGGCAAAGGGGTGAGTTCATGGAAATGTCATTGTGCTGGAGTGTGTGTCCTCTTGGTATGTCTGTCGAGAGAGAGACAAGGGGACTCTGAGAGGAGAACGTGGACGCACGCAGGGAGTGCAAAGGCTAACTGTCTGACGCTGAAACTCTGCCTAAAGCCAGAACTGCCACCAACCGCAGACGCCAGCAGTCAGAGTGACTCACCTGGGAGGGTCAGGTCTCTGTGTCCAGCTCCCCCTTACTAAAGGATGAGCTGCTCGCCTCCCACTCAACTCCCATCTTTCCTCTCTTTCATCACTCTGCACTTGCCTCCTCCTTCCATGGAGCCAAAAGAGAAATCAAATTAAGGCCCAACACATCTGAGGAGGAAGAGGCTGAAGTACTATGGTTCACATGGACCCAGGGTAGGGCCGATTTTTAGGAACATCTGGAGTGAACCGAGATATCAGACTCCTTGTGGGGTTTCCTGTCTCATTCCCTGACCTACAGTCCTTTGATCTAACCTTCCTGGTTGCAGTTAGGTAGACCAAATGGGTTTCATCATGCTGAAGAGGAGGCAGGTGGGGTGTGACGTAGAGGGACGCCTCACAGGCATTGATCTCCAGCTCCCATGTCAAGGGCCATCTCAGCATCTTGCACCTGGGCAAGGCAGGGCAGCTCCTCAAAACCTGTTTAGAATGTTTGACTAGAACTCACCCCTAGGTTCATTATCTGCTGTAAAAAGACATAAAACATCACATTTAGTCTATACAAATTTAATAATGTGTTTTATTTCATGATAATGCTAAAATGAAAATATAGTTCCCATTGTGGCTTTACTCTTTTTAATGGCATTATAAACCAAAACAGAAAAAAAAAAAAAAAAAGCTCCCAGTTGAAGTGGGATGGATTGGGATCCTGTAAATAAATTTTAACATATACTTCATGGGTTTATAAGTTTATTTCACCAATCTTCATCCTGCTGACTGACAGACCAGCTCCAAGTGTACCCCAGAGCGGGCCTCACTCAGCTCTGTATAGCAGGGAAAGGTGCCGACAACCCCACATTCTTAGAAGTTAGAGTGTGAACTGACAAGAAGAAAGATACCTCGAGAGAGTGAATTTGGGGTACAGAGTGAGAACAAAATTAAACTCTCCAAAGCAGAAGCTACTAAAAGGCCCAAACGGGTGCTGCAGAGAACTCTAAGTGCCTTCACCGGGTCTGCTCTTGCAAACACAGTGGTGTATGGCCAAGGACTGTAGACCCAGCATGCCCCAGCCTCCCCTTCCTCTTTGGTGGAGTTCTTCCCAGGGAGCATCCATGTCCACCATGTCTTCCTCACTATTCCAACTCTGCAGGGCCAAGAGAGTAACTATAGTGTAGGCCTATGAGAGATCGGCT
This sequence comes from Peromyscus californicus insignis, assembly GCF_007827085.1. NCBI lineage: Eukaryota > Metazoa > Chordata > Mammalia > Rodentia > Cricetidae > Peromyscus > Peromyscus californicus. The sequence goes on along the minus strand of NW_026294584.1, from coordinate 159,715,328 downwards.
GTTTTCAACCCTAAGTTAGGAATGAGAAAATTACAGCAAAGACCCATGATTCACACTCTCCTCTTCAACCTCCCACCCCACCCACAAATGAAATGCAGACCAATCTGCTGAGCGGACTCACCAGTAACCTTCCCCCTCACCCCTGCTCTCAGCCCACTCAAGACATCCTTCTGACCCTCTATCAAGTCTGTTTTCATTCCTCCACCCAACAGAGTGAAGGCCTCCTCCTTCCAACATCATCACCTCTCTTCAGAGATGAGTCATTTGAAATGGACTTCGGGGCCTTGAAAACCCCAGTGTGTAAGAGATTCACCTAAGGAGAAAGAAACTTGGGAAGGGTTGGGGAAGAAATAAAAGCAAGAGAAAGAGGAAATGAAAGGAGATTGATAAATAATAATTGATAGATAAATAACAGGTAGACACTTTACTACATAGATATATACATACATATAAGCTTTACACATACATGTACACAAACACGGACTTTAGTATATGTATGCACACTCACTTTTATATGTACATATGCATGTGTATACAAATTTAGATTTCTTCAGACTTAGAGGAGTGTGGAGTCCATGAACAAACACTCTGAATCAGTCCCCTGAGTAATTACAGTACAGCTGGTTCAATATTCACACAGAGAGCCTATCCAAGACACACACAGACCAGGAAACTGTCCGCAGAATCATCTCACACAATTAGCAGGCAGACAAACAAAAATCAAGCATGTTTATCACATCTGTGTAAAAAGAAGGGAAAATTAATCTTGCCGTGATCTAAGATTATAAAGTATTTCTTTCCTAACTAATTGCCAGTATAATAAACATCCCTGATTATGAGGCTTTGGTATCTTTACCCATCTCTGCTCATGCCAATGTTATTAACATGGAAGCTTTTGCCTTCGTGAGGATGAATGAGACACTTCCTGCTACCCTGAGACCAGAGCAATTGGGAGACAAGCACTCTGATTATAGACTCGTGTCTCCAAACTTATCCTCGACTTAAAAGAGGAATCATGAGATTTAAAAAGAGTCCACTGCCATCCTGCCAGGTGGCCCTGTGAGACACCTGGGTGTCAGGGTTGGCACTCAGCTTAAAATATGAGCCACTCTACTTAAAACAAAGAGCTTACACCCTGGACTGCTGGCACGGCTCAGCGGCTGAGTGCTTAACCGCCATGCAAGAGGCTCTGGGTTTGATTGCTAGCACCAAACAGGCAGGTGTAGGGGAATGCAGAAAATAATCCACTGTGGGGAGACAAGGACGCCTTCCCTGTGACTCCACAGCGGGGACTTTCCCAGGCCTCTGGCCACTCTCACCTGCTTGCCAGCACTTGGAAGCCCAGGTAATCTTCTGTTGTGCCTGCCGCACACAGGACAGGTTTGTTGTTAGAGTTTTCCTGCCTGGCCCACAGTCAGGACAAATCTCTCTCACCCGCCAGTCCCACAGCCGTTTAAACCCGATCAAATAAACACAGAGACTTATATTGGTTACAAACTGTATGGCCGTGGCAGGCTTCTTGTTAACTGTTCTTACAGCTTAAATTAATCCATTTCTATTAATCTATACTTTGCCACGTGGCTTGTGGCTTACCGGTACTTTACATCTTCCTTGTCCTGATGGCGGCTGGCAGTGTCTCCTCACTCAGCCTTCCACTTCCCAGCTCTATTCTCCTCCTTGTCCCGCCTACACTTCCTGCCTGGTCACTGCCAATCAGTGATTTATTCATTGACCAATCAGCAACACATTTGACATACAGAACATCCCACAGCAGCTCCCCTTTTCTTTTCTTAAAAAGGAAGGTTTTAACCTTTACACATCTCCAAAGTCAGCTTGGTATATTTGGGAATTTGGGCGTAGCTTCTCTTACTACTTCCTGCTGGAGGGGGGCGCTGTATCTTATGGGGACACAAAGAATATTTTAGGATTATGGAGTAGTCCATGAGGGTGTATCGTCTGAGCCAGTTGCCTTGAAACCATTCTGGATGTTGGATCATCTGGGCCATGGTGTCATCGGAGACCTTTCAGGGGGTCTTGGCTGGTCAAACCTGATGTGTCTTAATCTGGAACAAATCCATAGCCTCTGGCTTTCGGTGAAAACAAAAGCAGAGACTCTTTTCCAAAGCAACATATCCTTATATCTAAATTTTGAAGTCAAGGTACCTTTAAAATTTACATGTTGGCATAACTCAACAGCTTTTACAATCAAATGTTTTTCTTCAGTTACGAATATCAAAGACAACATAATCCAGATTCTCTGTGTGATAGCCATCTTTACGTGGCTTATTACCTTTAATGTTGCTTTAAAAACGTTATTTTTAAAAACTACCTATTTGTTTATATAACTGTATATATTTCTTTTTTTCTCTCTTTTAAGCCTACGTACATTTTACACACATTGTAAACTATTCCATCTGAATCAGTCTTATTGTGACTCTATTGCTTTGAACTAAAGCATTCTAAGACTGAAACAGCGCTGTGGCTGCTGGCTCCGCCCACTTTAGCTTCCCAAAATGGTGGTGGTCCGTTTTCCGCCAGCTCTGGGAGCCGTAATTCTCAGAAATAGTGGGTCTACGCTTTTATCAAAGTAGCGTGTAGCCCAGAAACCTCTTTTTAAAATATATATATATTACTAGTAAAGACTACATCTACCACACAGCGTAATGTGCTGCTGGCAGACGCCTTATTTCTGCCATACTGCCGGTCAGGAACCCGCCAGTAGTTCAAATCCGCGTTTTGCGCCGTCTAGCTGCCGTATGAGACATGAAGCAGGAACCTGGTTTTGGCTCTGTTTAGAATTGGTTATTAAATATTCTCAGGTTTAAGGTGGAAACTCGAGCCGTTGGGTGCCATTTGTTGTTAGAGTTTTCCTGCCTGGCCCACAGTCAGGACAAATCTCTCTCACCCGCCAGTCCCACAGCCGTTTAAACCCGATCAAATAAACACAGAGACTTATATTGGTTACAAACTGTATGGCCGTGGCAGGCTTCTTGTTAACTGTTCTTACAGCTTAAATTAATCCATTTCTATTAATCTATACCTTGCCACGTGGCTTGTGGCTTACCGGTACTTTACATCTTCCTTGTCCTGATGGCGGCTGGCAGTGTCTCCTCACTCAGCCTTCCACTTCCCAGCTCTATTCTCCTCCTTGTCCCGCCTATACTTCCTGCCTGGCCACGGGCCAATCAGTGATTTATTTATTGACCAATCAGCAACACATTTGACATACAGACCATCCCACAGTACAGGTTTGCTGTGTTGTAGGTCAGGTCCTCTGTACAAGAGCAGTATGCAGGGGTCTAGTTGTCCCACTGCACCAGGGGCCAGGTAGCTAGCCCTCTCCCTGAGAGGTATCCCTGAGAGGTGTCCTGGGAGCAGACCTGTGTTCAAACACAGATCTGAGGCACTTTCTCCCAGGGGTGTTTCTGGTAATCATGCCAGCATTTTATGTCTGCCCCTCAGTCTGCTTCGGCATATCTTTCAATCAGAGAAATAAAGAAAGAAAAAAGGGGGTTGGGGAAGAAAAACAGACCCAACTAAGGGTAACGATTCCATTCCTGTGTTCAGAATCATTCCCAAGCATCTCCCAAAGCTGGAATGGAGCAGAGGCATTCCTGCACCCTGGACAGCACGTCTCTTCATGTTCTCTTTTTCTCACTTAAATATAAATTCAGGACTAAGCGTGGCTTCCTTGGTACACCGCTTGCCTTGTAAACATGATACCCTGAGTTTGATTCCCAAGGACCCAATTGTAAAACACACATGTAACGCTAGCACTGGGAAGCGATAGGACAGCAAATCGTCTGGGGTTCACTGGCCAACCAGCCCAGCCAATTTGGTAAATTTCAGGCCAGTGAAAAACCCTATCTCAAAATACAAGCTGGATACCTCCTGAGAAACAGCACTCAAGGTTGTCTTTTGACCTCCACATGCACGTGTACACACAGAGCGGTAGCTCCCCAAGAAGACACGCCATTTGAAGAAAGTTTTCTTAGCATGCTCTTTTATATTCTCTTGCACTTTTCAATGCTTGATGGAAGCTTTGAATTTGACCACTGGGTCATGAGGACTTCTAGAACAACTAGCGCCTTGGCTCGTCTAGAGGCCGCAGTCGAAGGTCTTCCTCCTGCAACCGATAAGTTTTCATCCTTCCTCTCTCGCCAGAGAGAAATGGATATCAAATTTCAGCCATTAGCAAATCTAGTGACACTTGCAGTTGGTGACTTTCATGCTTATCTGTCACCTCACCAAATCTTAGTCCCCAAGTAGATTTCATCATTAATCTAGACTTAATTTATCTGCATTCCTTTCCAACCCACTAAGCTTTAAACACCCATGACGTTAGACAGACCATTGTTTTTGTTCATTTATTTTCTTGACAGGTAACGGGCATTCTCCTTTCTCTGGGCCTAATAGTCTTTATTCTTTTCTCACAAGAAGTCTGCAAAAGTATTGGATACACAGCCACAGTGTAGATAGTGTCTGTGCATGACTACAAGAGTATTGGGTACTCAGCCACAGTGTAGATAGTGTCTGTGCATGACTACAAGAGTATTGGGTACACAGCCACAGTGTAGATAGTGTCTGTGCATGACTACAAGAGTATTGGGTACACAGCCACAGTGTAGATAGTGTCTATGCATGACTACAGGAGTATTGGGTACACAGCCACAGTGTAGATAGTGTCTGTGCATGACTACAAGAGTATTGGGTACACAGCCACAGTGTAGATAGTGTCTGTGCATGACTACAAGAGTATTGGATACTCAGCCACAGTGTAGATAGTGTCTGTGCATGACTACAAGAATATTGGGTACACAGCCACGGTACAGATAGTGTCTATGCGTGACCACAAGAATATTGGGTACACAGCCACAGTGTAGATAGTGTCTGTGCATGACCACAAGAATATTGGGTACACAGCCACGGTACAGATAGTGTCTGTGCATGAAAACAAGAATATTGGGTATACAGCCACAGTATAGATAGTGTCTGTGCATGAATGACTGTCCATTTCTCGGATTTCAGGGACATGATTGTTACATTCATTGAACTGCATTTCTCAGCATTCAACACTGCCTATGCTCCAGTCTCTGTCTATTCCTTGACTACATGGTAAAGAATCTATCTTCTAATTTTTAGGTTTTCTGACTCTAATAGTAATTTAGTTAATGATGGTTAATTACAATGTTCAACTTAAAATATTTCCAGGTTATTTTGTGACTTTAAGGCCTTCTTAAACAATAATTAAAAAAATAAGAATGCTAATAAATCCATTAAAAATGTGTTCCAGAGTCACTGTGGGCCCAGACACCCTTTGGATGGGGCTTACAAATTTTAGCCTTCAAAATTGGATGCACAAGAGATGCAACTTGCTGTCTTTTTTCTACAACTAAACTTGATTTTAATTAAAAGTCCTCAAGTTTCTGCCAAAACTGAGCCCTGTCAGTGTAACCATACTTTCTCTCCTGGAGTTGAATCTAATTTCCAGGATCATGTGGCACTGAAGCCTGAGAGTGCCATCTTGTCAAAGACATCGCTCCAGCTGTCCTATTATGTTTTTGCTCTTTGATCCCTTGTCCACATCGGTCACTGTTCTTTGTCCCCTCTTCCTAGGCACAGGACTGTGTGTCTGTGCGCCTGGTCTGTCGCCTGCCCATCTTTCTCCGTCTAGTATTAGGTGTGCTTTCCTTCTTTCTGCCTTTCTTACAAAAGGACTGTAGGGAATCCCAGGATGGTAGTAAACTATCTCATGTCTGAGCTCTCCCTTGTGTACAGTCACTACAAAGCTCCACGACATGAGGAGGCCATCACAGGGCCATCGACCTGGACCCAGGCACAGATTTCAGTCAGGCTGGAACTCTGAATCTGGAAGAGAAGCATGAGCCTCCATTGCTCGGGACCACAACATCTTACTCAACTCCTTGCACCTTCTCCCATGCCTCAGTCAAGGGAATCTTTGCTGAGTGTAGACTAGACAGTCACGAATCCAGGGCAGCCCCTTGTGCATCCATGACAGTTGAGTGGAAAGACCCTGCAGGAGCATTTTTAAAACAAGCTATTAGCTCTGCATGAAGTACTCTTTTGCCCCCTGCACACCAAGGGCCTAGGATTTCCACAGCCAGGAAAACGTCCTTGTTTGTCTCTTTCTGTCTGTCATCTCTCTTGAAGCAGTTGCTGCAGCGCAGGGAGAGGCAGAAAGCTCTAGAACTGTGGGGTCTGGTAGGATAGCCATGAGCTATACAGGGCTGAAAGTATATGAAATGTGACTGGTCGAACTAAGAGGTGAAAGAGAGCTGTATAGGAGCTTTCAAGAACCTTTAAACAACAACAACAAAAAATGTGAACCATCTCTTTAACTATTTCTTAGGTTAATACATGTTGAAATGATGGAATTTGGGATACAATGGGCTAAATAAAATGTTTTTAAATTAATGTTACCAGTTTCTGGGCATTTTTACTTTTTAAAATGTGACTGCTGGAAATGTTTCAATTATATACATGACTTACATCATGTTTATATTGGAAGTACTGCTCTAGCAGAATAAGTAATGAGCACCAAAAATAAATATGTCAGTATTTTAAAACCATTATCACACATATCTGTGCCACGTCCTGCCCAAACGTGCTGCTCAACAAACACTCTAAAATTCAGCGGGTTTACATTGTGTGTTGTTCTCACATCTGCACAACACACTGCGTGCGGGAAGATGAAAAATGATGAGAGAGCGATTTCACAAAGATTCTATAACATGATGAGACACACAGGCAAATGACGGGAAATGTGTGGCAAGTTCAAGGTGGGGGCATGGATTTCTTCTGTTCCATGAGTAAAAATTGGGAGAGCTAAGACAAGGGGCAGACTCCTCAGAGGAGAGGTTGTGTGAGGCATGCAGATTGCAGGGGAGGATGTCTGATGAAAAGGGCCACATAGAAGAGTCATTGTGTGTAAGGGGCAGGGGAAAGCTTGAGGGCTGAGGACAAGCTGGGCAAAGAAAAGAATCTGGAAGCATCAGCTGGAACCAGATAATGAGAAGCCTCCAGCAGCAAGGGATCAGGTTTGTCGTATACAGAAAAAAGAGATCTACTAACACATGAAGCATTAAACATGGAATACTGGGACTTTATACTAAAATATACAGAGAAGTTGAGATGTCGACTCTGCTAGGTATGTGTGTGAAGAGTTAAGCTTTTACCTATTTGTGATTTGGTGAGACACTGATTCTATAACATTTGTCTGATATAGCTGCTGTCCACTGAAAAGAAATCCCAAAATACACTGAAACTCATCTTAAATAAAACTGCGGTCTTCTCAAGGAAGTATTCTCTGTTCAATCCACCAACAACTACTCAAAAAAAAAAAAAAAAAGGCTTGGTTCTTAGAGAAGCCAGCACTCAGTCTACTCCGTGGCTTCCATGGATTGAATGCAATTATCTCTTGAATTTTCTTAGTTCCAATGGCTGAAAGAGTGCCATGGGGTGAGCTGGGATATGTCCTGCTGTGGTCTAAGGTTCTCATGCCTCCCAAGTACCAGCATCTGCCCCACACTGGGCACAAGGCAAGAGTGTCAGTCCCATTCCACCCCATAAGGAAGGAGAGCTGGTTCACATAGCCACTAGAGAATCTACAAACATTGTTGAATAATCTGCTTGTATCTTTGCCATTGTTGCTAGAACCTTTTATGGGCTTCTAGATAAGTCTGAGCTTTTAAAATCCTCCTTGAAAATGAGGTCCTTTCTCAAAATTTCCTTTGTTGGGTGGGCATGTACCCATTCTCTAGAGATATCAAGAAGCTCTGAGGAGCAATGGGCTCCAGTTGTGTGAAGAAAGAAGTGGGGTGGGGCAGGGAAATTGAGTAGTTTTCTCTTCCCAGGGCTACAAAGATGACTCAGTGGGTGAGAGGACTTTCTGTGCAAAAGTGAGGACCTGAGCTGGGATCCCCAGCACCCGCATAAGAAGCCAAATGTGGCTGTGCATGTCTGCAACCCAAGCCTGGGAAGGAAGGAAGGGACAGAAGGGTTACTCAGGCTTCCTGGCTTCCAGCATAGCCAAAAACTATAAGCTGCAGATTCGGTGAGAGACCCTGTCTCAAGAAGATGACAAGAACAGTGCTGTCCTCTGCGTACCTGCACGGGTGTGTGTACCCATGAACACATGCAAAAACAACTCCAAAAAAGTTGTTGTGTCTTTCCATGTGTCATTCCCCTTCATCTTCCTGAGACTCAATAAGAGAAGTTATCATCGGTTTGTAATGAACAAAACCACAGCTCCTGAGTGCACAATAAATAAGGAAATTATGTGATAGCTGGCCCAAAGTTTGGAAGGATTTTTTTCCCAGTAAGTATTTCTTAAGACCCTGTAATATGAGTCAGGAGATTCAGAGGATAACCCTAAATCCAGGTAAGCCTGAGACTCACACCTGGAGTGTCCAAACCTGCCTGGAAGAAGCACTGATGACTGCCTCGCCGGCACGGAGCTGAACGGGAGAGTGGAGGGTTTCAGCATCAAGGATCTTGCTATTTCCAAGAACAAAGCTGAGAAACTGATATCAGAAATCAATACATGTCCACAAGAGTTATGTTTTCCAAACTGATACAGCAAAAATCCAAAAAGCAGCTCCAGTGATGGCAGGTGGGTGGCAGCCACCAATCACAGCCTGTGCTTGCCTTACAGCTCTGAAGGGAGGCAGGCGTACAGCATTCTGAAAGCAAGCAAACACCGTCTCATAGTTTTGGAGGGAGCACATCAGTCAAGAACAAACTTGTCTAACTTGACCTAGACTTAAGAACTTTTACAATTATGGGGAGTGACTAAGTCTGGTAAACGCTGCATTTTTACGTTGTACCATAACGATTCTGAAGGGGACTGTGGGGCCATGGCAAAGAGCAAACTAGTTAGGTCTATGAACAACAGTGTAGGCCTCCCTGTGAGTCAGGAAGGGATGACTGGGCATAGACAGCTCAGCTGCCTTCAGGACAAACATTTTAGCTGATTTCATCTTTTGTCCTAAATAGAAACAATCTATCAATCAAGGAGATTTACTTCATATTCTGATTTACTGCAAAGTTGTCCTTCACTGTGCTCTAGATAGACAAAAAGCTTTGGTGTGTGTTTCGGGGGGGGGGGGCTTTTAAAGCTTCTATTTTATTTTTGAAAATCAAGTGCTTTATTTAATTCTGAAGAAAACAATTAGAATCCTCTTTTAATGAATGTGTGGCAATATGGAAAAAGAAAAAACAAATACCAAAAACATTGTTTTGTACTTTACCAAATCTGCACTCATAACCACAGACTCTCTTGCTGCTTCAAACAATGTATAATTAATGTATACAACCTTAAATGCCAACCAAAATTCTAGCTCTGGATGGAACATGATTGGAAACCATCCCATACTACTGTTGTGGAATCTCCCGTCACTTTTGTAGGCATAAAGTTTGCATATCTTCAGAATTAAAAACACCCCAAGCTTTGTAATCTCTGTGGAGGATTGTTTTGTTAGGACATACCACACTGGTTCCATAAACCCGATCAAATCTTTGCCTTCAGGCAGACATCTGCAGTTGTTAGCCTCCAGGTGCTTTTAAGAAGCTCCTCCTGGGGGAGGGAGGTGTAGAAGAGGAGGAAGCTCCAGGAAGCCTGCAGGTGCAAGAGTGTTTGAGAGGAAATTAAGGATGGCTTGCCCTTTTATGTTGTGTATTCAAATAGGCAGTTGCATGTTTGTACTGAGGGAATGCTGACACTCAGTACACAGAATATGAACTCAGCTGCTTCTTGGTACTGAGGAGTTCCGCTCTCTCTTTCCCAAGACATCCTTCCGCCTTGAAGAGTCTGATTGAGGTATTCAGAAAACAAAGTTTCTGGACAGAAACAATACAGAACTTCAGTGGAGGATCACTGATACCAGAGAGAATAAGTACAAGGATGTTTCCGCCTTCATCTCTTTAGATATTTCTTGTGACTGAGTGGACGTCTTGATGTCTGCGCCAAGGGGAAAACACACTGAAATAGATGACTCTGGATGCCCAAAGCTACCGACAGTCATGGGCTTCCTTTCAAGTCTCCAGTTTTTAATCCTGGTGGTTATCTCTGTCCTTTATTGGTTCAGAATTCTAAACTATTAGTGAACATCCTTATCATTTAATCATGGCACTCCTAGCATCCTTGCCATGAATAATTGTCGGAAATGAGTTTTTCTCTCTAGACACTGGCCAAGACAGACTATCTAGCAAACCAGTGGGAATGCATTTGTTTATCTAAGTAGGATTCAAGCAGCTTATAAGCAATTCTGGGTCAGTATTTTTGTGTCATGGTCACTAAATGTGAACTGTTCCAGGGTTGTCCTCACTTCGGAAGATCCCACCTACATCCCTGAAGAAAACACTGTCTCTCTCCCAGAAAACATTAACTGCCTGTATCCTTGGGAGAGGGGAAAGGCCTCCTCATAGTTCAAGAGGCAATGGCCACATCATGCCTACAATCAGCCACGGAACCCTTACTCCTCCCTTCATGTGCCTTCTTCTTCCCACAACAATGAATGAAGCCTAACTCTGACTGGCTAAGTCACAGTACTTCAGTCAGTGGGCTTTGTATCTGTGTGCGATGTGGACAGGAGTGGCTAGGTTACTGAGCTCAGGGACTGAGCTCTAGAAACAACTAGCCTTGGTTTGGATCCCGATCCACTCCTCACTAGCTGGGTACAATTGACCAGGTTACTTAACTTCTCTATGCCTTGACTTCCTTGTCTGTTCAATGGGAACAGCAATACACACTAGAAGAGTTTGCTGCCAAGATCAGATGAGTGTTTACATGGCTTACAAACAATGCCTGGTGTTTAACAAACTGCCATCACAAAAAAGACAGATGACCAAGAATGGGTCTCTTGGGGTAAGTATTCTAGAAAATAATCCTAGAAAGACAAAGACTGAATAAAACAGAGAGGGTAAACAAAACCCTCTGAGACGTCATTGTAGCAGTGTCCCCATAACAGACCATGTGGAAGATGTTTTTCCTTGAATTCAAAGACCACTCTTACCCTCCTCTCATCTCCCTTTCACAGACACCTCCTACTAAGAGGACTCTCTGTTCATGGCTCAGACTTCCTCACAGGTGGGTTGTAGCAGGATGCCAAGTTCTGGCCAAGAGAAAACAAAAAGTCTCCCAGAGAACTCATGGGAGTCTCTTCCTCCTTCACTCTTCATGTTGTCTGGAATGTGAATATGATGCCTGAGGACATGTTGGCTTTGTGTAAACATGAAGTTATAGGTAAAAGGAAGAAAGCAGGCATCTGAGGATGGAGAAGACAAAGGAAAGACAAGCATGGCTCCTGATGGCTCTGTACTTGAACCCATGCCAGCAACATCCAAGTCAGGCTTCTTGTTATGCAAGGCAAAAAAAGCCCCCATTGTTTAATCTGCCATCAATCAGACTTCGTTATTGTTGTTGCTTGCCTCAAAAGCACCTCCATCAGATACGGCTTCTTCTTCACAGGCAATGTATAGATGAATATAAAGAGCACACATCCCTGTTTACTGCATTTCCCAGCTGTCCTGATAATGAGTCCTTCACACCCTAGAGCTGCACAAAATTGGATACTTATCAGGATCACTTGGAGATGACTGAGATGAACGTGAAGAAATGTTGCTTCATCCAATGAGAAATACAACCTCATGGTTGGAAAATGCTGCCAGCATCTGCGTAATTCATAAAGAACTTGAAAGGTGTGTTGTGGCTGAAATGCTTCTTCCGAGACAGTGTCCTCCATCCATGGCAACAAATTTTAGCCAGTTGAAAAAGAAACATATATTTTAGAACTGTATTTCTTTTTTTATTAAGAAAATTTTTTATTCATTTTTCATACCAATCACAGATCCCCCTCTTCCCTCCTCCTGCACCTCCAGCCTCCCCCCCCCCACTCCATTCCCTCCTACAAGAAGGTAATTCCTCCCATGGGGAGTCAGCAGAGCCTGGTACATTCAGTAAAGGCAAGTCCAAGCCCCTCCTCCTGCCTCAAGGCTGTGTGAGGTATCCCATTATAGGTACTGGGCTCCAAAAAGCCTGCTCATGCACCAGAGATGGATTCTGATCCTACTGCCAGGGGTCCCCTAAGCAGATCAAGCTACACAACTGTCTTGCTATGCAGAGTTCAGGCCCACAGCTGTTGGTCTAAAGTTCATGAGTTCCCATTCGCTTGGTTTAGTTGTCTCTGTAGGTGTCCCCATCATGATCTTGATGCCCTTGCTCATAGAATCCCTCTTCTCTCTCTCTGACTGGACTCCTGGAGCACAGCCTGGTGTTTGGCTGTGGATCTCTGCATCTGCTTCCATCAGTTACTGGATAAAGGCTCTAAGATGACAGTTTGGGTTTCACTGATCTGATTACTGGGGTAAGCCAAGAACTATATTTCTTAACCTGGGGTCTTCAGAGCCCTCCAAAAAATGACTGGAACAAATTTTGAGGTTGGGACACTAGAATGGGCATTTTAAGTAGCTATTACAACAGCTTCTGAGGCCCCCTCTCGAGATTTCTTCATTGACCACCATTCCTTTCTTCACCATATTCAATGATTCTCCACATCTGCTAGAGAGCTTTAGATACCGGGCTGTGAACACGATAAGCCAGGCCCATACTATCATGTGACCTCCTTAAAAATACACAGGTTAGGACGTGAAATGTTAATAATAAACAGGAGTTTGAAACAGTAAGTTCTTGTAGGAGAACAAAGCCTCCTGACATGGTATGACAGAGTCCAGATTCGGGGTGGAGTGGAGGAAGACAGGGATAGCCTGTATTTACACTCAGTTTTGAAAGAAAGGAAAGAGCCACCATGCCTCTGAAAAGCATAAGACAAAGCTGTGAGCAGGAGTGAGTCGGCATCGATGAGAAACAAAAAGTGTGGAAGGAGACAAAACAAAGTAAAAGGATGAAGTTGGAGTAGACAAGAAAGGAGTTTGAAAGAAATTCTACTTCTGTGAAAAGCTACTGAAAAGTTTTAAGCTAGAGAAAAGTTATGTGCATGTGTTTGGTGTATGTGTCTACCTGTGTGCATATATGTGTGCCTGTGAGTGTTTGTGTGTGTGTATGTGCATGTGAGTCTGTATATGTATGCATGTGTGAATGCATGCATATATACCTTCATGTGTGTGCATGTACGTATGTCTGTATATGGTGTGTGTGTGTGTGTGTGTGTGTGTGTGTGTTTAAGAGAGAGAGTAATGATGCTTTTCAACACCCGTCCATTGCATCTATAACCTTGGATTTACAGGGCCACAGGCATGGCTTCATTGCTCCCTGCGTTGGCTGATAGGAGAGTTCTCACTGTCCCCACCCACAGTTCACAGGCCCCTTGGCTTGTCACCCTGGCCACCGGCTTCTCCTCGTCAGTGCTCAATTCCCATGTTCACCCACGTCCTGTCTATCACCACTTTGACATTGTTGGGAATCTTTTTCACTTAACCTTAAGTTTTGAAAATATTTACCCTTTACAATAGACCCATGGAACTACGCTCCTTTAGAACAAAGCTTTAACTCTGCCCTAAACTAGTTTACATAATGTGGGATCTGGTGGTTCATGCCTGTAATCCAGCACTCAGAATGCTAATACAGGAAGGTCATGAGTTCAAGGGCAATCTGAGTCATAGTGATGCCTGCGGCAAAAAATAAGATAAGATAAACCCCACAAGATTATCTAATAAGTAATTATTTATTTGATCATCTATAAAATATACAGAAGATTGTTTTAATTGAGGATGGAGTAATTTAATAATCCAGTGTGTTTTATCTAAGCTCTCGCTACATAGCATGGCACATGGACTAGCAATATCCAGTATTGTCTTGAGGACTTCAAAATGCAGAACACATGCCCTTACTCCAGTTTAAATCAAAATCACATTTTAGTAAGATTCTCCAGGTCTTTCACATACGTATTAAAACTTAGAAAATGTTTCTGCAACCTTGACTGTACATTGAGAGCCTCGATGCCTGGGTATCAAATTCAGAGGTCAGGCTTGTCTGTGAGTGGGGGAGCACCAAGTGCCCATCAAACGTTAAACCATAAAAGCTCACTAAGCACTGAGCACCATAAACCCACCAAGCACTGAGCACCATAAATTGACAAGCATTAAGTGCTATAAGCTCATGAAGCACAGGACAAATAATGAACAAAGTCACCTGGGGACTTGTATAAACATTTATTCTTAAATGACACCCCCCTCACACACACACTCAAAGACTGATGTTCTAGAGACTCTTATCTGGTCTCTGGTACTCACATGTTTCTTTTTTAAAGAATCATTTCTTTTAAAATTCATGTGTACATGTGTATGTCTGTGTGTGTACATGAACCACAGGTGTGGGTGCCAATGGAGGCCAGAAGATGGTGTTGGATGATGACCTGTAACTGGAGTTACAGGCAGTTATGAGCCATCACATGTGAGTGCTTAGAATGAACTCAGGTCCTCTGAAAGAAGAGCAAGTGCTCTGGACTGCTGAGCCATCTTTCCAGCTCCAAGAATATACAGTTTTAATCAACACCTTCAGTGTGGTGTAGGCTGACCACAGACCACTAGGTTAAGGAACTGTTGAGGAGGGGGAAACGACTGAGATGAGGATGCCAATTAATTAATTTGGCTGCTGATTGATATGTATCACTGTTTAGTCTGCCTTGAAACTTCCTCTTTAGAAAGCACAGCAGAGATGCCAATCTACTGCCAGAATCTACCCTGGTTACAAAACACTACAGACATCATGCAGCCTGACAAGGGCCAAGGCCATGAGTAAGCCAGCACCTGGAAGACAGCACACACACACAGCAAGCCAGCACCCAGAAGACAGACAGCATGCACACACACATACACACACACACACACACATACACACACACACACACACACACACACACACACACACACACACACACACACACCAAGCCAGCACCCAGAAGACAGACAGCACATGCAGAGAAACTTCTTTTCAGGCTAGGAAAGGAATCATGCTTTGAAACCACACAGCTTCTGACAACTGACACTTAAATAAAGATGACCCTTATCATTTGGGAAGGACTTAAGTGGTAGCTGGTATAAAATACCACAGAATGGCCACATAAAATATAGCCACCTTCTTCTCTGGTTGCTCAGCACCATCACTTTGTGATCCTCCAAGAACAAGTTTGCCAGGAAGACCCTATGGAACACTCACATACAGAGCCTTTCTCATCTTCAAGTGCCAGCCAGGCCCTGAGGCACAGGCACTGTTTGGCATAATGCTGCTTCGTTCAGAGGCACATGACCTGCTTACTTTCCCTACATGGGTTATTTAACTGCTAAGAGACAGGATGCATCCATCCAGTTAACTTGTTTCCCACGGTGTCTAGAACACTGATGGACAAACATAGGCTTAGCAAATAGTTGTTTAATTGAATAATGGCAATAAACACATTATACTGTCTTCCTGACTGGTTACATCATGATGACTGATCCTCAGCATGGCAAGGACTTGACCATCACCAGGAGATTTTGAAATACAAGGTAAGTTGTCCATCAATATAAGACAGAATGAAAGAGCAACAACAAACGAGTCATTCCATGGCATAGATCATTTTTCAAAGATTTCATGGGAATTATATCATTGTATTCCCATGACAACCCTAAAAGTAAGGTGTGAAAAGAGTTATTGTGGCAAGAAAACTTCACAAGATGTACTGGACTGATAAAACTTCAAGTGCACAAAACAATATTGTTAACTTCAGGCTCCAGGCTGCACAGAAGACCTCTAGAACACATTCATCTTACACAGCCCAAACTAAAGCCACGGGAACAACACTCTGTTTCCACTGCCTCCCAGCGCCTGTCTATTCCCTGTTTCTATGAGTCTGGGTGTTTTGAATGCCTTGTTCAAGTGAATCAGGCAGCATTTGACTTCTTAGATCTGGCTTATTTCACTTGACATAATGCCCTCCAGGTCCCTTCATGTTGTCAAATACAACACTATTTATTTTATTTGTAAAGACTCAAAAATATTCTATTTTTAAAGTCCATGCCACGTTTTTTTAATCTGTCCATCAATAGTGGGCCTTCAGTTTGTTCCCACTCCCTGCTGTCTGGAATCAAGCTGCACATGGGGGCGGGAGTCTCCTGGAGAACCTGACAGTGACTCTTTCTGATAATACAGACCGGGCATTGGATAGCTAGCTCGTACAGTAGTCTTTTTATTTTTCTCTTGATGGAATCTGCATATTCATACTGTTTTTCTTAGTGACCAAACCTTCCCATTTTACATCCCAACCTCTCCAAGTTTTCATCAACGTTTATCTTTTACTCTTAGTAACAGGCGTCATCACAGGGATGAAGTCATAGCTCACTGTGATTTTATTTTGCTTTTGCTGATATCTGGTAACACTGCACATCTTGACATAGATCTGTTAGTCAGTTATTTGTTTACTTTGGGTAAGTGTGTATTTGGGTCCTTTGACCATTGGTTTTGTTGCAATTGAGTTGTAAGGGATTTCATAAGTCTGGAAAGCAGCCTCTTTATGTCTTACAAATATCTTCTCTCCTCTCTTTTCTTTGCAGCTCTGTTTTCAGTTTTACTGTTTGGGCTTTCTAGCTGATAGCCAAGAAACCATTGCCAAACAGTGTCATGACATTTTCCTGTTCTGCCCCAGGTTTGCCACTCAAGTCTTCAATCCTCCCTGCCCAAGGTTGGCATGTATGATAGCAGGCCAATCACTCTCTTTTACATGTGGGTATCTGGCTTCCTGATACCATTCGTTGAAGACTTTATCCTTCCCCGTTGTGTTCTTAGCACCTTGTCAGAGGCCAGATGACCAAATTCGCATCATTTGTTTCTGGGTTCCGTTCTGCTCTGCTGATCTGTGTGTCTATTTAGTGCCAGCAGCATACTGTTTTGATTACTACAGCTTTGTAATATATTTTGACACCAGGAGTATAATGGCCCCAGCATTGTTTCTCTTAAAATCACATTGGCTGTTCTGAGCCTTTTGCAGTTCCCTATAAACGTAGGATTCATTTTTCTGTTTCTATAGAAAGGAATGCCTTTGGGATTGATATAGTGACAAATGAATCTGTAGATTACTTTGGGGTCATTCATTTATTTTAATAATCTTTGTCTTCCAGTCCATGAACATGGTATATCTTTCCACTTACCTGTTTCTTCACCAGTTTTAAAGGTTTAATCTTACCTCCTTGCCACTTTATTCCTGAGTATTGTACACTTTTTGATGCTATTACAAATTGTATTTTCTTACTTTCTTTTCAGGCAGTTTAATATTAGTGTGTATAAATGTTGCTAATCTAGCAAGTTAGTTTTATATCCTACAATCTTGCTAAACTAGTGTGTTATCTTTAACAAGGGTGGCAGAGGGTGGTCTGGGGGAGTTTGCTGCATTAGGAACTCCTCTACAGAAGAGAACACCTAACTTCTTCTCTTCTCACATAGAACTTTTATTTCCTTGTCCTGTTGCTCCAAATGAATTTCCAATACAATGTTGATTAGAGTTGCAAGGGTGGGCATCTTGGTCTTATCCCTGATTCTGTGAAAAATCTTTCAGGTTTTCTGTGTTGAATACTATATTAGACATAGGCTTTTCTTAAATAGCCTTTATTATATTGAGATAAATTCCTTCCATTCTCTACTGTGTGTTTCTACTCATGAAAAGGTGTTGAATTCAGAGGTTTCCTCCTCAATTTGCAGTTGATGAAGGTGAGACTCAAAGATTCTTTAAGTTTGATGTGCCTACCTGGTCTAAAGACCATAGATGGATTTTTAAGGTGATTTTTCTGCTGCAGGTACCTTGCTAGGATACTGATCTACTACTAAGATGAGTGCCCACTCCCCCTAACCCATGTGACTTTGCGCAGGGCATAATTCAAAAGCTATGGCAGCTCTCAAACTTGCAAAAGGTCCACTGACACATCAAAATAAAAACAAATATCCATTTGCTCCTTTCAGTGCCCCATGCTCTGGGTCAAGGTGCACTTGTCTGAGTGTTAAAAGAGAAGGATGGTAGCTGGATTATGGTGATGGCACTTGCTGCCAAGCCTAACAAGCTGAGTTCAATTCATGGGTCATGGCACAATGGAAAGTGAGAACCAACTTCCACAAGTTGACCTCTGACCTCCACGTGCAAACTGTGTGGTATATGTTTCTACACATAACCAAATAAATAAATATAATAACTCCTAAGGGAAACAGAAAGCATATTAGTCCCTTGTCTTGTTGTTGTAACAAAATCCTTGGCAACTGCATCTTAAGGAATGAAGGGCTCATTTGGTCACCGTTTGAGGATAGAGTCCATCACAGAGGGGAAGCCATGACCTCAGGATCTAGAGGCAACTGGTCACAACAAATCTACAGCCAGGAAACAGAAAGATGAATTCTGGTGCTAAATCTGCCATCTTATTATTCAGTTCAAGATTCGGCTCATAGAATGATTATAACCACAGTTACGATGGATCATCCTATGTCAGTTAACATAACTTAGACAATTCCTTAGAGGTGTGCCTAGAGGATTGTCTCCTGGGCAATTCTAGATGCTACCAAGTTGACAATATTAACTGTCACAGAAAGAAGGCAAAAATTAGCAATCTATGTCCTAAGAGAACTGCACATAAGCAAGATGAATAGAAGGAAAATAGTAATTCATAATGTAGACTGTACAGTTGGAAAACAACAGAAGACAAGGTACAGAACCCTGACCTATGATTCTCTGTCAATTCCTCAATTAGTCACTTTACTTTGAGAGAGAGTCAATGGGATTCAGCTTTTCCAAGGTTAGATATATCCCTCACCTAAATCCATTCCCGTCAGAGGGGAACTCCTCTCCACTTTGTAGCATGGAAAAAGAATTAGGGTTTGAGTGCGAAGAGAGGAAAAATACACAGAGAAAGGGAAGAAATTGTTATGGTAACACTCATATGACTATTGGAAGCTGCAAGCTTCATCGTGCTTTTCAACCTTTCTTCTAAACCCCAAACCTTCAATTCTCTTAAAGGGTGGAAGAGAGGAGATGGGAGGGGCCTAAAAGACAGAGCCTAAATCCACATCAAATCCAACTGCTTTAGGAGATGGTGCTGAAAGGTTTTCATCCACAGTGTTTCAAGTGCTGAGGCAGATAATGAAGTATGTGGTTCTCAGTTTTGATCCCCAGAACTCACATAAACCTGGACATAGTAGTATACATTCATAATCCTCATAGCTACAGCAGGGTGGGAAGTTGGGACTCAAGGCAGCATTTGAAGCTCAGGCCATGGAAGTACACTGCTTACTGGCTTACTCTCCATAGCCTGCTTTCTTTTCCCCTCAGGACCTCCCAGCCAGGGATGGCACTGCCTACAGTAGGTAGGGTCATTCCACATTAATCACCAATCAAGAAAATGCCCAACAGACATGCCTACAGTCCAATCCAATGGAGACAACTTCTGAACTGAGGTTCCTCATCCCAAATGACTCTAGTTTGTGTCAATTTGGCAACAAAACAACCAGAGCAACACATTTATTACTTCAAAACAAAAGTTCATCATCAGGTTACTCTGTGTGTCCTATAAGTGACCTTGACTCTGCTTCCATAAGATACTCTTAGATCTTTCTTCCTCAGGAAGCTCCATGCTCAGCTGAGAGTAAGATGGCTAACAGTGCACCTGGCAGCCATGTGTGACACAGCAGTGTCTATTGCAGCAGTGTCACGGGAAGAGCAAATAAGCTCCCAGAACTGCCCATGGTCCCTCATCACTCAAGACTATTCATAGAACCAGGTGATAGGTCTATACCAATCCTTGACAAAAGGATCCAACAGCTATGGTTGGTTTAAACCTGCAAAGAGATACCACAGGGTTGAGGTCAGGGTTGGAGCCTGCTTGTCCTGAAGAATGTGATTACTTGCTTGGGTGGCTATCTGAACAGACCAGAGTTGTACTAAAAAGGAGGGAAAACATGTGAGAAAATCTATTAGATGACCAAAAGTACCTTCTAAGTAATCTCCCTAACATGTTAGTTTTTCTTAGTGAGGACGCATTCTGGCCAGTACTGATTGAAAAAATAAAGTGGTGTTTTCTTCTTTAAGAATCTGCTTTGGTGCTGTCCTCTGTCCCTGGGAAATCTGGGGCCAATACAAGCAGTAAGAAGCTTTTATAAGTACTTTCTAACTGGAGAAATGACAGCCCAAGATTGAATTATTTTTCACTGTAGTCTTCTGACATTTAATTTTACTCTAGAAAGGAATAGAAATGGGAATTTTGATTATCTTATATAAGCTTAATGACTCTCAAACACATAAACCTGTGAATTCTCTTTCTAAAGGAAAAAGAAAATGTCCTTTTCATGTTTATGCATCCTGTGAAACTCAGTTCTATAAATAGATGATGAGTTGAGTTATGAACCTCATTAATTCCTTCCAGACCTGATATAAACTTTTATGATGGCAAGAATTGAGGCTCCAAGCTAGAAATGGTCCATGTCCCGGCAGCGTTCATTAGCAAAAGATATCTGCAATATCCCTAGGCTTTAGGATACCTTCCTCACTATAGTCAATATCCAAACATCACCCTGTATCAGGGACCCTCCAGCTGCAATTCTAACATGTTTTAATGTCATGGGGTGAGCAGAAGTGAGAAAAAAACACAGACCCTAAGTCAGACAAGAATAGTCTAGAGAAAGCCCAGTCTTGACAAGATCTCTGCTTCTAAATTCTCCCATCTAGATGGAGGGACTTGCCTAAGAGTCAACAGACCTAAAGACCCTGTCAAAGAGAGTATCAAGAATTTGAACGTGTTCAGAACGCATGTACAGAGTTTCTGTAAGGTTTTCAGGGCATTGGATAGTCCTCCTTCTTCTTACTGCCCTGCTCCCTCATTTCATCTCCCTTGTAGAAGTCCTTTGACTGTTTCCCTCCTCCTGTGATAAACTATGTTTGTGGAATGTCCTAACTCCTGCTCTTTTCCATGTCCCTTCACTGCTCCTTCCCATCTCTGTATTCCGACTCCAGCCTCAGAGTTGGTTATTGTGCCTAAAAAGTCCTTAGTTGTCGCGATTACACAGAGGATCAAAGTGACGCTCCCCAAAACTGAATATTGCTGACGACTGGATACCACAGGAATTGTAACAGCCACAGCTGCAATAGCTGTCCAAACAAAGATGCTGAGAAACTAGCAGCCATTGTGAAAGATAACACCGTGTTTCAAATCAATTTGCTATCCTTCGTTGAATGATATTCAGCCTGGTGTTCACACTGGCTATCAGGTAGCTTGGTATTTCCTGAGCAGATTTACATGTGCAGATACTGACTTGTCACATAAAGGAAGGAAAAATACTGAAAGAGCGAGGAGAAAAGCAAAACCTCTGGGACCTAGGGCTCTTATCATTGTCTGATTATCTAAACATGTTTCTAAATTCAACAGGAAGGCCAGCACAGACTACGCTGCCTCTCAGAGGACAGTCGTTAACTGTGGTTTGTGCACTGAGTTAAGCATGGGAGGAAAACCTCACAGCCTGTGAAACATTTCCCCCATGTTCTTTTGTCTGGTCGTTTTCAAGGCTCTAGGAGGTGAGTGTAAATGCATCCCCATTTTATGAGTGAATAAATTTAATTTGAGATGTTGTGTGCTATCTTTAGGTTTATACAAGTACCTGGTAAAAGAAAAGAAAACAGCTCTAAAGTCAAAATCCCAACAACACTCTTGGCTGCTTTTCTGTTGCTGGGACAAAATCCCATGGCCAAAGGCAACTGAAGAAAGATTTTATTTTGGCTTATGGTTCTAGAGGCCTAGAGCCTGGCGCCAGGACAGCACAGCATGGTGGCCGATCAGGAAACTGGCTGACTACATGTTATCCATACACAGGAAACAGAGAAAGAGCAGGAAGTGAGGCCAGACTATAAACCCTCAAAGCCTGTTCCCAGGGACAGTGACTGCTTCCTCCACAAGGCTCCACCTCCTAAAGGTTCCAGAGCCTTCTCAGACAGTGCCACTGCTGGGAACCAAGCGTTCACATCCATGAGCAGATGGGAGGCATTGCTCCTTCAAACCACCACACCTCTGCCCAAAGTACCTAAAAGACAGGTCTTGTTGCCTAAAAATGTAGCAAAATTTGGACGCCAGTTGGTTGCAATTCAAGAGCTGCTTCCTGTGTATGGAGCCGGTGGCTCTGCCTTGTCACTTCTCTTCGGCTCCGTGTGAGTGACAGGCATGTTTCTTTGCACAAGACCTGGGACATTCTGAGGAACAAACAAAAAATGCACCTGATGAGACTTGACAAGGGCAGTGTTTCCTGCTCGGTTGGCTGAGGGAGAAGAGGGAATGCTCTCTTGCTGAGCAAAACCCTTCCTCACTGCCATCCTCACTGTCCCATTTTATCCACCTCCTGTGGCCCTGGCTGATAGAGAATCAGCCTGTACATGAAGAGTGTGGCCCCTTTAAACAAAGGCTGCTGTCCCTTTCCAAGCAACTCCTAGGGCACACTGCTCTGTTGTGACCAATTTTTAAGATGAAAGGACCCACTACACTTGGTCCTTGGCCAAAAACTTTGCCAATCTTTCTCCTTCCAATGCTTCTATTAGAGTTTGAGATAGGCCCCATTCAAACATTCTCTCTGCCAAGAACTCTGAGCCAAGATCTTGGATGACTGAGCAGGACAGCAGCTATGATTTTCAAGTCCTATCCAATGACATGTTTCTAACAGTAATATTGGAGCATGTGAAGTTTTAACTGATTGGCTTTGCAATGGCCTTTTTTGGCAGGGTTGAAAGGGCCCAGATAATTAGGTCTCACATATTCAGAGATGTCTGGGACCTCAAGCAAAAGGTAATATATAGATTTATAAACTGTAGGATTTACAGTTCAGGTTTATTTTTGGTTTCTGATATATAAGTCTTCATTCTCCTGAGCCAGTGTAGCTACATCAAGCAAATAACTCCACGGTGAAGTGGAAGGGTGTAGCTTAGAGCTATTGTAAGGAAAACGTAGCATCTAAACCACAACTATGATAGGTTCTGTGAAGGGAAACTGTGGTTTCGAAAACTACTGAAACTGCATTTGTGAGCATTATTATATCGTTGGATGTGGCAGTCAGAGAAAGGAGTGAAGTTCTGACTCAGAGATGATTCTGCTCTGCCCAGCTCATCCACCATGACAATAGGACCTCTTTACTTACCTCAGAGGAGAAAAGCTAATTCAACATGCATAAGGCTGCTGTTAATGCCTCCGCTATGGCAGTTTTCCTAAAGGACAATAGACAAGTTTTCTAATTCACAAGAATCAGAATTACTGAGGTGTGGAACAATGACTCTCCACTCCAGCCACAGGGTCTGATAACCAAACTGAAGCTAACTGTGCTATGATTTAGGAGGTAAAATAAGTATGCAAAAGGGACTTGCCTTTGACAGTAAAAATAGTTTATTCCTGAGCAGGTAAGTCTATTTCATTGTCAAAGAGAATATTTTTTAAAAACATCATATTTAACCTGGCATTATTGCTATTTTATCAATAATTCATGAGTTTATTGACATAAGATAATAATAAGGACACAGTAACCATGAAGGGCAAAAACATGTCTTATCAAAGAAATATGTGCGTGTACATTCACCAAGCTAGGTGTTTGGAGAAAAGTCGGCACCAGCTGACCTTCATTTGCTCTTCAGGCTGTTTGCTAGCTGGATGCCTGAGCTACAGTAGCTTGGATAAAGTTCTTGGCCTTCCTGGGGAGCCTGTGTTTATTTCAGTGGAAAAGGATAGACAACACAGTAATGTGGCTGAAACATCATTATGCTAATATTCAAAGATTTACACTTTCTAAATTAGCCAAGTATATTAGAAAATGCAAACTTAAAAATACACAGGAATAAAGAGGCTGCAAACTCCAGGCTGTCATTAGAAACCCAGACCCAAGAGATGCAAGAGACATTTAGGTATTTATTTTATTTATCATTCGAATCACTGAGTGAACAAGCAGCCAGACTTTCTGCTTTCTTAAAATAGCCTGACACTGCCATATTTCCTTTCTGTATCTACTTCTTCTGAAAAAGGGATCTTATGGTAAAGACAGTTATAGAGAATGTGGCCAAGCCACAAAGAAAGAAATGTCGCTTTGGTGTATGCCCTTTCTTTTCTCTTTGACACAGACCTCGGGTAGGCCAATAACTTCAGAAAAAAAGTATACAGGATATCAGCTTCTCAGAAGATAATACATATTTTTTTCAAATGACTTTTTTAAAAATTCACTATATATTCTTGAACAGAGGAAGGTGGTGGGCAAATACAAATGTGTTTTTGAGAGGGGTGTGATATTTACTCTCATTAAGACCATTAGTGGGTCCAGGGTCTCCATCAGAGGCACATGTCTTTCTTTAAAGTCCTGGTAATAAGACTTGGCATCAAATAAATTCTAAGTGATTGCTGATGCAAGACCTCCAGAGTCAAGGTGATTCTCAAGACTGTTTCCACAGTGTGGTGATAAGGCTGTGCGATCAGCAGGGAAGAGGTTCCTGTTCTGCTCCATAAAACGGGAGTGCCCTGGGAGATGTCTCCCCCAGCAGAGCTCACCGCCTTCACCGAAGACTGGTTCTTCATGACCACTTTTAACCAAGGGCTTAGCTTTCAGATGTGATGGAGGAAAGAGAATACCAACCACTTACCCAAACATACCAGTCAAAGCAATGGCAACAAATCCTGCATTGTGCCAACAGGCAAAGTAAAGCCAGGCATGGTGGCACATACCTGTCACCTTAGCACTCAGGGGGTGGGGGCAGGAGGATCATGAGTTCCTAACAACCTGAGCTACATGACGAGACTCAGAAAATTGTGTCAGACAAAACTGAATTCAAATTGTCCCTTTAGTCGTCACTTATCTATCTGGGAAAGTAAAGGAACAACCTATTCCGAGTGAAGAAATACTATTCTGAAGTCATCACAGGACCAGACACATAAGATCAGTAACATTTGAAATATTTTAAATACTTGATTACTGGTATATCAGTAGGGAGAATTAGAAAAATCATGTATTGGGCTAAAAATACAGATATCTGGAGACTGCAGCATCATCTACAGAGGATATTTATCATTTATTTTATTTGTTTACTTATTCATCTGTTTTGGATTGAGACAGGGTTTCACTGTGTAGTTCAGGCTGCCCTCCAACTCCTGAACCTCCTGTCCCAGCCTCCTACTTGCTGAGATTCCAGACACTTGCCATCACACTCACCTATAGGATCTTTCAATAGAACAGTCCATTGGAAAATTTTTAGACGTTGCTTACATGGAGAAAACTTTAAGTACTAGATGAAGGAAGAAGACAGCTTGTGAGCTAGAGTCACATCTAGATCCATTCACATCAACAAGCCTCAGGTCTTACGTCATCATTCCCTGCCCCCACACGTGAGAAGGAATTCCAGAGACTGTTTTCAGTCAGCAACCCATACAACTTAACTCTTTCTGAGTAGTCTGATGTTAATGTGTGTGTATGTTAGTGTGCAGGTGTGTGTGAATGTGTGTGTGTGAGTGTGTGTGCATGTGCACATGTGTGAGTGTGTATGTGTGCTTGTGTGTATGTATAAGACTTTCCATTGGGCAATAGGAAGTGTGATGAGAAGGACAGGTGACTCTCTGTTGACAAAAAGTTCCTTCCTTTACTCTCCTCCATTCCTCTCCTCTCTTCTTCCATCTCTCCTTGCTCCTCAGTTTTCTGGTTTCTTGTCGCCTTGTTACAAAGAGGTCTGGAGTGGTTCCTATGCTCTCATGTGGCTTCTGTGAACCTGGTGTTGAAGCATCAACACCACCTGCTCTGCCTCCAGAATGCCCAGATCAGATCACATGCAGTTTTCCTCGTCTCTCAATGCAGAAAACTGCAGCATTCATAAGAAAATAAAAATCCATAGATCTGGCTGGAGAGATGGCTCAGCTATTAAAGGATAGGCTCACAACCAAAACATCAAAAGCCAGTGGGTCATCACAACCTCTCCCCGTCAGAGGACAGGAAACTGGACCTCCAATGGCTGAATGAACTGTCTAAGAGCCAAACGTGTCTCTCAGAAATAGGAACCAGATGTAAGCAATTGAGAATCCAGGGCACTATTCTGCCTCCAATTTATTTTTAGCAGAAATGTGACTGAGGCCTTTCAGTACCATAATTAACTCTCAAGGATTGCCACCAATCTCGTTGTATAAGACAGGGGGGAAAAGACTTTTTTGCATATAAGGTCAGAGTGGAAAATCATGATTTTTTTTAAAGAGTTGAGTAAAGGAGATGGTTAACAGTTTATCGTTTTCTCAGTTTGACCTGAGTAACAGCTCAGTTCTCAGATGCAATCCATCTCTAGATAATAGTGGCTGTTTATAGACTGAGGATGTATCAAGCTCCTCACAGCTTGGCAGTATTACAGCCTAATATAATATTTGCCTTTCGTGTTTTGGGTGTGTAACAAGAGGACCTACGGTGTTGTTAGCTAAAATCAACCCCAAGTATTAGAGCTTGGGCATGAAAATGGTCTGCTCATGCCAGGGGGACACAAGCACCTTCTTTCAGCCTCCAGATGAAATCATAAATTATGTCCACAGTCCCAACGACAGGCCTTGAGACACTTTGCACTACTTAGCAGACAGGCAACCTCTCAACTGTCTCGAAGGCTTGGGAGGATCTTAGAGATCTGCTTGGTCCTCTCCACACAAGTCCTCCATCCTCCCTGGTCCAGAGTCTCTTTGGTTTTACCACACAAGGGTTGGAATGAGATGAGGGGAATATGTGGCTGTGATGCCCAGCCCATGTATTAGAGACCAAAAAGCACATCCCGGTGTACTTGACAGTGAAACCCTTTTTGAGACATGGGGTTTTTGGAACCCTGTCAGCCACACTGGAGTTCTTACTCTGTGTAAGGACATCACAGGCTTTTAAAGACCAGTTTAGCCATTACAGACATGTACATTTTTGCCTATTAAGAAAACAGCTTTACAACAAGTGTGATCATCTCTATAGAATAAAAAAAAGTTTCTTAAATTCTTTCTACAAAAACCAATTTCTTTTAAACCATGAAATGTTTCTTGGTGAACTTTTGTTAATTATTAGCTCAGCAGGATAAATGGTAGAAGCAACATGTGACAGAATTCTTCTAAGGCTGGTTGAAATGTTTAAACATAAATATTCCCACCTAAAAACTGTTTTGCTTTGCCTTTTTAAGCAAACCCAGAACCTTGAATGCACCAAGCAAACACCGAGCTACACCCTCAGCCCCATATTACCAACCCCAATATACTATGAGACATCAAGAGTTCACATAAATACTTCCCAATTGCCAATCTCTGGGGAGAGAAACACAGATGAGATGAAACAGGAATGAAACACCCTGCATTGGCTTGTAGTGCATGTGCATACATGTATATATGTGCATGCGTCTGAGGCTGACAGCTTCCTTTCTCACTTTCCAACATATTTACTAAGGCAGAGCCTCTCAACTGACCCCAGAGATCACTAAGACAGATAGTCTATCAAACCAGCTTACTCAGATGATCCTGCTTCAGCCTTCCAAATACTAGTCTTCGGGGTTGGGGGGAGGCACTCTACCCAAGAGGCATTTACATGGGTATTGAAGGTCTGAGCTCTTGTCCTCGTGCCTGCTGTTTATATGTTCAGTGCTTTGGCCATGGAGACATCTTCCCAACCCTTTGCCATAAGTTTAAAACGAGTGCTTCTGAAAGTTTCCCAGAAGTGGATCAAAGAGCTTTGCCTATGAATTTTGGACAACATCTAAAATAATTTTAAGTGTGCTTTCATCTCTCAAAAGTGAGCAGGGTGAGAACACAGAACAGTGAGTCAATGCGGTTCCAGAAATACCCTGAGAACATGCACTGGACTAGAGCAGTGGGTGTGCTGGGAAGGTGAGCAGAACTCAGGAGACTGAGCGCTTCCATTCACAAGTCTGCTTTGGTTCATGGGAAATACAGTTGAATGGTTTCTTTCTTCAAAGCAGGAGACACAAACAAGCTGCTGGTGGTGTGGAGTTAAACTCTCTAATAAGTGTGATTTTAAGTTAATAGATTAAAGAATGAGACCTCAAAACTAAATTAACAACTTGATAGAGAAACCTTGTTTTAAAAGGAAATATAAGCTAAAGCCTAAGAGTATACTGCAGCAGCAGGCATGTTCTTAGCATGACCAAGGCTTAAGGTCCTGAGCTGCCAAAAACACAGAAAGCAAAGGAATTAACAAAAACATAATGCAAAGATTCTAACTTACCATCATCATAGGAGAAAGGAAAATGGAAAGTTATCAAGACAGGATATAAATACAAAAATAGGTTCAGGGCCAGCCTGATCTACAGAGTGAGTTCCAGGACAACTGAGGCTACATAGAGAAATCCTGTCTCAAATAAAAAAGGAGCCGGGCGGTGGTGGCGCACGCCTTTAATCCCAGCACTCGGGAGGCAGAGCCAGGCGGATCGCTGTGAGTTCAAGGCCAGCCTGGGCTACCAAGTGAGTTCCAGGAAAGGCACAAAGCTACACAGAGAAACCCTGTCTCGAAAAACCAAAAAAAAAAAAATAATAATAAATAAAAAAAATAAAAAAGGAGGAGGAGGAGGAGCTGAGGAGCTCTCTCAGCTGATAAAGTGCTTGCTTTGTAGGTGTGATGACTAGTTCAGATCCCCAGTACCCACACAAAAAGTCAGCCATCGCATAGCTCCTGTGACCCCAGGGAAACAGACAGATCCCTAGGGATCCCTGGCAGCCAGGCTGACCTAATCTGCAAGTCCCAGGCCTCCCTGAGAGATCCATCTCCAAAAACAGAATAGATGGTATAGCACCTAAAGGTGACCATTGGCCTCTGCATGCATGTGCCCACACATGTACACACACACACACACACACACACACACACACACACAGGTGCATGCACACATATTAAAAAGAAGGAACACCCTAAATTGTGTGAACAATGAAGTATAAGATAATGAAAGTCATTTATATCATTAACTCTTCTTTCATAGAAAGAAAGGTGAAGATTCTCATGGAGGAAAGTGCCAAAGAATTTACAGAGCAGTGTCTGGAGGCTTGGCTCAGTCTGTAAAATGTGAGTCTTACAAGTATGGGAGCCTGAGTTTGATCCCCGGGACTCACATAAAAGCCAGGCATGGTGGGTGTGCTTGATTGCCCCTGGATCTTGCCTCTAGGGAGATGAGTGATGTTCTTGTGTGCACATGTGCATAGAAAAAAAAAGAATTCAAACTGGAGAGATGGCTCAGTAAGCAAACCAGTTGCTGTGTAAGGATGAGAACCCAACTCTGAATCCTCAGAACCCATGGAAAGCTGGTCCTGCCAGCACAATTCTGCAATCCCAAGGCTCCGTGGCAAGACTGGGATGCAGACAGGGAAATCTCCAGAAGTTCTAGGCTGGCTAGTGTGGTGTGTACAGCAGGACAACAACCAACAAGACCCTGCGTCAAGCAAGGTAGAAGGTGGGGACCAGCAATGAGACACACATTCCGTGACATGAACATTCCTGCACTCACACAGACAGAGATGTATATACACACATACACAAATGCTCACAGAGACTTTAAAAATTAAAATTCCTGGAAGAAAATTAATCTTCTAAATTGCAAAACAATAATAAAATACCATGCTGTTTTCACTTTGTACTTACTACTAGGTCCAGGAGATGGAACTCAGGTCCTCAGGGGTGGCAGCAGGTGTTTTAGCCACTGAGCCATCTCACTGGCCCCCATATCCTGACTAGAAAGGGGATAAAAGTATTAAAATATGTGTTCTGAGCTCCCGTCTCATATGGAAGGTCTTTCATGAACTGGATGCTCATATCTATAGTCTATAGATAAAAATACAGAATATAGATATGAGTCACCAGTATCTACAATAGCTTTTTTTGCAATATACAATTTATTATTCAAATGGAAATGAATCTTGAATAGCAAGGAAAAAGAATTCAAAAAGTGAGATGTGACAATAATTTAAAAGTCAAAATATTCTTTGCCTTATCATGTATAAGAACTTAATTCAGGTTTGACTTAAGAGTCTCTTGGAACACAGTGCAGAACAGACCTACAAGCAATCTCCCATGGTTGCATGCCTTGGAGACTTTGATGATTGAGGAAAATGACCCTCTGGTCAGTAATGCCTACACCATCCATCATCCCCAGGAAATGACTGCACTGAAACCTCGGAGCTATGTGACCAGCTCTCGGACTCAGTTTCCACCCCTCTAAAAGGGAGAGTTGTGGACAAACCACACGGCATAAATGCAATGATCAGGTAGTGGGTGCTTCCCACATATTGCAAGATCATTGACATGTCTCATTTTCCAGCTAAGGGTGGATCAGAGAAGAGAGAGAGGGTGCTAAGGTAGCCAAGGTTGCCTAAAGATTGTGAGGTGCTGCCTGGGAGGCAAGGAGCAGTCAGCTTCAGGAAGGAGCTGGACAGATACTCCAAAATTTGGGCGGAAGAAGTTTGACCATGTGCCCTAGGAATGGTGTCTGAGTAAGCAATCTCGCAGAAGCTGTGCATAGGCAACCACACGTGCAGCCAACGCAGGTGCTGGCAGTATTCCAAGCCGTGCTCTAGGGCTCTGGGCTGGCTGTGATCGCCCACATGCACGTCAAGGCGTCCTAACCACCATGGACAGCTCACTGCTGCCCCAGCCAGCTTTGCGCAGCTCACTAACTTCAAGGGATCCACCCACAGGGTGGATTCCACCCCAAAAGAGTCTTCCACGCTCTGTACCCCTCTGTGATCACCGCAAGACGAGTGGCATGCAAATGGAGCAGGCTGCAGGACGGAATAAGCCTCTCCTTGCCTGTGATGTGATCTTTTCAGGAGCTACTGGAATTTAAGCATCAGATGGAGACCTCTGGCACAGAGAACCTCCAACCACTCCTTCACTTCCTCTTCTCTCTCGCAGCCCTCACCTTCGCTCCACAGTGTGTGGTCAATGACTTAAAGAGGCAGCCTTAGACCTCTAGCAATGGTGAGCTTTAAGGAATTGGGAAGGGTAGCAGGAAGGAGCCCCTGGGCTGGGAGAGAGGAGCATCCCACCCACCCTTTTCTCAGCCCCAACCTTTCAGGAATTTATCCTCACCGTCTCCCTGGGGTTTATCACACTTCTAACCTGGAGTAAGACAGCCCAGCTCAGATGATTTGGAGAATAACCTGAGCCCCTGTCCCTGGGTCACACTGTTCCCCATGTCTACTCTGGCAAGAACAGAGGGCCATCATGCATTAGGCTAGTGGACTCTGGCTGTGACACCACCAGACACCCAGCATTCCCCACCCCTTCGCAAGACAGAATGCCTCAGTTCTTTTGCTGTCAGCAAAACTTTGGCCATGGGGAGTCTAGAAGCTTAGGGGGGATGACTAAGCAAGCCCAGGAACCTTAGGTAAAAGAAGGCAAGAGGACCAAGCCCTATAGACAGTCTTCCTTTCAGTCCTGAAAGCCAAGCTTGCCTCTTCCCTAGAAACAGGGATGTGAGCACGCTGCTACTCTGCTGCTGTAACACCACCACTCCCCTGGCCTCCTCACCCCATCCCCCGGCCTCCCCATCCCACCCCCAGCCTCCCCACACCCTGCACCTCAGGGTACTTGGCCTCTTCTTGCTATGTGTGCCCACAAAGCCAAAAGCCAGAGAGGAGGCCATGCTCTATCATGGCCTTAGTTCTGACAAACATTCCAGAAAAAAGCAGGCCAGCCCCAGAGCCATGTAACCAGCAGCTGAAAGCTAAAAAGATGTAAGGCCTCACCTACATGCCCTATCTGGAAGTCTTCCTGCCTGAGATGGCAGGCGCCTGAGGAGGGACTGCAAGTTGACCTGTTTTATCCGAGGACTAGGGCAGAGAACGGGTTTGGTGGAGTAAATGTTTCTAAGGTTCCAGCGTCACCCTGGAGGTGAGGCCCTCTAGGCAGCCCAGGGGGGCCACCAGGTTCACATGCAGGTAGGCCATGGCTAGAAGTTTCTACGGCATGGCAAGGTATGCTCTGGTTGTGGGTTGTCCTTTGAACAGGGGCGTCTTCGAAGCTTCTTTGTGGTCACGTGCAAGCCCAGAGCTGTCTGCTCAGGGGAGCCAAGGACTTAACTCAGCAAAGCGCTTCCAGTGAGCAACAGCCCAAATGATGCCCTTTCTCTCTGTCTCTGTCTCTGTCTCTCTTCCCCCCTACCTCCCTCCTCTTCTCCCCTCTCCTTATTCCTCAGATATGTCTTGCTAGCCATGGGTGTGAAGGTACACAAGTGTGAAACCTTGGGAACCCATTTTCCTAAGACCTTTACATCATCATCTTGGGCTCCACCGGGAGTGTGTCTGGATGAATAAGTGTCTCTTGTATTTGGAGAAAACAGAGTGTTGTCCAGGTGGGGTCCACTTTTCTAACAACAAGAGGACCCCACCAGCCTGCTCAGCCCCTCCCTGGAGCAGCCTTCCAGGTATTAGCAGAGTCCCATCCTCACTTAACTACAAACTGATCATGAGCAAGTTCTTTCCTCTTTCCCCTATGGATGGAAACCTCATATTCCTTTCCCTTTTGGCAACCTTGAGGTCAGCTGACTCTAGCCTCCTCCTCACTGAGCTCTCATCAACAGAGCTGTGATCCCATGGAAGCAAATGAGAACCCTACTGAAGTGGTAACTTCTCTTTATCAATAGCAAAGTGGCCAGAGGAAAGAAAGGATGTGTGTATTTGTTTGTTTTATGGAGCTATGGGCAGACAGATGTGAGACCTGGTTGCTAATCCTAAATCTGAGTGAGTGCTCAGCTCATACTGGTAAATTTAATGTTTATTTCTTTGCTTATTGTTCAACCCCCAAAAGGAAAGTAGGGAGTAAAAACAGAGTACAAAGACAACTTTGAGTTTTCTGTTTGTTTCTTTCCAAAGAGAAAAATGCAGGTAATACCTATAAACTGGTGATTAACATGAACTTTAGGGGTGTGGGACCCCTCTTTCAGAGCTGGGTTTGGAAAGCTGCCATTGGGGATAGGAAGGGAAGCCTAGAGACTGCTTGAGCTGGGTGTTCCCATAAGTGTGAACCCACAGGGACAGGCCTTCCTGTTCGCCACTCTGCATTTGTGTAACAGGAAGCCTTCCTCTCACCTGGTCAGGCATGTGTCCTGTTCATAAGCCTGCAGGTTGGGCTCCCACCATGCTTCCTTACTGTCTCCTGTCCTAACACAGGAGTTAGACTGTGATGTCAGAAAACACCCTTTGCAGCCAAGGCAAAGAATTGGGGTTTGGGTAGATGCTGCGGGGGGTTTACTCAAGAAATGCAAATTCAGTTCAAAGACTTCAGCAAGAAATGAACAAGGGCCACCTGGAGGCAGGGCCTGCTTTCTAATAACTGAAAAGACCACTCACAGGAAGTCTGTAATTCATTACAAAACAAATATTTCTAAAAGAGACTGACAAGCTCTCCCTTCTTTGGCCAGAACTTAGAGGAGGTTGTGACTCCAGGAAAAGGTGAAGCCATACAGTGTGAGGAAGTGTTGGGAGACTGGGAAGATAAACGCCACTTATTTGTCCTGTGTCTGTGTTTTCTCTTTAGTTTCTTCTTTGTGTGTGGAGTAGAGGAAATTCTTTAAAAATGGATGATGTTTTTCCATTTAAAAAAAAGTGAGTGGGTGAAGGAGTAGAGAAAGGAGGGAGGGAGGAAGAGGGTCAATTTTGTCTAATTAGAAAAAAAGCAACATAAAGCAGTGTATAGAGTTCAGCCTTTAGCTCACAGTGTGCTGCCCACATGCAGGATGTATGCACAACATAAGCCACTTAGTATTTTGAATCTAGTTTTTGTTTCAACCTTTTATTGGGGGAGGATAAATTTTTTTAAGTCAGAGTAA
Organism: Peromyscus californicus insignis; assembly: GCF_007827085.1. Classification (NCBI taxonomy): domain Eukaryota; kingdom Metazoa; phylum Chordata; class Mammalia; order Rodentia; family Cricetidae; genus Peromyscus; species Peromyscus californicus. The sequence continues at coordinate 159,681,510 of NW_026294584.1, read as the reverse complement.
TTTGAGACTTGGCAAAGTAGCTTGGATTTTTTTTCTTGGTGTAGCAGCAAATATTATCATTTTAGTGTTAAAGGAGGCTCGAGAACGTCAACAGAATAGCTCACTCGTGAGTCCCTTCTTTTCCTCTCACAGAGCTCGCCACTTCAGCTCTCACAACTAGGGCTCCAGCATCGTTGGGGGAGGGGGCTATCACAAAGTGTTGCAGGTTCAAAGGTTGTCTGTTCATGCCATGCAAACAGGTCTAACAGTTACAAATTCTTAACCACTTAAAGGAAGTTCTGGAAATTCCCGGTTTTCTTTTTAAGGTAAGAGGAAGCCAGTTTTGGGTTCCCCCCCCCCACAAGTACGAAGAAGTTTAAAGGAATCAAGGGCGGGAAACAAGGGCTTCTGATGAGAGGGGACCCCACCCAAGACAGCTGAAAGCCTTAACTGCTGGCCTGCAGCAGTGCCCCAGGGGAGGGGATGGATGAGAAGTCCAGACTTCACCTACCCTAGAAGTCTGTAGAGCATCAGGGGTACAGCCCAGGCCTGACAATGGTCAGGCTCCCATAATCTTAAAGTGTGAATCACACTAGCCTCCTAGAGGGACAGATGAAACCTACTAGCTGGGCTGCCTGGTGGCTCCCACATTCATTTCTGCAGGATCTAGGATCTGGGGGAACCGGTATCCACACCCACATCGCTGGACCCTTTGCTATGTGATAAGACCCAGTAACTCACAGCTTTCTCCCCAGCCCAGCAGAACTGAGAAGTGAAGCAACTGGGGTAGGGTCACCCAGTGAACCTACAGCTGCAGAGAGTAAGTTGTCAGAGGAAGGGTGGGTAAGGACTCCGTGCTTGCTCCCGGTCCCCTGCTCTGCGATCCCAAAGTGGGTCTTCATCCTTGCCCCATGCACTCTTCCTTGGACCCGCTCCAGATGTGATGTCCCCAGACTTTCCCAAAAGTCGCTTTCGCTCTCCCGGATGCTAGCGATGGTCCCCTCCCCAGGAGAAGGCCAGGCTAGGCAGGAATGCTGGCTTGCAAGAGAGCGAGCTTGCAGGCGAGCTTGGGACTCCTGGGATTCTCAGGCCACCGGGTCTCCGGCTTTACCCGCCCTTGGCGACCAGGGCTCCTGGACCTGCAACTCAGGCGGCCGCAGGCGGGGTCACGAGGAGGAGAGCTTCAGATCGGCCCACGCGGGGTTGGGGCTGGGGTGGGGCTCGGTGGCTCGGGCTCCCCTGTGCTCCCCGCCCCCGCCGGCCAGCTCGCCCTTGCTCCGCCGGCGCGCGTTCCTCGGGCGCCACCTCTTTGCCACTAGCTCATTTCTCAGCAGGTTGGCCCCAGAGCGTGTGAACCTTTTCGGGCTGGGCTCACAGCTCCTCTCCAACCTGCGCCGCCCCAGCTGGGCCGCTCCGCCCCGCCGCCGGAACCCGCCCTCGCGGCCACCTGGCCCTCGCATCCACGACACGCGCGCCTGCAACTTGTTCAAGGGCGTTGTGGAATCAACTTTCCGGAAGCAACCAGCCCACCGGAGGAGGTAGACCGACAGTTATGTATATATACGCGCTCTCCCGCAAGTGGCTGTGCACCCAGAGGCCCCGGTCGCAGGGCAGCTGACTCCCGCGGGACACTCGCATTTGAGGAAGGGGTTTGCCCTGCCCCAAGAACCCCAGACCGCTGCCGCCAAGACTAATTAGACATTGCTATGGGAGCCACGGCAAAGCGCCACGCATCTCCGACGCCTATGTAAAACGCTCAGGGTTTCGCTCTTCTTTCAGAGGAAGCTCTCCGGTTGCTTTTTCCCCTCTCGGGTCCCTTTTTGCCTGTGTGATTTGGGAGCGGCACAGTTGGAGGCGCTGATTCCTACAGAAGTAAGTGCTCAGGGGCTTCAGAGAAACTTTTTTTTCTTTCTTTCTTCTTTTTTTTTCTTTCTTTTTCTTGTTCTTGTTTTCTTTTTCCTTGTAACTTGTGAGATGCTCTCGACATTGGAGTGGCTGTTGAGGAGCCACGGGCTTCGAGAAGAGGGAGCCGGGCAGTGTGAGGAAGAGATGGAGAGCCGGGACTGACCCTCAGGTTCCACTCTTGCAGGTCCCAGGGCCAGTGAGCGGCACGATGCTGCGGAGGCTGGTTCAGCGGTGGAGCGTCCTGGTATTCCTGCTCAGCTACTCCGTGCCCTCCTGCGGGCGCTCCGTGGAGGGGCTCAGCCGCAGACTGTAAGTACCCAGTCCTCCCGGGGCGCAGGGTGGGGAAGGCCAGTGCCAGAGGTGGCCGGGCTGGAGCCATGCTGATGTCCAGGGCTTGGAGCCGTCCCTGGTGCTCCCAGCCTGAGTTATATACAGTCACAGTCACCCCCAGTACCTGCCACTATGGGGCTGAGCCTAGGAAGAGTTGTCTGGAGAGCTAGTGAAACACCTAGACTGGCAGGCAAGAGACAAGTTTGATGTGCCTTTCCTTAAGAGGGAGCCTTTCCCTGAATCTCTCTGTCCGCAAGACCTCTGCCTGCAGGGAACCATCAAGGTTATTTACCGGCCAGGAAGGTTCTGAAACTCAGCAGAAAGCCGAGGATTCCAGAGCGAGCCATTTGTGTGCTTGTGTGTGCGCGCGCGCGTGGACATGTCTAAATGTGGGTGGCAGTTTGTGTGTGGAAAGCAAAAACCTTGTGTTTTATTATGAATGACATAATTTTAAGCATATAAAACAGGACTGTGTTACATAACAAATCATATTATATAATTTAGTAGTAGCAACTTTTCAGTGGCAAACTTCCAACTTTAGTATTGATATCATTCAGGAAGGCGGGTGTGCTTGCCTCTAAAATGGACTTCAGGCGTGGAAACTTTCTTTTTCCTGGAATTATCACTAACAGTTCTTTAATCCAGAGGTGAAATATTTGCATTATGGACTGAAAGCTTGTATTTGAACATTCTCAGTTGGTGATTGTTTTTTAAAGAAGAGTGATTTTGACTTTGAGATAAGCATATAGCCAAGTACACCAGCAAAATATCACTACAGTGTTTGGGAAGTTAAAGGTGTACTTGAGTATTCTTCTGTCTTCATAGTATTTGGGGCATAGCAGTTCATCGCTGTGTCTGTATAACATCATCTTTGGACTTCTCTCTGAGCAGCAGACTTCGTGTTCAGGATGGAGAAACCGTAAGGTTTAAGAACCGAGCAGAGTTTGACTCTGGAGAAGGCGTTAAGGAGGAAGGACTTGCTCGCCTCACAATAGAAATAGCAATATCTACCTAATATTTATGGCGAGTTCTTGGTGCTTCTGGTAAATTCCCGAGGGTGTACAAAAAGGCAACTGTTCTGTGCCTGCTCTTGGTCTATTCTTATTAGTTCGGCAGAAAAATCTTTAAATGAAATTACTTTAGACATGTCTGGATCTTGGCACCGAAATGAAAATCTATTATGAATCTCCTAAGGCGAGTTGTGTAGAACATTGTACTGGAGATAAAGCAGTATTGTGTCCCAAGAGTGAGTGTTCTGCTTGGCTATTTCTGAAAATTGTCTTCAAACTTTTCGCTCATTTTGAGACTTGTGTGAAATTCAATTACCTAACATCCAAATATAAATACAGATGAACTGGACTTTTTTTTAAAAAAAAAAAAAAAAGCACACTTACATACTGTATTTATTTGGCTAAGAATTTCTGTCTTGGAACAGAGCCAACTTTTTCTTTAAAGTTGCTTAATACCTATTTTCTCTTTTGAGAAAGAGCAAATGAGCCATGCTTGAGTCCACAATGACAGAATAAAAATAGCACTAAGCTGTCCTTACAGCTATTTTTAACTCTTTCTTTGTTGCACCTTACAAAACTACCCATCAGAAACAATTTGGCAGCTGGGGACTCTGCTCTAGTTCTTTTCGTAGGTGAAATATAATATTGTAGTTAAACGCTCACACTTAGCTATTGTTATAAAACTACGAGACATTCATATACCTAATGGCTAATAGCTCATCACATCCCAACTGAGGTTTTTCAAGGAAGTTGAAATCATTGGCAAATGAAATTTTTTTGTTAAATCATCACAGCCAAATGGAGTTTAAAAAAAAAAAAAAAACCTCATTTTTTGCATGGCTGCCAAGCAACAGTATATTCTGTGTGCTGAACAAAACATTTACCTACTATTCCCAAGATCAGGTTAGCTCCTTGAAAGAAATTTTAACTTATCATCAAACCATATTAATACCCAATTTTAGGGATACTATTGAAGATGTATTGATTTTTTAAAGCTAGAGAGTTGTACCTTTTTGGAGATAAGAGACTATCATAAGTGTGCCTCTTAAGCTGTTTAAAGGTGAATATTAATGATTAGCTCATGATCAAGTTGGCGACTGGTAAATTAGGGTGAATGGTTGCTGCTATGTGGATGAACACAGTGGCTAGTGGTCCCTCCATGTTTGGTATAGCAAGGGAACCCCCGGAGATGGAGGAGCCTGAGGCATCCTTGGCTGTCTTGCTTGGGCCAGATTGGGTCTACTCCACATAATGAAGGCATAACTTTCTACTGAGTCATAGGGTTGGAAGGAAGCATCGTGAGTCACACTCACTCTAACACCCTCACTCTGTGTCCTCTGTGGACCACAGAACTTCCTCAGACTCCTAGTGCATCCCCCAATCTTCACATCAGTGCACTCAAGCTGCTTCGGGGAGAGAAATTTCCATGACTGCTGTTCCTGTTCCTTGATAGCTCCTTAGACACTTCATTTCCCTCATTGGAAACCCCCTTTCTATCAGAACAGCTATGTTTTGACTAAAGTCCAAGTTATCTCTGTTAAACATTTTGCCCAAATTTTTGTCTTTTTTTTTAAAACGATAATCAAAGAAGATGATAAAGCATAATGTACTTATTTTTCTTAGGTCTGTAATAAGATCCGTGTGAGCCACTGTGCTATATGAAATGTTTACAGACTTCATGAGTAACAGATAATGGTTGATGTCATATTTGCAGCTAACATGTTTCAGAGTTATCTACATTGAAAACCCCTTAATTTATTCCACACAACCAAGATCTATACTATTTGTTCATGTCAATTATCCATGTCATCTTTTATTTTGGAAGTAGATCATTCCATGGATCTTATTTCCCATTGATGATAAAGATATTGCTGTGTTCTTCTACCCCTCTAATTTCCCAGACAGGTATGTGTGACCACAGTAACTGTGTGTAAGATTAGTATCTAAGAAAACTTGTGTTTTCTAGGGTGGGAGGGTGGCTCAGATAAGAGTGTGAGCCTCATGTGCATGAGTCCCTGGGTTCAGTCCCCAGCACCATGTAAACTAGGCATGGTGGTGCACCTTATAATCATAGCACTGCAGAGGTAGGAGCAGGAAGATCAGAGGTCATTCTCAGCTATATAGCAGAAATACACACCAGAAAAAAATTTTAAAGTGTTTTCTACTCTGCTAGCAATATCTTCTCAAAAGAAGATAAGGGCCTTGCACCTCATGGGAGAGGTACCAAATACCTTACTATTTGAGTTTTATAAAACACAAGGATAAACTACTGTTGCATTTCCCATGAGAACCATCCTGGGAAAGCACAGTTCTTGAGTTGTGAAGGTGCTATGACTCACGGTTGCCAGGCTGGCCAAGATGACAGACACCCATGCCAGTCGCAGAGGCAGGGGCAATGGTGACTTGATTCAAACAGATCAACCACTAAAGGTTTGGCTCCAAGTTCAGATAGAATTGAACTGTCCAATAAGCTTGAACAACAGAATGACAACAGCCAGGAATTGGGGAAGAAATAAAAGTCCCTACCATGATTAATTATCAGCAAAAGTTTCTTTTTAATGTAACCTTTTGGTAAAAGATACTTACTAAAGTGCCGTGCTTTGAGAGTGTCATTAGAGCAATTCTGTCCTTTAAAAATGTTATTAGAGGATATAAATACATTATACCCAAACCTCAAATTTGTAGCCTATTAAAAGTTTCCAGATTACTAACTGTTACCAGAGTAAGATATTTTAATCTATTCACATGTGGCACCTTCAGAAAGGAAGAGAGCCTCTGTCATGCCTCATTTAAACCAGGCTCCTGTTAAATTCCTTTCCATGAAGTCATGTCTTTTTTTTTTTTTTAACAAGCTATATGGCTTAAAGTCAGTCCCCATACCAAAATACTACAAGGAAGCTGGCATTCTGACCCCACCCCACCCCACAATAAGCCAAGCTCTGAGAATCCTACCTCCTTATTTTGGTGATGGAAATGACTTTTGGTGGAGTTGGTCTTCAAGGATTATGATACGTTTCCATGTGGTCAGCCCATTGTCATGGGGCTTATATGCTGTGCCCCACACTTCTTGTTACCACTCTGTGGTGCTTGCTTTGGCCTTGCTTGAGCTTGGGAAAGTGTTGGGGGCATTAAAAAGATAGTCTTGACTTTCAAGAATCAGAGTCCTGCTTTGTGATGTTTCTTATGTGAACTGGAAAAAGTCATCTCCTCTCCACATCTCATCTTTCCCATCTTTAAAATGGGCCTAATGAAGCTGTTTATTATTCCTGTTTCTCTGAGGGGTTAGTGAAGTTCTATTAAAAAGGCAGAAAGGCCCCAAACACTCTTATGGGAGTAAAGTAAGAATGATTATGAAGTGGGCCTGCAAAATACACTCAGATACTTCTAAAGAGAAGCCATTTCAGACAGCTGGTCCACTGGTAAAGACTGGGTTTTGGTCCAAAGCTTAATTAAAAGCTTTAGATGGTGGTGCACACCTGTGATCCCAGCACTCAGGAGGCTAAAGAGGGATTTAAGCCCAGCCTGGGATCCATAGAGAGTTCCAAGGCAGCCGAACTACATAGTAAGAACCTGCCTCAAAAGAAAGAAAGGAAGGAAAAGAAAGAAGGAAAAGAAAGAAGGAAAGGAGGAAGGAAGAAGGTGTAAGTTGAAGCAAACCTGATGGCTGGTGTGACAAGAGCAATGTGTGTCATCCTAAAATACAGATGGCCTCAAACTCAAGGCAATCCCCCTGGCTCAGCTTCCCAAGCACTGGAATTATAGGTGTTCCCCCATAATACTGAGCCTCTGAGATTTTTAATTAAAAAGAGAACATTGAAGTGCCAAAGGAATAGGGGGATCCCATTGAGGCAGAGTACAAAAATAGACCTCCTGATACTCCTTTAGGGGAAACTTTATCTATCTTGCCCCTTTTCCTCGACCTTCACATACAGGTTCCTCTTGCATCTCGGCCCCATGGTTCCCTAGACAACCTTCCCATTCAGTCTTCCCTCAGCCTTTCTTGCCTCTTACTCTCACACTTGCTGTGTTCACCTGTTTGTGTTATCATGGTCTTACAGGGTACATGTGCATAAGCTTGGAGGGTGGTCACTTAGAGCAACTTCATTTGTATTTCCTGGGATGGGATCTATCCCAGAAAAGCAGGGAGAGTTCTGGGATAGTGTGATGAGATGCTTGTAGTTAGGGTCCATCTCCTGGTTAGATTTTCTGCAGCAATACCTCAGAACAACTTTTTATTCTATTCTTTATTACATATTTCCGGTGCTGAAAACTGAACCCAGGGCCTTGCACATGCTGGGCAAGGACTTTATGACTGAGCCTCATTTCTATGCCTGAGCATAACAGAATCACGGTGTTTTCAGCAGGCATGGCTGCTGAATTCGATGACCCCTTTACTTTATACAGATGACCCCCATTTATACAGAATGCTCCTGTTCCTACCATGGCGAGACTTGGGGACTGGCTCCTAGGTCTCCCCTTCCAGCCCCCCTCCCTACTCTAGAAACCAACTCCTCCCCCCATATCCCTGCAGGGGACCCGCGGGCAGAGCCCTGCAGCCTCTGCTGACGCTTCCTTCTCTCCTGACAGCAAACGCGCAGTGTCAGAGCATCAGCTCCTGCACGACAAAGGCAAGTCCATCCAAGACCTGCGCCGCCGCTTCTTCCTCCACCACCTGATAGCAGAGATCCACACAGCCGAAATCAGGGCTACCTCGGAGGTGTCCCCCAACTCCAAGCCCGCTCCCAACACCAAAAACCACCCCATGCGATTCGGGTCAGACGACGAGGGCAGATACCTAACTCAGGAAACCAACAAGGTGGAGACCTACAAAGAACAGCCGCTCAAAACGCCGGGGAAGAAGAAGAAGAGCAAACCCGGGAAGCGCAAGGAGCAGGAGAAGAAGAAGCGAAGGACTCGGTCTGCCTGGCCAGGCACAGCTGGGAGCGGCCTGCTCGAGGACCCCCTGCCTCACACCTCCAAAACCTCGCTGGAGCTCAGCTCAAGGTACTAGCGCTGTGCTCAGCAGGGCCCCTGCCTCCCTCTGCCATGTCCAACAGACCCAGAACCTTCTCCAATTCTGTATCTTGATCTGAGGTCGCATAATTTAAAACCAATATAGGCCACACTCCCAGCCCTATTTATTATTACTCCACTAAACAATTTAATTTCTCTGCTTCTCTCCCTCTGACCCAATTAACTTTCCTTCTTTCCTCCATCACTCCTCTTCCTTTACCCTCTACCTTTGGTCCTCTCCCATCCTCTCCTCTCCGGGTCCCCCCTCCCCTCCTCTCCTTCCCCTTCCCTTCTTCTGGTTTTTGCTTGTTTGTTTCATTCCTGAGGCAGGGTCTTCCTCATAGCCCAGGCTGACAGTGAGCTCAAAGCAATCCTCTTGTCCTAGCCTCTCAAACGCTGGGACTATAAGGTTCTCCACCAACAGAATTACAGTAATTCCATTTCTTACCTGAGCTTCTGAACCTAGTAAGCCTCATCATGGCTGGCTGAGAAATAATTCATGCTCTCCATGTCAACATCTTGGAAAACCTTCCTGATAGCTTTTTTCTTATTTTTCTTTCCTTCTCTCTTCAAGGAGGAACTCAGAAGGCCCTGATAGTCTCCACCAACATGGCCAGGCAGTATCTCACATACACCCTTCTGTGCCATTCACACATTATTTAATTAAATGTATTTCATTACATTTCTGACTTATTTTGATGTAAACAAATTATGTTATTTTTTAAACATATTTATTTGATTTTTATTTACATCTAATTCTGGTTTCTACCAGCTTAAGAAAACAGGATGGTTTCTGACATTGTTCAGTCTTAGTTTAGGTTTAAGCTTCCCTGTGTACTTCTATACCAGCAAGTTGGCATGATTTTCTCCTAGTAACACAGCAAGAAATAAGGCACCATCACATCTAGAAGCTGGCTTCCCCTTCACACACAGATGCAGGGACTCGTGGCACTCACAGGTTATAAAGTCAGGTAACTGAGGGTTAGGTCTTGGTCCAACATTAACATCCACCACCTTGAGCAAATGAAGACTCAGTCTAAGACTTGTTTTTGTCTTCTGGGAGGAAGTTCCAAGCTCATGGAGCTGAGTGATTACAGAGCTGCAAGCACCCAGAGACTCAGTTCTGTTTACTTGATATACATGTGTGTATGCTGTGCATTTTATATGGCAAATGGTCAGGTTTCTGTGAGGCAAAAGGGGATAAATATTAATTTCATTTTACAAGACAGAAAACCAAAACACCTCACAATTGGAGACCTTGGGTTAGTTTATGCAATTGGACAATGCATCCCCACCCCAACTAGGCTTGTTTCCCCTTGCCTAGAGCTTGGGCAAGCACTGTGTTGGTGCAGACCTCCCCATGTTCAGTTGCTGAGGGGACCTGCTGGAGTTTTCTTTTGGGTTTTGTGTTTTGTTTTTGTTTCTTTTTTTTTTTTTTTTTGGTTTTTCGAGACAGGGTTTCTCTGTGTAGCTTTGCACCTTTCCTGGAACTCACTTGGTAGCCCAGGCTGGCCTCGAACTCACAGAGATCCGCCTGGCTCTGCCTCCCGAGTGCTGGGATTAAAGACGTGCGCCACCACCGCCCGGCTGTTTCTTTTTTTATTTTTGATTTCTCAGTATAGAACTTCTGTGGGTTTTGGAAGAAAGAGGGAAGCCACACAAGAACACATCATACGAAATTCATGATCTCATTATAGAGTTCAAGGGGGAGTCAAAATCAATGCTCCATCATTTCTCTCTTAAAAAGTCCACTAAGAAACAGTAAATAAAACAGAAGTAACATTGAATACATTACATATTCATTATTCATTGTGCAACAGCATTCAAAAACTCTCAAGCACAGTGAATGGTCTATTCTGCAACTGGCTAATGGGACCTGACTCACTGACATAACGCATGTACTTTAAGACATAAATATCATGTATATATTTATAACTAATGCAAGAACTCTATGGCCACATCCCACTTTCATCAATTATCTCACAGTATACATATGTCTATATTAGAACTAGAAAAACAGAAGCATAAATGACTTTCACAAATATGTTTTTCCTTTAAAGTTTTCACTGGTCTTCAGGTATCTGAAAAATTACTGACAATCAATGCTCATTCATTCTTCTGCCCAGAGCTAAGACTTCACTAAAATGCATCTAGTAAAAACAAGGTTGTGGCCTAAGCAAACCCAGGCACAGGTTGAAAGTAGTCACAACACAACCTACCTACCATGTGTGCTGCTCAGAACATGCAGTGATATTCAAAGATTGAAAGATCTGTAAGTGACCAACTTTTAAGAACATCACTGCCATATGATGACTTAGATGTCTGACAGATCAGCACACATGAGCTTTAGCATATATTATTATATAGTTTATTAAAGAAAATGACCAGGGAAATTTAAGTTTCCCCTCTTACTAACTGTTCAAAGGAAATATATAACTTTAAGTTTTAAGATTACATTAAAAGATTTGATATTTAATACAAGATACCCAGGTGCAGTGGGGACTCATTTATTGAAAATCATGTTTTGACCTGCAAAATACTGAGTTAGAAAAATATGAAAACTTTTCAGTTGTCAAAAAAGCTGAAACTCTAAGTTCTCTCTCTCTCTCTCTCTCTCTCTCTCTCTCTCTCTCTCTCTCTCTCTCTCTCACACACACACACACACACACACACACACACACACACACAGACACACACACACACATCACACACACACACCTACTTTCATGTTGGTCATGTAATCTTTTTTACTTGGCTTTTCCAAATATGTACCTTTAATAAAGAAAAATTCAGAAAGAAAGATCTAAGTAAGACCTAGATAGGGTAAAAATTTAGTCCTTGATATGTTTTCCCCTTTCCTTCCTTTTTGAGAAAAATAATTGTTCAAAATACTATTAATTCCCACTTCTGTTACTCTTTAACTCAATTCAATAAGTGCCATTTAGTAAGACACATTTTTGCCAGTGCAATACACAAATTAGTGAATTTTGAAGTATTAGTTATTTATTTTGCTTTACTGCTGACATCTATCCAGTTCAAATATTCATCTTAAACTCTCTTTTTCTCTGTACTTAGGGGCTGTTTAAATATACCAACCAAAACTACTAGTGAAGAGTCAGCCCCTTAAGACTATATGTTGACAACTTTTCTTTCTTTGAGTTGCAATGTGACACTCCAAAATGGTCAAGAGTTTTTTACTCTCACACCCACACGTCTGCAGCATACAATTCCACCCACACATCCATCTGTTAATGACACAATCAATTCCTACTCTGAAACCATTTCCTTAGAAATGTGTTCATTCACTGAAACAGACTTTACAGAAAGAGAGCACATACACATGACACACTGTCACTGCAACCACACTAATTAGAATATACATGAGCCCCAGCACTAACTCTGAATAAATACACAGACAGAGCAATGGTAACTCAATTTATTCCTAGGCATCTTATCATTTAAAATAGACTTTATGTAGAGTATAGTGGAACATACCTGTAATCCCAGTACTTGGGAGGGTGAGGCAGGAGGATTGCAAGTTTGAGACTGGCCCTGGATATACAGTGAGAAACTCTCTTAAAAAAAAGTTTGTTTCTTTTGAAAAACCCATTCAAACATACCAGAACACGAGAGACAAATATTTATTAGTTTTGTCTTTGAAGAATGAAATCCAATATCAGCCTCATTATGAATGTGTAAAGACAGCTCAAAAGTGACAGATCTTGTCCAATGTCCCACATTCACCTCCATCACTGAGCACAGCCAAATGAGCATCCACACAGAATAAAGGAACTCTGAGTCACTCAAATCTGATATTGCTGGGAAGTAAACTTCTAAGTGAGGAGTGCTGATGTTCAGTGCCCCAGCCTGGCTTCATCTCCAGGTTCTTCACCGAGCTGCTTTCCTGACATGCTGGCTGGCGGGCAGCATGTCATTCTCCTTTTCTGGGTGACTACGGTTAGATACTCAGGACCTCTTTTCTCCCTGTGCTACGCTGACCTTTCAGTTGGATCAAGGACTCTAGCCATAGCTGAGGTTCCTGAGACACATCCCTTCCATGGGGTACGGCTTGAGGTCCCACCATCCCTTCCCTCTGAGTCCCCACACTTCTCATTCACATCTTTATTGCAGGTTGTACCGTCTGTAAGGGAGATTAACCTCTTTTCTTCCCCTTCCTTGTCTTCACAGGACGCATTGAAATTTTCATCGCAGATCTTCCAAGGACACATTACAGGATTTTGTAATAGTAAACATATGGAAAGTATTAGACATATTTATTGCCTGTACATACTGTAAATGCATTGGGATCAAACTGTCTCCCCAGGAAACTGCACATTGGTCATGTGAATATTATTTTCTTTTTTTGCCAAGGCTAATCCAATTATTATTATCACTGTTACCATAATTTATTTTGTCAAATGATGTATTTATTTTGTAAATGTATCTTGGTGCTGCTGACTCTGTCTATTTTTTGTAACATAATGCACTTTAGGTATACATATCGAGTATGTTGATGAATTTAACATGAAAAAGTGTCTCTATTTTGTGGTTGATTTTAATGAATGCTGAAATATAATTATCTAGACTGATTTCCTTCTGTGCATGTAAAAATGGCAATATTTTAAATCTGTAAAGAATGTCTAATAAAATATAATCTAAATACACCATGACTCACAATGTGGATTTTTATCCTTTAAAGTTTCTAATCTGAAGAACGTAGTGAAATTTTTTTAAAGGTCTACTTGAATATAATCCTAAGCTTAATATGTTGATATGGGCGTCTATTCCAACATGCCCACATTAGCTTTTAGTTAAAAACCAGTTAAAGTGTACTTCATCCAATATTTCAGTTCAAGTCAACAGAATGGCTGAACAACCTGGACTTCAAGTTGAAATGAAGACAAGACAGAAAAAATAAGCAGAGAAGTCAGGAGAAAAGGTCAAAGAGGACTGTCCAGAGTTAAGACCCAGACAGAAGAGGGCCTGAGACTTCAAGACTCTGAATAAATGCTGCCAACGTAAAGTTAGTTTGTAAGAGCTTGCTGTCATTCCTAACCATAACAAAGGTCTGCTTGGGAATTCTGCTGGTTACGGTTCCTGCTGGAGGAAGAAGAGTGAGTGGTTTGAACGCTGCAGGACAGCTCGGAAGGCCTGGGGAGTGAGGGCCTCTCTGCGGCAGCTTCAGTTCTGGAGCACACTGGAAGCAGCACAGGGAGCCCCTTCTCCACTTTGAACATCACTCTAGCTCTTCCTCTCTCTACATTCAGGTGAAATTGTGTTCTGTTTTGTTTTGTTGTCACAGAGGGACCTTGTCTTGAAAAACAACAAAGACAAGGTCCCTCTGTGTAGACCTGGCTGTCCTGGAACTCACTCTACCGACCAGACTGGCCTTGAACTCAGAGATCTTCCTGCCTCTGCCTCCCAAGAGCCGAGATTAAAGGCATGTGCCACTGACACCTGGCTTGAAATTGTGTCCTTTAACCGTGTTCAATATAGGACACACAAGCAAAATCCAAACCAAACACACACATGCTCGGGAATGATCTGTCAATGCCCGACCTCCTACTCAATGTCTATTGGGTGTTTGAGGGCACTTAAGAAGTAAAAATGGAGTACCTTCCTTAAGGGTATGTCCACACCAATGCACAGAATACACAAATCAACACAACACTGTCTACATGAAACTATGAAATGTTGCAAACACCGTGTGTATTTTTAAAAGGAAAAAGAAAGAAACGTAGGGAGATCATAATAGGGGTTGGACTGGCTTTATCAATGTTGTCTCTGGCTTCATAACCTTCAAAACAAGATTCTTCTTACCATTTGTAAGAATTCTAAACCTATATTGACAGATAAATAGGAGACATTGCACTTACTTTCACTTATGGTTGTCAGAGATGATTTCACATCTACAGGATATTCGGAGGTTAAGGGATGCTACATTAGCCCTGCATAATGCAAGTACTTTGGAACACTTCAACAAACAGCTATAACCCATTTTACAAAACTCCATCTGAGAGTCTAAACCTTGGTAAGAATGCACTCAATCTTTCTAAGGTGTCCCCATGAAAGAGGTGTCTCTAAACCAGGCATGGTGGCACATGCCTCTAATTACAGCACTTGGGAGGTAAAGACAGACAGATCTCCATGAGTTTGAGGCCAGCCTGTGAGTTCCAGGCCAGCCAGGGATAATAGAGGGACCCTGTCTCCTGTCTCAGTGACTTTAAAAAAGGGAAGGAAGAGAGAGAGAGAGAGAGAGAGAGAGAGAGAGAGAGAGAGAGAGAGAGAAATGAAACGAAAAACTGTGTTTCTGGAATGCTCACTTGGCAAATACTCGGATAATGAGACATGGTTGACCTTTAAATGCAAGCCATCTTGAAGTCTGTCTTTCTAAGTAGCCCAGTGCTAGGAGCAGTAGAGAGGCAATGTGTGGCTATCTACCACCTACTCTTGCCAAGGCATGCTTGATCCTATCATCACCTTCAGACGTACCCTGGCTTCCCTGGGAGTGGTGCAAGATGAAATTATAGAACGATATGATATGAAGATAAAGGGAACAAGATTATCTTCAGAAAAAAACACAAACACAAAATTAAAACTAAAAAAAAAAGAAACCCAACATAAATAAATGTAGCAAATTACATTCTGCATCACTACTGCTTAACCTAGACCTAGATAATATTCATAAAGCAGCAGAAATTTAAGTAAAGGTGAACTGGCCTAAGTACTCTGAAGAAGACAGGGATCAAGTGTGGCTTTATTTTCTGTCCTATATCTGTCCATTAACTAAACACTGAACTACCTATCACAGATGCCCAACCATCCTTGACACACCTGAACTACTACAGCCTTTTACAAGACATTGCAGAACTCTTATTCCCTCCAGAGGTGTTACCTTTGGATAACCTACAGCTGAATTCTAAAACAACTTCCTTATGGCTTAGTTGCTACTTTTCCCTCTGCCCACAAAGTTCATGGTAAGACAGAACCCACTGTGGACAGAAGCCAAGGCAGCAGGGCCTTATCTTCTGTAAGTGCTGGAGATTGTATTGGGAACTTGAACTAGGAAGTGTTCCTAAAGCACGTCCTGAAATTAAGGATGAAAGTCATCCCAAGTGCCAATGTTTCCCTTCCTTTCATGACCCAGAAGGTATTACACACAAGGCTACCATGAAAGATTTTAGTATAGAGTTGCCAGGTGCCAGGTTACTCATGAAGTCTCAACTGAGCTCTTCAAAGGCAGAATGAAAACTCTAAGTGCCAGGGACTAAAGTGATATTCCAAAGAGTTCTGCCTCTGTGTGCTGGGGTTCACCACTAAAGACAAACACTACCCCTTGCTGCCTGCTAATCATCTTGTAGATCCCTTTGTTCAATATCCAACACCCAACCACTACAAGGCAGCCTTAGCACACAGTAGGTGTCCAGGAAATTCTCCTTGAGATTTCAAAATACTGAGAAGATTAAACAAAGCCTCTGCTGGAGGCAGGAAATGGTTCTGAGTTTGGGGTGTTTCTCACCTCAAGCCCTTCTCTCATTCCAGTAAAGGGAAGCTTAGGGAGTAACAGCTCCAAGCTCCACGGTGCACCAGAGTATCCTTTGTTCCTCAGCCTCCGGTTTCACAGGGACTTTTCCAGTTCCTTAAGCACAAGAAGTAAGGCGTTGTGTTGAGGGTACAGCAACCTCCCACAGGAAGGGAGGGGAATTTAAAATATCAGGTTCTCTTCCCATGAATACATGGCATAGAAGTTACCCACAGGGCCCAGTTGTGCAGACGAGGCACGCTGCACTTTTGACAGAAGATTAATGTACACAGTTCCCAACCGGACCCACCAGCATCAGGATGCGAACATTCACGTCTCTGTGTAAGTCCCTAAAGCGTGTGCAGTGCAGATGGGTTTTGTTTTTAAATTGCATTTTAATTAAACTTCAAAACATCTTCCTAAGAGCTGGAAGACATTTATAAATTGGAATAAACAGAGGGTGTGTCACCCTTGAAAAATGGGTTGTTTGCTGGAGAATCCTACTCCCTGCCGGGTACACACAACCTTAGGGGTCTGAAAAAGAAAAAGTCCATACATCTTCCTTTTGAGTAAGATAATTGATGGTCACAGATCACCAAGGTGTCATTGAAAAACTGCTGGGAAGGGGCTCTGTTGAGGTCCATGTTGTACAAAACAAATGCAATACAATAACAGACTGAGCCGCACTGCACTTAGCAAGTCCATGTTCCCATCAGTCTTCCTTTCACCCTCCCAAGGCTGCATGAAGCCAGGCGTCAGCACAAAATGTAAAATCCCATACTGAAGAGCTGTAGCCTGACTCATGCAACACATGGAAGAAGACATCAGGCTGCCTGAGAAGATCTTTAGATGTCTCAAGGAGGGACCCATGATTGTCACTTTCCTCTAGAACTAAAGTCATGTTTTATAACAGTTTACAACATTATAAAGACTACTGTGTCAAAAATAATAAATTAACATAGTTGTGGAGTGAATATCCGTTGTTTCCTGGGGGCCTGCTACGTGTGTACCCCAGTTTGATTTGAATCCCTCACAATTTGTGGGACATCCACAGAAGTGGGATTCTTAGTCTGTTTTGCGGACTGTGCAAGTTTGTCGTAGACTAGAGCTTGCCCGGTCAGTAAGATAGAAACAAGTTCACGGCAAGCTCCACTGACACCAGCGTATCCTGTGGCAAAGGCTCACCCACTTCACAGGAAAGCTGGGTTCTAGGCGCTTGTCAGTGAGTTCAGGGAAATCACGGCTCTGAGAATCACCTTCCAGGCACTTCCTGCTCCCTGAGGGCAGTCTGTCCAGCTTCTGTCCTGAGGGGGCTCTGCCAAGGCTTGTTACTTCTCTCTCTCTCTCTCTCTCTCTCTCTCTCTCTCTCTCTCTCTCCTCTGTGTATTTTTATTTCTGCCTCATCCTTCTCTTTGATTTCCTTTCTGTCTCTAAAGGTCTCTTTATTTGTCTCTGTCTCCCTATGTCTATCTCTGTCTTTGTCTCTGTTTCTATTTCTGTCTCACACTCCCTTTTCTCTCTACTTC
Source organism: Peromyscus californicus insignis (assembly GCF_007827085.1). NCBI lineage: Eukaryota > Metazoa > Chordata > Mammalia > Rodentia > Cricetidae > Peromyscus > Peromyscus californicus. The sequence continues at coordinate 159,664,225 of NW_026294584.1, read as the reverse complement.
TATCTCTGTCTCTGTGTGTGTGTGTGTGTGTGTGTGTGTGTTTCCGTGTCTTTCATTTTCTCTCTTTTTCTGACTTTCTCTTTCTGTGTCTTTCCCTACACACACACACACACACATACACACACACACACACACACACACACACACACACACACACACACACACACACACGAGAGAGAGAGAGAGAGAGAGAGAGAGAGAGAGAGAGAGAGAGAGAGAGAGAGAGCACACGCCGGGAAGCCCAGGTGCTGCAGAGCCCAGAAGTGAGCAGCTATTGCCCTAAGGGAGGTGGCAAGGCGGGCGGGAGCGCTGGCTGGCAGGCAGTGTGTAAGCATACACAGAGAGCCACTTTTTGTAAGAAGGTTAAAACATATTTAAAATGGGACCACCTTGGAGAGGAGACCGTTCCCCTCCTGTTACCTCTCAACCTGCTCCAAAGCTTCAGCATTCAGTTTTTCCGAGGCCCGCTCTCCCTGCCCCTCCCGCTCTGGCAGGCTGGTTTTCTGTTGAACCAGGTTTCTTGCAGTGCCTTTTTGCTCCTCTGTGGACACTCAGAAACGCCGCTGGCCACCACCCATTCCACCAGCCAACTGTCACATAGGGACAAACAATGACCTGCATCAGACATTCTTTTCTCCAGGTTTCTACTTCTGGGTTGGCTTTTGGAGACTTATTTACTTCTAAGGACACAGAAAAGAGGCAGAAGGGTGTGTTCTGTCTACTTCCATGGTAACTATGGTGTTGTCTGTCCACCTCTATAGACAACACCTTTCCCCAATGTCCCAGGCATTAAACAATTAAGGTGACAGTTCCATTCAGGTCTACTTGATTTAGGAAAAAGGCCACCTAATGTCATGGAGTGTGGGGTGTAGACATTTTTCTTTTTGGAAATCAGCCAGAGACTGATAACAGACCAATTGGTGGGTGGAATCACCCCAAATTTCCCTGGGAAAACCTGGAACTCCCCCAGCTCTAAAATCAGTGGCACACTCTTTTTTATGTCTCTCAGTACACTGGTGAGGTTTCCTGAGCTGTTCAAAGCTGGCTGTCTTCCCACTTCCCACTAACAAGTCGCTTAAAGGAATGGTCCAAATAGATGTTACTGCCTCCCAAAGAAAAACACAGACTTGGGGAAATAGAGGGTTGGACTTTTATTGACTCATTAAATGGGGAGAGATACGTGTGCCTCTAACTGCAGCAAGATAGCATCTATCAAACAGGCTTATCTTTATCACAGTTCTTTGTGCCATGTGTTTCCAAGAGTCACAACAGTCTACCTGTTCAAGTCATGAAGCCTGTGAGCCTAAAGGCCAGCAAGGTTCCTGATGCTCCACTCAGCCTTCCCGTCACATCTTCCCACAGTGTCACAGGCAAGAGCCCATCAGGGTAGAAAGCAAATGTCAAAATGGATTAAATGGAACACAGGCAGTCCTGCCATTGTTTGATCCTGGAGTACAATTCATGCACCGAATAAACATTTTATATGTATCATTTAATATTAACATTTAATAAATATTTACCTGTTCTTGCTGTCTGTACATTTCCAGCCTTTACTGGGTTGATGATTTGCTTAAAGCAGTGCTCCAGCAGTAGCTTGCTATCTCCTGAACAGTTGTTGTCTTGCTCATCAGAACTGGGAGTTGGTTGTATCTAACCCAGGCTACAGCTTAATGTGTTACAAATCTCTGCTACCATCATTTTTTACTTTTTGTTACTTTTACCATAGGAACAATGTGGTATAATGCCATTATGTAACAGCAACAAGAAGTTGTCATTATAACCCTTCATTCATGTTTAGTGTAACTGTAGACAATCACCACAGAAACATGTCTATGTAGAACAAAAGTTAGCCCTAAGAAATCAGTAATAAAAATCCAAACACCCAACATCTCACATGCTGTGCATAGGCAACACGGTTCTCAAAAAAAAATGTAATAATGTATTTAGAGTCTGTGGGATGGGAAGAGAGCATATGTGGCCACAGTGCATGTGTGGAGGTCCGAGAACAACTCGCGGGAGTGGGTGGGTCTTTCCTTCTATCATGTGGGTTCGAGGGATACACTTGAGTTCCTGGGCATGGTGGCAAGCACTTCCACCCTCTCAGCCTTATTTCTGGCCCTTAACAACATATTTCTTAGCAGTAAGAGAATGGCTTTTGGGGCTAGAGAGATGACTCAATGGTTAATTGCAGAAGACACAGGTTTGGTGTCCAGCACCCACATTGGGTGGCTGATAGCTGCCTATAAGTCTAGTTCCAGGGAATCCAGTGGCCTCTTATGGGCTCTGTGGGTACTGCATATAGGTAGCACATAGACACTTAGATAGACAGATGATAGATAGATAGATAGATAGATAATCTCTTTCTTAAAATCTTGCAGCCTTTCTCTGCAGCTGATGGTGAAGCGCCTCTGACAACTGAGTTATGTAGAAGCAACACAAAGGTAAGGCTGCCCATTGATGTTCTAGAGGAGGGGCACACAGCAGGTGTCTGGTGGGACAGACATCTTGCACATTTAACAAGTATTTCTCATGTGTTAGGCCCAGAGGGCTCAATAAAGACACAGAAGCATGGACCTGACTCAAGGACCAGTGGACTCCCCTTACTACCCGACTTTAGGTGTGCTGCCTGCTGGTGTGTATTAGAGTTAGGAAGGAATCATTTCTTCTCCAAAAGCTGTGTCTCCAGTTTAGTGAAGGTATGGTGCGTGTCTGCCTTGGGTAGGCAGAACATCTGTGCACCTGGGCTCAGCAGGAAAACTGCCAGCATCATCCGAGTGGACAATACAGGCTACCCCACAGCTTTGCAACTTGTAGGTGATTGTTGCCACATTTTTTCCTGTCTGGTAAAGGTTCAATAGACTTTATTCCCCACACTGTGGAGAAAAAAAAGTATGCCCAATTAAATATTCATTTCAATATCCCATATCAGTTTCTCATTTATGAGCAACAGGATCCTTCATTGATTGTTGAATAAAATAAATCTTTAACACAAGTCTGTCTATATATCAGTATAGAATATGATATTACTTTTTAAATTAATACTTTCCCTTTGAAGGATCTACCTTTTGCCATTCCATGTGCTTTTTAAAGTCAGGTAGATTAATAAGCCTCTCATTCCACAAAATCTTCCAAGTTACAGAGTCAGGAAGATCCTGACCTTAGTTGCACAAAAAAGTGCTTTCTGCCCAACCACAGTGATTGGCTTGGGGTGAGCACATGATCAAAAGTACCCAATTCCAGTGCTGCTGTCAGCCTGACCAGAGCCCTGCAGTGGATGGTAGTTATTGCAGAGACTCATCACTGACTAAAGTGTGGGGGATAAGAACTGTTGCATGCTTAGTCATCTAGGACCTCCCTGTGATCCCCTTCCAAGGCTCAGGGGACATCGAGGAAAAGAGGGTGGAAAGAACACAAGAGCTGGAGGAAGGGGTGGAGTGCGGCAGAGCTCTCTGTTCTGTGTGTGACATGTCCACAGCAGTCATGGAGGAGGAGGGGCTGACAACCCCACCCTTCTCTGAGATTTACAAGCAGTTGATGATTGCTTGGGGAGGGAGAGGGCTTCTCTTAAGTAGTGTGACAACTGGTAAGGCTCTTGTGCTCCTGCCGTCAACTCTAATTAAACTCATTGGGTCACTACCAAACAAAAAGACACGAGAGGAGAAGGGGAACTCATTGAGAAGAGAAAGGGGGCCGATGGGAGCTAAGAGGGGCAAAGAGAAGGAACTGAAAGTGAATACGATCACAATACGTTGTGTATGTGTGAAGACATTATAAGGAAACCCATTATCATGTATAATTAATAAATGATAATAAAAACAGCAATCCTGTCAAACATGGTGGCACACTCCTCTAATCTCAACTCTTGGGAGTAAAGGGCAGGTGGATCTCTGTGGGTTCAAGGCCAGCCTAGTTTACATAGTAAGTTCCAGGACAGCCAAAGCCACACAGGGAGTTGCTGTCTCAGAAAACAATCCTTTTCCAGGGCCCTTCTAACCATCTTGGGAATGGATTCCTGATTCCTTTGCTACCTTGGGCTCTATAGGAAGAATGTCAGCATTTTCCCATCTCCCCTTCTTCATGAGAGAAGATGTCCGTGACAGGGAAGAAAGCCATGTTTTAAAGGCAGTTAGTTCACAGCCTTGCAAGGGTCTCTGTGTCAGCAGCTCTCCAGAATCTTCTTCCTTTCTTCACATTCCTTACTACCTGTTCTTCAAGCACTGTGCACCTGACCCCCAGCCACTGACATGCATTGTCTGCCCCTCCTGCAGGCTCCCACAGCATGCTGCAGAATGGAACGTAGATCAAGACATAGACACCTGGCCAACAAGACAGCTCAAGCAAGACAAGAGTGCTTTTGGCCAAGCCTGACAACCCAAGTTCCATCCCTATGACTAACATGATGGAAGGAAAGAACTGACCTGCACAAGTTGTCCTCTGATCTCCACAGACAACAAAACATATCAATGTCATTTTAAAATCTAAAATGCATATGCACCAACCACTAGCATTCCTCAAATTAGCAGTCTCCAAGCATGAGTGCAACATGGGTGAGGAGCAAAGGGGAAAGCTCTGAGGCAGCCAGGAACTGGCTTCTCTTCCAGGCCTGTGACCAGTTCCCCTGGCAACAGACTTGATTGGCATGCCCAGTGATGCTAAGGAAAAGTGTGAAGACAATCAGCTTTCCTTAGAGAAGAGTTGGTGACCCCTGCTGTGCTCAGGCCTTTCTCCTTAGTGGTCTTGCATGCCCTACTGCAGATGCCATGGCTCACACTCATCCCCCGTGAGGACTGCTCCTTAATGGGCATGCTCCCATCCACCCCTCCAGGCTAGCTCTGCATTGGTTTTCCTCCACAGGTGTTCTTTTTGCACTAACTACTGACTGTTTCCTCACATCATGAGAGACTGCACATTTTACAAGGTCTGTGTATTTTACTCTACCAATAGTACCACATCCAGTAAGGATTTGTTGGGAGAGTATGAATGCATTATCTCCCTAAGCAAGCATCTTATCTATACCCTCTCCTTTACTGTGATTTCCTCACAGTAGTGGCTGGCATTGTATTTACTTCATTCACACATGTGTGTTTGTGATTACTATTATTCCCCTTGGGTCTCTCCCAGGAAGTGTCTGACAAACCTCTGCCTTCACTATGGGCTCTCATAAGGAATTCTGTAATTCTCCTTTAACATGATCCTTTGTTCAACTACCATTCCTGTGCATACACTCAACAAATACCATTTAGTTGATTTTAAATCTATTATAAATGTATTATTACATTTATGTATTATGCTTGCAGGACTATGGATTTCCACTGTTATTATTTTTCTCTTTCTTTCTCTGTTTTCTTTATCTTTTTGACCTTATCCTCTAATGACCTTATTGTGAGTACACCTCCAGCCAAACACAAATGTTCTGAGGTTTTCATTCAGAGCCCTTTCTGGCTGTCTTCATATCCCGCTCTGTCCTGGCCTTCACCTTCCAGACCCGCTAATTTATTGTTGTGTGGCTCCTTTTGCCCTGGGTTCTTCCTCTCCTGGCTCTGAGCTTTTGCTCAATTTCTTCCATATCTCTGGAACAACAACCCAACCACAGCCTTCTCCTCTGAATCACAGCTCAAGGTCCAGCTGCTTCCAAACATTTTCCCACCCATCTTCCAATCCATCACATCATCACCAACCCAGACTCCTACCACAGGACAGCCTTGAAATGACTGAACTTATAAGTATGGGGTGGCTGTAGTTCAATTTCTGGCTTACGTCAATACTAAACGCCTAATCTCAGAATTAATCAATGTTAACTTTGAGAAAGAACCAAAAGAAATGCTCAATAGTTCCTGAGTCAGCACTGCAGAGCGTTGAGAGCGGTTCCTTCGAGATTAATGAATTTATTCCCTGCCTCGTTCCCTCAAAGAATCTGGGAGAGATCACAACCACACAGGCACAATACAACTGCAAATAGCCATAGTCAGGAAGATCGTGGACAGACTGAGATGGCAATGTTATGGAGAAAACTGGTATATACATAATCTATTCACACAGTGCCATGATCACTGAAGTCGAAATGCCCACTGGCTCCAGTCAATTTGCCACTAAGATTATCAATCCTGCTTTTACCTAACATTTAACTAACCCATGCTCCTTGAATGAGCTAAACCATGCTCCTTGAATGAGCTGACCCCTGCTCCTTGAATGAGCTGACCCCTGCTCCTTGAATGAGCTAACCCATGCTCCTTGAATGAGCTGACCCATGCTCCTTGAATGAGCTAACCCATGCTCCTTGAATGAGCTGACCCATGCTCCTTGAATGATGTGAAAGCTACGAAGTTACTCGTACTTTTATGGAGTTCAGGCAGAAGGATGACATAGATCAATGTCCCCAAAATGTCTTAACTGAAACATACTACCAAAAGGCATGGCCTGGTGCAGGGTTCCTGTGCTTAGCTGGGGAAATTTCTGAGGAATTCTGCAGAAAATCATCTTGCTTAACTTTTTAAAACCCAGTACTTTCCAAACTAATTTAAGCCAAATCCCCCCAATTTTTCTCATTATGTTTCCTGTCAGCATGCCCAGGGACCCCGATGAGAATCAAAGTCACAAAGATGCTTCCCCTCCATTTGTAACCTTTTTATTCTTAAGAAGGTGGCTCTGGGGTACAGGCATTCATTTATACATTTCTCTAGGTTTTTGTTTTTGTTTTTGGTTTTTTTTTCATGTGATTTATATGTTGCCTAGTTACAAAAACAAACCCCAACAACTCAGGGCCTCCCACATGCTAGGCAAGTGCTCCACCTTTTTACTTAAAATTTTGAATGGCTCACTTTTTACTTATACTTTTGAGATACACTCTCACAAATTTGCCCGGGTTGGCCTTGTCCTCTCCATTGCCCAGACAAAGCATTGAACTTACAATCATCCTACCTCAGCCTCCCAAGCAGTTTGACTTACAGCAGAAGCCACCAGGCCTTTCTGAGAGATACATCTTAAGGTTATCTACTAGAATTATTTCAGTCATATTCTTAAATTGTAATTATTTGTCATGAAACAAAATGGTTTTGGCAAGCTTAACTCCATGATGGCCTGGAGTGACCAGTAGGTGGCAGCACCAGCGCCAGCCAGCCTGGAAAGGACCAAACTTGGTAGATTTCTAACTGTGTGCTCTTGCTAGCCACACTTTAGGCAGCTTAGAGAAGACAAAAATTGAAAAAAACGTTTAAGGGAGAAAAAATTGCTCATATGCTTGTTCCCTTCATATTTTTACCCAATTATAACACACACACACACACACACACACACACACACACACACACACACACACACACACACAATTTGTTTCTGATCCTTCTAATACTGGGGTCAGCCTCACCTTTAAAAACTTAGGGAAGTTCTAGCTTGCCTCCCTTTCTAAACCAAGTAAGGCTTCTCTGTGCAACACACACACACACACACACACACACACACACACACACACACACACACACACAAAATGGAACCTTTCCAGCCTTCAGATGTTCAACACCATCTTCTGACCTTGCATTGAAAAGCACTCACTTCGTATCGGTCTGATCATAACCTATTTTAACCATCTCACCCATTTCTAAGTGTGCAACCAAGTCTGTGACTCACGTTGCTGTGTAAAAAATCCCAGAACAGGTAACTCTTACAGCCCTCAAACTCATCCAACCCATGAAACAATCCCACTTGCTCCCAAGCCTGGCAGTCCTCCCACTACCCTGTAATTCTAGGTTCCTCAAACATGCAGAGTCAGGAAGCATTTGTCTTTCATGATTGGCTCACTTTACTTAATATCCTCAGATCCTCCAGGCTGTAGCTGTGTTTTCTTCTACTTCAGTGATAAACATTGCATTCAACTGCCACATTTTGTTTATTTGCTAATCCATCAGTGAACATCTGTGTGGCTTCTCCCAGCTGTCTACGGTGACTAGTGCAGCTGTGACCCTGGATATCCCAATATACTTTCATCCTTCCTTCTTTCAACTCCTCTGGATATATATACACTCATTTTTGTCTTCTTTCTGCTACTGTGATAAAGCACCTCAGCCAAAAACAACTCAGGAGAAAAAGGGTTTATTTGGCTTACAATTCCAGGTTACAGTTCATCACTGAAGGGGAAACCAACACAGGAACTTCAGAAAGCTAGTCACATCACATCCATAGTGGAGAGTAGAGAGAAACAGTGCACATGGGCTTGCTTGCTTATGCTCAACTGTTCTTCCACTCTTACAGTTTGTGTCCCCTGTCTAGAGAATGATGCCACCCACAGTGGGCTGGGTCTTCCGATCTCAGTTAACATAATCAAGACAACCCCCTGCCCTAGATATGCTCACAAACCAAGTCAATATAGACAACCTCTCACTGAGACTCTCTTCCAAGTGATTCTAGGTTGTGTGAAGTTGATAATTACAGTTAACCATCATGGCCTCATAGTGTCACAGTCAGACCTTTTTTTTCTTTTTTTAGGAATCTCCACACTCTTTTCCTTAGTAACTGTGCTGTTTTCATTCCCTCCAACACAGTACAAAGATTCTAGTTCCCCCAAGTCTTTACCAATATTATCTTTCACTTTCTGATAATAGGGGCAATGAATTGCTTTGATCTTCCTTTGTATTTCTGAGATGATAGAAAAGATATTAAGCATCTATTCACATGCTTGCTGTCCCTTTATATATCATCCAGGAAAATGTCCATTCAGAAAGCCTTCAGGGACCTTCCACAGCTAATCCTTTGCTACCTGTGTATACAGGGACCTTCTGCCCTCTACAGAAAGTATCTTCTCTTTCATGATATGCTTTGACTGTGAAGATGGGACCCCATGTTCAAAGTCTCTAGTTAAAACCATGAGAAGGTAGTGAAGACTTACAGACACTTGAGCTGTGAGCCAAGTGGGCCTCCCTCTGTACAGTCCATCCACAGGTGCATAGAAGACCAGAGCACTGCCCATGCTCATCACTTTCCATCCATAGAGGAGCCTCTGCTTTCAAAGGGGAAGAATTTTTAATAGCAGGGAAAAGTGAGCCTGTTTCTGCTGGTCAAAATCTTTCAGATAGATAGAGAGATAGATAGAGATAGATAGATAGATAGATAGATAGATAGATAGATAGATATAGATATAGATAGACAGACAGATATAGATATATAAATATATATCTGATTAGAAAACTGGGGTGCTTAACAACCACAGGGTCCCAGTTGATTGCAGTCAGGTGTGTGAGTCCCCTCAGATATGCAGGCCCTGCATAAGTGAGACCATTGAGTCCCAGTGTTGGCTGAGTGTCACTTCCACAGGGGTAACCAGTGCCAAGGAAGGGCTCTATGGTAAGGTGAGTGTGCGCTAGATATTTCTAGGTCTTCTTAGAGTCCTTTATGTGAGCTCCCAAACATATCTGACCAAGAAAATTAACTTTCAGTAGGCTTTATATGTTTAGAGAACTCTTAGGTTCACAAAATTGAGAGATCACAAGGATTTCCCATATTCTAGTTGTGCGCATGAGCAGCCCCCTCCTTTATTAACACCACAGTACGGTGCTTGTTGCAGGTAATGAAACTATGGTGACATAGCCTCACCCACAACCAGCACTCAGCATAATCAGTCACCTTTGGTGTTACACGTCCCGTGAGTCCCAACAGTAACCCAAGGATGATTTCACAGCCCTAAGGGCTCTCTGTATTTTGCCTCTTCATCTTCACCCCCCATCAAGAAAGCATGGATCCTTTCACTTTCCCTGCACTTGGGTCTTTTCTGGAATACCGTATCTCTAAATTCATCCAGAATATCGCCTTTGGCTTTGACGTGTGCACTTCTGCTTCCTCTGTGACATTCCATCTTTGTGTGCTGTGCTTTGGTTACTGCTTTGGTTTCTTTTCCTGTTGCTTGCGGGGAGGGACTCTGAAAAGGCAGCTAAACTGCACCCTCCATCTGGGCTGCAGCTTCTATCTCTTGATCTGCGGTCCAAGACAGTTTCTGCTCTCCCTTCCCAATCTGCGTGCCTCTTACCTCATTTATGTCTGCTCCTGCTGTTTTATTGCAGGAGCAGGATTTGCTGTATTAAAAACCAGTATGAAAATCACCTTTTTCAGTATGAAAAAACAGGGGCAAAAAGAATTTATTTCCTATTTTTATGAAGAGCAATTTAGTTATTTTTTCAGTTGTTTATGTCATTTCAAGAAACTGCTGCCTAATGAAAGTTAGCAAGAACCTACCTATCTTTTTTTTCTGATGACTTCAGCCTTTCAGCTCTTATAGTTATTTTATGACCCATTTTGAGTTATTTTAGTATGTGGTATGAAGTAAGGGTCCAGACTTATTCTTTTGCGGGATAACTGGTTATCCCAACACCACTTGTTTTACTTATTTGTGTGCTTGCTTGCTTTTAAAAACCTTTTCTTTAAAAACCTTTTCTTTAAAAACATCCTTTTTTAAAGGATTGTCTTTGGTTGCTTTCTGGAGCAGGGACTTGTTGCAGTATCCCTGTATGCTGTAAGGCCCCTAATGCTTCAAGGAAGTTTGCTTTAAATTTTTTGTCTTAGGGGCCGTAGAGACTGTTCTATTGTTAAAAATAAGTTGGTTACTCTTACAGAGGACCTGAGTTCAGTTCCCAGCACCCACATGGCAGCTCACAACCTCCTGTAACTCCAGCCCCAGGGTACTGGGAAAACTCGCCTGGCTTCCCGGGGCACCTGCACACACACAGCATACCCACCCACAGACACATACATCTAAGGAATTCCCAAGTCCAGTCTTGGAAATAGATAGGGTTAACTCCATTATGAGACACACAGAAAACAACAACCAAAATTTATTTATGTATCATTTATATTCATTCTTTAATATATTTTGCATTGTGAATCGAAGCCAGGGTCTTATATAAGTATACAACCTACCACTGAGCTGCATCAAAGCTCATAATGACCTCTTTAAACAGATTCAGACAGCAACACTAAAAACCCTAAGCAGTTGCCCCAAGGTGGAGACCAATGCAAGAATCCAAACCAGAGGTTGGCAAGCAAAGAGGTAGCAGGAAGAAGTCAACACCTGAAGTGTGGCCTGGAGTACACAGTGTGCAGGGCCTCTACCCAAGCCTATGGGAAAAGAGCTGCTGCTAGAAGGTCGAAGACGAGGGCTCAGCTCTAGCTTGGTGAATGGTACTTTTCCAGTCTATTCCTGGGGAAGATGGTTAAATATTAATATTTTAGATAGACATTACATATTCACAGGAGACCCCTAATAACAGTCCCAACACATCTGCCAGAATGTACTTTAAATGCCCCACACAGAAGGGTTGCAGTGAAGGAACAAGCCAGAATTTTCCACCCTAATTTAACGCAGGCCTGGCATCAGGGAAGGTCTGTAGGTGGGATTAGCGCATTGTAAATTTCTGTTGCTTTTGCTGGGTCCTTCGACCAGAGCCATGCTCTTCACACCCCCTTGTAGCTTTGAAACTTGGAGTCTCTTCCCTTTCACAGACCACCCTGACCCAGGAGAACCAGCTGAAGCCCTCCAGCTCCACAGAAGCAATGTTTGGCAGAGCCCTGAAGACATGATTCACAGCACACAGGACACTTTGCCCCTTCCTTTCAGGGCTACTACATCTGTTACATCTGCTTCTACAAATGTCTCTGCATCCGTTCTTCTGTCTGTTTCTACGCTATTGAACATTCTTGATCATGGACATCTCTAGACACTTGCTCTCTGTCATTGGGGGAGGGGCAGCCGTGAAAAGTCCTGCCACCGCAGCTGCCAGGGGACCACCGATGGTGCTGTTGTTGGCAAGCATCAAGCCATTAGGAACCAGCTCTCTAATAAAATGCAAGCTCTCTGCCTGGAATCTTTGAGGATGTCCAAGAAATATTGTCACCATTTAAACCTGGAGGAGGCCTCGAGAAAAAGGCCTAAGGGAGAATGCTGGCTTGGCTCTCAAGCCATCATAAAACTGACACATACATTTCCAAACATATGAGACTGAAAAAAAAAAACATTAATGCTGTCAGTATTCTTAGCTTTTAGCTTTTTAGTTGGTAGATTTTAATGAAATGTTACCATTTGGTTTCTATGATTATCTGATGGAGAGGAAGGAGAGGAGCGGACAGAAAGAAAGAAACGCCGCTGTGATGGCAAGACAAGGACAAAAATCAAAAGCCGATGGCTAAGAACACACTGCTTGGTCAGGGCTTTAAAGCTCGCACTGCTACTCGCCAGGCAGAAGGCTTGGACAAGTAACTCAACCCTTCAAATTGACTTCATCTATTGTAAACAGGAATGATACTCACCTACCTCATGTGGTTACCGAGATAAATAAAGTAACAGGCAAAACCATTGGTTAATCAGCTTTCCCCCACAATAGGAATAATGGAGAAGGGATAGAGAGAATGAAATAAGGTCACGTATTCATTCATTTCCGACAGTTTTACATGTGTGTTCTCTCTCTTTGGTGTCCAAGGAGCAATGCGGTAGTAGATTCGAAGAGTTAGGAAAGGGCTTGCTGAAGATACCACATACTCTGGACACAGGACTTGGAGGAACTGACCTGGAAGCCTCCACCCTGAGGACTAGCTTTCATAGCATCGAAAGCTGCCAAGAGAGGAAAGCAGCCAATAGTTCTACCCAGCTGTGAAGCTGAAGAGCCACAGTCACCAGCACAGCAAGGGTGCAAGGGCAGCAATTAGATCTTCAGGATAACCAACAGCTCTCTAATTGGAATTAAGGCCCATTCAGTAAGAAAGAAAGCATGTCTGTAGTATAAACCCAGCCAACTACCTACAACTGGGCAGGCGTGTAAACCCCAGAGGAGAACCCACTTCTGCCACTTGATTAAACCAGCACAGTCCCTAACTTCATTCTGAAGACCGATCCTCATCCACACAGGTAAGCTCTCACCCCTCCTCCAAGAATCTTCTTCTGCAGCAGACGGAGATGGTCACAGAAATACACAGTGGTCAAAATGCAGAGAAGAACTGACCATGGAGAAGCCGTTCCCAGTTAAACAATACAAGCCCTACACAAGCACAAACAGACACAGGCACACAAGCACACACATTCTCACACTCACAAGCTCTAAATGAACCCATTAGTCTGTTATTTACAGATTATATATATATATATATATATATATATATATATATATATATATATATATATATATATATATATATATATGCTTATATGTGCCAATAATTGAAGAATAAGAAGCCACGGATTTGAGGAGTTGAGGGTCATAGGAAGAACTGGAAAGGGGAGGGGGGAATTTTGTGGACTATTATTTTAACTAGGCAAAGATGTGTTACATTTGTATATGCTGCAGAATATTACTTTAATTTACTATAAATGTGTGTTACTTTTGTTTATGCTGCATTTGTTTAACGATGTAAGGATGTGTGTTTAATTATGTAAAGATGTGTTGCATCTGTTTCACCTTGCCTGCCTAAGGCACCTGACTGGTCTAATAAAGAGCTGAACAATAGCTAGGCAGAGAAAGGATCGGTGGGGCTGGTGGGCAGAGAGAATAAATAGGAGGAGAAATCTAGGCTCGAGAAGGAAAAGGAAGAGGAGAAGGAGGAGAAGGAGGAGGAGAGAACAATGGAGACACCTGGGGCCAGAAGCCAGGCAACTGTCAGCCAGCTGGATGTAGAGAAAGCAAGAAAGTAAGAAAAGGTAAATATCCCTGAGGCAAAAGGTAGATAAAAAGGAACAGGTTAATTTAAGGTAAAAGAGCTAGCCAGAAACCTGCCTAATCTAGTCCAAGCATTCATAACTAATAATAAGTCTCTGTGTCATGATTTGGAAGCTGATTGGTGGCCCAAAAGGAAAAGCCTGGTATGAGGAATGGTGTGGCAGTTTGAGGGTGAATGGCCCCCAAGTCTCATGTGTTTGAATACTTGGTCTCCAACTGGTGGAACTGTCTTGGGAGGGACTAGAAGGTGTGGCCTCGTTAGAGGAGGGGTGTCACTGAGACAGACGTTGAGGTTTAAAAGACTGGCCCATTCCCAGTGTGCCCCTCTCTGCTTCATGGTCGTAGATCAAGATGTGAGCCTCAGCTGTTACTTCCCTCTGCCATCATGGACTCTAATCCTCTGAAACTGTAAGTCAAATATTTCCTTTTATAAGTTGCTTTAGTCATGGTATTTTATCACATGAATAGAAAGTAACTAAGACAGATAGAAATAATATAAATACAATATTCATGCATAAAATTCTCAAAAGATTTTTTAAAAGGAAAAAGGTTTTCAGAAGACCACAGACTGAATGCTCATGTTTTTCCTAAAGTCTCCACTGAAATCCTACCAGCCTTGCTTTGTGCCGGGTGTGATGTAGCACACTTTTGATGCCAGCACTCGGGAGGCAGAGGCAGGTGAGTTTGAGGCCAGCCTGGTCTATGAAGTGAGTTTCAGGACAGCCAGGGCTGTTACACAGAGAAACCCTGTCTCAAAAAACCAAAAGAAGGAGGAGGAGGACAAGAAAGAGGAGAAGGAGGAGGAGGAGGAGGATGAAGAGGAAGAAGAGGAGGAGAAGGAGGAGAAGCATGAGAAGGTGGAAACTTGTTCATAAGGTTGAGCTCTCATAAACGGTACTAGTGCTCAAATAAAGAAGACCCCAGAGAGCTCCTTCATCCCTCCCACCATGAGGGACACAGTGAGAAGACAGCCATCAGTGAACCAGGAAGCACATTCTCACCAGATATCAAAGTACTAAGACCTTGGACTGCCCAGCCTCCAGAACTGGAAGAAACTAGTTTAAGCAGTGTGGTTCTTTGTTATAGCAGCTCATATGAACTAAGACAGGAAACAGAACTGCAAAGTTATAAACAAGACATGGGACCACACCCATGTTACAGAAATAGACCACACAGAAGTAAAAAGGAAATTATAGGAACATGTCTCTTAACAATAATTTCCCCAAGATTTTTAATTAGAGATTTCATTCTCCTTTTTATATAGAAGAGAAAGGAAATGATTTTTAGGTTTGCTTTCCATGTGACAAATCGCCGTCTCTGAGAGCATCAGGCTCCTCTCCTGCATCTCATCCTCTGCAATGCTGGGGCTGCCTGGGGCAGGATGACACCAGAGGCAGGATTGTCTGTCTGCTAAGCTGCTGTTTGGCTGTACTGCATCCTACCCAGTAGATAGATCTGCCTCATTGTTAGCTATCTGAAAAAAACTGGAATAAGAGAGAATGGGGAAGAAGTCTGAAGGCAGATCCTGGTCCTTGTCTAGAAAATGTGCAGTTTCTAAACAAGGACAGACCCAGACACATTTCATTCAGATGCAAGAGCTGCAGCAAGAACCTTCCCTGAGGAAAGTCTCTTCAGCTAAAGTCAGTCTCAGCATCACATGTAGCAGATATTCCTGCCATGAAGCAATCGGGGTGTGAGCATTCTTTGCAAACTGAAGCAAAGCAAACGGTCGCTGCCTTTTGGTACCTGCGAATGTCTTGGCTTTTCTTTTTAGAGGTATATCCGCTTACAGCATCTATTGTCTATCAGAAAGTCTAGGTTACAGAGATAAGCTAGATGTGGCCAAGTGTGTACCAACTGCACACATGGTGCTCAGTTAAATGTCAACTCACATCTACATACAACTTCATGTAGGTGTGACATGCACGAACTCATCCTTATCAAATCCCACCCATAAGTAAGAGTAGCACAGTCTTTACAGATTAAAGTAAAATGTTTCTGTATGTGTGGGCATGAGTATGTATATACATATATACATATATATGTGCACACATTTCAGGTACTGTTTTAGAATATCTCTACAGTATAAGCTTCATGATGAAACATGAATCTTAAAAGGTCTTATAATAAAAATCCCAGAGCCAGATATTGGGGTGAAAGCTGAAAGACCAGAGAAGCAGAACAAGCCAGCCACAAGCTCTTACCTCTAGGAAATCCTCAGTCTCAAGACAGTGAGTTCCTGTTTCCTCATGCTTTATATACCTTTTTCTGCCCTGCCATCTTACTTCCTAGGATTAAAGGCGTGTGTGCTTCCTAAGCAAAGGCATAAGATCTCAAATGTTGGGATTAAAGGTGTGTACCACCACGCCTGGCTGTTCCCAGTGTGGCCTTGAACTCTCAGAGATCCAGATCCCTGACTCCCAAGTGATAGGATTAAGGGTGTGTGCCACCACTGCCTGACCTCTATGTCTAATCTAGTGGCTGGCTCTGTCCTCTGATCCCCAGATAAGTTTTATTGGGGTGCATAATATATTAACACATCATGAGACAAAACTTGTGCATTTTTAGTAAATTTTTGATACTTATTGACTGAAAGAATACATATGTAATAAATTATTTCATTTGCTCAAGATAATCTTTAATAATCAGTTGTCTTTTACTAAAAGTCAAATATTAATTATTACTACAATGTGGGAAGTGGGAAGCTGACTGCTAACAATGCTTGCCCATGGTAAAGTACAGAGCTTTATGCAAGTTCCCAGGTAGATTTGTAACCCCTGAAAATACAGATTTTTTTTTAAAATTTGTGTGTGCATATTTGCCTGCATATATGCTTGGTGCCCTAGAAGGCCAAAAGAGGTCATTGAACTCCCTGGTACTGGGGTTACAGATGGCTGTGAGCTGCCATGCGGGTGCTGGGAATCAAACCTGGGTCCTCTGGGAGAATAGCCAGTGATCTTAACTGCTAAGCCATCTCTCCAGTCCCGTGATTTTCAAAGGTTTGTTCTAACTCATAGTCAGCTCTTAGGCTGAAATGCTGACCTATCTTCACTTCCAGAGGAGGGAAGAGTGCTTCTTTTTTTTGTTTTTTTGTTTTTTTTGTTTTTGTTTTTTTGTTTTTTTGTTTTTTTGTTTTTTTGTTTTTTCGAGACAGGGTTTCTCTGTGTAGCTTTGCGCCTTTCCTGGATCTCGCACTGTAGACCAGGCTGGCCTCGAACTCACAGAGATCCGCCTGCCTCTGCCTCCCGAGTGCTGGGATTAAAGGCGGAAGAGTGCTTCTTAATGAAGCAATGGCCCACACACCTTCTCAGTGACCACGTGCTAGAGAATTCTGATTAGATTAGTTAGGAATAAAAAGTCAGATGCGGCTGATCAGTATGCCGTAGTTCAAGGATCTTCAGTTCCTTAGCCAAGTTCACTCAGATAGAGGCCAGGCTGCGTTCTTACCCCGGCTCATGGCGTTCAGTGAGAGAACAGCAGCTTTAGCTCCTTCTCTAGATGCTGTTGCTGAGCTGACTTGGTTTCCTCTGCTGTACCTGGTTTTCTTCAGGTTAGTTTTAGCTGGTGGCTGGGGTTGAGAGGTTCACTATCCCACTGTTCAGGGTGTTTTAGTTCCTCCCTTTTGAATCAGCTCAGAGACTGCAGGACCCCTTCAACCCTTCCACTCTCTTTTCCTTGTTGGCATGTCTCTGTCATCCCTGCTCCACTGACTCAAGCAATTACTAAATAAAAGGTGAACATACTCTCCTGAGTGGAAGAGATCAATCTGGAATCCCTTCTCTTACCTCAAGATCTCGATACATTGTCATAAGAAGCAATAGAAAGACAAGAAAGAAATTTCACTTATAGGAAAGAAGGTAAAAGTAACTACAGCTAGTTAGTGCTCAGTCCTGCACTCAGAGACAAGGCACACATCCTGTCAGTCAGAAAGCTTGGACTTGAGAGATGAGAGGATTCTGAGAAAATCGTTAGCTTCCCATGTCTTTCTTCTTTCCACCACCAATGAGGAACACTGGGTAATGTTTCCAGCAAGTTGCTTTTTCATTAACCACTGATCGTGGAGGGAGAGAAGGTGGGGGGAGGGAGAGGGAGAGGGAGAGGGAAAGAGATGGAGAGAGAGAAGGAGAGGGAGGGGGAGGGGAGAGAGAGAGAGAGAGAGAGAGAGAGAGAGAGAGAGAGAGAGAGAGAGAGACCTACATGCTCAAAAGAAAAAGAAATGATAGACAAGAATTACGAGTTTTCTTGAGACTGTTTCTCAATTGAGGAAACAGAGTATCGGTCCCTGCACTCATGGAGTCCAATGGCATGAATGCCCACTTAGTATTTAGCTTGTTGGATTTCTTGCTTCCAGATCCTCCTGGCCAAATTTATTGCCCATGGCTGAAGAAAGGATTTTTTTTCCTCATGAAACTTGTTTTGGCTTGAAGTAAAGTTCAAATAATATTTACCAAGATTATTAAAAAACTCTAAAGCTTTTTTCTTCTTCAACATCCAGGGATGGAATGTCAGAAAGTGTTGACAATAATTTTTTAAATTAATATTTTTGGAAGAATTCTCTTTAATAAAAGATCAAATAATTACCACAATGCTGGAAGTGGGCGGCTGACTGGTAACAATGCTTGCCCACAATGAAGAGCAGAACTTCAGGCGAGCTCTGGGGTGGCTTTGTACCCGGTGGAAATATAGATTCTCTTCTTAATGAGGAATTAAAATTTTTATTCTACTTGTGCTCAGCTCTAAGGCCGAAATGCTGACCTCAAAACCACCTTTGCTGCTAGCAGAGGGAAGACAGCTTCTCAATGGAGCACACAGCCCACACACCTTCTAGATGGCGGCACACTGGGGAATTCTGGTCCGTTTATTAAGGAAAACAATTACAGCCTGTTCTACACTTTGCAGTCTTCCTTTCAACATCCAGCCAAAGCAGCTGGGTGTGATGATGCATGCCTGCAATCCTAACACTTGGGAGGTGAGGCAGGAGGATCAGGCCTTCAGAGTAACCCTTCAACTATAAAGGGGGTTCAGGTCCAGCCGGAATTATATGAGACATTATCTCAAAACAAACAAACAAATGAAAACTCCCAGCCAGGGCAAAGAACTGTGGATCTTACAGCAGGATCACCACCACTTGGCCCCCAAGGAACTGTCTCCTCATATGAAAACTTTACCCAATGAGATGCCTCCCTGCCCTGTCAGAGTCATGTGCCCCCATACCTTTTCATCTTATTCTCCGTTCTGCATGTCATCTTCTTAAACCCCAAGTCATAGTATTTACTTCCTTAGCTTGGCAAAGCTCTGTGCCCTCCCATTAGAATGCATGCCCCATGTAAGAGTGACCCAAGGCTAGGTCTCATGTGACATGGCCAATACTCTGCAACCATTTCCTGAGTTCCCACAAATGAAAGCAGAGTCTCCAGTCAGATGCCTGGCCCAGCTCCTGCTCAGCTCCCAGGAACCCCATTGTTATCACCAAGACACACAGGAAAAACAGGATGGAACTTTCTATCGAGTGTTGGGCTGTTGAGAGGGTAGGGAAAGATGCCTGCTGCAAAACCATGGCACCTGTGATCTATCCTTGAGACCTACACGGTAGGGGAGCGCTGACTCCCTCAGACCTTCGTATATGCCATGGTGTGACATGCATGGACACACACACGCACAGGCACATGCTTGCAGACATACACATAATGAATAAGTGAATGAATGAATGAAGTGTAATTTTTAAAAAATAAAGAATGCGCTCCTCTCCTGTTTCCTTGCCGTCCTGCTTTCTGTCATAGCACTCACGGGGAACCCATTTTCCATGTCTACACTCTCTGGAGGACTCCAAGTCAGAATGGAAGCACTGTGGGATTGGTGAGGGAGACCATGAGCAGGCCGACTTATATATTATCCGCTGGATTGAGCGTCCTTCTCTTATTATTTATATCTGTCTCCTTAAAAGAAATATTCTGTTTCTCAAAAAGTTTTCTTTCCCACTCTTAAGAGTTTGGTCTAGTATGCAGAGACCATCTGCTTGGCTAGTTTGAGGTATCACCCATACCAGCTAGAGATGCTGCACCTCTTCATGGCCAGGCATCAGGAGTGACCACAGGGATGACAAAGATAAACCCTGCATGTTAGTCAGCGTTCTCTAAAGGAACAAAACTGGTAGATAGGGTGAATATATACATGAATATATGGTGATATTAAACTGGCTACAGGACGTAGTCTGTGTGGTTCAATAATGGCTACCTCATGCTGGAGAGGCTGAGAATCTGGAAGTTTCTCAGGCCATGAGGCTGAATGCCTCCACTGTCCCAATCTGGTGTTGAAGGTCAGGATTCCTGGATTGCTGCTGGTCTTTGGTCTACATTGGAATCCCTGAGACGTTGGTTCTGAGAATAGGCAAAGGAATGCCCAGCAACAGCATAAATGAACTTACCAGTGAGGTGAGGGCAAGCAGACATAAAAGCTTTGATTGAAGGCATATGGGCTGTGGGGCCCAGGTCCTGTTCTAGGCTGCCACCAGACAGTCCTACCAGATTTAGGAGTGGGGATATTCCTATCTCAAATAATCTGATCAAGAAAACCATCATGGGGTGCCCAATGGCTTGTGTCTTAGTGGATTCTAGATGTGGCCAAGCTGACAGTCGACTGCCCATCGCACCCTGCTTTGTCAGAGTAGATGGACTCAAGGCATCCATCAGTTCCGAGAGCCAGAATCCTTTCTCCATAGGAGTTTATCTTTCACCTCATAGTGGACAAAGTGGAGACCCTAAATGTTCTCAGTGTCAAGATAGGGAGCACTGGAGGTGGCCAGACCTAGGCTGGAATCCTGGCTCCCTTGATAGAGGTCTGAGCAACCCCTGAGGTTAGTTTCTCTGAGGGAAACAGGACAGGGACCCGGTCTCCTTGAGTCACCATAATTACCCGAGTTAGGGCTCGCATGGCCTTGGCACAGTGCCAGGTCCACATTTTGGCTCCCACGCGTGCTAAGCTAGTGTACCCCTCTCCTCCTTACCTGGTGTGGCTCTCACTCATCCCAGAAGACAAACATCCAAATATACTCGGGAGAGGAGGAAGTCAAACTGCAAGATGAACCCACTCCAACAGATGTGAAAATATGACAAAAAAACACAAAAACATAGGATACAACCACCCCCCGTGAGCCCATTGTCCACAGCTGGCCAGCCTCCCTGCCTCCTAGCATTTAGGATTCTCCTAAACCCAGAATCACCGAGAGGTGAGACATCTGAGAAGAATCCAGAGCCTTACTTTTTAAAAGAAGCGGCAAACATATGGAAGACGAAAAACTGATGCACAGATTCAGGAACTCTCACAAGACCGCTACAGGACAGTCTTCAAAGTGAATGAAACAGTTGTTAAACTAGAGGGAAAAAAATCCAAAATATGGAGGAAAAAAACCAGCAAAGAAATTGAAACACTGGAAAACACCCTTCATGAAGCCAAGTCTGAGTTACAGGGAAACACAGAGGAAGCCAACACCAGAGTAAAGATATCCGGGGCTGGCCAGGGCAGGCTACATGGAGTCAGAGCCACTAATGTGGAGCTGAAGCCCTGGATGCATGGGGAGACTGAGGGTGACCTGCCTGACATTTCCATCCTCTCCCTGACTCCTCAGAGATGACAGGCACTCACATATCTGCCCCGAGTCCTGCTGGTAAAGGGACTTCAGACACACAGTCACACAGCCTCACTTTGGCTTTGGAGCCTGTTTATCCCAGAGTCTCTAGGTCAAAACATTGGCATAAGCTCTAGAAAGAGGACAGGAAGATGGCATCACCCCTCAGAGAGGGAGGCTGAGTGCTAGAACCCCCCCTTGTCTCTGCTTCCACCGTTGCCATGCTGTAGGGTCAGCCTCTTTGCCCTGCTCACACCTGCAAGCTGCATGCTACAACCTGCCCTGGCCAGAGGCACATGTGAGGCTTCTGGGTACAGCTACTGTGTTGGTTGCAAGGTATCCCTTTTGCAGGTTTCTCCTGCCTTTGTCCTGATCCTCCCTCTCTACTCCGTTTAGCTTTCACCTCATGAACCCAGAGTTTCCTGGCTTCTTTTAACTCCTGACTCTAATTTCATCCTCCTTGCCAAGCTCCAGGCACTGGAAGCCAAGCCCTGAGCTCTCCTCCCAGGCTTCCCAGGGCTCTGCTAGTCATGATTCTAATCTCTGGATCCTGGCATCTTGACCCTTACTTCTTCTGGTTTGATGCACACTCACCAAGCAGCTAAGGCCTTGTGTCTACCCCAGTACAGAACTTCCTAGACACCCTGGTGCAGACAGACCCCGCAGCATGAGTTCTCTGAGCATAGCTAAGAGGGATAACATGAAAGGGACAGGAAGAGTTTTGTGGTTTAGAAAACGAGGAATGAGAGAAGTATTTGGGGAACCTGTTATCCAGACTTTGAAGTCTGTAGGGAAAACCTCCTGACACCCACTTACTTCCTTCTCCTCAAAGGAACTGCATTTCAGAGCAATGGGGGCATCAATACTCAAAATGGAACCCACTAGAACCCCTTTCAAATCTCTGTATCTTCTCAAAACTGTCGATCATTTCAAAGCTTTGAATCATTTTCCTCACTCCTCTTCTGTTTCATATTCACTAATTCATTTAACATAGATTCTTGATATTTCAAAATAAATTAATTTATGGCGTGAAATCATATATTAAAAAACTATATGTCATTGACCAACAATAGACATTGTTTCTGAACCAACGCTTGTCTGAACATGGGAAATGCTGATGTCAAGACAAGAAGGACACAGGCATTATACTTCATGGAGCCTGGGAAAGCTGAAATCAAGGTGGGGGAAAGACACAGGCATTCCACCTAACCAGGTGAAAAGTGCAGGCATGGTATGTCCATTTCTGCATGACAAAGACACAGCGTCTCAAACTCTCAAAGCCCTGGCATGCCTAGAAAATGATAATTTTACAAGGTACATTGGGATAAATGGAGCTGTCTGCTTGGAGCAGGACATAATTGTCCCCAGACACTCAGCAGCTGCCTGGAGGAGGAGGTGTCGGTATCTCAGCACATCTGTAACTCATTTGTGACCCAGTAAATGGTCCTGACAAACGGGTAAGCACTAATCAACTCAACAATCCTGAGGAAAGTCCATCCACAACACTAGAAATTTGGGATACAACCATGAACAACACAAGGAATGACTCTGCCCCCAGGAGTTTTTTTCTAATGTGAGGACACAGCAAACACACACACACACACACACACACACACACACACACACACACAAAACACATACATAAGAATGCGCTACACAGATCTTGGGATGCATTGAATGAAGATATAGAGCAGGGCAGGGGATAGGAAGTAGACAGAAAAGTAAGTGGAGTGAACAGGAAGTAGACAGGACAGGAGAAGTGACTAGAACAGTAAGTAGAGAAGACAGGAAGTATGGAGGAAAGGAAATGAACAAAACAGGAAGTAGAAAGGACAATGGAGTGGGCAGGAAGCAATGAGGAAAGGAAGTAAAGAGGACAGGAAGTGCAGAGGACAGGCTGCTGCCTGACAGAGAAAGTAAAGAAAGACTTTCCTTCTTGGGTCTCTGAGGGAGTTGAAGATTAGTTAGTTATAGTTGAAGGTTAGTTAGTTATAGTTGAAGATTAATTAGGATAGAAAGTGAATTAGATACATTTTGGACTTAACAAAATAGGATAGATAATGAAATTATTTTCTCTGAATTTGTCAAATACAAATGGACTAGACATTGTTTAGACATTTATTACTTGTATATATTGTATATAGTCATTGTACTTTTGTATATAGTTTTTCTTTTGTTAGTTATAACCTTTTTCTTTTTTTTCCTTTTTATTAAAATAGAAAAGGGGAAAAAAAAAAAAAAAAAAAAAAGAAACAACACAAATGGGGGGGGCGTTGGGGGGAAGGTGAGGGGGACGGGAGGGGGGAGAACAAGGGAATCCGTGACCAATATGTAGAACTGAATTGTATTGCAAAATAAATTAAAATAAATTAAAAAAAAAAAAAAAAAAAGAAAGACTTGGGGAGAATGAGGCTCTTCGCCAATTCCAGGCTGTGGAGAAATCCAGAACAAAGACCTTCTGAAGAAGGAGTGCTTCTCGGCTTCCTGAAATAGCGAGGAAGCCCAATTGATGCAGAACAAGAGAGGAAAGAGAAACAGGAGCCATGTCAAGGTCCAGCTGAAGTTATAAAACCAGGAAATGCCCAATCCAACATCAGCAGAGGAAAAATAATAAGATTGGTACAGAAATTAATGAAATGCAGACATATAAAGATTCGATGAAATGAGAAGCTGATTCATTGAAAAGATGAACAAGACTGACAAACTTTGGCCAAATTCACCAGACAAAGAAGACCTAAATAAAGAAAATTAATGACAAAGGAGAATGTACCAGATAGTACTGAAGTCTGGAAGATAATGAGGGAATGTTTTGAAAACATGTTTCAATAAATTGGAAAATCTTGAGAAAATGTACATATTTCTAGACACAATCACTTACTGAAATTAAACCAAGCTGATAGATGATATGAACAACCTACAGAGATCAGAAGAAGAAAAAAAAACAGTGAGAAGCAGTAACAAAGTCCCAAACAAAACAAAACAAATAAACAAACAAGGACCACATAGATTTGCTGTTGAGTTCTACCAGGTCTGTAAAGAAGAATAAATAACTAATACTCCTCAAAATAATCCAAAAATCGGAACAGGAAGGAAAGCTCCCAAACTCATTCTATGAAACCTGTATTACTCCGATACTAAAAGCAGACTAAGGACACAGTGAAGGGAAAACTACTGACCACAGAAAATACACATAGAAATCCTTAATATAACACCTACAAACTAAATTCAACAACACTTTCTATCTCAACACCTTGACTAAGTCGGCTTCATTCTGGGGATGGAAGGATGGTTCCACGTATGGAATCATTAAGTATAGTACAGTGCATAAAAAGAATCAGTGACAAATATTACATGATGATAATAAATCCAAAAATATCAATATTATGAAGTTCCAGAAAAATGGTAACAGAAAGATGATACTTCAGCATACTAAGGTTTATTCACAGCATCCCTGAAGCCAACACCACACTAAATGGGTAAACTGAAAGCATGCCCTCTAGGATCAGAAGACAAGGGTGTCTACCTTCAGCACTCTCAATGGAGTAAAAACTCCAAAGACAGAACTAGAAAAAAATCATAAAATTCATATAGAAGCACAAAGGCCCTAAATAGTCAGATCAATCCTGAGTACCAAAGAGCAGTGGTGGAGGTCTCACAAAGCTAGGCTTCACATTATATACATGGCCACCATGGCAAACCATCATGGTTCCAGTACATACACACACACACACACACACACACACACACACACACACACACACACACACACCAGGTGAATCAGCCAATGGAATGGAATAGAGCCTACAAATAAACCCACTCAGTTAAGCTATCCAATTCTTTTTTTTTAATTCTTCTATTTTAAACTTCTTCATTTCTTTCTTTCTTTTTAAATTTATTCTTCTCTCATACATTACATCCTGATCAGTTTCCTCTCCCTCCATTCCTCTCCGTACCCCCCACCTCCCCTCTCCCCCAGATCCATTTCTCCTCTGTTTCCCTTCAGAAAAGAGCAGGTGTCTCAGGGATATCAATTCAACATGGCATAACAAGTTACGATAAGACTTGGCACAAACCCTCATAGCAGGGCTAGATGAGGCAACCTAGTAGGAGAAAAAGGGTCCCAAGAGCAGGCAAAAGAGTCAGAGATACCCCTACTCCCACTGTTAGGAGACCCACAAAAACACCAAGCTACACAACCATAACATATATGCAGAGGACCTAAGCCATCCAATTCTTAACAATAATGTCAAAAATCAATCTGGAGAAAAGGTAGCCTCTTTAACAAAAGGTATTGGGAAAATTGAATATTCATATATAGAACAAAACTGAATTTCCATCTATGTAATAGTCTGAATGTAATTGCCCCCCACCCCGTACACTCACAGGGAGTGGCATTACTGGGAGGTGTGACGTTGTTGGAGTAGGTATGGCCTTGGTGGAGGAAGTGTGTCACTGTGAAGATGGGCTTTGGGGTCTCCTATGCTCAAGTATGCCCAGTGTGGACACAGAGTCCTTCTGCTGCCTGTGGATTAAGATGTAGTACTCACTGAGTGGTGGTGGCACATGCCTTAAATCCCAGTACACAGGAGGCAGAGGCAGGTGGATCTCTGTGAGTTGGAGGCCAGCCTGGGCTACAGAGTGAGTTCCAGCAAAGGCACTAAAGTTACACAGAGAAACCCTGTCTCGAAAAAAAAAAAAAGATGTAGTACTCACAGCTGGAGCACCATGTCTGCCTGCATACCATCATGTCCTGCCATGATGATAACGGACTAAGCCTCTGAAACTGTAAGCAAACCACCCCAATGAAATGTTTTCCTTTATAAATAGAGTTGCCGTGGTCATGGTGTCTCTTCACAGTGATAGAAACCCTAAGACAATCTCTTACCCTATACAAAAATCAACTGAAGACAGATGAAAGACCTTAGTGCAAAGCATAAAACTTCTGAAGAAAATCAGGGAAGACACTGTTAAGTGGACACGTATGCAAGGATTTTTCTGAACAAGACTCTAATAGATTGGGAGATAATGACAGAATTGATGAATAGATTACATCAAATTAAAAAGCTTTCCATAGGAGGAAACAATCACCAGAGTGAAGAGATGATCTACAGAATCGTACAGAAGGTGCCCGCCATTCACCCAACAGGATTCATGTCCAAACCACATAAAGGACTCAAGAAATCAAACAGAAGAAACAAATAATACAATAAAAAAAAAACAGGCAAATGAACTCAACAGACAATTCTAAGGCCAGTTGCAGATGGCCAACACGCATCTTAAAAGTGTTCTCATTAGCTGCCAGGGAAATGTAAATAATTTACAGAGAGATCACGTCTCAAACACCCGCATCATTACCATCAAGGAAAAAGAAGACAAATCTTGTGAGAATTTAGCTAGCAGAAGGCTAACAGAAAGGGATGCTCACACAGTGTTGGTGGGAATGTAAATTAGTCTAGGCTCTATGGAAATCAAGACAGGGACTCCTCAGTAAAGGAAAATAAAAGTACTCTCTAGTATATAGTAGGTGGTGTCCAGGTATATTGCTCATTACAAAAAGGGCTCTCTGTTTACTGTGGCACTGCTCATAATACCCAAGTTATAGAATCAGTCTAGGTGCCACTGAGAGACAAGTGGATAAAGAAGACGTTGGGGCTAAAGAGATGGCCCAGCAGTTAAGAGCACTTGTTGTTCTTACAAAGGACCCTAACTCTTCCTTGCACAGCTTGTGTCCTAGAACCAAGACCAAGACTAGGGGCAATAAGGGAAAGCAGAAATAACAGACAGGCACACACACACACACACACACACACACACACACACACACACACACACACACGGGGGGGGGGGGGGGGTTCAAGTGATCTAGGCTCTCAGATGGAGAAGCCACAGCTCAGTGTGAAGAAAGAGGATCCCAAAGTGACATTTTCTACACACACTATCGACATTCACACTCGACCAGAGGCAGGCTTTGCCATCCCTTTGAGCCCCATCCAAGGGACAAAAGCTTTGCCTTTGCCCATGGGTCTCAGGCTTTGGTCCTTGATGTGGCCATGTCTATGTCAACATTATACATTCATTCACTCAGGGCATCACTTGATCCCTACAGGTCCACACTTCTGCTCTCTGCCTCCACATGAAGGCTCACAAACATCCATAACTCCAGTTTTAGGGATTAGAATCGTTCTTCTGACTGTACAGGCACCAAGCATGAACAGGGTACACATACATACATTCAGAGTAAATACTCGGACACATAAAATGATAAATTTTTAAAAAGAAAATGTGGTACAATTTACATGTACAAATAACCAACATTGGAATATTGTTGGTCAATATAGAAGAATGAAATTGTGTCACTTTCATGAAAAGGTATAAAAACCAGAGATCATCATAATAAGAAAAATAAATCAGACTCAGAAAGTCAAATATTTCATGTTTTCTGCCATACATGAGATCTAGGGGTTTTTTTGTTTGGTTGGGTTTTTTGTTTTGGTTTGGTTTGGTTTTTGGTTTTTTGGTTTTTTGGTGGGTTATTTTGGCATGAAAGTGGGAGTGTTGCTCAGAAAGAGGCTGGGAACCAAGGAGACGGGGTAGAGAGGCAAAAGAATCTAATACATCAATGACACCTACTACTTCATGCAGTTGACATACACTAATAGAATAGTTTAAATCTGTTCATGAGGGGGACTTCATGACTACAGATGTCAGCTGAGGGGTCACGTTCTTCGTCTGTCAACTGAGCCCCAACTAACCCTGTAATGGCCTCTTCTGGTCAAAGGGCCAAATCCCTTAGATAAGGACACTTCTTGACATGACAGGAGAAAGCAGATATTCACACAACACTTGGGGAAAACAGCAGTAAGGCTAGAGTACCCAGCATACCCACAAGGCAGTGTTCCTGACCTCCAGCAGACCACCATGTGGGGGGCTGCCCCCAGTTTTTCCTGAAGAACAGAATACCTGTGCTCTCTGGGAAATGACTGAATGTCCCTTACATGTTCCCCTGTTGTTCCCTCAATGTCCTGACTGATGAATCCTCATCTGTGTCTGTCCCCACCAAAGCTCATGACACTCTCCTCACTCAGGAGAGGGAAGGTGTTAAGGGGGCACAATGACCTTCTCTCCCCAGTCAACTGTCAAGGTCATGTCGTCTCCCTGGGTCCCTGTTTCCCAACTCTGAAAAACCCCTGGCTGTGAGCAGAGGACAGCTGTAACAAGCTGCGACCCCTCTGCCTGGCCCGTGTCTGCTCGCCTGCCTTAGAAGGAAACGATGCTCACAGCATTTCTATTTTCCATGCTGTGGTGGATTGGAACCTCACCCAGCTCAAGACAGAATAAATTTACTCCTGCACAAATCTCTTGATCGTTTCTCCTTCAAATGTGGGAGAGCAGCACTGAGAAGGGCGGGAAGAGCAGCGCACATCGTAAATCCAGGGGCGCTGGAGCTGAGGGCTGCAGGAGGCACATAAAGGAATCTCTGTGTTTTCATATTATTTTCTGTTTAAAATCGACATGTGTGGTTCCGGACAAAGACGTTTTAGTGTGGAGGAGAGAGGGTTCAGTGTCTCTCTTTCTGGAAAAGTGGAGGAGTGTCAGAAAGAGACACTGCTGAGATGTGCTCTGGGGAAGAATCTGCAGGAAGCTAAAAATAAAACCAAGGGCTTTCGAATAACTGTTCTTGGGAAATACACACAGGCAGCCAGCTTCCTGAGATGCCAGCTGGCCTCTGTGTGTCAGTGACTTCTGCATCTTGCCTGTCACATCTGAATGGGGACAGGTATTGTCAGCCTCCCCAAGCTGAGTCCATGTGGTAGGGAGTATTGTCACTTTAAATCTCCCCAGCATGGGTAGGTTATCAGAGCCCTGTATTTTCTATAAAACACTCATCATTAAGGGGTTGGAGATGTGGCTCAGTGGTTAAGAGCACTTGCTTCTCTTGCAGAAGATCCACATGGCTCACAACCATCCCTGACTCCAGTTCCAGGGCATCTGGCACACTCTTCTGACCCCCATGGGCACTAGGCATGCACATGGTACACATACATACATGCAGGCAAAACACACACATAAAATTAATAAAATCTAAAGTATCTTTGAAGTAATTTTTTTCTACTACAAAGGGCTAGATGGGGGCCAGGGAGATGGCTGAGTTGATAAAGCATTGGCCTTGCAGTCACGAAGTCCTAAGTTCAATTCCTTAACACTCATGTAAAAGGTAGATACAGTGGCAAGTGCTTGTAATTCCAGTGTTGGAGACATGGAGACAAGCAGGTCCCTGGTGCTGTCTAACAAGCAAGCTCAGCTTAATTAGTGGGCTCTATGCTCAGTGAGAGACCCTGTCTCAAAAAAGCAAGGTAGATGGCACCTGAGGAACCATACTTGAAATTATCTTCTGGCCTCCACATGCAAGCACACCCATTCACACATGCACAGCACAGAGTCAACTGTAGATGGCCCTGTGCATCCGAGCCTACACTGACCCACACTGCCAGGCTGGAGTTCTGACACTGCTCTACACAGTACCAGCTACATCTTCTTGGGTATGCTGACTAATGTCTTCCTGCCTCAAATTCCTTCTCTACCTGTCTCTCTTGATTGTTGTGAGGATTGAATTGGTTAACATCTAAAAAGCACTTGCAGTGTACTAGCTCGGCATTCTGATGCATTTGCCATCTGGCCCAGTCAAGTCTCTTGAATAGCCCAGCCTTTGGTAGCCCTCTAGTGTCATGGCTTGAATACCAAATGTCTCTCAAAAGGATCATGTGTTGGAGACTGGGTCCCTGGCTGGTAGTATTCTGGGAGGCAGCACAAACACTACAAGGTGGGAGTCTAGCTAGAGGAGCTGGGTCACTGGAGGTGTCTCTCTGAAAGGTGTATGGTTCCCTCTTCTCTCCCCATCCCCCTTTTGATATCTGTGACCCCTGAGTATCTGCAGTAACCTCATTCTGCAGCAAGTCTGTCAGTTATTGTTGATGGGAGTTATGAGAGTCTAGAAAACAAATTACAAAGGAAAAAATATTTCTATTTCCTTGACTCATGCACGGATTTGCCTTTTTTTAATTCATTTTACATGCCAACCACAAATCCCCCTCTCATCCCTCTTCCCGCTCCTCCTACACCACCTCCCCGCCCCCAAGCCCCGGCCACCATCTCCTCCTCCAACAGGGTAAGTTCTGTGAGGGCACAGCTAAGTCTGGTACATTCAGTTGAGGCAGGACCAAGCCCCTCCCCAATTTATCAGGGATGAGCAAGGTGCCTGACCATAGGTAATGGGATCCAGAAAGCCAGCTCATGGACCAGGGATAGATTCTGATCCCACTGCCAGAGGCCCCTCAAACAGACCCAGCTACACAACTGTCTCCCGTATGCAGAGGGTCTGGTCCAGTCCCATGCAGGTTCCACAGCTGTTGGTCTAAAGTTCATGAGTTCCTTTGAGCTTGGTTCAGTTGTCTCTGTAGATTTCTCCGTCATGATCTTGACCCCCCCCCCCCTTGCTCATGTAATCCCTCTTCCCTCTCTTTGACTGGACTCCCATGTACATGGCTGTGGATCTCTGCATCTGCTTCCATCAGTTACTGGATGAAGGCTCTATGATGACAGTTAGGGTATTCACCAATCTGATTACCAGGGTAGGCCAGTTCAGGCATCCTCACCACTGTTGCTAGTAGTCTAATCTGGGGTCATTGTTGTGGATTCCTGGGAATTTCCCTAGCACCAGGTTTCTCCCTTACCCCATAATGTCTCCCTCTAACAAGATATCTCTTTCATTGCTCTCCCACTCCATTCCTCCCCTAGCTTGGCCATCCCGCTCCCTCATGTTCTAATCCCCCATCCCCTACCCCTCTATTACTCTCCCCTCATCCCCAGTTTACTCATCGTGATCTCTTCTGTTTCCCCTTCCCAAGGTGATCTATACATCCCTCTTATGGTCCTCCTTGTTTCCTAGCTTCTCTGGAGCTGTGGGTTGTAGTCTGATTATCCCTTGCTTTACATCTAGTATCTACTTACGAGTGAGGACATACCATGTTTGTCTTTCTGAGTCTGGGTTACCTCACTCAGGATGATAATTTCTAGTTCCATCCATTTGCCTACAAATTTCTTGATGTCATTGTTTTTTAAAGCTGAGTATTTAAAACAGTCTCCAACACATGATCCTTTTGAGAGAAATTTGGTATTCAAGCCATGACACTAGAGGGCTACCAAAGGCTGGGCTATTCAAGAGACTTGACTGGGCCAGACAGCAAATGCATCAGAATGCTGAGCTACTCCATTGTGTATATGTACCACATTTTCTTTATCCATTCTTTGATTGAAGAGCATCTAGGTTGCTTCCAGGTTCTGGCTATTATGAATAATGCTGCTATGAACATAGTTGAGCAAGTGTCCTTGTGGTATACTTGAGCATCCCTCAGGTATATGCCCAAGAATGGTATCATTGAATCTTGAGGTATATTGATGGAAAAAAAAAAAAACAGAAAACCTAGGATATCTAAAACTATAATTTACAATAAAGCAAATTGTAGAGGCATCACAATTACTGATTTCAAGCTCTACCATAGAGCTATAGTAATAAAAACAGCTTGGTATTGGCATAAAAACCAACATGTGGATCAATGGAATCAAATTGAAGGTCCTGACATTAATCCACACAACTATGAACACCTGATTTTTGACAAAGAAGCCAAAACTGTACAATGGAAAAAATAAATCATCTTCAACAAATGGTGCTGGCATAACTGGATGTCAACATGTAGAAGATTGCAAATAGATCCATATCTGCCACCATGCACAAAACTCAAATCCAAGTGGATCAAACACCTCAACATAAATCCAGCTACACTGAACCTGGTAGAAGAGAAAATAGGAAGTAGTCTTGAATGCATTGGCACAGGGGAACACTTCCTAAATATAACACCAGTAGCACAGACACTGAGAGCAACAATCAATAAATGGGAAGCTTCTGTAAGGCAAAGAACACAGTAAATAAGACAAAATGACAACCTACAGAATGGGAAAGGATCCATACCAACCCCACATCTGACAGAGATCTGATCTCCAAAATACATAAAGAACTCCAGAAACTAGACAGCAAAATACCAAACAATCCAACTAAAAAATGGGCTACAGATCTAAGCAGAGAATTCTCAACAGAAGAATCCCAAATGGCCAAAAGATATTTAAGGAATTGCTCAACATCCTTAGTCATCAGGGAAATGCAAATCAAAATGACTCTGAGATACCATCTCACACCTGTCAGAATGACTAAGATCAAAAACACTGATGACAGCTTATGTTGGAGAGGATGTGGAGCAAGGGGAACACTCCACTGTTGGTGGGAGTGCAAACTTGTAGCGCCACTTTGGAAATCAGTATGGGGGTTTCTCAGAAAATTGGAGATCAATCTACCTCAGATTTGACTTTTAAGGTGAACGATTTTAGCATGTCATGACCATACAAAGAGGAAGGCATGGGTAAGAGTATAATAATAAGGAGGGCATAGAGTTGGGAGGGAGATGCAATGAGGTCCTGGTGGATATAGATGAGAGGAATAAGAAATGGATATGGTTAAGTACATTGTATCCATATATGAAAGTTTCAAAGAATTAAAAAAGAAAGAAAACTTTTATTCACCCAACCCCTTTGGAAGAAGTAGAAAGAGGTAATGTGCTGCCGATGTGGAACTAACAGGGTGGCAAGCAACAGACTCAAGGGAACAAAAATAAGGAAACATTGGGAAAGGCACATTCTTAGACTTCACACTTTCGTCTAGCCTTGGGAGTTAGTGACATGCTACAGGGTGGGGAAAGGGCTATGGCACAAGAAGAAGTAGAAAAACAAAGGAATATGAGAGAGTAAAGAAAATGACAAGAGGATGAAGAACTCACATATACAAAGGACCAAAGACTGTGTACCAACAAGGATATGGTGCCTGTACAAAGTGCTTCCAGGTAAGGGAGTCCATTTGGGAGAAACAGCTCTCTGTTCCATGAAGAGAGCAGATGTCTCCCTTACTGACAGCCAGGGTATTTGTAAGATGAAAGCATCCATGCTACTTCAGCGGGGCGTCAATATTCCACTTTTACTCTGTATAGCCGTGTCCGGACTTAACTTCTCAGAAAATCCATGATCTCTATAAAGTTTCTTTCAGCCTGTAGTGGGTACCCAACTCATCTTGGCTAACTAACATCTGAGAGAGGGACCCAAAGGGACATAACCACACAAAGGGCAAGACACATAGCAAGATTAATTAGAAGATTTGGGGCCCACATACCATTTTGGTAGGAATCTAGTCCAAACAAGGAGAGCCAAATCAGGCCCCAGGGAGGAGTGGTGCCTAGAACAGATGTTCCTTTATCCTTCTAGTGGAGACAAGTCCCCACATGGAATGACATGACGCCTACACAGTACTGTGTATTTTCCAATTATTAGTGACGGATGTGGGATACACAAGGGAGATTGCTGTGTGAATTACAACTTAATTAAAACTTTCAAAACAGAGGTTTTCAGCACTTCTCTCTCTCTCTCTCTCTCTCTCTCTCTCTCTCTCTCTCTCTCTCTCTCTCTCTCTCTCTCACACACACACACACACACACACACACACACACACACACACACACACCCACATTTCTTGCTGTGGTTCATATGGCCTACTTCTCACAATGACACGATGTCTCAATTCAGATAAATGACAACCATTAGAGACCACATCCAGGAAACATTCTGTGGGTAAGAATTTCATTTTAAGAAAAAAGATGTGGACATTAATACTCTGTTATTTTTAACTTGGCTTCATCTAGTATGGATTCCAAAACTGGATGTACAAATCTTTTGTTTCCAAGATCAACAAAAAAAGTTATCTTTTTTCCAGTGTGCCCTTCAAAGGGGAAAAAGTCAACCTGTGTTGAAAAGATAAACAGCTCAACTTCAACATCTCCTGACTGCCTGTGTCAGAGCTTATGTGACATATGTGAGTTGCACTTTTAAAGTGACCATGGTACTTTTCCTAGTGATCTGATCTGATATTTAGGAACATTTTGCTTCTAAGGACACGGGTTGGTTCTTCATTCTAACATGAACTCAGTGCTCTCTAACACAGCTTGCTTCCCACCCTCACTGTGAAGTTCAGATGCAAGGTGATGGTCTACCCAATAAGATTGATACAGAAGGGAAGGGCTAGGTTAAGATAGTGTTAACCTCTATTCACAGGAATCTCATATATTGCCTGCTGACAGACCTATATTAAGAATAATTTTAATTGCATCATCATTTACTTTTCTAATTATGGAAAAGTTAATATATCCAAAGTGTAGAAAACAGTATACCAAAGTTCACACACCATCACCAAACTCAACAATTACCAGCTCACAGTTTATTTTTGCCTCATATTCTCTGCTACACACACATACTATTTTAAAGTAAATTCAATCTGTGGTCCACTTCATTACGAAATATCTGTCTCTGGCCTCTATGTCTAAAAGATAAATACTGTTTGGTTTGGTTTGGTTTGGTTTGGTTTGGTTTGGTTTGGTTTGGTTTGGAAGGTGGTTCTGGCATAGGGTCTCATGTAGCCCAGGCTAGCCTCTAACTCATTCTATAGCCAAAGATGACCATGAAGTTTTGATCCTCTTACCTCTGCTTCCCAATGCTGAGACTATAGGCCTGTGCCCCCACCTTTCACTAAGAGGAAACTTTAAAGCATGGCTGTAAGGAATCATGACACAGGAGAGAAAATCAAGTCATTCTAAGTCTCCTCAACCCTTCTCAAACATCGGCAGGGGCATTGAATTGTCCTGAGCATCTGTCCCACTACGCGTGAGGGGTGACCCATTAGCTGTGTGATGCCAGCCATCAGCCATCAGCTTTTTAGTCTTTCCCCTCAGGGGTATGCACCTTTCCCTGGGACAGCCAGCCTCCAGTGAGGGCTCTGTCAACAGCCAAGGGCTAGGACTCAGGGGGCGGAGGATAAAGGTCATAAGGTAAGCAGGGTCTCTGCCTGATTCCTCTGTCCAACCTCTGAAGGTATTGATCCCAAGAGGACTCAGCAGCAAACTCCTACAAGCCATTCTTTATCACATTGTCTTCCTCACAGGGAGCACCATGCACCCTTCCATCTTCCTCAATGATCCATGGTTTTAGCAGATTCCTGATTTCACCCAAACAAGGTGAGTATTGAAATTGATGGAGGAGAAGGAGTCATCTTCCTCTTCCTTCTTCCTCCTCTTCCTCCCCTCTTCCTCCCTCCCTCCTGCCTCCTTGCAATCTATTTGTTGAAGAAATTAAGTTGAATAGAGTCATTGGTCACATAGCATTTATGAATAACTTGAGTTTCTCTGTTGTCTTGACTTTCCTATAAATTGGTAGAGGGCTCTAGAGGCCCAGTCACTCTCAGCTCAATTTGTTTGGCATTTACTTTGTATTGATAAGTTCTTCCATCAAATACCTATGTTCTTGGTATGTTTCTTTTCATGATATTGACCACCTCTCACATGGCATTGACTGGATGAGTCTATCGAGGTTAACTGACTAGAGAGTCCACCTCTCACATGGCATTAGCTGGATGAGTCTATCGAAGGTAACTGACTAGGGAGTCCACCTCTCACATGGCATTGGTTGGGTGAGTCTATCAAAGGTATGCTGTGGATGTCTTTCTGTACACTATGAATATGTGTTGCTCTGATTGGTTGATAAATAAAATGCTGATTGGCCAGTAGCCAGGCAGGAAGTATAGGTGGGGATAAACAGACAGGGAGAATTCTGGGAAGAGGAAGGCTGAGTCAGTAGACACCAGCCTGCCATCCAGGGAGCAGCATGTAACAGCACACAGGTAAAGCCACGGAAAACATGGTGAAATATAGATTAACAGAAATAGGCTGAATTTAAGTGTAAGAGCTAGTCAGTAGTAGGCCTGAGCTAATGACCAAGGAGTTTTAATTAATATAAGCCTCTATGTGTTTACTTGGGTCTGAGTGGCTGTGGACCAGGCAGGACACAGGAAAACTTCAGCTATAAGGGTAACTGATAGGGAGTTGTCTCTTCCCACCAGGCCTCCTCTGCTTAAGTCACTGTTGTTGTCGAGTGTTGTGATTTACACTGGAAAGCCAGAACACCTTTTTTCTTAACACTTCTCAAATTCATAAGGTGAATTCCTAACATCTTGCAAGGCTGGTGCAGTGGTTTGAGTGAGAATGCCCCCTACCCCTGCTCCCAGGGATCGTGGTTTTGTTTTGGTTTTCATTTTGAATACTTGGCCCCAGTTGGTGGAACTGTTTGGGAAGGATTAAGAGCTGTGGCCTTATTGGAGGAGGGGTGTCCTTCGGGCCAGACCCCATCCCCAGTGTACTTTCATTCACTCTGCCTCCTACATGTAGATTAGAAAAAAGCTTTCAGCTGCTCCAGTCATTGCCTAACCTTCTAAAATCAAAAGCCCAGTTAAAGGCTTTCTTTCATAAGTTGCCTTGGTCATAGGAAAGTAACTAAGACAGATGTCCAGCTCTGTGATTACAAGCCCAGAGTTGAGCATTCCGTCGTTCCTGTCTATGCCACCCTGCCCTCCATGTAACACAAGTCCAATTCCTGTGAATCCAAGTGATACTTTGAAGCTTCTATTCTGTGGTCTAAGTTTCCAGTACTCTTGATGCTGATTGAGTGTCCTACAATTCAACTTAATCCTGACACTAACTGTACTCAGATCACACAAACCTGACACACACAGTAAATCCCCCAAGACTGCCCACTCCAATACCAGCTGCAGATAGATCCTCAGGATGTCACCGCTGGGGGCTCCCAGAGACATGAAGACTGACCTCACTCTACAACCGCGTGTTATTACAGTGATGGCCAGGTAAAAAGATGCAAGGGCAAGGGGCTCCTTAACTGTACGCTCTCTGGGCATGCTCCCCTGCCTCCACACCCAGAATAACCAGGTAATGACAGCAGTTCCCTGGGTCTCCCTGTTTCCAAGTTACTACAAAAACTGCATTCTGTGGATACAACTAATTAGGCCCAGGATTGTGGAAGAAATCCAGAGTTCAGTGTCCCCCACTACAGAGTAATGGGGGGATGCTTGGAACACCCAGGCTGTGTTCTAGAGATAGTGGACAAGAGACTGGACCCACAGAACAGATAAGAGGGTGGGAAGAGGTCCTGGTAGAAGAATTGCACCCACGTGAGACAGAGGGCCAGACCTAAGGAAAAGCCATCTATGGCCGTTACTGTGACCCCACTAATTGCACTCCCTCAGTTTTTAGCAGCTTTGCTATCTGGGGCTTTAAGGAATGTCAGGGAAGGAACTGGAGGCAAAGATGTGTCAAAGAGAAGTAAGGCTGCAGCCCTGGGGAGTGTGGACAGGGACAAGGTCTGTTGTGGAAATGTGTCCTCATCCCATGTTGGTACCCTCATGTGCCTAGGAAAGGGGCTGATCCCACAGAACACTGTATGGATGTGTAGGGGAGCAGCAAAGAGGTTATAAATATCTTTAACCTCCTGGAGACAGTGAAAGCAGATTTCCTGTGTCACCCAGAAGCATCACTCCTGAACTCATATCCAGAGAACACTCCATCAACACCCAACAAAGACACCTGCTGTCTTCAGCCCCAACACCCAGCAATGCCTGAGGCCAGAGGAACACTAAGTTTATAGCAAGAGCATGCAACTTGTGAGGAGGCTGTATCATAACATTTTTAAATTGAGGGTGGAAAGCTATAATTATCTTATTAGGTGTGATGGCACATACCTGTGATGCCAGCACTCAGGAAGAGGAGGCAGGAGAATCAGGAGTTCAAGGTCACCTCTGACTATGTAATGAGTTCAACTAGGGATACCTGAGAACTTTAAGGAAAAAAATCTACAATTAAGAACATTTTGGTCTTAGTTACTTTTTTATCACTGTGATAAAATACCCTGACAAAAGCAACCTAAAGATTAGAGGGTTTATTTTGGCTCACAGTTCAAGCAGGACAGCCTCCATCATGGCAGGGAAGGCATGACAGCAGACACAAGAAGCTAGCTGGTCACATTGTGTCCACACTCAGTAAACAGGAAGCAGTACAGTCTCAAGGCCCACCCCCAGTGACCCAAAGATTCCACAGCCTTCCCAAATAGTGCCACCAGCTGGTGACCAAATGCTCTAACACATGAGCCTGTGAGGTACATTTCACATCCAAACTACCCAACCTCATCCTTAAACGCAAAGAGTGAATGCTTTTGATTTTCATATCTGGGAGCAACTATGGTATGCTGGTATGCATCTCAGAATCCCACTGTGAGAAGCCAACAGATGTGAGTACAGAGAGGCTGTGCAGGTCCTGGGCTGGAGAAGACAAACAGGAAGCAAAGGAGGAAGTAAATGTCTGTGTATGAGATCCGCACCGGTGCTTCATTTGCCAAGTGAGGCTGCTCAGATCCTGGCTATGGTGGCTAAGGGAGGCAGAGCTGCAGCCACCTACCATCCGAGGAGAGAGCCCAGTTTCTTCTCTCTTCTGTGCATCTCTCTCTCATAAAGAAATAATATTTATTAAATATATGCCATTCTACTAGACACTTTCTAGATCCATGAATAATAACAAATGTACTTCTCTCACCAGCTAACAGCTCTGTGAATAAGTCAGCCTTCAGTTCTCAGACATCTTCTAAAAATATTCCCAAATGGTTTTCTTTCTAAGTGAATCCAGTCAAAAGTCTCAGGTTTCTGGCACTGAAAATAAGTTATTACTGTTATCACACATTTTCTTTTTTCATTTCACATCATGACACACACATCTCATTAGGTTTCTTCAAGCTATCAGAGTGTGCATGTGCACATGCACACATACACACACACACACACACACACACACACACACACACACACACAAACTTCAAAGAAACTAGTTGACATAACCCACTTTTAAAAGTTTCTTTCCAGAATATAACTTCATTTTTTTCTAAGTTTCATCTTTGTTTCCTAAAATTAAAAGCTAGTATAACATAATAATGCCCAAGGGTTAAAGAAATGACACACTCTCTTAACACATGAAGCCCCACTTCAGAAAAATTCATAAGTGAAACCTAAGGACAGATTTCCTCTCATGCACGAAATACCTTGGAAGTTTAAAGGGCGCCGAGCATCTTATGACCGTCCTAGCTGGTGATGGGATCTTGGATCATTCACTGATTTATTCACCCATTCACTTTGTTAATGATTAACCACCTCGTGTTCTGGACACCATGCAGGGATAGAAGATGGAGAGCAAGCAGACAGGAGCCTCTCTTTCTTGGGATCTAGAATGGGAGATAGACAACTATGGAGGAATCATAAAGGAGAGCTACTGGGACTCAGTGAAGGGGGTGGAGAGGAAGTCTCTGAGAAAATGGCTATGATCTGGAACAAGAGTAGGAAGTGTCCATCATGAAAGGGGAAGAAAGTGGTCAAGGAGAGGGAACCTTGCAAAGGTCCAGTGGCAAACTTTGTCAGGGGAAAGGAGTAACAAGAAGCTGTAGAAGAAAGGCCGGCCTCTCTCTCTCTACACCCATCCTTCTCATTCTCCACCAGAGACTTTGACTCTGGATTCACCAGACATGGATTAACACTCAACACCATTAACTCAGCTACAATTATATCTGCATTCCTTACCTCTTTCTTTTTCTCGGAGAGCCACAGGCTCTTCCTTACGCTCAGAATCCCATGAACTTTCTCTGAGGCTCAAAGAGAATGTGAGCTTTAGCATCAGAGTGCCTGAGGGGCTCCTGTCTCTGCTTCATTCACTGTGGAACTGAAGGTGGGTGGGGACCTGCTGAAAACCCAGTTTTCACGCTTGTAGCATGGGGACAGCAATACTACACAGAGTTGTCGTGCTCATTTATAAACACCCCATTGATTGGTATATGGTAAGTACCCAAAAAAAGATGTCAACAGCTATTGTTAGTCCAATCTCCTCCAATATCTGTTTGATGAATTATTCATCCTTTTCCTGTACTGTACTGTCAGATTTTTCTCATTCTGAATAAGACCAATAACAGAGTTTTAGGAAGAACACAGGTGTTAGTTGTTATTACACAACTTGGGAATTCATTAGCTCCAGGTTTAACTCCTAGCTTCTCAAACAACTCATCAAGTGACCTCATTGAGTAAGCTCAATAGTGACTTCAGGGAACATTTTCCCCCTGCTGAAAATAGAGACAGACATGCCTGCCTTGCATGGCTACTGTGAAGACAGGTCAAAGCTCCAGAACAATGCAGTATACAGAGGTGATGAGCACTATGTTGGCAATGTATCTTGATTTTCCACGAAACGTTTTGTTAACGGGGTGGTAGTGATGACAGTGGTGGTGAAGCTGGGCTTTGTTTTGTTTTGAGACAGGGTTTCATGGAGGCCAGACTGGTCTCAAACTTGCAATGTAGCTGATGATCTTCAATTTCTGATCTTCTTGCTTTACCTCCCAAGTGCTAGGATTACAGGTGTGTGCCACCACACCCAGCCTGTAACAGTAGGTGTAAGTGTGGGGGGGGGGGGCGGGGGGGGGGGTTGAGACTGGTTCTTACTATTTGACCTCAAATGTATTTGACCATTTGATCTCATGCACCGGCCTCCTGAATGCTGAGATCACAGGCATGCACCATCACATCCGAGTGGGGGACAACAATCTAACTCCTTCCTTTTCACTCTTTCCTAGAGCAGAAAAGCCTTCACTTGGCCCTTCTCCTTTATCCAATGCCTACCTCTCCTCCTATTCTCACTCAAGCTCAAACACAAGAACATTAACGTCCTAGGCTCCACCTCTCAGAGCCCAGTCACTCTCAGTAAAACTACAGCTAGGTTGCCTTTCCATTGCCAGTCTTCTGGACAGGGCACTTCCAAGCATGTGCCCTTGGCATAAGAGATGCCTCCTTCTCTTTCCCTGACTCTTTCTCTAAGTTCGTTTGCCCTAATCTTTCTTCCCCAGACTGCTTTTCTCTTCAGTCTACACCCTGTCATTGGGGAATCTTACAGTCTTCATTTGCCTATATGCTGGTAATATACACACAAAAAAAATCATGTATTTTTTTTATTTTCCTTCCTAGGAGTTATGAAGTGAAGCCTAAGCTGCAATGGAGTGTGGGGACCCGCCCCCACTTGTTCCCCCAGGGTACTCTTGAGCAGGGAGAAACAAAGAAATGTAGCTAGAAATACAGAGGAGCGCCTCGGGAGGGCCTGGGTCAAAACCCACCAGCCCCTTCTGTCTCTACTAAAGGGCTTTTAAAGGATGCCAAGAGGTGGGGCAAAAGATCTCCCCTCAGCACAGCCAAGTGCAGACCATCTCAAACACCTGGTGACCATGCACATGGTCAAGCCATCCCCTAATGCAGCCCTGCTGTGTAAAGCAAGCTCAGATCTCACTAGGAAGCTTTCATGGGCTCCCACAATGGAGACCCCAGTATGCTGAAAAAGTTGCAAGTACTAAAATCCACGAAGCCACATATGCTGCAGGAGGCAGAGCCTCTGGGAGCCCTTATTGTGGTGCCATCAGGAGTCCCAGATGCTGGACATGTACCTTCACGACTTTGTGTTTGCTCTTCTGGATTTTGAACTCACTTGATTCCAGTCTTTCCTCCTCTTTAGAAGACAAATGTTTACTCTGTGTCATGTTGAAAATAACTTACATTTTGCTTGTATACAGGCTCATAATTAAGAGATTGCCTTGAATCTTAGAAGAGAATTTTAAATTCAGGCTTTGACAGCATGAAAACTGCAAAACCATGAGAACTGTTGAAACTGGGATAAGTGTATTTCTCATTATGAGATGGCCATTTGCCTCTGGGAACCAGGATCAGAATGTTATGGTTTCAATATGGAATTGAAATATGAGCCTAGAGGCTCTTCCTAGTTAGGTTTCTATTGCAATGATAAAGACCATGACCAAAAGCAACTTGGGGAAGAAAGGTTTTATTTCACCTTACAACTTTCAGGTCTATCATTGAGGAAAGTCAGGGACCTAGAGGCGGGAACTGAACCAGATACCATGGAGGAACACTGCTCATTGGTTTGTTCCTCCTGGCTTGCTCCGTTTGCTTTCCTATACACTCAAGCTTACCTTCCCAGGAATGGCCCTGCTCACAGTGAGCTAAACCCTTCTACAATCACTGATCAGAAAAATGCCCCAAAAGCTCGCCTACAGGCCAAACTGATGTGGCATTTTCTCAGTTGGGGTTCCCTCTTCTCAGATGACTCTAGCTTATGTCAAGTTGATAAAAACAAACAAACAAACTAGCAGAACAAGGATGGCGTCTTTGACTCTTGGATCATGGCTTTTAGCACTGTCTTAAGGAGATGTGACACCTACCTGAAGGAAGTGAACCCAGAGTTAAGAACTGAGGATGAGAGCTTGGCTCTGCTCTGAGCCTACTGTGATGTGAGAAGTTCCAGCCACACAGTCTGCTGCATAACCTCTGCCATGACCTCCATCCAAGGACGGACTGTGCCTTCTTAACCCATGAGCCAAATAAGTGCTTCCTCCCTTGTTCTTGTCTGGGATTTGAGAACGAGAAAAGTAACTGATAAAGCACACTTGTGAACAAGTCACTTCCTTGCATGTTAGGAAGCAAACAGGGTAAAGAAGCTGCCACTGGGGCCTCAGGTTTCATTAGTATAAGAGAAATGCCAGAACATCCCCACTTGCCTTATATTTCTCTCTCTGCCCAGCCATATCACTTCCTGTCTCCACCTTCCTAGTGCTGGGAATAAAGGTGTTCAACTCCCAAGTACTAGGATTAAAGGTGTGAGCCATCACCCTCTGGCTCTGTTTCCCTTTTAGACTGGATCAATCTCATGTAGCCCAGGGTGGCCTTGAACTCACAGAGATCTGTCTGCCTCCACCTCCCGAGTGCTGGGCTTAAAGGTGTGTGCACCACTATGTGTCCCTGCAAGTTTTATGTGGAAACCCAATCCCCAAGGTTCAAATGTTAAAAGTTGGGGCCTCTGAGAGGTGACTGAGTCACAGACAGATAAACATCCTTATAAAATAGACCACAGAAAACCTTTTCCTCTCTCCTTCCACATGAGGAAGAGCAGGAGGTGAAAACATGGCTTCCAGTGACAGGAAATGGGTTCTTTTCAAACTTGTGGGCTTCTTGCTGTCAGGTCTCTCAGAGCCAGGAGCATTGGGCTTCTGCTGTGTACGAGGCACCCATGGTATTCTTTAATAGCAGCATGGAATGTTGTGGGATATTTGTTTAACTATGTAAAGATGCACTGCATTTGTTTAACTGTGAAGATGTGTTGCTGTTTTACCTTGCCTGCCTAAGGCACCTGGTTGGCCCAATAAAAAGCTGAATGGCCAATAGTGAGGGAGGAGGTACAGGCAGAGTATAGGAGATTAAGGAGGAGGAAGAATGTAGGCTCTAGAAAGAAGAAAGAAAAAAAAGACAACAGGGGCCAGACAGACAGATATGGAGGAAGCAGGAAAGTAGGACATACAGAATGAAAGAGAGGCAAAATGTAGATGAAGATAAATAGGTTAAATTAAGTTAAAAGAGCTAGTGGGACAAGCTTAAGCTAAGGTCCTGCATTCATAATTAGTAATAAGTCTCCATGTCTTTATTTGGGAGTTGGTTGGTGGCCCAAAGAAAATGCTAACTACAGTGGATGTTCCAAGCCAATTGATTATTTTGTACACTGGACTACAGCTAACAAAACTGAGCAATGATGGGGCCTATGCTAGTGTAGTGGCTGTGAGGAAAAACAAATAAGTCCAACTTCTCAGGTATCTCAGAGGTGGCGTTGAGTCAGAGTCACAAAAGGGGAGAAACCAAAGACGATGCTCAGGCCTCAGGCTTGGGCTGCAAAACCCGGTGTCTGTCTTCACTGGGGTCCTCTTAATGCTGCTGGCCTCCTTCTGCAAACCCAAGGTCCCCAGTCCCTCCCATTACATCTGAACTAAATAGATCACCACCCTCTGAATGTCTCTTTTGTCCCAATACATTTTAAAAGAGATACTTCTAAATTACTTGAAAATCACTT
Source organism: Peromyscus californicus insignis (assembly GCF_007827085.1). Taxonomy (NCBI): domain Eukaryota; kingdom Metazoa; phylum Chordata; class Mammalia; order Rodentia; family Cricetidae; genus Peromyscus; species Peromyscus californicus. The sequence goes on along the minus strand of NW_026294584.1, from coordinate 159,619,943 downwards.
TCTCAGACAATGGGCATCTCACCAATCTACATCTATGTGGACAATATTGAGGGGCCCTGGGACAAAATCTCCTTATCAGTGACTTTGATTTCTTAAGCTATATAAGTAGACACAAGCATCTTATGTGCAGAAGACGGCTTAGCTGTTATAGACACTGGATTCTCCTCTGAAGGACTCAGTCCCCAGCACTCACGTTTGGCAGCTCACAACCCCAGCCCCAGCAGATCCCATGCCCTCTTCTGATCTCCCTGAGTCCCTGTACACCTGTTTTACACACACACACACACACTTTTTAAATTAAATTACAAAATAACCACCTTAAAACATGAAAAGTAGATCAACTTAAGCTAGATCAGACTCCTTCTGACTGACTCAAGTTATCACCCCCACAGCTGTTAAATTCTTTACCTGCAGCAGAGGAGAACTGCAGAGGTGAGAAATTCCTTCCTGCCTTTGAAATTGCCAAGGGAAAAACCCAAAAGAGCAACTTCCAATATGAGCCTTAGAAATCCAACCTACAGTACCCAAGACAGAGCAGCAGAGGGAAAAGCACTGTGGGCATGGAAAATAACCTCCTGGACAGTCCAAGGCCTAGTGTTGATTTTATTTAGAAGTCACCTCCTACTGTGATGGTGTGTGAATTCAGCCTGTAGTGCTGTAAAACAGCAGACAGCCATGAGAAGGGACAAGACAGGAAAGCGGTGGAAGGTAGTCTGGCATGCCCAAGGCCCTGGGTTCAATCCCCAACATCGTAAATCATCACCATCATAATCATCAATATTTCCTTTTCTCAGGATAGTTACTCTCTACAGTATTTTTCACCCATGCATGCCAAATTCAAGTATGAACAGAAAAGAAAAAATGTGTGCGAACGATCAGAAACATAGGACACGCAATGGACAGAGGTGAGGAGATGTGACGGAGAGAATACAAGAGCTGAGGTGTGGGAGGGGAGGAGGGGAAGGGAGACAGAATTCAGAGCTTTGTGTGTACCTCACCACTGAGCTACAGTCCTGTCCTTTAATGGTTTGCTGGTTGGTTTAGACTGGTTTTGTGAGGTCAGGTCTTATCATATAGTCCAGACTGGACTTGAATTCATCCTGCAGAGCAGGAGAGCCGTGAGCTTGTGATCCCCCAGTAGCTAGGTTGACAGGCCTGCTACTACCATCTTTTTAAAGATTGTGTGGCTGGCAAAAAGCCTCAGAAGGTGAAGACACCTGCTACCAAGGCTGATAGTCTGAGTTCAGTCCCCAGGACCCATGTGGTGACAGGGAAGAGCCACTTCCCACCAGTTGTCCCTGACCTCTACCCCACTCCGGTGTCACCAGGCCCCCTTCCCCACCTCAGGTACACATAAAGAATTAAAAGTTTTTAGTTTTAAGGATGAGGAACTCAGGAGAGGCAAGGCTTTCCCACGTTTCTGGGAATGGCCTGTCTCAACACTTCTGCCTCCCCAGAAAGCTCACTGAAAGTTCCATTGACATCTGTCTCACAGGAGAATGAAGGTTTTAGCTAAGGAAGTGTGCAGGGCCAATGGAATCCCAACAAAGCAGACAGCACTGGCATCCATCCTGGGTGCCTCTTGTCCTACAGGTGACAACAGCTGTTAGAATCCAGTTCTGTTACTGCTGCAGTTTAACCCTTTCTGTACCATCCACCCATGCTACAAGAAACACTTCCAGTGGGACCTGGTGAGTCATGGTGAACATGAAAAGCAACATTTGAAGATGATTGAAACCAAAACTTCGGGCCTCCATACTCCTCATACAATTGTTGAGGCAGCTTATACCCAAAACTGAAGCATAAAAGAAAAGACTGAAGAAGAGTAGAAAGATCTGGAAATATGACAAGAGGGAGGGAGGGGAAATTCAAATTCATGTTAAAACTCAATGATATTTGTAGTTACATAAATCCAAGTTCACACTAAAGATTGAATGTTGTGGGATATTTATACATTGTGTGAAAATATATTGCTGTGATAAAAAGCTTAATGGTGTAATAAAAGCTGAATGGCCAATAGCTAGGCAGGAGGTATAGGCGGGACTTCAGGGCAGAGAGAGAACTCTGGGAAGGAGGAGGAGACAGCTAGACTCGGAGGAAGCAGTATGAGCAGTACAAAGAGATGACATAATAAGCCACTGGACAGAACACAAATTAAAATAGATGGGTCAGTTTAAGTTATAAGAGCTAGTTAGAAACAAGCCTAAGTTATAGGCCAAGCTTTCATAATTAATAAGAAGTCTCCATGCCATTATTTGGGAGCTGATGGTACAGAAAAAGACTCTTTACAATTTAATAATTTGGGGTTATTTTTGTTTGTTTGTTTGATTGATTTGGTTTGGTTTGGTTTGGTTTGGTTTGGTTTGGTTTGGTTTTTTGAGATAGGGTTTCTCTGTGTGTAATCCTGCCTGTACTAGAACTTACCCAGCAGATCAGGCTGGTCTCCAGCTCATAGAGATCCACCTGCCTCTGCCTCCCAAGTGCTGGGATTAAAGGTGTGCCCAACACCACCCAGCAATTGAATGATTTTTTTTAAACTGTATGTTTTCATTGGAATCAGCTTTACCAGGGTGTAACAAAGGAAACCAGTTTTCCTTTGTTCTTATTTCTACAGAATTCAGTTTCATTTTGTTATGTTGTCCATCTTGAGAAAGTCTGTGTCTGTCTAGAAATCAGACACAGAATAGTACTGAGAAGATAAAAATGTGAAAACAGGAACTAGGTGTAGGGAACAAAAGGCCATCTCCAGTTTACATGTAGATATGTGCTCTATAGATTATGACATGGGCCAAGATCCTAATGCTATAAACCAGGGGCATGACTCAATGAAAAGCAACTGACATTGGGTGTCCAAGGAACATGTATTAGTTTCTTTTCCACTGCTGTGATAAACACCATGACCAAGTCAACTTATAGGAGGAAGTATTTAATTGTAACTTACAATTCCAGAGGGATAGGAGCCCATCACTATTACAGAGGGGAGCTTGGCTGCAGAAAAGTAATCATGGCCCTACAACAGCTGAAACCTTCCATCTCCATCCACAAACAGGAAGCAGGTAGTGCACCAAGCATGGCAGACACTTCTGGACCCTTAAGCCCGCCCCCAGTGACACTCCTCCTCCAACAAGGCCACACCTCCCAATTCTTCCCAAACAGTTCCACCAACTGGAGACCAATTATTCAAGCATATGGGGTCATTCTCAATCAAACAACGACAGACCCAAAAAGTAAACAGTGATGTAATCTGTCATAAAATTATTTCTGATAGAATGCCACTTTTGGGTGATTCTATATAAACACGGCTTAGAGGTCAGAAGCCAGTGGCCTTTGCCTTTTGTCTCTACCAGCCAGCCTATGTAGGCTTGTATCCTGGTCTTTGTGTGTACCTGGGTGCCTGCTGGCATCTGGCTCCCTAGTAGTCTGTGTGCCCTGGAATAAATTGTGTCTTATCTGCCTACAACTCCTCGTACTCCTTCCAATACTGAGAGCTTGGACATTGTAGTAGGAGAGTAGCTTGTTGGAAGAGTGAGGCTCTTGGCTCTGGGTTCAATTCCCACAAGTGACCATCCTTGCAGTAGCAAGGATATTCTAAGAGAGACACTGGTGCCCCTCCCTTTAACTGTCAGAGTATTGAGACAATGGGCCCCAGAAAATTGAAATTCCCCCAAGAATCTCAAGCAGGGGGAAAGAATGGCTGAAGTCCTACTGCCAGCCAGAGCAGGAGCTTGTCTTGCAGGAAGAGATTTCATCAAACACCTTGCAGGAGAGCCTGGACTGAAAGGATAATTATCTTGCTTAACCCTTTGGCAGAAAAGACTACATGTCTTCTACACTTCCCACATCAGCAATTTCTATTCTCCAGACTGTCTTAGTAGACACTGGGATGACCTCCAGGTACCAGTAACCTCACTTTTCAACTTCAGTTGGCATGAGCTGTGTCTTAGAGTTCTCTAGATGAACAGAACAAATGAAGTGTGCACACGCTCACGCGCACATACATACACACACACACAAACACACACGCGCACACGCACACGCACACACACACACAAGAGGCTGGGATGCTTGGTCCTTGAGGCTCCATTTCTCAGCAGTCACATCTGGCCCAGAAAACCTGCAGACTCCCAGAGTCTGGTCCTCAGTCAGTGGTGGGGGCCTGAAGTGCTGGTTCTCATGTGTCAGTGAAGGAAGCAGTAGTCAACAAGGTAGACTGGCCAGTGAAGGTGGAAAATGTTCATTCCTTCTACCTCTCTTGATCTGGGCTGCCACCAGAAGGCACTGCTGTCGGATTGATGAGGCTCTGTGGAAATAGAAAGCAGGCATCTCCAGGAGCAGAATTTTCTTCTAAACACAACAGCTGAAGGGCCACAGTTGGTCTGTAGAAGAGGAGACTGTGCACACGGCACAGGGGCTTGAGGGTTTTATAGGATGGAAAGGGGACTTTGGGGATGCAAGGTTCCATCTGAAGGTCAGTTCCCCTACAGTTTGGTAAGTACCATTCGAGGAAGTCTGCTGATCCTCTCATCAGAAGCATCCTGGAACCTAACAGGGATAGCAGCAGGTGCTATCGGAGAAGATTGTGTTCCCGTCCAGAGTTTCTCAGTCCACCTGGAGTGTTAGGTCCTAAACCCTTTAGTTCAGACCTGAGGACAGATGAAAGGATCAGGACAATGTATTCTCTCATTGGTTGCTTCCTACATAAGGCAGACAATGAAGCAGGGGACTAGACTCTGTCCCCAGGGTCTGAGGGGTTAGGTTGAGTTGACCTCACGTAGCAGGAAGAGACTTGAATGACTCTGGTGGCTCATACCATTGCTGTGGTCATGTGCTCCTGAAGAAACCTTTTAAAAAACAGTTAATTAGAGCCAGGGCTCTAGTGGCTAAGATGAGACTGAAGACCCTTTAGGGGACCTAGCCAGGGCAGCCTCTGTCCTAACAAGGCAGTGATTTGATCCAGGAGGAACTTCTGTTCAAGGTTTAAAAGACAGAGTCAAAACAAGGATGAGGAGGAAAGAGTGACCAGAGGAGGAGCTGGAGTGGGAGAAGGCTTGTTGTTGAACTTTTTGTCTGGTCCTAAGACTCTGGGTCCCATCTTGCACCAGAGTAGATTCGTTGAAGAAGCAGTATCGTTCCTGGGGGAGGACACAGATCTAGTCCTCTTTAGTTTTGGAGCGCTGCAGCAGCCAAGAGCAGAGTTGGTCCTGAAAAATGCTAAGGTCTTCTGAGAGCAGGTGAGCAGGGAATATTAAGTGATGCAAAGACACCTCAGTTCTGCTGGCTCGGTCCTGAGTCCTGAAAAGATGCCCACAGCGGCAAGAGGATGCCGTTAGATGGCCTGTGGGCCCTTTTTAGAAGTCACAGATCTAAAAGGGGCTTGAGGGCACAAATCTCTCTCAACTGCTTTGGACTGGCAAAAGAGGTGATGTAGAAAGCACAGCAGTTAGAGTCCCTCAAAGGAGGGTCTGGCTAAGGGGCCACAATAAAATTTAACAGGTGGCAAAGATCCAGAACACAAGGCGGCCATGTGATGGCAGCATGAATCCTTGGAGTGTGTTATATGACTGAGGTAGTGTGTGTGACATATATAAATGGGACTGTTGACACTGTTACGAAATTACTGAGTGTCGTTAGGAAAACAGTTAAAGTTTTGCCCTTATTGGAGGAAGACAGCAGGCAGAAAAACCATCCAGAGAACCCTTGTAGGCTTTGCCACAGGTGTTAGCAAGACTGAGGATTCTTGTCACTGTTGTAGCTTTAGACATTTGTCATTGGCCAACACAAGTTCAGAACTGGCCGTCAGGTCTCCTCTATTACATCCTTGTGGGGAACATTAAGAGACAAATGAAGAAAATCTTTTCAGATTCTTTTTTAATTAAGTAAATGTATTCATTTATTTTACATCCTGATGCAGTTTCCCCCCTTCCTCTCCTCCCACTCCCTCCCCCCAACCCTCCCCTCTGTTCCTACCCCCCAATTCACTCCTCTGTTTCTATTCAGAAAGGGGCAGGCCTGCCATGGATATCAACAAAGCTTTGCATATCAAGTAGGACTAACCTTGAATTAAGGCAGGGCAAGGCAACCCAGTATGAGGAATAGGTTCCCAAAAGCCAGCTGAAGAGTTAGGGACAGCTCCTATTCCCACTGTTAGGAGTCCTACAAGTAGACCAAGCTACACAACTGTCACACATAGAGGGCCTAGGCTGATCCCACACAGGCTCCCTGGTTGTCAGTTCAGTCTCTGTGAGCCCCTATGAGCCCCTATGAGCCAGGTTAGTTGTTTCTATGGGATCCCTTGTGATGTCCTTGATCCCTCTGGCTCCTACAGTCTTTCCTCCCTCTCTTCAGCAGGATTTCCTGAACTTGGCCCAGGGCTTGGCTGTAGGTCTCTGCATCTGTTCCCCTCAGTTACTGGATGAAGGCTCTCTGATGACAACTGGGGTAATCATCAATCCCCCGAATTTCTCATAGGCAGGAAAGACTATACAAAGGTTGTGTGGCTGGGCCTGAGTCCCAATCCCTCTACTGAAGACCTGCCAAGTCACAAGAGATGGCCAGTTCAGGCTATACATCCACCATTGCTAGGAGTCTTAGCTGGGGTCATCCTTGTAAATTCCTAGGAGTGTCCCTTGACCAGGTTTCTACCTGACCATGAAATGCCGCCCACCAGCCCTTTCCAGTCATTTCTTGAGGAAAACCTTTTAACATCAATGGTTAACATACATCTTGTCTAGTAAGGTGAAATGTAATTGTACAATGGGCTGGACCATGGACCAGAGCCCTGTGGAAGGATAACTAGCCAGCTGCTTGTTGTGTCAAACTCTTGTGTCAGCAACAAGCACCTGGAAGCTTTGTATGAGAAGTCAAAGTCAACATCTAAGTGACAATATAAACGATAAACAGAATCTTTGGGGGCCATTGTTATGGGGTTGTCTTACAATGTTCCAAGGATATCACTTGAGTATTCTGAGTCATTTCCCAACTTGTGAGTTTAATGACAGAGTATGTGGCAGTCTCCTCTAGCCAGAGGACATGGGTGGTTACAATTCAGGGACATGTCACAGCTGTGAGAAGCACTCTTCCAGAAAGAGATAATGTTCCACAGTTGACGAATACAGTTTTTAGAATTTTGCCTCAGTATTTAAGAATATGGGCCCATTTTTCTCAGCTTCAGTTGACACTGCTGTGCTGAAGTAATCCAAGGATGGTCTAGTCCTCTATCTGGGTGGTATTGTTATGGGAGCCCATCAGAGATGACCACTCAGACATGGTTTATAGCCAACTGAAAGTCTTTATTCCAGCCCCTGGGAGTGCACTCAGGGATTTGGGACCTAAGTGTAGGCCTGAATATTTAGACCAAGGGGCTTTTAAAGGCAAAAAACCACACCCTCTCATCTCACTCTGCAGCTCCAGGGGGAGGTTTGCAGAAGCAGGCTGTTTAACAGAAGCTAAGATAAGCAGTTTAACTGGGGCATCTTGACCTCCAATTCCTAAAATAGTGTGTTGGGTTAATTTTCCTTGGGATTCTCCATCAAAGAGACCAAATTCTAGTCAAACCTGAAATGGCCTCAGTAAGAATACAAGATGGAGGAGCCTCCACACTGTCTTACCCTGTGTGTGCAGGGGAGGGTGTGTGTGGGTGTGTGAGTGTGGGTGTTTATAAAATCAGGAAGAGAATCATTAGTGAGAAATAGTAATCCAAATAATAACATTCATGTGGTTAAGTTTAGTCTGAGGACTGCAGTCCCTTGAACTGTTAAGCATTTTGATTCTGGTTATACTTTCCTGCTGGGTGTTGAAGGCCATGTGGGTATCCAGAACTAGTTGTTTTTGTATTGTGTCAAGGCAACTGAGGTTCTGGTCCTCAGGGGTTGCTTGGGCTTGTGAGGACTCTCAGGCTTCTTTAGCCTCTCTTGTCCACCTACAGAGGACAAGTGGAGGCCTTGCCTGGCCTGGCTGTGGCTTCCCCAGAAGCACTGAGCAATCCTTTCCTCTGTGTTGACCCTCCTCTTTGCAGACTGGACACTGGTTAGAATTCAGAGTGTGGTCTCCATGGCCTCCACAAACAAGAGAACAGGTGACTTCCCACAGATGCAGAACATATCTAGAGACAGCCACAGTTCCCTAGAACCTCATTGACCCAGGAGGACAAGGGGAAAATATCTTTCAGTCCCTCTGACCACATTAGAGCAGCCTCCAAATATGGTCATTAGACACCCAGAAGACCAGTTATATCATTCTGGTATTTATAACTGCTGGATAATAATTTAATAGATACTTCTTTTCTGTTTCATTTTCAAATTGTATTTTAATTACATTTCTCCCTTCTCTTTCCTCCCTCCAAACTCTCCCATGTACCTTTCCCCACTCCCTTTTTCATGAAAAAAAATCCATTCTTTTTTCATGAGTTGTTATTACATGCACCTATGTATTTCATATACATATACAACCTCAAATGTGTTTAGTCCGTATAATGTTTCTCGTATGTGTGTGTTTTCAGAGCTGACCGCTGGGCACTAGACAACCGCTTGGTGGCTATTTACCTTGCTCCCCCTTTCTTCTCTGCCTCCTGCCCAGGCATGGGGGAGCTTGGTTACAGACACATACTCTGAACCCCCTCTTCCTCAGAGAGTTTAAGAAGAGAGCTCCCCCCTCCAACTCCTGCCTCTTCAGCCCTAACTCTTCAGAGTCCCTGCCATGCTGTTTACTGTCTGTCTGTCTGCCTGTTTTCCCATGGTATTAATAGCTTTTCAAAAAAGTTTCCTACCTCCAATAACCTGTCTCAGTATTCCCCTTGAACCTACATCCTAGATTTTTCAAAATGAGAATACATTTAGCCATAAAAGTTTTGTTACATTACTAAATTTTATATCAACTACATAGATTTTGACAGATTTTTCCCCAAAAGATTTTAGAAAGAACTTATAATTACTTTAAATAGTCAAAGAAAATGAAGACATAAAAATACTTTGTGTCAAATAAAATATCTCTAAGCAATATACATTAAAAATTATTAGATTTTTTTTTCTAGGAATATTCTTGACTATGCAAGTTATAAATGTGTCATTTTTATTAAGGTTGTGATAATTACAAAATGATGGACATATATGTTTGTCAGCTATCATTATGTAATTTTTTTTCAATAATAGGAATCACGAAAGACTCAACACCAATCAACAGTACCATTTAGGACTGGGTATACTTGCCCTGCATGTGACAGGAAAAAAAAACTATATTGTCAAATCTTTCCAATAAAGAATTCTTACACCTAAAGGGTAAGAATTTTTTAAAAATATGCTTTTGTTAAATTCTCAGAAAAATCTGTAATCTGTTCTTTGCTAGACAAACAAGAAGTAAATTTAAAAGATGAATTTACGTGAGAGTGGGGAAGGGGGCAGTCACTGGACACTTTGTTCCTCTTCCCAGTGTGGCCACATTGAGCAAATCTCCTTTCCCTGCCTTTCTCTGTTATTTGTCTCTTTAATTGGCCTATTGAGGATGAGTGGCTAAGCTGAGCTTGTTAAGGTGTCGGGGCCCAGGCTTTGACCTTAAAAACTCCAGTAGCAAGCATAGAAAAAAAAAATCATTAAACAAATATGCAAAGAGCACCCTGGAGGTTCTCTGAGAGGGAAGGCGGTGATGTAATGGCTGTGGCACGACCACCCTTGGCTGCCATGCCCAGGAGCATGACAGACATAAACAGCACCTCCACACTGAAACCCACGTCACCCAAGCCACATGAAATGCAGGCCGCTGTGCACTCCCCCTTGCAGTCACCATGGATCATTTCGGCTTCGCCTCTGCTGATGTGGAAGGCGAGGTTGAGGAGAGAGAAGCCCTTATGTCTACCAACCTCCCTGTAATGAAACTCATCCTCAGAATTGGGATATTGGCTCTAATTACATGCTAGGGTTTACATATTCAGAGCTTCTGGTAGCTAACAAAGATAACTACGTGCTCTCACTTCCATATCTTAGTGGGAGTTAACAGGGAAGAGCTACTGATGCCAAGGTCTGTAAAGGATCAGAGGGGTATGGGCAGCCTTTCCCTAGGTGAGTGTGACCTACAGAAAGGGGTAGAAGGGTCCTGGATCATTTGACATGACTGGGAATGCATAGGACCTGATTCTGCCCCTTACTCCCTGTGTGGCCTCAGGAAAATTATAAATCCTTCCAAAATGCAGCTCTCCATTTGTCACAGTTAATGTAGGTTCAGGAAATCATCAAATCAAGCAATGCATATGAGCATCTTAATGGCCACTCTGTGGCATGTATTCAAGTGGCCAACAATGAATGAGTCAGGTGTTTAGGAGGAAGTGGAGCAATCGGGAGAGACCTTCAGCAAGGCAGGTACAGTGAGGCAGGTATCTCCAAGGATGGTGTTGTGCTCCAGGCCAGTCATGGTGGCACCAGTCACACAACCCTGAGCTTAGAGGAGCCACTGAAGGAAGAATGTGATGCTCTGATCTGACAAGAGCTGCAGTTCCCAGCCAGGAAGAGGCTGTGAGATGACCCAGTCACGCTCTTCCCTCTAGCCTCCTGCCAGAGCATTTAACTGGTCAGACTATGGAACTTGAAGGATGAAAGCTCCAGCCTGACTCAAGCCAGGATGAGGAAGGCTGAAAGGGCAAATATCACACTATAAATATGGAATTTTATAACAAGCTCAATTTACTAAATGTGGGTTGTGTGGTAATTTCCATCTCAGAAAGAAACATCTTTTCCTCTAAGATACAAGATGTAAAAAGGAAGGCAAAACAGCAAGCTGTTCTCTGGGGAGCTGAGCGCTCCATCCTACAGAGGAGCTTCTGGAGCGAGAAAGGAAGCACCTCAAAACAGCTTCAGGAAGTACCTGAAACAGATCGGATTTACTCTGCCGCGCCTTTCCCATGCGTGTATAAGTAGTAAGGGCTGAGAGTCACTCTCAGCCAAGCTGAGCTGCTTATAAGCATCTCAGATCCAGCAGCCTGGAAAGAATAGAGACCAGCTGAGTTGCCTGCGTCAGTGCAACATACTCATGTCTCCAGTTTTCATGAACTGTCACCCCATGCTGGGGTGGCTTTGCTGTCTTTGAGTCATCTCTGTTCCTTTAAGTAACCCCTCACGGTAAGCAACCACAGTAAAACCCTTTGGTTCACCAATTTGGACTTTATTGGTGTCCACACTTTGGTCTTCCATTGGCTCCCTATCTGGGCTGAGTAGACATTTGTTCATGTCTCACAAGGAATCATACCACCCAACAGTGCCTAAGACTGTGTTATACAAAATAGGTACCTGTGGTGATATTTTATTTGTGCTCTAACAAATAAAGCTTGACTAGAGATCTGAGGACAAAGCCAGCCACTATATTAAACATAGAAGTCAGGCAATGGTAGCATATGCCTTTAATCCTAGCATTCATGAGGCAGACATTCATCCAGATCTCTGAGTTCAAGGCCACACTGGGAACAGAGCCAGGCATGGTGGCACATGCCTTAAATCCCAGCACTAACCATAGAGGTCTGGAGGTCTGTACAGACAGACAGGAAGTGATAGAGCTGTGTGGAAAGAGGAAGTGATGTAGCTGAACAGAGAGGAAGATGTCAGGGCACAGAAAGGTATATAAGGCATGAGTGTTCAGGGAGTAGCTCTCTTAGGCCGAGGATCTCCTAGTGGTAAGAACTTGTGGCTTGGCTTGTTCTATTCCTCTGATCTCTCAGTTTCACCCCAATATCTGGCTCTGGGTTTTTTATTAATAAGATTGTTTCGCAATTTGTGTTACAGGTACCAAGACATTTTTTTAATGGTTCAATCAATTACCCTGTGAATCAGATTCTGGTTTCCTTATGCATTTCCTATCTTTTCTAGAATATATGTGGCAGACAATTATTTATAGGAATTAAACCATCCCATAATTTAAATCTAAGTCTTAATCTAAAAGTAATTATATCTTAGTTTTTCTTCTGTTGATATCAGAAAGCCTGAAGCTGGGTAATTTATACAGAAAAGAAACTTATTTCTCACAGTTCTATATTCTGGTAGATTCAAGGTCATGGGACCACATGTGCTAAAGAGCTTCTTAATCATTGGAACTATCAGAAAAAAAAATACATATATGTGTGTGTGTGTGTGTGTGTGTGTGTGTGTATTCTGATAGTCCCTATGATATATATGTATGTATGCACGTATATGTATATATGTGTGTATGTCTGTGTGTACATATGTGTGTATATGTGCATGTATGTGTATGTATGTGTGTGTGCGTGTGCATATATGCACGTGGCATGACATGGTGAACCAGAAGAAGCCTGCCAAAGAGTTCACCATTAGTGCAAAACCACTCTGTTGCTTGGTAAAACATCATGGCCAAAGGCACCTTGGAGAGAAAAGGGCTGATTTGGCTGACACATCAACTGCACAATCCATTGCTGATGAACAAAAACTCAGAAGAACGAACCTGGAGGCAGCACCACAGAGGAACACAGTTTGATGGCTCTCCCTCTCTCCGTCTCATTCACAGGCTCATGTTTAGCTGAATTTCTTATACAGTCTAGGACCACCTGTCCAGGGAATGTGCCGCCCGCAGTGGGCACGCCTGTATCAACGAACAGTTAACCCCACATGTCCACAGCCAATCTAATCTGCCAATTACTCAGTCGAAGCTTTCCTCTCCGATGACTCTAGGATGTATCACATTGACAAAGCTAACTTGGACATACATTAATCCACCAGGAAAGGAATTCCTTCTTGAGGGCAGAACTCGGAAGACCCAGCCTGAGAATACAATTAGTGATCAATCCAAAAACTGGGTGCCTGGCACATGGATTTGGGAACAAAAATTCAAATCATAGTGAGACCCACAGCAGAAAATACAGAGTCTAGAAAAGACTGCCAGGGACAAGAGAGCAAAGTGTGTAGATGAGGTTGTTCATGGAAGCAGAGAAGGAATTCCCCTCCTCCCCCAACACATACACACGCCTCCCCCCACATCCTACACACCCCACACATAGATTCACACGCACACACACACACACACACACACACACACACACACACGCGCGCGCGCACGCGCACACACCCTACACACCCCACACATAGCCCCACACACACCCTACACACCCCACACATAGCCACACACACACACACACACACACACACACACACACCTGCACACACCCTACACACCCCACACATAGCCCCACATACACACACCCACACACGCACCACACACCCCACACACACACCACACACCACACACCACACACCACACACACACACACACACACACACACACACACACACACACACACACCACCTAGCAATGTTGACAAGACCTGGGATGTTTTCTACCTCTTGAGCCTCAGTATGCATGGATGAAGAGTCATCATAGTCCCAAGCATCTGAGTAAGTGGCTGGAATCCAACCCACGAAGCTCTTCTCTCCCTTGGTGAGAACATGAAGGGGCTGCTGCCAGCTTCCACACTGGAGAGGATTTCACACAAAAAACAACCCAGGTAGTGCTTGCTCAGTCCACAGAGTGCTGAAGCAAAAATCCTGTCCAAGGGGATAAGCTGGGGATGGGGACGGGGCGGAGCAGGGCCCAGCTCCATGCTACACAGTACATCAAGGGACTTGACCCAGTGAGAAACCAAACCTGTGCAAAGAAAGCAACACTCACTTTGAGATGTGTTTGAATTCTGCATGAATGTTAGTCTATAATTTTAAATGGTTTTAGAAATTCTGTTACATAGAATGTAGCTTTAGGTGGACAGTACTAAGACCCAGGAAGCAGTGATTAGCTAGGCTTCTCTTCCCATCACCAGAACTGAAATTCTGCAACAATGGGAAAGACTCAGCCCAAACTTCAGGGAGAAAAAGATAAAATAAAATTAAAATAAAATAAATGTTAGCTCTTATCATCTATAAGTCAAATACCAGGATCTTATCCATGGAACCCCTCAAATAAATATCAAAGGAATTGCAACTCCAACTCATCTAGCCTTTGTGCTTTTAAAAGATTTACTTATTATTATTGCAGATGTGTGTGCCTGTGTGAGTTGTGTGCACCACTTGCTTATAAGAGCATGTAGAGCCAGAGGGAGGCTTAGGATCCCTGGAGCTAGAGACAGAGAGGGTTGTGAACAATCATGTGGATGCTGGGAACTGAACTCAGGTCCTCCACAAGACCATTAATGCTCTTAACCTCTGAGCCTCCCTCCAGGCCCCTAAAGATGTTCTTTACATATCCAACAGCACAACACCTACTGTATCTAGGTTATCAAGGCTCTTCTCTGCTGTGATATTTTTAAATCATTTCCAACAGTGATGCCTGGAACTCTTGTGATGGCACAAGGAAAAAACAGAAGATGAGTACTTTGAATTTTTTGCATTTCTAGCCTCCCATTGGAACATTTACATTCTTCTACCGTGCTTCCTCAGAAAACACTACAGGTAAAATAAAGATTCATACTGTCTCAACAATGTACAACTAGCCCTTGAGTCCCCTGGGAACTGGTGTTGGGATGCCCTGTGGCTCCAGAAGCCAGAGATCCTGCTTCAGTCTCTCACATAAGAAGGGAACCTTTGCACAGTCTCCTGAGTGATTTAAACCAGTGACTGGTTGACTTGTGCTGATAGACTAGAACGCATCACCATGGAAATCATTGCCACACCATGAAGAATAAACATGAGAGGACTCTGCACATGCTCAGTACAAGCACAAATTCTCTAGGGGTTTTTGTGGTGTATTTGTTGAGAAGGGGGTTCATGTGGTAGCCCAGGCTAACCTGAAATCCACTATATATCCCAGGCTACTGCTAGTCTCACACTTTAAGACATCCACTTGCCTCAGTCTCCAGAATACTGGGATTGCAGGTGTGGAACACTACACCTGGATATAATTTTTTAAAGACAGACTTTTCAAATTTTTTTATTTTTAATTTCTTATTGGATTTGCTCATTTTATGTGTAAGTGTTTTGCCTGCCTGCATATTACGTGCTTGGTGTCTATGGAGGTCAGAAGAAGAGATCAGAGTCCTTGAAATTGGAGCTACAGGCAGTTGTGAGCCACCATGTTGGTGCTGGGAATTGAACCCAGGTCCTCTGCAAGAGGAGCCAGTGCTCTCAGCCAACCAAGCCTGCTGTGGCTTCTCTCCAGCCTCTGTGTTTCTCTGTGAAGCTTGAGGATGGGATGTGTTTGTCACATTAATGAGCCAGTGGTAACAGATCATTATTAAAGTCCACTAGGATTTCAAGAGTTCATTCAAAAGAAAGCTTTTCTGTTGGAAACAAGCAGCTGGGGAAATTAATATTTCACAGGAATGAGATTCCACCTCGACTGCTCTTTTCTCTTCCTTGGCACCTTAATTGCCAGTTCAGAGCACACTGGGGACAGTGGACCCAGCACAGCTGAGAAGCGGATCTCAGCCTCCATTCCTGTCAGCTTTAAGAAAGCTGTTCCCCCTCTGAGCCAAAGTTCTACTTCATGCAAAATGAAGAAATTGAGTTGGGTGTTTTCTGAATCTCCAGCTTGAAATTCTATGATTTTGGCAGACCTCAAAATGTCATCTTCTTCCGTGTTTGTGTGTGTGTGTGTGTGTGTGTGTGTGTGTGTGTGTGTGTGTGTGTGCGCGCGCGCAAGCGTGTCCTGGAGACTCAAGGTTTTCTATCTTATTCAGTGAGGCAAGGTCTCAATCAAACCCAGAGCTCAGCCATATGACTAGTCTCTATAACCAGCTTGCTCTGGGGGTCCCATCTCTGCCTCCAGCATCTGGAACTACAGCTGGGCCACCATGCCCACCTGGCCTTAACAGGTACTGGGCATCTGAACCCCACCCACCAGTCCTCATACTTGCACATGAAGCACTCAGCCACTGAGCCATCTCCCAAGCAGGTGCAGTGTTTTTATAGCAAATGATGGGTTAGAGGATTGTAACAGGGGCTTTGAGATTCACTCTGGGCTTGTCCACTCCCATGCTTGCCTACAGGACCCAAACATCACCAACAGATCTGCTCAAACATGCCAGGTACGCAAATGCCTTGGCTTAAGGAACATGGCCAAACTTCATAAAATTTATAACATCAATAACACAGAACCCTGGAGACTCTCCCTGTATATGACCTTGCATACTGTCCTGGCATCTTAGGGTTTTCTCAACTGTTTTCTCCTGTTACCTTATTTCTTTTCAAAATTAGTCCAGTAAGACATCTAATGTTGATGACAATTCCTTTTCTCTTTCTTTGAATAAAAAATGGATTTCAAGTTCCAGTAAACAGATGGGTTTAAATGATTCAGCATCATTCTGGAGATAGAGCTCAATGGTAGTGTGTGCTGGGTTCAGGTCTCAGTAACACAAGAGATACACACATACACACACATATACACACACACATGCACAGAAGAGATACATACACACATGCACAGAAGAGATACATACACACATGCACAGAAGAGATACATACACACATGCACAGAAGAGATACATACACACATGCACAGAAGAGATACGCATGCATGCACGCACATACACACGCTATTCAGAACTGATCAAATAGTACAATATCACAGCAGAATTTTACTTAAACATTAAAGACTTTTTTAATGCCTGACTATAGAGAAAATAGTCTTATGCTACCTCTATTGAGAGCACTGTAAGGTGGGGCACAATAGATACATGCAAAATGTTTATAAGCCCACTAAATTAAATTATTCCCAAGCTGATATTCAAGAGCCGAACAAAACAACCCAACATTTTTACCACCACTGACAACAAAAAAGGAAAGACAAATTATTTTTAGGAAAAATCATATGAGCATATTTATGAAAGTGGAGGGCAAAAATAACATTGTGTCATTGTCTAAGGAAAGGAACTTGGGGCAATGACAGGAAAGATACAAATCTTACAAGGCCCCATGTGTGTATTCAGAGAAATTACTTACTTGTACTGTTAGTGTGGTAGTCACTAGCTGAAGATATACAAGCTTTTTCTCTTTGAATGATATCTTTGAAGTTTTTCCCACCTCAAAATAATTGTATATGTACATATAGACTGTATAAGATAAATGTACATATAGAATGTATAAGAATGTATATAATATGTAAAATGCATGCATATATATTATGTATATACAAATACACCTGCACTTTTTGCTTGTGAATATATTCAAACATATTCCTAGTATATTCCAATCAGGATTCATTTACTTTATTTAACCTTGACCACAGATCTTTACCGGTATTTTATTGTAGCCATATGCAAGTTTTTCTTATAAATGCATCAGAAACCATGTGTGGTCAGATGCCTGTAATTCCAGTAATTGAGAGACTGAGGAAGGAGAATCACAAGTCTAAGGCCAGCCTGGGCTATACAGTGAAGCAATATAGAAACCCTGTCAAGGAAGAAAGACAGAGAAAGAGACAGGGTAGGAGTGGAGCATTGAGAGGAGAGGAGAGAAGAAAGAAGGGAAGGAGGGAGGGAGGGAGGGAGGGAGGGAGGGAGGGAGGGAGGGAGGGAGGGAGGGAGAGAGAGGTCCCTTGGAGCAACCACTTTGTAGCCAGCTCTAATGATTCCACCAAGCCAACATTTTGGCTGCCCTTCCATCCTTGTTAATGGTATCATCCCCATTAAGTGTGATGACCTGCCCTCTATTAGTGTGATTCCTGACCATCTCAATCATTTGCAGAAAGAGTATCTTCTTCCATCAGGCCTGCAAAGCACTTCTACCCCAAGATGGGAGGCAGGGACAGAAAAAAAAGCCAGAAGCCGAAGGGCCAGCTGACCTGAGGTATCCACCTTGCACAGCATGGGATCTAGCCCAGTAGGTAGAAGAAAAGAATCAACTACCAAAACTGTCCTTTGACCTTCACAAGTAGACTGTATCACACTAAACAAACAAACAAAAATAAGCCTAAGCAGACCAACAATGAGCAGTAAGATGGAAGAAAAATGGTAATTACAAGTTTCCCAGTGAGATTGGTGAGCCCAGGGATTGATGGGTTCACTGATGAATTCTTCCAGACAATAAGAAGAAACTATCCTCTACAACTCATATTATTCCACACAAATCATTTACAAATCCAGTACTATCCCTAGATCAAAACACTAGATAAGAACTCGAAAATAAATAAAATCACAGAGCCATTTACTAGATGAACAAATATGTAAAAAAAAAATCCTCAATAAAGTGCTTGTAAAGCTGGGCTAGAGAGACGGCTCATCATTAATAGCACTTGCTGCTCTGTTTCCATTACTCACCTTCGTCACTACTGCACCCTGGGCTCTCATGCCCGCTTTTGGCCTCAGTGGGCATCAGCATGCATCTGGCATACCCACACATACATACAACTTTTTAAATGCTTGTAATCAAATTCAGCAATACATTAAAAAGGTCAGATACCATGATCAATTTGATTTCACTGTAAGGATGAAAATATGGTTTATCACATGCAAGTCAATAAACACAATAAAGCACATAAACAAAACTGTACAAAAGTCACATTCACAAGAGATGCAGAAAAAGCCTCTGGAAAAAAACTCAACGTTCCTTCAAGAAAAAATCCCTGAGGAAACTAATAGAGCTATCCCCCCTCAACTTGACACAGGCTGTACATGACAGTCTTAGAGCCAACATTATACAGAATGAAAGGAACTAAGAGTGTTTTCTCAAAATCAGAGAAAAGAGGGAGCCTCACTTTTGGCTAAAGCTTGCATACGTAACCAAAGAAATACAGCAAGAGAAAGAAATAAAGGGATTCATATAAGAAAAAAATCAAACTATCCTTATTGGTGGGAGGTCTGTACAGACAGACAGGAAGTGATAGAGCTGGGCAGAGAGAGGAAGTAAGATGGCATGGCACAGAAAGGATATAGGTGTGAGTATACAGGAAGTAGCTCTCTTGGGCTGAGGATTTCCTAGCGGTAAGAACTTGTGGCTGGCTTGCTCTATTCCTGATCTTTCAGCTTTCACCCTAATATCTGGCTCAGGTTTTTTATTAATAAGACCATTTAGCAATTCATGCTGGAAGTTTGGAGACTGACACACTCATACACTGCTGGTTGGAGATAGTTCATGTGGCATTCAGGAAAATGATCAGACAAAATTAATCAACATTTCAAGTGCATGTTAAGACTCAGCAGCTCAACCTGGAAGATACTGAGGCAATAATCACAGGAGGATATTTATACATCAAGATTAAAATCTATGTGCAGGGATGTTCACAGCGAAAAACATAGGAGCAAACACTCAGAAAACATAAATTTCCATTAACAATAAATTACCCACTGCACAGCATCCATACACAAAACATTTGTGTTCTCTAACCTTTATAAATGTATGTATATCTGTACAAAGATATCCAAGTTATATATTGACCAAATAAAGTAGCAACATATGTATCATTGTCCTGATGAGTGCAAATATAGACACACATGTCTGGGATTTACAATAATAGTTGGACTTGCTTTTTTCCACTTGAAATGATAAGAAAGAAATATGCATGTAGTAGAAACCATTCCTTATTTTTAAAATTTGTATCTTATTGGACTTGATAACTGGTATGATTCCTTTTGGGTTATAGCAACAAGACACCATTCCTGACCAGCCATTTTGTCATTAAGGAGAAACAACTAATTATCTAGTGTAAACCATCTTGGATGTTTTCAGCTTACCATGGGTTCATCAGGACACAAGTATGTGGATATACAATTTATGTGCATAAAACCTTCTAGAATTATATGCCAAAAACATTAAGACTCCTCTAGACTATGGACCTTGTGCATTTGATGTTTCTACCATGTACCCTTTGTACATTATGTTTCTTCATTTATCTTTTGTTCCCCAAATATTAAATCCATGAAGAACAAAAGGAAATTTTTAAGTTATTTTTCAGTCTTGCAACAAAAGAACAATTTTTCTTTGTACTCAGACATGTCTAAGCCCTAAGACAAATATTTCTAGAAATTCCACTTTCAGATTAACTTATTTAAGGGTACATTTTGCTACTAAATCATCTTGGCAGATCCATTTAGATGCAAAATTTCCACATGAGCCATTTCAAGGTAATTTCTGAAAGGGACAGATGATGAATAACTCTCGAACTCACCATGCTTCTGACCAACATCCAATTTTCGGTACTTAATGGTTTAGCACTCTGGGGCTTACTGAAGCGCTTGTCCAATGTTGCTACAGAGGGATTTTTTTTTAAAACAACAACAAAAAAAAATTCTTGTCCTCAAATCCTTACAAAAGTTGAATTCTTGATGGCGCACGCCTTTAATCCCAGCACTCGGGAGGCAGAGCCAGGTGGATCTCTGTGAGTTCGAGGCCAGCCTGGACTACCAAGTGAGTCCCAGGAAAGGCGCAAAGCTACACAGAGAAACCCTGTCTCGAAAAACCAAAAAAAAAAAAAAAAAAAGTTGAATTCTACCAGACTTAGTCAATTAAATTTTTATATATATATATATATATATATATATATATATATATATATATATATATATATATATATGTATGTATATATGACTGTCAGTTAAATCTCTAAATTTGTCTGCATCCTAAAGGACAGTTCCATGGCTGTTTGTTTTTTTCTAAATTCTCACTGTCTGAGTCAACTCTACTCTCTATAAACTACATGACCTAGACAATGTGGTACTAGGTTATTCAAGGGCACAACAAACATGGGCTCACCATGGAGAGTCTTCTTCAAGGAAGGTCTTCATATCCTACTACCATCAGCCAACAACTTCCTCCTAGTAACTGCTAAGGAACTGCCTCAGATCCAAACCATAGTCTGGCCTAATACTTCAGGAACAGCCCATAGTCAGTGACTGAGGCAGGGGGACAAAAGTCTGATCATTCTTACTAAGCCATTTTAAGCCAGCGCTTCCTAAGGTGGTTGGCTAGGGCTATTGGCTCTGGGCTACAGTCACCTCTTCCCTCTGTCCAGTTCTGCTTCCACTACCAAGACACATCCCAAGGCACAGTCCATAAGTATTCTCAGCACCACACCACCTCCCAGTCTGCTTCCAAGAGAATCCCAATTGTGTCATCAGTAGTTAATTTATTACCTCTTTGGTTTTCAAAAATGTCTATTATAAGAAACTATCAAGAATGCTTCTGTCTACTTCTGCAACTCTTTAATGAACTGTGGCAGCTTTCATAAGACATCCTGAAAGAAACAGGGTCAATGCAGGATCCTAAGACAGAATCTGAGAGCACACGTCACAGTTCAGGCAGTGAGTCAGAGTGGCCAAGAAGAAAGACAAATTTGGAAACCAAGTGTAGTGGTCTGTTCCTGTAATCCTAGGTGCTTAGAGAGCTGAGGCAGGACAGTGAACTATGGCCCATCTGGGCTACATAACAAGTCAAAACCAGCCTGGGCAATTAAGCAAGGGTTGGAGGTTTAAAGAGATGGCTCAGCAGTTAGAAGCAGTTGCTGTTACAAATGACCCGCGTTCAATTTCCAGCACCCCCATGGCAGCTCACAACCATCCATGACTCCAATCCCAGAGAACCTGACATCTCTTCTGACCTCCATGGGCACCAGGCATGCATGTGGTGCACAGACACACATGCTACCAAAACAATCACATGAACTAAAATAAATCTAAATAAAACAAGTGGTTGGAGACATAACTTAGTGCTAGAGCACTTACCTAGAACAATGCCCAAGTTCCAATTTCTGAGGAGGGAGGAGGAAAAGCAAATGCCACCATGAAGATAAATTCAGAGCAGACAGGGACAGTGGTGCAGCTCACAGGTGAGCGGGTCTGCCAGGCACCACGACTCTGGGATTCGATTGATGGCCCAGATGGCACAAGCAAACATGGGCTTGGTTGTGCTTACATTTGGATTTGTAGAAGTACTTGGGATGATGGTTTCCACAGCTTGGGGGTGGTGGTGCATGGCAGCCTTCTTCTGTGTAACTCCCTGACTACACAGAGTCACAAAAAGGTTAACAAAGCTAATTATCATAGTGATATCTTTTGGTGGTGCCGCTGTTATGAAGTACTGAGGATTAAGTACTGAGGGAAGGCTGATCATGTAAAACTGGAATAGATGAACATCTCCCACATGTCACAGCACAGGCACACAAGATATGAGAACATAAAGCAGCCTGACTCCCCAAGGAGTTCAGAACTTGTCAGGAACACAATCCAAAGACATTAAAATGCTCTAGATACAAAAGAATCCAAAGATTTAGTTTTTAAATAATCAGTGGTACCAAAGTAGATACAAGCAAACAGATGAAATAAAGTAGTCAGTCAAGGTTTGCATGTAAAACCTGGAAACTTGGCTGAGAAATTCAAAAACACAAAGATCAAAAAAAAAAAAAAAAAGAAACCTTGGAAATAAAAACTTACTAAGTCAAATATAAAACTCAATAAAAGCATCAACAATAGATCAGATGGTCTGAAAAAAAATAATATAAGGGAATAAATAAGGTAGATGAATTATTACCAGCAGATAATATATTATCTGAATACATGTCTCACTGCCATGACAAAATCCCTGTCAGAAGGGACTTAAGGAAGAAGGGTTTGACTTAACTTGAGGCTCCAGTCCGTCATGGCAGGGAGGTTGGAGTGACAGCATCATGAGGGAGTTGATCACGGTGCATCTGCATCAGAGAGGAGGAAACACCGGTGCTCACTGCACTTTCCCAGTTTTACCCCATCCAGGACCCCAGCCACTCATGCTCAGGGTGTTCTTTTCTTTGGTCTGCTGAGCTTTCCTGGAAACACTCCTAGAGACACACCCATAGTGTGCCTTCAACTCAGTTCTAAATCCCGTCAAACTGTCAATGATCACAAGTAGCAATAAAGAAAAAAGCAGTCAATAGTATTGTATTCAAGACTTCTGGGACATGATTCAGAGACCAAGCCAGAAGTTGGTGTGGTGGCACATGACTGTAATCTCAGCATTCAGAAGGCTGAGGCAGGAGGATTACAAGTTCCAGGCCAGCTGAGGTGAAATATAAAGTCATAGAACTTACAGCAGAAATTTCCCCAAATCTAGAAAAGATACAGACATCTAAGCACAAGTAGCATTTAGAACCCCAAATAGACATGAGCAGGAAGAATCCTCTCCACATCACTGTCATTAAAGAGTACAGGACAAGGGAAGAACACTGGAACTTGCAAAGGAGAAGAGGCAGATACTTACATAGGCATGCCTTTCAGAATAATAGTGACAGTCAAAGCCAGGACATACCACTGGAGCACTGAAAGCCTTGGAAGAAACCAGCAGGCAACCAAGATTACTATATCCAAAAAAAAAAAAATTATCCTTTAAAATCAAAGGGAAAATAAGGACCTTCCATGATAGCATAAACCCACAGCCACTAAACCAATGTTGCAGAAAACAAATGAATATTGTACACAGAAAGGGAATAAATAAATAACACACAACCAAGAGGGCTCAGGAAATAAATCTCAGTAGAAGAATTGAGAAAGAATTAAACTTTAACTCAGGAAAACAGAAATCTCCTAGGATGGAGAGGACAATAATTGCTATGACCTTTCAATGTGCCCTTTAAATAGAAGAACACTTTCATTAACAGCTGAGGGCTCATCTGCCAGGATTGACAAAATCACAAATTCAAAGTGAAAGGAGTGAACATGATCCTTCAACTAAAACCTGGAGGGAAACAGAAGGATCAGTATTTCTATCAGACAAAGCAAATTTCAAAGCCCAAATTAATCAGAAAAGATAAAGGCGATCATTACACATAATAAAGAATCTATCAAGACTATATGATGAGCATAAAGACATATGCATAAAATATTGATGTATCCAGTTAATAAAAACACTAATGGGTGTAAAAAATGATAGACCGCTCTAGCACAATAATAGGGGGTAGCTTCACACACACACACACACACACACACACACACACACACACACACACACACACACACCACAAATTGCACCAATAGACAATCACCAAGACAAGACAAAATATCAACAAAGAAACTTCAGAGTGACATGGCAACCCAGATCAAACTGATTTAGCAGAATCTGCTCTTTCCACCCAATGGCTTCAGAAATCATTATCAGCCCACACAACTGTCTCCAAAACAGATCATATTTCAGACTATAAAAGTCTTTTAAAATACCAAAAAAAGTAATAATTTCTTGTACCTGTCACCCCTTAATGAAAGAAAACTAGAGACCACTAGCAAGAGAAAACACAGAAAATATACAAACAACACATTTTTAATGAGTCATTGAAGAAATCAGGACAGAAGTTGTAAAAATCACAGAATCAAATAAAAAGATAAAACTTTGAGATACTACAAATGCAGCTCTAAGAAATAATATATTGTTATAGATAACCACATTTAAAAAAATCAGAGAAATCACAAATAACTTAATGATGCACCTCAGAGTCTTAGGAAAAAAAAAGAATAAACCAATCCCAAAACTGATTAAAGAAATAAACAGTAAATTTCAGGACAGTAACTAATGAAATAAGAGGAATAACTCAAAGTTTCAATCAAACAAGAAACTGGTCCTTTGAAAAAATGAACAAGATTAACAAACCCATAGTCAACCTAAAAAGCCAAACAGAGAAAAAGCTAATTACTAAAAATAGTGACAGAATAGGCAAGGTTAAAACAGACACTACTAAGATTAAAAAAAAATAGGGAATCTTTTGAAACCTCAGATTCTAAAAAACTTATAAAAAGTAGAAGAAATGGATAAATTTCTAGACATATATGGTATACCAAAATTGAATCAAGAGGGTATTTTTAAAGCAAACCAAATTGGTCTCAAGCAATAAGATCAATGCAGTAATTTTAAAATTTCCAAAAGAAGAAAAGCTAATGACTGGACAGATTCACTACTGAATTCTACCACACCTTTAAAGAGGAGCCAACATCCACACTCCTCAGACCATTCCATGACATAGAAAGGAATGGAATGCTTCCATACTCACTCTGTGAACTCAGAATTACCTTTTAACACCAAAACCAAGTAAGTATATAACAGAAAACTAGACACCAATTTACTTAATTAACATAGACACAAAAATCCTGAATAAACCATTTTCAA
Organism: Peromyscus californicus insignis; assembly: GCF_007827085.1. NCBI lineage: Eukaryota > Metazoa > Chordata > Mammalia > Rodentia > Cricetidae > Peromyscus > Peromyscus californicus. The sequence continues at coordinate 159,594,912 of NW_026294584.1, read as the reverse complement.
ATCAAATAAAATTCCACATTAAAAAATATCACAGACTCTTAGGGTGGTGGGCCAGAGAGGTGACTCAGCAGTTAAAAGCACTGGCTGCTCTTCCTGAGGACCTGGGTGTTATTCCCAGCACCCACATGGTGACTCACAACTGTCTGGAACTATAGTCCCCGAGTTTCTGATTCCCTCCTGGCCTCTGTGGACACTGTACATACATGCAAGCAAAACACCCAAACACAGGACATAAAATGGGGGGGGGATATTTTAATTAAGACAAAATATCACAGGTCATGATAAAATTGGTTTCACTCCAGAAAGTGAAGGTTAATTCAGCATATGTACATCAACATACGTAATACTACACACAGAGAGATCAACTCAAAACCAATGACCATCTCAATAGGAACAGAAAGGGCCTTCACAAAACCTAACAACCCTTCATGATAAAGGCTCTGAAGAAATTAGGAAGAGAGAAACCATACCTCAGCATAATAAAAGGTACATGGGACAGAGCTACAGCTCACAGAATGAGGAGCACCAAAAGCATTTCATCTAAAGTCAATAGCAAGATGGCAAAGTCCACTCTCTTTACACCTATTCAAGGCAAGATTGAATTCTAAACCAGAGCAATTAAGAAAGAAGCTGGAATTTTAAAAAAGGGAAATAAAAAAGGAAGAAGTCAAGTTCTACCTGTTTGTAGATGTCATCTTACACTGGAAATACTCTAAAGATACCCACCCCCCGCCCCACCACACACAGACAGAAACACACACACACACACACACACACACACACACACACACACACACACACACACACACACACATAAACTCTGAGGTCTGGGAAACACTTTTCAGCAAAGGGACACAAAAGCAAAGTACAAAAATCTGTCTTTTTTTTTTTTTTTTAGCACCAATAATGAATACATACAGTGATAGCCATGATTTCCCACACAGGTACTAAAAAATGTATGTAAAAAACAAAGCAAAACAAAAACTGTTGAATGAATGTTTCTGGCCAGTCACACGTGGAAGCATGAAACTAGATCCGCAGCTCTCACTCTACATAAATCAGCCCAAAATGGACCAGAAGACTAATGCAAAACTTGCAGTCACTGGAGGAGAGCACAGACGCATGCCCCCACAATACCAAACTCAAGGAGTGAAACTATGAAGCCCCTGCACAGCAGGCCAGACTCTTCCAGAGAGAAGCAGCAGCCTTGGAACAGAAGAAACTATTTCCTGCTATTGATCTGTTAGGGGACTGTCCCTGTTGACTTCTCTGTAGCTGTGATAAACCCTGACCAAAAGCACCAGGGGGGAGGAAAGGGCTAATTTCCACTTACAGGCTTCAGTCCATCCCAGGAAAGCGGAGGCAGAAACTCAAGCAGGAGCTTCAAGCAGGAGCCACGGAGGAACGTAGCTTACAGCCTTGCTTCCCTAGGCTTGCTCAGCTACAATTCTTATACAATCCAGGTCCACCTGCCTAGAGATGTCTCCAGCAGGCTGGCCCCTCCTACATCAATTAACAATCAAGAAAATGCCCCACAGATGAGACAACAGGCCGATCTGATCTAGGCAGTTCCTTAAATGTGATTTCCCTCCCCCCAGGTATGTTCAGGCTTGTGTCAAGTTCACAAAACTAACCAGCAAGGAGACTAATGTCCACAAAATATGAAGAACTCAAAATTTTAAACACTCAAAAACCAACAACCCAATCAAAAAGTGAAAGAGTAATCTGAACAGTTTTCAAAAGAAGAAATACATTTTCCATGAAAAACATTCAATGTTTTTAGCCATTAGTTAGCTCAATGAGAATGACCCAGAAGTGGTGCTCTGCCAGCACTTGGGAGGCTTAGGAAGAAGGGGATGGATTCAAGATCAGAGCACAATGAGTTAGAGGCTACCCTGCACTACATACTGGGCTCAAGGTCAGAGCACAGTGAGTTACAGGGTAGCCTGCACTACATACTGAGAAGCTGGACAGTCATTGTCCAATGTTATAAAGTTTCCATTTTACAAGATGGAAACAAGATAGACAGGGATGCTTGTTGCAAAGATGTGAGCGTTTGTTTGTTTTTTAACTTTTTATTGATTCTTTGTGGATTTCACATCTGCCCGTCCCCTCGCTTCTGCCCTTGCAATCTGCCCCCTTTTGCAGGATATTTGATCACATTGTGAACCCTGAGATTGCATTATTTACTGGAAAAACCTGTTTCTAGTTGTGGTGTGGCTCAGCCCTAGCACACACCTTTAATCCAAGAGCATTCTGCTTGAATACTGTAAACAGGATTAAATAACGCTAACCATAGGTCAAGGGGAGCAAGCAACCAGTTGATAGGAAATGAACACAGGATTATTAAGAAAAGGGAGTCGGGAAGGCGGAGAGGGAGACACACAAGAAGGAGGAGGGAGGGACATTCAGTTTGAGGAGGAGTTTTTGAGATGACATAGGAGAAGGTGAGAGGTTCCTGGGATGTTGACCAAGGTCAGCTGGGTGCTTTTTCCACCTCTCTGAACTAGTAGGGTTTCACCCCAGCATCTGGTTCCTGAGTCTTTATTGGTAAAATTGAACAATTGAGATTTTGATAAAAACAACACTTCCCCAGAACAAAATTTAAAAGTAAAACAAAAAAGCAAACAACAACAAAAATTTAAAAAAAATCTCAGCATGCAGCAGCTGTAGTATGGTCCAGTAAGTACACACAGTATACTCTTTAGCCCGTACAGCTTTACCTGTGTTTATTGCAATGAATCATTGGTCTGGTTGGAGGCCTCTGGCTTCTGCTACACTATCTCTCACTGGGCTCCTCTTGGATATCTTGTTTTTGTCTTGTGTCATGGACAAAATCCTGCAGCTTTGGATCTGCAGGTCCAGCCCCTTCATATGCTCCAGCAGTTCATAGATGAGGTGGGTGTTGGGGTGGGGTACCTCACAGTCCTTGTTCTGGGCCTGAGTGGTTGTTGGGTTGGTCAGCCTGCCAGCTTTCCCTCATTGTCACCACCCACATGAGTTCTCCAGCACTGCCCTGGCTAGCTCACCCAGTGCAGCAGCAGTAAGGAGTGGGGCCAGTCCGCCTGCTCTCACACCCTCGGGTCCAGCTCACCCACATCCACACCACCAGGGCCAGCTCTACTATTTTGCCCAGGCAAGGTGCAGGGTATAGGGTGCAGGGCCCACTCTCCAGATTGCTGCACTTAGTGAGGGGAAGGGCCAGCTCTCCCATTCTCATGGCTCCAGGGCTAGCTCTCTCACCTGCCACAGGTGGGAAAGGGTGAGGAGAGGGAGGGCATTTTTTTCCTCACCCATGCCACCACATGGCAGATGAGGGGGAGAGGGGGTCAGTCCTGTTCTCATGCCCCCCCACCTGCACCCCCACCATCAGGGTCAGCTCTATTGTATTGCCCAGGCAAGGTGCTGGGCCTGCTCTCCTGAGTGCTGCTGCTAGTGGAGGACAGTGGCAATTCTCCCACTCCCATGACCTCGGGGCCAGCTCTACCACCCGCCAGGTCGTCTCTCTCCTTCACCCACTCACCACACGGCAGATGAGGGGTGGGGCCAGACCTCCCACTTGCACTTGCCCTGTACCTCCATCAATGGGGTCAGCTCTACTGTGCTGCCCAGCCTAGGTGCAGGGTCCACTCTCCCAAGTGCTGCAGCTGGTGAGGGGCAGAATTAGCTCTCCCACTCTCATGACCCTGGGACCAGCTTTTCCCATCTGCAGTAGATGGTAAGGGGCAAGGGGCAAGGGGCAAGGTGGGTATCTCTCCCTCACCCAGACCGACCAGTGACAGACAGTGGGGTTAGCTCTCCCACGAGGGTCTTTGGGGCTGGCTCACCCACACCCCTGCCAGCAGCGACAGCTCCACTATGATGCCCTGGGGAGGTGCAGGGCCCACTCTCCAGAGTGGTTCAGGGTTGCCACTCTGTGCAACCCTACCCTCACTGCTTTTGGTGGTAATGGAAACCATGGACATCAATACACATTGCGACAGTGACAGGGCCACGGGCCCAGACGTGGCCCCTGGCAGCAGCCCAGGTATGGACCACGGCCTTGGGTGGCAGTGCAGCCTACTCAGATCTGCATGGCTCAACCAGAGACTCAATCTTCGGATACTACCCTGGCTCTAGGTGCTGTCCCAGGCTCCTGACATCTGCATAGCTCTTAGTGGCATTACAGGTTGTGGACATCAATACAGACCCCAGCTGTGGTTGGACCACAGACCCAGACATGGTCCTTGGCAGGAGCTGGGACTTGGATGTCACCATGGTCCCAGTTGGCAGTAAAGGTCATTTAGATGGGCATGGGCCCCATGGCAGCATGGTCCTCGAACCCCCACATGCTCCAAGTGTGGGACCAGATCCCAGGCATCCACATTGCCTTCATTGGCAACAGGAGCCTAGGACATCACAAGTTCTGTCTGTGGCACAGCCATGGACCCAGATATGGCCCTGGCTGTAGCTCAGGCCTATACAATGCCCTGGTCCCAGGTGGGAGCGCATGTTACTGAGGTCTGTACCAACCTGGCAGCAGCACAGTCCTCGGGCATCAAGAAGGCCACAGGTGGAGGCCCAGATCCTGGGCATCAGTGTGGCCTTTGGTGGCAACACAGGCCACAGACATCAGCACAGACTCGGGCTACGGTAGGACCTCAGACCCAGACATGGCCCCTGGTAACAGCCCAGGCCCAGATGTAGATGTGATGAGACACTTTCATAATGGGCAAAATGGGAAATTTCATGTTACAGATATTTTCATTAATACAGGAGGAGGGGTGGGGGAGAGAAGCTGAGGAATGACTCGCAGATTCCAGTGATCATTGTACAAGCATGGAGATGTGATTTCAACACTCAGTGCCCACACATGCAGCTGGGCACTGTTACATGGCTGGTAGCTCCAGCACTGGAAAGTGGAGACAGGCTGATTCCGAGAGCTCACTGACCAGCCAGCTTAGTCTCAATGGCAAGCTTCCAATTCGGTGAGAGACCCTGTCCACGGGAAATGAGGCAGAAAGTGAGGAAGACGCCTGACATATTCTGGGATGCCCAAATCTTAGTGCACATACAACATGCACCACACACAATACATAGCCAAAAATAAAACGTGCACACTGTCAAACAACAGAAGAGTCCAACCCATATACAACGCCCGGGGAAACCCTCAGCTAGCTCACGGTATAGCAAAAGAAAGCAAGGCAGAGTAGTGTTCACAATGTGAAGAGGAGGGGTCCCTAACACACTCCCATTTCTAAAACCAGCTACAATCCTACCTTAATGTGTGCATCTATTCTTCAAATATTATCTAGTGAGCACTACTTTTAGGAAGACACTCCTGGAGGGAGGGGGGAGCGGCTAAAATGTTGGGTTCCGGACACATCCGAAGGGCAGAACCCCAGGCACGGTCGTCTCCGCAGATCTCCCGCGGGCAGGCGCGGGCTTCAAACTACTGTTCCGGCAGCACTAATTACCTGGATTTTATGATGCGAGAAACAAAACCGATTGCTCTTTAATTTACAAACTGCTGTAACACTGAAGACAGGTTCGATTTATTATTCCTTTAAACTTCACATTTCCCCCAGCGGACCAGTCGGTTGTATGTGTGGGTGTTTCTTGGGCTCCAACCTCTGGATCTCATGCACAACCGCAGGTGTCTGTGGGTCTGGACGGACCTGAAGCTTTGCTTTTCTCAAGAGACCCCAAGCGGCTCTAATTTACTGGCTCCTGGACACATGTTGAGCATCCAAGTCACAGTCCCCGACTCTACTCATACCAGCTCCACGCCGGCTGCTCCTCGGTGCCGGGTATGAAGCTGCCCACACCCAACATCAGTAATGACAAAACTTTCCAGCCTTTGTCTAAGTGAAATATATCCACAGGGGGGCGAGAAAAGAAGGGGAGGTGGAAGTCTTTTAAGTTTGTGTGAACTTTCATTTCTAATTATAAGGCTTTCATTAAAAAAAGAGAGAGAGAGAGAGAGAGAGAGCCCTAAGGGCAGAGTTGGTTTTAAGTTCATCAACTGCTTTCACTTAAAGAAAATTAGGGGTTCCCTGAGTTTGACAGGCACTTAATTGTACAAAAGCCAGAAAAAGGAGCTCAGTTTCTCAGCCCGGGAGTCCACTATAATTAAATCCTTACTAATTCAGATTGGAGAGGTTCTCTAGGGATGCTAAAGTTTTTAATATGGGGTTTTAGGTTTAACTAATGAAACTAATCAAATTGTTTTGTAATAAACAGAGCCCCTAACAAGAAAAATCAGTGCCTAGATGCACAGGGGGAATGCTTTAATCTCACTTATCATCAAGAAAGCATGAATAATTTCCCATTCTCTTTTGTCGCCCTGACTCAGTGAATGAACTAAAATGATTAGCTTGATCTAACCTCATCAAAACCCACAAGGCACATTATAAAACCTCCCAGGAAGAAGAGACTCTTTCCTGGAAGGTGATTCAGTAATTTCAAGAAAATATCCTATACTCTAAGACCACATCAACACTTCTAGGAACCAAAGTCTGTCTTTGATGCATACAATTTTCATCAGTTTTGTTATTATGACTTTTGAATCTTTGCATCAAGCTGGGAAGTTACAAGAAGTAGAAATGTGTTCACAGTAGTGTCCCCGCACACTTTCAAAAGATCATTCACTACTGTACATAGCTTTTCCCATTTTGTGAGGATGAACCAGAAATTCACGGGCCAATTCCCTATCATTAAGTATTATTTTCTCTTCCATATGTAGTATTTTTTTTTCATAACATTTTGGCCAAACTGTCACCATAAACTCTATCCAAGCCAGCACAGGTTTAAAGTTGGGCCTGTAAACAGAGCTAGAATCAAGGAGTCAGAGTTCCCTGGCATCAATCCAGGCTCACATTTTCCCCTAAAACAAATCTATTTCCAAAAAAGCCCACAAGATACATAGCAAATTCCTTTGTCGCCACAGATCTTCACACGAACTGTCCTGGTTAGTCCTCGAAGGCTCAGGATATCCCAGCAGCAGAGGGCTGTATCCATGCCACACTGGAGAACAAGGGCTTTCAATGTTCAGTCTCTTGGTTTTGTTCATTTGTTGATTGATTTTCTTGTGACTCTAATTGAATGATATTTTTGTTGAAGTCTGTCACTTCTTTCTGAGCAGCCATACATAATGACACTGTCCACATAGTAAAGGAAGCAGGTCTACCCAAAGGAAAAGAGTCAAAGGCCTGGAGGACCTGACCAGGTTTCACAAGCAGGAACTTCTGCCCCTCCCTCTTCCTGTCTGACTTCTGTGAGAATCTGCCTTCTAGGAATGACCTGGAAGGAGGAGCAGAGAAGGCAAAATGAGGCACACTATGAAAATAGGGCCAAGCAAGCGTTTTTATAGGCATTCCTTTTTATCAGTAATTACTAAAGTTAGCACACAAAGTAACGGGTTTTGTTATTTTCTTAGCTTCTGCTTTGTTCTAATCCATTCCCTCCTTCTCTCTGCCCTCCATTGCCCTGCCCAACTCTCGGGAGATCCCGCCCTCCCCCAAAGAGCCCGCATTTCCTTCATGTCACACATAGTCCACCACCTTCTCTTTATCTCTCCTCCCACTTTCTTGAGCTCTTCTCTTCTCTCTCTCTCTCTCTCTCTCTCTCTCTCTCTCTCTCTCTCTCTCTCTCTTTCTCTCTCCTTCCTTCCCTCCCTCCCTCCTTCTCTCTCTCTCCCCTTCCCTCCCTCTCTTTCTCTCTCCTTCCCTCCCTCCCTCTCTCTCTCTCCTTCCCTCCTTCCCTCTCTCTCTCCCCTTCTCTCTCTCTCTCTCTCTCTCTCTCTCTCTCTCTCTCTCTCTCTCTCACACACACACACACACACACACACATTCTGCATATGAGAGAAAACATGCAGCATTTGTTTATTCAGCCTAACATGAAGATCTTCCAGTTGGGATGGGGCAAATTATCTTGGGACCTACAGATCAAATAAACTATAGTGTGTGCCCCTGAGAGGCCGTCAGAGGAACAAAATATTTCTGTCAAATGCCCCCTCTGGTGAATCTCATCTTCCCTGATGACGCGGGTACTGGTTCCAGGCCACGGCGCCATTGCAGGGCAGTCTAACTGGTTTCTGCTTAGGGCTGTCCTAGGAGCCACTGTCTTTCTTGTAGAAGCATGAAGATGCCAACAAACTCTTTCGTTACTGTGGTGCACTGTGCCTACTGAAGGTACTTTACCAGTGCAGCATCCAGCCAGGTCTCAGAGACAACTGTTTCCTTTGTTTGTTTTCGTTTGCTTTGTGTTATCCTCGCTGGTTGCTTGTTTGACTTGATGGGTCTTTTTTTCCTTTGGGGTTGGAGCCAGGAGGCCAAGTTTTGTGACTGCATAGCCCAGACTGGCCTGAGGCTTGAACAACCCTCTTGCCTCATCCTCCCAGATGCTGGGTTACAGACATGCACCACCCACCCAGGCACTTGTTTTCTGGACTAACTCACGCAAACTGAAGGTAAAGCCCAATGCTCCAGTTGCCCAGCTTCGTAACATCTTTACCTCTTCATGTAGCAGCCTCTTCCCTGGATCTGTAAATAATTCCAGAAACATTTTTCCATGTCTCTGAAAAGCACAGGGGTCCTCGAATGACAACCAAAAGGCTAGCTAGGCACCACCACCACCTATCCCAGGGATTTCTGTCCAGCTTTTGAGATGAAAGGGGGTCATCCTCAGCTATGTTGCAAGAGGCTAGTCTGGGATGAAGCAAAGACAACAGAATTCTCTTCTTTGCAAGGCATCATCTAGGAGAGAGGCCTGCCTCCCTGGGACAGAGCTGGTCTTTGCTTTTCAAGGCTATTTTCTTAAGAGTTGATGCCAGCGTTCAACCAGAGCTGGGCGGCTGCTCTTCTCTGCTGCACAGGCTCCCTCTCTCTGTCACTGAGGTCCTCCTGCCGGCTCTGGAGACCCACCTCGGCTTTCTCACAAGGCTGTCAACACGGCTCCCAGTAACTGCCAGAGGAACCATGAGGCCTCTCCACACCCTGCTCTTGGGGCCGGGCTGGCCATCTTCTCAGCTATCAGCAGCCTGCGGGAAGGAGGGAGGCCGAAGCCTGGCTCTGCCTGGCTCTCTGCTATTGAATTGCAAAAGAGAAAGAAAAAGAAGGAGAAAGAGGAGACCTTGTATCTAAGAAGATGTGGCCAAAAGGCACATGGCAGACGTGAGTGAGGCTTCATGCCTCTGTTGTTCAGTCATTGGAGCTGATTAATTCAGCTCTAACTGATGTGAGGAATGTTCAGGAAATGTCTTCAAGTTGTGAAAATGTTGCTCACAGAAAAAAAAATATATATACTTAGGCAATAAACAACCCCGGTTTGCTGTTGCTGCTGTTGTTTTTGGTGCCACAGGGTCTCTTGTATCCCAGGCTGGCCTCAAGCTCACTTTGGGGAAGACTTAGAACTCCTGACCCTCCTGAGTACTGGGACTACAAGTGTGCACCACCACAGC